>NC_088700.1:25775000-27025000 GCF_028017835.1 Emys orbicularis | reverse complement strand
TAGAGCATCTAATCTAACCCCCTGCATATCACAGGCTTCCTGTATAGTACAATAGTTACTTTTTGGGCACACACATTCCAGAAAGGCATCTAGTCTTCATTCAATGACATCAAGAGATGGAGAATCCACCACTTTCCCTTTTAGTGAGTGCCAGGGGGCTCCATTTCCCCTTCCACTAGCTCCCCATTTACAGTGAGCCAGAGCAGTACCTGCAGCAGGGAGCGGGAGTTGCTGGTGGCCTCAGAGGCACAGCCCCCGCAGTGCCTCAGGCACCTGGCGCAAGTGCCGGATGATGCGGAGCTGGTGCATCACTTTGGCCGTGACGTCCTCCTGCTGCAAGGGAACGAGAACCTGTCAGAGACTCAAACGCCCCGAGGAATCAGGGGGAATTAAGGGCACCTGGAACCAGCAGTATTTCCACCCAGCACCTGCCCACCACTGAGGGATGGATTCACCTCCTGACCCCCAGAATGGAGTCTTCTTGTCCTTTCTAGTAACCTCCAGTGCCAACCCCGTGATACCAGACACCTGTGTGTTCTTGGGGAACCAGGGTGCAGTATCCAGCCTGACTCATGAAAGACACCCCCCCCCACACACACACCTCTGCTTAAACTAAAACCCATCAGAGGAAAAAACTTGCAGAGAGCAGTGAAGGGGATTGGGTGACACACCTAGACCCCTCCTGACAAGGGTGACAAGATTAAGACATCTCCATTAGCATACAGAATGGAGAGCAGAGACAACTCCCCTAGCCTCATCTGCATGAAAGATGAGACAGGAAGACATCTCAATTTACATACAGAATGGAGAACAGAGAACCACACTGAACTCTGGGACCAGAAAAAGCAGGGAAGCACTGCATCACGGGAATCTCTGCTCCAGATGCTAATGAACCTATGGCTGCACACACCCGGCTCAGCAATTATCAGACCAATTCTAGTAATGAATCCTTAATTGATATCTAAATACTGAAGTAGGCTAGTTGCATTGTGAGCTCCCTGGAAGAAAACACCACCCATAGCCAAGAGTGATCAGTTCCTATTGTCTAGTCTAAAGAAAACCCTTGAGTCATCAGTTTACCTATAAACAAATCTAGTGTTCTCCCTTGAACAATTGCAATTTCTCTACAAAAATCCCTACTCACTCTGTAGTCAGGGTTCTGATGCTTAGATCCAAACTATGCATCAGTTCCACTGGAACTCCATCTTCTCCTGACTGATCGTGCTGGCGGCTCTGCCTGTCTCCTACATTCAGGACCCTCTGCGACCACCATCACCTGGGAACCCCGACCAGTTCAAGCCTCATGGAGTGGGTGAGATCCCCCCTCTTTCTCTCTCTGTGTTTTCCTTTCTACCTTAGGTATTAACCTTTAATAATGTATGTTATGTTGGTTTAGCTCTCCTTGTGTAGTTATCACTATTATTCAATAAATAACTGTTATGGTTAACTTGGTTGCTTCTCTCTCTGTTGCTGAACTTTACTCTTTTGTGTTTTTAGCTTCCCCCATTGACTCTAGAGCAACGCTTCTTTTACCTAAGCTAAAGATCCCTGCAGCGCCCAAAATACTGTGGGGTTTGCTCATCAAGTAGGTTACTGCCAGTACAATTGTGTTGGGGGAGTGGGGATAGGGACGTGCTGAATCTGGGACGCATAAGGGTAACAGCTTGAAAGTGCTGCTTGACCCAGTCCATGGAGCCCAGGGGCATATAAGGAGAGGTAGCTTGAAAGTGCTGCTTCATCCAGCCCAGTGAGTCCAGAGACATATAAGGGGTCAGCTTGACAGTGCTGATTGACCCGGTCTGCTCACACCTGCTCTGTTAATGTATGTGTGGGTGTGTGGGTGTTCATCCGGTTCTGGGGCTGGAGTAACCCAGCCCTAGGGAGCCTAGGTCCTGCAAGATAGCTCCACTGGGAGGGGACTTGCAGAAGGGAGAAGTAGAGCTTCATATGAAAACACAAGTGACACAAGCAGTACATTGATAGAATTACAGAACCCCCTTCCCCAGAAGAGTAACCCGAATAAATGAGCATACCCCAAAGAAATGGGCACATCTGGTAACACCCCCTCCTTGTAGGGTGAGCTCCTGCCACCTCCCCCTCAGTGCCCTTGACAGCTGATCCACCTCCAAACCATAGCTCAAGTTCTCAGAACCCTCTCCTCCAGCCCCACCCAGGTAGGGCAGGGAGGGGACTCTTGCAGGAGGGATTCTGGCAGCAGTGAAGTGGGTTGCAGGGAGGTTGAGATCTTGCCCCAAGTCATCCCAGACACTAATGCTAAGCCACAGGTTCGCAGAATCTAGTGTCAGTGGGGTTCACGTGGCTCAGACCAGACACCTGGGCTGGGGACCCGCCCCCATAGTACTGGTCGAGTGCGTGGCCCAGGGTGTTCACAGCCCCCTCCTCACCCCTCCCTGAGCCCAGCCTGGCTCCTCACCTGGAACAAAGCAGCAGCACCCATCGGCCTCACTACTGCCTGAGTCCCAGGTGCTGCTGCTGTCCCCTGGGGAGTGGGCCGAGCTGCTGGTGCTGCGACAGGGATCCTCCACCTCCTGCCCTGGGGAGGCTGGAAGGTCCTCAGGGACTAGGCAGGGCGATGCCTCCTGCTGAGAATCAGGGCTGGGCTCTTGGGGCCGGTGCTTCCCACACAAAAAGCCCCAGAGCCACCCTGCCCGGCTCCCCTTCTGGGCTGGGTCCTGCCTGCCCAGCCGCATCCTGGGCCAGCTCCATTTCGGCCTGGCCGGTGGCTCTCTCACCTCAGCGCCTGCGCCGGGAGCGGGTTTCCTCTGCCAGAAGGCTGGGCACTTCCACCTCCTCGCTCGGCCGGGAGCTCCTTCCCCGCCAGCAGGGACGGAGAAGCCGCTTTGCTCCTGGGGAAGATGGCAGCTGCTTCCCTCAGGCTCTGGGGCCACCTGCAGAGCCTTCTTCCTGAACCTCCTCAGGAGCCTGGACAGCCTGGAACCGAGCGGGGAGCAGGTGTGAGTCTGGGGTCAAGGCAGCCTCTCACTAACCAGCCTTTTTGGTCCCTCCCCATCCCTGCCGAAGCCAGAGCCTGAATAAAGTGCTCTCAAATGAGCTCCAGACCAACAACAGTTCATGAACTGCGCAGAGACAATTAATGTAGAGAAGCAGCAAAATTCGTCAAACAGATGACTGGTTATGCCTTATTTACTTGTTCTTAAAAGAGAACAAAAAGGACCTGAGTCTCCTCCCTGTCAATAACCCCCTGCTCAACCAATCAGGGTAGAGACTGAGGGGCGGGAGGCTGAGAGTTCTCACCAGAGAGCCCAAAGGAAGGCCCAGGTCACCGGTAGGGATCACTGTCCGAGGACTATTTCAGCCCCACTTTCTTGGGTGGACCTCCCACAATGGGAGATGCAGAGCACCCCCCGCAACAAGCAACACACACACACACACACACACACACACACACACACACACACACACACACACCTCCTGGTGGTGGGAGGGGAACAGGAGAAAGGACAAAAGAAGTAAGAGATGAAGCGAAGGGAAGGAGGGATGGAGGAAAAAGTAAAACGAAAAGGACAAACCCTAATGTCCCCAGTGATTCCACGGGTCAAAATCCCAGGTGGGCTATAAAATTCTGCCAGCTTGAACTAGTGTTTTCCATGCCTAGAATTCAGCTGGCACCAGGTGGATCAGACTGAACAGGTTACAAACCTCTCCGAGGCTCTTACCTTCTCAACAGGGACGTCTGTTTTCTAGTAAAATCAGTAAAAGGAAAGGAGAAAACTCGAAAGAGGTTCCTCCTCGCACTCACCTACGTGAACCCTAATACTCTCTCAAAGAGAGACCTCGAGAAGGAGAATTGCTGAAGCTAAGCCACAGGGGTCTACGAGGTTTTCCTGGCTCTGCGCCCCTATCCTGCCTGGATCATGTCAGCATCTCTCTGTGAGGTCACCACCTCCCCACCACCTTTGACCAATAGGCTCAGGTCCTGCAAAAGGCCTTTGTGATGTCACTGCCACACCCCCCCTCCCCTGAAGTGCTATTGTCCTGCCGCTGATCAGACACTTTGAAGGTTTGAGCTACTCCCTGTGGATCACCCCACTCAATGCATGTTCATTCTAGGAAGCAAGCCGGCTAGACAGTAAAACATCAGCGGCTGCTCCCAAGGCTACACTCAGTTTTTCCAAAATTAGTAGACTTTATGGCCAGAAGAGACCTTTAGAGCATCTAATCTAACCCCCTGCATATCATGGGCTTCCTGTATAGCACAACAGTTACTTTTTTGGAAAACACATTCCAGAAAGGCATCTAGTCTTCATTCAATGACATCAAGAGATGGAGAATCCACCACTTTCCCTTTTAGTGAGTGCCAGGGGGCTCCATTTCCCCTTCCACTAGCTCCCCATTTACAGTGAGCCAGAGCAGTACCTGCAGCAGGGAGCGGGAGTTGCTGATGGCCTCAGAGGCACAGCCCCCGCAGTGTCTCAGGCACCTGGCGCAAGTGCCGGATGATGCGGAGCTGGTGCATCACTTTGGCCGTGACGTCCTCCTGCTGCAAGGGAACGAGAACCTGTCAGAGACTCAAACGCCCCGAGGAATCAGGGGGAATTAAGGGCACCTGGAACCAGCAGTATTTCCACCCAGCACCTGCCCACCACTGAGGGATGAATTCACCTCCTGAACCCCCGAATGGAGTCTTCTTGTCCTTTCTAGTAACCTCCAGTGCCAACACCCCTCCTTGTAAGGTGAGCTCCTGCTACCTCCCCCTCAGTGCCCTTGACAGCTGTTCCACCTCCAAACCACAGCTCAAGTTCTCAGAACCCTCTTCTCCACCCCCACCCAGGTTGGGCAGGGAGGCGGCTCTAGCAGGGGGGGCAGGAGGGATTCTGGCAGCAGTGAAGTGGGTTGCGGGGAGGTTGAGATCTTGCCCCAAGTCATCCCAGACACTAATGCTAAGCCACAGGATGGCAGCATCTAGTGTCAGTGGAGTCCAAGCACTATTTCAATCCCACAGTTTTGGATGAACTTCCCACAAGGGGAGGTGAAGAGCACCCCCAGCAACACACACACACACACACACACACACACCCCACTCCTGGTGGTGGGAGGGGAACAGGAGAAAGGACAAAAGAAGTAAGAGATGAAGAGAAAGGAAGGAGGGATGGAGGAAAAGGTAAAACGAAAAGGACAAACCCTAATGTCCCCAGTGATTCTACGGGACAAAATCCCAGGGAGGGAATAAAATTCTGCCACCTTAAACTAGTGTTTTCCATGCCTAGAATTCAGCTGGCACCAGATGGATCAGACTAAGCAGGTTCCAAAACTTCTTGGAGCTCTTACCTTCTAAACAGGGACGTCTGTTTTCTAGTAAAATCAGTAAAAGGAAAGGAGAAAACTCGAAAGAGGCTCCTGCTCGCACTCACATACGTGAACCCTAATACTCTCTCAGTCCTCAAAGAGAGACCTCGAGAAGGAGACTTGCTGAAGCAAAGCCACAGGGGTCTCTGAGGTTTCCCTGGCCCTGCGCCCCTGTCCTGCCTGGCTGATGTCAGCATCTCTCTGTGAGGTCACCACCTCCCTAACACCTTTGACCAATAGGCTGAGGTCCTGCAAAAGGCCTTTGTGATGTCACTGCCACACCCACCCATCCCCTGAAGTGCTAATGTCCTGCTGCTGGCCTGACACTTTGAAGGTTTGAGCTACTCTCTGTGGATCACCCCACTCAATGCGTGTTCATTCTAGGAAGCAAGCCGGCTAGACAGTAAAACATCAGAGGCTGCTCCCAAGGCTACACTCAGTTTTTCCAAAATTAGTAGACTTTATGGCCAGAGGAGACCTTTAGAGCATCTAATCTAACCCCCTGCATGTCATGGGCTTCCTGTATAGCACAACAGTTACTTTTTTGGGAAACACATTCCAGACCTCCAGGATAAAATGATAAGGCGTATCATTGAACAGAGCAAGCAGCCCAACTAAACTGGCTGTGAGCTCCAGGAAATAACAATTCCAGTGGCAGGAAGTTGAAGCCAGACAAAATATGGTGCAAATTTTTCACAATGTGTGTACTTAAATCACTGGAACAAGGGACATGGTGGTGTCTCCATCTCCTGTAGTCCTTCAATCAGAATTGTAAGTCTCTTCCTTAAAAATAAATAAATTAATAAATAATTGCTCTAGCTCACCCATAAGTTACTGGGCTGGATGCAGGAATCACTGGGAGAAATTCTCTGGCCTGTGTCATACAGAGGGTCAGATTAAATGATCATAAAAGTGCCTTCTGGCCTTAACATCTATGTCTCTATGGAATGTATGAGGGGCTGAGGATTAGAAACCTTAAGTGCCAAGTTGCAGTAGCAGGTGAGCAGTTACTCCACAGCCTTAGTAAGGAAGGGGAGCACATGTGGCCTATTGCCTCCCCCCCCCCGCGCGCTTTCTCTCTCACACACACATTTGCGACCAGGATTCGTATGACAATTGTCTTCAGAGATGACATAAATAAATAAAAATAAAATAAATTAATGGAGATATCCTATCTCCTAGAACTGGAAGGGACCTTAAAAGGTCATTGAGTCCAGCCCCCTGCCTTCACTAGCAGGACCAAGTACTGATTTTGCCCCAGATCCCTAAGTGGCCCCCTCAAGGATTGAACTCATAACCCTGGGTTTGCAGGCCAATGCTCAAACCACTGAGCTATCCCTCCCCCCCATACAGAGATGACAGATTGCGCCAGTGGTAAAAATAAGTGCCAGCAGGTTAAGCGTTAGTCTCAGACCCACGCAGATGAAGATTTAACAGCAATCAGTGCTGTAATTCTCTACTCATGCCTCTGGCCTGTTTGTTTGAGAAGTTCAGTTATTTATTGGGACAAGTTTAAAGAATGAAGCAAGGGTGATGCAGCAGTATATTGTATTTATAGTCTCTTTAAAATTAGTTGTTTAATCACCAGAAGGCCTCCCATTATCAGAGGTCTCTCACATGAAGTAGATACACGCAGAGGCTGTATGCTGAAAGTTTGTAGGAGCCATCTTGTCATGTTATAACGAGAGTTCTGGTTTAAACTTTATATCCCTGGTCCTGCTCTGTTTCCTGAATTCTGTAGCACACTCATAAGGAAGATACTCTCAGTTGCCTGGCAATGCTAGAAAGCAAGCTACCCCTAGTGTAAATACGGTTATACTGGCAAAGCTGTGACCATTCTCCGTAAAACTTGATTTGCTCAGGGTGGGTGAAATAAGGTGGTACAAAGTCACTTTGCCGGTATAAACCACCAGGACCATTTTGCTGGTATAGTTTATGTAGTAGGAAGAGGGCCTGAAACATAAGCCCTTGTATCAGAGGCCTGGTGTGAGGCCTGAGGCCTGAACTAGGGTGACCAGATGTCCCGATTTTATAGGGACAGTCCCGATTTTTGGATCTTTTTCTTATATAGGCTCCTATTACACCCCACCCCCGTCCCGATTTTTCACTGTCTGGTCACCCTAGCCTGAACTAAAGTAGTTTTGTTGATATAAAGCAAAGAAGCAAAGTCGGGTTTTGCCTGCTTGCAAGCAGACAGAATCTGGCAAGAATAGGGCTGATATTGCAGAAACACACATTCCTAAGTAGTGTTAGGCACAAATATATGTAAACACATTCCAGAAAGGTGGCACCAGAACACCTGGATAGCAAACACGTTCCCCAAAGAGAACAGGAACACGCTGACCCATCTTAAGGAAAAAGTCAAGATGACAGCATGATGGATAGAGATTTTTTGATCGAACCAACATGTACAAGGTAATGGGTGGCTCCTGGATACATCAATGGGTGGCACCCTAATACGTCAGAGGGTGGCACCCTGGTACATCAGGAGTAATGAGTAACTTGTTTGTATCTGTGTATAAAGATGTATCTCAGAGAGGGTGTCTTTGTCTGGCCGAGGGGAAAATGGAAAGTCGGGGCCATTCACTGAGCGGGTCCATTGTCACAGGCATACATGTGTTAGTGTACCTGTAACCATTGAGCCAGGGCATTAGTACCATGCCTCGTCAGCAATAAACCTGACCAAGTACCTTTGCTGAAAACCGAGTCTGTGAATTTATTGGGTGGTTCAATCACAGCTTGCTGTCTCTGCTATCTGCGCAGAGCTGGAAAGCACGCTGAAAGAACACACACACAGCCAAATATCTATCAACATCTGAAGACAGTGTACTCTGGCATAGCTACTAGGAACAAACTCCTAGGGTAGACCTGGGCTGTAGCACCATGGGCTGCTGCAGGTTTTCGTGACTACGTTGCTAAACAAAGACCTTGTGAAGCTGCAGTGATTTAACACAAGGTGTAAGTTGAAAACCATCTAGTTAAACTGGTGCAAAAAGCCACATGAAACTGATTTTTGTGTAAGAGAGGCCTTTTGTTTTATTGTTTATTTTAACTCAGTTTGGAACAGGTTTAACTAAACCAGTGATAGCTGCCTTTAAACCAGGGGTCTCAAGGTCCCGGCCTGCAGGAGGAGAGTGAGGGGATCCCTCGACTTCATGAGGAATGAGTGGGAGGGGTAGGCCTCTCCAGGGGGATAATCAGTGGTGGAGTATGTACTGATTTACTGGGAAAAGCTCGTGGAGCTCATGGGCTTGGGTTAGAGGAAACCTAGCATGGGCACAGAGGAAGCAGAAGGTCTAGTATGACCGCTCAGCATGTGCCCACCCTTATGCTACTGGGGACCAGGTGATGCTTCTGGTCTCTGTGAGGAAGAACAAGAACTATTGAGTCCTGTTATATGCTTGGGGCACAGTTCTCTAGGAATCTTCATCTAAAAACCATTAGAATGCACTGCTAGTGTTTAGGATGGGACCGGTTATTAGAAAGACAAAACAAGATAAATTCCGTCCAGATTGGTGCTATGACAAATTTCTCTTGGAATCTTCATCTAAATGTCATTAGAATGCACTGCTAGTGTTTAGAAAGAGACGTGTAGGGGAGAAAGACAAAAAACCAGCTAATTATTGATCCGTGCTAGGGACAAATGTCTCAAGGAAACCTCGCCTGGAAGACAGGAGGATGTACTTTTAATGGTTTAGCAAGCTCGGTTTGTGAGAAAGGCCAAAAAAATGAGACTTTCATTCCTGATTTGTGCTAGAGATAAATTTCTCAAGGAAGCATGCTGCGAAACGCATTAGGATGCACTCTTAATGGTTCGGTTCCATCAGTTAATGAGAAAGAAGAAAAATCACAAATTCATTCCTGTTCTGTGCTAGCCATACATTTCTCAAGGATTCATGCTTGAAAAGTCGTTAGGATGGATTGTTAATGGTTTTGAAGCGATCAGTTGGTGAGAAATACTGAAAATACGAAATTCATTCCTGAGCTGTGCTTGGGACAAATGTCTCAAGGATTCTTCATCTAAATGCCTTTAGGCTGCACAGCTAGTGGTTTGGAAGAGGTCGGTAGCTGAGAAAGGTGAAAAAAGAGAAATTTATTCCTGTGCTGTCCCAGTGAAAAATTTCTCAAGGATTCATGCTTCAAAAGTCACTAGTGAGCACTGCTCCTGATTTGGACTAGCTCGCCTCGTGAGAGACGACAAATGAGAATTTCGTTGCTGACTATGCTAAGGAGATATTGCTCAAGGAATGATGCTTCAAAAGCCATTACGATGAATGGCTAGGGGTTTGGAAGACATCGGCTGGAGAGACACACTTAAAATGAGATTTTTCATTCCTGAGTTGTGCTATTGACAACGTTCTCAAGGAATCTTTGTGTCAAAGCCATTAAGATGTACATCTAATGGTTGCGGAGAGATCGGTTCATGCGAAACAGGTGAAGAGGTTCAATGGACCCTAAAGATGCTGCTGAAAACCATTATGGTCCAGTACCCCCAGGACTGGGACAAGTTATTTACTCCACCTGCTGTTCGCAAAGAGGGAAGTGCCCCAGGAATGCAGAGGCATTTCCCCGTCCTAATTGCTGTATGGGAGGAGAGTGAGGGGACCCCTCGACTTCATGAGGGATGAGTGGAAGGGGTAATCCTCTTCTGGGGGAAAAAATCAGTGGTGGAGTATGTACTGATTTACTGGGAAAAGCTCATGGAGCTCATGGGATTGGCTAGAAAAAATCTAGCAAGGGCACAAAGGAAGCAGAAGGACTGGTACGACCGCTCAGCATGTGCCCACCCCATGCTACCGGGGACCAGGTGATGCTTCTCGTCTCTGTGAGGAAGAACAAGAACTACTGAGTCCTGTGATGTGCCTGGGGCACAGTTCTCTAGGAATCTTCATCTAAAAGCCATTAGTATGTACTGCTAGTGTTTAGGAAGAGACCGGTTATTAGAAAGACAAAACAAGATAAATTCCGTCCTACTTGTGCTAGTGACAAATTTCTCTTGGACTCTTCATCTAAAGCCATTAGAATGTACTGCTAATGGTTTGGAAGAGCTCGGTCGCTGAGAAAGTCAAAAAATGAGAACTACATTTATGATCTGTGTTACTGAAAAATTTCTCAAGGACGCCTTGTCTAAAAGGCATAAGTATGCACTGCCAATGGATTGGAGGAGATCGGTTCATGAGTTAGACGAGTACTCAATAATTCAGTTTTGATCCATGCTAGTAACAAATTTCTCAAGGACTCTTTGTCTAAAAGCCATTAGGATTGTCTCCTGGCCATTTGGAGGCGATTGGTTCATGAGAAAGACGAAAAATGAGAAATTCATTCCTCATCTTTGCTACTGACAACTTCCTCAAGGAATCTTTGTCTAAAAGCCATAAGGCTTTTTCCTGGCTGTTTGGAAGAAACCGGTTAGCAAGAAAGAAGAAAAATGAGAAATTCATTCCTGATCTGAGAAATTTCTCAGGAATCTTCGTATACAAGATGCACTGCTAATGGTTTGGAAGAGATCGGTTCATGAGGAAAACGAAAAACGAGAAATTCATTTCTGATCTGTGCTATTACAAATTTCTCAAGGGCTCTTCATCTAGAAGCCATTGGGTTTGTATCCTGAGGGCTTGGAAATGATCGGTACGTGAGAAAGACGAAAAATGAGAAATACATTCATGATCTGTGCTACTGACAAATTTCTCAAGGACTCCTTGTCTAAAAGCCATTAGGCTGCACTGCTAATGGATTGGAGGAGATTGGTTCATGAGTAATACTAGTACTGAATAATTCATTTTTGATCCGTGAGAGTAACACATTTCTCAAGGACTCTTCATCTAAAAGCCATTAGGATTGTCTCCTGGTGGTTTGGAAGAAATCAGTTTATGAGAAAGGAGAAAAATGAAAAATTCATTCCTGATCTGTGGTACTGACAAATGTCCCAATTAAGCTTCACCTAAAAGTCATTCGAAATCTCTCCTAGATGTTTGGTAGAGATGAGTTTGTAGAAAATATTAAAAGTCAGAAATTCATTTCTGACCAGTGCTAGTGAGAAATGTTTCATGGCTTCTTCGTCTAAAAGCTATTAGGATGCACTACTGATGGCTTGGATGAGATCGGTTTGTGAAAAATACTAAAAATGAGCAATTAATTCCTGATCAGTGCTAGTGACAAATTTTTCAAGGAATCTTTGTCTAAAAGCCATTAGAATTGTCTCCTGGCCGTTGGGAAGAGATTGAGTCATGAAAAAGATGAAAAATGAGAAATTAATGCCTGATCTGTGCTGGTGACAAATTTCCAGGGAAGGTTACTCTAAAACTCTATAAGATTCTCTCCTGGTGGTTTGGCACAAATCGTTAAATGAAAAATAACTAAAAATGACCATTACATTGCTGTTTAGTGGTAGCAATAAACTTCTCTTGGAATCAACCTGTGAAAGCCTTTCAGAGGCTCTCCTGGTGGTTTGCAAGAGATGGGTTAGTGAAAATTTATTAAAAATTACCATTTATTGCTGCATAGTACTATTCACAAATTTCTCATAGCATAATCCTCAGAAAGCCTTTCAGATTCTCTCCTGGTGCTTTGGTAGAGCTTGGTTCATGAAAATTACTAAAAATGACCATTTCATTGCTGGGTAGTCATAGTTGTAAGCGTCTCATGGAATCGTCCCCCTAAAGTCATTAGAAATTTCTCCTGGATGTTTGCTAGAGATGGGTTGGTAGAAAATACTAAAAGTGAGAAATTCATTTCTGACCAGTGCTAGTGAGAAAAATGTCATGGCATCTTCATCTAAAAGCTATTAGGATGCATTACGGATGGTTTGGAAGACCTCGGTTGGTGAAAATTACTAAAAATATGTAATTAATTCCTGACCAGTGGTAGTTAAAAATTACACAAGGGCTCTTCTAAAAGCCATTAGGATGGACTGCTAATGGTTTGGAGAAGAGCAGTTCGTAAGAGGAGTACTCAATAATCAAGTTCTGATCAGTGCTAGTAACAAATTTCTCAAGGACTCTTCGTCTAAAAGCCATTAGGCTTTTCTCTTGGCCGTATAGCAAGAAAGACAAAAACTAAGAAATGCATTCCTGATCTGTGCTAGTGACCATTTTTTCAAGGAATCTTTGTCTAAAAGCCATTAGAATGTACTGCTAATGGTTTGGAAGAGCTTGGTCGCTGAGAAAGTCAAAAAATGAGAACTACATTTATGATCTGTGTTACTGAAAAATTTCTCAAGGACGCCTTGTCTAAAAGGCAGAAGTATGCACTGCCAATGGATTGGAGGAGATCGGTTCATGAGTTAGATGAGTACTCAATAATTTAGTTTTGATCCATGCTAGTAACAAATTTCTCAAGGACTCTTTGTCTAAAAGCCATTAGGATTGTCTCCTGGCCATTTGGAGGCGATTGGTTCATGAGAAAGATGAAAAATTAGAAATTCATTTCTCATCTCTGCTACTGACAACTTCCTCAAGGAATCTTCGTCTAAAAGCCATAAGGCTTTTTTCCTGGCTGTTTGGAAGAAAACGGTTAGCAAGAAAGAAGAAAAATGAGAAATTCATTCCTGATCGGAGCTATTGAGAAATTTCTCAGGAATCTTCGTATAAAAGCCATTAGGATGCACTGCTAATGATTTGGAAGAGATCGGTTCATGAGGAAAAGGAAAATGAGAAATTCATTTCTGATCTGTGCTATTACAAATTTCTCAAGGACTCTTTGTCTAAAAGCCATTAGGATTGTCTCCTGGCCAATTGGCGGCGATTCGTTCGTGAGGAAAACGAAAAACGAGAAATTCATTTCTGATCTGTGCTATTACAAATTTCTCAAGGGCTCTTCATCTAGAATCCATTGGGTTTGTATCCTGAGGGCTTGGAAATGATCGGTACGTGAGAAAGACGAAAAATGAGAAATACATTCATGATCTGTGCTACTGACAAATGTCCCAATTAAGCTTCACCTAAAAGTCATCTAACCCTAACCCTAACCCCTAATCCTAACCTAACCCTAAACCCTAACCTAACCCTACCCTCACCCAACCCCAACCCTAATCCCTAACCCAAACCCAAACCCTAACCCCACCCTAACCGTAACCCCAACCCTAAACCCTAACCCAACCCATAACCCCTAACCCTAACCCCTCACCCTCACCCCAACCTACCCTAACCCCAACCCTACCCCTACCCCAAACCCTAACCCCAAACCCTAACCTAACCCTAACCCCTAAACCCTACCTAACCCTAAACCCTAACCCTACCCCAACCCTCACCCTAACCGTAACCGAACCCTAACCTAACTCTGACCCTAACCCCCCTAACCCTAACCCCTAACCCTAAACCCTACCCCAACCCTAACCTACCCCTACCCCTAACCTAACCCTTACCCTAACCCTAAATCCTAACCTACCCCAACCCTAACCCCTAACCCTAAACCCTAACCTAACCCTTACCCTAAACCCTTAACCTAACCTACCCTAACCCTAACAACCCTAACCTCACCCTCACCCTAAACCCTAACCTAACCCTAACCCTAAAGAGGCTAGGACTTTTCAGCTTGGGAAAGAGGAGACTAAAGGGGGACATGATAGAGGTATATAAAATCATGAGTGATATGGAGAAAGGAGATAAGGAAAAGTTATTTACTTATTCCCATAATACAAGAACTAGGGGCCACCAAATGAAATTAATGGGCAGCAGGTATAAAACAAATAAAAGGAAGTTCTTCTTCACACAGCGCACAGTCAACTTGTGGAACTCCTTGCCTGAGGAGGTTGTGAAGGCTAGGACTATAATAGCATTTAAAAGAGAACTGGATAAATTCATGGAGGTTAAGTCCATTAATGGCTATTAGCCAGGATGGGTAAGGAATGGTGTCAGAGGGTGGAGCTGGATGGCAGCAGAGAGATCACTTGATCATTACCTGTTAGGTTCACTCCCTCTGGGGCACCTGGCATTGGCCACTGTTGGTAGACAGGATACTGGACTAGATGGACATTTGGTCTGACCCAGTGTGGCCGTTCTTATGTTCTTAAACACTCACAGAAATACCAGGTTTGCTGGCCCCAAGGGAACAGTGCAGACTCAATTTGGGATCAGTTCCTTGCTTTGTATGATTACCATAGTACTGAGATATATTTATAGTGAAAACAATCCTGAGTTACCACAGATCAAGATTTAAGAGCTAGTGAGTAAGGCTAATGGAAACAGAAGGGTTACTTATAAAACAAAAATCAATACACACATTCTGGAGCCTAAACTTAACAGGCTAACCTCCTGTCTAGGACAGTCTTAGCTCACCCCCAGCCTTTTGCAGCATTTTCAACCAAGGCTAGTGGGGCTGGGGATAAGGAGTTTGGGGTGTAGGAGGTGCTTGAGCTGGGACAAAGGGGTTCAAAGAGCAGGAGGGGGATCAGGGCTGGAGTGCCGGAGCGGGGCCATGCGAATGCTTCCAAGAGCTGCATGGAGCGGCCCCCACCCCCATCCATCCCAACTTCCCCCTCAAAAACCCCGACCCATCCAACCCCCCCCCGCTCCTTGTTCCCTGACCACCCCCTCCTGGGACCCGACCCCCTATCCAACCCCTCCTATGCCCTGTCTTCCGACTGCCCCGGCCCCTATTCACCCCCCCTCCGACAGGCCCCCCCAGCACTCCCACACCTATCCAACTGCCCGCTGCTCCCTGTCCCCTGGGACCCCCTGCCCCTTATCCAACCCCCCTCCCCGCTCCCCACCCCCTACCATGCTGCTCAGAGTGGCAAAAGCTCGCAGCCACACCGGACGGCCAGAGCCAGCTACGCTGCCCAGACAGCTGGTGGCACAGCCATCTGAGGCTGTGAGGGAGGGGGGAGCTAGTCTTCCCGGCCAGGAGCTCAAGGGCAGGATGGTCTCGTGGGCCAGATGTGGCCTGTAGTTTGCCCAAGTCAAAGGTCATGTGCTCCAGTCTTGCAGAAGCCTAGGCCAAGTAGCAGGTTTTGAGAAGAGGCATCGTGCCCCTGGAGTGGTGGGTTGGGTTTTTTGGGGCACGGGAGAGGCCATGTTAAATAGAAACAGCAGCGTGCATTCTTGTACAAGCTAGTCAAAGAGCAGCAGCAAACAGAAGTGGACTTCAAACCCCCACAGCTTCACACCCTGGGGGTTTACGTCCATCACCGTAACTGCTTGGCCATTCAGCACAAGTCAAAATCATCTCCTCTACTGCAGAAAAGTCTTGGGCATGCTCCAGCACTGTCATTTTGGGGGATTACACGCCGCCCTTGTCACTGTGGCTACCATCTCACACATAAGGGCATGCCCCACACTTGTGGTAGATAGCTTTCTACCTGACTCTGGAGCTCGGGGGTACTGCATTGGCCTTGGAAACCAGAGGCTAAGAGTTCAACTCTCTCAGCGGCCCTGGCAAAGCAGCTGGGATCTTGGAATCTCTCTGCTCTTCTAATTAATTTTGGTTGGGGCCTGGGCAAAAAGAGCTTCACCTATACAGCACAGCAGCCAAATGGAGAAATGGCACCCATCTACAGCTCATAGCTAGGTGATCCGCACACTCAGCCCGAGACCTTCTTTCTATGAGCTAGGCTTTAATAGCACAGGAATGCTGGTGTCTTACGCTGGCTAGGTGCTAGGAATGACGAATGCAGGTCATAGCGACAGGGTGGGGGACTCTCCTGGGAAGCAGTGACAAACAGATTTGGGAGTCATGGTGGAACATGAGCTCCCCTGAGATACAGGAATCTTGGATAGCAACTACTGGAATACTGGGACCGGTTCTGTCTGCAATTTAATAAAATTGGCAAAGTTCAGAGAATAGCTGTGAGAATGATTAAGGGATTAGAAAACATGTCAGACTCAAGGAGTTCTAACAACAAAAAGGCTAAGGGGTGATTTGATCACAGTATGCAAGTACCTACATGGGAAACAAAAATGTGGTATGTTCTTTGAGCTGGCAGACAAAGGTGATGTTGAAGCTGGATTAATTCAGACTGGAAATAAGGCATAGTATTTTTAAAAGGTAGGGTAATTAAGCCATTGGAGCGATTTACCAAGGGCTGTGGTGGTTTCTCCAACACTGGCAGTTTTAAAATCAAGGCTAGGTGGTTTTTAAGAAACATACCAAGGTTCGAACAGGAATTATTTCAGGACAGGTCTGTTATACAGGAGATCAGACTAGATCAGGGGTGGGCAAACTTTTTGGCCCGAGGGCCACATTGGGGTTGTGAAACTGTATGGAGGGCTGGGTAGGGAAGGCTGTGCCTCCCCAAACAGCCTGGCCCCTGCCCCCTATCCACCCCCTGACTGCCCCCCTCAGAATCCTCAACCCCCCCTGCTCCCTGACTTCCCCGACCCCTATCCACATCCCAGCCCCCTGAGACTCCGCCTATCCAACCCCCCCATTCCCTGACCGCATCCCCCAGAACCTCCACCCCATCCAACCGCCCCCTGCTCCCTGACTGCCCCCCGGAACCTCCAACACCGCCCCCCCGACACACACCCTTACCATGCCGCTCAGAGTGGCAGGACTGGAAGCTGCACCGCCCCATGGAGCCAGCATGACTGCGGAGGAGGGGGGGCAGTGGGGGAGGGGCTGGGGGTAGCTTCCCCAGCCACGAGCTCAAGGGCTGGGCAGGACGGGCTCACGGGCCGTAGTTTGCCTGCCTCTGGACTAGATCACAGTGGTCCCTTCTGGTCTTGTGATCAATAAGCCTGAGGTTATGTTTACACCACAGAGGCACAGCTATGGCGGTGCGCCATGTTACTGTCATAGGTGCTGACTCCATCCAGGTCTGCAGCATTGACAGAAAAAAACTTTGTGGGTGCTTAGCACCCACCAGCAGCCAAGCTCCCACCTCCCTCCCAGTACCTCACGCCCGCCAGGATGAGGAGGTTACTGCACAGGGTGAGTAACTGACGTTCTTCGAGATGGGTGTCCCTGTGGGTGTTCCACTCCAGGTGACTTAAAAGCCGTGTATCTTAAGGAGGTAGGGACTTCGGATCTGATAGGAACGCCGTGGACAGTACAGCCCTGCCCAAACGTATGTCAGATAGAGGGCCTTGAGTAAGGGCATAGTGTTTAACAAATGTGTGCTCAGAGGACCAGGTGGCTGCTTTACAGATATCAGCCAGGGGAACTTTGCGTAAGAATGCTACAGAGGCAGCCAGAGATCTAGTGGAGTGTGTTCTGATGCCGTCTGGAGGTGTAACTTTCTTCATCTGATAGCACAACCGGATGCACTGAGAAATCCAGTTCGAAAGTCTCTGGGTAGAAATAGGCGTACCTTTGGAGCGCTCCGCAATGGAGACAAAAAGTCTGGAAGAATTTCTAAAACGTTTGGTTCTATCCAAATAGAAGGACAAGGCCCTGCGTACATCTAGTGTATGCATTGAGGCTTCAAACGAGTTCGCGTGTGGTTTCGGAAAAAAGGTCGGTAGGTGTATTGGCTCATTAATGTGGAATGACGAGTGCACCTTTGGAAGAAATTTGGGGTGTAATCTGAGGGTAACCTTGTCTTTAAAAAAATAGCGTATATGGTGGGTCTGCCATAAGAGCTGCTATTTCTCCTGCCCGTCTGGCAGAGGTAATTGCCACTAGAAATGCTGTTTTCATCGAGAGGTGTAAAAGGGAGCACGTGGCTAGGGGTTCAAATGGTTGTTGAGTTAGGCAAGACAGTACTAGATGAAGGTCCCACGGGGTGGTAGGTGGTTTAATATCTGGGTATAGGGTTTGGAGTCCCTTGAGGAAACGCTTGGTGATAGGATGAGCAAAGACAGACGTGTCATCAATTCTGTCGTGAAAAGTTGTAATAGCAGCTAAATGGACCCTGATAGAGCTGAAAGAAAGGCCGGATTGCTTAAGGCCCAATAGATAGTCAAGTATGAGCGAAAGAGATACCGACGTGGGACAAAGTTGTTTAGCGGAACACCAATGTGTGAATCGTTTCCACTTTCGTAGATAGGTGGTGCGAGTAGATTGTGTTCTGCTATGTAGGAGCACCCTTTGAACTTGTTCAGAGCAATCTAGTTCGCTTTGGGAAAACCATGTAGGAACCAGGCTTTGAGGTGAAGCATGGACAGGTTGGGGTGGAGAAAGCGGCCGTGTTGTTGTGATAGGAGGTTCGGAATGAGAGGCAAGGAGATTGGTGGTTGAATCGACATTCTGGTGAGGAACGGAAACCACGGTTGTCTGGGCCACGACGGGGCAATTAGGATCACTTTGGCCCGGTCTGTTCGTATTTTTATCAGGACCCTGTTGAGAACCGGTATCGGGGGAAACGCATAGAGTAGGTTTCGGTGCCATGGGATCATGAATGCATCTCCCAGGGAATGTTTGCCCAGTCCTGCTCTGGAGCACAAATTGGGACATTTTTTGTTTTTTGTAGTTGCAAAAAGGTCTATGGTTGGGTAACCCCAAGTGCTGAATACGTTGTGAATGGTTTTCTCGTCTATCTCCCACTCGTGGTCCCATGGGAAGCGTCTGCTTAGTTCGTCCGCTGTGGTGTTCATTACTCCGGGAAGATAGGCAGCCGATACCCAGATGTTGTTCGCAATGCACCAATTCCAGAGCTTCATAGCCTCTGTGCACAGCGAATGGGATCGAGCTCCTCCCTGCCTGTTTACATAAAACATGCATGCAATGTTGTCTGTCATTATGCGTACGTGATGATTCTTGATTAGTGGCAGGAAGTGACGGCACGCATTGCGAATAGCTCGAAGTTCTAGGACATTTACGTGCAGGGAGGTCTCGGTTGACGACCATAGCCCCTGTACCGTGTGGTGAGACATGTGTGCACCCCAGCCTGTCAGAGATGCATCGGTGGTCAGGATGAGTGATGGAGCCTGCTGAAGAAAAGGGACTCCAGAGCAGAGGTTGGAGTGAACTGTCCACCAGTGTAGAGAATCTTTGACTCTGACAGGTAGGGAGAGAGAGAGTCTTGTTTAGAGAGTGCACATTCGGTCTGTAAACCGTGGCCAACCATGCTTGGAAGCACCTCATGTAGAGGCGTGCATTCTGGACGACAAAAGTGCACGAGGCCATGTGACCTAGTATTTGTAGGCAGTCTCGGGCAGTCACCTGGGGACTGTTGTGAATTTTTGTGGCCAGTTGGCTTATGGAGTTGAAGCGGTCGGGTGGGAGAGATGCCAACCCCGTCCGGGAGTCGAGGTCTGCTCCTATGAACTCCAGGTGCTGGGTGGGGCGTAATGTGGATTTGTTTTTGTTTATTTGTAGGCCGAGAGATAGGAAACAATCGACGGTGAGCCCGGAGAGCTTCGTCGAACGTTGAGGCTTTGAGGAGGCAATCGTCGAGGTAAGGGAATATTATGACCCCTTGTTTCCTGAGGTAGGCAGTGACTACGGCTAGGAGCTTGGAAAAGACACGGGGGGCTGTGAACAGTCCGAAGGGGAGAACCCTGTATTGAAAATGTGTTGAGCCGAGGGTAAATCGAAGGAAGCGTCTGTGGGCCCGATGTATAGTGACATGGAAATAGGCGTCTTGTAGGTCGAGGGCAGAAAACCAATCGCCCTGCTCCAGCGCTGGGATTATGGTGGTGAGGGTAACCATCTTGAACTTTTGCTTTTTGACAAATTTGTTGAGCCGCCTCAGGTCGAGGATTGGTCGCCATCCCCCATTTTTCTTTTCTGTTAAGAAATAATGGGAGTAAAAACCCTTCCCTTTGTGTCGTTCTGGCACGATTTCTACTGCTCCCAGATGAAGGAGATGTTGCACTTCTTGGAGGAGTAGCTGCTCATGAGAGGGGTCCCTGAAGAGGGACGGGGAGGGTGGGAGGCAAGGAGAGGAAGGGGATGGCGTATCCAATTGTAACTACCTCTATGACCCACTTGTCAGAGGTAATGTTCTTCCATTGGTGGGAGAATGGTCGTAGGCGGTGTCCAAAGATAGGTGTGTTGGCTGAAGTGGGAACGCTGTTTTCTAAACCCTCGACCAAGGCTTCAAATCTGCCTATTAGTTGGAGGGGGTTGAGGCGCCCCTGCAGAATTGGGACGACGACGCTGGAATCTTGGTCTTTGACGTTGTTGTTGCTCCTGTGGTCTATGGGAATGTTGTGTAAATGCGGGATAGCGTGGACGTTGGTACGGTTGGTATCTATATTGCTGTCTTCTGGTCATAGGTGTCTGGACACCTAAAGACCGGAGGGTTGCCCTTGAGTCCTTCATTGAATGAAGCAAGTCGTTCGTGGTAGAAGCAAAAAGTTTGTCACCGTCAAAGGGAAGATCTTCAATGGTGCTCTTAACTTCTCGAGGAAAGAAAGAGGAGGAGAGCCATGAACCCCGTCGCATGACTACTGCTGTGGCGGTCGATCTTGCTGCAGTGTTGGCTACATCGAGGGCCGCTTGAAGAGCGGTGCGTGATATGCTTTGTCCCTCGGAAACCAGAGCTGTGAATTGTTTTGTTTTTTTTTTTGTTCTGGAATGTCGTCAATAAAATCCATGAATTTATTATAGTTTTTGTGGTCATATTTTGCAAGGACTGCAGTATAATTAGCTATACGAAATTGTAGGGTCGAGGATGCGTATATTTTACGACCAAAGAGGTCCAAGCATTTGCTGTCCTTGTTGGCTGGGGTGGAACGGGAATACTGTTGTTTGGCCCTTTGGTTCGCAGCGTCTACTACCAATGAGTTTGGTGCCGGGTGGGTAAAAAGGAATTCAGAACCCTTTGGAGGGATAAAGTACTTCCTGTCCGCTTGTTTACAGGTAGGTAGGTTTGTAGCTGGAGTCTGCCAGATGGACTTAGCGGGTTCTAAAAGGGCTACGTTGATTGGTAATGCCACCCTAGAGGAAGAAGAGGGCTGTAGGATGTCCGTTAGCTCATGCTGTTGTTCAGTGACTACCTCCAAGTTAATTCTCAAGTCACTGGCAACTCTTTTAAAGAGGTCTTGGAATTTTGCGTAGTCATCCGATGGTGTTGGAGGAAGGGGAAGTAAGGCTTCTTCAGGCGTTAGCTCCGGCTCTGCTGGAATAGGAGCAGGGCTAGGTTTATCCTGGAAGTGTGACTGTGCTGCCAGGTGTCTCGTGTCACTGGCAGATTCGTCAGGTGGTGGTGCTAGACCGGTGTTGCGCCTGGTCGAATTGCCATAGCGCACGTATTCTCGAGGGTACGATGCCCATGGTGTCCAATATTGCCATGGTGGTGGGTAGGGCATAGGTGGTGCCATCCAGGGGTTCACCCCCCAGGAGGCAGGATCCTGAGAGTAGGATGAGGTAGTTTTCTTATAACCTCTATTGACTGGGGTCTGGGAGTGGGAGTCTTGATATGGAGAAAAAACTCCCTGTGGATCAGTTTCCTCCTCACTGGAGGAAGGCTGCTCAGATCCTGACTCAGGCATTGGAGAAGAACAGGCATTCATCAGGGGAGACTGCAGGATAGGTGATACCAATAGATCTGCTGTCTGAGTAAATTGAAATGGTGAGGCTCCTGCGTGAGGTGAAAGCTGTGCAGGGGGAGGTTGCCGTGCGGGAACATTCCTCTGAGCAGGGGTTTTGCCTGTGATCTCCCTGTCAGTCTGCTCCGCGGTTGTTGGTGCCGCGGTCGGTGCCGGGCAGGCAACATCAGCCTGCAGGGGATCAGGCATGTTGTAAAATGTCGGCACCGCGTCTGTCGCGGTGCCGAACGGTGCCATAATAGAGGCAGGCAACTGAAAGCCTGATGCCTCGGCACCGGAGCCTCGCGCCGCCGCCGCAGCCTCAGGTGGCTTTCGCGCGGTTCCTGAGGAGCCCGGCTCATCAAAGTTGCTGAGGTGAGGAAACACAGGCAGGGAGACCGTTGATCTGCCTGAAGAAACCTTGTGCCTCATAACCTTCTTTGGTGAAGAAGGCTGTCCCTTCTTTGTAGATTTTTTCAGTTTTTTTGAGGCGGGGGGGCTGTGGCGGGCAGCGGAGCTGGATTCAGCACCTGGGTCTGAAACTGACCCGATAGACTTTTGCAGGAGGAGCAGTTTAAGTCTAAGCTCCCTGTCCTTCCGTGCCCTGGAACGGAGTTTACAGCAGTGGGCACATTTTTGGGGAATGTGGGCTTCCCCCAAACATTTTATACACTTTGAGTGGCCATCTGATAGCGGGATAGCCTCCTTACATGTAGAACAGTGCTTGAAGCCTGTGGAGCCCGGCATGGCCAAAGCGGCTGCGGCTGACAGAAAAAAAGTTTTTTTTTGTTTTGTTTTGTTTTTTGTAACAGATAAACGAGATAATTAACTACACTAACAAAGAACTGACAACAAACTAGTTACTAGAAGGGTAATTGTAGCAAGAGTGAGGGATTTCCTAACGAGTCTGCTGAGCTCCGTCTCAGGCCGGGGACGGTAGAGAAGGAACTGAGGAGACCGGCCACGCATGCGTACTATCAACCTAGACTCACAGCGGGGGGCAGCCTCTGAGCATGCGTGGCCGCTATGAGTACTGCTGCAAAAAATCTCCGAGCAAAGGCGCAGGGACGCACCAACACCTGGAGTGGAGCACCCACAGGGACATCTCTCGAAGAAGAACAGCTGTTCTGCAGCATGCAAGAGGCACTGGGAGGGAGAGGGAAGAGCGGGGACAGGGCATACTTGGGGGAGAGAGGAGGCAACGCAGGGGTGGGCCCTTGGGGGAAGAGGTGGTTGGTGTGTGTGTGTGTGTGTGGGGTGGGGAGGGGAGGGTGGGAAATCAGCACCAACCCCCGGGGAGAAGAGGAAGTCGGCGCCTATGGTTACTGTAGGGTACACACTTGCTCTGAACATGGAAGGAGTTTTTCCCATTGGTGTAATTAATTCACACCCTCAAAAAGGCAGCAGCTTGGCCTGTTAAGACAAGCAACAATTATGCTGAGATCTGTGGAATTGCAAAGGATGTTGTAGCAGCTCAGTCACTTCCCGATTCTGGGGCTAACTGCACAGGCTCTACTCACCCTTCTGGAGAGACCTCCGAAAAAGCCTGGATCACCGCGACAGGCCTCCATTTCTCTTTTCGGACAGGAATTTCAGGGAAATTGGACAAAGAATGAATAAAATGAGTTGTCTGGATTTACAACTAAGCTCGGTGAGCTTTGCAAACATGTACATTAAAAGCAGGAATTAAAGACAGTGTGATCCAGAAATAGATTTGTTTAATTGCACTTTTATTTTTTAGGTTTTATCAAATCTGTGTAGGAGACAGACATGGCTTTTACAGTTTCCACAGACATGTTGATTCCAAAGACCACAGTTAAAGGACAGATACATAGAGACTATCACAATGAAGGGACTTCTGGAAAACCTGGTGTACATGTGTTAATCCCTTTGCTCTTACACATTTATTCCATACTTTGACTTTAGATAGTTTCTACTTGAGAGCAAGGTGCTCTACCCCAAGCTAGAGGAGTTATGGGAAACAACTGTTTACACTTCAGTACATTGGCTGGTTCACAGGACTTAGTCTTTCATATTTTTAGTTAAATTTGGCTACTTATCCCATTTTTATTCACTAGAACAAAGCAGCCCTTGGGTATGTGAGTCACTGCTGTCAATCAGGTTTGTACTCTGCACTGCCTGAATTAAAACAAGTTATTCTATATTTAACAGAACACTTGCAGATTTTGCTCAGGTATTTTTGTAAAAGTGTTCACAGACCTAGGACAGATCTAAAAAAATTTCCATTACGCTATTATAATTTAAGTGGAAATGTTTGTTTTTAAAGACAATTTGTTCCCTCCCCTCATGTGCAATATTTGCAACTCAAAATGCTGCAGGGTTGTGTACATGAAGTAAAATGACTAGAAAATGAACATAAGTAAGATTGAAACTTCCCAGCTGAGTGAAAAGCAAAAGTAAATAGAGCACAAAGAATGAAAATTGGATTTACAAATTCTGTTCCAATAACCTATGGTGTCCTGAATAAGCCGGTTAAGATATATACACCCTCATCTATAATTTAACAGTGCCCCTTTAATCTAAAGAGTTCTACTTTATACTATAATCCTGCCACCTTTAGCAGCAGAGAAAAAAGGCACAGCAGATTGGCAAATGACTGCCCGGAGTAACTCTGTCTGGACAGGGATCCCATTAACATCTTGTTGTCTGTAGTGCTGTTGTTGTGGGGTTTCTATTGCCAATGGCAAAGTGCAGCCTGAGATGATCTAACCTGCATCACAGACGGACATACATGATGTGAGTGAAGTAAGGACGGGGTGTGAGCAGACTGTGCGGTGACAAAGGTGCCTTTGGTGGGACTGGTGGGGAGCACTAAAAGCCAGGGGTTGTGGGACACGATGGTTTCACGGTGTCAGACTGCAGTGAGTAGGAGGCAAAAAGTTTTGTTGTGCAGATATTTATCATATCAGAACTGCACTGCTGCTAAGTGCCATACACAGTTAAATAGTCAATAGTAGCTGCAAATTTTTCTTACTGTTTCACTGGACCTGTACACTTGGTAAGCAACAGGCTGCCTCTACTGCAGGCTTTTCGGCTTGTGGTTTGGAGAGGCTAGTGGGATAGCTCAGCCCTAAAGGGATGAAGGTTCACAATAGGCAAAAGGGCTAGGAGAAAGGCAATCTCAGTCTCACTCTTGGTCCTATATTCAGCCAGCGTGCTGCCTCCATTGGATTAGTTTTACAGGATGTCCTGGCACACACATTAAGAACATACTGGATACACATGAACATACTATAACCCTTCTGTGTCACTCATTTTAGTGAAGGAGGGTAAAGGGATTTAACTTCTCACAATGGGAAACACTAGAGGAATCTTTAAAGCACTTACTAGAAGCTGCAGGTCTATACTTAACAGAGTATTCATTCTCTTGGCACTCTGGTCTCAGCCTGTCAGAGCTCCATGGAGCTGTGATGAATTCACAGCCTTTGCAGAGTAGCCCTTGGCTCGGGTAGCACCATTTACTGTTTTCTACAGCTCAGTGTTCAACACTCAAAGCCTGTTACCTCAACTCCTTCAGTTTCCACAAGGCATGTTCGTGGGCAGGAAATACTCGGATTATAAGTCTCCATAGTAACCTACTTCATGTACTTTCAATTGGCATCTAACTGCTTGGTGAGCATGTTTGTGATGGCTGGATGTGAAGCCCTACAGGTGGATCCTGAAGTCTCTCTAGTGGAGGGTTAATCTGACATCCCACAGATCTTTGGAATTCTATATTTGTTGTTTTAGTATCAATTGTACTGGGAGAGGAGCAATTTTCTCTGCCCCGTTTTTGTCACTGTGTCCGCTGCAGAATACTGCCAGACTTGCTTATTCCACAACTGGTTACAAAGTTCATACTTACATCAGAGTTTCAGATTAACAAATTGATGGCTCACACAAAAGGACAGTGACAGGAACATGCAGGACGAGTGGCTGGCTGCTTAAACCGGGCTAGCTGATCAGGCCAACGAGACTGGGTCCAACTGCCCAGCAGTGCTGTCATTTGCTTATAGCCCCGGTTAACTTGCAACCCGGGGAACTTGGAGAGTCCAAGCCTGTTCCATTTCCATCCCAAGGAAATGCAGCTGGTAAGTGCAAAATACACTTGAGAAGAGGCCATGTGCCCAAAGGGGAAGCTCACAGGCTTGCTTGCCAGCCACATCCAAATCATCTTCCAACTCTTCATCCCAGCCAGTCCAGGTCATCATCATCGTCATCATCCCCAAAGAGTGGGGCTGGGGGAGGGTGCCCTTTCATGCTCTGAAAGCCCAATTGGAAAGCAGGGTGAGATTATTAGAGTTCAGTCTCTGTACAGTCTTGAGGGAGACAGCACCAGGAAACCTCCCAGCGGACTGTCTTCCTCTACCTAGCATGGTGGCTCAAGCCTTTTACATCAGGTAGGAAGATCTGCAGTCACAGAATATGGCTATGGAGCCTTAACATCCCCTAGATGTCCCTTGCAGGAGGGTCTATCTTGTCCCATCATTACAATACATTAGCTCTGAACCTGGTGATCTGTTTTCCTGCTGACCTGTCACCAGACAGGTGGTGTTGCTGGTCACTGCCTTTATGTATGTAGCTCATCCCTTATGTAATGTCTCAGATTCACTGGACAGTCTCCAGTTCAGAGGGGCTCCCAAAAACCTAACTAATCAGAACTAAAGTAAATGCAGGGCGCATAAGTAGTGATAACCTGAAGCTACTGGATGTCAGACATGAGGTTCCCCCATGTCTCGAAAGTTCTTCCAGGAGCAAGCTGTGGCTTAATGCCTCAGTCATTTCAGAGATAACAGAAAGACTGGGGTGGTATCCATGAAGGGACTTAGATGTTACAATGCTGAGTGGCCCAGCACATAACCTTTAGGCACGTAGAAAATCACAGGAACACTGATCCATAAAGCCAAGTCAGGCCCCTAGGTGCCCTATACAATAAATGGGGAGAGATAGGCACCACAAAAGCCAACACACTAGGTGCAGAGCGACTTAAGCTAACCAGTGGGAGATGCTAAGTAGAGGGGTGTGCGCTGAGCCCCACCCGCTCTGCGAATGGGATACCCCTGCCTGGACTCAGGAGGCTGAGTTGCTTAAGCTGCTTCTTGCAATAATGAGTTAGGTGCTGCTCTACATGCGGTGGTACCATCCACTTTACAACTTTTAGCCCAGTGGCTAGAGCTCTGACCTAGGATGTAGGAGAACCAGGTTCAAACCTCTCCTCCCTGCCCAAGGGGAGAAGAGATCTGAACAGGAACCTCTCTTTCTCCCCTGCAGGCAGGGGATGGAAATTGAACCTGCATCTTCCACATCCCGGGATAGTGCTGTAACCACTGGGCTCTGGGATATTTTAATGTGAGGCTCCCTCTCTCTCCTGCTGAAGCTGTTCCACTGTGGATAACTAATGAAAAAAGTGATCGGAGCCCGGGGACTGGACCCAGGGCCTCCTACCTCCCAGGCTGGTGCCCTAATCACCAGACCACACTCCCCCACCCGATGATTATCCCCAGCCAGTGGAACAAATATCTAAATAGTCACTGGGCCTGAGAGAGTGGGAATGACTGAGCACTAGCACCATCTCCTCCTGGATTTTGTATGAGACCTAATCCAGCAGGCAGCCTCTGAGCATGCCTACCGAAACGGTCCTCGACTTAGGTGGACGAACGCCTGTCTTCCCCGGTTCGCAAAGCACCCTCGGGCTTAGGTAGGAGACAGGCGCCTGAATGCCTAGATGGAGGCAGAAGTGCACATACCCCAGGATCTAGAACTTAGGTGTCTAGGGAACATTTCCAGTGAAGGTTAGGCACCTATAATGTTAGGTGACAGCCAAGCAGGAGTTTCCCTTAACTTTTAGGCCCAACCTGACTGGAGCCCTCAAGGGTCAAGCTGTTTTCAACCCAATCCCGACACTTCCCCTCAAACCTAAACTGTTTTTGCTGCTGCAGTGCCTCCTGCCCCTAGGGTTGGCATGGCAGCAGCTGTATGCCTTGATCCTTCCATCTGCTGCGCCCTGCTGCAGAGTGCGCTGCCACTCTTTGGCACACTCCGTACGGCAATGCACACAGCGCAATGAGGTGGTGAAGAAGATCTAGTTTTGTGGACTGCAGTGGTCCTGTGCATAGAGACTTAGGTGCCTAACTCTGGAGTTCAGGTTTCTAAGTTACTTTGTGGATCACACCCCAAGTTCTTACCACTTCTTCCTCATCCTCCTCTTCTGGTGGAACTCCAGGCTTTAGTGGTTTATGGGTTGCAACTTTAAACAAGTCATCATCGTTCTCAGTGAGACTAGAAAAGAACAGAGAATTAAAAGAAGCTAATTCTCAATGTGGGAAAGGAAGCCAAGAGCAATTTGCCTGCACTTTAGGAATAAGCTCTAGTCCCACCACTCAGGTTTGTATGGCAGTAACAGGCTACTCACGGATGTATGAAGCTAGTTGGGGATTATACAGTGAAGTAACAGGATTCCCCTCTAGGCAGCCAGGACAAGATCACACATTGGAATGGAACTTCACAATAGCTAGCTGTTGATAACAGCTTTGCAATGGAATCTACTGATTCAGCTAGAAACAAGGGGCAAGGACCATACTGACTGCCCAGTTTGTAGTGCAGCTCTGCAATCACCTATCCTGTAGGTCTCAGCCATACTAGCACTTTTCAGTTTCTCCCCTGGAGATAGCTGCAGGTGTCCAGTCTAAATTAGTGCTACTAGTATTTTAGCCACCATTGTTCAGATTTGCTCTGAAAACGTACCTAGCTGGCTGGCCAGCCCAACCTAGCACACTGCCCTGCACCAATGGGATAGCAGCACCAGCTGCCAGATGGTTAGGCCCCACTAGCCCACCACCAGCGGCAGGGCAACTGCACAACAATGGGAAATTGAGAAAGGAGCTACTGTAGCCATAGAACTCTCCAATCACCACTAACCTGGAATCCTTCTGCTTGGGGCTAGATGCCAGTCCTTGGGGTTCTGTAGTTTCATGGTTGGTGGCTGGATTCTTCTCTGCCATCTCAGATGAGAAGTCAGAAATGCTTGTACCCATTTCAAACCTGGGTGCATCTGGAATTCCCAGACAACTCCCCCCCTCTGCACTTTTCAGAGGCAGGGGTTCCAGTCTTCCTGCAGGCTCCTCTGCCTTGTGCTCTGTAGCTGGCGTTTCCGAAGGCAAAGCCTCTTCCATTGCTCCCAGCTTTGTGTCTAGAATAGAGGGCTCTGGCGTTTCTGCCTGAACAGATGCTATTTTTTGGGAGCTGCCTTCATGCTGAGCTAGCCCACTGGGAGCACTTGCCTGCCTTTGCTCAGCCAGTACAGAGTCTACATCCTCCTCAGGATCCACCAGTCCTTGGTTGGGCTTTACTGGCTGAACCGATTCAGAGAAGGTATGCGCTTCATGCATCTCCTGGATCATCTTCACTTCTGATGCTGTAGTGTTCTGGGTCCTCTGCCCTTCCTCAGGAGATCTAGGAGGTGTAGCAATACCAGCAGACTCACCTGCTGGTTTAGTTGGGCACACAGTGCTTGGTGCTGGCCCATATTGGACAGCACCTTCATGGTCCTCCTTTGCTTTTGGTGGGCTTTCCTGTTTCCTCTTTCCAGTTCTAGGCTCCGCCTCCTCCTCGTCACTGTTGCTGTCTCGTCTCTCCTGTTGTCTACTGAGCAGCTGCAGAGTTACAGTCTGGAAAACAAAGGAAAAGGAAAAGGCAAGGAAGTGTTACTCACTAGAGATACAAACCACCATGTAACAGCTGCTGCTCCACTGAAGGAAGGAAAGTTTCTTGATGCTTTAATATGAAAGAGGATCATCCAGCCAGGTGCACTTGAGTGGTCCATGTATTAGCTGGGCCTCTGAGGCATTTTCAGATAAGTTCTTGCACTCTTGCAGAAGGCAACTATCTAAGGTAGAAATGCTACTGCACTTGTACTCTTAGAAGATGGCAGCGGACATTAGACAAGCATCAGGCAGCACTTCTCCCCAAAGAGGCAGGCAATGCATTACCTGCAAACAGGAAAACCAAGGTTGGGCAGTTGGGACACAGCAAGTCACGGTCTGTTCTTGGAGGTAAGGGAGAAGAAATTAAAACTCGTTTCCTAACTCCCAATCCCATGTTTCTAGCCACTAGGCAACACTGTTTCCAGTTACACAGCACAGTCCTTCTTCCTTCCCCTAACCAATGGGACTTGAAACCAACCCAAGAAGTGCACTTTGGGGAGATGAGACTTCCAACTTTGCCCTCTCTGCTGAGCCTCCCAACAAAGCAGCCACTGAGTGGACGTGTGTTTGCCACCCAACTCCCACTACTCAGGCCAATACTCAGCATCCCACCTGTTGACATGTTCAGGACTGAGTCAGTGTCCTGGAGGTCAAAGGTCATGTCTCATCCTTGATGCTCTCAGCTTCCTAACCCTTGCTTCCCCTACCCCCAAGTGCCAACACAGGAAGCACTTGTCCAATTCACTTCTGGCTGTGTAAAAGTTCTACTGCAGCCCCAAACCTAACCTGACAATCCTGAGGCTGCTATGTGTGTGGGGATTCTGGGCAGAGGCAAAGTCTAATTTCTAACAAAAACTGTTTCCACCTTAATTGTTGAAATGAGACATCTGCCATGAACTAAGCCCTACTCTTAGCCTTTTTTGGTGAAGGGACCTAAAACAATCCTCAAAATCATCTCTCAAGTTGATCTGAGAGGGAAGAGTGGGTGTTTTGGAAAGTGCCATGTGTACTTTTCTAAAGTACATTGGGAAGGGCAAAAGCAAACTTCTTAGATTCAAGTCAGCAAAAAGCCAACAGGAACTCAGTCCTCTGAGCTAGGTACCCATGTCCAATGCCCATACTCTGACTGATCCACTTCCTCCAGTACCACAGTGACAGCTTGCATTGCTGCACTTTGTAGTTTTTACCTCTAAAGAAATACTCCAAGTTCTCGTGCCCAATTTTCCTTAATCAAATTAAACCACCCTTTCTTATTTAGCCTATCCCCTACTGCCTTGTGAAAGCTCAACAAGAATGTTGAGCATATCAGATGCATTGTCCTAGTTTCTCTAGGAGAAAAGGTTCTCATATTTTACTGTCCCTCACTGTTGCATCTCCTCCCATTATTTTATAGTACCCTTTTCACCGCGGTTACTAACCACAGCTTCACACTATTCCAGATCCAGGCTAGAGGTATATGCGTTCTTTTGGCCCAGGACTCATTCTCACCTTTGTTGGCTTGTATCCCATCAGTACTGTACCTTGATGGTGTTCATGACAACACCAAGAACTGTTCTGCCACTGTACGACTCCTCCAGCTCAAATTCACCCCTCAAAGTCTGAAATACCCCATTCATGATCTTCTTCACCTGAGAACAATGAAGAGGAGCATATAAATATGATATCTGCGTCATTTGTAACATGTAAGAAAGAATGGGCCACCAAACCAACATCGTAGGCTTCTCCATACAGCAGAACAGTCAGTCCAAGAGGAACCACAGTTCTGTTTTACGAGAATGCACCTTTCACATTAGGCATGGCAGGGCTGGAGACTGCCAGAGGCGCACAAAATATAATTAGTGACAGCTTGAGCATGTGCAAATGGTATGTCTACCAGGTACGGCTACCAGGATTTTCATTCTTTAAGAAGTTGTAATCTGTATTGAGGGGTCAGGACTTCACACCAGGAATCACACTGCATCTTTCCCTCTAAGGCCCTTGATAGGAGTAGTACTCTACACAGGAACAAGCTCATCCTCTGGGCATGCTTCCCCCAAAGAATAAGGCACTTCCAGCGTGTTTAATAAATAACTCTCCCCCTACCTAGGGAAATAGTTCAGGGTAGATATGGAGTAGAGATGAGGGTAAACCAGACCGCCCTGGTTGGGCCAGCTCACCTCTTCTGTAGAGTCTGCAGGCGGAGATCTCTCCTGATTTTCCAGTACAGAGCCCTTCTCCAGCTCCCTGATACGTTCTTCATAGCGAGCCTTCAGGGCAGCAACATGGGACTGTAAGGCTGAATACTGTCAAGGTAAAGAGGTAGTCAGAGTAGCTCAATAGGTCCTCACTGACATTCACATCTTGCTACTGTTGTGCCCAGTTTGCAGCAGGACAGGTTAGTGACAGCAGCACATTTGTTCACAATGCCATGATTGTCTTTGCAAGAGATTTAAAAAAAAAAACAAAAACCAACAACAAAAGCCTAACATTTGCAGAGAGCTCCTAAGAGGCAGAACACACACAAGCTGCAATTTTCTCCTGTTCCTGATAAAGCAGCTTTATGCAGGATTTCACTATCTGAGGTATTTACAAAACTCCCTCAGAACTGTCCTAGGAACAACCACCATCGCCCCTTCCCCTGTGAAGACAATAGTCATGCTGGGAAGGAAGAGCCTGTGGACTCCCCCAACCTTGGGATGTCAAAGAGGGGGTAGGACTGCACTGGGATGCTAAGCAGCAGCATTCTCTGGCAGAAGGGCTAGATCCTATCACTGGGCCCATATCAGCCACTGGAAGCAACACAAAGCTCTCTCCTTCATCCAATGGGACAACATCGGTGGCCTCAGTCAAGATACAAACATCAGTGAGGGTTGGCCTCAGTGTTCACCCTTTACCTTCTCGTTGATCAGCCCCAGTTGCTCCAGCTTCCCCTGAAACACAGAGAGTTTTTGCTCCTCGGCATTTCTAGAGTGTTTCAGAGCGGAAAGCTGAAAAAAAGAAACAGAATTATAACAACATACATAAGAACGGCCATATTTGCAAATGAACTGGAGCTCAGCAGTTTCTCTTTGGAGTCTGGTCCTGAAGTTTTTTGCTGTAAATGAACGTAAGCATATTCTCACCAGCAACCACACACCGCACCATAACAACTCTAACTCAGGAACCAACCCATGCAACAAACCTCGATGCCAACTCTGCCCACATATATACACCAGCAACACCATCACAGGACCTAACCAGATCAGCTACAACATCACCGGCTCATTCACCTGCACGTCCACCAATGTTATATATGCCATCATGTGCCAGCAATGCCCCTGTGCTATGTACATTGGCCAAACTGGACAGTCACTACGCAAGAGGATAAATGGACACAAGTCAGATATCAGGAATGGCAATATACAAAAACCTGTAGGAGAACACTTCAACCTCCCTGGCCACACAATAGCGGATGTAAAGGTAGCCATCTTACAGCAAAAAAACTTCAGGACCAGACTCCAAAGAGAAACTGCTGAGCTCCAGTTCATTTGCAAATTTGACACCATCAGATCAGGATTAAACAAAGACTGTGAATGGCTATCCAACTACAGAAGCAGTTTCTCCTCCCTTGGTGTTCACACCTCAACTGCTAGCAGAGCACCTCGCCCTCCCTGATTGAACTAACCTCGTTATCTCCATACTGATTTATACCTGCCTCTGGAAATTTCCATTACTTGTGTCTGATGAAGTGGGCATTCACCCACGAAAGCTTATGCTCCAATACTTCTGTTAATCTTAAAGGTGCCACAGGACCCTCTGTTGCTTCCTTTTGTTTGTTTTAAACCAGCTGCCTACTAATTTCATTTGGTGACCCCTAGTTCTTGTGTTATGTGAAGGAATAAATAACACTTCCTTATTTACTTTCTCCACACCTGTCATGATTTTATAGACCTCTATCATATCCCCCCTTAGTCACCTCTTTTCCAAGCTGAAAAGTCCCAGTTTTATTAATCTCTCCTCATATGGCAGCAGTTCCATACCCCTAATCATTTTTGTTGCCCTTTTCTGAACCTTTTCCAATTCCAATATATCTTTTTGAGATGGGGCGACCACATCTGCACACAGTATTCAAGATGTGGGCGTACCATGGATTTATATAGAGGCAATATGATATTTTCTGTCTTATTATCTATCCCTTTCTTAATGATTCCCAAAATTTTGTTCGCTTTTTTGACTGCTGCTATACATTGAATGGATGTTTTCAGAGAATTATCCATGATGACTCCAAGATCTCTTTCTTGAGTGGTTACAGCTAATTTAGACCCAATCATTTTACATGTATAGTTGGGATTATGTTTTCAATGTACATTACTTTGCATTTATCCACACTGAATTTCATCTGCCATTTTGTTGCTCAGTCACCCAGTTTTGTGAGATCCTTTTGTAACTCTTCACAGTCTGCTTTGGACTTAACGATCTTGATTTTTTTGTTTGGTATCATATGCAAATTTTGCCACCTCACTGTTTACCCCTTTTTCCAGATCATTTATGAATATGTTGAATAGGACTGGTCCCAGTACAGACCCCTGGGGAACACCACTATTTACCTCTCTCCAGTCTGAAAACTGACCATTTATTCCTACCCGTTGTTTCCTATCTTTTAACCAGTTACCAATCCATGAGAGGATCTTCCCTCTTATCCCATGACAGCTTACTTTGCTTAAGAGCCTTTAGTGAGGAAACTTGTCAAAGGCTTTCTGAAAATCTAAATACACTATATCCACTGTATCACCCCTGTCCACATGCTTGTTGACTCCCTCAAATAATTCTAGTACATTAGTGAGGCACGATTTCCCTTTACAAAAACCACATTGACTCTTCCCCAACAAATGATGTTCATCTGTGTCTGACAATTCTGTTCTTTATTATAGTTTCAACCGGCTTGCCTGGTACTGAAGTCAGGCTTACTGGGCTGTAATTGCCAGGATTGCCTCTGGAGCCTTTTTAAAAACTTGGCATCACATTAGCTAGCCTCCAGTCATCTGGTACAGAAGCTGATTTAAATGATAGGTTACATACCAAAGTTGTTAGTTCTGCAATTTCACATTTGAGTTCCTTCAGAACTCTTGGGTGAATACCATCTGGTCCTGGTGACTTATTACTGTTTAATTTATCAATTTGTTCCAAACCCTCCTCTAATGACACCTCAATCTCCTCTGATTTGTTACCTAAAAAGAATGGCTCAGGTTTGGGAATCTCCCTCACACCCTCAGCTGTGAAAAACGATGCAAAGAATTCACTTAGTTTCTCTGCAATGGCCTTATTGTCATTGAGTACTCCTTTAGCATCTCAATTATCCAATGGCCCCACTGGTTATTTAGCAGGCTTCCTGCTTCTGATGTACTTAGCAAAAAAAAATTTATTACTTTCTGAGTCTTGGCTAGCTGTTCTTTAAATTCTTTATTGGCCTTTCTAATTATACTTTTACACTTCATTTGTCAGAGTTTGTGCTCCTTTCTATTTTTTTCCAATAAGATTTAACTTCCACTTTAAAGGATGCCTTTTTGCCTCTCACTGCTTCTTTTACTTTGTTGTTTAGCCACGGTGGCACTTTTTTGATTCTCTATGTTTTTTAATTTAATCAGCAGCAGAGATGCATTTTTACTATTCCCTTTCCACCAGACCTATCAAACCTTTCCCCTCAGAAAAACTGTCATGCTCAGTAGACATCAGCTGCAGCATTTCCTGCTAGCTAATTCTGTTCTGAGGTCAGCATGCCCCATCTCTGCCCTGTACAGAACCCCTGCTAATACATCAGCCAGCCTCCGCGTTAATCCCAACCACTCAAGAGTTAATGGGGGCAACATCCAGACACATCCTCCAGTCAAGAGGGGCACCGTCATCTCCTCTGAGAAGCCAGGAAACGGAAAACACTAGCCACACCAAGGTGGCAGAGCACTACTGGGTATGTGATTCCCGACTACACCCCTCCCATTTGCTTCCGAAGGACAACAGCATGCGGGAAAGAGGTAGAGAAGTGAGTGTATAGACAAGTGGTTAGCAAGGGAGAGTCTACCTTCTCTTCCAGCTGGGTGATGTGCTTCTGTTGAGAGTCTCTCTGCTCACACACCTCCTGATACTGCCGTAAGTGCTGCTCCTTGGCAGAGACCAGCATGCGCTCACATTTTGCTTCCCACTGGGATTCCAGCTCTGCCTGGATGAGTGACTGCTGCCCATGAAGTAACAGAAGTTATTAGCAGGGAGCTACCAATACAGGACAGTTACATCCACTCTTATGAGCAGAGAATTCTGGGGTGGGGCCGGGGCAAGGCAAATTCTCTTGCCTAGTTCTGCCATCTTGGAGTTGGTGTTCTATCCCTGCAGCATTTCCTCCCCACACAAGGCACAATTCTATCCTCCATGGGAGAGCAATTCTCTAATGCTGGCTCAGATTGCAGCCCCTTGCTTCAAATAGCAACAGCAACTGGCGAAGGAAGCCCAAAAGTGATGGAGCCCCGTTCACCCTTCCCTCTACCAACAACTCTACTCTTCCCCAACTCCGCTCTGACTAGTTAAAAAGGAGCTCCGCTCTTCTCCTGCTCTGTTAGCCAAGAGGCATCCACCCTTGTGCCATCTTCTGATCACTGCATCACTTGCTCTGGAAGACCAAGCAGGCAAGATTTGCACCCATCAGAATTCAGGCTGCTCCTGTTGCCCCAAAGCCACACAACAGCTGGCTGGAGACCAAACTCAGAATCACAGCCCATTGTTTTGAAGTTAGGAGCCTTCCTTACTCCCCAACTAGTGTAGTTTCCTGTCTGCCTGGGTTACTTAATTCTTTGAAGTCATCGGTAAGAATCCTGGAGCAGGAGGTAAAGGCAAAGCCAACACAGGCCAGCAAAGCAGAGGAGAAGCACTGAAGACTAATCCCCTTAGTGAAGCAGGGTGCTATTTCTTCACTGAGCAACTGATGCAGCTTTATCCAATATGTATTTGCTATCTATAATCAACTGGCTTTCCAGATGGAACTCACACAAACCTATCCAGTTGGAGGAGGTCCCCTCACCTGCTCTGCTGCTGCTTGATCAGTTGAAGTCCGTGCCTTTTTCAGGAGCTGTCGAAGCTTGTCCAGTTCTTCCTGGTAGGACCTGCGAATCTCATCCATCTCTTCCTCAGCCTGGCTTCTCTCCAAGAGGGATTTCTTCTTCCTCTCAACAAGGTTCTGGGGCACAGATAGTGGTATGTCTGAGCACAGATCTGGACTGCATCCAGATAGCGTCTCATCCCCTGGGGCACTGTGGGCAATCTCATTGTCATTACTATTATATATGGTCATTAACATACAGAGAACTTTAAAATCTATGTAAGTGCACTCCTGAACTGATGCACCAAAACTGTGTTGTTTGTAGGGAAAAAGAGTTGCCAATCCAAAATTTGGCTTGCCTTGTGTGGGTCTGCAGAAACACTAGGTTAAGTTTAGCATCCGACTGGAACTGTGCATCTCCCCTGAAATGTAGATGCCTGGGCCTACCTTTTCCAGGTTCTCTTTCTCTACTTTCAGGTCTGCTAGCTCTTCTACCATCGCCGTGACCTTCAGGTCCAGTTGCCTGCGGCTCTGCTTCTCAGCTCTGAATTTAGCTTGCGTGTCTTCTGAGGATTCTTGGAGCTCTGCAAGAACACAGCTCACTGTGGGTTTCCACACTTCATATTTCAGATTAATCTGAGTGGAAGAAAACTTACAGCCCATAGCAAGAGTAGAACACAGAAGGGTCACAGAACATGTTAATGGCTGTTGTTATGAGGACTGAAGGTAGGACAAGTAGTAATAGGTTAAGTCTCCCTTGCAGCAGATTAAACCTATTACTTCTTGTCCTACCTTCAGTCCTCATAACAGCCATTAACATATCTGAAGACTTATCAGATTCCCCCCCCACACACACACACCCCCAGTCTTTTTTCCCCCTCAAGAGTTCTTTTAGCGGCTAAACATTTTAGCCTTTCCTCATAGGTCAGGATTTCTAAATCCTTTTTTTTGTTGCTCTCCTCTGGACTCTAATTTGTTCTCTTCTTTCCTCAAATGTGGCGCCCAGAACTGGAGAGTACTCCAGCTCAGGCCTCACCAGTGCTAGGTGGGACAATTACTTCCCAAGTCTTACACACAATACTCCTGTTAATACACCCCACAATGATATTAACCTTTTTCACAACTGCATCACATTTCTAAGAGTCTCTGGCTCTCGCATTGCACACTGACCTCTTATTAAACTCCAAAGATATCCAATGAAGTGACTACTTGTGTTGATTTTATTACCCTAAAGAAATACTGGTACATTACATATTGACTGAACTAACCCTTCAGAGTCTATATGGCTCCTACATGGAAGACACCTGGGAAACTAGCTGTTTTCAGAAAGAGGTGGAAAGGTTTCTGGCCCAGGGGAGGACAGGACGGGTCAGGACTCCTGACCAAAGCTACTCCTAATCTGATATTTTGCTGCCAGGAAAAAAAACAAAACAAAACTGAACTTCTGCTTGCATCCAGTCCACTTCTCTACTACCAGCTTGAGCAGACTGTCAGCTGAAGACAGAGCAGCCAGGATTCAGGCTGGGGGCAGGAGGAATTGGTCAGTATAGTGCGGAAAAAAACCAACAATAAAAAACTAACAACTCCTCTTCAGGTTCATAGTACACAGTCTCCTGAAGGCAAGTGCCTATATATAGCCAAGAAGAGCTTAATAGTGAACTGAAAAGTAGAGCCCCCTTTTTAGCTCAATTAGATGAAGCAGAAACTTTACATTTATCCACATTAAATTTCATTTGCCATTTTGTTGCCCAATCGCTTAGTTTTGTGAGATCTTTTTGAAGTTCTTCACAGACTGCTTTGGTCTTAACTATCTTGAGCAGTTTAGGATCATCTGCAAACTTTGCCACCTCACTGTTTACCCCTTTCTCCAAATCATTTATGAATAGTTGAACAGGATTGGTCCTAGGACTGACCCTTGGGGAACACGACTAGTTACCCCTCTCCATTCTGAAAATTTACCATGTATTCCTACCCTTTGTTCCCTGTCTTTTAACCAGTTCTCAATCCGTGAAAGGATCTTCCCTCTTATCCCATGACAACTTAATTTACGTTAGAGCCTTTGATGAGGGACCTTGTCAAAGGCTTTCTGGAAATCTAAGTACACTATGTCCACTGGATCCCCCTTGTCCATGTGTTTGTTGACCCCTTCAAAGAACTCTAATAGATTAGTAAGTAGTGAAAAAAAAAAGCAGCAAAAGCTTTGAAGTGTTCAGTCAATTTTTTGGTTTTGCATTCGGCTGTGCAATATTAAGTATGGGGAGGAGAAGCTTTCTTTTTGAACCCATCTGGTAATCAGCTTATGCTGTCAGAGTATGAGGACTGTTGAAACCCTTGTCATTTTATGGGCTACTATTCATCTAAAAGTCATAACCTTTTATCTATCTCACCGAGTTATTTATCTCCATAGCTTCTTATGGCAGGAAGCAGGAGGCTTCACAGTTAGTGCATATATTCTGTACCATGGTATTTCAAGAAGGCTGCTCATCCAAGAGGTGCCAATGTCAGAAAGAAGGTGTATCTCACATGCAGTCCAAACTCAGGTAGTTCCATTATGCCTAACTAATCCCTGCATTTATGCTAATTATTGACTTCCTCTCTTAACCCTTGGTTGTGTTCCACACTAGAACTAGCTTCAGTAATCTTTGGGATAATGGTGCTATAGGAACATGGACTAGTTGACCCAACTGCAAGAGGGGCATAGTTGCACGACTCACTAAGGACTTCCATACTCTCTGGCAGGGCACCCTCAGTGGGTGAAAGGGAACCACTAGTACATCCGTTTAAATCTAGTCTAGCTCAGTAGAGACAAAAGTGGTAGGTACAGGACCAAGCCCACCAGCCTAACAGGAAGGTGTCCACATGAGAGGCTGTCCTAACAGGCTCCTTTGTTGGCAATCTCAGCAGGGAGGCTAAGCACTGATTTGCACATAGAGGCAGAGCTTCCTTCTCTCCCCTAGTTGGCCCCTCTAGCTGAAAGCTAAGGCACATTATGCTAAATAGATCTTTTTTTGGCAATTCAGACAGCTGCCACTGAAGTATAGAGTTAAGGTCACCAATACAGCTGACCTCAAGTTAACCGAGAACTAGACCATGATCTAGGCAATAGAACCCACCCCCTGACCGACCCCTTACCGGCTAGTTGTGCTTGCAGTTTCTTGAGCTGTGCCTCATTCATCTCTGCCTCCTGCAGGGCTGTGGTCAGCTGTGTGTGCAGGTCCATCTCCTTCTTCTGGTGAGCAGTCAGCTCCAACTGCAGACGGGAGACCTGTGCTGTAGCAGCTGCCAGCTCCTCTGCAACTTTGACCTGCAGCACAGAACAGGGGGAAATATCAGAACTCCTAAGTACTTAAGGAGGGCCATTTAGGGATCTAGGGCAAAAAATTGGGGATTGGTCCTGCTTTGAGCAGGGGGTTGGAGGTGCCTTCCAACCCTGATATTCTATGAAGTGGGGTTTCCAAAAGTTGACTCACAGGTCAGTGCTAGGAGCCCAGATTCCACGCTTGGTTTGCATAACTAGATGGCAGATGCCCTCCTCCATTAGAGATACACCTTGGTGGAAGTTGCAGGCCAAAGATGAAGCACTGTACATTGAGCTGAGTGGCAGCAGGGACAGGATCATTGCCCTACTAAAAACAGGGTGGCTCTGGGATACATAGTAAAGCACTGTGGGCCCTATTTGACCACACCCCACACCCTGATTTATTCTAGTGGCTGGCGACAACCTCATCTCCAAGACAGATTAAAGCAGGTCACTTCAGGAAGTTTTTTCTGAAAAAGCTTTAAATGAGACATGTGTTTCACTGGTTGGCTGCTCTGTTCAGCCCTTTGGGACTACCAGCTGGCCAGACATCAAAGCCTAATTGCCCACAAAAAGCCTAGCAGGAGTCTGCCACTCCCAGACACACACAGCTCCCTGGAGGTTGCAAACAGACTGAGTGCCAGGGTAGCAAGTCTGATGTTACAATTCCGCCCGTCCTTCTAGATTTGTCAAACAATTAAAATGGACTGGATGATGTGCTCCTGGGGATAAAGCTATGTTTGGGATGGGTAATAGTCAGATGGGAGTGGACTTGCAGACTATTTTCAAGTGAGTATAGGGATCAGTTTATGAAGGACTAGTTGTGGAGAGGGAATTTCAGAGCAGGATGTGTACTCTGCATTCTCTAGATGGTTAGGTACACGCTAATTTGCCAAAGTATTTTTCTGGCTTGCCAAGTTATGCGCTGTAAAGTGCAAGTATTATATACTTGAACAGTGATCACTGTTCTATTAAACTTTTACATTTGGATTTTATTTAAGTCAGTGATTCACAGGAAACCAGAGCTAATAGGGGTTCTCACAGACAACTTGTTAATTAACACTTGTTAAAAAAAAACAAAACAAAAACACTGAAAAGGCTCAAAGCATCTCAAGGAAAAGGATACAAACTAGATCCAGCTCCAAGTCTTTTGGGATAGGGACAAAATTCATGAAGAATATGCTGTAAAGACAGGCTGCACTATAATAGTGTGAACTTAAACAGTTCCTATTGTAGTTAAAAGTTGCATTCAGATTCCCAACAGGTTCTCTTTTGTGCCCCACATAGTTCCAGCCCAATTTCCTCTTGGGCTAGCTACTTGCTGGCATTCAGAGAACTACCTCAGGTCTTGAATTATTGCTGGTCTCAAACTTGGAAAATGGATCTGTACACCAGAGACTGACACTGTGGCTATTAATCAATCTTACTTAGAGACCTCTCTCAAAAGTATCTTAGTTACGGGGCTGCCAATCACACTTCCCCAGTGGGAAAAATTGTGTGATCACTTAATTAAACAACAAAGTACTAGTACCTGTGGATTAAGCACCTGTGGATAAGCTATGTGAATTGATCAGTGCTGACATAGTTCCTAGAACAGCATTCCCTTTTGTTCTCCTCTTTTGGAAGGGTGAAAAAAGATCATTACCAATGTAGCTTGTAAATTGTGGTGTTTTTTTTTTTTGGTTTGGTTTTTTCATCTCCAGATAAGCTGCCTCCAGCAGTTTTCATAAACTCAAAGGAAAAAAACAAACAAACTGTTTCTGTGCTGAAATCAGCAGAGGTCAAAAAGAGTGGGATTTTTGTTTTGTTTGGGTTTTCCCCTATTAACTTCTGTATTCTGTGCAACAGTATCTGAACTCCTAAGGTTGGCAAGTTTCCATCCACTCAGTTCGAACAGTTGAAAGGATTTTGCTCACAATTCTTCCTACCCAGCCTCCTGCCAAAAAAAGTGTTGGCTGTGGACTGTAAAGATGCAGGAGAATCTTCAGCTCAGAAAGACTTTATCAAAGCTAGAGGCATGTGTAAACTGTAGGTTATGGGAGAGAAACCCCAAGGCTCTAGACAGTCAGGGACACACTGCCTCACCTGGTCCCAGCCCCGATCCACTGGCAGCGTGTGCTGGGAAGAGAAAGCAGTGACAGGAAACAGGAAGAGTTAAGAACGCCAAGTAGAAAGGCAAAAGCATTGATTACTTAGAACAGCTAAATGTGGCATTACAGGGGCCTGAAATGTGACAAGAGAAGCATTCAACCTATTTCTTGTTTGACAGCTGCAAAAGCTCAAAGACAGAAAGAACAGCAGTGAAGCCATTTTTAAAAAGCAAGGGGCTAAATCTCTCCAAATGTGCATGACTGTATGGAACATGGATAGTCAAATGGACTATGCACTCAACTGGGAGCCAGGAGCTTCTGCATTCTAATCTCTGTACTGCCAGTGACAGCAAGTCATTTCACCATTCTGGAGAGCGGTGATACCACCAACCTTACAAGAACATGGCAAAAACGTTGATATCAAATACTCAAAGTGCTAAGCAGAAATGTATTACCCCAAGGGCAGGAAGTTACAGATTCATTGCTCCTCGACTGAGACCTGGGCCATGCCGGGACAGAGGGCTACCCCCCAGTTTGCATACACGGGAGCAGAGAATCCTCTCAGATCTTCCAAGGTCCTCTCCCCTGATTTGTTATTACTAAAACTACATCAGGAATTGGTCTCCATTGCAACAACTGACATAGCAACACCAGAGCAAACCCCAAGGACAGACAAGAAAAGACAGAGTTTGCAGTGATACAGCTGACTCGCATTTAGGGTGACCAGATGCTAAGTTGAAAATATCGGGACCGCTGCAGGGGAGGCGCCTTTTTAATTGTTACACTCACCCATCCGGGTCTTTGGCGGCAGGTCCTTCAGTCACTGACGGTCTTCAGCAGCATTTCAGCGGTGGGTAATAAATCTTGCCGCCAAAGACAGAAGCACCCGCCGTCGAATTGCCGCCGAAGACCCAGACGGGTGAGTGTAAAAAAATAAATAAATAAATAAAAAAAAATCCCGAAACAAAATATCGGGACAAATGGCGTCCCGACCGTACTTCGGTCGGGACACGGGACAAACTCCTCAAAATTGGGACAGTCCCGATTTTATCGGGATGTCTGGTCACCCTACTCACGTTTGAAGCCAGGGTAAGCATCTCCAGTGCAAATCATGGCTTTTCTAACCTACAGGAGAGCCAAATGAGCCACTGCAATTGACTGCTGGAATTGGGTCAAGTCTCAGCACAGACAGGGCCTAAGGATGGATGCAATCGCTCTAAAGAAAATACTTTGAATGAATGGTACTTTCCCACATAAGCAATCCCTGTGGTTGCCACAGTGATGATGTGTGCTCAGACAAGAATGGAGGTTTATCAGTAGCCTCAGTCTGTGATGCCACATGGCTGGAGCTGACTTGCAATAGTTATTGTTTCTGTAGTTTGCCAAGGGCTGTTGCTGGAGAACATACCCCAGCAAAGTACTCCTTGCTTCATGGTCTAGTTGCACACAGCATATATTCAATCACTCATTGCTCTGGATCCTGTGTGTTCCCTAACCAACAGGAGAGGCAGCTACTATACTTTAGAAGGAACTAGGGTCTCCACTTCTTTGAAGTCCACCAATGAGACCAGTGGGTCTCATACAAGGAAGCAGAGGTAACACAAGCACTTATGATTAACGCCAAACAAGAAATATATCAATACATATGGAGTGCACACCACAAAGCAGGGCACAGCAGTGCAAGGTTCATATGTTATTTTGGCAAAGTACAAAAGGGGCCAGCAATATACTCAAAGCCCCCTCACGCTAGTATATTAGAATGGGCTACAGTCTTCCAAATGCATCTGCACAGGCCTAACAAGCAACACATGGCTGTACTTACTGGGTTCCTACACATGGTAAATAACTGAAGGTAGCAGGATGGAAAGCAACATCTGGTTCCACGTTAAACTGACATGGCTACTTGAGAGAGAAGATGGGTGAGGAAGTAAGTCCAATAAGAAATTACCTCACCCACCATGTCTCCCTAATTTCCTGGGACCAAACACAGTTACACTACAAATGGCTACTAGAAGTGAATTTGACAAATAACACAATATTACCATATCTGAAACCTGAGGTTTCACTGATTTTTGAAATCGAGACATCTTACCAGAGAATCAAATCTATCAGGTAAGAGGATTGTTATATGGATATTTAGCTGTGCCCAAGTTCTACCAGCCATTTAGCAGTAGGAGAGGAGCTTTTCTGGGAATCTGACAATGTAGTAAAATAGGCAATGTGCATTTTGAAATAGTTATGAGGCCCTGCTAATATACATGGCAGCTTAACTTTCTGTTTTCATACCAAATGGTAGCTAAGAGTAACTTTTGTACCTTCCATATCAATTTAGCAATTGAAAGAATATCCAAGCTAAAACATCTTTAAGCCTTATGAAATAGAAGCTACAGTGCTGGGGCCATGCAAACACCTAGACAGATCATAATGAACACTAAGGTAACGGCTTTAGAAGCCATGATTGAGAACCACTGGGTTCTCTTTTTAGGAGAGTTTTAGGTCAGAATTCCCAGTGTCTGTTAGATAGAACTGCAAACCCCTCTCTAGCCTCGGTCAGAGCTCTGTGCTTGTACTTATTGCTTGGTTAGTTTTACCTTCTCCTGCTCTGCATGCAACACCCTTGCCTGAGTGTGTTCATTTGTTGTTTGCAATGAGTTGTTTCTCTGCTCCATCAGCAGGTTGCTCTGTTCAACATACCTAGGAAAGGGGGGGGAAAAAAATCATAGAAAGCGACTTGAGCACAAACACAAAAGGGGACTTGAAGTGAAAAGCCTATTATGGAGGAAAGAAAACAGTGTTTGTGACAAAGCTTCGTTAACAGAATAAGTTTTAAAACAACTCTGTGTGATGTCGTGCACACAAATGAAACTAAGGATATGTGACTATTTAAGATCTGTCAGTTTAAGGCCAGAAGGGACCATTAGGGCATCTAGTCTGACCTGCTGTACTGCATAGGCCACCAACACCACCCAGCACTTGTACGCTAAACCCAACAACCAAAACGAAATCAAAGTACTATAGACCACAGGAGACTAGATTATTCTGTGCCACAGGCGGGACTGAGGTATACCAGTATTTGAGGCTCCCCTGAATGCCAGGGAAATTAAATGATATACACCCAGATAATCTTGGCAAATGAGATGCACCCACATGCTGCAGAGGAAGGCAAAACCCTCCCAACGTCACTGCCAATCTGACCTGGGGGGAAATACCTTCCTGATGCAACATATGTAATGAGTTAGACTCTGAGCATGTGAGCAAGAACCAGCCAGCCAAGCACCTGAGAGAGAGAATGCTTAGTGCCATCTCAGAGCCCTGGCCCATCCTGCCCAATGTCCCATCTCTAGCCATAAACATCCCTGATGCTTCAGAGGTAGGGAAAAAAACCCTCCCAGAATACATTGGGAGAAAAAATTATCTTCCTGGCTGGCTGAAACCCTGCAGCATAAGCTTTAGGAACAGAAGAGATAAATTGGAAGTGAGCTCCATGGCTGCTGAGCTCTGCCCAGCACCATCACACAATTGCACTCAAATCTGTCCTGCTCTGTTAGAATTAATTACAGTATAGACCCGTTTACGTGCGAATCTGCTTAACACAGAGCAGCGCCATGCCTCCCAGTGCTACCTATTTAACACGCGAGACTCGTTAACATGCGGTACAGGAACTTGCTATGTAGCGCTACAGATTTGCTCACTAACTCACTGACATAGAAATCGACAGGAAGTGCAGAGCGGAAACGTGTTGTAGGCCTACTGGCGTTTCCTCTTCCTTTGATCGCCGATATTGGTAAAGACGTATCACGCACGCTTAGTCATTGTCACGCTAGAGAGATATACAATATATAGTAATATACTGTATATACTACATTAGAAAATTTTAACTGTAGGCCTAACATAATGGCAGAGGGCAAGTGTCAATGCTCCTACACTGTAGAAGAAAAGCTAGCTGCAATAGATCGAGTAAATAGTGGAGAAACCCAGGCCAAAGTTTCAAAAGATATTGGGATTGCTGAATCTACTCTCCGAGAATGGCTAAAAACCGAATCTAAACTGAATGGCTGTGTACAAAATATTGATTCTGCCACAGGGCTTAAGCAAAAACGTGTGCACTATTCAGCAAAACCCACAATCGACAAAGCCATGCGCACGTGGTTTGCTCAGGAAAGGCTGAAAGGAATGCCGCTAAACTGGTACAGTACTCTTTCAAAGTTTTAGTGATTTGCTGCGTATTTAATGTTATTAGATTACACATTTGAATTTATATTCTTGCAAAGCGCCGTTAACAGATAGACCTGCAGTATTTGAGACGCTGTGAATACGTATGTAATCCTAGATAATTATACATGTACTGTATATATAGATATCTTAAGATATTTCAGCATGGCCCTCTTAACCCGTGGTCCATTAACACGCAGTCGTGACGGTTTGACTCCCGGCATCCAAGCGTAAACGGGTCTGTACTGTAAGTTGTTTGCTCCCACAGCTCCTATTGGAAAGGCTGTTCCAGAACCTCTCCCTCCAATAGTTAGAAATCTTCTCATTTCCAGCTGAATTTGTTCATGGCCAGTTCACGTCCATATGTTTTTGTACCAATACTGTCCTTTAGTTTAAATAGCTCTCCAATCTCCCTGGTATTTACCTCCCTAATGTATTTAGGCAGGGCAATCATATTCCCATCTCAGCTGCCTTTTTGCTAGACTAAACAAGCCAATCTCTTCCAGTTTCCTCTCATAAGATAGGCCCTCCATTCCCTTAATCATCTTCATTGCACTAGTTCAAGATGAATTTAAAGACTGGAACATGGGTGACCAGGATCATACACAGTATTCCAGATGAGAGAGACAGTATGCTGCAAGTTACAGAAACATTGGTGAATCTAGAGATAGAGGAAATTGGTTAGTAACTCTGCTCCATCCTCCTGCCAAGAGAGCAGTGTTGCTGCAGTACAATGAAGTGTTTAATATCCCAAGTGATGAGGCTTTCACCACTTCCTTTGGGAGACTATTCCATTCTAGAGACATTGTATGGCATATATCTGAGAATGGGGATACATTGGGAATACATCCCATGCACCAGCACCCTTCTCCATTTGACCCGAAGGAGCAGCAATAAGAATAACCAGAGAGAGCAGACCCCTCTCCCTTTGGCCATAAGGACTCTTGTTGTGATGTGGTCAGGAAAAGCAGCAGCAGGTCTTTACCTGCCTGCTTTGCTCCAAGTTTATGCCAAACCCCAGTTTCAGAGATATGCACACCTAAAGTACCTACAAGAAAGGCATGTCCTTGTGCTAGAACCCAAAGAATCTAGGACCCCTGTCCCCTGAATTTAACACTCTTTGTTCCATTCAGCAGTGAAATGAAGACCTTCTCTACAGGCAAAAGAGAAAGTGCAGTTAGTAACCAGGTCTGTAGCCATGAGTAGGCTGCACCTGCCCATTCCTCACCGCTGATTCCGCTCAATCAATTCGCCGATCTTCTCATTCTGTTCTTCAATACGGCTGCTCTTCTCAAATATCTCCTGCTTCAACCTCTCGTTCTCCTAAGGTGTAACCACAGAGTATGAGCATAGTCATCTTATTTGGGGTGACCTAGGGGATGCCACCTACAGCTGACTTCATTATCAGAAGAAATTTAATAGTAATGCTGCTACCGCCTAGGCAGCTACAGAACACAGTATCAGTTTCCTTACTGAGGAACCAACAAGGTTACCCTAGCACTCAGCCACCCTCACCTGAATGATGCGCTGGATGTTGCTCATGATCATGGCAGTTTCCATGGTAACTGAAGAGATGCCAGGTAGCAGCAAGTTGTTGCTAGTATTTTGTTTCTGTAACTCCTCCACCTGTAAGGAACAAACCATGGAAGCCAAACTTCAGCAGGATGTTAATGTGAGCATTTAGCACATCACAACTTGTCACAACTTCACCTGAGAGACACAAAGTAGGTGAAGTAGTATCTTTTATTGGACCAACTTCTGTTGGTGGATGATACAAGCTTTCTAGCTTCATCTGATCACTCATACAGCAGTTGTAGAATATGCATGTAAACTACAGCCATGCCATCTTGTGCAGGGCTGTGGGATTCCTCGGATGCGAGGCACTAAGTGTACGATCATAATAGACAGCTCCTTCATGAGGATCATCTTGCTGCAACTGGGCTTTTTTTATAGTAGTCAAATTGCATGTGAAGTATAATTAGTGAAAACTCCACCTTTACATGGTTAAGTTACTGCATAATGTACAAGCTAAACACAGCAGCTTGAACTCTTCAACAGAACACCTACTTCTGAGGCACTATATGGCTGAGAAGGGCAAGTGGCTTTATCCCCTTGTGAACAAGCCCCCTCCACATCAGGTCTCTCTCCTTTACTGCCAGGTCTATATCATTACCTTGGCAGCTAGATGATCCATTTTATCAGCTACTTTGCTAACAGCCATTCGGATTTCAGTGTTATGTTGTCGAGCTTCTGTCATCAAGAATGAAGTAACATCACTAGGTGCTAGAATGGGAAGGAGAGAGGTGACCAGTTAGCGTGGCAAAAAGACCACCACAGAAGCAGAAGTATTTGCATTGGTCTGCGTTCAAAGCCTGGCAGCTACAGGGACTGCCATCTTCCTAAAGGTCAGTGATTAAGAAGATCTAGAAAACAAGACATGTTATTGCTTTAACTATAAGAAACCAGGTCTATAATGGCAGGAAATCAATGGGACTTGTTTACAGCAATTCACAGATTCCAAGGCCAGAAGGATCATTGTGATCATTTAGTCTGACCTCCTGTGTAACAAAGACCAGAGAACTTCCCCAAAATAATCCCTAGAGTAGGGATTCTCAACCTTTTACTCCCCCCACCCCCATGCTATAAAAAGTCCACAGCCCACCTGTGTCACAACTGTTTTTCTGCATACAAAAGCCAGAGCCAACGTTAGGGGGTAGCAAGCAAGGCAATTGCCTGAGGCCGCACACCACAGGGACCCCCACAAAGCTAACTTTTTCAGGCTTCATCTTCAGCCCTGGGTGGTGGAGCTCAGACCCCAGGCTTCAGCCCCCTGTGGTGGGGCTTCGGCTTTCTGCCCTGGGCCTCAGCAAGTTTAATACAAGCCCTGCTTGGCAGCCCTCCTGAAAGCTGCTTGCAGCCCCCGAGTGGGCCCTGGAATCCTGGTTGAGAACCACTGGCCCTAGAGCATTTCTCAGAAAAACATCCAATTTTGATTTAAAGACTGCTAATGATAGAGAACCTACCACGACCCCTGAGAAATTGTTCCAATGGTTAATTATCCTCACTGTTAAAAATGTATGGCATATTTTTCCAGTTTGAATTTATCTCACTTCACCTGCCAGCCATTGGACTGTTACACCATTCTATCAGATTGAAGAGCTCATTGTTAAATATTTGTTCCCCATGTAGGAATTTATAGATTAAACAATTGGCAGCCACAATGACAACCACATGGAATAGGATAAACAATTAATAATTTATAATGAAATTTAACAAGTGACTATGTTAAAGAGTCACTAGCCACGTGCACACTCAGGAATAGATCTTAGGAATTTTTTTGCCCATATTAGTCCCTCCCCTGAGTGCACCTTGCGGGGTGGGGGGAGGAATTTGAATTATTAAGAATCATTTGTCCTTATCTGACATTAAAAAAAATAACATGGCACAACATAAAACTGAGCCAGCAGATGTAAGGGCTCTGAATGGGATGGGTGTATGTTTGCTTCCAGTCCTGTGTGGATATTTATTACAAAAAAATATTTACAATGCATCAGTGCAGCTGAGAGATTTCATATGGTGCACATTTTCCTGACATACCTTGGAAAGGTGATGGATACATCTGTCCTACAGGCTGGAGCTGGGAAGCAGCTGCAGTTTGTGAATAGGCATATGCCATTTCTGCATACGGCTAAGGAAAGAAGACACTTCATTTTGTTTTGTTCTAACAGTTTCAGTTACACGCTACTCACTATAATTTCTGTTATGGATGAAGTTTGAGAAACAAGGTCTGAGTGGAGCATCTGTAGATTAAATAGTCTCAAAATGGATGCTAAAACAGCAAATGCCAATGAAGCCATTTTTAAGGAAGAACAAGAATAAAACCCATTCACTTCTGTCCTACCTAGAGATGACCACCACAAAACCCAAATAAATTTTCTCCTGACAAGCGTTCCTCACTCAACGTAAGTGAACTGAAGCATTTGGGGGTCACAAATGCTATTAACGCAAAGACTTTCCATTTAGTCCAAAACAGGAGTTTTGCAAGGGAGTGTGTGAGCCGGATACACCTAGTAAATGTTCTCTAAATTTAGGTCAATTAACATTCCACCCACAAAAAACATCAACAAAAAAACCCCTGCAAGAGTACAAATAATACAGGCACAAGTCCAGCAACAGAGTAGAGGCTATCTAGTTTATTGCACTGAATACGGCATGTATTATTACCTGCCTTGTGGGAAAGTGGCAGATAGCCCTCAGAGCAAGTGCAGGCTCTTGAGACTAGAGTGGCTGAACTGGAGGAGCTAAGGGAGACAGAGAGGCACATAGAGGAGACTCTCAGGACACAGTAGAGAAGTTCCACTCCCCATATGACAGCCTCTGTGCTGTTGAGGAGGATGAAAGTCTTGAATTTATCTCACTTCACCTGCCAGCCATTGGACTGTTACACCATTCTATCAGATTGAAGAGCTCATTGTTAAATATTTGTTCCCCATCAAAAGGGGACATACACAAGCCCTCATCCCATCACAGCTTGTACTCTGGGGTAAAGGGATCAAAATGCCTGAAAAGAAGAAAATTGTTATCACTATGCTCCCTGGAATTCAGAGAGGGCAATATTTCTAGCATAAGCAAGGGATCCCCATCTGCTTGGCTTGGATTAGCCCTAAAGGACATATGCAAGCTCTCTATTATAGCAGCTACTGTTACCTTTTGGAATCTAACACTATATCTCATTTGTGTGCATATGCTTACCTGCTTTAACCTTGTAAATAATTCTTTTTTTTTTTCTTAATTAATAAATCTTTAGTCAGCATTCTAGGATTGGTTACAAGCATTGTCTTTGGTTTCAAATCTGAGGTACAATTGCCCTGAGGTAAGTGACTGGTCCTTTAGCACTGCGAATAACCTGAATATTGTTTTGATTTTTGGTGTAAGGTGCCATCTATTACAAAGGCAAGATAAACCAGAATACCCAATGAGACTGTCTGTGACTCCACATTAAGGCTGTTATAGTGCTTGAGAAGTTCACACTTGACACCTGGTTGGTGAAATCTAATAGAAGAACACGCTACTGATTGTTACAAACCCGGGCACAAACCCCAATCTGCCCTGAGGTTGGCACTCACAGTCATGAGTTACTTCAGAGAGCCTGACTGGGGGGCTGGAGTATTAGAAATATAGATAGTTGGGTTTTGATGACTGAGAAAACCACATGGTAAGTTGCCTGATCAGTGTGAAGGTCAAGGACCTCTCGAGACATCTAGACAGACCTATGTGCAGTGTTGGGGATGAGCCAGTGGTCATGGTACAAGTCGGTACCAATGACATAGGGAAAGGTAGGAGAGATATCCTGGAAGCCAAATTTAGGCTGCTAGGTAAGAGACTGAAGATCAGGACATCCATGGTAGCGTATCTGAAATGCTTCCAGCTCCACACACAGGGCCAGTTAGACAGGAAGAACTGCAGGGTCTCAATGAGTGGATGAGACGGAGTTCAGAGGAGGAATTTAGGTTTATTGGGACTTGGGGAAATTTTTGGGAAAGGAGGAGCCAATGCAGGAAGGATGGGTTCCACCTAAACCAAAACAGAACCAGAATAACGGCATGTAAAATTAAAAAATGTCTAGAGGCATTTTTAAACTAAGGGGTGGGGGAAACAGATAGGTGGAACACAGGATCTGGTCCAAGAGGTGAGTATAGCTAAACCACTACGTAACAGAGACCATAATGTAATAAAAGTTAACATCCTTGTAAGGGGAAAATACCAAAGAAATCCACCACAGTTTAACTTAAAAAATAAAAGGGGAACTGCACAAAAATGAGGCTAGTCAAATGGAAATTAAAAAGAACAGTCATAAGAGTGAAATGCCTGCAAGCTGCATGGAAACTTTTAAAAAACACTACAGTAGAGGTTCCAACTATAAGTATAACCCAAATAAAAAAATAAAAAAAAGGACCAAAAAAAGCTGCCATGGCTAAACAGAGTAAAAGATGTAGTTAGAGACAAAAAGACAACTTTTAAAAATTGGAAATCAAAACCTAATGAGGAAAATAGAAAGGAAAAAACTCTAGCAAATCAAGTGTGGAAGTATAATTAGGCAAGCCAAAAACAAATCTGAAGAGCAACGAGAAAAATAAAATAAAAATAAAAATAAACCCACAAAAAAAATTGCTGTTAGTTTTTGTAAGTACATCAGCAGCAGGAAGCCTAACAAACAATCAGTGGGGCCACTGGATGATCAAAGTGCTAAAGAAGCACTCAAGGAAGACAAGGCCATTGCAGAGAAGTTAAATGAATTCTTTGCATTGGTCTTCACTGCAGAGGATGTGAGGGAGATTTCCACACTTGAGCCATTCGTTTTAGATGTCAAGTCTGAGGAACTGTTCCAAATTGAGGTGTCAATAGAGGAGGTTTTGGAACAAACTGGTAAATGAAAGAGTAATAAGTCACCAGATCTCTTGGATGAATACCATCTGGTCCTGAAGGAGCTCAAATATGTAACTGCAAAACTACTAAATGTGGTATCAGGTTTCAGAGTGGTAGCGGTATGTAACTTATCACTTAAATCAGTTTCTGCACCAGATGACAGGCAGAGAGCTAATGGAATACCAATTTTTTTTTTTTTAAAAGACTCCAGAGGTGACCCAGGCCATTACAGGTCAGCAAGTCTAACTTCAATACCCAGTAAATTGGTTGAAACTATAGTAAAGAATGGAATTCTCGAACACACAGATGAACACGATATACTGGGGAAGAGTCAACATGACTTCTGTAAAGGGAAATCATGCCTTACCAATCTATTACAATTCTTGGAGGGTGTCAACAAGGGTGAATCAGTGGATATAGTGTACCTGGACTTTCAGAAAGCCTTTGATAAGATCCCTTGCCCAAGACTCATAAGCAAAGTAAGCAGTCATGGGATAAGAGGGAAGGTCCTCTCATTGATCAATAACTGGTTGAAAGATAGAAAACAACAGATAGGAATAAATGGTCAGTTTTCAGTGGAGAGGGGTAAAATAGCATGGTCTGCCAAAGATCTGTACTGGGACCGGTGCGGTTTAACATAATAATAAATGATCTGAAAAAAGGGGTAAACAGTGAGGTAGCAAAGTTTGCAGACAATAGTAAATTACTCAAAATACTTAAGTCCAAAGCTGACTGCAAAGAGTTACAAAGGGTGACAAAATGGCAGATGAAATTCAATACAAAGTAATGCACATTGGAAAATATTATCCCAACTATACACACAAAATGATGGAGTCTAAATTAGCTAAAAAGCAACAGAGGGTCCTGTGGCACCTTTAAGACTATCAGAAGTATTGGGAGCATAAGCTTTCGTGGGTAAGAACCTCACTTCTTCAGATGCAAGAAGTGAGGTTCTTACCCACGAAAGCTTATGCTCCCAATACTTCTGTTAGTCTTAAAGGTGCCACAGGACCCTCTGTTGCTTTTTACAGATTCAGACTAACACGGCTACCCCTCTGATACTTCTAAATTAGCTGTTACCACTCAGGAAAGATATCTTGGACAGTTCTCTGAAAAGTTCTGCTCACTGTGCAGTAGCAGTCAAAAAAGCTAACAATGTTAGGAACCATTAGGAAAAGCATAGATAGTAAGACAGAAAATACCGTAATACCCACTATACAAATCCATGGTATGCCCACACCTTGAATACTGATTGCACTTCTGGTCACCTGATCTCAAAAAAGATATTACAATTGGTAAAAGCACAGAGAAGGGTAACAAAAATTATTAGAGGTATGGAACAGCTCCCGTATGAGGAGAGATTAAAAAGACTGGGACTTTTCATCTTAGAAAAGAGAGACTGGGTGGGGGTGGGTGGGGAAATATGACAGAGGTATATAAAATCCTTATTAATTTTCACCACACCATTTGTGAAGTGTTGTTTACCCCTTCACATAACACAAGAACCAGGGGTCACCCAATGAAATTAATGGGCAGGAAGTACTTCTTCACACAATGGACTATCAACATGTGGAACTCATTGCCAGGGGTTGCTGTAAAGGCCAAAAGTATAACTGGGTTCAAAAAGAGTTCGATAAGTTCATGGAGAATAGGTCCATTGATGGCCTAGGGAGGTTGTGAAAATCTCCATCACTAGATATTTTTAAGAGCAGGTTAGACAAATACCTGTTAGGGATGGTCTAGATAATACTTAGTCTTGCCATGAGTGCAGGGGACTAGGCTAGATGAGCTCTCGAGGTCCCTTCCACTCCTACGATTCTATGGCTATTAGCCAACATGGTCAGGGATACAACCCCATGCTGTGTCCCCCCCTCAACCTCTGAATGCCAGAAGCTGGGACTGGATGGCAGGGGACGGATCACTCGCTGATTGACTGTTCTGTTCACCTGGTATTGGCCACTATCAGCAGACAGGATAGTGGGCTGGATGGACCTTTGGTATGACTCAGTATAGCTGTTCTTATGTTCTTTAATTATCCTTGTGGCTCTCTCCCTGAACCCTCTGATTTTTCAACATCCTTCAGTTTGGTGAGACGGCTCCTTCTTTATGTGGCTCCTCTATTCCAGTTGTGGATCCCCTCTTCCCAACAATGGAGAAGAGCATACATCTAAGGGAGCGCTGCCATCAGAAGCATCAGAGGTCTCCACTAGTTTGATTTCAATACCTGAAAGCTCTGTGCACTTCCAGGGAGAGCTGAATGGGGCTGGAGGGTTGCAGGCATTAAGGCAGCAGAGGGCACTTGGAGCCCAGAAACAGATGGTTGAGGTACTGAAAAGGAACAAGAGAAGATATTTAGCACAGTAAGTCTATCCTTTGTTGTTGACAGTCAGTTTCAGTTGTCTAAGTTACTTGACATAAGTGTATGGGACCCCTACATGATTCATGTAACTACAGTCACTGAACAGACCAAGGCTAAAGGGAGAGGGGGAGAGGGATAGCTCAGTGGTTTGAGCATTGGCCTGCTAAACCCAGGGTTGTGAGTTCAATCCTTGAGGGGGCCATTTAGGGAATCTGGGGCAAAAAATTGGGGATTGGTCCTGCTTTGAGCAGGGGGTTGGACTAGATGACCTTCTGAGGTCCCTTCCAACCCTGATAATCTATGAGACTGCCCACAATCCTGCCTAAACGAATCTGTATGATGGAGATTGAGGGTATGTCTACACTACGAGGGTATTTCGATTTCACTTAAATCGAATATGTGGAATCGATATTGCAAAGTCGAACTTGTGTGTCCACACTAAGGACAGTAATTCGACTTTGTGAGTCCACACTAACGGGGAAAGCATCGACATTGGAAGGGGTGCACTGTGGGCAGCTATCCCACAGTTCCCGCAGTCCCCGCTGCCCATTGGAATTCTGGGTCGAGCCGCCAATGCCTTCTGGGTAAAAAAAAAAGGGTCGAGGGTGCTTTTGGGTAATTGTCGTCATCCGTCTGTCAATACCGCCCTCCCTCCCTCCCTCCAAGCGCCGGCGGGAAATCAGTTCACGCGCTTTTCGGGTCATTGACAGCGCGGACACCACAGCATTGCGAGCATGGATCCCGCTGCAACCATCGCTGCAGTTGTGGCACTTGTGAACGCCTCGCAGGTTATCATCCACCTTTCCCAGAGGCAGATGAACCAGGCGAGGAGGCTACGGCACCGCGGTGAGGGCCTGAACTCTGAGAGGGGCACAGACCTCTCACAAAGCATGGGACCCAGCTCCGAGGACATCACGGTGACAATGGGTCATCTGGAAGTTGTGGAACGGCGATTCTGGGCACGGGAAACAAGCACTGACTGGTGGGACCACATAGTGCTGCAGGTCTGGGACGAATCCCAGTGGCTGCGAAACTTTCGCATGCGGAAGGGGACTTTCATGGAACTTTGTGAGTTGCTGTCCCCTGCCCTGAAGCGCAATGACACCCGGATGCGAGCAGCCCTGACTGTCCAGAAGCGAGTGGCCATAGCCCTCTGGAAGCTTGCAACGCCAGACAGCTACCGGTCTGTCGCGAACCAGTTTGGCGTGGGCAAATCTACCGTGGGGGTTGTTGTGATGCAAGTAGCCAACGCAATCGTCAAGGTACTGCTCTCAAAGGTAGTGACCCTGGGAAACGTGGAGGTCATCATAGATGGCTTCGCCGCAATGGGATTCCCAAACTGTGGTGGGGCTATAGATGGAACTCACATCCCTATCCTGGGACCGGACCACCAGGCCAGCCAGTACATCAACCGAAAGGGCTACTTTTCAATGGTGCTACAAGCACTGGTGGACCACAGGGGACGTTTTACCAACATCAACGTTGGATGGCCGGGCAAGGTTCATGACGCTCGCGTCTTCAGGAACTCTGGTCTGTTTAGACGGCTGCAGGAAGGTATTTACTTCCCGGACCACAAAATAACTCTTGGGGATGTGGAGATGCCTACAGTGATCCTTGGGGACCCAGCCTACCCGCTAATGCCCTGGCTCATGAAGCCCTACACTGGCGCCCTGGACACTGAAAAAGAACTCTTCAACTACCGGCTGAGCAAGTGCAGAATGGTGGTGGAGTGTGCTTTTGGACGTCTCAAGGGGAGATGGAGAAGCTTACTCACTCGCTGTGATCTCAGCGAAACCAATATCCCCATTGTTATAGCTGCTTGCTGTGTGCTCCACAATCTGTGTGAGAGCAAGGGGGAGACCTTTATGGCGGGGTGGGAGGTTGAGGCAAATAGCCTGGCATCTGATTACGCCCAGCCAGACAGCCGGGCGATTAGAAGAGCACAGCGGGACGCGCTGTGCATCCGGGAGGCTTTGAAAGCCTGGTTCCACAGTGAGCAGGGTGACCAGTGACTTTTAAGTTTCTGTCCAGAGAAGCTGAACCTGCCCCCGTTTCTTTACCCAGTTAAGGATGACTATCCTCTCCAGTTACAGACCCCCTCCACCCCCTTCCAAAAAAATAAATTCAGTTTTATTTTGTTAACGAACACCGTTGTCTTTATTACTGTTTTCGCGGGAATGTTTTAAACCTGGGACGCAGACTGTGGTGGGGAGCGGGTGTAGTGTACTGATGCAAATGATCCTTCTAAACTCCAGGAATGACAGGATTCGCAGTGGCGGATTGGTTGTTTCCACGGAGCCTGCCAGCCCTCCTGAGCGGGACTGCGTGTATGTGGGGGCTATGTAACTTTATGGCGGGGGGGGGGAGGGTTACAGATCCCCTGCTGCGTGGCTCTGTGATCCAGGACAAGGACCGCTGCATAACATCTGTAACTGCCCTCCCCCGCCACAAAGTCACAGAGCAACCCCCCCCCCCCAAACCACAGAACATGAAAACCACCTCCCAGACTGACCAGGGTAACTAGTCACTGCACTGTGTATGTGCCCTGCTGCTGGACCTGCCCCCGCCTCTGTAGCCTGCTAAAGGTGACTGTCCTGTCCAATTACCAAGCCCCTTCCCCCCCTGCAGACAGACTCTCCCTCAAAACAGCATGACTGAAACAGTAATGAACAGAAACGTATTTTTTATTAACAACCACACATGAAACTGGGGGGTGAAACTTGGACGGGGGCTTGCTTGAGGCGGCCAGGAAAGGACTTTTCAAATTTTGGGGAATGACAGCCTTCTGGTGCTTGAGCAGTCTGCAGGGGTGGAGTGAGAGTTTTCACGGACTCTCCCGCCCCTCCTTCTTTGGACTTTGGGCGAGGGGGGTATGGGTCTTGGTGGCGGGGGAGTGCGGTTCCTGATAGACTGCAGCGGGGCTCTGTCCTCCTGCCTCCGTTCCTGCAGAACATCAACAAGGCGCCGGAGCGTGTCCGTTTGCTCCCTCAGAAGTCCAAGCAGCGTTTGAGTCGCCTGCTGGTCTTCCTGCCGCCACCTCTCCTCACGGTCCATGTGTGTCCGGTGCATTTGGGACAAATTCTCCCTCCACTGGTTCTGCTGTGCTGCCTGGGCTCGGGAGCAGCCCATAAGTTCAGAGAACATGTCCTCTCGCGTCTTCTTCTTCCTCCGCCTAATGTGCGCTAGCCTCTGGGAGTGTGATTCCAGGCTGGGTTGGGAGACAGTTGCAGATGTGGCTGTGGGAAATGAGGAAAAGGCAGTGAATTCCTCCGAAACATAAATGTAGTTGTGAATCAAGAACCTTGATTCACAAGAACCTAGTCTTTCTCCGTGAACAAGACCATGAACCACACCTATCACATGCGCACTGAGGACAAGGTTGAATTTTCGAACCTCGCCTTCAGTGCCTGGGCTTTTGCACTGCCGATCTGGGAACCGGGGCAGGACACGGTACTCTCTGTAGCAGGCAAAGATGGTAAGCCGTAGACTTGTTGCAGATTAAAACTTTAGGAGTACCACTGGCCACCTTTCACATTGAAAGCAATGCCAGTCTGTGCTGCCAGCAATCGGCCAAGCAAGAACTGTGGCCCTGTCCCACCCCCTCGCGGATGTGCCAGGGAAAGATCCCTGGATGCTGACCCTCTCCTGCCCCCACCGCGTGGCTGTAAACCAGTGGTCACAGTTCTGTAAAGGAACTTGTTGCAAGCAGTCCCAATACTAATAGTCCCCTACCTAATTCAAAGCAGGTTGTCATGACCGACATTACCCTCATGAGGATCCCGGACACCGAGATCCAGAGGATGCTTCGAGAAAGCCTGCAGAGACCGGGGCCCTATGCTGCCATGATTTGCAAGGCACGGATTCCAGAGTACCTGCTTGTCTCCTGGCGCGGGAACGTCTCGTACTTTGGAGGACCAAGTAAAGCCGCTCTCCCCAGGAACCTGATGAACAGGCTATCCCTTTACCTGCAGGAGAGCTTTGTTGAGATGTCTGTGGAGGACTACTGCTCTATCCCCGGACATATAGACCGGCTTTTCATATAGCTGCTGTAGCAGGGACAAAAGAGTGGAGCAGCTTGGGCAGCACAATCATGCACAACCGGACACTGTTTGATTTTTTTATAAATACTTGTTACTGATTATTTAAGCGCCCGGGGGAAGAAATCATGAATCAAAGATTGTTATTAGTATTAATATTCAAGTTTTGTAAAAAATAAAGGTTTATATGTTTAAAGCACTTACCGCTTGATCCTTCCCCTGAATCTGTGTCCGGGTTACATGCTGGGGAGGGTTGGTAGGGGATCTCTGTAAGGGTGATGAAGAGCTCCTGGCTGTCGGGGAAATCAGCTTGGTAAGCGCTGCTGACTGCCTCGTCCTCCTCATCTCCTTCCTCATCTTCCCCGTCCGCTAACATGTCCGAGGAACCGGCCCTGGACAATATCCCATCCTCAGAGTCCACGGTCAGTGGTGGGGTAGTGGTGGCGGCCGCACCAAGGATGGAATGCAGTGCCTCGTAGAAACGGGATGTGTGGGGCTGGGATCCGGAGTGTCCGTTTGCCTGTTTGGTCTTCTGATAGCCTTGTCTCAGCTCCTTGATTTTCACGCGGCACTGCGTTGCATCCCGGCTGTATCCTTTCTCTGCCATGGCTTTAGAGATCTTCTCATAGATCTTTGCGTTCCGTCTTTTGGAGCGCAGCTCGGAAAGCACGGACTCATCGCCCCACATAGCGATGAGATCCAAGACTTCCCGATCAGTCCATGCTGGGGCCCTCTTTCTATTCTGGGATTGCACGGCCATCTCGGCTGGAGAGCTCTGCATCGTTGCCACTGCTGCTGAGCTCGCCACGCTGTCCAAACAGGAAATGAGATTCAAACTGCCCAGACAGGAACAGGAATTCAAATTTTCCCGGGCCTTTTCCTGTGTGGCTGGTCAGAGCATCCGAGCTCGGACTGCTGTCCAGAGCGTCAACAGAGTGGTGCACTGTGGGATAGCTCCCGGAGCTATTACCGATTTCCATCCACACCAAGCCTAATTCGATATGGCCATGTCGAATTTAGCGCTACTCCCCTCGTTGGGGAGGAGTACAGAAGTCGAATTTAAGAGCCCTCTATGTCGAACTAAATAGCCTCGTGGTGTGGACGGGTGCAGGGTTAATTCGATTTAACGGTGCTAAATTCGACATAAACGCCTAGTGTAGACCATGGCTTTAGAGATCTTCTCATAGATCTTTGCGTTCCGTCTTTTGGAGCGCAGCTCGGAAAGCACGGACTCATCGCCCCACATAGCGATGAGATCCAAGACTTCCCGATCAGTCCATGCTGGGGCCCTCTTTCTATTCTGGGATTGCACGGCCATCTCGGCTGGAGAGCTCTGCATCGTTGCCACTGCTGCTGAGCTCGCCACGCTGTCCAAACAGGAAATGAGATTCAAACTGCCCAGACAGGAACAGGAATTCAAATTTTCCCGGGCCTTTTCCTGTGTGGCTGGTCAGAGCATCCGAGCTCGGACTGCTGTCCAGAGCGTCAACAGAGTGGTGCACTGTGGGATAGCTCCCGGAGCTATTACCGTCGATTTCCATCCACACCAAGCCTAATTCGATATGGCCATGTCGAATTTAGCGCTACTCCCCTCGTTGGGGAGGAGTACAGAAGTCGAATTTAAGAGCCCTCTATGTCGAACTAAATAGCCTCGTGGTGTGGACGGGTGCAGGGTTAATTCGATTTAACGGTGCTAAATTCGACATAAACGCCTAGTGTAGACCAGGCCTAAGGGGCCATCTTCACTTCAAAGTAAGCAAGAGTTTGCCCCTAACCTGAGTTCCCTCCACACACAGAAATGCTGAACTCAAGTGCGGTAGTGCTTTTAACTCAAGTTGTCTGGCCTGCCAGGAGGTAAAGGTGAACACAACTCAGCTGCTAACATGACAACTCTGCAATGTGGAAGCCAGCTAGCTCCACTTGAGTGCTACGAGTCCTCCAATGCCTTCCCATAATTCCCCTTCTCTCCCTCATGTACACAGAAAGGACAGACATTCTCCCACAATCTACTGGGAAAATTCCTACAGCAGCTCAGCGAGCGATGGGATGTGCCCCCCGAAGTCTTAGTGACACAAACGAGTGCAGTGCCACTGTGGACATAAGCAGCTCAAATGTTACTGTGCTTTGCGGTCCTCTTCCACTCAAGCTAGACTAACTCATGAGAAGTAACTTCAGTGAAGATAACTAGAACCTACACTCAATAACTCAGCCTTCGGGTACAAGAAATAGTCCACCTGGAGAGCTGAGTGATGGGAGGGTCACTCACAAGTCACATCCTCTTTTCAGTTCCTTAAAGGAACACACAATTCATGCAGCAGAAAATGGTTAAACATGCCAGTCCATGACTCAGTTTCTACTTATCAAACCCATCAAACCCAAGCAGACCAATTCATTACCTTGCGTTGTCAACTGAGGCAGTACTGCATGAGCTGGCTGCAAGAAAGGTCTCTTGGGGGATGAAGAGACAGGCTGTGCTGTTCCTCTCAATGTATTTGGGTCCTAAAACATTCCCAAATTTCAGTCAGTATTAGTGAGCTAACAACTTAGTCAAAAATTTGGATGCAAAGCCATTCCTAAGACAAGATATGATTAACAGCAATGCACCCATGTATAGACAGGGAATTTAAGCTTGACAGGAATGCTAGCCTCATGTGGAACTGAATGTCAACAGTTCCAATCATACAAGGTGTCCCCATGAGCTTCAAAAAGGCACAAGCGAGACACTGACAGCAGTCACCCTGCAGGCAGGCAGAGCAGCCACTGTGCACTCAGCAGTAGTTCTTGTACTGCCTGGAATGTATATCAAATCCTACATTTTAAGGAACATTAGTGCTTGGTGACGCACCTCTATTTCTGAGTCACTGGAGTCAAGCTGGGTGCCTGCTGTTCCTGCAAGGAAAGGTAGCATAGGCTGTCCCATTTTAGCCATCCGAGAAATCAGCTTTGCTTTTGCTACATCAGGATTCTGGAAGAAACATTTGCAATTACATTGCCTCCGTATCTTTTAACCCGTTTTTCAGTGCCCTCTTGACACTAACCCGGATTACTATGGTTCTATAGAGCACAGAATTATATACTGACTCAGTTGCAGAAGCTTTGTTCAGTCTTTTTCCAGCTATCAAATTAAGAAAGTCTCTGTATTTAGAGAATTCCTGAGATCTTTTGTTCCTTTAGATAATACTTTAACTAAAGAGAGAATAGGAATTAATATACTGTTTTTACAACTGATTTTACAGTCATGAGTACTGTATGGCTATCTATTGTACAAACACATTAACAAGATAGAAAGAGACAAGCTGGATGAGGTAATATCTTTCATTGGACCAACTTCTGTTGGTGGATGGGACGAACTTCAGAGCTCTTCCTCAGGTCTGAACAAGGAAACCAAAGTTTCCGAACTAAATACAAGGTGGGACAGATTGTTAAGCATAAGGCGTTCACACAGGTTGCAGCATAGCTTTTGAAGGTGTGCAGATTTTCTTTGAGAACATGACAGAGGTCAGATACAGAGTGTTCACATTGTGAAAATTCACACAGGAATTGAAGGGAATCAAATCTTTCCTGAAACAACTCTACCACCTCATCCTCCAGGGACCCCACTCCAGGGACCTCCTACATGCTTCCCAAGATACACAAACAAGGGAACCCAGGCAAGGCCATCATATCTAGCCAAAGGAATATCAGGACTCACAGAAGCCACCTTCAAACACTCACCACACAAGGGGCAGTTTCCTTCAGAACACAACTGATTGCCTCCAGAAACTCCACGACATTAACAACCTCCCTTAGAACACCATCCTTGCCACTACGGATGTCAATCTCCCTATACACCAAAACCATCATCATGATGGAATTGCTGCCTGCCTCAAAGATAGTAACTCCTTGCTTAACGCTGTAGTTATTTTCCTGAAAAATGCTACTTTAAGTGAAACGATGTTAAGCGAATTCAATTTCCCCATAGGAATTAATGTAAATGGGAGAAGGAGGGGGGTTAGGCTCCAGGGAAATGTTTTTCACCAGACAGAAGACTATATATACACACACCTATACTGTGTGTATGTATGTGTGTGTGTGTGTAAGGGTATGTCTACACTACGAGGGTAGTTTGATTTCACTTAAATCGAATATGTGGAATCGATATTGCAAAGTCGAATGTGTGTGTCCACACTAAGGACAGTAATTCGACTTTGAGTCCACACTAACGGGGAAAGCGTCGACATTGGAAGCGGTGCACTGTGGGCAGCTATCCCACAGTTCCCGCAGTCCCCGCTGCCCATTGGAATTCTGGGTCGAGCCGCCAATGCCTTCTGGGTAAAAAAAATGTGTCTAGGGTGCTTTTGGGTAATAGACGTCATCCGTCCGTCACTACCGCCCTCCCTCCCTCCCTCCAAGCGCCGGCGGGAAATCAGTTTGCGCACTTTTCTGGTCAGTGACAGCGCGGACGCCACAGCACTGCGAGCATGGATCCCACTGCGACCATTGCTGCAGTTGTGGCCGTTGTCAACGCCTCGCAGCTTATCATCCACCTTTCCCAGAGGCAGATGCAGATAAACCAGGCGAGGAGGCTACGGCACCGCGGTGAGGGCCTGAAGTCTGAGAGTAGCACAGGCCTGTCAGAAAGCACGGGACCCAGCACCGAGGACATCACGGTGACAATGGGCCATGTGGATGTTGTGGAACGACGATTCTGGGCACGGGAAACAAGCACGGACTGGTGGGACCGCATAGTGCTGCAGGTCTGGGATGAATCCCAGTGGCTGCGAAACTTTCGCATGCGGAAGGGGACTTTCATGGAACTTTGTGAGTTGCTGTCCCCTGCCCTGAAGCGCAATGACACCCGGATGCGAGCAGCCCTGACTGTCCAGAAGCGAGTGGCCATAGCCCTCTGGAAGCTTGCAACGCCAGACAGCTACTGGTCAGTCGCGAACCAGTTTGGCGTGGGCAAATCTACCGTGGGGGTTGTTGTGATGCAAGTAGCCAACGCAATCGTTAAGGTACTGCTCTCAAAGGTAGTGACCCTGGGAAACGTGGAGGTCATCATAGATGGCTTCGCCGCAATGGGATTCCCAAACTGCGGTGGGGCTATAGATGGAACTCACATCCCTATCCTGGGACCGGACCACCAGGCCAGCCAGTACATCAACCGAAAGGGCTACTTTTCAATGGTGCTGCAAGCACTGGTGGACCACAGGGGACGTTTTACCAACATCAACGTCGGATGGCCGGGCAAGGTTCATGACGCTCACGTCTTCAGGAACTCTGGTCTGTTTAGACGGCTGCAGGAAGGTATTTACTTCCCGGACCACAAAATAACTCTTGGGGATGTGGAGATGCCTACAGTGATCCTCGGGGACCCAGCCTACCCGCTAATGCCCTGGCTCATGAAGCCCTATACTGGCGCCCTGGACACTGAAAAAGAACTGTTCAACTACCGGCTGAGCAAGTGCAGAATGGTGGTGGAGTGTGCTTTTGGCCGTCTCAAGGGGAGATGGAGAAGCTTACTCACTCGCTGTGATCTCAGCGAAGCCAATATCCCCATTGTTATAGCTGCTTGCTGTGTGCTCCACAATCTGTGTGAGAGCAAGGGGGAGACCTTTATGGCGGGGTGGGAGGTTGAGGCAAATAGCCTGGCATCTGATTACGCCCAACCAGACAGCCGGGCGATTAGAAGAGCACAGCGGGACGCGCTGTGCATCCGGGAGGCTTTGAAAGCCTGGTTCCACAGTGAGCAGGGTGACCAGTGACTTTTAAGTTTCTGTCCAGAGAAGCTGAACCTGCCCCCGTTTCTTTACCCGGTTAAGGATGACTATCCTCTCCAGTTACAGACCCCCTCCACCCCCTTCCAAAAAAATAAATTCAGTTTTATTTTGTTAACGAACACCGTTGTCTTTATTACTGTTTTCGCGGGAATGTTTTAAACCTGGGACGCAGACTGTGGTGGGGAGCGGGTGTAGTGTACTGATGCAAATGATCCTTCTAAACTCCAGGAATGACAGGATTCGCAGTGGCGGATTGGTTGTTTCCACGGAGCCTGCCAGCCCTCCTGAGCGGGACTGCGTGTATGTGGGGGCTATGTGACTTTATGGCAGGGGGGGGGGAGGGTTACAGATCCCCTGCTGCGTGGCTCTGTGATCCAGGACAAGGACCGCTGCATAACATCTGTAACTGCCCTCCCCCGCCACAAAGTCACAGAGCAACTCCCCCCCCCCCCCCCCCCGCCCAACCACAGAACATGAAAACCACCTCCCAGACTGACCAGGGTAACTAGTCACTGCACTGTGTATGTGCCCTGCTGCTGGACCTGCCCCCGCCTCTGTAGCCTGCTAAAGGTGACTGTCCTGTCCAATTACCAAGCCCCTTCCCCCCCTGCAGACAGACTCTCCCTCAAAACAGCATGACTGAAACAGTAATGAACAGAAACGTATTTTTTATTAACAACCACACATGAAACTGGGGGGTGAAACTTGGACGGGGGCTTGCTTGAGGCGGCCAGGAAAGGACTTTTCAAATTTTGGGGAATGACAGCCTTCTGGTGCTTGAGCAGTCTGCAGGGGTGGAGTGAGAGTTTTCACGGACTCTCCCGCCCCTCCTTCTTTGGACTTTGGGCGAGGGGGGTATGGGTCTTGGTGGCGGGGGAGTGCGGTTCCTGATAGACTGCAGCGGGGCTCTGTCCTCCTGCCTCCGTTCCTGCAGAACATCAACAAGGCGCCGGAGCGTGTCCGTTTGCTCCCTCAGAAGTCCAAGCAGCGTTTGAGTCGCCTGCTGGTCTTCCTGCCGCCACCTCTCCTCACGGTCCATGTGTGTCCGGTGCATTTGGGACAAATTCTCCCTCCACTGGTTCTGCTGTGCTGCCTGGGCTCGGGAGCAGCCCATAAGTTCAGAGAACATGTCCTCTCGCGTCTTCTTCTTCCTCCGCCTAATGTGCGCTAGCCTCTGGGAGTGTGATTCCAGGCTGGGTTGGGAGACAGTTGCAGATGTGGCTGTGGGAAATGAGGAAAAGGCAGTGAATTCCTCCGAAACATAAATGTAGTTGTGAATCAAGAACCTTGATTCACAAGAACCTAGTCTTTCTCCGTGAACAAGACCATGAACCACACCTATCACATGCGCACTGAGGACAAGGTTGAATTTTCGAACCTCGCCTTCAGTGCCTGGGCTTTTGCACTGCCGATCTGGGAACCGGGGCAGGACACGGTACTCTCTGTAGCAGGCAAAGATGGTAAGCCGTAGACTTGTTGCAGATTAAAACTTTAGGAGTACCACTGGCCACCTTTCACATTGAAAGCAATGCCAGTCTGTGCTGCCAGCAATCGGCCAAGCAAGAACTGTGGCCCTGTCCCACCCCCTCGCGGATGTGCCAGGGAAAGATCCCTGGATGCTGACCCTCTCCTGCCCCCACCGCGTGGCTGTAAACCAGTGGTCACAGTTCTGTAAAGGAACTTGTTGCAAGCAGTCCCAATACTAATAGTCCCCTACCTAATTCAAAGCAGGTTGTCATGACCGACATTACCCTCATGAGGATCCCGGACACCGAGATCCAGAGGATGCTTCGAGAAAGCCTGCAGAGACCGGGGCCCTATGCTGCCATGATTTGCAAGGCACGGATTCCAGAGTACCTGCTTGTCTCCTGGCGCGGGAACGTCTCGTACTTTGGAGGACCAAGTAAAGCCGCTCTCCCCAGGAACCTGATGAACAGGCTATCCCTTTACCTGCAGGAGAGCTTTGTTGAGATGTCTGTGGAGGACTACTGCTCTATCCCCGGACATATAGACCGGCTTTTCATATAGCTGCTGTAGCAGGGACAAAAGAGTGGAGCAGCTTGGGCAGCACAATCATGCACAACCGGACACTGTTTGATTTTTTTATAAATACTTGTTACTGATTATTTAAGCGCCCGGGGGAAGAAATCATGAATCAAAGATTGTTATTAGTATTAATATTCAAGTTTTGTAAAAAATAAAGGTTTATATGTTTAAAGCACTTACCGCTTGATCCTTCCCCTGAATCTGTGTCCGGGTTACATGCTGGGGAGGGTTGGTAGGGGATCTCTGTAAGGGTGATGAAGAGCTCCTGGCTGTCGGGGAAATCAGCTTGGTAAGCGCTGCTGACTGCCTCGTCCTCCTCATCTCCTTCCTCATCTTCCCCGTCCGCTAACATGTCCGAGGAACCGGCCCTGGACAATATCCCATCCTCAGAGTCCACGGTCAGTGGTGGGGTAGTGGTGGCGGCCGCACCAAGGATGGAATGCAGTGCCTCGTAGAAACGGGATGTGTGGGGCTGGGATCCGGAGTGTCCGTTTGCCTGTTTGGTCTTCTGATAGCCTTGTCTCAGCTCCTTGATTTTCACGCGGCACTGCGTTGCATCCCGGCTGTATCCTTTCTCTGCCATGGCTTTAGAGATCTTCTCATAGATCTTTGCGTTCCGTCTTTTGGAGCGCAGCTCGGAAAGCACGGACTCATCGCCCCACATAGCGATGAGATCCAAGACTTCCCGATCAGTCCATGCTGGGGCCCTCTTTCTATTCTGGGATTGCACGGCCATCTCGGCTGGAGAGCTCTGCATCGTTGCCACTGCTGCTGAGCTCGCCACGCTGTCCAAACAGGAAATGAGATTCAAACTGCCCAGACAGGAACAGGAATTCAAATTTTCCCGGGCCTTTTCCTGTGTGGCTGGTCAGAGCATCCGAGCTCGGACTGCTGTCCAGAGCGTCAACAGAGTGGTGCACTGTGGGATAGCTCCCGGAGCTATTACCGATTTCCATCCACACCAAGCCTAATTCGATATGGCCATGTCGAATTTAGCGCTACTCCCCTCGTTGGGGAGGAGTACAGAAGTCGAATTTAAGAGCCCTCTATGTCGAACTAAATAGCCTCGTGGTGTGGACGGGTGCAGGGTTAATTCGATTTAACGGTGCTAAATTCGACATAAACGCCTAGTGTAGACCATGGCTTTAGAGATCTTCTCATAGATCTTTGCGTTCCGTCTTTTGGAGCGCAGCTCGGAAAGCACGGACTCATCGCCCCACATAGCGATGAGATCCAAGACTTCCCGATCAGTCCATGCTGGGGCCCTCTTTCTATTCTGGGATTGCACGGCCATCTCGGCTGGAGAGCTCTGCATCGTTGCCACTGCTGCTGAGCTCGCCACGCTGTCCAAACAGGAAATGAGATTCAAACTGCCCAGACAGGAAAAGGAATTCAAATTTTCCCGGGGCTTTTCCTGTGTGGCTGGTCAGAGCATCCGAGCTCGGACTGCTGTCCAGAGCGTCAACAGAGTGGTGCACTGTGGGATAGCTCCCGGAGCTATTACCGTCGATTTCCATCCACACCAAGCCTAATTCGATATGGCCATGTCGAATTTAGCGCTACTCCCCTCGTTGGGGAGGAGTACAGAAGTCGAATTTAAGAGACCTCTATGTCGAACATTTGGGACAAATTCTCCCTCCACTGGTTCTGCTGTGCTGCCTGGGCTCGGGAGCAGCCCATTAGTTCTGAGAACATGTCCTCTCGCGTCTTCTTCTTCCTCCGCCTAATGTGCGCTAGCCTCTGGGAGTGTGATGCCAGGCTGGGTTGGGAGACAGTCGCAGATGTGGCTGTGGGAAAGAGAAAAAGGTAGTGAATTCCTCCGAAAGATAAATGTAGTTGTGAACAAAGAACATAGTCTTTCTCTGTGAACAAGACCATGCACTGCACCTATCACATGCGCACTCAGGACAAGGTCGAATTTTCGGACCTCGCCTTCAGTGCCTGGGGTCTTGCACTGCCGATCTGGGAAGCGGGGAGGACACCGGAATTTCTGTAGCAGGCAGACATGGTAAGCCGTAGACTTGTGGCTGCTTAAAACTTTAATAGTAGCACTGGCCTCCTTTCACATTGAAAGCAATGCCAGTCTCTGCTGCCAGCAATCGGCCAAGCATGAACTCTGCCCCTGTCCCACCCCCTCGCGGCTGTCCCAGGGAAAGCTCCCTGTATGCTGCCCCTCTCCCGCCTCCACCGCGTGGCTGTAAACCGGCGGTTACAGTTCTGTAAAGGAACGGGCAAGCAGTCCCAATACTAACAGTCCCCTACCTAATTCAAAGCAGGTCATCATGAGCGACATCACAATAATGAGGATCTCAGACAGCGATAAAGAAAGGATGCTTCGGGAAAGCCTGCAAAGACCAGGGCCGTATGCCGCCATGCTGTGCAAGGCTATGACCCCGGAGTATTTGAGGATCTCCTGGCGCGGAAACGTCTCCTACTTCGGAGGACCCAATAAGGCCGCTCTCCCCAGGAACCTGATGAACAGGCTTTCCAATTACCTCCAGGAGAGCTTCCTCGAAATGTCCCTGGAGGATTTCAGCTCTATCCCCGGACACATAGACCGCATTTTAATATAGCTGCACTGGCAGGGACTAAAGAGTGGAGCGTCTTTGGCAACAGAATCATGCACTACCGGACACTGTTAGATTTTTTTTAAATAGTTGGGACTGAATAGTTAAGCGCCTAGGGCAAAGAAATCATGAAAAACACATTGTTCTTATTGTTAATATTCCAGTTCTGTTAAAAATAAATGTTTAGATATTTAAAACACTTACTGCTTGATCCTTCCCCTGAATCTGTGTCCGGGTTAAATGCTGGGGATGGTTGGTAGGGGATCTCTGTAAGGGTGATGAAGAGACCCTGGCTGTCGGGGAAATCAGCTTGGTAAGCGCTGTCGACTGCCTCGTCCTCCTCATCTCCTTCCTCATCTTCCCCGTCCGCTAACATGTCCGAGGAACCGGCCCTGGACAATATCCCATCCTCAGAGTCCACGGTCAGTGGTGGGGTAGTGGTGGCGGCCGCACCTAGGATGGAATGCAGTGCCTCGTAGAAACGGGATGTGTGGGGCTGGGATCCGGATCGTCCATTTGCCTCTTTGGTCTTCTGGTAGCCTTGTCTCAGCTCCTTGATTTTCACGCGGCACTGCGTTGCATCCCGGCTGTATCCTCTCTCTGTCATGGCTTTAGAGATCTTCTCATAGATCTTTGCATTCCGTCTTTTGGAGCGCAGCTCGGAAAGCACGGACTCATTGCCCCACACAGCGATCAGATCCAAGACTTCCCGATCAGTCCATGCTGGGGCCCTCTTTCTATTCTGGGATTGCACGGCCATCTCTGCTGGAGAGCTCTGCATCGTTGCCAGTGCTGCTGAGCTCGCCACGATGTCCAAACAGGAAATGAGATTCAAACTGCCCAGACAGGAAAAGGAATTCAAATTTTCCCGGGGCTTTTCCTGTGTGGCTGGTCAGAGCATCCGAGCTCGGACTGCTGTCCAGAGCGTCAACAGAGTGGTGCACTGTGGGATAGCTCCCGGAGCTATTACCGTCGATTTCCATCCACACCAAGCCTAATTCGATATGGCCATGTCGAATTTAGCGCTACTCCCCTCGTTGGGGAGGAGTACAGAAGTCGAATTTAAGAGACCTCTATGTCGAACTAAATAGCCTCGTGGTGTGGACGGGTGCAGGGTTAATTCGATGTAACGGCGCTAAATTCGACATAAACGCCTAGTGTAGACCAGGCCTAAGTTTTAAACAAACAATTTAATACTGTACACAGCAATGATGACTGTGAAGCTTGGTTGAGGTGGTGGAGTCAGAAGGTGGGATATTTCCCAGGGAATGCCTTACTGCTAAATGATGAACTAGCACTCGTCTGAGCCCTCAAAAGTTAACATGTTGTTGTTAATTTAATGTAGCCTCATGAAGACAGCACGAATGGAGGGAGGAGACACAGAATGGCAGTGGCTGCAAACATTCCCTGTGGAAACGGAACGTGATGATGAACCCATGTTATCCCACTGAAGAGCACCACTCCCTCAACTTTCCAAAGTGCCGGGGAGTGGGGGTGCACATGTGTGAGAGAGAGAAACACACACCCCATGTGTGTAAGAGAGAGAGAGACCTGCATTGCCCCTTTAAGTACGCTGACCTCACTCTAAGTACACTGCCTTTTTAAGTACAGTAACTCCTCACTTAAAGTCGTCCCGGTTAATGTTGTTTCATTGCTGATCAATTAGGGAACATGCTTGTTTAAAGTTGTGCAATACTCCCTTATAATGTCGTTTGGCAGCCGCCTGCTTTGTCCACTTCTTGCAGGAAGAGCAGCCTGTTGCAGCTAGCTGGTGGGGGCTTGAAACCAGGGTGGACCGGCAGCCCCATGTTCCCCACGTGGCAGCCGCCCAGCAGGCTATCAATTGCCATCAATTGCCAGCAGTTCAGCGGTCCCTTCCCCCCACTGCCATGTGCTGCTCCCGCCCTCTGCCTTGGAGCTGCTCCCTGGAGCCTCCTGCTTGCTGTGCGGGGGGTGGGAAGAGGGGGGCTAATGTCAAGGTGTCCCCCTCCCCCCTGCTCTTGCACCCTGCTTACCCCATCTTCCATATGGGGGAGGCAGGGGGACATGACAGGGCTCAGGATGGAGGGAGCTTCCTGGCAGCAGCTGCCGTCTCAGCTTGCTGATTAACTTAAAAAGGCAGTGTACTCAGAGTGGGGTCAGCATACTTAAAGGAGCAATGTGCATCTCTCTCTCTCTCTCTCTCTCTCTCTCTCTCACACACAGACAGGGTGTGTCTCTGTCTGCCATGCTGTCTCCCCTTCCTCCATTCGTGCTGCCTTGTAGAGTGTAAGGCTACATTAACAATGAGTTAACCCTTGAGGGCTCAGCCAATTGCTAGTTCATCATTTAGCAGTAAGGCACTCCCTGGGAAATATCCCACCCTCTGACGTCACCACCTCAACCAAGCTTCACAATCATCATCGCTGTGTACCAGTATTAAATTGTTTAAAACGTATATAGAGTGTGTGTGTGTGTGTATGTATATATTAGTCTTTGTCTGGTGAAATTTTTTTTCCCCCTGGAACCTAACCCCCCCTATTTACATTAATTCTTATGGGGGAAATGGGATTTGCTGAACATTGTTTGCCTTAAAGTCGCATTTTTTCAGGAACATAACTACAACCTTAAGCGAGGAGTTACTGTAGATCAGCAAGTTGAGACAGCAGCTGCTGCCAGCAAGCTCCCTCCAGCCTGAGCCCTGTCCTGTCCCGTCCCTGCTCTGTGGAGATGGGGTACAGGAACGGGGGGGGGAAGGGGGACTCTGACATCAGCACCCCTCTTCCCCCCCCCCCCACTGCACAGCAAGCAGGAGGCTCCTGGGAGCAGCTCCAAAGCAGAGGGCAGGAGCAGCACACGACAGTGGGGGAAGGGATACCTGAACTGCCCAGCAATTGATAGCCTGCTGGGTGGCTGCCACACAGAGAACTTAGGGGAGCTGATGGGGGGCTGCTGGTCCACCCTGGTTCCAGGCCTCCCACCAGCTAGCTCCAACAGGCTGCTCTTTCTGCAAGCAGTGGACAAAGCAGGCGGCTGCCAAACAACGTTATAAAGGAGCATTGTGCAACTTTAAACAAACATGTTCTCTAATTGATCAGCGATGTAACAACATTAACTGGGACATTAAGTGAGGAGTTACTGCATCTACAAGACAATGCACCATACACAGAAATCCAACCCAAACATAGCCAAACTCATCCGTTTTATCTTCACTGATAATAACTTTACATTTAACAAACACTTTGTCTATACCATGGGAACTACCATGGGTACTAGGATGGCTCCCCACTATGCCAATCTCTTTATGGGGTACTGAGGAAAAGCTTCCAGAAAGACGCACCACAAAATCAGTACTATACCTGAGATACATCAATGATATTTTCATCCTCTAAAGTTAACAGACAACTTAAACTCCTTCATAGTTTCCATTACAGCTTCAACCACTGTAACCACATCCCCCATCTATCAAACTCGCTCTTCCACACCAACATCAGCTTCCTGGACACCATGATAAGCTTCAGCAATGGAACCCTACAGACAACTATACACAGGAAATCCAAGGATCACCACACCTACCTTCACAAATCCAGTAACCACCCAAGACCCACCAAGAAATCTGTTATCTACAGACACTCCGATATCACAGAATATGCTCTTAGGAGGAAGTCTGAGATATACATCTTAACACACTTAAAACCGCCTTCATCAAACAAGGACACTTCACCAGAGAAGTAGATTGCAACATGGAACAGTCCACCCACAAACAACAAGAGAACCTGCTTCAATACAGAAAAAAACCCACCAATGCACATCCCTACTTGTCAGCTACCACCCCACACTAGACCCTATATGGGGTATCAAACAATTACAACCCATACCTGATGGGGACCACATCCAGGAAATATTTCTTTCAGAATGCCCTCTTCTGGCCTTCAGACAACCCCACACAACCTCTCCAAAATCATCAGAAGAAAGCTGTCCACAGACCAGGACACACCAACTCAAAGCTGCACCAGACCCTGCGAAAATAATAGATGCAAAACCTGCAGCCATATCTCCACTACAATAATCAATATCCCACACAACACATCTTTCTAGATTCATAGGGCTTACACCACATGTTGTGATAGATGTGTGTATCTCATCCAGTGCATCAAATGCCCCAACAGCAGCTATGTAGGTGAAACTAGACAGTCATCACGCTCTCAGAAGAACTCATGCAGAAAAATGATAAGACACAAAACACCCTATCACCAACTGGCAAACACTTTTCACAAAGCAATCACTCCATATCTGACTTCAGTCCTCGTCCTTAAAGGAAACCTGCACGACACCTTCACCACACGAGCTTGGGACCTTAAATTCATAATTCTTGAGTGTCCAGCAGAACATGGACTTGACAGAGAGACTGGTTTTATGGCCCATTACAACAACTTGTAACACTCTGCTGCCTACGAATTCTCAATTGTCCTACAACAGCAGAGGTATTAATTTTAAGTTGTCTTCTACAACAGGTGTGAATCCCTTATGCTTAATCTGTCTCACCTTGTATTTAGCTTGGACACTGTGGTTTCCTTCTCCAGACCTGAGGAGGAGCTCTGTGAAACTCAAAGGCTTGTCTCTTTCATTAACAGAAATTGGTCCAATAAGAGATGAGATAATATCCCACGTTGTCTCTCTCATAGCTTGGGACAAACATGGCTACAACAACACTGCAAAAGATGGAGAGTTTCATGCCTGAACTCCTAGAACTGATTTTCAAAGTTAACCAGCTCCTTCATTCTATAGCTGTGCTCCATCTGCATAAGGGATACAAAGGAGCCCAGATTTCTTGACAGTAGCCCATTCTATTCTGTAGCACATAGGAGACCACCGCACACTATTGCAGCTAACAAACTTTACTTCTGAGGGCCTAAAAATAAAATGGATAGCAAGGAGTATTAAGTTGACTATCACCATGGTATCTGATCACTACATATGAGAAGACCGTTATAGTTCTATTAGCACCCACAGAGCCAAAGAAACTAAGCCCTTAAATACTGTACAAAATTACCCTTTAAGGATCCTTGTACAAATAATGTTTTTAAAAAAGCATATAGACCCATATGTCCTTGAGTTCCCCACATCACAACTAAAAATGACAGGGAAATCCTCAAGCTCTCCTAAAATGCGTGTAGAGGATCAAGCAAGTCAGATTCAAGGCTGAAACTGTTGCCTTAACTCCAATAGACATGGCCTCATCCAGGGAAGTGGGAGTGAACCAGACCCTCAAGTGATAACCTTCAGGCTACTGGACAAGGTGAAATGAAAAGCTTTTCTAAAGAATGGAGCTACTGAAGATGCCCCTAACCATTAACAGGATGAGAGATGCAACATTTTAAAACAATTTACCAAATGAGGGGCCACAGAGAAGCGAAGGAGGAGTTAAGACGTTTCTCTTTGAAAACGTCAGTGATGACAAAGCCCCTGAACCCAGGGGACAGAGTTGTTTCAGGCTCCCATGAGGTTTACTCCTGGGGGGATTCTGCAGGACTGCGTGCCTGCAGAAAATCCCCCTCCTCCCCCTTGCAGATTTCCCATGTTTCCCAAAACAGCAGGGAATCAAAGGGAAGCTGGGGGGGAGGGCGTGACCATGGGCACAGTTTTGGGGGGAACTGCCCTTCTCCAAACAGAGTCAAGGCATGGGGGGGGCACACAAGGTTACATGCCACTGCCCCCCCTCATTCTGCAAGCGCAGAGCTGCCCAGCTGAAGGAGACTATCTGTCTTGGCTCCGCTGACTCTGCAGCTGAACTCCGACCCCCCACTCCACCGATCCCAACCACCTGCACCCCCACCCCATCAAGCACCACTCCCCCAGCATCCAGACCCTCCCACCAAGTTCCACCCAGCCAGACCCCCCCACCCCCAATCACTTTCACCACTAAGCCACCTGTACCAAGATTGCCCCACACCAAAACCTCTCACCCCCACACCTGGATCCCCCCCACACTAAGCCCCTCCACACTTGGATCCTGCTGGGCTGAGCCTCTATAGCAGGTGAGGTGGAGGTGTCAGGGTGATCTACCACCTCAATGCAGCCAGTGGCCTGTGCTCCCCACTGCCATGCTGGAGCCACGTTCATTTATTGACAAATAAAATTCGCAGAATTTTAAAATATTGTGCGCAGAACTTTTAATTTTTTGGTGCAGAATTCCCTCAAGAGCAGAGGCTATTGGCTATTCTAAGGAAATCATGAACCCCAGGGTGCTTGTATATTACAGACAGACAAAAGTTATCCATCTATCATTTCAGGCTGCATAAACCCTAAAACATTCCACTGGTGATCCAGGGAGCTTAGTTTTCAGTATAAATAAATAAATAAAATAAAATAAAATAAAACTCTTGCTGTTCATTTAAGGACAAAGTTTCAATCTTAATTCTGAATGGACAAGGACTAAGTCTTCCCATGTTTGTACAGCACAAAGCAAAACTAGGCTTTGATCCCAAGTGAGGCTTCTGGGTAATAACACAATATAAGTGTTAAAGAGATAATGCTTTGCTTACATGCATTTCAGATAGGCCCTTAGCATTATTTTAATAATTTGGGCATGACTTAAATATTTGGACATTCCTGTGTATGTTTCACATTAACTAAAGCAACACTTACTGCTAGTTGTTCACTTATAGAGTTAGACTTGGCCCGAACAGCTGGCTCTCTGCAGAGAGGAAACAAGTATATGGTGGGATTAAAGTTAGAAAAAAAAAAAAAATCTCTGAAGAACTGATGAACAGTACGCTACATCTCTAAATTGTTGAACATACCCGTCAACTGTAGTCCCCACAAGCAAAACTTCACTTTTCCATCATAAGATATTTCAGCACTTCATGTTTGGAAAGCTATTTGTAACCATATATGAAAGCTTAGATTCTGTACCACTATTGTGTAGCAAATTCCATGACTGTGGAATTGCAAAATACACAAGTCATTGATGATAAGTATCAGAGGGGTAGCTGTGTTAGTCTGTAGCCACAAAAATAATGAGGAGTTCGGTGGCACCTTAAAGACTAACAGATTTATTTGGGCATAAGTTTTCATGGGTAAAAAACCCCACTTCTTCAGATGAATGGAGTGAAAATTACAGATACAGGCATAAATATACTGGCACGTGAAGAGAAGGGAGTTACCTTACAAGTAGAGAATCAGTGTTGTCAAGGCCAATTCAGTCAGGGTGGATGTGGTCCACTCCCAATAGTTGATGAGGAGATGTCAATACCAAGAGAGGGGTTGCCATCAGTTTGGGTCTTACAGATATTTTCACAAATACTAAGTTCTAGGAGCTCTGAACTCATTCTGCTTCCTTATTTTCTTACCCAGGCTTCGGAGGCATTGTCAAAGGAGGCAATCCGACAGGGTCCGTGGAGAAGCTGTCCGAATTGGGTACTGGGGAAGATGCAGAAGAATCCCTAGAACCAATACTCTGCCCATCAGAGCCAGACTCCTTTACCAGCTTCACCTAAGAAAACCATGATGAAGGTATGAAGGTACACAGACCTGTTTTTCTGGGTCCTGAAACAACTCTCTAGTATTCTGCTTCATTCTGGCCAATGTTTTGTTCATCACACATTTGCTACAGAGTAAAAATTTACATCTATTTAAGAACTATAGGTTTGAAGTTTCCCTCTCCATCTCACTCTAAATCTAGCCTTCATCAAGTTATTAATTTGTTCCTGGACATCTTAAATGCAAGTGGAAGAAAGATACTTCAAATCAGATGTGTCTTAGTAATGCAGTTATATTTTTGTACTTATCCTGATATTTTACTAGGTATATAGAAGCTTCTAACTATGTTGTAATTCTCATGTACAGGGGTGTTGTTACTTTACAGGTAGAAATGACAGAAGTGTTGCCAACCAACAGCCCAAACCAGATGTACAAAAATATATTGGGAAGGAGACACTCACCCGCTTAACTTCCACCTCAAAAACCAGGGTGGAATCAGGAGGAATACGACTGGCTACTCCTTGGGACCCATAAGCCCATGCTGGAGGAATAATGAGAAGTCGTCTCCCCCCTTTCTTCATCCCCATCATCCCTTCTTCCCAACCCTTTACGTTTCAGAAATACAAAAGAAGAGAAAGTTGATTTGTAAGCAGCAGTCTGACTCAGTGACACAAAAATATATGCAATCATTCTGGTGAGGCTGTTCTAGGCCAGATTATAAAGGTTCCAGTATGCATATTGAAAAGTTTCTTGTGAAGCCCAGGGGATACAGCATTGCTCCATTTAGAATAAAAAACCCTTAGAGTAGAGGACCCATGATATCCAATTAAGAGTATCAATATTAATTTCTAGGCATCAGAAGACAACACCTAACATACAAACAGTGGAGCAGATTGCACCTTCTGCCATCTTTAATATGGAGATGCAGCCAGCCTCCAGGACCTCTATTTGGGTTCCAGAAGCTTGGATGAAGCCTTGCCTAGTAACTCAAGGCTGGTCTACACTGGGAATTTATACTGGCATAGCTACGTCTTGCAGGGATGTGAAAAACCCACCTCTGAGAGACGTAGCTATGCCAACCCCCTTCCTCCCCCGCCCGAGTGGAAGACAGTGTTAGATTGATGGAAGAATTCTTCCGTCAACCTAGTACTGCCTCTCTCTCTGGGAGGTTAATTACCTACACAAACAGGAGAACCCTTCCCATTGGCATAGGTAGTGGCCACACTAAGCACTACAGCGGCACAGCTGCAGCTGTATTGCTGGAGTGGTTTGAGTGTAGACATATCCATAGTTTTCATGGGTCAACACTTGGATACTTTAAAGAGTAACCTCTGGTAACTTCTGCTGTATGTTAGTAATCTGGCCAAATAAGTGCTATGCTTAGGTTTAGACATAGCATTTAAGAAACTGATTATGGGTAGAAAAATGTAGAAGTTAATGGAGCAAATTAAAAAGTCCGTTTATAGCAATATCAGCTACTGGATTAACATGCAGATATGCATTTAAACAGACAGATGACAGAATTCATCTTCAATTAGTGCCAGCTTGCCACAGGACCAGTACAAATTACTATTAATGCAGTAATTAAAGTTTAAATTGGGAATAACTGGTTTTGAAATCTTGAGGCCTGTCTACACAAACACTTAGTTCATGGGCAAGCTGGGGTGTAAATCTACCCCACACTAACCTGCTATACACTATGTGTGGATCTTGCTGCCATGCACTAAAAGTTCTGTAGTCAATAGCAGCAGGGTACACGCAGATACTTACACTTCGGGCACAGCAGGCTAGTGTGGGTAGATTTATGCCCCAGCTTGCACAAACTAAGTGTCTGCACAGACAAGCCCCTAGCAGACCAAAAAACCCTCTCCCTCCTCCCCGACTATGAAAGAATCTCAGATCTGCACCAGTTTGATGGACCAGAGGGGGTGCCATGATGCTGAGGTTGTCTTCAGAGGAGTTTCATAAAATCCCTGCACTGCTTCAAGTGATCTGTACACATGAATGAACATAACAGAATACATTCTTCTTGAACCGAGTTTCCTCACAAGGAAGCTACTTTTCTGGAAGCCTTGCAGGGTAGAAGTGCTGCCACCAGAAAAGTATCAAGGAACCTCCTGATATAAAGATTTATTTTCAAACAGGCAGCTTCCTTTCTACCGCACAGGAAAGTTCTATGGACTTCGCTCTCTATTACCGAGAGAGAACAAGAGGCTTGGTTATTGGAAGGGAAGGCAATAAGTATAGATGCAAGATGCTGTGCAAAACAAGGAAAGAAGAGATTTAAAAAAAGATGTCAGCAATTTCTTTCAAGCAAGCACAAGTTTTATCATACTATCATAAATACAATAGAAGTTATTATGGTTTGTGTGACTCCAGACAGAACTTTCAGAAGTCCTCCAAGATCTACGAGACTTTAGTACACAGAAGATTAAGGTAAAATGCCAGAAGTTCTACCTTAATGACTTTTCCAGAACCCAGCTTCAGACGCAACAGCTTGTCCTTGTTGACATTTGAATCAAACACCTATGGAATTGAAGGTTAACAGGGTACAATCACTAGGATTTCCTACCATGGGGCTGATGAAGTTTGCAGTTGTAACGCAGTATTCAAACTAGTAAATAATGTGTAAAAAAAAAAAAAAACCACCACACAAAAAAGCACAATGTCCTTTATTTCATAAATACCTACCACCACTTGTGTCTCTCAGTGTGGTAACTTCAAAAATGAATGCTAATCAAGGGGGAGGGGGAAAAAAACGAAAAATGCAGCAGGCCCCAAATTTCTAACAAACTGCACATGGACAGTTTTGTAGGCGTGCAGTAACTGGAGACTCAGGCTTGAAACGCAACTTTAAGTTCTACAGCTTGGGCAAGAGTGAATCAAATTAAATGCTACACAGCCAGATTGCCGTAGCAATAGTACAATGGGCCCAGCCACCTGTTGCTAGCTTTGTGACCTCTGGGAGTTTACTAGACACAACTAGATTTTAACTTCTGTAAAGTGTTATACCACTGTATAACCTTAGTACTCTTAGTACCACCAGTTTAAGTGGACAGATGATAGTGTCCTACAGCAAGGAAAGGAAATTAGACCTGGATCTTCTATACCAGGGATCAGCAACCTTTGGCACACGACCCGTCAGGGTAAGCCCCTGGCGGGCAGGGCAGGTTCAGCCAATTGCAGCTCCCACTGGCTGTGGTTCGCCGTCCCAGGCCAATGGGGGCTACGGGAAGAGGCGCGGGCCGAGGGATGTGCTGGCCGCCCTTCCCGCAGCCCCCATTGGCCTGGGACGGCGAACCGCAGCCAATGGGAGATGTGATTGGCCGAACCTGCGGACGCAGCAGGTAAACAAACCAGCCCAGCCCGCAAGGGACTTACCCTGATGGGCTGCATGCCAAAGGTTGCCGATCTCTGATCTATACAGTAGCAGAGATCATGAGCCACAGGACCATGGGAGTGTCGCATTATGCTGACATCCTAGTGACTTGCTTCCCAAAGAAGAAATGAAGTCACCTTATTGACTATGTATCTGGATGCCTTATTGGAGGAAAAGCATTCTTCTCACATAGCATGAGAAGCTGACTTTGTAGGAATAAGAAGCTCCCAACCTCCCTCAAAGCACTTTCCTAACCACTTCGTTACTAAACAAAGCAGAACTTGTGGTTTAAGAGTAACATCTTCAAACGTTCCTAAGTTTCTAGAGAAGGGAGGCTCTGATGGCAGATGTAAAGTTACACCTGATGCCTGGTCAAGACATTTTCAAAGCCAGGATGATTAGTTCTGTTTTCATGGCTCTTCTGTTAAATATCCATGTTTGATATTAAAAATAAGTCACAAGAATTTCCATCATCTCTTCCTGAACACACATGGAACCAGTTACTATCCTCACTGTTCAATACTCAAAGGAATTTATGAAGGGAATTTTCTGTAATTTTTTTTACAAATCCTATGTGTAGCTCGGTTCCCCCTATATTTAGCATTGCTGTCCAGTGGGGGGGGGGGGGGGGGGGAAATAAGTTTGCTCTCAGGGCAAACTAAGAGACATGCATGCCTCAGAGTAAGTTGTGATGGAGAGAATACTTTGCCATCCAATGGTGTTGAGATTACAAGTCTCTTCCAATGACTTAATTTGAGAAGGGTTAATATTAACCCATTTCTAGTAGTAAAAGCCCGTTTACCTGTCCAAGCCCATTGTTCTGGAACAGCCAACCGGTATAGGCAACCTCCAGAGAGTCTCCTACTTCCAATCCCTGCCCCTCTCCAACAATGAGATCCTGGTACAGTACTGAGTCCAGTGAAGGGCTGCTGTTGCATTTGGCAATGCATAACTACAAAGGAAGTCCGAACATTAGTACCTTTTGTCTGTGGCCAGCTGCAGCAGCACAATAAATTCCACTTAGACTGAAGACAGGCAATATCGGATTTATTTCTCACTATATCAGTAAGAAGCTGAGTGTTACTGATATACTTTACACACATGAACATTACTGATGCTTCATCTCCTTATGCAGCACTTTGCTTATATATACAATGAGAAAACCACTTCGCTCACAACAGCGTGTTGATGGGTTTAATTAACATTTTAAAACACTAACTTCTTTGGATGAAAGCGCTAGAGAAGTAGGAGTATCACAATTTGAGACATGCTACCCTGTATTCAAGTGAACCAAACAGAATGCCAACTAATCAAAGCGCAGCACATTCACAAAGCTGCAATATGCATTTCAGTTTTACTTTAGTGGGGAGATGAGACTGAACTGGGCTTTGATTAAGAATGCAGCTTAGCAAATTGTGAGCAACCATGATTTTTGTTTGCTGTTCTGAACATGATACAGCACTAACAGCATAGGTAGAGTTAGTGCAAGAGGGCAGCCTGCTGGCTTAAGAAGATTACCTGTCTACTGAAATCCATGGCTGCCTTTTCTGACTCGAACATGATCGACCAGTTGTGTCTCTGATCATCATAAAATGTACTGTAGTTGTTGGGCTGAACCTATGGAAAAAGAAATCAGTCCCATATCAAAATTACAAATATGTGTTCAGTTCAAGCACTTGGATTTTAAAAACACACCCTCCTATTTCTAGCTTACGGAACTTTTTCCATAAGCTCGGATTTGTGTAAATCGAGTTTACGTAACTCGGGGAGCGTCTGTACCCACATGGAGCTTTGGCTCCATGTTTGTTTATAAACACCTGATATAAATCACTTTCAGTCCATGGGTAGTAACACAAACTTGCTGAAAATGGATTATAGAGCTAAAGGGCAAGAGGAATTATTCTTAAATCAAATAAAGGGATGGAGGTGGCTTGACATCTTTCCTGCTACTTGTTACTGATAGCTATTTTTAACCTACTCAGGACTCCGGTTCTCTCTGAAATTGGAGGAAAAGTTAAATGGAAACTTTCAGAAAGGCTTGCAAAAACCTAGCAAATTCTTACTGAAAGAGAAACATGCTGTCAGATTTCACACAGAGCTCAGGCATTTTCTTGCCCTCTCTTCATCAGACACGGCATTTTTTCCCCATTCCCCTAATCATTTAAGAAAAGTCTAGGACAGGGGTCGGCAACCTTTCAGAAGTGGTGTGCCGAGTCTTCATTTTTTCACTCCAATTTAAGGTTTCGCGTGCCAGTAATACATTTTAACGTTTTTAGAAGGCCTCTTTCTATGTCTATAATATATAACTAAACTATTGTTGTATGTAAAGTAAATAAGGTTTTTAAAATGTTTAAGAAGCTTAATTTAAAATTAAATAAAAATGCAGAGCCCCCCAGACCAGTGGCCAGGACCCGGGCAGTGTGAGTGCCACTGAAAATCAGCTCGCGTGCCGCCTTCGGCACGAGTGCCATAGGTTGCCTACCCCTGGTCTAGGACATATGTGAATTTGGGTTTCTCTGATCCCATTGCAAGTGTACAAGAAAAGCAAAGCAATGTAATTTGCTCTGTAAAATGAGGATTATCTCCACTGTACAGTGCTGTGAGATCTACTGTTGAAAAAATTTCTTGTGCAATTTATGATAGGAGGAGAAAGAATAGTTGTGCACCATGAATTCAGAATGTTGTATTTTACAAAACATGAATGAGGGCTTGTCTACAATCGCTCTCCCGTTGATTCCTGTACTCTACCTGATCGAGAAGAGTAAGGGGAGTCGATGGGAGAGCATCTCCCATCGATGTCGCATAGTGTGGACCCCGCGGTAAGCAGATCTAAGCTATGTCGATTTGAGTTACACTATTCACATAACTCAAATTGCGTAGCTTAGATCGACTTTTCCCTTTAGTGTAGACAGGGCCTGAGTCACATGCCTTGTCTCAAAGACTTTACAATCTATAGCCAAGAGGACAAAATTTCAGGAGAGGGAAGGTGACAATTCCTAGTTGCTGCACAGAGTACAGTGTACCAGAAGCTTAAGGGCAGGTCTACACTTAAAACATTGCAGCGGCACTGCTCTAGTGATTCAGTGAAGATGCTACTGTGTCAGTGAGAGAGCTTCTTCTGTTGGCATAGTTAATCCACCTCCCCGAGAGGTGGTAGCTAAGTGGATGGGAGAAGCCTGCCTGTTGACATAGTGATGCCTACACTGGTTTTTTTTCCACACCCCTGAACTACATAGTTATACCAATGTAAATTTGTAGTGTAGACCAGGTCTAAGTGAAGACAAACACATATGACTACCGAAAAAAAGATTTTCTAATGCAGAGTCTTACCGTGAGCACAAACCCTGGATGGATCCTGGCAACTGTGACCTGCTGCTGCTGATTGATATAAAGGAGAATCTTGTACTTGATTCCACAGGAGGGAGGGAGGGAGGAGGGGGAAACAAAAAAACAAACAAAATTAACCCCCAACACATCTGTGAAATTCTGGTGTGCACTATAAGAGATACAGTAGCATTAGGGCCATAGCTTGTCTGCCAAATGCACCAGCAGTAGGTGAATTCAAAGCAATGAAGTTTAACCGCTGAAATGTAAATAGCAGGTTGTACTGTACTCCGCATGAATCTATGCACTTCTGTATTAGAGCATGCGCAGTATGTGCGTATACTTTCAACACTTTTCCATACACACGTACTTGGCCTGGAGAGTCACCTCACAGCTCTTAAATATTCATTTGCTGAAGCACCTTGCTTTGATTACACCAAATTAGCTTTGATTCTTGTTTTGTATTCTGCTTCCTCCTATTCTGCAGGATAACAGCACAGCTGTAAGGGTGGCGAGCTGTCTAGAGGACCTGTGTTCAGGTCACAGTCTACTCTAGATGTTGTGTGGCCTAGTAGACAGAGCACTAGACTGGAATTCAGGAGACCTGGATTCTATTCCCAACCCTATCATTGACCTGCAGGGTGACCATAGGCAAGTAATTTCACCTTCAGAAGTCAGACTAGATTGGGGTAATCAATTATTTTTTTGTCAAGGTCCAAATTTCTTGGTCAAGGTATAGTCAAGATCCAGACTCCAGAGAAAACAAACAACAAAATAAAAAGATTTTTGGGTCCATTCAAAAGCGTATGGCAGTCCGGATTTGGCCCGTGGTCTGCCCATTGTCTACCCCTGGACAAGATGATCACAATAGCTCCATCTGACCTTAGAACATATGAACTCTTCAGCCGATAAGACTACCTATATGCAAGGGATATGGTAAAGGATGGGTGTTCAACTATAACTTTTATATTTCTTGACTTTTGAGAGATTAACCATGCAGCCATAGTTTTGCATTAACAGTCTGACATTAATTTCCCAGGTTTTTGTTCACTAAAAGATTAAAAGATCTCCTCAATTCTCTAATGGATCAGGTAGCAAAGGCCAGCAGCTATCTAGCAATATTAAGTACACACATCGCTGGTTTACTGAACAATAGTTAAACAAAGGTTAACAAGTATTAGTATTGCATGCAAAGCACGCAGTTGCATACCTGTGCACATAAATTCCTTTATGAAAGCACAATTTGAGAGAGCCTTAAAGGTAGTATAAGCACCTCCCTTTCATGCTTGGCCAGCCCTCCACTTCCCTGTTCACCCGAGAATTTTTGGGGGGAGAAAGTTTAAAAAAAACAAACCCAAAGGTCTCAAAATCAGTTTACTGTAAGAAGTATTCTTAAAAAAAAAAAAAAAAAAAGACAAACCACACACCCAGCAATTTAGGAAGACAACTGAAGAAGGGAAGCTGGAGCTGGCTGAGGGTGGAAGGGTGCAGGGTAAGAGGCAGCACCAGATCAAGGGCAGATTGGATTTAGGTTATTTCTTTTAATACAGCTTGCTAAATACTCCTTTGTTCTACACTTAGAGTGGCAGATAGCTATAAGAGTGGAGCTGCATTCAAGAACTTATTTTTTTGTATAAAAAGGTCAAGTAGAGCATAATTCATATCAATTTGTTTACATGAACTCAATTATAAGGGATATGCATAGGTATTTGCTAATGGATCTGAGATCAGGTTCACAGTTTGAAAGCATCCGAACGAATACCAAAATAGCTTTTGCATAAAAAGACTGCAATGGAACAGACAGTCCACCTTCTCTAATGTGTTTCATTCTCAGGTGGGAAAATATCTTTACAATAGCCTTGCTGAATGCTCAGAGAACAGGTGCAGCTACAAAAGTAGTTGGCTGCTCAGCACCTGAACTACAAGAAACCTAACAGGGCTGGAAATCACCAAACAGGAATGGTACTAAAAATGATAACATTAAAAATGAGAAGCAATTCAGCTTTGAACAAGATGTGCTTTTAGTATAGGAGTATGTTAAAGAGAAATGCAGCTTCTCTCACCTCTTTGGTAGCATGGCTCCCCACCACAGCTGCTCCATACTTGCCTTGCTTCACATACTGCCCATTTGTGCTAAAAGGCAAAGTAAGATAGTCTGCTGCAAATCCATTCCTTCTTCACATTTCTTTGGTGTTTATGAGGAGCTTTTCACCTTGATATCCAAGGGCCACTTCCTATAGGCTTCTATGTCAGACTGACGTCTCCTTAACTTAGTAGAGCTAAATCTTTTTAGCTTGTCCAAAAAAGTCATAGGGAACTTAATTTCTGGTGTTTTTTAAACTTGAGTGATCTTTCCACAGCAGAACACAGACAGACAACATGTATGGTTTTGGTACTAGGTTCCCCCCTTCGGTTTTCCAGGGGGTGAATTTAGCATTGATAAAGAGGATCTGACTGAATTGGTCACAAACAGTGCAAGAATCCCCCTACTGCTCCTCAATCAAAACATGCAACACCCCTCACAGTTTAAGTCCTGGGCTTCCTAGACATCAGGCAATGGACCATGTATTCCTAACCTACAGAACACAGATGTTCCATTCATAGGCTTTTTTTGACCCAAGAATTGTACCAAATCATGTGGCATTTGTGTAATGGGGATACAGACATAAAAATCCCTTTCCTCGCCCAAAAATATTTTCCGCTTGTGATAAAATTATAAAATTGGAGTCCAGGTCTCTAGCAATGAAAGGCCAGTGCAGGAACTCTCAGCTCTGCCTACTATGGTACTTACTATCGAAAGGCATGAACTGCTGCGGCGACAAATACTGATGGGGCTGCTGAAGCCGCTGTGGTTGTAGGCATCTTCTGGGCTGGCTGACCTGCTGAAAAATAAACCAGAGTGAGAAATGACAGCAGTGGAACTTTTTTCACAATTGGAATTGACCAGCATGCTTCAAAATACAGTAGTGTTAAATTTAAGATGGCATTGATTTGTCTACTGTAGACAGTTTATCAAACTAATAGCAAGGTGGATGTAGACTGACCCAGATGCTGAATCCATTTTTGTATTTACCTAGAACTAGTCCCTACCAACGCAAAGAACCAAATTCAGAAGAGAAACAGGAGTCTGTGAGAGCTGTTCTTTGCCCAACAGCTGCTACTAGTGCAACTAGAGTTGTTGCAAAGCTGTCATTGCAGCAAATCTCAAATGGAGGGTCAAAGGGGACAGCAACTGACAGGATCATTGGGATAGCCATCATTATGGTTTTACCCAGGTAATAGATAAAGAAACCAAAAGGTCACTGTGCAACAGTATTCCATTTCCCAAACAAGCCAAGGAAACTACCAAGGCTGAAGTTCAATCCTTAGTTTACTTAGAGTTTAGAATAGAACAGAGTCCCTCGCTTGGGGCTGGTCTGTAAGCAGACTGTGTGCAGCAAGCCAGGGTGTAAATCTACAGTGCACCAGCCTGCTGTGCACTAAGTGTCCATGTGGACCCTACTACTGTACACTAGGAGTTTCTAGTGCACGTTGACCTACTGCTGTTTAACAGTGTAATAGGTCAAAGTGAAAAAGGGAAATTCTAGTGCGCAATAGCAGGGTCCACATAGTCACTTTATGTGCAGCAGGCTGAGGTGCTCTAGATACATACTGCAACTTACCATGCACTAAGTCTCCATACAGACCAGCCCCAAGACAAGGGACCCTGTTCTATGCTGAACTCTCACTTACTCAGCGGTAAGATGAAGGTAAAATTTGTTCACGTTTTGTGAAGAGCTTTGGGTGAAATACTAGAGAAATGCTATGTACTGATAAAAAGGGAAAACATGCCTACTGACATCTCAAGAGATCTGTGGTCTGTTCCAATCACAACAGTGATAGTTCCCAACAGCAGCAACTGAATCCTTTACTTTGCATTTTTACACATCCTGAGCAGTTGTTTTACTATTCATACTGTTCAGTGAAGTACAGACTGTAATGTACTGTATAATTTGAAAAACTGCTTGCCAACACACACACACACACACACACACACTGAAAATCATACAAGCATTGTGCATCATAAAATGAATATTGATGGCAAATACCTCACTGCCATCTTACATGTACTGTAGAAGGAACAATAGATTGAAGAAATTATGGATGCCAGATACAGTACATCAGGTCAGGCAAGTTTTGTTTTGTTACTTGAAGGGACTTAACACAAAACATTCCTGAAGTTATTTAGGTGCTGCTGTATTAATTAAGATGGAATACATGTGGGCTAAAGGTGTTATCATAAGGCAATCACAGGCCAACATTAAACAAGGTTCAAGGTTTGGTTTACAGAGACCTCAGCCTGCTTAGTAGGCAAACAATTAAAATCCTTTTATTAAAGATACAGAAAAGGAAAAAGTTGAAGCATTTGAAAAGTACTAAGTAAGGCTTTCATTTTAACAACATCCCTTGTTCCCTTTTCCTTCTAAAATCTCTCTCCAGCTAAAGGAAAACACACTTGTTTGACAGTCTGTTAGTTGGTATTAAAGATGGAATAACTGTCCTTTGGAGGAAAAGAGAAGTTAGTTGAGATGGACTGGAGCTGTTGTTCTTAAGGTCGATTCCAGGAGGGGAAAGAAAAGAGAAAATGCAGCTTCTATCTCTGGTGAGGACTCTCACTTGCAGCCTCAAAGCTGGACGTTGTAGTTATGTTCCTAAAAAATGCGACTTTAAGCGAAATGATATTAAGCGAATCCAATTTCCCCATAAGAATTAATGTAAATAGGTGGGGTTAGGTTCCAGGACAAAAGACTATTATATATATTATACACACACACACACACACACACACACACACACACACTAAGTTTTAAACAAATAATTTAATACTGGTACACAGCAATGATTGTGAAGCTTGGTTGAGGTGGTGAAGTCAGAGGGTGGGATATTTCCCAGGAAATGCCTTACTGCTAAATGATGAACAAGCAATCAGCTGAGCCCTCAAGGGTCAACTGGTTGTTAATGTAGCCTCACAATCTACAAGGCAGCACGAATGGAGGGAGGGGAGACAGCATGACAGACAGAGACACACACCGGGTGTGTGTGTGTGTGAGATGTGCATTGCCCCTTTAAGAACGCTGACCCCACTCAAAGTACACTGCTTTTTTAAGTAGATCAGCAACTTGAGACAGAAGCTGCTGCCAGGAAGCTCCCTCCGTCCTGAGCCCTGTTGTGTCTGTCCCTCCCACTCTATGAAGATGGGGTAAGTGGGGTGCAGGAGCAGGGGGGGAGGGGGACAACCTGACATTAGCTCCCCTCGTCCCCTCCCCACCTGCACAGCAAGCAGGAGGCTCGGGGGAGCAGCTCCAAGGCAGAGGGCAGGAGTAGCACATGGCAGTGGGGGAGGATGGGGAAGGACAGCTGAACTGCTGGCAATTGATAGCTTGCTGGGTGGCTGCCGCAAAGAGAACTTAGAGGAACGGGGAGCTGATAGGGGGGCTGCCAGTCCACCCTGGTTCCAAGCCCCCACCAGCTAGCTCCAACGGGCTGCTCTTCCTGCAAGCAGTGTACAAAGCCGGTGGCTGCCAAAGGATGTTATAAGGGAGCATTGCACAACTTTAAACGAGCGTGTTCTCTAATAGATCAGCAACATAACAACAAAACAACATTAACTGGGATGACTAAGTGAGGAGTTACTATTCAGGTCAATCACATGGTCTGATGAGCTACTCAAAGACTTGATAAACTTGTACCAGCACTGGGCTGTTTAGAGCACTGCCTTTCATTCCCTCTCTGGTCACAAGCTAACAGCAGTGTCACAAAATATTCAGTCTTAACTGGCTAAACCAGACTCATTAGACAGAAGAAAAAAGTTGAGGGATAGGAAAGACAAGAAATAAGGGGGGGAGGGAGGGGGAGAAGGTGGTGGGCCGGGGAGGAAGTCTCTCACATCCCAGGGGTTTTTTGGATTCCAGCCCGTGGAGGTTGCAATGCCATCTGGCTCCCTCTCTCTTTTGACCCAGTCTAGTCAGGACAACTTTCAGGATCAGTTGGCAGCCATGAGGATGAAGCTTGCTGCAATAGCCAATTTTTCTCCCCAAAGTCTCTTTATGGAACCAGAAAGGGAGTGATGGGCGGAATAGCCCATCCTTTTATTTTATCCACCAATTGGGCCTAGTTTCCAATACACCAATTTCAGTTCACTAATTTATGGTTCCACACTTTTCTCGTCTACCTACCTAACATGATCTTAACACAGTAGAACTTTTTGTTTGGACTAATTCAGACAGTTGCAGTGGCACAGGAGCCAGCAAACAGAGCTGTAAACAGGGGAGTTTGAGAGGGAGTTTGCAACGGGAGTTTTTTTGGGGGGGGAGACTAGGAGAACTAAGCAGAGGAACAGATAGGCTAGTGAAGGGAGTGTGTGGTGTTCTGGCAGTGTTGTGGTGCTCATTGCAGGTTTGTTTTGCTGTGGGTGGTGGTGTTTTGGTTTGGTTTGTGTTTCCTGGACTAACAGGACTTAGGTGGGAAGGCTATGACCGATACAGAGGCAGCAGTGGTAGTGACCCAAGCAGTGGAGGACACAATGAAGATGACTGGATGTGGAAGCTACGGTATGTACACGATCTTGAAGGGGGTACCTGAAAAGACTTTCGTCTGCAAGAACTGCCACCTGATAGAGCTGATGGAAGAAAAGATCTGAGGATTGGAGATGCAGGTGGAAACTCTGGTTGAGTTTAGAAGGGAGTTCAAGCAGATGCTGGAGCAAAGACATGAGGAGTCTGAAGGGAAAAGCTCAGACTTGCAGATGGAAGCAGGACCAAAGAACTCTGAGAGGAGACTGCTGGGTGAAGAAAATGGACAGTGGAAGCATGTGACTAAGAGAACCAGGCAGAGGAAAAGTCGGGCCAGTGAAGGAGAAATAGAGCTCAGGAACAGGTTTGCAGAGTTGGAAAATGAAGAAGGGGTACAGCAGGTGGATACAGGATGGGTTGCAGAGGATTGCAAGGGAGAATAGGAACCGAGAGGACTTGCAGCCAGAGGGAACAGGGGATAGACCGGAGAATCGCGCCATCACCAGGAAAAGGCAGGTCTACATGATTGGGGACTCCTTACTGGGGAAAAATAGACAGGCCTTGTAACCACAGCAGATCCAGAGAACAGAAGGGTGTGCTGTCTGCCGGGTGCTAAGATATAGGATGTTGACCTGAGGCTGAGGAGGATCCTAACGGGAGTGGGAAAGAATCCACTGACAGTCCTTCATGTGGGAACAAATGATACGGCTAGATTCTCACTGGAACATATCAAGGGAGACTATGCCAGGCTGGAGAAGACGTTTACGGAAATCGAGGCTCAGGTGATCTTCAGTGGGATTCTACCTGTTCCTAGAGAAGGGCAACAAAGGTGTGACAAGATTATGATTATCAACAGATGGCTCAGGCAGCGGTGCTATAAGGAGGGCTTTGGAATGTATGGCCACTAGGAGGCATTCATGGACAGAGGATTGTTGTCTCAGGATGGACTTAACCTGAATAGGGAGGGAAATAGACTTCTAGGATGGAGGCTGGCACAACTGATTAAGAGAGCTTTAAACTAGGAATTTGGGGGAGATGGTTGGGAGATGTCCAGGTAATCGCCATGCCGGATTTTAACATTGAGAAGGAAGAAAACAAAGTAAGAAAGGATACAGCCATGGGTAGGAGAATGGACAAAAGGAGGAAGGGTACTGTAGATACTAGTCTAATAGGTAATACTGGCGGTAGAATGTCCGTGCCTAATCAGGTAAAGAATGTGAGCGAGGCTAAACAGCTAAAATTAAGATGTTTGTACACCAATGCAAGGAACCTAGGTAACAAAATGGAAGAACTAGAGTTACTAGTGCAGGAACTGAAACCAGATATTGTAGGGATAACAGAAACATGGTGGAATAGTAGTCATGACTAGAGTACAGGTATTGAAGGGTATGTGCTGTTTAGGAAAGACAGAAATAAAGGTAAAGGTGGAGGAGTAGCATTGTATAGCAATGATGCAGTAGACTGTAAAGAAATAAGAAGTGATGGAATGGATAAGACAGAGTCTGTCTGGGCAAAAATGACATTGAGGAAGAAAGCTACTAGAGCCTCCCCTGGGATAGTGCTTGGGGTGTGCTATAGACCACTGGGATCTGATTTGGATATGGAGAGAGACCTCTTTAATGTTTTTAATGAAGTAAATACTAATGGGAATTGTGTGATCATGGGAGACTTTAACTTCCCAGATATAGATTGGAGGACAAGTGCTAGTAATAATAATAGGGCTCAGATTTTCCTAGATGCGATAGCTGATGGATTCCTTCACCAAGTAGTTGCTGAACCAACAAGAGGGGATGCCATTTTAGATTTGGTTTTGGTGAGTAGTGAGGACCATTAGAAGAAATGGTTGTAGGGGACAACCTTGGTTCAAGCGATCATGAGCTACTTCAGTTCAAACTGAATGGAAGGATAAACAAAAATAGATCTGTGACTAAGGTTTTTGATTTCAATAGGACTAACTTTAAAAAAAAAATTAAGAAAATTAGTTAGGGAAGTGGATTGGACTGAAGAACTTGGGGATCTAAAGGCAGGAGGAGGCCTGGAATTACTTCAAGTCAAAGTTGCAGAAACTATCAGAAGCCTGCATCCCAAGAAAGGGGAAAAATTCATAGGCAGGAGTTGTAGACCAAGCTGGATGAGCAGGCATCTCAGAGAGGTGATTAAGGAAAAGCAGAAAGCCTACAAGGAGTGGAAGATGGGAGGGATCAGCAAGGAAAGCTACCTTATTGAGGTCAGAACATGTAAGATAAAGTGAGAAAGGCTAAAAGCCATGTAGAGTTGGACCTTGCAAAGGAAATTAAAACAAATACACCTCTACCCCGACATAACACGACCCGATATAACGTGAATTCAGATATAACGCGGTAAAGCAGTGCTCCGGGGGCAGGGCTGCGCACTCGGGTGGATCAAAGCAAGTTCGATATAACGCGGTTTCACCTATAACACGGTAAGATTTTTTGGCTCCCGAAGACAGCGTTATATCGAGGTAGAGGTGTAGTAAAAGGTTCTATAGCCATATAAATAAGAAGAAAACAAAGAAAGAAAAAGTGGGACTGCTAAACACTGAGGATGGAGTGGAGGTTAAGGATAATCTAGACATGGCCCAATATCTAAACAAGTACTTTGCCTCAGTCTTTAATGAGGCTAATGATGTGTTTAGGAATAATGACAGGATGACAAATGGGAATGAGGATATGGAGGTAGATATTACCACATCCGAGGTAGAAGCCAAACTCGAACAGCTTAATGGCACTAAATCGGGGGGCCCAGATTATCTTCATCCAAGAATATTAAAGGAACTGGCATATGAAATTGCAAGCCCATTAGCAAGAATTTTTAATGAATCTGTAAACTCAGGGGTTGTACCGTATGACTGGAAAATTGCTAACATACACCTCTACCCCGATAAAACGCGACCCGACAGAACACCAATTCGGATATAACGTGGTAAAGCAGCGCTCCGGGGGGGCGGGGCTGCGCGCTCAGGCGGATCAAAACAAGTTCGATATAACGCGGTTTCACCTATAATGCGGTAAGATTTTTTAGCTCCCGAGGACAGCGTTATATCGGGGTAGAGGTGTAGTTCCTATTTTTAAGAAAGGAAAAAAAAAAAGTTATCCGGGTAACTACAGGCCTGTTACTTTGACATCTGTAGTATGCAAGGTCTTGGAAAAAAATTCTGAAAGAGAAAGTAGTTAAGGACACTGAGGTCAATGGTAATTGGGACAAAATACAACATGTTTTACAAAAGGTAGGTCGTGCCAAACCAATCTGATCTCCTTCTTTGAGAAGGAAGGTAACAGATTTTTTAGACAAAGGAAACACAGTGGACCTAATTTACCTCGATTTCAGTAAGGCATTTGATACGGTTCCACATGGGGAATTATTAGTTAAATTGGAAAAGATGGGGATCAATATGAAAATTGAAAGGTGGATAAGGAACTGGTTAAAGGGGAGACTACAACGGCTCATACTGAAAGGTAAACTGACAGGCTGGAGGGAGGTTACTAGTGGAGTTCCTCAGGGATCGGTTTTGAGACCAATCTTATTTAATCTTTTTATTACTAACCTCGGCACGAAACCTGGGTGTGTGCTAATAAAGTTTGCAGATGACACAAAGCTGGGAGGTATTGCCAATACAGAGAAGGACCGGGATATCATACAGGAAGATCTGGATGACCTTGTAAACTGGAGTAATAGTAATAGGATGAAATTTAATAGTGAAAAGTGCAAGGTCATGCATTTAGGGATTAATAACAAGAATTTTTGTTATAAGCTGGGGACACACCAGTTGGAAGTAACAGAGGAGGAGAAGGACCTCGAAGTATTGATCAAAGGATGACTATGAGTCGCCAATGTGATATGGCCGTGAAAAAAGCTAATGGGTCTTGGGAATGTATCAGGCGAAGTATTTTCAGTAGAGATAAAGAGGTGTTAGTACCATTATACAAGGCACTGGTGAGACCTCATCTGGAATACTGTGTGCAATTCTGGTCTCCCATGTTTAAGAAGGATTAATTCAAACCGGAACAGGTACAGAGAAGGGCTACTAGGGTGACCCGAGGAATGGAAAACCTGTTTTATGAAAGGAGACTCAAAGAGCTTGGCTTGTTTAGCCTAACCAAAAGAAGGCTAAGGGGAGATATGATTGCTCTCTATAAATATATCAGAGGGATAAATACCAGGGAGGGAGAGGAATTACTTAAGCTCAGTACCAATGTGGACACAAGAACAAATGGATATAAACTGGCCATCAGAAAGTTTAGACTGGAAATTAGACGAAGGTTTCTAACCATCAGAGGAGTGAGGTTCTGCAACAGCCTTCCAAGGGGAGCAGTGGGGGCAAAAGACAGATTCAAGATTAAGCTTGATAAGTTTATGGAGGGGATGGTATGATGGGATAGCCTAATTTTGGCAATTAATTGATCTTTGACTATTAGCGGTAAATATGCCCAATGGCCTGTGATGGAATGTTAGATGGGGTGGGATCTGAGTTCTACAGAGAATTCTTTCCTGGGTGTCTGGCTAGTAAGTCTTGCCCACATGCTCTGGGTTTAGCTGATCACCATATTTGGGGTCGGGAAGGAATTTTCCTCCAGGGCAGATTGGCAGAGGCCCTGGAAGCTTTTCGCCTTCCTCTACGTCATGGGGCACGGATCACTTGCTGGAGAATTCTCTGCACCTTGAAGTCTTTAAGCCATGATTTGAGGACTTCAATAGTTCAGACATAGGTTTGGGGTTTATTACAGGAGTCGGTGGGTGAGATTCTGTGGCCTGTGCTGTGCAGGAGGTCTGTCTAGACGATCATAATGGTCCCTTCTGACCTTAAAATCGATGAGTCTCCCTTTCGCAACTTTTCCCATCAATATTTGTTCTTGCAGGTTATTGTGACATCTTATGAACTACTTTTTACAATTAAATTCACAGTTAGAATAAATTTGTAGGCCCAACTATCAGTGCTTAACTCCCACTGAAGTCAATAGGCGTTAGACACATTTAAATATCTGGCCCTTAGCATACACATTTTGGTCCCATCAAAAATTGAAGTGATTTAAAACAAGAACATGCACCTTTAAAAAAAAAAAAAAAAAAAGGCCTGCTGCTCTCTGATGAGGAAATTAGAACCTCATATTTCTGGTGGGCAGGACACTAACTTGATGTGCATGCACACCTTGATGCTCTACATGATTCAACTGATCAGGCAGAATATTGAAATATAACAAGACAGGGTTTTCTGGACCTCAAAGAGCAGAGCTCACTTTAATACCCAGCCTAGTCAGAAGAACAAACATGACCTTCAGCATGCTCAGTGCAAAGGCACATGCATAGTAAAATGTGTGCACCTTTAATAATTCGGCTATTTCAGGCACTTTTAACGCCTCAAAACACCTTATGTTTTTACTAGCAGCTAGCCAACCAATACAGATAAACTAATGGAAACAAAGCTATCCACATTTGCTATCTGGTTCAAGAAGAGGATTTCCCAACAGCAAGCTAAGCAGAATTATAGACGCCTTAAGAGTTTATAATGGAGAACACGGCACGAAGTTAGAGGGCTGCAAAGAGCCATTGAAACACAGACCTGGGCCAACTTGAAGCAGCTCATTATATATCAGCTGACAGCAGCAATTATTGGTATTAGGCAGCATGAAGACACTGTTCTCTGGCCTAGGCCTCAATCTGCAGCAAGCAGATTTATGTATTAACAGTTCAGAACCATGCAAAGTTGTCAGGAGAAGGTGTTAAAGTTTTGGCAGTTGGTAACTGAGAAAACAGAAAATAGTCTGGCATTTCAAGATTCAAGCCTTAGCCGGATGTTTCTGGTGAACTACTCAGCAATGAAAGAGTTAACATTGAAATTTAAATTGCCGTCTTAGGCCTGGTCGGGGGGTGGAGGGGGGGGGGGGAAATCGAACTAAGTTATGCAACTTCAGCTACATGAATAACATAGCTGAAGTCTACGTACTTAGATCTACTTACCGCTGTGTCTTCACTGCGGTAGGTCGCCTGCTGACGCTCCCCCGTCGACTCCACCTACGCTTCTCGCTCCGGTGGAGTACAGGAGTTGACGGGAGAGCGCTCGGTGGTCGATTTATTGAGTCTTCACTAGACGCGATAAATCAACCCCCGCTGCATTGATCGCTCCGGAGGTAAGAGTAGACATGCTCTAAGTTTCATAGTTACCAGGCCGTTGAGACAATTGGGGCAGTTCAGAGTTGTCAGATTGAGTCTGCAGACAGCTTGAAACTATGAGACAACCTTGGATTTTTTTAATTTATTTACATTTAGTTAATATTTTCAATGCTCTCTTTAGCACCTTGAGGACTGTAAACTTTAAGTGAGAGCTTATACTCCTGAGCACTATTTTATTGCAAGAGACTGTGGCAAATTCCAAGGTATCTTAAAATACAAAAGGCCCTGTCTACTGCTGTAGGTTATTCATTAAAAGACTACGTTAGTTTGCTGTTAGTCTTGGCCTTAGTTCTCTTTTCTAGCCAGCAACACACATGCCTAGAGGGTTTGCTATTCATGCGTGTAACCCAGCTGTCATGGGTTCACAGGGTCTGATCTATGCCCCAGCCTGTAACCAATCCCTTGGGAGGGACCCCTTTAGTGTGCCAGACTCCAAGGTTCCACACAATTCCAGAGGGGCAAGCCCATGGCCTCCACAGCTCCAAAACTGGGCCTTTGGGTGCTTGCAATCCCTCTTAGGGGCTCCCGGAAGCCAAGACAGACAACTGTATGAGACATGTTCTGTACCTTTTCTCAGAGCAATGCCTCTCAGTATGTATTTGCAGCAACATCAGGCAGCCTTTTCAAAGCAATGTAATAATTTGTTAGTCACCTGGGATAAGGAATCTGAAAGTCCTTAGGTCTACAGAGAAGCAAAGGTTAAGACACAGCAAATTCTAAGGCACTCTTGAGCCATGCTGCTGTAGCAAGCATCTTTGCTTCCTTTCTGTCTCTATTCCTTTGTCTTAGCCCCACATGAGAGCCATGTGTCTGTGAGTTTAGCTCTTACCACAGCCACCTAACAGCATTGTCTCCAGCTCAGGGCCTTTGCTCTGCTTCCCTGAGAGCAGAGTAAGATGGTGAATCTCCTTCCTCTGAGGTGTTGGTTGCAAAGCGTGAATGTTCCGGGCACTGGGGTTTCCATTGTATATTCTAGATTTTCCCGTCACATGTGTAGACTTTGTTCAGTTTGTTAACACTTTGTCCCATCCCTTCTCTTCACACTCAGTGCATAGTGCTGCAAAGCCCAGAGGGAAACTGAGGCATGCATAAGAATAATAAAAATTGCTAAAATTCACACATTCATCACACCAGATACTTACTTGCTGCTGCTTGGCCTTTTTTAGGCTGTTTTGGTGCTGTATATTGGAAGAATTCATTTCCATGGACTGATACTGTCTGATCCAATCCAAAGAGAGAGGCCAATCTGGCGCTGCTAAGAGAAAATAAATCATTAATTTTGTTTATGGGACAGTTTTCTTGATTTTTTAAAGAACAGGGAATTTGCTAACTTTAAATTATACCAAGATAAAAGTGTCATTTGCTGTTTTAGAGACCTGCAGTTGGATTGAAATAAAATAGCTTAGTATTGACTAACTGATCACTAAATTTGGAAAAAGCTGGAGTTTTAGATGCACAAATCATTTTAACTATTTGTAGTGGGGATTATAGAGAACATCCATTTTGTTATGCTTCCCCAAACCTAATACACACTCATGATTGATTTCAGAGTGGTAGCCACGTTAGTCTGCATCCGCAAAAAGAACTAGGAGTACTTGTGGCACTTTAGAGACTAACAAATTTATTTGGCCATAAGCTTTCGTGGGCTAAAACCCACTTCATCAGATGTATAGAGTGGAACATACAGTAGGAAGATATATATATAATTTGTTAGTCTCTAAGGTGCCACAAGTACTCAAGATTGAGAGAACAACAAAACTGAATTGCTCCATATAAGCAAGGATGCACACTGATATACCCCAGGGCCCTCAACTGCAGACATTTATAGACAATGGAGATACAGGAGTTAAGGATGTAAAGCATTTTTTAAACACAAGTTTTTTAAGAAAGCAGAGAAGGGATTAAGAGCATTCCCTTTGAGTGCTATAAACCCAAACAGCAGCAATCTAGATAAAGAGAATCAGAATGAATCATAGAATATTAGGGTTGGAAGAGACCTCAGGAGGTCATCTAGTCCAATCCCCTGCTCAAAGCAGGACCAACACCAATTAAATCATCCCAGCCAGGGCTTTGTCAAGCCGGGCCTCAAAATCCTTTAAGGATGGAGATTCCACCACTTCTCTAGGGAACCCATTCCAGTGCTTCACCACCCTGCTAGTGAAATAGTTTTTTCTAATATCCAATCTAGACCTCCCCCACTGCAACTTGAGACCATTGCTCCTTGTTCTGTCATCTGCCACCACTGAGAACGGCCTAGCTCCATACTCTTTGGAACCCCCCTTCAGGTAGTTGAAGGCTGCTATCAAATCCCCCCTCACTCTTCTTTTCTGCAGATTAAATAACCCCAGTTCCCTCAGTCTCTCCTCATAAGTCATATGCCCCAGCCCCCTTATTTTCGTTGCCCTCCGCTGGAATCTCTCTAATTTGTTCACATCCCTTCTGTAATGGGGGGAACAAAACTGGATGCTATAGTCCAGATGTGGCCTCACCAGTGCCGAATAGAGGGGAATAATCACTTCCCTCGATCTGCTGGCAATGCTCCTACTAATACAGCCCAATATGCCGTTGGCCTTCTTGGCAACAAGGGCACACTGCTGACTCATATCCAGCTTCTCATCCACTGTAATCTCCAGTTTCTTTTCAGCAAAACTGCTGCTTAGCCAGTCGGTCTCCAGCCTGTAGCGGTGCATGGGATTCTTCCTTCCTAAGTGCAGGACTCTGCATCCCATGATTCTATGAGTTCACTGGCTAATGGCTAAAGACTGCTATCGAATGGATATGATTTTATTTTTATGGTTAAGTAAATATTAGTACGATGTAATGTGAGCAACCCCTATTATTCGTAGTGTTCATCCCTAAAAAAACTGTAAGAGCATACTTATTACTGTATCAAGAATTTAACGCATAGCTGCTTTCAGTCTTTGAAGACAGCCTCATTTTCAGATGTTAATGTACACCTATTTCCAAACAAAACTGGTGTGCAAGAAATACCTCTTTAAAAATTAGATTTAATTAATATTAAAAATCTTGTTTTTTCTTGACTGCATTACCACCACCACCTTAGGGAACTAAGGGTGGAAGAGTGTGGATCTAATTTACTTTCCATCTTTCATACTACAGGTTTACTTTGAAGTTTCACAATTGAACTACTCTAGTCAGTTTCACTACTACTTCTCTTCCACAATGCTGCTGTGGTCTAGGCTTGCAACGCTTCCCTCCTCCAGCACATTTCATTTAGAGAAGGGGTAGGCAACCTATGGCACGGGTGCCGAAGGCGGCATGCGAGCTGATTTTCAGTGGCACTCACACTGCCCGGGTCCTGGCCACCAATCTGGGAGGCTCTGCATTTTAATTTAATTTTAAATGAAGCTTCTTAAACATTTTAAAAGCCTTATTTACTTTACATACAACAATAGTTTAGTTATACATTATAGACTTATAGAAAGAGATCTTCTAAAAACGTTAAAATGTATTACTGGCACGCGAAACCTTAAATTAGAGTGAATAAATGAAGACTCGCACATCACTTCTGAAAGGTTGCCGACCCCTGATTTAGAGTTTAACATCTGACATCTCAATTGCATGAATGAAAGCCCTACATACTTTAAGTCTGTTTCCTGCTCCTTGGGAAAAAAAAAAAAAAAAAATCTATCAAAGCAAGGAAACTTCATGATTTAATGTATTTTAATGTGTACTTTGGTATTGTGATGCACAGTTTAAGAAACATAGGAACAAAGGGTGTTTAGGAGCACAGTCCAGCAAACTATAAAATGTACAGCCTTGATAACTTTTTACATCAGAGAAAAGGCAAAAAGATATTTTTTCCTGCCCAAGTAACATCCAGCAATAAGATTAGAATTTTACTGAATTCTTCGACACCACTCCTGCCCTAAAAGTTCAATTCTTTTCTTTTTATTTTTATCACATTCATATTCTTTGATTCTAAGGGCAGAAGGAACCATTGTGATAATCTAATCTGACCTGCATAGCATAGGCCAGAGAAGTTCCCCCAAAATAATTTTGAACCAGAGCATATCTTCTAGAAAAGCACCCAATCTTGATTTAAAAACTGCCACCTTATTTCCTGTTTGAATTTGTCTAGTTTCTACTTCCAGCCACTGGATCTTTATAACGTTGTCTGCTGTATTAAAGAACTCATTATCAAATATTTGTTCCCCACAGAGAGACTTATAGACTGCAACCAACCTTTTATTATTAAGCTGAACAGATTGAGAACTTGAGTCTATTACTAAGGTCAAGAAGATTTGGCTTATACTGTAACTTTATTTCATACTGCATTTTAGAGAGAAAACATTGCTAGACTTCCTTCATTTTAGTGAACTTCCATATTAAATGGATAATAGAAAAAAAGAGCTATTAGTTCATTATGAGATCAGAAACTCAAAAGGTTTGTTCTGAATTGCAACTGAAAGTGTGGTATTATGGCTGAGGTTCAGTTTTAAGTACAGATTGTGAGGTTTCAGCTTCCACCAAGGCCTTGGCTACACTTGCAGCTGTACAGCGCTGTGAGGTAAACCTGTCTTCGTACAGCTGAGTAGGGAAAGCGCTGCAGTCTGTCCACACTGACAGCTGACAGCGCAGTGGCGTGGCCACACTTGCAACATTTGCAGCTGTGTTGGGAGCAGTGCATTATGGGCAGCTATCCCAGCATTCATGTGGCTGCAACGTGCTTTTCAAAACAGGGGGGGGGGGGGTGGAGCGTGACAGGGAGTGTGGGGGGGAGAGAGAGTGCTTTTTGGAGCGTGTCAGCACTCTATTTTGCAAGTTCCGAACTCCCGGCCCCCTGCTCATTCATTCACTCACTCAACGCAAACAGCAAACGGTTTGCTTTTTCTCTGGTACGAGCTTTGAAACCGGCACTTCCGCATTCCTGCAGCCGGTCACAACAATGGAGAGGATTGGCCACTTGACAAGGTGATCATTACAGCACTGCAGGTTGATTCCTGGTACACACTCACAGGAGAGAGTCATAGCCACTCCGCTGTATCTCTTATGCTTCTCGGAGAGGTGGAGTACCTGCAGCGATGTACACAGGGAGATACAGCACTGCAAGTGCCCTGCCAGTGTGGACGGGGAGTGAGTTACAGCGCTGGGGGAGGCTTTACAGCGCTGTAACTTGCAAGTGTAGCCAAGGCCCAAGAGAATGTCTATAAAATCAAACTACCTCTGTGAAAACAAACTCACAGATTTCCTGACAAAGATATTCCAGGCTCCATGTTTCCGACAGCATGCTCTGAAAGGTCATTTTCTGAACACTGTTTTTCTAACACTATTACAAATTCTGGGGTGAGCCCAAGCTTTATTGCGGCTCTCTGTGAAATGTAGCACCTCAGCATATTTCCCCACAGGAACAGCAGTAGTAGAAACTGATTTTAAACAGCACTTTTTTTTCCACAGCAGTGATTTTCTGAAAGCACATGTGATCTTCTAAGTAGAATATTACAAACATCTGATTGCCATTTGTACTTGAGAAGTTTGTGGGAAGAGGGGATTAGTGTTCAGCTTTTTTTTTTTTTTTAAATCTACAAAAACTAAAAATGGAAGAGAAACTTAGATGGGTCACAAGTTAACTTTGTTTGCAAACTCACAATTAACCTCATCACAAGACCATCACACCCGCCTGACTCCACTTCCTTTTGAAAATAAGGAAGCAGCAGCAGGTCTTCTAATATATGGGCTTGTCTACACTTACTGTACACTACAGTGATTGATCCACTGGGGATCGATTTAGTGGGTCTTAGCAACTCCAGCTACATTATTCATGTAGCTGGTGTTGCGTAATTTAGGTCGACTTAACCCCATAGTGTTTTTCTGTGAGGAAACTGTGAGCACCACAGATCCAGCTCTGCATGTAAGGGTGGCTACAGGACACAGGGAGAAGATAGATACTCTAAATAAAAGTACAGGAGTACTTGTGGCACCTTAGAGACTAACAAATTTATTAGAGCATAAGCTTTCGTGGGCTACAGCAGCCCACGAAAGCTTATGCTCTAATAAATTTGTTAGTCTCTAAGGTGCCACAAGTACTCCTGTTCTTTTTGTGGATACAGACTAACACGGCTGCTACTCTGAAACCTAAATAAAAGTGAATTATAAAATAAACTCAAATGACCTTTAGAATAAAGAGACATTTGTGAGTAGATACACTTTGGAAAATAAGGGCATCAACCATACTGGATTTGCTTTAGAGGGATCTAGTACTACTCCTTTTTCCTTTGGGAGCCAGTGAGCAGCACTGGAACTGCCAAGCCAAAGACCAGATGTCATGATAGATGGAACTTTCCTTTCTCAATCTAGCATGTATCTATCATACCTGTGTGACCCCCATCTCTGTAGTAACTGAGCACCTCAGTCTTTCAGTGCATTATCCTTACATGCAACCACACCTGTGAGATAGGAGAGAGAGTGCTATTATCCCCATTGGACAGATTAGAAATGGAGGCACAGAGAAACTGAGGGTATGACTACACCGTAGTTGGGAGCATGCCTCCAGACCAGGTAGACAGACTTGCGCTAGCTCCTCTCGAGCTAGTGTGCTAAAAATAGTGCAGTGGATATTACGGCATGGGCAATGGCTCAGGCTAGCCACCTAACTCCAAGTGCACACACCCCACCCCACCAACTGAGCTCAGGTAGCTATCCCAAGCCGCCACCTAGGCTCCACCGCCACACTGCTATTTTTAGTGAGCTAGCTGGAGCAGAGCTAGTGGAAGTCTGACTACCTGGGTTGGGGGCACACACACAGGCATTCTTAGATCTCCCAAGTCACAGGCCCTTGGACCATATTGTCTCATACAACAAGGGGGTCCTCTAAGAATTTTCTCCTCAGGGGGAAGACAATTGTTTTCCATTGGGAGCCAGTGACCAGCACTGGCACTGCCAAACCAACTACCTTATCTCTCTACCTTTCAGTTGACAATTATTCTGGATCATTGCCCATCTCTAACACAAAGGGTCACTGTAGGTACCAACAAGATTTCCCTAGTATGGGATTTAAAATAAGGAGGGTATTTCACAACATTATATTCTCAAATAGTTCTGTCTGCCCTGGAGGAGTACTTAAATGATACTGCTCTGACTGCACCAGAGCTGCCTTCTCCTGGTTAGTGGTTAGACAGAAGTCCTGCTGCTGTATGAGGACTGGCAGCATGAGCTCTTTGCTTCCTTTGTAGCCCAACTTACTGAAAGGCCACATTTAATAATGAGCCAGGTTGAGAACGCAGTTTTTATTTATTAACACACTCTTTCCCTGAAGAGCACTTTTCCACTTGCAAAATTTGACCTGTAGTTTCTTATTTCATGACAACCTTGCACCAGCAATTCACAATAGTCTGAACTCAAAGACATAGGGCCCTAAATCTCCCTGCAGAGTTTAAAGAGCAGGGCTTCACTACCACTTTTAGTTAGTTCTGAATGGATATAATGCATATACAGCATGAAGCAATAGTGAAAGTCATGGACTTTTTCAAGTAAAGATCAATGATCCCAGAGCAACTGCTAGAACTATTAAGCTGCATCATATGAAAAAGCCTATATAATCTTAGATTTGTATAGTTTCTAAAAACAGGATCCTGCCACTCATGAATGTTTTTCCTTAGCATATTTTAAGAGATTTCTACACAAAAGCAGCCTTAAAACAGGAGGCTGAAATACATTCCTTTATCACTTAAGAGTCAACATTATGGACTTCTTAGCCATTTAAACAAGAATTCTTCCAAGTCACCCCTTAGCTGTAGTTTCACTTCTAAACTACTTTATGAAAGCCAGCATGACCAGTCATTTTCTTCCCCAGAGTCAGGAATGTCGAAAGACAACTGTTCAAAATACTCCTCTGATTACAGTATCTAATGCAACCCTTGGAAACACAGTGGAACAGGACTACAGACTTTACTCTGATGTCAAACATTTACAATGAAGTTGAATGAAAGTGTCCTACCATTTCAATGCACTGAAGCAGTGTGCATTTTGCAATTCCATTTATAGCAAGCTTACACTTATGGCCTGCCTAGACTAGTCATTTCAAATGGACTGTGGCCATCTCCAGATAAATACTGTATTTGTAATAGACACTGGACTAGAGAGTGAAGCTTTGAGAGAAGTTACTTCATTATAAAAAGGATCTCCCTACAAAGCATGTTGTCAAAGTAACTGGCTGCCAAATTCACTCCTTCCTTTGCCCGAATTTCAGGAATCCACAAATACATTATATGGGTCCTTCTGGCCACCCACCAGGCTTACACCAACAACTAAGATTGGAGAGCAGAAAGGCAAGTCAGCCAAAATGAAGGCAAAGAGCGTTAAGATTCCAGTTTCAAGTTGCTAACGGGCTGTTTTTATAAGCAGTAGCGAAAGGACAATGCTAACGCGGCAGCCCCTCGCGAAGGATTACTAGCGCTGCGGCGATGCTGCGACACTACGGCTGGCGCCAGGACGACCTCGGTACAACTCCGCTATTAGAGGCCCGACCGACAGCCTCACGCCGGAGCCGACTGTGCCACCGAGCTGTCCCGGAGCGGCCAGCCCCGCCAGCCGGGGGCCTGTCGCCAAGGGCCATGCACGAAGGGAGGAGGAGGCGGCGGCCCGGCCCGGCCCCCGCTGTCAGTCACTCGTCGGGGGAAAGGGCCAGCCCCACGACCCGGCAGAGCCCGTGTCCGGTCGGCGATTTGGGACAGGAAGCGAAGCAGGGCAACGGGGATGACTGCAACTACCCCGTGCGGCGAATACCGGGCGCGGGCAGCAGGAGCCCCTAGGCCTGTGGCTCGCGGGTCACCTCAGGCAGGCCCGTCGGGGGCCGAGGCCAGGGAGCCAGCGCGAGCGAGCAGGGAGAGCTGCTGGCGCCCCGCGGGGGGGGGGGGGGGAAGGGGTGGTCAGACCCACCCAGGGGCGCTCACCCGCCTGTAGGGGACAAAAAATCCGCGTCATCCTCCTCCGCGGCCCCGAACATGCTAATTCAGGACGGTCGATCTCAGCGGCCCGGTTGCACTCGGAAGCGGGACAACAGCCAAGACAGCTCCAGCGTGTGTCGCAAAACGGTCGCCCGGCAGCACCTAAGGACTCGTTTGCTTTCCAGCTGGGCCTGGGGGCGGGCCTTTGCCACACTGACCAATAGCGCCCATCCCGTCCCGGGAGCGGATCGCGTTGCCCAATGGAGCGACATCCCGCCTTCCAGGGGCAGGTCCAGGCTCTGAGGCCACGTCCGAGGGGGCGGGGTCTGCAGCCCTTGAGTGGGCCCGGGGCGGCGGATGAGTCTTGTGCCGGTGTCCGGTCTGGAGCGGTGAGTAGCATGGAACCGGCTTGTCCCTGCCATGGGGGGCGGTCCCTGGGAGGGGTCGCCCTGCTCGCGCCTCCTAGCCGGGCCGGACCCCAGCCCACGCGCCCTGGGCCCGGCAGCGGAGCCCGGACGCCTGGGTTCCGTTCCCAACGCTGCCACCGGCCCGCCCGGGCCCTTTCTCTCTGCCGCTCCCCCTCGGTGCGGCGGGGACCCGGCCGGCCGGGGGATGCAGCTGAGCCAGTTAGCGGGTGATGGCTCAGATCCTGGGGGGCTGGGGCGGGGACACGTGCCCGCCGGGCGAGGCCTGGGTCACTGACGTCTGTGCAGCGCTGGAGGGAGAGGGTTTAACCCCTCGTTGTCTCAGGGGGGAGCTGAAGCTCGCGGTTGCACGATGCCCCCGGATAGCACGTTTCCGCTGGGAGCCCCGGGCGTTCGCTTCCCCTGGGGGCAGATGTTTAGCACAGCACCTGCTTAGCTTTGCATGCCAGCCCTGGGCAGCAGTTTAGGACAGGAAGTAAAAGTGCAGAGTAACCAAAGAGAATGACACTGTAGAGGGCGTTTGGGAGGCAGATTGTACATACTCAATTGGAGTTTGGCCAGGAACCTAGAGATTGCTCCATATTCTTATGAGAAATGTCACAGGTGATTAAGCCCTGGGTCTTGCATCCCAGCCAAAATGACCTCTCTTATAATCCAGTGCTCACTGGACCTACACGGGCATTGGTCATTATAGACTCAGAGGGAGAGGTACCCCAGTTCAGCCACCAGCACCATTTTCTCCAGCACTGCATGCTTTCATTGAGGATTTTGTATCTGTGTGTTGACTGTCCCAGTCCTCCTTAGCTTATGAGTTTTCGCATGATCACAGCACAAGATGTAGCATGGCTATAGGGTTTTTGCGTAAAGTGCCTTGTACTTGAATTCTGAGTATTCAACACTTAAACTGTTCATAGAATCATAGAATATCAGGGTTGGAAGGGACCTCAGGAGGTCATCTAGTCCAACCCCCTGCTCAAAGCAGGACCAATTCCCAACTAAATCATCCCAGCCAGGGCTTTGTCAAGCCGGGCCTTAAAAACCTCCAAAGAAGGAGACTCCACCACCTCCCTAGGTAACGCATTCCAGTGCTTCACCACCCTCCTAGTGAAAAAGTTTTTCCTAATATCCAATCTAGACCTCCCCCACTGCAATTTGAGACCATTGCTCCTTGTTCTGTCATCTGCCACCACTGAGAACAGCCGAGCTCCATCCTCTTTGGAACCCCTCCTCAGGTAGTTGAAAGCAGCTATCAAATCCCCCCTCATTCTTCTCTTCTGGAGACTAAACAATCCCAGTTCCCTCAGCCTCTCCTCATAAGTCATGTGCTCCAGACCCCTAATCATTTTTGTTGCCCTCCGCTGGACTCTTTCCAATTTTTCCACATCCTTCTTGTAGTGTGGGGCCCAAAACTGGACACAGTATTCCAGATGAGGCCTCACCAATGTCGAATAAAGGGAAACGATCACGTTCCTCGATCTGCTGGCAATGCCCCTACTTATACAGCCCAAAATGCCATTAGCCTTCTTGGCAACAAGAGCACACTGTTGACTCATATCCAGCTTCTCGTCCACTGTGACCCCTAGGTCCTTTTCTGTAGAACTGCTACCCAGCCATTCGGTCCCTAGTCTGTAGCAGTGCATGGGATTCTTCCGTCCTAAGTGCAGGACTCTGCACTTGTCCTTGTTGAACCTCATCAGGTTTTTTTTAGCCCAATCCTCTAATTTGTCTAGGTCCCTCTGTATCCGATCCCTACCCTCTAGTGTATCTGTTGCTGATTTGAACCTGACTACGGGGAGATGTAATAGTATTTGCATTTCAAGCTTTGCCACTGATACTTGGTTAGCATTTCTCAATGCAACCCCTCTGTGAACAAAGCGGTAGGGACGGTGTGTTGAGGGGAGAAAGTCATTAAAATAATTTAAAACAAAATTTTAACTCCGGTCTGGCTTCTATTCTGGGCTGTGTGTTCCATTACCTCCCACTTCCTGCTGAGTTGTCTATCCTTTAACCCTCTATGGAATGATGCCTGATCAGAACCCCAAACTGAAGGAATCTGGTATGATTCTGAGACTTGAGGTGCTCCAGGTTCATATGTGGCTTACACTGTGCACAAATGAATAGGAGTCAGGTAGCAGTGATGCACCAGGTCCTGACCCAGGGGCACATCCCTGAACTCATTAAGTTGTGGTGAGGTGAGTGGGTAGGAGGAGGATGGTGCTGGTTGGTAAGTCTATGGAGTTAGTCTGGTGTGGATAGGAAGGTTAAGCAGATCTGTTCTGTTTATTAACACAAGAGCATTGATTTTGAAGGGGAGAGCTAGAACTGCCCATGAGAAAATCTCCACATACCATTTTTAACATACCCTCACTATTTCCGTGATAGAGGTGCAAGTGCAGCAGGAGGGTCAGGCACCAACAGTGTGTCAAGACTTTACTGTTTACAGGAGCACAATACTGCTTTTGCCAAGCATGGGGCATTACAGCTTTGCTTATGGATCTGAGCAGTGACCATGTAAATCTACAATTTGCTGTGTTGTCGGAGGGATAATAAAAGATGTAGACAGTCCTCCATGCTCCGGACTTGGTTTGGCTTCTGAGAAGTGGCCTGGAGTGCAGGAAGTGTTGTACAATACACAACTCTGTGATGAAGTTTTGCAAAAGTAAATATTTCAAGGAAAATGGAACACAAAATTGCTATTTTTCCCACCCTGTTCATGACCAATACTTGAAAAAGTCTACTGATCCTGAAAAGATTTGTACTGGCCCTGTGTCAAGGTTCCTTCCCCACTCTGAACTCTAGGGTACGGATGTGGGGACCTGCATGAAAATCTCTAAGCTTAACTACCAGCTTAGATCTGCTTTTGCTGCCACCACCCAAATTATTTATGAGTTATTTGGGAAACTCTTTCTACCTCCCTCCCCCCCCCCCCCCCGAATATCTCCCTCCCAAGTACTATAACCCTTCCCTGGGTAGCCTTGAGAGACTTCTCCACCAATTTCCTGGTGAACACTGATCCAAACCCTTGGATCTTAAAACAAGGAGAAATTAACCATTCCCCCTCCTTTCCCTCCACCAATTCCTGGTGAGTCCAGATCCAACCCCCTTGGATCTTAAATCAAGGAAAAATCAATCAGGTTCTTAAAAAGAAGGCTTTTAATTAAAGAAAGAAAGGTAAAAATCATCTCTCTTTAAAATCAGGATGGAAAATAACTTTACAGGGTAATCAGATTCAAAGAGCCCAGAGGAACCCCCTCTAGCCTTAGGTTTCAGAGTAGCAGCCGTGTTAGTCTGTATCCGCAAAAAGAACAGGAGTACTTGTGGCACCTTAGAGACTAACAAATTTATTAGAGCATAAGCTTTCGTGGGCTACAACCCACTTCTTCGGATGCATATAGAGTGAAACATATATTGAGGATATATATATATATATATATATATATATATATATATATATATATATACACACACACACACACATACAGAGAGCATGAACAGGTGGGAGTTGTCTTACCAACTCTGAGAGGCCAATTAAGTAAGAGAAAAAAAACTTTTGAAGTGATAATCAAGATAGCTCAGTACAGACAGTTTGATAAGAAGCAAGTGTGAAAATACTTACAAGGGGAGATAGATTCAATGTTTGTAATGGCTCAGCCATTCCCAGTCTTTATTTAATCCTGAGTTGATTGTGTCTAGTTTGCATATCAATTCCAGCTCAGCAGTCTCTCATTGGAGTCTTTGTCCTCACCCACAACTATTTCACATTTGGGGACAATATATACCTTCAAGTCAGCGGCACTGCTATGGGTACCCGCATGGCCCCACAGTATGCCAACATTTTTATGGCTGACTTAGAACAACGCTTCCTTAGCTCTCGTCCCCTAACGCCCCTACTCTACTTGCGCTACATTGATGAGATCTTCATCATCTGGACCCATGGAAAAGAAGCCCTTGAGGAATTCCACCATGATTTCAATAATTTCCATCCCACCATCAACCTCAGCCTAGATCAATCCACACAAGCGGTCCATTTCCTGGACACTACTGTGCTAATAAGCGATGGTCACATAAATACCACCCTATACCGGAAACCTACTGACCGCTACACTTACCTACATGCCTCCAGCTTCCATCCAGGACACACCACACGATCCATTGTCTACAGCCAAGCTCTAAGATATAACCGCATTTGCTCCAATCCCTCAGATAGAAACAAGCACCTACAAGATCTCTATCAAGCATTCTTAAAACTACAATACCCACCTGCTGAAGTGAAAAAACAGATTGACAGAGCCAGACGAGTACCCAGAAGTCACCTCCTACAAGACAGGGCCAACAAAGAAAATAACAGAACACCACTAGCTGTCACCTTCAGCCCCCAACTAAAACCTCTCCAGCGCATCATCAGAGATCTACAACCTATCCTGAAAGATGATCCTTTACTCTCACAGATCTTGGGAGACAGACCTGTCCTCGCTTACAGACAACCCCCCAACCTAAAGCAAATACTCACCAGCAACCACACATCACTGAACAAAAACACTGACCCAGGAACCTATCCTTGTAACAAAGCCCGATGCCAACTCTGTCCACATATCTATTCAAGTGACATCATCATAGGGCCTAATCACATCAGCCATACCATCAGGGGCTCGTTCACCTGCACATCTACCAATGTGATATATGCCATCATGTGCCAGCAATGCCCCTCTGCCATGTACATTGGCCAAACCGGACAGTCTCTACACAAAAGAATTAATGGACACAAATCTGACATCAGGAATCATAATACTCAAAAACCAGTGGGAGAACACTTTAACCTGTCTGGCCATTCTATGACAGACCTGCGGGTGGCTATCTTAAAACAGAAAAACTTCAAAAACAGACTCCAACGAGAGACTGCTGAGCTGGAATTGATATGCAAACTAGACACAATCAACTCAGGATTAAATAAAGACTGGGAATGGCTGAGCCATTACAAACATTGAATCTATCTCCCCTTGTAAGTATTTTCACACTTGCTTCTTATCAAACTGTCTGTACTGAGCTATCTTGATTATCACTTCAAAAGTTTTTTTTCTCTTACTTAATTGGCCTCTCAGAGTTGGTAAGACAACTCCCACCTGTTCATGCTCTCTGTATGTGTGTGTATATATATATATCTCCTCAATATATGTTTCACTCTATATGCATCCGAAGAAGTGGGTTGTAGCCCACGAAAGCTTATGCTCTAATAAATTTGTTAGTCTCTAAGGTGCCACAAGTTCTCTAGCCTTAGGTTCAAAGTTACAGCAAACAGAGGTAAACCCTCTAGCAAGAGGAATATTTACAAGTTGAGAAGACAAAGATAAACCTAACACGCCTTGCCTGGCTTGTTACCTGGGGTTCTTTCAACCCAAAGCTCTTGGTAAATTTAACTCTGTGCGAGGAGGTGTCAGGAAATAAATCAGAGGAGACACGGCCGTCCGACCGATAGATGGCTGGCACAAACAGGACAACACGAGTGCTTTCACTTAAAACTAAACTTTACTTAGACTCAAGCACTTACACACGTCCGCAACAAGATTAGTAAAACACCTCCAACCCTTGATAATTACCAAAGCTGAGTGTGGCTCTCGAGTGGCACAGTGGCAGCCCGTCTTCTGCTGGGGAACACAAGATGCATCCAGAGGGAGAGACCAGTCCCGAAGAGTCCCCCAAAGGAGTCCCCTTATTTATACATTAGTAATAGAATGACATGTCCCTTAAAGAAACCTTGTTAAGTAAGCAGTTTCAAGCAAGAGGTTCCTTCTGATTATTGATTAACCAGGTGTGGGTTTTTCCAGAGTCTGCAGCTCTGAGACCCCAATAGACATTCCTGCTCTTTTAAAATGCATGTATCAGCAACTTCAACATAATTCTTATCAGGAAGGACGCGGGGTCAAGCTGCCCTTTCTGTGGCACCCCAAAACCCCTGCCCCTCCTGCCTTGGTCAAGCTGAGTTTGTTGAATGGCCAATTTACAGCTTGCTGACTAGGTTGCTTTTTAACAATAAGCCATTGTGGTTTTAGGCACTTTACTGGTTTGCCAAAGTCTCCCCGTACAGGCTGTTACTTACAAGTTTGAAATATGAGAGACTTGTTCAGAAAGATTTGGAGAGCATGGATTGATGTCCGGTCCCTCTTAGTCCCAAGAGCGAACAACCCCCAAAACAAAGAGCACAAACAAAAGCCTTCCCCCCCCACCAAGATTTGAAAGTATCTTGTCCCCTTATTAGGGGGTAGCCATGTTAGTCTGTATCTACAGAAACAACAAGGAGTCTGGTGGCACCTTAAAGACTAACAGATTTATTTAGTGGATAAAAACCTCACTTCTTCAGATGCATAGAGTGAAAGTTACAGATGCAGGCATTATATACTGACACATGGAGAGCAGGGAGTTACTTCGCAGGTGGAGAACCAGTGTTGACAGGGCCAATTCAATCAGGGTGGATGTAGTCCACTCCCAATAATAGATGAGGAGGTGTCAATTCCAGGAGAGGAAAAGCTGCTTCTGTAATGAGCCAGCCACTCCCAGTCCCTATTCAAGCCCAGATTAATGGTGTTAAATTTGCAAATGAATTTTAGTTCTGCTGTTTCTCTTTGAAGTCTGTTTCTGAAGTTTTTTTGTTCAATGATAGTGACTTTTAAATCTGTAATCGAATGACCAGGGAGATTGAAGTGTTCACTTACTGGCTTATGTATGTTACCATTCCTGATGTCCGATTTGTGTCCATTTATTCTTTTGCGGAGGGACTGTCCGGTTTGGCCAATGTATATGGCAGAGGGGCATTGCTGGCACATGATGGCATATATAACATTAGTGGATGTGCAGGTGAATGAGCCCTTGATGGTGTGGCTGATGTGGTTGGGTCCTCTGATGGTGTCGCCAGAGTAGATATGGGGACAGAGTAGGCAACGAGGTTTGCTACAGGGATTGGTTCCTGGGTTGGTGTTTCTGTGGTGTGGTGTGTGTAGTTGCTGGTGAGAATATGCTTCAGGTTGGGGGGTTGTCTGTAAGCGAGGACTGGCCTGCCTCCCAAGGTCTTTGAGAGTGAGGGATCATTTTCCAGGATAGGTTGTAGATCGTGGATAATGCACTGGAGAGGTTTTAGCTGGGGGCTGTATGTGATGGCCAGTGGTGTTCTGTTATTGTCCTTGTTGGGCCTGTCCTGTAGTAGGTGATTTCTGGGTACCCGTCTTGCTCTGTCAATCTGTTTCCTCAGTTTCCCCAGGTGGGTATTGTAGTTTTACGAATGTTTGATAAAGATCTTGTAGGTGTTTGTCTCTGTCTGAGGGGTTGGAGCAAATTCGGTTGTATCTTAGGGCTTGGCTGTAGACAATGGATCGTGTGATGTGTCTTGGATGGAAGCTGGAGGCATGTAGGTATGTATAGCGGTCAGTAGGTTTCCGTTATAGGGTGGTGTTTATGTGACCATCACTTATTTGCACTGTAGTGTCCAGGAAGTGGATCTCTTGTGTGGACTGGTCCAGGCTGAGGTTGATGGTGGGGTGGAATTGTTGAAGTCCGGGTGGAATTCTTCAAGGGCCTCCTTTCCGTGGGTCCATATGATGAAGATGTCATCAATGTAGCGCAAGTAGAGGAGGGGCACTAGGGGACAAGAGCTGAGGAAGCGTTGTTCTAAGGCCTTGTCTACACTACGAGAGTACTTCGATTTTAGTTAATTCGACTATGTGGAATCGATATTACTAAGTCGAACGTGTGTGTCCACACTAAGGACAGTAATTCGACTTTGTGAGACTTTGTGAGTCCACACTAACGGGGCAAGCGTCGACATTGGAAGCGGTACACTGTGGGCAGCTATCCCACAGTTCCCGCAGTCCCCCCTGCCCATTGGAATTCTGGGTCGAGCCCCAAATGCCTTCTGGGTAAAAAAATGTGTCGAGGGTGCTTTTGGGCGCCTGTCGTCATCCGTCCGTCACTCAAGCCCTCCCTCCCTCCCTCCCTGAAAGCGCCGGCGGGAAATCAGTTCGCGCGCTTTTCTGATTACTGACAGCGCGGACGCCACAGCAGTGCGAGCATGGATCCCGCTGCGACCATCGCTGCAGTTGTGGCAGTTCTCAACGCCTCGCAGCTTCTCCTCCACCTGTACCAGAGGCAGCTGCAGATCAATCATGAGAGGAGGCTACGGCACTACCGTGACGGCATGAAGTCGGACACTAGCTCCGACCTCTCTGAGAACATGAGACCCAGCGCCCAGGACATCTCGCTGTCACTGGGTCTTGTTGATACTGTTGAACGGCGATTCTGGGCCCGTGAAACCAGCACGGAATGGTGGGACCGCATAGTGCTGCAGGTCTGGGATGAATCCCAGTGGCTGCGCAACTTTCGCATGCGGAAGGGGACTTTCCTCGAACTGTGTGAGTTGCTGTCCCCTGCCCTGAAGCGAAAGGACACCCGGATGCGGGCAGCCCTGACTGTCCAGAAGCGAGTGGCCATAGCCCTCTGGAAGCTCGCAACGCCAGACAGCTACCGGTCCGTCGCTAACCAGTTTGGCGTGGGCAAGTCTACCGTGGGGGTTGCTGTTATGCAAGTAGCCAGGGCAATCGTCAAGCTACTGCTATCTAAGGTAGTGACCCTGGGAAACGTGGAGCTCATCAGAGATGGCTTTGCCGAGATGGGATTCCCAAACTGCGGTGGGGCTATAGATGGGACTCACATCCCTATCCTGGCACCGGACCACCAGGCTAGCCAGTACATCAACCGGAAGGGCTACTTTTCCATGGTGCTGCAAGCACTGGTGGACCATCGGGGACGGTTTACCAATATCTATGTTGGATGGCCTGGCAAGGTTCATGACGCTAGGGTGTTCAGGAACTCTGGTCTGTGTAGACGGCTGCAGGAAGGTATTTACTTCCCGGACCACAAAGTAACTGTTGGGGATGTGGAGATGCCTACAGTCATCCTCGGGGACCCTGCATACCCGCTAATGCCCTGGCTCATGAAGCCCTACACTGGCGCACTGGACTCAGGGAAAGAACTATTCAACTACCGGCTCAGCAAGTGCAGAATGGTGGTGGAGTGTGCTTTTGGCCGTCTCAAGGGCAGATGGAGAAGCCTACTCACTCGCTGTGATCTCAGCGAGACCAATATCCCCATTGTGATAGCTGCTTGCTGTGTGCTCCACAATTTGTGTGAGAGCAAGGGGGAGACCTATATGTCGGGGTGGGAGGTTGAGGCAAATAGCCTGGCTTCTGATTACGTCCAGCCAGACAGCAGGGCGATTAGAAGATCACAGCGGGACGCACTGTGCATCAGGGAGGCTTTGAAAGCCAGGTTCCTGACTGAACAGGGTCTCCAGTGACTTTTTACTTTGTGGACACAGATGCTGAACCTGCCCCCGTTTCTTTACCCAGTTACCGTTGACTATCCTTCCAAGTTACATACCCCCTTCCCCACCTTCCCAACAAATAAAATCTGTTCTGTTCTGTTAATGAACAAGGTTCTCTTTTTTACTGTTTTCGCGGGAATGTTTTAAACCGGGGACGCAGACTGTGGCGGGCTTACTGTTTTGATGCAAATGATGCTTCTAAAGTCCGGGAATGACAGGCTCCGCAGTGCTGCATTGGTTGTTTCAACGCAGCCTGCCAGCAGTCCTGGGCGGGACTGGATGTATGTGTCGGCCAAGTGACTTTCTGGCAGGGGGCGGAGGGTAACAGATCCCCTGCTGCGTGGCTCTGTGATCCAGGATAAGGACCGCGGCATAGGATCTCTAACTGCCCTCCCCCGACACAAAGTCACAGATCAATCCCCCTCGCACCCCAGAACAAGAAAACCGCCTCCCAGACTGACCAGGGTAACTGGTGACTGTGCTGTGTATGTGTCCTGATGCTGGACCTGCCCCCGCCTCTGTAGCCTGCTACAGGTGACTGTCCTGTCCAAGTAACAAACCCCTTCCCCCCCTTCAGACAGAATCCCCTCCAAAAGACACTCTCGGAAACAGTACTTAACAGAAACCGATGTTTTATTACGAACCGCACATGAAAAGGGGGGGGGGGGAAGGAAACTTGGACATGGGCTAGTGTGAGATGGGTAGGAAAGGACTTTTCAAACTTTGGAACGAGAGCCTTCCATTGCTGCAGCAGTGTGCAGTGGCCGACTGACAGTTTTAACGGCCCTTGCCGCCCCTCCTTCTTTGTACTTTTGGTGAGGGGGGTGTGGGACTTGGTGGCGGGGGAGGGCGGTTAGAGATAGACAGCAGCAGTGCTCTGTCCTCCTGCCTCCGGTCTTGCAGAACATCCACTAGGCGCCGGAGCGTCTCCGTTTGCTCCCTCATTAGTCCAAGCAGGGTTTGAGTAGCCTGCTGGTCCTCCTGGCGCCACCTCTCCTCCCGTTCCATGACTGCTCTGTGCATTTGTGACAAGTTCTCCCTCCACTGTGTCGTCTGGGCTGCCTGCTCTCGTGAGCACTCCATAAGTTCATAAAACATGTCTTCACGAGTTTTTCTCTTCCTTCTTCTAATCTGCGCTAGCCTCTGGGAGTGTGATGCCAGGCTGGGTTGGGAGACAGTCGCAGATGTGTCTGTTGGAATGGGAAAAAGGGAGTAAATTCCTGAGACAGATAAATGAAGTTGCTAACAAAGAGCATAGTCTTTCTCTGTGAACAACACCATGCACTGCACCTTTCACATGCGCACTCAGGACAAGGTCGAATTTTCGGCCCTCGCCTTATGTGTCTGGGGTCCTGCAGTTGCGATCAGAGAAGCGTTGCAGGACACCTCTACTTCTGCTGCGGGAAAACATGGTAAGCCGTAGACTTGTGGCAGCTTAAACATGTAATAGTAGCACCGGGCTCCTTTCGCACTGAATGCAAGGCCACTCTCTGCTGGCAGCAATCAGGGAAGCATGAGCTCTGCCCCTGTCCCACCACCTCGCGGCTGTCCCCGGGAAAGATCCCTGTATGCTGCCCCTCTGCCGCCTCCACCGCGTGGCTGTAAAGCAGTCCAAATACTAACATTCCCCTCCCTAATTTAAAGCAGGGCGTCATGTGTGACATAACCCTCATGAGGATCTCGGAGACCGAGAGGGGAAGGATGCTGCGTGAATGCATGCAGAGGCCTGGGCCATATGCCGCCATGCTGTGCCGCGCACTGATCCCCGACTACCTCATGGACTCATGGCGTGGGAACGTGTGCTACCACGGGGGACCAAACAAGATTGCCCTGCCGTTGAACCTCGTGCGCATGCTGGAGCGGTACCTCCAGGAGAGCTATGCGGAGCTATCACAGGAGGACTGTCTGTCCATTCCCGGGCACATTGACCGCCTTTTCCTTTAAGTTGAGCATAACGGACTACAGAGTGGAGGGGCCGTGTTGTGGACTAATCATGAATATCCGGACAGTACTTGATTTTAAATAGATAGTTAGTAGAAAAAAGTTTACTAAGCCAACTAAATCATGAACAACAAATTACTGATATAGTTATTATTCCTGTTTTGTTATAAATAAAAGTTTCTATGTTTAACTGAGTGACTGAAAAGCCCATTCCTAACAATATAAATATTCCACTTATGTTAAAATGAAATGTTTAGATGTTTAAAGCACTCACTGCTTGATCCTTCCCCTGATTCGGTGTCCGGGGTAAGGGCTGTGGACGGTTGGTAGGGGATCTCGGTAAGGGTGATGAAGAGCTCCTGGCTGTCGTTGAAATCAGCGGTGCAAGCGCTGTCGACTGCCTCGTCCTCCTCATCTCCTTCCTCATCTTCCCCGTCACCTAACATTTCCGAGGAGGAACCGGCCGTGGACAATATCCCATCCTCGGAGTCCACGGTCACTGGTGGGGTAGTGGTGGCGGCCGCACCTAGGATGGAATGCAGTGCCTCGTAGAAACGTGATGTGTGGGGCTGGGATCCGGAGCGTCGGTTTGCCTCTTTGGTTTTTTGGTAGCCTTGTCTCAGCTCCTTGATTTTCACGCGGCACTGCGTTGCATCCCGGCTGTATCCTCTCTCTGCCATGGCTTTAGAGATCTTCTCATAGATCTTTGCATTCCTTCTTTTGGAGCGCAGCTCTGAAAGCACGGACTCATCGCCCCACACAGCGATGAGATCCAAGACCTCCCGATCAGTCCATGCTGGGGCCCTCTTTCTATTAGATTGCACGGCCAACTCTGCTGGAGAGCTCTGCATCGTTGCTAGTGCTGCTGAGCTCTCCACGCTGTCCAAACAGAAAATGAGATTCAAAGTGGCCAGACAGGAAAAGGAATTCAAATTTTCCCGGGGCTTTTCCTGTGTGGCTGGTCAGAGCATCCGAGCTCAGACTGCTGTCCAGAGCGTCAACAGAGTGGTGCACTGTGGGATAGCTCCCGGAGCTATTACCGTCGATTTCCATCCACACCTAGCCTAATTCGATATTGCCATTTCGAATTTAGCGCTACTCCTCTCGTTTTCGAGGATTACAGAAGTCGAATTTAAAAGAGCTCTATTTCGAACTAAGTAGCTTCCTGGTGTGGACGGGTGCAGGGTTAATTCGATGTAACGGCGCTAAATTCGATATAAGCTCCTAGTGTAGACCAGGCCTAAGTCAGCCATAAAAATGCTGGCATACTGTGGGGCCATGCGGGTACCCATAGCAGTGCCACTGACTTGAAGGTATAAGTTGTCCCCAAATCTGAAGTGGTTGTGAGTGAGGACAAAGTCACAAAGCTCAGCCACCAGGTGTGCTGTGGCCTCATCAGGGATACTGTTCCTGACATCCTCATATGGAATATTGGTGTAAAGTGCTTCTACATCCATGGTGGCCAGGATGGTGTTTTCAGGAAGAACACCAATGCATTGTAGTTTCCTCAGGAAATCGGTGGTGTCTCGAAGATAGCTGGGAGTGCTGGTAGCGTAGGGTCTGAGGAGAGAGTCCAAATAGCCAGATAATCCTGCTGTAAGAGTGCCAATGCCTGAGATGATGGGGCGTCCAGGGTTTCCGGGTTTATGGATCTTGGGTAGCAGATAGAATATCCCTGGTCGGGGTTCTGGGGGTGTGTCCATGTAGATTTGTTCCCGTACTGTAGCGGGAATTTCTTGAGCAGATGGTGTAGTTTCTTTTGGTATTCCTCAGTGGGATCAGAGGATAGTGGCCTGTAGAATGTGGTCTTGGAGAGTTGCCTGGCAGCCTCCTGTTCATAATCCGACCTGTTAATTATGACTACAGCACCTCCTTTGTCAGCCCCTTTGATGATGATGTCAGAGTTGTTTCTGAGGCTGTAGATGGCATTACGATCTGTACGACTGAGGTTATGGGACAAGTGATGTTGTTTGTCCACAATTTCAGCCTGTGCACGTCTGCGGAAGCACTCTATGTAGAGGTCCAGTCTGTCATTTCGACCGTCAGGAGGAGTCCACGCAGAGTTCTTCTTCTTGTAGTGTTGGTAGGAGGGTTCCTGTGGGTCAGTGCACTGTTCAGTGGTGCGTTGAAAATATTCCTTGAGTCGGAGACGACGAAAGTAGGCTTCCAGATCACCGCAGAACTGTATTGTGTTCGTGGGGATGGTGGGACAGAAAGAGAGTCCCCGAGATAGGACAGACTCTTCTGCTGGGCTAAGTGTGTGGTTGGAAAGATTGACAATGTTGTTAGATGAGTTGAGGGTACCACTGTTGTAGCCCCCTGTGGCAGGTAGGAGTTTAGATAGCTTACTGTCCTTTTTCCTCTGTAGAGAAGTGAAGTGTGCATTGTAAATGGCTTGTCTCATTTTTGTAAAGTCCAGCCACGTGGAAGTTTGTGTGGAAGGTTGGTATTGTATGAGAGTCTCCAGTTCTGAGAGCTCATTCTTGATCTTCTCCTGACTGCTGTACAGGATGCTGATCAAGTGGTTCCTCAGTTTCTTTGAGAGTGTGTGGCACAGTCTCTCACCATAGTCAGTGTAGTATGTTGATTGCAATGGATTTTTTACCTTCAGTCCATTTGGTATGATGTCCATCTGTTTGCATTTGGAGAGGAAGATGATGTCTGTCTGTATCTGTGCAAGCTTTTTGTTGAGGTTGATGGATTTCCACTCCATACGGCTAAATTTAGTGCCTTGCATGGTGTCAAGTATCAGGGGGTAGCAGTGTTAGTCTGTATCTACAAAAACAACAAGGAGTCTGGTGGCACCTTAAAGACTAACAGATTTATTTGGGCATAAGCTTTCGTGGGTAAAAACCTCACTTCTTCAGATGCATAGAGTGAAAGTTACAGATGCAGGCCAAACCGGACAGTCCCTCCGCAAAAGAATAAATGGACACAAATCTGACATCAGGAATGGTAACATACATAAGCCAGTAAGTGAACACTTCAATCTCCCTGGTCATTCGATTACAGATTTAAAAGTCACTATCATTGAACAAAAAAACTTCAGAAACAGACTTCAAAGAGCAACAGAGGGTCCTGTGGCACCTTTAAGACTAACAGAAGTATTGGGAGCATAAGCTTTCGTGAGTAAGAACCTCACTTCTTCAGATGCAAGTAATGGAAATCTCCAGAGGCAGGTATAAATCAGTATGGAGATAACGAGGTTAGTTCAATCAGGGAGGGTGAGGTGCTCTGCTAGCAGTTGAGGTGTGAACACCAAGGGAGGAGAAACTGCTTCTGTAGTTGGATAGCCATTCACAGTCTTTGTTTAATCCTGATCTGATGGTGTCAAATTTGCAAATGAACTGGAGCTCAGCAGTTTCTCTTTGGAGTCTGGTCCTGAAGTTTTTTTGCTGTAAGATGGCTACCTTTACATCTGCTATTGTGTGTCCAGGGAGGTTGAAGTGTTCTCCTACAGGTTTTTGTATATTGCCATTCCTGATATCTGACTTGTGTCCATTTATCCTCTTGCGTAGTGACTGTCCAGTTTGGCCAATGTACATAGCACAGGGGCATTGCTGGCACATGATGGCATATATAACATTGGTGGACGTGCAGGTGAATGAGCCGGTGATGTTGTAGCTGATCTGGTTAGGTCCTGTGATGGTGTTGCTGGTGTAGATATGTGGGCAGAGTTGGCATCGAGGTTTGTTGCATGGGTTGGTTCCTGAGTTAGAGTTGTTATGGTGCGATGCGTGGTTGCTGGTGAGAATATGCTTAAGGTTGGCGGGTTGTCTGTGGGCGAGGACTGGCCTGCCTCCCAAGGTCTGTGAAAGTGAGGGATCATTGTCCAGGATGGGTTGTAGATCACTGATGATGCGTTGGAGAGGTTTAAGCTGAGGACTGTAGGTGATGGCCAGTGGAGTTCTGTTGGTTTCTTTTTTGGGACTGTCTTGTAGCAGGAGGCTTCTGGGTACACGTCTGGCTCTGTTGATTTGTTTCTTTATTTCCTTGTGTGGGTATCATAGTTTTGAGAATGCTTGGTGAAGATCTTGTAGGCGTTGGTCTCTGTCTGAGGGGTTGGAGCAGATGCGATTGTACCTCAGTGCTTGGCTGTAGACGATGGATCGTGTGGTGTGTCCGGGGTGGAAGCTGGAGGCATGAAGGTAGGCGTAGCGGTCGGTGGGTTTTCGGTATAGGGTGGTGTTAACGTGGCCATCGCTTATTTGTACGGTGGTGTCTAGGAAGTGAACCTCCCGTGTAGATTGGTCCAGGCTGAGGTTAATGGTGGGGTGGAAGCTGTTGAAATCATGGTGGAATTCTTCCAGGGTCTCCTTCCCATGGGTCCAGATGATGAAGATGTCATCAATGTAGCGTAGGTAGAGAAGGGGCGTGAGTGGACGAGAGCTGAGGAAGCGTTGTTCCAGGTCAGCCATAAAAATGTTGGCATATTGTGGGGCCATGCGGGTGCCCATAGCGGTGCCACTGGTCTGGAGGTATATATTGTCACCAAATTTGAAATAATTGTGCGTGAGGATAAAGTCACAGAGCTCAGCAATAAGTTGTGCTGTGTCATCATCAGGGATACTGTTCCTGACAGCTTGTATTCCATCTGTGTGTGGGATGTTTGTGTAGAGAGCGTCTACATCCATGGTGGCTAGGATGGTGTTTTCTGGGAGGTCACCAATGCACTGTAGTTTTCTCAGGAAATCTGTGGTGTCACGGAGATAGCTGGGAGTGCTGGTGGCGTAGGGTCTGAGTAGGGAGTCCACATATCCAGACAGTCCTTCAGTGAGAGTGCCAATGCCCAAGATGATGGGGCGTCCAGGATTTCCAGGTTTGTGGATCTTGGGTAGTAGATAGAATAACCCCGGTCGGGGCTCTAAGGGTATGTTGATTTGTTCCTGTGTTAGTGTAGGGAGTGTCCTGAGTAGATGGTGAAGTTTCTTAGTGTATTCCTCAGTGGGATCTGAGGAAAGTGGCCTGTAGAATTTGGTATTGGAGAGTTGTCTGGCAGCCTCCTTCTGGTAGTCAGACCTGTTCATGATGACAACAGCACCTCTTTTATCAGCCTCTTTGATGATAATGTCAGGGTGGTTTCTGAGGCTGTGGATGGCATTGCGTTCTGCACGACTTAGGTTATGAGGCAAGCGATGTTGTTTTTCCACAATTTCTGCCTGTGCACGTCGGCGGAAGCATTCTATGTATAGGTCCAGACTGTCGTTTCGACCCTCAGGCGGAGTCCATGTGGAGTTCTTCTTCCTGTGTTGTTGGTGGGAGGGTATCTGTGTATCAGTGCGGTGTTCAGTGTTATCTTGAAAGTATTCTTTGAGTCGGAGGCGGCGAAAGTAGGCTTCCAGATCACCGCAGACTTCAAAGAGAAACAGCAGAACTAAAATTCATTTGCAAATTTAACACCATTAATCTGGGCTTGAATAGGGACTGGGAGTGGCTGGCTCATTACAGAAGCAGCTTTTCCTCTCCTGGAATTGACACCACCTCATCTATTATTGGGAGTGGACTACATCCACCCTGATTGAATTGGCCCTGTCAACACTGGTTCTCCACCTGCGAAGTAACTCCCTGCTCTCCATGTGTCAGTATATAATGCCTGCATCTGTAACTTTCACTCTATGCATCTGAAGAAGTGAGGTTTTTACCCACGAAAGCTTATGCCCAAATAAATCTGTTAGTCTTTAAGGTGCCACCAGACTCCTTGTTGTTTTTGTCCCCTTATTGGTCCTTTAGGTCAGGTGTCAGCCAGGTTACCTGAGCTTCTTAACCCTTTACAGGTAAAAGGATTTTGGTGTCTCTGGCCAGGAGGGATTTTATAGTATTGTACACAGGAGGGCTGTTACCCTTCCCTTTATAGTTATGACACCCTGCCAGCAAGGAAGTTGTTGCAAGACTTTTTGTGATGATATTAGCAGATACCACCTCTGAAAAGAGTGCATTTTTACCCTTGGAAAGTAGAGATTCTTGTCTGCATTTAAGTGGCTGTAGTTTTGGCTCTTAGCTGTAGCAGACCAGAGCTTAGGTGACAATGGAACTGAAGTATGAGGGAAAGAAAAATAATAAGAAAAATTAGAATAGTGTGAGTCTAAGGTCTAATAACTTGTAAGTTGCTGGACTTAGCGTCAAATGCTTTATACTAGTAGTTCTAGTTCAGAGGTGGGCAAACTATGGCCAGTGGGCCACATCCAGCCCGTGGAACCATCGTACCTGGCCCCTGAGCTCCCAGCCAGGGAGGCTAGACCCCAGCCTCTCCTCTGCTGTTCCCCATCCCCCGCAGCCTCAGTGTGCCATGCCACCAGCACTCTGGGCTGCCGCTCCTGCCGGGCAGCACTGGCGGCAGGGCTGCGAGCTCCTGCTGCTCTGAACAGCATGGTGGGGAGTGGGGTGGATAAGGGGCAGGGGATCCCAGGGGGCAGGGAGCAGGGGGCAGTTGGATGGGGCGGAGATTCTGGGGGGGCAGTCAGGGATGGGGAACATGGGGGCGTTGGATAGGTGTGGGAGTCCCAGGGGGACTGTCTGGGGGCGGGGGTGTGGATAGGGGTCAGGGGACAGGGAGCAGGGGGGTCGGGGGGGTCCCAGGGCAGGGCGGTCAGGGGATAAAGAGCGGGGGGGGGGTGTTGGATGGGTTGGGGGTTCTGAGGGGGGCAGTGAGGCGGTGGGAAGTGGGAGGGGGCATATAGGGGCCGGGGGCCAGGCTGTTTCAGGAGGCACAGCCTTCCCTACCGAGCCCTCCATAGTTTCGCAACGCCGATGTGGTCCTTGGGCCAAAAAGTTTGCCCACCCCGTTCTAGTTTTTACTCTTTGTAGTTTATGATCGATCAGCTCATAGAATCATAGAACTGGAAGGGAACTTGAGAGGTCATCTAATCCAGTCCCCTGCACTCAAGGCAGGACTAAGTATTATCTAGACCATCCCTGATAGTGTTTGTCCAACCTGCTCTTAAAAATTCCCAATGATGGAGATTCTACCACCTTCCTAAGCAATTTATTCCAGTGCTTAACCACTCTGACAGTTAGGAAGTTTTTCCTAATGTCCAACCTAAACCGCCCGTGCTGCAATTTAAGCCCATTGCTTCTTGTCCTATCCTCAGAGGTTAAGAAGAACAATTTTTCTCCCTCCTCCTTGTAACAACCTTTTATGTACTTGAAAAGTGTTATCATGTCCCCCCTCAGTCTTCTCTTCTCCAAACTAAACAAACCCAATTTTTTCAGTCTTCCCTCATTGGTCATGTTTTCTAAACCTTCAGTCATTTTTATTGTTCTTCTCTGGACTTTCTCCAATTTGTCCACATCTTTCCTGAAATGTGGCGCCCAGAACTGGACACAATACTCCAGTTGAGGCCTAATCAGCATGGAGTAGAGCGGAAGAATTACTTTTTATGTCTTGCTTACAACACTCCTGCTAATACATTCCAAAATGATGTTTACTTTTTTTTGCAACAGCCTTACACTGTTGACTCATATTTAGCTTGTGATCCACTATGACCTCCAGATCCCTTTCTGCAGTACGCCTTCCTAGGCAGTCATTTCCCATTTTGTATGTGTGCAACTGATTGTTCCTTCCTAAATGGAGTACTTTGCATTTGTCCTTATTGAATTTCATCCTATTTACTTCAGACTACTTCTCCAGTTTGTCCAGATCATTTTGAATTTTAATCCTATCCTCCAAAGCACTTGCAACCCCTCCCAGCTTGGTATCATCCACAAACTTTATAAGTGTACTCTCTATGCCATTATCTAAATCATTGATGAAGATATTGAACAGAACCGGACCCAGAACCAATCCCTGAGGGACTCCACTTGTTATGCCCTTTGAGCATGACTGTGAATCATTGATAACTGCTTTCTGGGAACAATTTTCCAACCAGTTATGCACTCACCTTATAGTAGTTCCATTTAGGTTGTATTTCCCTAGTTTGTTTATGAGAAGGTCATGCGAGACAGTATCAAAAGCTTTACTAAAGTCAAGATATACCATATCTACCGCTTCCCCCCATTCACAAGGCTTGTTACCCTGTCAAAGGAAGCTATCAGGTTGGTTTGACACCATTTGTTCTTGACAAATCCATGCTGACTGTTATTTATCACCTTATTATCTTCTAGGTGTTTGCAAAATGATAGCTTAACTTCTGTACCTGGAAAGATAATAGAGCAAATAATTAAGCAAACTGGTCTGTAATTCCCCAGGTTTTCCTTATTTCCCTTTTTATAGATGGGCACTGTATTTGCCCTTTTCCAGTCTTCTGGAATGTCTCCTGTCTTTCATGACTTTCAAAGATAATCGCTAATGGCTCAGATGTCTCCTCAGTCACCTCTTTGAGTGTTCTAGGATGCATTTCATCAGGCCCTGGTGATTTGCAGACATCTAACTTGTCTAAGTAATTTTTGACTTGTTCTTTCCCTATTTTAGACTCTGATTCTACCTCATTTTCACTGGTATTTACTATGTTAGACATCCAATTGCCACCAGTCTCCTTGGTGAAAACCGAAATGAAGTCATTAAGCACCTCTGCCATTTCCACATTTTCTGTTATTGTCTTTCCTTCCTCATTGAGTAATGGGCCTACTCTGCCTTTGGTCTTCCTTTTGTTTCTAATGTATTTGTAGAATGTTTTCTTGTTTCCTTTTATGGCCCTAGCTAGTTTGAACTCGTTTTGTGCCTTGGCTTTTCTAATTTTGTCCCTACATACTTGTGTTGTTTGTTTATATTCATCTTTTGTCCCTACATACTTGTTATTTGTTTATATTCATCCTTTTTAATCATCAAACGTGTGGGCCTGAACTGACATTGGATTAGAGTTTCTTTTTTTTAGTGATCCAGAACTAGAGATGAAGAAGATCCAGACAGTAGGCCAGTGTAATTGTAGGTTCCTATGAGAATAGGGGCAGGGAGAAATGCTGAGTGGTAATCTGGTTTCCCTGGAGAATATTGTATTTGAATCTTTTACAGAAAAATAAAAGCTGCATCTTCACTGCAAATAAAACACATACCACAACCCCTATCTCAGTGAAAAATCCTAGTGGAGACAAGGCAACAGGCAGATTTTATTTTGAAAGTCAACACTGTACCCCCCCACCCAGCTACATTGAGGTAAAAACTAGACTTGCCTCTGCTAAGATTCTATATAGAGTTAGTAAAAACACACCTCTTTTGCAGTGAAGCCTCTTAAGCTAAGTTCCATTGACTTTCAGTGAAACTGAGACCATGTCTACACTAGAAGCGTGCTTCTGGTATCCCCGTACTGGTGTACTATACTGGCAAAGTGCTGCTAGCATAGGCACCGACTCTGTGGGTGCTCCGGGGTGGGAGCACCCCTGGGGAAAAATTGGTGGGTGCAGAGCACCCACCGTCCCAGCTCACCTCTACTCCGCCTCCTCCCCTGAGCACACCGCCACCTCCTGCTTCTCCCCCCCTCCCTCCCAAGCTTGCCTGGGAGGGAGGGGGGAAGAGGGGGAACGCGGCACACTCGGGGGAGGAGTCAGGGCCAGGATGGGGATTTGGGGAGGGGTCCAATGGGGCAGGGAGGAGCAGAGTTTGGGCGGGGACTTTGGGGCGGAGTCAAGTTGGGGTGGGGGGGTACGGGCACCCACCGGTGCTGACAAAAGTCAGTGCCGGTGGCTGCTAGTGTGAATGCAGCTTATACTGGCAAAATTGTGCTTTTGCCAGTATAGTTTATTCCAATGGCTCACCCCCTCACCCCACTCTCCCTTCCAAGCAAAATAAGCTATATCAACAAAGACCCAGTTTTGCCAGTATACGTGTGTCTACACTAGGGGAACAGCGCTGTCAATCAGAAATCACACCTCTTCACAAGCCTAACTCCTTAGGCTCCGACTTAATCACTTTTGAAAATAGGATTTAGGCTCCTAAGTCACTTAAATGCTTTTGGAAATCTTACCCTCTCTATCCAATTTCATTTGTACAGGAAATCCTCACTTAACATTGTAGTTATGTTCCTGAAAAATGCTACTTTAAGCAAAACGATGTTAAGCGAATCCAATTTCCCCATAAGAATTAATGTAAATGAGGGGGTTAGGTTCCAGGGAAATTTTTTTCACCAGACAAAATACTAGATAGATAGATATATACACACAGTATAAGTTTTAAACAAACAATTTAATACTGTAAAAAGCAACAGAGGGTCCTGTGGCACCTTTAAGACTAACAGAAGTATTGGGAGCATAAGCTTTCGTGGGTAAGAACCTCACTTCTTCAGATGCAAGTAATGGAAATCTCCAGAGGCAGGTATAAATCAGTGTGGAGATAACGAGGTTAGTTCAATCAGGGAGGGTGAGGTGCTCTGCTAGCAGTAGAGGTGTGAACACCAAGGGAGGAGAAACTGCTTCTGTAGTTGGATAGCCATTCACAGTCTTTGTTTAATCCTGATCTGATGGTGTCAAATTTGCAAATGAACTGGAGCTCAGCAGTTTCTCTTTGGAGTCTGGTCCTGAAGTTTTTTTGCTGTAAGATGGCTACCTTAACATCTGCTATTGTGTGGCCAGGGAGGTTAAAGTGTTCTCCTACAGGTTTTTGTATATTGCCATTCCTGATATCTGACTTGTGTCCATTTATCCTCTTGCGTAGTGACTGTCCAGTTTGGCCAATGTACATAGCAGAGGGGCATTGCTGGCACATGATGGCATATATAACATTGGTGGACGTGCAGGTGAATGAGCCGGTGATGTTGTAGCTGATCTGGTTAGGTCCTGTGATAGTGCTGCTGGTGTAGATATGTGGGCAGAGTTGGCATCGAGGTTTGTTGCATGGGTTGGTTCCTGAGTTAGAGTTGTTATGGTGCGGTGCGTGGTTGCTGGTGAGAATATGCTTAAGGTTGGCAGGTTGTCTGTGGGCGAGGACAGGCCTGCCTCCCAAGGTCTGTGAAAGTGAGGGGTCATTGTCCAGGATGGGTTGTAGATCACTGATGATGCGTTGGAGAGGTTTAAGCTGAGGGCTGTAGGTGATGGCCAGTGGAGTTCTGTTGGTTTCTTTTTTGGGGCCTGTCTTGTAGCAGGAGGCTTCTGGGTACACGTCTGGCTCTGTTGATTTGTTCCTTTATTTCCTTGTGTGGGTATCGTAGTTTTGAGAATGCTTGGTGAAGATCTTGTAGGTGTTGGTCTCTGTCTGAGGGGTTGGAGCAGATGCGGTTGTACCTCAGTGCTTGGCTGTAAACGATGGATCGTGTGGTGTGTCCGGGGTGGAAGCTGGAGGCATGAAGGTAGGCATAGCGGTCGGTGGGTTTTCGGTATAGGGTGGTGTTAACGTGGCCATTGCTTATTTGTACTGTGGTGTCCAGGAAGTGGACCTCCCGTGTAGATTGGTCCAGGCTGAGGTTGATGGTGGGGTGGAAGCTGTTGAAATCATGGTGGAATTCTTCCAGGGTCTCCTTCCCATGGGTCCAGATGATGAAGATGTCATCAATGTAGCGTAGGTAGAGAAGGGGCGTGAGTGGACGAGAGCTGAGGAAGCGTTGTTCCAGGTCAGCCATAAAGATGTTGGCATATTGTGGGGCCATGCGGGTGCCCATAGCGGTGCCACTGGTCTGGAGGTATATATTGTCACCAAATTTGAAATAATTGTGCGTGAGGATAAAGTCGCAGAGCTCGGCAATAAGTTGTGCTGTGTCATCATCAGGGATACTGTTCCTGACAGCTTGTATTCCATCTGTGTGTGGGATGTTTGTGTAGAGAGCCTCTACATCCATGGTGGCTAGGATGGTGTTTTCTGGGAGGTCACCAATGCATTGTAGTTTTCTCAGGAAATCTGTGGTGTCACGGAGATAGCTGGGAGTGCTGGTGGCGTAGGGTCTGAGTAGGGAGTCCACATATCCAGACAGTCCTTCAGTGAGAGTGCCAATGCCCGAGATGATGGGGCGTCCAGGATTTCCAGGTTTGTGGATCTTGGGTAGTAGATAGAATAACCCCGGTCGGGGCTCTAAGGGTATGTTGATTTGTTCCTGTGTTAGTGTAGGGAGTGTCCTGAGTAGATGGTGCAGTTTCTTAGTGTATTCCTCAGTGGGAACACAGTGATGATGATTGTAAAGCTTGGTTGAGGTGGAGGAGTCAGAGGGTGGGATATTTCCCAGGGAATGCCTTACTGCTAAATGATGAACTAGCAATTGGCTGAGCCCTCAAGGGTTAACTCTCACACTGTACAAGGCAGCAGGAAGGGCAGATGTGCATTTCCCCTTTAAGTACACTGCCTTGTTAATTAGATCAGCAAGCTGAGCGGCAGCTGCTGCCTGGAAGCTCCCTCCCTCCTGTGTCCCTGCTCTATGGAAGATGGGGTAAGCGGGCTGCAGGAGCAGGGGAGAGGGGGACACCCTGACATTAGCCCCCCTCTTCCTCTCTCTCCCCCCCCCAGCAAGCAGGCGTCTCTGGGAGCAGCTCCAAGGCAGAGGGCAGGAGCAGCACATGGCAGTGGGGGAGGGACAGCTGAACTGCCAGTAATTGATAGCCTGCTGGGCAGCTGCTGCACAGGGAATTTAGGGGAGCGGGGAGCTGATGGGGGGGGCTGCAGGTCCACCCTGGTTCCAACCACCCACCAGCTAGCTGCAACGGGCTGCTCTTCCTGCAAGCAGTGGACAAAGCAGGCAGCTGCCAAAACGTTAGAAGGGAGCATTGCACAACTTTAAACGAGCATGTTCCCTAATAGATCAGCAACGTAACAACGGATGAAACAACGTTAACCAGGACGACTTTAAGTGAGGAGTTCCTGTATATGAGAAATTTACGAAGCAATGTAGGGAGATAAAGCACAGCATCTTTAGTACTACTAATAAAGCATGTCCTCCTAGGACACCTTTCATTTGAGGATTAAAACACTTCATAAACTTTGAAAGTCAGCACACTCAAGTATTAGCCTATCTGTAAAAAGGGGATAAGTGACACATTCAGGTTCGTGCTGCAGTCCCATGGTATAACCATGCTTTCTCTAACATGAATAATCCCCAAACAGTGAACTTTATGGGAGCACTATAACTTGGCGGCTTGAGATGGATTAAAGTCTATTCAGAAGCATTAGTTACATTCACTTTGAAACAATTTGATTTTAATTTACTTCGGGCCCAGAGGCAACTGAGCAAGCCATTATAATTATTTTTTCATTCAAAATTATGTATGTATCTTTAAAACCACATTAGCATGCGTGTAATCCTGTTTGTGGTGAATTATCTTCTGAAACTCTGAGGTTTAAATTGCGTAGACTGTCGGTCCTTCATCAGTTAAGACTGAGCCGATCACAATACATCTTCCAATCTTCTCTCGTTCTGGCCATCCTTTGCCATGTTTGTCATGGCCGTTTCAGTTCTCGCAGATACCACTCAGATATAGCTGCAGTCCATCTGTTGTCACTGAGTCGGGCCACATGTCCCGCTCACCGCATTTTGCTGAGGTTTAAATTAGACTTTAAAAATTAATTTAATAGAAAAATACTAAGGGGACACTGGAGTTGATGTGCAAACTCTACCTCTAAATGTTCACTGCCTCCATATCTGCGTATTTCACATAGCTGGCTGTTACCACCTTTCTGCGCAAACATAGGATAAAATGATACTTCATGTGATGAACACACAGATGTTTGGAACAAGCCCCAACAAATAGTACTCCTGGGGGAATTCTGTGCCAAAAAATTAAGAATTCTGTGTACAATATTTTAAAAATTCTGCATATTTTATTAATCAAAATACCACAATATAAGCATGCTAGTTTGTTATTTTGGAAATTTATTTCAAAATACCTGTCAGCAAGAATGTCTGTAACAATACAGACAACAAAAAAGATTCAGGAAATGTTTATTGGTTATATGTTAAATGTTTATAGGTTCCTTCCTAGGTATATTAACACAGAACTTGGAGTTTAAACTACAACACAGAAATGTATTTTCTACCCCTTGTGACAAAGTTCCTCCTCTATCTTGGTGGGTCCTGCGCTTATTGGCGGATTTTCTTGCCTCAAAGATTCACCATGTGGGTTGGGGAACAGCCCAGAGACCTTCCCCTCTGGGAGAACCCACAGTCCAGGTCAATTGGGAGGTTTGGGGGGAACCCGGGCCCGCCCTCTACTCCGGGTTCCAGCCCAGTGCCCTGTGGACTGCAGCTGTCTATAGTGCCTCCTGTAACAGCTGCATGACAGCAGCAACTCCCTGGGCTACTTCCCCATGGCCTCCTCCAAACACCTTTCTTATTCTTACCACAGGACCTTCCTCCTGGTGTCTGATAACGCTTGTGCTCCTCAGTCCTCCAGCAGCACACCCTCTCACTCTCAGCTCCTTGTGCCTCTTGCTCCCAGCTCCTCACTCTCCCACCACAAACTGAAGTGAGCTCCTTTTTAAAATCCAGGTGCCCTGATTAGCCTGCCTTAATTGATTCTAGAAGCTTCTTCTTAATTGGCTCCAGGTGTCCTAATTAGCCTGCCTGCCTTAACTGGTTCTAGCAGGTTCCTGATTACTCTAGTGCAGCCCCTGCTCCGGTCACTCAGGGAACAGAAAACTACTCATCCAGTGACCAGTATATTTGCCCTCTACCAGACTCCTGTACCCCACTGGTCTGGGTCTGTCACACCCCTTTAGAAGCCGTGCAAAGACTTGGGGGAGTCAGGGCTAATGGAGGAGCTGAGGGAGAGGGAAGTAATTGCTGGGAAAAAACCTGGAAGTTAAACTGGAGGGTTGTTGGGTGTGGGTGGGAGAAGCATGGAACTTTTTTTGGGGGGGAGGAGGGGATTATTTGGAAGCATCCCCCATGCAGACCCTGGCTCACATAGCCTTTCCCATTCAGTCAGGCACATCTGGTCCTGTCCCCATGTGTCCCTGCACTCCCACTCTTCTACCGCCCCTCTGCCCGTTCTCATGTCCCTACACCCCATCCCTGTGTCCCTGCACCCTCAATCAGCCAGCCCTCCCCATGTGTCCCTGCACCTTCCATCCCCATCTGGCCTTGCATGCCCACTCCCATTCAGTCCCTGTCCCGGTCTGTCCCCCTCCACTAGCTTTTCTGAACCCCAGTCCGTGACCCTCCCCAGCCACCCCATGTGCTACATGCTGTCCATCTCCCCCCCTCCCCCATATTCCATGCCTCCTCACCTGCACTCATTGGCAGGCTGCTGTGAGGAATGCAGCCTCTTCTCCCTATCTGCTCCCGCCTGGGAGTGGCTGCTCTCTGTTCTGGGGCCATAGCACCCCTGGTGGGCGAAATGCATAACTGCAGCACCTCTCTGGCAGAACGTATTTTCTGTGGAGAAAAAAAAATTCTGCAGGGGACAGAGGCGCAGAATCCCCCCAGGAGTAAAATAGGAAGATTAAGGACAATAAAACCACTGACTATTGTAGCCTCCTGATTATATTTTAGTCTCCTTTGGAGTTCAGCTATTTGTGAGGGCCACATGGTTTTGCTGCTTATTGGAAGCTCATGAAATGTAATGTTTCTCCTGTCAGGTTTGTGGCTAGAGCAACTTGTTAAGTGGGCTAGAAAGTAGAAATGTTTCCTCAGGCCAGTGCGCAGACTTACAGTAATAAAAGGTATCTGCAAGACAGTTCTGATTATTGAAAGGAATTCCCTTAGAATCCTTCCTTAGCGCTGACTTAAGCCTGTTCTTACTAGTAGACTCTATGGACACCTGGAAAACTGACATATAGCTTCACAGTTACCAAACAAGTGAAACCGGAACACTTGAGAGGGGAAGAAACTTGTAAACTTGTTCTGTAACATCTATCTAATGCAGATCTCTGTTAAAGATCTTTAACCCCTCTTCTCAGCATCTTCAATTAAGGGTGAAGGGTCCAATTCTGTGAGTGGGTAGATCCCTTCTGCAGTATACCATACCTGTGTCCATGCAGAGGCACCTTCAGGACTGAGGCCAAGAGAACCTCCAGGCCGGTTAGCTTTTCTTCCGAGCAGACCTTCAGCAAAAGAGGAGAAGGAAGACAAGACTTGATATTCTGAAAGTAAAATCAAACAAAATCTTCCCCGTTTCAGGCTTTTCTTATTCTGCATAAAGACGCCACCCCAAAAAGAGAAGTATCCCACACCTTTACACCTCCCTGGTCAATTCAAAGCTTGCCAGGAACCTGCTTACAGACCTGGAGTCGAGCTGCCCAAGTGATGCTTCCCAGCAAGCTGCTCCATGTGGATGACTTTAATAGGCAGCAGGTTTAAAACAAATAAAAGGAAGTTCTTCTTCACGCAGCGCACAGTCAACTTGTGGAACTCCTTACCTGAGGAGGTTGTGAAGGCTAGGACTATAACAATGTTTAAAAGGGGACTGGATAAATTCATGGTGGCTAAGTCCATAAATGGCTATTAGCCAGGATGGGTAAGAATGGTGTCCCTAGCCTCTGTTCGTCAGAGGATGGAGATGGATGGCAGGAGAGAGATCACTTGATCATTGCCTGTTAGGTTCACTCCCTCTGGGGCACCTGGCATTGGCCACTGTCGGTAGACAGATACTGGGCTAGATGGACCTTTGGTCTGACCCAGTACGGCCTTTCTTATGTTCTTATGTTCTTACTTGATTATCTGCTAGGGAGAAGCTCCCGGAAGCCACCTCAGCTGCTTTTTCAGGGGCTGGTAAGCAGAGCCAGTTTATGCTGCTTCTCTGTGAAAAATCAAACCTACTCCACCATTTCTTGCCTTGATCTCCATTTCTGGGAACTTTCCCAATTTCTGTCCTTTTAATCCACTGATGCTTCATTACCCTCTTGCTTGGCTGAAAGCCAGAATCTGCCTGTGCAGAGGATAATGGAACTAGTTATTCTAAAGGGATAAAGCTCTATTTTTTTTACACTGCAGATTAATTGTAAAAGCCTTTAACTCATTGGTCCTTGGAACCAAGCTGCCCCACTTGGAAGTGAGTGTGGAATTGAGGATATAAGTGCACTTGAGTCAGGGGAAAAAACTCCATAATCTACCACCTTTTCTCTGTGCCTCCCTGTGAGTATCATTTTCGATGTCTTTCTCTGAGATCAGGGATATGGCCATCACTACAGAAACGCTGGAGTCTTTTCTGTGTCCACCTCTTCCATTCATAATTGCTTGGCATCCCTCTGCTCTCACTGGCAGTTGAATAATTTCTCTGTGCCAACTACAGCACTTGCTTATATGGAAAAATATTAGGAAATAATTTAATGTTTTTGTAGTTTTGTTTTCATGCTGTTTTTAGGAGCTGGAAACAAAGGAGACCTCGCTGCAGGACTTCTTAACATCTTAAAGGTGTTAGTTGGAGAACTTTAGTCACTGTTATTTATGTGATACCATAGGTGTGCCTGTGCTTCCCATAAAATGCTCTTTTTTGAAATCCTTATCTGCTCATTGTGATAGTCCTCTAATGTTATGGCAACAGAGCATGGGACGTATAGATTAGGGGCCCAATTCCGTAAAGTGCAGAGGGCCTTCCACTCCCATTGAAGTTGGTGGGAGTTGAGGGTACTCAGCACTTCATAGGATTAGGCCAAGGGAGGTTAGGAGTCAAAGAAATAACTTAAAGGTCAGGACTTCCCAGCTGCAGTGTCCTCCTCCATTCTTTGAAGGGAGATGTCTACCTCCATAACTCAGACAGCTGTCTGTCTGGAGACGGAAAGCTGGAACAGAGCTTGCTCTGAATCATAGTTAAGAGCATTATCCCTTGACATGAAAGGCCTGTTCACACTAAAGTTACAACTGTGACTTTCCTAGTTAGTTATAGGCATGGCCACATCAATCCGTTAAAAGTTGTGTGACTCAATTTGTGTCCACATAGCAGCTTTTCTGTTATTTCAACCCTGCCTGCATCTCACTACCTACCATGTGGTCTGTCTTGTATCAGTGCATTCTGGGGAAATCTTGTCAGTTGTCTCCTGATGTCTCAGCTGGGGATTGTGTGTGTGTCCTCTATTAACTGAGCGACCCCAGCTGCACGGTTAGTAGCCACAACTACTAGCAAAGTTTAAATGTTGTGTGGACAGAAACAGTACTTAAAGCCAGCCAGGTGACTAGCTGATTACAAACTCAGTTAAAAATTGCAGAGTAGAGAGGGCTAAAGAGGAATTGTACTAAGGAAGCTTCACAGTATTGTATAAACCTGACTGCATGTTTGTGTTTGGGATAACTATCTGTCCTTTACTGAAAGATATTAGCAAATGTAGAGGAGACTCAGAGCCAGTGTTCCCATCAGGTAAATAGTCTCACTCCTACTTTGTTGGCAGTGAGCAGATGGCTGTTTGTCAGGAGTTCAAGCCAATGTGTAGTGCTCTGTTCTGGTGACAGGGTGAGATGCCACTTTTTTTATATTTGGTGAACCCTCCCCTACTGCATATCAGAATAAGGGTGGGAATAGGACAGCGAGCTGCTGTACAGTACTTCCAGGGCTGGAGCAGCAAGTCAGGGAGTTAATTGCACTTTATTATGCCAGTCTGATTTTCTTATTCTTTAATTCCTACTGAGCTTGCGATTACTGGGTCAGAAAGATTTTACGGTGAGACTTGTGTACTATACCAGTATATTGATCTTCTTAAACCAGTAGTAAATTGTAACTTTTCTTTAGAGTGTGGTCTATAGGTATGTTTACGTTGCAATTAGGTATTCCTGGCTAGCCCATGCTGGCTAATTCAGGGCTCAGTCTAATGGGCTGTTTAATTTAATCCTAGGGTAATTCTGTATCACTGTGCACATGCAGAATTCCCCCCCCCCCCGAAAATAGATTCTACCAGCAAGATAGATTACACCTTTTGCCCACCAGGGGCTGCTGTGGTACCAGAACAGAGGGTAGACAGCCATGGATAGGGAGGGGGCAGTGACTGCATTCTTCACAGCACCCTGCCTGCAGAGCCAGGTGAGGCGGCATGGGATATGGGGGGATAGCGTGGAGCACATGGGGCTGCTGGGGAGTCACACAGACTGGAGTTCAGAAGGGCTAGTGGAGGGTGGGACAGACTGGGGTGGGGGCACAGGAGCTAGTGGGGTGATAGTATTGAGCCAGGGACTGAATGGGAATGGTGGTGCAGGGTCACATAGGGACAGGGGAAGGGGAGTACAGGGATACACAGGGACAGGGGCAGATGTGTCTGACTGAATGGGAGAGGCTATAGATCAGCCAGGGTCTGCATGGGAGATGCTCTCCAACTCCCTAACAATCCCTTCTCTCCCCTCCAAAAAAACCTGTTCCATACTTCTCCCAGCCACACCCAACAACCCTCCAGGTTCACTCTCAGGCTGCTTCCGAGCAATTACTTCGCTCTCCCTCTGCTCCTCCATTACCCCTGACTCCCCCAAGCCTTCTCACAGCTTATGAGGGGGGTGGGAAATACATTTATGTATTGTAGTTTAAATGAATTATTATTCAAAGTTCTGTATTAATATGTGTAGGAAGGAATCTATTTATTAAAAACATTTCTTGGATCTTATTTTTTGTCTGTTTTATTACAGACATACTTGCTGACAGGTATTTTGAAATAAATTACCATAATAATTGAAATTGGTGTGATTATATTGTGTTGTTTTGATTAACAAAATATGCAGAATTTTAAAATATTGTGTGCAGAATTTTACATTTTTTGGTGCAGAATTCCCCCAGGAGTGGTACTGTGTAGACATTCGGGCTCAGGCTGCAGCTTGAGCTCTGGGATCCTCCCTCTTCACTGTATCCTAGAGCCTGGGTTCCAGCCTGAGCCAGAATGTTTACATTGCAATCAAACAGCCCCATAGCCCGAGCCCCCAAGTCAGCTGGCACAGGCCAACTGTGGATTTTTAATTACAGTGTAGATATACTCTGAACCAAGGGACTGTTTATGGTGACTTCTGGGTTCTGTACCTATCTTGGCAATATCTCCTAAAAGCTGGATTTTATGCAGGTTTTTGTAGGAATATTCTTAACAAAAATTTGGTAAGAACCTACAACGTGTTTTGTGTTCCTGCAGTGGAGTCTAGAAGACTGTTCTCTCGCAGTGTGAAAAGTCTATTAATATAACTTTGAGTTCCAGATTTAGTTTGCTCTCATTGCAAGAAAAATTAGTGCAGTCTGCAAATGAGGCTAGGATACAGTGAATTCAGATGTGAGAGGAGGAATGCCAGAAATTGGAGGGGATGATTTAGATGCTTTTAAGGTGAGAAGAAGGAATCCAAAGATAGTATAAGGAAAGGTGGGAACAAATGTCTAGACAGTAACATTTAAAATATAAGCATTAGAGAAACTGAGAAATGTTTCTCAAACTTTAAGTTCTTGCAGGGATGTGAAGGGTAACAAGAAAGGTTTCTTCTTGTTAGTAACAAGAAGGTCAGGGAAAGTGTGGGACCCTTACTGAATGGGGGAGGCAACCTAGTGACGGATGATGTGGAAAAAGCTGAAGTACTCAGTGCTTTTTTTGCCTTGGTCTTCACAGATTGCTGCACTGGGCAGCACAGAATGGGGAGGAGGTGAGGAGCCCTCAATGGTGAAAGAACAGGTTAAGGACTATTTAGAAAAGCTGGACATGCACAAGTCTATGGGTCCAGATCTAATGCCTCTGAGGGTGCTGAGGGAATTAGTTGATGTGATCGCAGCGCTATTAGCCATTATCTTTGAAAACTCGTGGTGACTGGACGATTGGAAAAAGGCAAATATGGTGCCCATCATTAAAAAAGGGAAGAAGGAGAACCTGGGGAACTACGGACCGGTCAGCCTCACCTCAGTCCCTGGCAAAATCATGGAGCAGGTCCTCAAGGAATCCATTTTGAAGCACTTGGAGGAGAGGAAGGTGATCAGGAATAGTCAACATGGATTCACCAAGGGCAAGTCATACCTGACCAACCTGCTTGCCTTCTATGATGAGATAACTGGCTCTGTGGATATGGGGAAAGCGGTGGACATGTTATTCCTTGACTTTAGCAAAGATTTTGTTACGGTCTCCCACAGTATTCTTGCAGCAAGTTAAAGAAGTATGGATTGGATGAATGGACTATAAGGTGGATAGAAAGCTGGCTAGATTGTCAGGCTCAACGGGTAGTGATCAACGGCTCAATGTCTAGTTGGCAGCCGGTATCAAACGGAGTGCCCCAGGGGTTGGTCATGGGGCCGGTTTTGTTCAATATCTTATTAATGCACCCTCAGCAACTTCGCAAATTACACTAAACTGGTGGGAGAGGTAGATTCGCTGGAGGGATAGGGATAGGATAGGACCTAGACAAACTGGAGGATTGGGCCAAAAGAAATCTGATGAGGTTCAACAAGGACAAGCTCAGAGTCGTGCACTTAGGATGGAAGAATCCCATGCACCGCTACAGGCGGGGGACTGACTGGCTAAGCAGCAGTTCTGCAGAAAAGGACCTGGGGATTACAGTGGATGAGAAGCTGGATATGAGTCAGTAGTGTGCCCTTGTTGCCAAGAAGGCTAACGGCCTATTGGGCTGTATTAGTAGGAGCATTGCCAGCAGATCGAGGGAAGTGATTATTCCCCTCTATTTGGCACTGGTGAGGCCACATCTGGAGTATTGCATCCAGTTTTGGGACCCCCCACTACAGAAAGGATGAGGACAAATTGAAGAGACTCCAGCAGAGGGCAGTGAAAATGACTAGGGGGCTGGGGCACATGATTTATTAGGAGAGACTGAGGGAACTGGGCTTGTTTAGTCTGCGGAAGAGATGAGTAAGGGGGGATTTGATAGCAGCCTTCAACTACCTGAAGGGGGGTTCCAAGAGGATGGAGCTAGGCTGTTCTCAGTGGTGGCAGATGACAGAACAAGAAGCAATAGTCTCAAGTTGCAGTGGGGTAGGTCTACGTTGGATATTAGGAAACACTATTTCACTAGGAGGGTGGTGAAGCACTGGAATGGGTTTCCCAGGGAGGTGGTGGAATCTCCATCCTTAGAGGTTTTTAAGGCCCGGCTTGACAGAGCCCTGGCTGAGATGATTTAGTTGGTGTTGGTCCTGCTTTGAGCAGAGGGTTGAACTAGGTGACCTCCTGAGGTCTATTCCAACCCTAATCTTCTATGATTCAGAACTTGGGATCAGAGTTCTGTTTTGTTTCCAAGGAGACGGCATGTTTTATGTGAGGAGACTGCAGCAGAAGCTTGAACTGTTCTGCAGTTATAGCACAGACAATAAAGCATCTCTAGGTGTGTGCTTTAATCATGGTAATTGCATAGTGAGCTTAACGCTTGATCCCTTTTGGAAGGTCAGCTGCTCCATCTGCAGACCTCACCCTTGCCATTGATCAGGGCTGGAACCTCGGTCCCCAGGACAAGAGCATTTATGTTCCAGAGCATAGTACTTCTGGGTTTTCTGCCTCCTGTTTGGCTTTTCCCCTCCAAGTATCCCTCCTTACCTCCCTTGCAGCTGCCAGCCTACACCAGTCTCTGCCTAGGTAGGAAGGTCAGAGAGCAGCGTGCTCTGAAGGGATTTGGAGTGGAGCACCATGTCTCCATAGGGTATCAGTGTGCAGGGAATTGCTCTAAGTGCTCTGTTCTCAAGCTGGCAGAAGCTGCATTGCTGCTTGGACCTTGGCATCTTTACAGAGACCAGCCTAGCTGAGTATCAGAGGGGTAGCTGTGTTAGTCTGTATCCACAAAAACAATGAGGAGTCCGGTGGCACCTTAAAGACTAGCAGGTTTATTTGGGCATAAGCTTTCGTGGGTAAAAAACCCACTTCTTCAGATGCATGGAGAAGAATAGCTGAAGAATTTCAAGAAGTTTGCAAATGAAGTCTGTTAACACACTTTTTTCCATACCCAATGAGATTTGACTGACTTTGTGAAACATCCAAAGCAAATACCCTTCAAATTCCCTTTGACATGTTTGTAATGAGTGTTCAGAGCCACCTCTGTTCCACGTTTATGCCACACAAGGGGAAGTGAGGGAGCTATAAAGTCTGTAGCTGCTATTTGCAAAAGCCATCAGTACTCACAAGTGGGAGAGCCATGAGTGAGTTATGCTGTCATCCTAAACTCATGGCAATAAAAGCATTATAAAAACACGTGATGATATGGGGGTGGCTTACTGTCTCTGTCATGTGTTCAGGTGCCCACAGCACTGATAAGTGAGTTATGCAGAGCTTCCCAAGCTAGTGATACTAAAAGATCTCTCAACCCACCTTCCATCTTGTTTGTGCATCTTATATTTGCTTTGGGGGCAGTTTTTCCCCTTGCAAGTCTAGAGGTTAGTATTGAGTCAGCTTTGTCATTGGCCTAGCTGGAGCTTGTTGATCTTCAAAAGCTTAAAGTGAATTTTTATAATGGCTGGAAATCTACCGTATTCCAGGGCTTGTAATATAGATGGGGTAGGAGAGGATTGTGTATGAGTGTATCATGTGTGTGAAAACTAGATCTGGGCCTCAATGCTCCCTCTTGTGGAAAAACCCATGGTTTGGGAAATCCCACTCCAAAAACTTGTCATCAAGTAGAATCTGGAGCTTCTCTTCCAAGGAGAGGGGGTTGTGGCAGCAGGAAGGAGCTGCAGAATGTGAACTCCACAGATGTTGTGGAAAGCAGAATCCAACTGCATGGATCCCCAGCAGTAGCTAGGAATAGTCTTCCCCTCCACTCTGCTTTCTAAGGGTCCCCTCACATCAGCAAGGTTCCCTCTGCAGCTGTGTGCTAGCACTGCTCCCCACAGGTGGGGAGTTCACAGTGCAAGAAGCACCATTATGTCCCACAAGGTTTCCAGTTGGGAACCTGCTGGGAGACCATGCTGCACAAAGGGGCACTTGGGCATGGGAGCATGCTGCATATGTGCTGCCTACTCCCTCTCTTCTGTGCTCCCTGCCTCAGTGCCAACCACGTCTACAAGTGGAGGGGAAAATGGAGTCCCTAGGTTGTGACCATTCCTCTCCCCACAGGTCAGACCCCTGCTTTGCCTCGGCCCCCTATTGTATTTTAAAAGCCTGAACTATAATGTCAGTATAATGAAGCTTTAGTTGGGAATTGGTCCTGCTTTGAGCAGGGGGTTGGACTAGATGACCTCCTGATGTCCCTTCCAACCCTGATACTCTATGATTCTATGTCCTCGTTCTGCCAGCTGGGAAGAAAGTATGAACTGTGCTGCTCCTGGAAACATAGTATGCACCTGTAAGAGAGGTGATAGACACCCCATGGGGAAAGGGAAGCCTCACTCCAGTGACCCAGCCCACCTCATTGCCCATGTACATTCTGCTGTCGTGCGGCCAGCTAGGCTTACAGCAGGCTGCCTCCCTGGAACTGTTTCCGGGCCAGTTATAACTACGTGTCTTACACGTACAAAAGTCTTTGGCTTTGTTAATTGAAAATATCAGTGTTTTGGGGGAGAGATTATTTGACTCAGGATGGAATGGTGCTGAATCCTTCCTGCCTCCAGCCCCTACCATGATCCACGCACCCCCAAAATATGCCAAGAGTGACTCATTCTCTCTGAGGTTACTGGGACTAAATGGACCTGAGTTGGGATAGGTTGGGAGTTTGGCAACAAAAGGACTAGGACAGCAGTAAAAGCGCTGAGAGTAGGAAAAGGTATTAGTTAAATCTGAGCACTAGTTAATAATTAGTCACAGGGTAGAGATAATGGATCTGGGTTCTGCTTGTCAGCATTATGTGAAATTGCCCTTTTAAAAACTTTGATCCATCTAAGGATTGCTGTATTGGGGGAGACGGGTCTCCTGGAGACAGTGGATGGGAAAACTGGCTCTGGGAAAGTAAGTACCCAGCACAGCTTCTCTGGCTGTGACTCTGGCTTCCTTTGGAGGGTGTGTGGGGGTGTTAGGGTGTTTTATGTGCTGGATAATCTTCATTTAGACCATGGAGCAAACTACTCTGTTGGTCCCTGATTGTTCCCTATCCAGTGCTGTGTTTGCCAAGCCCTAAAAGTGACCTGTAAGAATGATCAAGCTGTCTTGTTCACCTAAAATACTCTTTAAAGGCATTATCACTTCCAGAGGATTTTGTTTGTCATCTTTTTTATCTCCCTTCGCACCCTCCCAATCCCCACAGAGGAGAAAACTGCTGTCTTGGTGAGTTGATAAAGATGGTAGTTTTTTGAGGGATGGGTTTTTGACTCCATAAAGGCAAAAATACCTTAATGGTTTTGATACTGTCAAATGCACTGGATGATGGGGAAGTGCTCCCAGAGTGTCATCCTGGCTCTCACCCATTCCTAGATGAATGGATGGAAACAATTTGCTTGTTGTACTTTGTCTTTTTTTTCTCCATCCGTCTTTTTCCATGACCTTTTCCATGTCATTTAATAAGGACAGATGGGTGAATCCATTCCTGATCTGGGAGCTTTATAGGTCAGCTGGAGAGCAGGAGAGTGCCTCTGGAGATTGGGGCCTTTGCTAGTCTGGCCTTATTCCTCTCCTGAAACCAGGGTCATGCATTCTGGGTTTAATTAAAAGTAGACTTTGTGGCATGCACTTGGCTGACAGGCGTGCACACACTAGAGTGATTTCTGCAGAGAAGAGACTAAATTCAAACTTCCCAGTGCCACAGCCATTTCTGGCAATGGATGCACCAAGGAACTGCTCCATTTTTCCATGGCTGGAGTGGGACAAGTTTTGGTTTTGCCAGAGATCTGTAGCTAGCTAGTGATCTCAAGTGGAAGGAGAGGGCTGCATTTTTAACTCTCCTGCAAACTAGGAAAACTAAATCTTTTTCTAAAAATCTCCTGTAGGTGGTGATTAGTCATGGGGGGAGGGAGGGGATGTTGTTTAGAAGTTTAAAATGTGACCCAGGTTCTGAACAAAAGTAGCTGTTGTACTAAAGGCATGGAGTGGGTTGAAGATCTCAATCCAGTTCCTTACGACTCTGTGTCCTTGGCATAGAAACTCCCAAGTTCCAATTAATGCCAGATAATCATGGCGTTGTCAATAGAGAGGCCAAGGGTTGAATGGCTCCCACATCTGTAGATTAACCCTGGATGCCCAAACAGTCTCTTCCAAATGACATTTGGGAGTGGGGGGAGAAGAGAGAGTAGTAAAATGAGCTCCCGGGACTATTGTTTAAGGTTGTTAGGCACATGAGCACTTTTTGAAGTCTTTCCCTCAGGAGCCTGTCACTTGGGCGCTTTGAAAATGTTACCCAACAATACTTGATGGCGGCTGCACGACACACACTGGGGATTCTGACAATCAGGGACCAGATATCCCAAGGGGACAACAGTGTGTTTGAACCCCAAAGAATCCAATTGACTATATACAGTGTTATTGTACTATAAAAACATGTCAAGTAAGAACTTTTTTGAAAACTCATAATGTTCTAAATTTAATAATCATTGTGAGATGTACAGATTATTGTTATGGATTACCAGTATGTACTTGTGTATATAGAGAGGGATGTTCATAAAACTTTGGCTCTACCTCACAGCAGGACAGAGCAATCAGACAGGGAGAGGCACCTCCCAAGTAACAATCCATTGCAGAACCCAGAAAGACACAAGGATGGGCCATTAACGTTAATGGAAAGACATTGAGACAACTGGGGATTTCCCCACTCTGAATATCTATAGTTACTGAAGAAACAAATAAACTTCAAACCCTGTTAAAGTGGAAGGGGTTTGAAGTGAAAGAAATCTGGAAACTGAGGGACACCCTTTGGCAGAAAGCCCTGTGAAATGCTAAATTTAGGTTTGGGGGGGGAAAGAGGGGTGTGTGTGCTGGGGAACTGTTCAAAAGCAATAGGTAACTTGGATTAGAAAAAGGAATCTTTTAGGGCTGTCGATTAATCGCAGTTAACTCTCATGATTAACTCAAAAAATTAATTGCGATTAATCACAGTTTTAATTGCACCGTTAAACAATAGAATACCAATTGAAATTTATTAAATATTTTGGATGTCTTTCTACATTTTCATATACATTGTATTCTGTGTTGTAATTGAAATCAAAGTGTATATTATTTTTTATTACAAATATTTGCACTATAAAAATGATAAACAAAAGTAATGGTATTTTTCAATTCACCTCATACAAGAACTGTAGTGCAATCTCTTTGTTGTGAAAGTGCAACTTACAAATGTAGATTTTTTTTTGTTACATAACTGCATTCAAAAACAAAACTGTGTAAAACTTCCGAGCATACAAGTCCACTAAGTCCTACTTCTTGTTCAGCCAATTGCTAAGACAAACAAGTTTGTTTACATTTACAGATAAATAATAATAATAATATATGGAGATATACCTATCTCATAGAACTGGAAGGGACCCCAAAAGGTCATTGAGTCCAGCCCCCTGCCTTCACTAACAGGACCAAGTTCTGATTTTTGCCCCAGATCCCTAAGTGGCCCCCTCAAAGATTGAACTCACAACCCTGGGTTTAGCAGGCCAATGCTCAAACCACTAGCTATTCCTTCCCCTGGGAGATAATGCTGCCCTCTTCTTATTTACAATGTCACTAGAAAGTGAGACCAGGCATTTGCATTGCACTTTTGTAGCTGACATTGCAAGGTATTTACTTTACGTGCCAGATATGCTAAACAATCGTATTGCCCTTCATGCTTCGGCCACCACTCCAGAGGACATGCTGCCATGCTGATGACGCTTGTTAAAAAACTGTATTAATTAAATTTGTGACTGAACTCCTTGGAAGAGAATTGTATGTCCCTTGCTGTTTTACCCGCATTCTGCCATATATTTCATGTTATAGCAGTCCCGGATGATGACCCAGCACGTGTTCGTTTTAACACTTTCACTGTAGATTTCACAAAACGCAAAAAAGGTATCAATGTGAGATTTCTCACCGACTCAACATTTAAGAATCTGAAGTGTCTTCCAAAATCTGAGAGGGACAAGGTGTGGAGCATGTTTTCAGAAGTCTTAAAAGAGCAAAACTCCGATGCAGAAACTACAGAACCCAAACCACCAAAAAAGAAAATCAGCCTTCTGCTGGTGGGATCTGACTCAGATGATGAAAATGAACATGCATCGGTCTGCACTTCTTTGGATTGTTATTGAGCAGAACCAGTCGTCAGCATGGACGCATGTCCGCTGGAATAGTGGTTGAAGCATGAAGGGACATATGAATCTTTAGTGCGTCTAGCACATAAATATCTTGCGACGCCAGCTATAACAGTGCCATGCGAACACCTGTTCTCACTTTCAGGTGACATTGTAAACAAGAAGCGGGCAGCATTATCTCCTGCATATGTAAACAATTTGTTTGTCTTAGCGATTGGCTGAATAAGAAGTAGGACTGAGTGAACTTGCAGGCTCTAAAATTTTACATTGTTTTATTTTTGAATGCAGTTCTTTTTGTACAGAATTCTACATTTGTAAGTTCAACTTTCATGATAAAGAGATTGCCTTACAGTACTTGTATTAGGTAAATTGAAAAATATTATTTCTTTTGTTTTCTTACAGTGCAAATACTTGTAATCAAAAATAAATTTAAAGTGAGCACTGTACACTTTTATTTTGTGTTGTAATTGAAATCAATATATTTGAAAATGTAGAAAACATCCAAAAATATTTAAATGGTATTTTATTATTGTTTAATACCACGATTAAATCGCGATTAATTTTTTTAATCACATGATTAATTTTTTTAATTGCTTGACAGCCCTAGAATTTATCTAATATAGAAGTGTCAAGCCTGGGGTTGGGTCTTTGTTTAGTTTCTGTGTAACTTGTATATGTTTGCCCTCCCTTACTATTTCATCTTTTAATACGTGGTTTTTCTGTTAAATAAACGTCTTCTTTGTTCTTACCCCAAGTGGGTCTCTGGTGTGTAAACTGTGTGGAGTGTGTGCCCCAAAGTGAACTGATAACTGAGGGGGTGGGGTGGAGAGGCTGATTTCACACCTTCCAGGGTGACTAACCTGAGGGGAACAGTCAGAGTTGTCTGGTAATTAAGAATCTGGGTAGGTAGATTTGGGGAGACTTGGGACTGGAAGAGCTGTTGGTTGTAACTCTTCAAGGAGTAACAAGGCTGATGAAAGCTAGTGGGAGACCTTGTGCTTATGGGCATGCTACTGGTGTCAGAGATCTGAACCACAGCAGCATAGTATTAAGGCACCCCAAGTTTAGAGGGTGGGTGGTGACAGAACCCCTTACTTGCATGGGTAATCCCCAAAAGTCACAGTGGTGTAGTCAGTACAGCAGCTGCACCTCATCTCAGTGAACTGAGGCTCACCTGTGAAACATTTGCTAAATAGACATTAAGAGATAAAAAAGTGAAGGAGCAAAGTACAATCAAATGGCTTATTATTTTCTTTTGTTTGTTTATTTTGGATTAAGGGACATACAACAAGGAAAGGAGACTGTGAGCCAGTTAGTCCTTGGATACTATGCTAAAAAGCAGCTTGGGAGCTTATGTTTGAAATATAGTTTGAAATGGTTGAATGTGAAATCACAGGGATAGATCGAATTTTATATTAACCATCTAGACCAATATGTGTAAACAAGGAATTGAGTGGTTTTCTAATACTTAATTCAGAAGGAGTATTGACTCCTGTAGGATGCTGTTTGTGTTGTGTAGATTCTCAAAATGTTTTGAATTGACCTTCGCATGCTTCCTGCAGCATAGGTGGTGCATCTTTCCGTGCTAACTCTCTAAGTAAGTAACACTGAGTTTCTGTGAGGAGGATTTCTATGGCAAGAAACCCCAGGCTGAGATTTTAAAAAGTAAGAGCCTAAATTTAGGCTTCTAAATCTATATTTTGGTATCTAACCAAGTGGCCTGATTCTCAAAGGTGCTGAGCACTCAACAGCTCCCATTGATCTCTGACCCCTGCTTCTCTCATGTACCGCTTAGGAGAGAACCATTCCTGCATCTACTCCCCAAGGGTCAGTTTGTGGAGAGGTTCTGTGTTTGTCAGCCTTTGTTTCCTGCTCAGTGTGGTCCCTGATAAACTAATGTTGTCATCACATTTAGTGTCCTGTAGCGGGGTGGTTACCCCGCTCCTGCCTGAGGGGTTTAAAACAGCCCTGGCAGAGGGCTGGGGCAAAGGGAAAAGCTAATGGGCTGATTGGGGAAGTAGCCACAGCTGGGCCATGCCCCAATCAGGCCCCAGCTGGCCTGTATAAGAAGGCTGGGAGCCAAGAGCTCAGCAGTCTCTCTCTCCATGTAGAGAGAGAAGGGCCTGGCTGCAGGGAGCAGAGACAGGGTACCTGAGTGGAGCAGGGCTGGGGAAAGGCTGAGGAGCTGGGGAGCTCCAGCCTGGAAAGCCCCAGGCTGCAGCCTAGCATTGGGCCAAGGGTACTGAGGGTTGCAGAGGGCAGCCCATGGTTAGGCCAAGGCAGCAGGTCCAAACCCAACCTTGCCTGTGATGAGTGGCCTATACTGCAGTCTGCCCCAGGGAGTGGGGGCTAGTTGGTGGCTGGCAGTGGCCTTATTCTGAGGCGAGGTAGGGATAGTGGGTGGGGGTTCCCCAGGGAGGGGAGACCCTAGTACTGAGGGGTGTACGGCCAGGGGGCAGCACCCCAGATACAAGGGCACCGGGGTCCGGGAGGGACACGGGGCCAGAGGACAGGCGGATCACCGGCCTGCAGGGGGCGCTCCAGGACGCTGGAAGAGCTAATTCCCGAGATGACCAGCAGGAGGCGCCGCAGGGGTGAATCCGCTCCTCTACAGTCCTCTGTCTTATTTTATGGTCTCTATGTAAGACTTGCTCATCTGTATAAGAGCTAGGTTATATTGTTATCTTGCTAGGGAGCAAGCTATTTCAGGCCAGCTAGTGTATGCGGTAGGGTGTGATGAGTCACCTTAAGTTTTCTGCAAGTGGAGGAAGTTTTTTCCTTACTGGTATCTTGAGGATGCATTGGCTGAATTTTAACTTCATTTGGGTGCCACTTAAGATTGTTTCTCAAAGTGTGATGAAAATATTCCCTGATGAAGTATTTATTACGGGGTCACATTTCTGATTTATTTTCAGTTAGTCAAAAATCCTGAAATAATGTAAAATGATTGTAGGCAGGACAAAAATGTTAGTGGAAACTGCCCTGAAGTACATGCAAAGTACAGTATCTCTACAGAGAATCAGGTAAACATTCATTTTCTAAGGAACCTGTTCTCTGAGGGATTGAGGGCACCTAGTGTAACGTGCCGGATAGGGCTTTTAGTGCTGGGTTTGGCTTGAATAGCAATTGAAGAGTATTCCAGGGCCTAAATGAGTAGCAGTGCTGAAAGTGGAACCCTTCCACCTTCCTCCCCCCCCCCCTCACCCCCCCCCCCCCCCACACACACACACTGGTTCCTGTGTAAAAGCTTAAGCAGGGATTCTCAAACTCTCGCAGTGTGGCTTGCATCTGATAACATAAGAACGGCCATAATGGGTCAGACCAATGGTCCATCTAACCCAGTATCCTGTCTGACAGTAGGTGCTGCCAGAGGCTTCAGAGGGAACAGGGCAATTATTGAGTGATCCATCCCATGTCATCCACTCCCCGGTTCTGGCAGTCAGAGGTTTAGGGACAGCCAGAGCATGGGGTTGCATTCCTGATCATCCTGGCTAATAGCCAGGGATGGACCTATCCTCCATAATGGAATATGTCTTGTGAGCACTCATATTCATAGAATCATAGAAAAAGATTAGGGTTGGAAGAGACCTCAGTAGGTCATCTAGTCCAACCTCCTGCTCAAAGCAGGACCAACACCAACTAAATCATCTCAGCCAGGGCTTTGTCAAGCCGGGCCTTAAAAACCTCTAAGGATGGAGATTCCACCATCTCCCTAGGTAACCCATTCCAGTGCTTCACCACCCTCCTAGTGAAATAGTGTTTCCTAATATCCAACGTAGACCTCCCCCACTGCAACTTGAGACCATTGCTCCTTGTTCTGTCATCTGCCACCACTGAGAACAGCCGAGCTCCATCCTCTTTGGAACCCCCCCTCAGGTAGTTGAAAGCAGCTATCAAATCCCCCCTCATTCTTCTCTTTTGCAGACTAAACAAGCCCAGTTCCCTGAACTTCTCCTCCTAAGTCATGTGCCCCAGCCCCCTGATCATTTTCATTGCCTTCTGCTGGATTCTCTCCAATTTGCCCACATCCTTTCTGCAGTGAAGGGCCCAAAACTGGACGCAATACTACAAATGTGGCCTCACCAGTGCCAAATAGAGGGGAATAATCACTTCCCTCGATATGCTAGCAATGCAGCCCAATATGTTGTTAGCCTTCTTGGAAAAAGGGCACACTGCTGACTCATATCCAGCTTCTCATCCACTGTAATCCCCAGGTCCTTTTCTGCAGAACTGCTGCTTAGCCAGTCAGTCCCCCGCCTGTAGTGGTGCATGGGATTCTTCCATCCTAAGTGCAGGACTCTGAACTTGTCCTTGCTGAACCTCATCAGATTTCTTTTGGCCCAATCCTCCAATTTGTCTAGGTCATTCTGGACCCTATCCCTACCCTCCAGCATATCTACCTCTCTCCCAAGCTTAGTGTAATCTGCAAAAAACTTGCTGAGGGTGCAATCGATCCCATCATCCAGATCATTAATTAAGATGTTGATCAAAACCAGCCCCAAGACCAACCCCTGGGTCACTCCGTTTGATACTGGCTGCCAACTAGACATCGAGCTATTGATCACTACCCGTTGAGCCCGACAATCTAGCCAGCTTTCTATCCACCTTACAGTCCATTCATCCAATCCATACTTTTTTAATTTGTTGCCAAGAATACTGTGGGAGATAGTATCAAAAGCTTTACTAAAGTTAAGATGTATCATGTCCACTGCTTTCCCCATATCCACAGACACAGTTATCTCTTTATAGAAGGCAATCGGGTTGGTCAGGCACGACCTGCCCTTGGTGAATCCATGTTGACTGTTCATGATCACCTTCCTCTCCGCCGAGTGCTTCAAAATGGTTTCCTTGAGGACCTGCTTCATGATTTTTCCAGGAACTGAGGTGAGGCTGACCAGTCTGTAGTTCACTGGGTTCTCCTTCCCTTTTTTAAAGAAGGGCACTATATTTGCCTTTTTCCAATCGTCTGGGACGTCCCCTGATCGCCACAAGTTTTCAAAGATAATGGCCAATGGCTCTGTAATCACATCAGCCAATTCCCTCAGCATTCTCGGATGCATTAGATCTAGACCCATGGACTTGTGCATGTCCAGCTCACCTCCTCCCCATACTGTATTACCCAGATCAGCAGTGTGGGAGCTGACCCTGTCTGTGAAGACCGAGGCGAAAAAAGCATTGAGTACTTCAGCTTTTTCCACATCATCTGTCACTAGGTTGCCTCCCTCGTTCATTAAGGGTCCCACACTTTCCCTGACCTTTTTCTTGTTGCTAACATATCTGTAGAAACCCTTCTTGTTACCCTTCACATCCCTTGCTAGCTGCAACTCCAGTTGTGTTTTGGCCTTCCTGATTACACCCCTGCATGCTCAAGCAATATTTTTATACTCCTCCCTAGTCATCTGTCCAAGTTTCCACTTCTTCTAAGCTTCCTTTTCTGTGTTTAAGATCACCGAAGATTTCACTGTTAAGTCAAGCTTGTTCCCTGCCATATTTGCTATTCTTTCTGTACATCGGGATGGTTTGTTTCTGCGTCCTCAATAAGGTTTATTTAAAATACAGCCAGCTTTCCTGGACTCCTTTCCCCACCTCATATTAGCCTCCCAGGGGATCCTGCCCATCAGTTCCCTAAGGGAGACTTTTCTGAAGTCCACGTCTGTATTTTGTTACTCTCATTTCTTTCTTTTTGTGAGGATCCTGAACTCAACCATCTCATGGTCACATTCTCACTCTCAATTACACAACACCTCTGTGGCAACTGCAGCAGTTGTGGCTGTGGTTGAGTAATGTTAGGAAAGTGCTGTTACTGAATGCGGTTTGTCTATTTTGGGAAGAGTTAATTACATGAGGAAGAGGAGATTGTTGCCTCTTCCATTCCTGGCTGTTCTGTCCTTCTCCACTGGTGACAGGAGGGGAGCCAGTAATGTTTGAGTGGCCAACTCTCCCCACTTGACCAGTGAGTGTTCTGTGGCTCTGAACTGAATTATGTGCAGAGAATCCCTCTGACTAGAAGCTTTGGGCACTCTTGCCCAATAACAAAACTAGCTTTAATGAGCTTGGACCCAAGACCAAGCCGGTAGAGTGGGAGTGAAAGTCCAAAGGATGATCTGCAGTCCAAGAACCATTGCTGCCGTGGGTTGCTCATGTGCATGTTGAGTCGTGTTCCAGGAAGTATGAGCATTGTTAGGGCCAAAGTGGCTTTCCATGAATCTGACCTGACTTCCAGGCCGCTCTGTTAGAGGCTTCTGCTGACATAGCTGTCTCCTGTCTTGTCTGAAGAGGGGTGAGCCCTGACCCACAGAAGCCCCTAGTGTAGACACAGCTGCAGAACTGTACTTTTACTGGTATAGCTTGTTTCACTCATGCACGGTGGTTTTACTGCAGCAGTACAGAGTGCTGCTTTGCTGATATAACAGCTGCCACACTAGAAGTGCTTTGCCTCTGGTATAATAGACCAGTATTCTTATACTGGAGAAATGCTCCTAGTGTAGACTGAGGCTAAGACATCATAGGCCCACTTTTTACCCATGCTAAGCAGGTTGAACTGTAGTGGAGTTGGATCCACTTACAGTGGGTCTGAGTAGCATTGCTCTAGGTAGATGGCTAGCCCAAAATCTTGAAATTGATATTGAACATACATATGGGCTTCTAGTAACTACACTGGCCAGACGCTGCCACAATTTTCTAATGGGTGGTCCTGATGTTAGTGAACGATGAATGTGGACACTCTGTAGACTTCATGGTATAAAGTAGCCTCAGGATTGATGGCACAATCTCTTCACAAGATCTGTATAACAGAGAACCCATCATGATCTGGAGCTTGTTTGTGGGGGTCAAAGGGACGCAGTCAACTCAAAATTTAGTTGGGGTCCAGAAAGACCTTTCAAATACTATACTTGTGTGACACTGTTGTGACAGGTTGGACCACAGAAACCCCCTTGGGAGCTGCCACCTAATGTGCCAAGACTACCTCTGCTCCTGTTTTCCCTGCCAGCTCAGGACTCCAGCACCCTGTCTTGCTGAGCCAGACACTCCCGTCTGCTCCAACACAGACCCAGGGTCTGAATTACTTGCCCCAAAGCTGCAGGTTTACTTGAAAGCAGCTAACGGAAGTGTTCCTGTCTTTTAACACTCAGATGCCCAACTCCCAATGGGGTATAAACCCAAATAAATCCTTTTTACCCTGTATAAAGCTTATGCAGGGTAAACTCATAAATTGTTCGCCCTGTACAACACTGATAGAGAGAGATGCACAGTTGTTTGCTCCCCCAGGTATTCATAAATACTCTGAGTTAATTAATAAGTAAAACGTGATTTTTATTAAATAAAGTAAGTAGGATTTAAGTGGTTCCAAGTAGTAACAGAGAGAACAAAGTAAGTCACCAAGCAAAATAAAATAAAATACACAAATCTATGTCTAATCAAACTGAATACTGAAGCATCTCTGAGGGTGAGATTATCTGTAAGTTTGGTTTTTTTTCTCTCAGAGTGGACACCTTCCAGGCCTGGGCACAATTCTTTCCCCTGGTACAGCTCTTGTTCCAGCTCAGGTGGTAGCTAGGGGATTCTTCATGATGGCTCCTCTCTCTTCTTTGTTCTGTTCCACCCCTTTATATATCTTTTGCATAAGGCAGGAACCCTTTGTCCCTCTGGGTTTCCACCACCCCCTCCCCCCACACTGGAAAAGCACCAGGTTAAGATGGATTCCGGTTCAGGTGACATCATCACATGTCACTGCAAGACTTCATTACCCACTTGCCAGCACACACGTATACAGGAAGACTCACAGGTAAAACACAGCCATCTGCAAACAATGGTCCTGGTTAATGGGAGTCATCGAGATTCCAAACCACCATTAATGGCCCACACTTTCCATAATTACAATAGGCCCTCAGAGTTATTTTTCATATTCCTAGTTTCAGATATAAGAGTGGTACATTTATACAAATAGGATGATCACACTCAGTAGATTATAAGCTTTGTAATGATACCTTACAAGAGACCTTTTGCATGAAGCATATCCCAGTTACATTATATTCACTAATTATCATATTTTTATAAAACCATATAGACTGCACAACGTCACAACTGTATCCCTAAATTCATCCTTTTTACAAAACTATGATACATTTGTACAAATTATGTCTTGTGAGCTAAGTTCCCTCTAAGCTGCATGGCTGCCCAGCAGGCTGTTAAGGATCGTGCAGGCGGGGAGAGGTGCCTCTCCCCCGGCTCCAACCTCGGAGCTGCCACGGCTGGGGAGAAGCGTCTCTCCCCTGCCTCAGCCTTGGAGCTGCTGAGGCAAGAGAGAAGCGCCCCGGCTACTGCGGCGAGAGAGGGCTGGGGGGAATCCTCTTTCCCTTCCACAGCCCCGGGGCAGCCTGCACCCCAAACCCCTTATCCTGGCCCCACCTCAGAGCCTGCACCCCCAGCTGGAGCCCTCACCCACCCCCACACCCCAACCCTCTGCCCCAGCCCTGAGCCCCCTCCCACACCCCAAACCCCTCATCCCTGGCCCCACTCCAGAACTCTCACCCCTCGCCCGCCCCGCATCCCAACCCTCTGTCCTAGCCCTGAGCCCATTCCGACACTCTGAACCCCTCGGCCCCATCCCTGCCACACATCACCTCCATATTGGTTCACATAACAAAATTCATTTGCACATGGATGTAAAAATTTAGAGGGAACATTGCTTGTGAGGTATCATTTAAAAACTCATAATCTGCTGAATGTTATTTTCCTGATAAAATATGTGTGGCAAGATTGTATGTAAAGTTATAAGATTCTGCTGGATAACACTGCGCTGACATGTCCCAAAGCTAGAAAAGAAGGCCCAAACCAGGTCTTCAGAAACAAAAGACACATTGACGTCTCGGCGAGGTATCAGCATAATCAAATGGACTATTGTCAAGGCTGTATCCCCACTTTGAACTTTAGGGTACAAGTGTGGGGGCCTGCATGAAGACTTCTAAGCTTAACTACCAGCTTAGATCTGGTCCGCTGCCACCATTCCCACAAGCTAATTCCCTTCCCTGGGAAGCTTTGAGAAACCTTTCACCAATTCCCTGGTGAATACAGATCCAAACCCCTTGGATCTTAAGACAAGGAGAAATTGACCCTTCCCCCCTCCTTCCTTTCACCAACTCCTGGTGAATACAGATCCAACTCCCTTGGATCTAAAAACAAGGAAAAATCAATCAGGTTCTTAAAAAGAAGGCTTTTAATTAAAGAAAAAGGTAAAAATCATCTCTGTAAAATCAGTATGGAAAATAACTTTACAGGGTAATCAAACTTAAAGAGCTCAGAGGACCCCCCTCTAGTCTCAGGTTCAAAGTACAGCAAACAAAGATAAACACTCTAGTAAAAGGTACATTTACAAGTTGAGAAAACAAAGTAAAACTAAGACGCCTTGCCTGGCTTTTTACTTACAAGTTTGAAATAGGAGAGACTTGTTTAGAAAGATGGGGAAAACCTGGATTGATGTCTGGTCCCTCTCAGTCCCAAGAGCGAACAACCCCCTAAACAAAGAGCACAAACAAAAGCCTCCCCCCCCCCCCAGATTTGAAAGTATCTTGTCCCCTTATGGGTCCTTTGGGTCAGGTGTCAGCCAGGTTACCCGAGCTTCTTAACCCTTTACAGGTAAAAGGATTTTGGAGTCTCTGGCCAGGAGGGGTTTTATAGTATCTACACAGGAGAGCTGTTACCCTTCCCTTTATAGTTATGACAACTATCATAAACTCTCACCTAGGTAAGCAGCCATTCTTCAGCAGAAAGAAGGGTGTAAGCAAGAACTTTACATATAGACAATAGAACAGCTGTGGGTTCCTGTGTAAACAGACTGGCTGTCAGCTGAACCCCAGCTGGAGATAATCCTCAAAGAGAGGAGAGTGTTATAGGAATAGAGAACACATACAACATCAATTACCTCTGTACTCCACTCTGTTCACGGCAGCAACAACTGAAGAAACACTGAACTGGGGGAGAGGTCCTGGTCTGGAGGCTTCCAGACAATAAAGACTGTAAAGCATGTGGTGAGAAAAACCTTTGCTTTGAATCCATTTAACTTGCTAAGTTAGATATCCGTCTGCATTTTCTTTTATTTTCTTTGTAACCAATTCTGACTTTTAAGCCTCATTAGTTGTAATCAGTTAACATGTATCTTTCTGTAGTTAATAAGCTTGTTTTATGGTTTTATCTAAGCCAGTGTGTGTTTGGATTGAAGTGTTAGGAACCTCCACTTGAGATAACAAGGTTTGTGCATATCATTTTCCATTGATGAAATGATGGACCTTCTATGATCTTACATTGTCCAGTAGAGAGCTGAGCAGTACAAGATGCACATTTCTGGGGGAAGATATATAAAAAATATGGAGATATACCTATCTCATAGAGCTGGAAGGGACCCTGAAAGGTCATCAAGTCCAGCCCCCTGCCTTCACTAGGCAGGACCAAGTACTGATTTTGCCTCAGATCCCTAAGGATTGAACTCACAACTCTGGGTTTAGCAGGCCAATGCTCAAACCACTGAGCTATCCCTCCTCCCTGGGATAGATCTGGGACTGGGAGTTTGCTGGTGTCACCCTGTATGTAATTCATGAGTGGCTAGCCAGAGCATTCATGCAATTCAACTGGGAGTGATTTTGCCCGCTAGAGGCTGGTACCTCAAATTGGAGAATTGAGGGGACACAGCTGTTCAACAGTCCAGACTGTACCCTGGGTAATGTCACAACTTGCAATGGTGGGACTCCCCCAGTCAATTTTTATGGGCTTTGTTACATTTCTCCCCTGGCCCCCATGTACTCATTGCTGTGTGAAAACCCACAAAAACAGCAGAAGAAACTGATGGAAAAACTTTACTGTATAGTGGAAAACTGAAACTGATCACATAGCACTGGTGCTTGTACTAGAAGGAGAGAGCCTGAAACATGGGGCCTGGTGTACTGCCTAAGGCCCAAACAAAAGTCAGGCCCTGCTGATATAAAGCAAAGTTAGCAAGAGTCAGACTGTGAGCAAAAGTCAGGCCCTGTTACAAAATATTCCTGCTTACAGGTTCATTGTCTGGTACATGAACATGGCTCGTGCTGCAAAACCACAAACACTCCTAGGAAGTGCTAGACACTGGATACTTGCATAGACACATTCCAGAAAGATCATGTCCGAACACCCCGATACCAACACACACCCCGAAGATGACACACTGACCCCTCCTAAAGATAAGATCAGGATGACAGGGATAGAGATATTTTGATCGAACCAAGAGGTACAAAGTAAAGGGTGGTTACTAACCACATCAGAGGAATACGTAACTGGTTTGTATCAGGGAATAAAAGAGTTGTAACCGGGGGGTGTCTTTATCTGGCTGAAGGTCCTGCTGCTCACTGATTGCTGGCCCATTGTAACGGGCATAACTGTCTTAGTATCCCTGTAGAATCTATGGCAGGGGTGGGCAAACTTTTTTGACCTGAGGGCCGCATTGCATTTCCAAAATTGTATGGAGGGCCGGTTAGGGGAGGCTGTGCCTCCCCAAACAGCCAGGCGTGGCATGGTCCCCGCCCCCTTTCTGCCTCCCCCTGCTTCTTGCCCCCTGACGATCCCCCTGGGACCACTGCCCCATCCACCGCCCTGCTCTGTGTCCCTGACCGCCCCGGACCCCCCGCCCCTAACTGCTCCCCGCTGCCCCATCCAACCCCCCCTCTCCTTCCTGACGTGCCCCCCCCCGGGACCCCTGCCCCATCCAACCACCCCTTCTCCCTGACCGCCCCCGGCACCCCCACCCCTGACTGCTTTCTGCCGCCCCATCCAACCCCTCCTCTCATTCCTGACTGCCCCCTGGGGATCCCTGCCCCCATTCAACCCCTCTGTTCCCCACCCTCTGACCGCCCTGACCCCTATCCACACCCCCGCCTCAACCACCCCCTGAACTCCCCTGCCCTCTATCCTACCCACCCCCCTGCTCCCTGCCCCCTTACTGCACTGTCTAGAGCACGTGTGGCTGGCAGCGCGGTTGCACCAGGACAGGCAGCTGCGCAGCACAGAGCACCCGGTCAGGCTGCAGCTATGCTGCCCTGGGAGATTGCAGCCTGCCGCCCAGCGGGGGAGGGGGAACAGCAGGAAGGGTCTGGGGGTAGCTTCCCGGCCGGGAGCTCAGGGGCCAGGCACGAGGGCCTGCAGGCCGTAATTTGCCCACCCCTGATCTATGGGGTGCTATTACTGTGCTTCGTTGACAATAAACCTGGCTGAGCGCCTTCGCCACTGAACTGAGTCTGTGGGATCGAGGTCTGCTGTGCTGGCTACCTGGCCAGAACCAGTTCAACACAGAGAGTGAACACACACTCAGCCAGCAACTGACAGCAGTGCTAAATATACAAAATAAATGAACTGGAAAAATAAATAACTTTTTTCTTCAGTTATAGGCATCTTGAGTATTGTAACAGTAATTGGTAAAAAAAAAAAAAAATCTGAAATATTTTTTTAAAGTAGGCTGTGTCCTTTTAAGATCTCCAGTAGTGCTTTTTGTGTGTTACTGAAATGAATTGCTCTAGGTGTTGCTAGAGGAAATTGTCTATATGTGATAAAAGTAGCAGCAATGTCTTGTTAGTATAGTGGCTGCTGCTAAAACATACTATTGGATATTGCTCTGGTATTTAACTATTCTGTTATGAACTTGGGAATAGCTGCCAGTCCCAAGGTAAAAACAAATACCTGGATTTGGTAAATCCTGGCTGTTTAGCCCTTTTTTTGAATAGTAAACTCTCTACCTAGACTCTTAGATAAAGCTGGCTAAAAACATGTAATTACTTTGTGAAAAATGTTAGTTTCCATTTCACAGGGTTCAGAAGGGCCCTTTTTTGCAGTATCTTTCTACTGACATTTTTTTGCTTTGTGAAAACCCCAGGAGGGTAGGAGGAATGGGATCTGGATTCCTCTGCTTGACCTCTCTGTCTAGTTTCCCTCTTTCCCTCTGTCAAATAGGGAGGATGATGCTGAGCCACCTCTGAAACGCTTGGGCGGGAGGCCCTGTGGAAGTGTAAAGTACAAGTAATAATTCATTCAGCAGTTTATGCAACTAAACATCTTAAAATGTGTCCTAAAAGCAGAGGGGTGGCTTTTTGTACATGCTGCACAAGGCTTGGAGATGAGGTAGGGCTTAAGTTCTTATGTAAGACCCTGCTGCAAACTCCAGCTCCCCTAACAAGCCATGCTTGGGCTGATTGAAGTGACAACAAATGGAAAATCATGACAACGGTGCAAAGGTCATAATTTTAGTTTACAAAAAGTCCAGGCCCATGCTGTTTTAGTGACTGTTAGCTTAATCCTTTTCTAATGGAAAATATCTTTCTAAGCTTTCAGACTATTAGGGACAGTTATCAAAAAAGCACAAGTGAAGTGTGAGAGAACAGGCTTACTCAGTAGCATGCAGCTAGAGGGAAAAGACCATGAAATATTCCTGGGTTTTGCCACAGAAGTCATGGCCATGGCAAACACAAAGCTTAGCAGAGCTCCTCGTGCCAAAGCAAGGGTAGAGTAAAAAGCATCCCATGAAGTGGTCAGATCCCCAGAAGAGACTTACTTGGCACAAGGGTTAGATTGACTGTCAGTGCTTAAATAACCATCTGGGCTGTCCAGGACACAATGAAGACTCTCCCTACTCTGAAGAGCATCTCCTCTTCATGTCACAGGAAAGCAGAACCTTGAAGACCGTTGACATGGGAGCATGAGAAGCCAGAGATCCAGTCTGATGCCTACTAAAAGTCAATGCGCTCTGCAGTGCCAGTGAGCAGAAGCAGAAGAGGAAAAAATATAGAATGAGCCAGTCGGCCTGCGCGTGTCCTCTTTTGCCCTTTGTTAGCCCTTCACAGAATCATGCAGATGCCCTTTCTCCGGAGTACTCAGTGTTTGCTGTTCTAGCTAGGCTCACCCATCTCTGCGTTACCAATACTGTGGGAGCAGAGCTCACTGCATCCCTCTGTACTGCTTTCTCTGCATTTATAGCATGTGGCAGAACACAGCAGAGGTGCAGTTGTAACAGTATGGTCCTGATGAGATTCTCACAAGTGTCCTTTGCACACGCAGGGGCCATCCAGAAGGATCTTCTGAAGTTGCCTCCTGGTGCCTGGGATCAGTCCTCTTTGGGAGCACATTAACATCTGCTTTTAATTGCATGTTATTGCTGAAGGTATCTTTAAATGGCTTGTTTATGCTGTATGGTGCCTGGGAAGGTAATACTGTTGTAGGCAAACTGCCCCTAGTTGGAAGGAAGTTCAAACCTGCTGTCTTGTCACAACTGTTTTTCTGACCTTTCCATGAGTGCCCAGGCCAGATGGGAGGACTAAGCTTCAATCTGATCATGACCAGGCTGCTCATTGCATTAATAAGGTCTCTGCTATTGAGCAGACAACTTTGATAAGCAACCTGCTCCTAATTATAACTCCATACCAGGCTTAAGATCCCTCTGGGAAGTGGTAGACTTTTGCGTAAATAGATCTTATCAGGCTGTCCCTGTGCCTCACCCTGCCAAGACAAAGCACCATGGAGCACAAGAGTTGAGTAATATGGCCCTTGCTATAACAAATTATTAACACCAGCCTTGCTGCTGATCAGTACCCACTGGAGGGCTGCTATGTGCCCACTGCATCTTTTGGGATACATTCTTCTCAAAGTCCAGGAATCTAGATTAGAGTGTCTCCAAATCATTAGTTTCAGAAGCCTCCTGATGTGGCAAGTTAAATATGTTAGTTATGGTCTAGAGCAGGGTTTCTCAACCTGTGGGTAGAGATCCAAAATTGGGTCACCAGAATGTTTCAAGGGGTCACACAGCATGTCCTGTGGCTCCTGTCCTGTCCCTTGGGTCCCCGCTGTAACGGGTTGGATCACAGAAACCCCCGTGGGAACTGCCAACTGATGTGCCAAGACTACTACTAAATAAATCTGTTTTACTCCTAGATTGTTCACCCTCTATACTACTGCCCCTGCTTTCCTGCCCTTTCCAGCTTGGTTTGAGCCAGACCTGCTAGCCCGCTCCAAACCCAGACCCAGGTCTGAACCGTGTCCCCTAACAGCTGTAGGCTTTCCTGGAAACAGCTTAGGAAGTGTTCCTGTCTTTAATACTCAGATGCTCAACTCCCAGCATGGATTTACCAAGAACAAATCATGCCAAACCAGCTTGATTTCCTTCTTTGACAGGGTAACTGATTTGGTGGATGGGGGAATGCGGTGGATATAATATATCTGTATTTTAGCAAAGGCTTTTGACACAGTCCCACATGACATTCTCATTAGTAATCTGGAGAAATGTGTATTAAATGGATACATAATTGTTTAAACAACCACAATGAATAACTATTAATGGAATTATGTCAGATTGGAGGGAGGTCTCAAGTGGGGTTCCACAAGGATCTCTTCTGGATCCCGTGTTGTTTAAAATCTTTATTAATGACCTGGATGTAGGTATAGCGAGCATACTGATGACATCAGACGACACAAAGGTAGGGGAGATTGCCAACACGTTGGAGGATAGAGCTAAAATTCAAAAGGATTTTGATAAATTGGAGAACTGGGCCATCAACAACAAAATGAAATTCCACAGACAAATGTAAGGTGCTACATTTAGGAAAGAAAAGCCAAATGCACAAATACAGAATGGGGGATAACTGGCTTGGCAGCAGCACTGCTGAGAAGGATCTGGGAGGTGTGCTGGATCACAACCTCAACATGAGTCAGCAATGCAATGCTGTTGCAACAAAAGCAAATGCAATTTTAGATTGCATTAACAGAGCATGCAAGTACTGCTCTACTTAGCACTGGTTAGACCTCAGCTGGAGGACTGTGTCCAATTTTGGTCACTGCTGTATTAATTTAATTTAATTTTAATTTTAATTTAGAAAGGAGAGAAATTAGAAAGGATCCAGATGCGAGCGACAAAGACGACCAAAGGGATGGAATGCAAACCATACGAGCAAAGGCTGAAAGAACTGGGCAATGTTTAGTTTGGAAAAATGGAGATTAAGGGGGGACACGATAGCAGTTTTCAAATATTTGAAAGGCCGCCATAAAAAGATGGAGAAAAATTGTTCTCTCTTGCCACAGAGGGCAGGACAAGAGGCAATAGGTTCAAACTACAGCACAGCAGATATAGATGAAATCTCAGGAAAAACTTGAACTGTAAGAACAGTAGGACAATGGAACAAACTGCTTAGGGAAGTCATGAAAGTGCCTTCACTGGAGGTTTTTAAAAGGAGGCTAGATAGCCATCTGTTTAGCCACAACGAATCCTGCATCTTGGCAGGGGGTTAGACTAGATGACGCTTGTGGTTCTATGATTCTATATCTCAACGCCCCTGTATCTCTGTCCTTGTTAAATTGTATCTACACCCTTTCCTGTGCATCTCAATATCCCTTCCCCATTGTTGTTTTTATGGCTGAATGCTTTTGTCTGCCATCCAATATTGCACTCTGCTGTCTTGCAGTATAGTAGAAACTGCTTTAGTAAACTCTGCTTGAATAAAGCCTTGTTTCGTAGAGTTCTGTGGCATTGTCCTTGTAGGAAGGTATTGTCTTTAATTCCCTATTTCGTCTCCTATTTTGTTGAAAGTTCAGAATTGTCCCTGGGAAATCTGAACAGGCTGGAACATTAGGACTCTCCATTTATGTGGGGAGTCGATCAATTGAGCTCTACTGACTGGACGAGTGGTTGTTGTTTTTTTTTTGTACATTATGAAAATAAACTCCATGAAGGAACGTGATCCTAATCCTGTTAAGGGGAAGAGCACTGGCCTCTCCTCTGGTGGGTGGGGGTGGGGGTGTGCACGTGCATGCGCTAAGTTAGCTCCAGCGACTATCTCCTAAAAGCCCGTCTGCAGCTCTGTCTCTGGGGCAAAGAGAGAGAATGTGGATGGGTCAGATGCAGGCTGTCATGCTACTTAGTCCTCCCTGGCCTTTCTTTGATAAGCCTAACTAGTTCATTAAAGCCTAACTAGTGCTGCTTTGTTCTCTGGTTTCCCTATCAAAATTGTGCAGCTCCGGGAAATGTACACGAGCCAGCATTTGAACCAAGCCTGTGCTCTAATCAGGCCATTGTTTTATGTGTGCAGAAGCAGTGTGAGAAAGCTGGTGGCCTCCTGCCATGGATCCTACACACAGTTGTGTGAGGAGGGCACAGCCCTGTCTGTCGGGAAGCATGAATGTGGGTAAAGAGAGAAGGAAGCAGGAGACTGGGAGGAGGGAAAGAAACAAAAATTGGGGAAGGGGAGGAAAGAGGCCAAAGGGCAGCAGCAGCAGTGGCCCTAAGAGGGGGAGATTCCCACTGAGTGGTGTCAAATGTAAAAAACAACAGAAAAGAAACCACCCTGTTACTTACTGCATATGACCAGATTCTCCCCAGATCTCTGTGAGGCTGCCTGGGGGGACCCAGACCCTCCCAGTGACTGCTGGCAGGGAGATCCGACAGGCACTGAAGGAAGCTGGAGTCCTAAACTACAGCCCACGGACTGTATTTAAAAGTGGAAATGGGTCCATGAGTTGGATATTTCTTTACTGCAGGGGTGGGCAAACTACATCCGGCCTGCGGGACCGTCCTGCCCAGTCCCTGAGCTCCTGGCCAGGGAAGCTACCCCTGGCCCCTCTCCCGCCGACCCCCCTCCCCCGGAGCCTCACCTCACCATGCGAGCAGCACTCTGCGGGGCGGGTTTGCACGCTCCTGCAGGGCAGCATGTCTGGCTCTGCGCCACTGCCAGACACGCTGCTCTGAGCGGCATGATAAGGGGACCAGGGCTGGGGGGTTGGATAAGGGGAAGGGGATCCCGGGAGGCAGTCAGGGGACAGGGAGCAGGGGATGGTTGGATGGGGCGGAGGTTCTGGGGGGGGGTAGTCATGGGATGGGGAATGGGGGGGTTGGATAGGGGGTGGGGGTGTGGATATTGGTCAGGGCAGTCAGGGGACAAGGAGCAGGGGGGCTTAGATAGGGGGTGGGGTCCGGGGGGAGCGGTTAGGGGCGGGGGGGTCTCTGGAGGGGGCGGTCAGGGGACAAGGAGCAGGGGGGGTTGGATGGGTCAGGGATTCTGAGGGGGGCAGTTGGGGGGCAGGAAGTGGGAGGGGGTTGGAGGGGGACAGGGACAGGCTGTTTGGGGAGGCACAGCCTTCCCTACCTGGCCCGCCATACAATTTTGCAACTCCGATGTGGCCCTCGGGCCAAAAAGTTTGCCCACCCCTGCTTTACTGGAACCTGTCCTAATAGTCCCTCCAAACACTCCTGCCATGCATAGGCGGGGATCTGCTCCATCTTTCTCAGGAGACCGGTTCCTATAACCTCTAGGTTTGTTAGGACTAGCTAGGATGGTCTCTTTAGCACATGGGCTAACGAGCAATGCCTGGGACTGGCACAGGTCAGCCTGGGCTGTTACAGGCCACCATGGCCCTATGCAGTGAGGAGACGAGGCAGATCCCTTGGGTCCATAGCGAGAGGTGCCGGGTCTGTACAGTAATACTCCTAGGCTGAGGTTTTCAAAGGCCACTGGAAATCTATCTTAAACGGTAACAAGGCTGTGAATTCTTTCGAGTTTTGTTCTTTAGAAAACAGAAGCCCCCAATTCTGGTGCGTGCTATATGCAGCTGCCCAAATGCCCATCTCCCTCACGCGCCAGTTTGTCCTCATCTCCCTTTGTCCAGTCCCATTGCTGGCTTCCACACTCCTTTTCAGATCACATCTAAGGCTTTGTCTTCACTACCCGCCGATCCGGCGGGTAGCAATCGGTCTATCAGGGATCGACTTACCGCGTCTAGTGAAGACGCGGTAAAATCAATCCCTGATTGCTCTGCCGTCGACTCCGGAAATCCACCTCGGCAAGAGGCGGCCGCGGAGTCGGCGGCAGCGCAGCAGCGGTCGACTTTCCCGCGTCCTCACCGCCAGGTAAGCCGACCTAAAATACGCAACTTCAGCTACGGTATTCACGTAGCTGAAGTTGCGTATCTTAGGTCGGACCCCCGCTGTAGTGTAGACCTAGCCTAAGACACTCGTCCTCCCCTTCATAGCTCAACACAGCTGTACCATGGCCACATCCCTGCTCTCCTCGCCTCCTGCCCTTCCTCTTTCACTCCTGCCTAGGCATCTCCCAGCTAAACAGTCACAAGATCTGCCCTCTCCTCCTTTGAACCCCCAAAGACTCACTTCCCCCATGCCTTCTGAGGTGGATCAGGGGTATCAGCCTGTTGCATCCTACATACTTCACTGTATATGGCCACTGTGATCCTAGGTTGAGACTTGCTGTACAGAGTCCACACCTTGCTGAGCTGGGAAACCAAGAAATACAGCTTTAGAACCCCAACTTATGACATACAACAGGAAGAATATGCTGGCTGCTTTTGAGTGTACCATCAACTATCTCCTTGGGTTTAGTGATGCCCAGGAGGCAGGCTTTTATTTTGGAGAGGAAGCATTTGAAGCTGGCAAGGGTGTCAGGAAATGGAATAAACCGGAGGCAGCACTCTGGTCTTATGATGACTAGCTCAGACCATTCACTGCAGACCACAGGTTGAGTGAGTGAACAGTACTGCAGTGTGTCTATGGACTCTCCTCCCCCTCCCACGTCTGGCTGGGGTGTCTTCCATTGAAAAGCTCTGAGCTCGAGGGTGGCTGCTCAGAGCAAGTCAGGAAGGTTGGAAATCGCTGGCTGCTAGCTGGACTGCTGTAAGTAGACTGCTAATAACTGCCATGTATTTCTTGTATGTATCGCTTCTTAGTATCAGGCAGGATTGGCAGATTCATGGCTTGGGAATGGCACAGAAACTGTGTCTTTTGTGCTTAAGACTTGTGAACAGTTCAGTTTCTCTTCTTCTCTAGGTTTGCTTTCAGGGCTTTCATTACAGTTTGGCATCAGCTTTAAATCCTGAAACTTTCACTACCTGCTCTGGGGAATGTAGAGATTAGCTGGCTTTAGTTTGTGAACCTCTAAATGCTGTCCTTGCTACTAAATCAACCCTGTCAGGAGACCCATTCGCCACATAGTTGTCCCCCATTCAGGAATGCTGTCCCACCTGTGTTGCAAGATGGAACCATCTGGGGACTGATGTCTCCCTCCCAACATGGCTGATTCATGTACTGTCACTAGGACCTCTGACAAACACTATTCCAGGAATAGAGTAAATAACCCTCATACAAGAGAACCTGATAGCTGTTTTGCAAGGGTTCCATTCTTCTGGGCAGTAGCCATGGAAATAGATGGCTTTTATTCCTTTGAATAGCTGGTGTGTGAAAAGCTAAACAACTCTATTGTGTGGAGCATGTTTAAGTGCTGTGGGAGTTGATTATTTTTTGGTTATGCCCTGTGGTTATGTCTGTGCAGGTATTAATTTCAAAGGGGGCTCAGTGTACTGGAATCCACTTAGTTGTCTGGCTTGGCAAGAAGGGCTCCATTTGCTCACTAGGAGTCTTAGGGTTTGTCTGTGCTGCAGTTGGAGTTGTGGCTGCAGCATGTGTAGATGTACCCGATCTAGCTCTGGTACCAATAGTAGTGAAGCCGCAGCAGCACAGTCTTTAGTATGGGCTTTACAAGCCTGCCAGGGATCCTAGATATCGACTTGAGTGGCTGGCCTGGGTTGAAGCCTGTGCTGTTAGGGCTTCACTGCTGTTGGTATTCGCACTAGTTACGTCTAAGTGAGCTGGGGTGCATCTGCATGGGCTGCAGTCACACCTCTAGTTAAGTGTAGACAGACCCTTAGACCAGGTTGAGTGCTTCCTCTTCAGCATTTGTCTGGATCCCTCCCACAGTCTAGACCTTTCATGACCTGTAGTGTCTCTCTGGGATGTGTGAAGGACTGGCTGCCACTGGAGAGCTTACCCCAGAGAGGTCTGAGCAACAGGCCTGGCTGTCTCCAGGGAAGAGCCACAATGAACTATCCTTTACATAGCGTATTGCCTCCTCAAAGCACCTCGTTCTTCTTAACTGGCCCTTGCAGATACCCTGGGAAACGGGGAGCATCGGGATCCCTATGGTACAACCAGTGCTTGTCTTGCATCTTCTGAGAGTAAGCCAAGAGGTGGCCAATCTTCCTTCAGTCGCTCTCTATAATCCCCAGTAATACTCTGCTACGTCTGTCCCAGGGCTCCACAGAGGAGTGACCCCACCTACATCTGGCCCAAAGCGATGGAGGGAATTGGTGTCCGGAGTTGGGATCAGAACTCAGGATCTGGTTCCGCACTCCTAGTCCTGTGTGTAAGTCCTGGTCTGCTTCTCTTAATGTCTTGATGAGCCTCCAAACGGAACGCACTGCCACTGTATAGAGAGCTGGCCCCAGAACTAAACTGTGATGTGAAAGGGTCAGCAAAACGAGATGCTGAAGAAATTTATCCCTTAACCTATTTTTCCCTTCCCTACTTTTCTTCCTCATCCAGTAGGATACTGTTGAGGATGCAGGTGAACCCGCTGCATGTGCTAGAAGTGCTGTGTAGACAGGTGAACCTGTCCAGGTCTCAGTAGTCACTGTGCAATTTTATCTCCTTCCCTGACTGCATTAACAAATGCTAGAGCAGGCAGCAGTGCAGTCTGGAGAGCAAACCTCCCCTTCACATAAAAATACCTGCCGCTGACGGCTGGGTGTGTGCTCTGGACTGAACCTATTTAAAGCTTTTGCCATAATAGGAGCTAGTGTCTGGCCCCAGTTAGACTCTGGCTTTGTAAAAGTGGTGTCCCTTGCAGGATATGCAGCTCTTCGGCTGGCAGCCAACTTGTTACTCTGGATTGCTCTTGCTGCCTTAAGACTTGTTGCAGACCCACAAACCCACTAATTTACTAGAGCTGCTGCTCCAAGCCATCTGTTCCCACCATGAGCTGGGGAGAGTGAACATCCTTGATTGTAACTTCAGTCGATTAGTGCCCAGCACTCACCATGCAGCCAGGCTGACTTTTTCCTTGCTCTCCAGGGGGGTGACTCTCTTATTTTTAAATGATTTTTCCATGTATTGATTCCCTTTGCACAATGGCTTGAGCTGTCTTTCCATCATTATCTTACTTTAAGGGCTCACGAAATATCTTACTACACTTGTCAAATAGCTGTAGAGATCTTGGGGGTGGGGTGGGGGGGTGGCGGGGAGAGCGGTGGTCCTCGTTCCTTAGGGAGAAAGGTGTGGGGGGCTTTGTGTGAACACCAAGGGCAGTATTAACCAACTCAGACTTGAAAAAACAAAACCAATCCCTTCCCCCCCCACCCCCCCAAACGGCACAATAGAACCAAACCCCACTTTCTCACTCAAATACTTCACTGTCATTTTGTTAAGGTAGTTAGCTTTTTCTGAATGCTCCTCCCACTGCTGACATCCCCTGCATCCCAAGACAAAGAGTAAATCATTAAAATCTAAAAAATAATCCCTACCTCCCACACAGTTTTTTACCTGAAAAGGAAGAAGAGCCAAGACTTCCTGGAGTCTGCTAGGGACTTGGCTATTGCTGTTGATTTTACAGGTCTCCGTATGTTAGGGAGAAGGGTGGCAGTTTAAAACTCTAAGACAGAGGGATAGTTGTTTAATTTGGACACTGGTGCATCCAGGGAAAAGCCATTAAAGACATCAGTGGGGGAATGAAGGCGGTTTCCTGTGGGGGGTGCGGGGGATTTCATATTATCCTACTGTGGGAAGGGAGGGGTGGCAGAATGCACAAAATCCTCAAACTCTGGAAACATCACTTAATTATTTAGCTTAAAGGGGTTCTCAAACTGGGGGTCGGGACCCCTCAGGGGGTCACAAGGTTATTACATGGGGGGGTCGTGAGCTGTCAACCTCTGCCCCAAACCCTGCTTTGCTCCAGCATTTATAATGGTGTTAAATATATAAAAAAGTGTTTTTAATTTATAAGGGGGGTCACACTCAGAGGCTTGCTATGTGAAAGGGGTCACCAGTAAAAAAGTTTGAGAGCACTGGTAAACTCAGAGCTCACTCCAGCCTGCATCAGTTTCTGGTGTGCTTATCTCAGCCTCTCCACTTCCACTTCCCAACCACCTAAAAACTTCTGCAAAAGCTGGTTTGTTTCCTGATCACCATTGCTCCCATATTGAAGACCTTTCTCCATCTCTTCTGCACACAACACTCCCCTTCCCACTGTCTCCTGTAGCTGGTGGGTTTTCATTTCATTGTTTTTTTTTAAAATTGGATCATTTTGTTGTGAATAGAATCCTAGACCATAAAGGACGCAGAGCACAGTCTGTTGTAGTCAATAGGGCTACCTAGCACATCTCTCCAAGGGGAGCAGAGCAATGCTTTTCAGTTTTGTCAAGCACTGGGAGATCCTTCAGGACTGGTGCTAAATGACTTAACTAAGGGCTTGTCTATACTTACGCGCTGGTTCGGCGGCAGGCAATCGAACTTCTGGGTTCGATTTACCGCGTCTTGTCTGGACGCGATAAATCGAACCCAGAAGTGCTCGCCGTCAACTCCGGTAATCCTGCTCGGCGCGAGGAGTACGCGGAGTCGACGGGGGAGCCTGCCTGCCGCGTCTGGACCACGGTAAGTTCGAACTAAGGTACGTCGACTTCAGCTATGTTATTCACGTAGCTGAAGTTGCGTACCTTAGTTCGAATTGGGGGGTTAGTGTAGACCAGGCCTAAGACCACACGGCAAATTGGTGGTAGAGCTGGGAAGAGAGCCCAGGTCTCCTGAGTCACTGTCTATTTGAGGCACCGTGCTTCTGCCCAAGGCCTTGGTTGCTCTGCAGTGCCCATGCAGCATGTCTCTTGCATGACCTAATATACAGGGCTGTACAGTTGTTTGCCCCTTTGCTTGGGCAGGAGAGATTTGAGGCGCGCATGTGTGTGTGTGTTTCCTCCACTCTGGCTCTTTGGCTTTGAAATTTAACAGTTGTATGTGCATGTAGATGAGGCAATAGGCTCTTCGGATGCATTGAACAAATACACTGAGCCCACCTGTATTGCTTGCTCCCAGGTGAGAGCGCTGAGGATACAGTAGTGACTTTCTTCTGCTATTTGCACTAGCCCTTAATATTCCCTTAATTTACTCATAGTCTGATCATGCCTGTGTGGCCTCTGTACTCCTCATGCCAAACCCTTGGGTTTGAACAGCAAATATGGAAAGAGGGATTCTTTCTTCCCCCTCTGCCCAGTAGATTACATTAGCTATATCATTCACTTCAATGTTTGATATGAGGTATAAGTTGTCCCCTTCTCTGTATCCCTATGCCTCACTGACTCTTCAGCTCCTTTCTAAATCTCCTCTGAACCCTTAATCCCTTTCTGCCTTTGCTCTTTTACTCTGCAGAGCATTTTGAGATCAGCTCCTGTGACAGGCGCCTCACCCCAGGGAGGGGGAGAAACCATGACCACCATTAACCATTTATTTGCTCTCTCCTTGTTCTAAAGTGCCTGTCCAGACCCACTTGATTTGCAGTAAACAGATTTAATGGGTTTGGATTTGCAGCCTTCTATATGTTTTTTTTTTTTTCCCCTCTCTCTCTCATTATGTCTAAAGTAATTATAGGGGAGAGGTGAAGAACGAAAGTTCCTCAAAATGTGACTGGCTTGCCTGGGGCTATTCCAGACCTTTTCATGAGCAATAACTCTTGTCCCAAACTAATTCAATTTTTGGATAGACCTGTTCCCAATCAAATGCATGGCTGCCAATTAGGAGAATTATTGTGAATCTGATCTTTTGATAGATTAAATTAAAATGGGGCTTGGGAGCAATTAGATTCTGAAGCAACAAAAGTCAGCTTTTGCATGTTCAATGTCTGGAGTTTAGAGGAGACTTTTTCACTTAATGAGTTTAAAAGGATCCTTTCTTCCCTGCTGCATGTTTTCTCAATTGGATTGTAGGTTCTTCAGGGTAGCGACCTTGTGTGCCTACCACCCACTAGAGAGTTGCAAAGATATTAAAGAAATTAACCTAATGGACACACACCTCATTGGAAATGCAATGTTTGCTTTGAGTTCTGTGTAAGGAGCTTGAGGGATGATGGTATGTCCCAAGCTATGAGCCACATCTCTAGGACAGCAGTTCTCAGGGTGTGGCTTGTTGGAGGCCTGACTTCTTCTTTGTGGACAATAGAAACTGCCTTCTGTTTGGGGAAGGGTTTCCTGTGACTCTTGCCCTAACGTCCATTATTCCATCTTTCTTCAAGGCTCCCACTGTCCTGTGTGTGCCATCATTGACAACTCTGCAGTAAAGATGTCCAGCCACCATATGATGAACAGCTCCATGGCATCCACCTCTGAGCATTATCATCCGACCTCGGAACATCATCACCCTACAACATCACCGGGGCACAATCATGGAGAAGGGATGATGATGATGGTAAGTGAAGTCCAGAAAAGTACACATCATCTAGAGCTTAAGCTGAGCTCAGTTTCCAAAATCCAAAGACTTTTGCCTCCCTGAACAGGTGGCTCTTTGTAGCAAGGAGTCAGAATCAGTTTTCTAAAATGCTTATTTATTAAGGTTTAGCTGCAGGGAGGACATGACTTAGTAGTACTAAATCCATCCACCCAGTTGCTGAGCTCACTTCCTGAGAGGTGTTTCTCTACAAGGATTCTTTAAATCCTCTAATATTGCTGCTTGCCCCAAATGTGCTGTTCTGTCTTCAGTGGCAGCTGCTAACAAATGAAAATCTGTCCTGCCTTGGTTTGTGTGTCTGAGCTGGGAGAGGCAACAAGGGCAGTTTCCCCAGAGGATATTCGGTCATATGAAATGTGTTCAAGAGTTGGGCTCATTTTATTGCAACCTGTGCTTCCCTTGCAGAAGGTAGCCTGCATGCTTGGCACCCCACCTTTTGTGAGCAGAAGACATGCATGAAAGCCTGAGTGTTTCTGGAAGGGCCTCTCTAGGCATTTGCTGGGATAGCTGCTCAGTCACTTGGACCAAAGAACATGTGGTCTTTCCTTACTGGGATTCTCCTATAGACAAAAGGAAATTAATAGAACAGTGGTTCTCAAACTTTTATATTGGTGACCCCTTTCATATAGCAAGCCTCTGAGTGTGACCCCCTTTATGAATTAAAAACACTTTTTTATATATTTAACACCATTATAAATGCTGAATGCAAAGTGGGGTTTGGGGTGGAGGCTGACAGCTCGCGACCCCCCCCATGTAATAACCTCGTGACCCCCTGAGGGGTCCTGACCCCCATTTGAGAACTCCTGGAATAGAACTCTTCACCTGAGCTCTTAGCAAGAACATTAACCAGCTCTGTGAAGAACATTCACTGTAATAAATGAGAGAAGGATCTAAGTTATGATTGAATCAAAGTAACCAAGCCCAACCCCATTCCTTAACTCATCCCCATGCCCTGAGTGCAGGACAGTGCCAGGCTGAATGTACAGTATCTTGGGGGTGCCAGTTTGTGTGTCAATCACCATGTTGTTTCCTCTACTGTAGGGGTGGGCAAACTTTTTTTGGCCCAAGGGCCACATTGGGGTTGCAAAATTGTATGGAGGGCTGGGTAGTGAAGGCTGTGCCTCCCCAAACAGCCTGGCTCTGCCCCCATCAGACCCCCTCCCACTTCCCGCCCCCTGACTGCCCCCCTCAGAACTCCCAACCCATCCAACCCCCCTCGCTCCTGGTCCCCTGACCACCCCTCCCGAAACACCCCCAACCGTAATCACCCCCCCCAGGACCCCACTGCCATCCAACCCCCCTCGCTCCTGGTCCCCTGATTGCCCCCCAGGACTCCCACGTCCTATCCAACCCCCATTCCCTGTCCCCTGACTGCCCCCCCCCACGACTCCCTGCCCCTTATCCAACACCCCGGCCCCGCCCCCCACCCCCTTGACACGCTGCCCCACCCCCCCAGAGTGCTGCCCACATGGCTCTGGGGGAGGGGGAAGGTGGGGGAGGGGCCGGGGGGAGCCTCCCCAGCCGGGAGCTCAGGGGCCGGGCAGGATGGTTCCACAGGCTGTGGTTTGCCCACCCCTGCTCTACTGATTGGGAGAGGGCATAGGAGCCTGTGATGGGTTGGATCACAGAAACCCTCTTGGGAGCTGCCACCTGATGTGCCAAGACTACTTCTGCCCCTGCTTTTCTGCCCTGTCAGCTTAGGACTTCAGTGCCCTGCCTGGTTTGAGCCAGACTCACTAGCCTGCTGCAAACCCAGACCCAGGTCTGAATCATGTCCCCTAACAGCTGTAGGCTTTCCTGGAAGCAGCTAACAGAGGTGTTCTTGTCTTTAACACTCAGATGCCCAATTCCCAATGGGGTCTAAACCCAAATAAATCCGTTTTACCCTGTATAAAGCTTATGCAGGGTAAACTCATAAATTGTTAAAAGAACAGGAGTACTTATGGCACCTTAGAGACTAACAAATTTATTAGAGCATAAGCTTTCGTGGGCTACAGCCCATTGTTCACTCTCTATAACACTGATAGAGAGATATGCACAGTTGTTTGCCCACCCAGGTATTAACACATATTCTGAGTTGATTAATAAGTAAAAAGTGATTTTATTAAATACAGAAAGTAGGATTTAAGTGGTTCCAAGTAGTAACAGACAGAACAAAGTAAGTCACCAAGCAAAATAAAATAAAACATGCAAATCTATGTCTAATCAAACTGAATACAGATAATCTCACCGGTAAGCTTCCTTTTACAGACTAATCTCCTTTTAGTCTGGGTCCAGTAATCACTCACACCCCTTTCACTGTCCTTTGTTCCAGTTTCTTTCAGGTATCTTTGGGGTTGGAGAGGCTCTCTCTTTAGCCAGCTGAAGACAAAATGGAGGGGTCTCCCCTGGGCTTAAATAGACTTTCTCTTGTGGGTGGAGACCCCCACCTCTCTCCTATGCAAAGTCCAGGTACAAAATGGAGTATTGGAGTCACCTGGGCAAGTCACATGTCCATGCATGACTGAGTTCCTTACCAGCCAGGTTCCTGGGAAAGTCCAGATGTGGATTGGTGTCTCCAAGTTCATTGTTGGCTTAAGTGTTTCTTAATGGGGCACTTATTGAGAATAGTCTTTTCTCAGGAAGCCGACCAACTGCTTCACTACAGACTACTTAGAATCAAACAAGTATGCAGCCAGTATTCATAACTTCGATTACAAAAATGATACGTGCATCCAAATAGGATTAATAGATTCAGTAGATCATGACCTTTACAGAGATATGTTACATGGCATATGTAGCATAAAACTCATTCTAGTTTTTATATATATATATATATATATATATATATATATATATATATATATATATATATATATATAAAAGCATATTTCCATAAAGCCTTATGGGTGGCACTGTCACAGCGCCCTCTTGCCAGCAGAGGGAGACAGAAACTTTCCCTCTAATCCACCCTGGCTGTCTGTCTCCATTGTTCTCCTCTCACTACAGGTGGAAATACCTTACTGACTGGCTCCACTAGCTTTCTGGTATTTGTGCTGCTTTTTCCCTTACAAACTGTTCCTCCCCCTAGGACTGAGAGTTGTGTCTTTGCACCCATTTTCATACTAAATGTTATGTGGCAGCCACTGCAGATGCTGCTCCTGTAAGTGGGGAGGGATAGCTCAGTGGTTTGAGCATTGGCCTCCTTAAACCCAGGGTTGTGAGTTCAATCCTTGAGGGGGCCATTTAGGGAACTAGGTTAAAAATCTGTCTGGGGATTGGTCCTGCTTTGAGCAGGGTGTTGGACTAGATGACCTCCTGAGGTCCCTTCCAATCCTGATATTCTATGATTAAGTGGACCCTGCATACTGTGGCCCACTGGAGAGAGGGGCCATTCCATTCACTTGGCATTTGCTGCTGTCTGGTTTGCCATGTGAAATGAGATGGGTGGCTTCCCTCCCTGCTATTACAGCTTCCTGAATCCTGCTGGTACCAGCCCAGACACCCACCCTTCATTTCTGTTATGCCGGTGGAGTCAGGACTCTCTTCTGTGAAGCTCTCTCATCAATACTTGTAGAGTGTGTGTATCATAGAATATCAGGGATGGAAGGGACCTCAAGAGGTCATCTAGTCCATGCACCTGCTCAAAGCAGGACTGTAGTGGGGTGGTCCCCTGCTCCTCCCTGGAAGGGCTTAAAACAGCACTGGCAGAGGGCTGGGGCAGGAGAAAAGCTGGGCTGATTGGCAGAGCAGCTGCAGCTGGGCCACGCCCCAATCAGGCCACAGCTGGCCTGTATAAAAGGCTGTGAGCCAGAGGCCCAGGAGGAGTCTCTCTCCAGACTGCCTGCAGTAAGGGTACTGGAAGTGAAGCAGGACTGGGGAGAGCCATAGGAGCAGGGTAGCTCTAGGCTGGCAACTCCCAAGGCTGCAGGGCCTGGTCCAAGACCCATAGAGGTACTGGGAGGCACAGGAAGGCAGCAGGTCTGAACCCTCTTGCCTATGATGAGTGGCTTTTACACTGCAGTCTGCCTGAGGGAGCGGGGGCTTGGCGATGACTGGCAGTAGCCCAGACTGAGGCAAGGTGGGGATTAGAGGGTTGGGGGTTTCCCAGAGAGGGGAGACCCATAGAGATTGGTGGGGGTATTGCCAGGGGGCAGCCCCAGGGTAAAGGGGCACCGGGGTCTGGGAGGAACACGGGGGCCAGCTACAAGCAGGACACCAGCCTGCACAGGGTGCTCCAGAGGCTGGACAAGCTAATTCCCAGAAGCGACCAGCAGGAGGTGCCGCAGGGGTGAGTCACGCATCTTTACAAGGACCAACCCCCAACTAAATCATCCCAGCCAGGGCTTTGTCAAGCCTGACCGTAAAAACCTCTAAGGAAGGAGATTCCACCACCTCCCTAGGTAATCTATTCCAGTGCTTCACCACCCTCCTAGTGAAAATGTTTTTCCTGATATCCAATCAAAATCTCCCCCACTGCAACCTGAGACCATTAATCCTTGTTCTGTCATCTAGTACCACTGAGAACAGTCTAGATCCATCCTCTTTGGAACCCCCTTTCAGGTAGTTGAAAGCAGCTATCAAATTCCCCCCTTCTGCAGACTAAATAATCCCAGTTCCCTCAGCCTCTCCTCATAAGTCATGTGCTCCAGCCTCCTAATCATTTTTGTTGTCCTCCGCTGGACTCTTTCCAATTTTTCCACATGCTTCTTGTAGTGCAGGGCCCAAAACTGGACACAGTACTCCAGATGAGGCTTCACCAATGCCGAATAGAGGGGAATGATCACGTCCCTCCAGCTGCTGGCAATGCCCCTACTTATACAACCCAAAATGCTGTTAGCCTTCTTGACAACAGGGGCCCACTGTTGACTCATATCCAGCTTCTAGGTCCTTTTCTGCAGAATTGCTGCCTAGCCACTCGGTCCCTAGTCTGTAGCAGTGCATGGGATTCTTCTGTCCTAAGTGCAGGACTCCGCATTTGTCCATTGAATGTCATCGGATTTCTTTTGGCCCAATCCTCCAATTTGTCTAGGTCCCTCTGTATCCGATCTCTACCCTCCAGGGTATCTAACACTCCTTCCAGTTTAGTGTCATCTGGAAACTTGCTGAGGGTGTAATCCACGCCATTCTCCAGATCATTAATGAAGATATTGAACAAAACCGGCCCCAGGACCGACCCTTGGGGCAGTCCGCTTGAAACCAGCTGCCAACTAGACATGGAGCCATTGTTGAGCCTGATGATCTAGCCAGCTTTCTATCCACCATATAGTCCATTCATCCAGCCCATACTTCTTTAACTTGCTGGCAAGAATACTGTGGGAGACTGTATCAAAAGCTTTGCTAAAGTCAAGGAATAACACGTCCACCGCTTTCCCCGTATCCCCAGAGCCAGTTATCTCATCATAGAAGGCAAGCAGGTTGGTCAGGCATGACTTTCCCTTGGTGAATCCATGTTGACTATTCCTGATCACCTTCCTCTCCTCTAAGTGCTTCAAAATTGATTCCTGCTCCATGATTTTTCTAGGGACTGAGGTGAGGCTAAAAGGCCTGTCGTTCCCTTGGTTGTCGTCCTTCCCTTTTTTAAAGATGGGCACTACATTAGCCTTTTTCCAGGCATCCTGGACCTCCCCCGATTACCATGAGTTTTCAAAGATAATGGCCAATGGCTCTGCAATCACATCTGCCACCTCCTTTAGCACCCTCAGATGCAGTGCATCCAGCCCCATGGACTTGTGCTCGTCCAGCTTTTCTAAATAGTCCTGAACCACTTCTTTATCCACAGAGGGCTGGTCACCTCCTCCCCATACTGTGCTGCGCAGTGCAGTAGTCTCGGAGCTGACCTTGTTTGTGAAGACAGAGGCAAAAAAAGCATTGAGTACATTAGCTTTTTCCACATTCTCTGTCACTAGGTTTCCTCCCCCATTCAATAAGGGGCCCACACTTTCCTTGACCACTTTCTTGTTGCTAACATACCTGTAGAAACCCTTCTTGTTACTCTTAACATCCCTTGCTAGCTGCAACTCCAGTGTGATTTGGCCTTCCTGATTTCACTCCTGCATGCCTGAGCAATATTTTTATACTCCTACCTAGTCATTTGTCCAATCTTCCACTTCTTGTAAGCTTCTTTTTTGTGTTTGTGTTGTGTGCAAGGATTTCACTGTTAAGCCAAGCTGGTCGCCTGCCATACATAGTATTCTTTCTGCACATTGGGATGGTTTTGTTCCTGCAACCTCAATAAAGATTCTTTAAAATACAGCCAGCTCTCCTGGACTCCTTTCCCCGTCATGTTGTTCTCCCAGGGGATCCTGCCCATCAGCAGAAAAGTCTCCTTTTCTGAAGTCCAGAGTCCATATTCTGCTGCTCTCCTTTCTTCCTTGTGTCAGGATCCTGAACTTGACCATCTCATGGTCACTGCCTCGCAGGTTCCCATCCACTTTTGCTTCCCCTACTAATTTTTCCCTGTTTGTGAGCAGCAGGTCAAGAAGAGCTCTGCCCCTAGTTGGTTCCTCCAGCAATTGCACCAGAAAATTGTCCCCTACATTTTCCAAAAACTTCCTGGATTGTCTGTGCATTGCTGTATTGCTCTCCCAGCAGATATCGGGGTGATTGAAGTCCCCCATGAAAACCAGGGCCTGTGATCTAGTAACTTCTGTTAGTGGCCTGAAGAAGAAGCATCCCCTCTCTCTCTCTGTTCTGTCTTTAATTTACATTGTCATCTTTTTATAACCTGAAGACATCTGCCAGTAAGATTCACAGAAGGGAGAAAATCCACTAGATCTTTTTAACACTGGAAAAAAAAAAAAAAAAGGTGCATCGCCACAGAACTGTGCATCTTCAGACAACACACTGGGCACACCTTAATGATCTACGTGGGATCACTTTTTAAAAAGAAATTAACAAAACAATAAGCCCTTTATTTAAGTTTTATAGGTAGGGTTTGAAGGGTTAGATTTTTATGGATAAATGTTAATCACCGTGCACACACAAACTGACAAAAAAAATCCACTGATGATTGAAATTTACATATAGGCAAAGTAATAAAAATGCTGCTGGAGAAATTTTTAGAGTAAAATCCAGTGACTTTTCAATTAAAATAGTTAGTTACAAATGGACAAGGGACTAGTTATAGCTGTAACTGGAGTGTGCACAGCAATACCTAGCAGAAACACAGACCGCAGTGCTACACTAGGTTTGCGGTAGAATGTTATTTCAACTATGTACTTAGTTACTGACCAGAATGAACTGCCTCCAAGGTTAACTCTAGTTATATTGTAAGAAAGTCCTTCCATTTAACTTTCTTAGGACTTGTCTGTGTGTTCTGTGAAGCTTTGTCTCCCTCCCTTGGAGCTTACACATCTTGCTGAGGTTTTAAATGATTTTTCTGTCTTGGCCAGGACATGACTTTCCACTTCAGCTACAAGAACGTGCCGCTGCTGTTTTCTGGACTAGTGATCAATACACCTGGAGGTTAGTAAAGCTATTTTAGCAAAGCAGCTGACTTGTTGCTCACCCCAGGCCAAACCAAAGGCTTGCTACTGGTCAGTCTTGTCTGAATGACCCCACCCCATGAGGTCATAGGTTCCTAGAGTGTCCAGGGCAAGATGTTAACAGGTTGGAAATTGGGGCACAGAGGCTGAAGGTGATGGGATGACTTCCGTGTCACTATTTGAGTGTTGCACAAGCCTTAGCGAATGTGGTTGAGAGTTTCACTTTATGGGGTTGGACATCACACTCCCTGTGGCCTGTGTGGTGGGAGCTGTTTGTTGGATTGTTAGGTGCTTTTCTCTGTGTGCTTGAAGCAGATGACTCATCCTGTGCAGAGTCAGTAACCTTGTTTTGTCCTTTCCTGTCTATCAGAAATGGCTGGTGCTTTTGTCGCAGTCTTCTTCCTAGCCATGTTTTATGAGGGCCTCAAAATAGCCCGGGAGAGTCTGCTCCGTAAATCACAGGTCAGCATTCGCTACAACTCCATGCCTGTCCCGGGACCAAATGGCACCACTTTGATGGAGACGCACAAAACAGTTGGGTAAGAATCCACTTTCCTTCTAACACAAACCCTGCTCATCTCAGCAGAAAACACGAAGACTGAAACATAGCAAATTCTAGGCAGATCAAAAAGTCCTCTGCAGTAAAACTAACTTCATGCTTGTACACGCTTCATCCTGAAGGAGCCTAAAGAATGAACTATAAATACAGGAACCTGCAGCTCCCTTTTTTGGAGGGAAGGGAATGCAACAGCTACTCTGCATCAGCCACAGGAGGCCCTTTTTACGAAAAGGGAAACAACAAATAAAAGCAGGGGAAGCTCGTAGGGAGGTGTGCTGTTTCCACATTTTAATTTGGCCAGGACACTAGACTCTCTGCCTATTCTTACATAAGGCACCAAAGGATCTTTCTGTGCCCACAAGTGGTCAAGGCCTCTGTTTGCAGACAAGCTGCCCTGTGTGGCTGGCAATGAGGGCCAGGTAGTAAAATGAGCTGGAATGATTTTGATCCTCAAACCTTAGCAGCTGTGATCACTCTGTGAACCTCATTATTCCTTATCCAGGAATAACCGGTTTTATTACAAAGCACCCAGCTTCATGGAGGACATTCTAGTCATCTAGGACAAATACACATGACAGGAGATCTCTGCCCTTTACTATCCCATCTCTCTTGGTGTTTCATGGCCACCTTCAAAAAGATCTGAGAAAACCTAAGTGATTGGGCAACAAAATGGCAAATGAAATTTAATGTGGTTAAATGTAAAGTAATGCACATTTGAAAAAAATAACCCCAAATATACATACAATATGATGGGGGCTAATTTAGCTACAATTAATCAGGAAAAAGATCTTGGAGTCATCGTGGATAGTTCTCTGAAGACGTCCACACAGTGTGCAGTGGCAGTCAAAAAGCGAACAGGATGTTAGGAATCATTAAAAAAGAATAGAGAATAAGACGGAGAATATTTTATTGCCCTTATATAAATCCATGGTGCACCCACATCTTGAATACTGCGTACAGATGTGATCTCATCACAAAAAATATATACTGGCATTAGAAAAGGTTCAGAGAAAGGCAACTAAAATGATTAGGGGTTTGGAACGGGTCCCATATGAGGAGAGATTAAAGAGGCTAGGACTTTTCAGCTTGGAAAAGAGGAGACTAAGGGGGGCTATGATAGAGGTATATAAAATCATGAGTGGTGTGGAGAAAGTGAATAAGGAAAAGTTATTTACTTGCTCCCATAATATAAGAACTAGGGGCCACCAAATGAAATTAATGGGCAGCAGGTTTAAAACAAATAAAAGGAAGTTCTTCACACAGTCAACCTGTGGAACTCCTTGCCTGAGGAGGTTGTGAAGGCTAGGACTATAACAGGGTTTAAAAGAGAACTGGATAAATTCATGGAGGTTAAGTCCATTATTAGCCAGGATGGGTGAGGAATGGTGTCTCTAGCCTTTGTTTGTCAGAGGGTGGAGATGGATGGCAGGAGAGAGATCACTTGATCATTACCTGTTAGGTTCACTCCCTCTGGGGCACCTGGCATTGGTCACTGTCGGTAGGCAGGATACTGGGGTGGTTGGACCTATGGTCTGACCCAGTACGGCCGGGCTTATGTTATGTAACTTGGCATTCCCAGCCCATGGGTTATTTTCTCTCTGCGGGGACCCTGCATTTCCCATCCTGTGACTCTTGTTCACTGACTGGTCATATTTTTCTGATTCCTCAGACAACAGATGCTGAGCTTCCCTCATCTCCTGCAGACAGTGCTGCACATCATACAAGTGGTGGTCAGTTACTTCCTCATGCTGATCTTCATGACCTACAATGCATACCTCTGCATAGCTGTGGCAGCAGGTGCAGGCACTGGCTACTTCCTCTTCAGCTGGAAAAAGGCAGTTGTTGTGGATATCACGGAGCACTGCCATTAATGCTGGACACAGAGCGAGAGCCTCTCTCTGCCCCTTCGCTCACTCTAACTGCAGTCACCAAGAGGATGAGGATCATTCCCCGGCTGACTGAGAAGCAACATACACCATGAAAATCAGTGTGTGTTTTACCACCAATGTCCTAGTCAGGACAATGTCTGGGCAGCTCACAGGGATTCCTGGTGTTGGGGATTTCCCACCAAGCAGCCTGGCACCCACGCTAGATGGACCAGCTCTTGAGGTCACACCAGAGCCACCCTTGACCACGATTTATGTTGTATTTGTAGATTTTCCCTGATTGAAATTATGTAGCAAGTAGATATTTACAAGATTATTGAACTGTCCTTTTAAAGCATTTTATTTTTAAAGAATAAATGCTCAGATCTGGGGGTTTTATGAATGGTCGATAAAGGAGCCAGTATGTGACAATGGCTATTTTAATTTTCTAAAAAATTCTGTACTTAATGCCTGGGGGAGGGAGGCGGGGATGTGACTGACCTCTGGGCCAGCAAAACCCTCTGGGACAGTTTGTAGAAACTTCTGTCCACAAAATTAGAGTGCTGCTGGTAAATCACCAGAGGCTAGTGGGCTCAGGTCTGCTCCGAGAAGTGTGCACCATTCTTATTAACTCCAGTGGGCATATTGTATCTGGGCCAGACTGGGGCCGCTTTCAAGTCTGTTTAATGTTGCTGGTTTTCTGCTGTATTCTTGCTCTGCTCAGCTCTGAACAGCAGGAACATTTCAAACTGGCCACTTCGGCTTACTGATCATGGAAATGTACTCGCCATATGCAAATCAGCAATTGCATTTTTAAGTAGTAGAAAGAGACTTTAAATAAACCATTGAAGCCCTGTTGATTTCATCACGATTTGCAGCCATGTGCTGTTAGACTCAGATTTGTCATTCAATGCAAATTGTCAGCAGCTGGCTCTATTGTTCTGACTGTTTACAATATTGTGATTTCTTTTTTTCTTTCCGGTTAAACCAAGTGACACGAAGAAAGCTATTAAAGATTGACATTTCTGTAGAGGAAATTCCTTGGCTGGGCTGGCAGGTAAAGAACCAAACTTGTGTAGGGAGGATATAGCAGCCTTAAAACTTGCTCCTCTTAGATGAGGGTTGGGGGATAAGAGACTGTAGGGTCAGTAAAAGGAGTTCCAACCCTGAGGACTCTTCTTTATCATAATCACCAAACTGGAACTTCTCAACATGGCTGTGCTGGAGCAACCAATGCCAACGTCAGAGCTGGGCAGCAGCCAGTGGAGAGCAACCAATGCCAACGTCAGAGCTGGGCAGCAGCCAGTGGAGAGCTTCCCACCCTCCAGCCAGGCCCCTCGTGCTAGGAGCCCAACAGATCTCATGAACAAGGCAGGGTTCAGGTCCTTCTGGGAGATCCCTGTGGGCAGCAGGGTTGATTCAATAGTTGGTGGTCTTCCCTCTGAGTCACAGCTAAACTGTGGAACTAGGGAATTCTGTGTTGCTAAGGTGCTAGAGATGACATGTAAATCTGAGTTCCTGACCGCTTGTTAAAGATCTCTTGGTTTTCTGGGTAGGAGGTGGGCTGTTAGCCGAGTGTGCTGGCCTGATTCTGATGGGAGAAATGCTGTTCTGCCTCCTTAAATCCCCTTGCAGCTTAACTGGTTATTTTACACCACATCTCCTGTCCTAAGCAGCTATGTGGTGTGAAATGACTGATCGGGTTCTTGATGTGATCTCTGTATATTGTTGGTTCTGATACTGTGGCCTAAGGTCAATCTTGGGCCCTTGGAGCCCTTCTTGATCTGGCTGTGGGAAAGGTGGGCCTGGGTCTCTCCCAAAGAGTGTCATGGAATGGGAAAGCTGGAGAACTGCTGCTATTCAGAGTTGATTAGCTCATTTGTAAGGTACTTTGGGATGAAAGATGCTACAAAAATGATATTTGTTTTACAGCCCCTGAATGTGATGTGAGGGGCAGGGCTGCGTGGTCTCAAGCAGCCTCTCACACAAACTCTACTATCCCCAGATGCTCTGAAATTAAATAAAATCACCAGAGGGTGAGAAATGGCAGAGGCAAGGAAGAAAAAGCTAGGTTGGCCCAGGGGATGCATGGTCAGTACGGCCTTAGAATCAGTCCCAACATGAACTCCAGTTCATGTTCTGGTCGTGTCCAAATAGCCACTGACCTCTTAGCACATTGTGGCTTGTTGCTACTTTAAGCAACTGCTGACAGCTGTTAATGTCCCAGAAGGCTATGGGCTCAGCTGTGATGAACTGGCAGTAGTGTTTCCTTTGTCACAGTGTACTCATTGTAGAGACTCTGAGGGCTTGTCTACACTTACATTTTATAGCGCTCTAACTTGCTGGCTCCGGTGTGAAAAATCACCCCCCTGAGCACAGCAAGTCTGAGCACTTTAAAGCGCTAGTATGGACAGGCTCCCAGCGCTCGGAGCTAGACGCCTCATGGAGGTGGTTTACCAGGAGTGCTGGGAGAGCTCTCTCCCAGTGCTCACACATGAACACACTCGCACTTTCAGCTTTTGCTGTTTCATGTAGCTGATCAGCATGTGAATGAAAATCAAGGGGATCAGATGTGACTACCCCTTCTGGGATTTTGACGGGAGATAAGGAAGACTCCTGGCTCCATTCTTCCATGCCTGGCAGTGCAGGTTCTTCCCTTTACAGTCCCGGTGTTTTCCAGACCCAAATAAATGTCCAAGGTGCTGTGGAAGGAGTGGCCTCCTGAGGAGTAACTAATGTACAGTGAAAACTAGGCAGGGTACAATAGTGCAGCAAAGTTCCAGCCAGACTGATGTCCTCTCTCCAGCAGTGGCCTGTACCAGCTGCATCATGGAAGGAAAAAGCCTCCTAATGTACTTCAAACAATTCTCTCCTGTCATAGCACTTAGGCCCCCCCTCAACTCCCTCCTTTCTGCCTCCTAGCTGTTAAACTTCAGGGCATGGAGCCATTAAGTAACTTCACTAGAGGGGTTGGCACTGGCTCAAGTGGGTGAAGTATGTTCTGATGCTAGTCAGGCCAAGGCTGGGAGAGGAAGAGAGGGGCACATTGGTAACAAGTACAATTCAAAACTACTCTTCCCCATCCTCCATACGTGAATTGTGCCTCTCTACTCTACCCTGGTTGCAGCATGCTTTCTCTGCTTGATGAGACCCTGCTGTCTCACAATGTTCATAGACTTTACTAGCCTGAATCATTGTATTTCATAAGTTTGCTAAGAGTGACCAGGGCCATGTCTTAGCCTTGAGGCTCACTTAATGAGTGTGCCCCTATTATCTCTGTGGGCTTCTCATGAGCCTTCAATCCATGGCCAGGTTTTACCCTTTGTGGTTAAATGTAAATTGACAATCTAGTGGTGCGTTTATAAAATAAACTGACAGAGCCACATCCCTCACTGGGTTACAGTCTCCACATGGTACATCAGTCCTAACATCCCTGTGTTCCTGGCCCAGGCTGGTTGATTTGCCAACCTCTCTAGAGCACCTTCTAGTAACACCCCTTTTCCTGCCTGGAATCTTTTGCAGGAGTGTTTGAGGCAGACCTCCTGATGCTGACACTAAACTTCTATTGGAGGAAAGCCCCCCTCCAATGACTAATAATTGTTCTTAATACATTTATTTAACAAGCTTAAAGATAATGTATGATGGGCTGTATGCAAGTATGTTTTCAGACTGTACCTCCTGATTGTGACCTTGGATGAATTACAGTGTTCACTCAACTCCTAGGCTCTGAATTCTGTTGCAAATAAACTGTCTTTTGTTGCTTTTTTTTAAATCTAAGTGCCTTTAGGAAACAATTGGGGGTAGTGCCTTTTAGTTGAGCTATAGCTTGTTCCAGCTGTATCACAGGGTTGGTTACAGGGGACCATGACTTTGTTTTTAAATCCACTGTTCTGGAAACAACTTGTTTGAAATGCAAATAGAGCTCTTCCTGTATATAATTAGTTAATAAAGTAGACTGCATTTTACTGGGGTGGAAGTGTCTTGGAAGCTACCTCCAACATGGAAAAGGTAAAGCTGGGCACTGAGCCAGAGCAAACACCACCAGCCTCCACGAAGAGTAACTACCCAGCTGTAAGTGGCTGATGCAGTCAGCACCTAGACTGCTCAACATGGCCTTATCCCGAGCTCCTTTCCAGCTGACCCACCTTCACAGGGCAAGTACACTGCAGAGGCTTTGAGTACCAGGCTTGCTGTGTTTAAGAATGGAGAAAAGAAACAGCATTTGCTGGGGCACTTGAGTACCAATACCAGCCCATGAAAAACAGCCTTCAAAGCTCTTGGGATAGTAGTGCTGGAGCTCACTGATGCATGACCAGCAAGGGTAACTTTCTGCTCATGTAAGCTTACAATGGATGGGAAAAGTCAAGTAGAGGAACAGTAGTGAGCAGATTTTGGAGGAGGTTGTGCTTTCTATATACATCCTGAGCAGAGGGGCCATAAACCTACAGCTGTTTCAAGTGGGTGAACAGCAATGCTGGAGAGGAATTTAGTATGATAGATGAGTTTATAACTAGGAGTAGCAGGACAAAACTAAGACAAGGAAAATCTGCCACTGTGTAGTACTGGTCTCCCTCAAAAAATGGTGGTTACTCCATCACTTGGGCTACTTGGAACAAGAATGGCCAATGCATCAAAAACTGGTGGGAAACAACCTTGGACAGAAGGTGACAAAGAGATGTTAACTTAGTCATCCACTCTGAGGGTCCATGTCCTGCCTTCTGTCCCCAGGCTCAGCCAGTAGGGAGTGGAGTGTCAGTCTTGTACACCAAGACTCAGTTCCCTCAGTTTTTGTAACCTAGCTTTCTCTCAGTCATTTACTTGTGGCCTGAACTCCATCCCTTTAGCTGACCATGACCTCACTCAGGTACAGGTGCTGGCCATGCAGCCAGTTAACCCTAGCACTGCTAACCTTCATCTCAGATCTCTGTATTTTGCTGATCAGCCTCTGCCAGAAAACAATCCATTTAGGCATATTTTTTGTCTGTGACATTAAGCTATACAGATATGATTGGTGGCCTTTGCTCTTTACAGCCAACGCCCCTCAGCACTCTAAAAATCCTCTCCAAATAGCTACAGCCCAGTCACACTGTCGGGCTTTTAATTATTTACTACTTCCATTGTCCAAGTCAAACTTATTTATCAGAAAGCCCACAAAGTGAGTCGCCTCCCATTTATTCTGTTGCACTCTTGGAAGTATTTAGAGAGGGAGATTGAATCGTGAAAGGGATTTGAGCCTTTCATCTTTGAGGCACCAGCTCAAATCCACCTCAGCTTGGCAGTAGCTGTCTGAATGCAGCTATGAAATGACTTCTGTGAAATGAGTTGAAGCCTGGTCCATTTCCTAGTAAACCAACAATCCACATAGCTGCGATTGTACTTGGCTTCCTTCGTGGCATGCTCAGGGGAGGCCAAGGATTCGACAACTTGGAGTAAACAGGCAGTTGTGCGAGCGCAGTATCTAGGGAAGTTTGCCCTGCCTCCCCTTGGTGTGCAGAGAAACAGGCTTTCACTCACAGCTACCCAATCCATAAAAATGTGAGTGACACCTCTCTGAATTACTCCCCTGGGCTCAAACACCTGCATCACTTGGAGCTGGGTTTTTAAGAACACCGAAAAGATTGCTCCAGGGAGGCAGAGCTTTGCCTCTGTGCAAACCCCTATGGGGGCAGTGCCCTCGGTTGATTCCTGTTTTTCTCCCCCACAGGAGGCCAACTCTGCTGTTAACATTTTCCATTAATCTTTACCTGCCCCTGTGTGTGTTTTCTGATACATTAAGAGCCTCTCATTTAAAAAAAATATTTATTTAAAACAAAGTGGCTGGGCAGAGGGGTTTCTGGAGGTACAGTAACAAGTCAGGTTAAAAACACATCCCACCAGCCTTGGGAAAAGGCAAACACTTTCCCCTATTGAAGCCCAAGACTCATTGGCAGACACAGGCCAGTCCCAGCCAACTCTAGAGCTACCCAAACAGCCTTTGAACATCTCTGCCAGCACTGTCTGGGATGAACACCCCATCATGGAACACTCAATTGCCCGTGGAAGGTGGCAGGCCATCATATCTCTAGAATTCAAAACTTCCAAACTGGGAGGAACGGTTGTTGGGTTTGGGCTGAGGTTTGTAACCAATTCGGTCATTTATCATTTGTTCTCGACTCTTGTGGTCATTGCTCAGACCAATAGCTCCTTCTCCATCACCGGCTCCCACTTCATCCACATCTTCACGCTGCTTCTTACAACTCTGGGGGGGGGGGGGAAAAAGTGATCAACTAAAAATAAGGACAATGGAAAACTAGAGAAACTCTTCAATGGATGGAATGTTAGCACTGTCAAGGAGATGTCCATTTCAGCTCGGACAACTGACCACAGGGAGAGCCTTCAAACTGTGAAGGTATGAAAAATGTTAGGTAAGCTGATTTCATTACAGAGAAACTGCTTACAGACTGAACAAGTTCATTGGATGTTTTTGGATAGCCGTAACGATGAAAATTAGGGCTGTCAAGCAATTAAAAAAATTAATTGTGATTAATCGTGCTGTTAATAATAGAATAGCATTTATTTAAATATTTGTGGATGTTTTCTACATTTTCATATATATTGATTTCAATTACAACACAGAATACAAAGTATAGTGCTCACTTTATATTTATTTTTGATTACAAGTATTTGCACTGTAAAAAAGAGAAATAGTATTTTTCAATTCACCTAATACAAGTACTGTAGTGCAATCTCTTTATCATCAAAGTTGAAAATGTACAATTATGTAAAAAAAAAAATCTGCATTCAAAAGTAAAACAATGTAAAATTTTAGAGCCTGCCAGTCCACTCAGTCCTTTTTGTTCAGCTAATTGCTCAGACAAACAAGTTTTTTTACATTTGCAGGAAATAACGCTGCCCGCTTCTTGTTTACAATGTTATCTGAAAGTGAGAACAAGCGTTCTCATGACACTGTTGTAGCCGATATCACAAGATATTTATGTGCCAGATGCGCTAAAGACTCATAGGTCTCTTCATGCTTTAACTACCATTCAAGGGGACATGCGTCCATGCTGATAATGGGTTCTGCTTGATAACAATCCAAAGCAGTGTGGACCAACGCATGTTCATTTTCATAATCTGAGAAAGATGCCACCAGCAGAAGGTTGATTTTCTTTTTTGGTGATTCGGGTTCTGTAAGCGCCGCATCGGAGAGTTGCTCTTTTAAGACTTCTGAAAAGAAGTGCCACACCTCGTCCCTCTCAGATTTGGGAAGGCACTTCAGATTCTTAAACCTTGGGTTGAGTGCTGTAGCTATCTTTAGAAATCTCACATTGGTACCTTCTTTGCTTTTTGTCAAATCTGCTATGAAAGTGTTCTTAAAACGAACATGTGCTGGGTCATCATCCAAGACTCCTATAACATGAAATATATGGCAGAAAACAGAGCGGACAATTGTAATTCTCCCCCAAGGAGTTCAGTCACAAATTTAATTAACGCATTTTTTTTTAACAAGTGGCGTCAGCATGGAAGCATGTCCTCTGGAGTGGTGGCCGAAGCATGAAGGGGCATACGGATGTTTAGCATATCTGGCACGCAAATATCTTGCAGTGCCAGCTACAAAAGTGCAATGCAAATGCCTGTTCTCACTTTCTAGTAACATTGTAAATAAGAAGAGGGCAGCATTATCTCCTGTAAATGTAAACAAACTTGTTTGTCTTAGTGATTGGCTGAACAAGAAGTAGGACCTGTAGGCTCTGAAGTTTTACACGGTTTTGTTTTTTGAGTGCAGTTATGTAACAAAAAAAAATGTACATTTGTAAGATGCACTTTCAAAACAAAGATTGCACTACAGTATTTGTATGAGGTGAATTGAAAAATACTATTTATTTTATGATTTTTACAGTGCAAATATTTGTAATAAAAATATACACTTTGATTTCAATTACAACACAATATATACAAAAATGTAGAAAATCAAAAATATGTAATATATTTAAATTGGTATTCTATTGTTTAACAGTGCAATTAAAACTGATTAATTTTTAATCGCAATTAATTTGAGTTAATCGCGTGAGTTAACTGTGATTGACAGCCCTAATGAAAATATGTTGTCCCATAAGTGTTAATACACGAGTCACAGAATTAAGACATCTCACAACCCGCATGTATACAAATGGTATCAATTAATAGGGGTGATGCTACAGTCACACAGGTGCATGGCAGTGCACTGCAAGTTAAGGATTTCCACTTCATATGGCTAAATTCAGTGCCTTGCATGGTGACAGGTTTCAAAGTGGTAGTTGTGAAGTACTCCTCGTTCATTTTGCGGATCCAGACTAACACGGCGACCACTCTGAAACCTGCAAGTTAAGGGAAGCCAAGCCTTGCTCAGGATGTGTTTAGAGATAAAGTTACTCACAAAATGTGTGTTGGGGGGGGGGGAAGAGAGGTCGGGTGCACAGCCATTCCCTGAAGAAATGGAGAAGGCCTATATATTCGCAATTATGGGGCTATCATTCCAGGCAGGGATTCTGATGGCTCTGAAGTTTTAAGATGTTCCAGACCTTTTCACACCTATAGCCCCAAGATTCCTAACTAACATCATTCTATGTTTTCTATGTAAATATTATGCTTGTCCCAATGGCTACAGGTGCATGAATACAAATGTCATTCACACAATGATAAACCTACATTAATATCAATGCTCCTCTGCACCCCCTACCCTACCAGAAATAGATAGAGCCCCTCTCCACTCACCGATCCCCTCAGGGACAACCTGAGCAGATAGGCAGGCCATGCAAGGTATCCTGGAGGTCCCACAATTAGGGTCCCAAGAAAGCAAGTTCCAACATCAGAGTTCTCCATTGAGAATGACAGGCCCCAGAGGTACTAATTTAGGGACCATCAAATCAAGACTCCCAGCTTCACTTGACTACTGAGAAGAGGAGAGAAGCAGATGTCTAAGATACACATCAGTCAACTTGAACTGCACCCAGACGTTAGCTGGAGGCTGCAGAGACTGTAGAGCAGAGGAGTAAGATGCTCAGTACATGAACCATCACTAAATGAAAAGGCTGCTGCTCTGCACTAGCTGAAATTTTCTGTTGGTTTTTGTACATGCTCGTACACTGCTGCAGAGTGAGGTTCTATTCTCAGACAAGCCCCGTTATGCACAAGTCCAAATTACCAGGGTTCAATCACCGGATTTCCATACAGGAGTGTCTCCAGAAGGTTTACTCTCACCTCAAGCTCCTTTCTAATGCTCTCAAACTCTTCTATATCATCTAGTTTCAGCTCCAGGCGGGTTGGTTTCCGACGCAGCATTTCGAATGCTTCTCAGACAAACTGGTTCCTGTTTGAATTTTTAATAGAGGGTCAGCAGAACCTGGCTATCTTGCACTAGTACAGTGGTGGGCAAACTTTTTGACCCGAGGACCACATCTGGGGCCATAGAAATTGTATGGCGGGCCATGAATGCTCACAAAATTGGGGTTGGGGTGTACAAGGGGGTGAGGGCTCTGGCTGGGGGTGCGGGTTCCGGGGTGGGGCTGGGGATGAGGGCTTCGGGTGTAGATAGGTACTCTGGGGTGGGACCAAGGGGTTTGGAGGGCAGGAGGGGGATCAGGGCTGGGGCAGGAGAGGGTGGTTCTAGCATGCAGGCTCGGGGCAGCACTTACCTTAAGTGGCTCCTGGAGGCAGCGGCATGTCCCCCCTCCAGCTCCTACACAGAAGCGTGGCCAGGTGGCTCTGCTGCATGCTGCCTTCTCCACAGGTGCCGCCCCTGCAACTCCCATTGGCTGTGGTTCATAGCCAATATGAGCTGCAGGGGCAGCATTTGGGCTAGGAGCAGCATGCAGAGCAGAGCCTCCTAGCTGCCCCTACGTGTAGAAGCCAGAGGGGGAACATGCCGCTGCTTCCGGGAGCCATGCAGAGCAGCTCCCGACCTTGTGCCCCAGCTGGAGCGGGGCAAGCCCCAGATCTCGTTCCACAGCGGGAGCTCAAGGGCCGGATTAAAAGGGCTGGTGGGCCAGATGCGGCTCACGGGCCATAGTTTGCCCAACCCTGCACTAGTACAAGGGAGAACCAGACAAATGTCTGAACGTTGTAAATTAGCCAGTGACTAAGTATACTGTAGCACAGACTACTTGGCTTGTTACTCTGAAAACTGCAGTTTAGTTTTAATTAGCTAGAATGCTCCACAGCGTGACAACAAGGGCCTGCTGGCTATTGCTGCAAGCAAGGGGAGGTCTCAGAACAGGGCCTGGCCGCCTCTGATGGAATGGTGTGTGGGTTGGGCAAGTAGATTAACTAGCTCCTGCTGCAGTTGACCAGTTATCATTTGCAATCCCCTAGTAACTAGCAGTTGCACTCAGGCCAGGCCCATGTGCTGGGTATTGCACACAGAATGGCCCCTGCCCGGACAGCTTACAATAGCAGCGGTGAGTGAGGGCGGGGAGGGGGTTACAGCCCTGGGCATAGGGATCCCCAGCCCTCTGTCTGCAGAGGACCCCAATGGGCTCCTACACTCCCTCACTCCTCCCCGGCCCCAGGAGACCCACAGACCCCTGCCACCCCAAACGCCCCGGCCCCCAGCACTCACCGCCGGCCGCACCCACCCTGGCCCGGCCACGCCCCGCCAAAAGCAAACGGGCCCCTAACCCGACCGGCGCCGCCGCCCCGTGGGACCACACCTCCCGGCATGCCCCGCGCCACGATCCGGCCGGCCAGCACCTCCCTCCATGCCCATGTAACCCGGAAGCACACGCACACCCCCTTCCACCCGGTGACCCGGAAGTGGATGTGAGGCCCGGCCCGGCGCACAGGTCTCCCTCCCTTCTTGAGCAGCATGGCTTCCTCGCGGGCCTCCGCGATGCGTGTCGTCCCGGGGCGGGCACCGCTTCCTCAGCCGGGCCCGGCTCCATCCCCGCGGGTAGGGTCTTGCTCGTGGCGCTCCTAGGGCGTCGGGGGGGCGTTGCGCACCTCCCCGCCGGTGTCGCTCCGGAGGCCGCAGCGCTGAGGTGCCAGCCCGCCGAGCACGGGGCGGCGGGTGGGCCGTGCCTGGTGTGCGGTGTTGTGGGGAGAAGCCCCTCTCCGAGCCTTACGTGTGGTCGGAGGCCAGGCTCTGGGAGAGCCGCAGGGGCCGCCCATAACGTGGGGGAGATGGGCGCGTCAGATGCAGGGGAAGGGGCTATAATGTCGCTTTTGGCGGGGAGGCTGAGTGGGTGTCTGGGCTAGGCAGGAGCAGGGAGCTCCGGTGCACCACAGGGCCAAGGCAGAGAGCAAGGGTGTGTGATGGGCGCATTGGGGCAAAGTTAAGGTAATTAACTGCTTTTCCTAGTTTTCAAAAGTCTGAGTTTTGCTGAACCTCATGTTTTGTAGGAAACCAGATTGAACTGGGCAACCGTAACTCTGTGTGTACGAAGTTCTTTGGCAGTGAATGTATTACTTTTTTTTAGGGTTACCATGTTTGAACTTTCAAAAAAGAGGACGCTCAAGGGGAGGTAGCCCCGCCCCCTAGCCACTCCCTCCCACTTCTTGCCCCCTGACTGCCCCCCACAGAACCTCCAACCCCCCCTGCTCCTTGTCCCCTGATTGCCCCCTTCTGGGACCCCTGCCCCTAACCACCCCCCGGGACCCCACCCCCTATCTAAGCTTCCCTTATCTTTGTTCCCGACTGCCCCCTCCTGAGACCCCCCCACCCTAACTGCCTCCCTAGGACCCCACTCCCTGACTGTTCTGACTCCTATCCACACCCCCGCCCCCGCCAGATCCCCGGGACTCCCATGCCTATCTAACCGCTGCCTGTCCCCTGAGTGCCCCCCCAACCCATCTAACCCTCCCTGTCCCCTGAGTGCCCCGATCCCTCTCCACACCCCCGCCCCCTGACAGGCCCCCCCAGAACCCCCGCCCCATCCAAGCCCCCTGCTCCCTGTCCCCTGACTGCCCCGATCCCCCTCCACACCTCTGCCCCCTGACAGGCCCCCCCAGAACCCCCGCCCCATCCAACCCCCCTGCTCCCTGTCCCCTGACTGCCCCAATCCCTCTCCACACCCCTGCCCCCTGACAGGCCCCCCCAGAACCCCTGCCCCATCCAACCCCCCTGTTCTGGCTATGCCTGCTCCCCTGAGCGTGCAGCCGCCCCGCTTCTCCGCCCCCCCCCCCCCCACTTGCCTCAAATCAGCTGTCCGCGCGGCAAACCTGGGAGGGAGGGGGCGAGAAGCGGAGCGGCGTGGCTGTGCGTTCAAGGCAGCAGGCAGAGGCGAAGCGGAAATGAGCTGGGGCGGGGAGCGGTTCCCCTGCGCCCCCCCCGGGTAACCTGCTGCGGGCAGGCCTCCCTGCCCCAGTTCACCTCCGCTTCTCCCCCCTCCCAGGCTTTCCGCGCAAAAGTCTGGGAGGGAGGGGGGTGGAGGGGAAAAGCGGCGCGCCTGGGGGAGGAGGCGGGGCCTGGGATTTGGGGAAGGGGTTGGAATGGGGGCGGAGCAGGACGGGGGGGGCCCGAGCACCCACCGGCGCTGGCTAAAGTCGGTGCCTATGCCCCGCACAGCGCTGCTGGCGTGCTGAAGCTGCAAGGGAGGGGGGGAAGTGGGGGAGGAGCTTTTGCTGCCGGAGAGGCCCCAAGTGAGCGGCTCAATCCGGCGCGGCTGCCCTGTCAGCTGCTTTTGGGTCTTTAAATAGCCATCCGGGGGGGAATCCCAGACATTTTTAGCTTTTTACAAATTCCCCCCGGATGGCTATTTAAAGACCCAAAAGCCGGACATGTCCGGGGAAACCCGGACATATGGTAACCCTAACTTTTTTGAACATAAAGAGAAATCTTGGTGTTCGAGTAAGGGTATGTCTACACTGCCCACATTACAGCGTGGCTGCGGCAGAACTGTGACATGCGCAATGTAGTCATGCTTTATTGCCAGGGGAGAACTCTTCCAGTGATTAAAAAAAAAAAAAAAACCCAAACGAGCGGTGGTAGCTTTATGCTCCCAGCGATAAAGCACTGTCTGTACTGGCGCTTTTCAGCACTAAAACTTTTGTCACTCAGAGGGGTGTTGTTTTTTTTCACAACAAAAAAAAAATGAACGACAGAAGTTTTAGCACTGAAAGTGGCAGTGTAGACACAGCCTTAGTGATCATTTTGGAAGTAGTAGTTATTTAGGTTGGTAGTTGGGACACTACTGTGGCTAGGTAACAATGATAATACCTAGATCTTATGTAATGCTTTTCATCAGTAGATCTCAAAACACTTTATCCTCATTGTACAGATGGGGAAACGGAAGCATAAAGAGGTGTAGTGACTTGGGGCTTGTCTACACCGTGAAGTTGTCAACAAAACTTCTGTCTTTCACAGGTACTTAAAAAAGCCCCCCACCGCCCCCCCTCCCCCATGAAAGACACAAGTTTTGTCGATGCAAGCGGCAGTGTGAACGTGGCTTTGTTGACAAAGCTAACGCCGCTTGCGGGGCTGGAAGTATTTTGTCAGCAAAAGTGCCGACAAAGTACCAAAAAAGAGCATTTACACACACTGACTTTTAGCGACAAACACAGCCTTGTTGCTAAAAGCTGTGTGGTGTAGACAAGCTCTTGGAAGGGGTTCTACATATCCATCTCCAGCATAGGAGGCTCAGAGAGGTGTATGGAGAGGCCAGTTGAGCTCACTGTGATGTATTCCTGTGAAGAGGAATGCCCCATGGAGATGTATAGAGCCTGAAACAATAGCTCTGAGATGTGTAACTGCTCCGTTCATCTGAAGCCTGGTCTACACTAGGGCATTAAGTCAGTATAACTACGTTGCTCAGGGGTGTGAAAAATCCACACCCCGAGCAACATAGTTAAATGGACCTAACACCCGATGTAGACTGTGCTAGGTTGACAGGAGAGTTCTCCTCTGGATTTAGCTACCATCTCTCAGGGAAGTGAATTACTTATGCCAGTGGGAGAACCCCTTTCATCAGAGAAGGTAACATCTTCACTGAAGCGCTACAGCAGCACAGCTGCAGCCGTGCCGCTGTAGCAGTTTGTGTAGACATACCCTGAGTCAATGTTCTTATCCCTTTTCTCCAGTGCCAGTGCTTGAGAGCCTGTGACACATGTCAAGCATCTGTTCTCCGCTCCTCACCCCATCTTTCAGCAGTGTGTTCTTGGTGCATGTTCCTAGCATGCCTGTTCTCAGCTCCCCACCTAGAGGGACAGGGCTTCCCTAGATGCCAGCTCACCTGGGGGAGCAGGGAGAGGAGTCTGGGGCTCAGATACCTCCAGATCCCTGAACACATGGGAGGAGCGAAAATGGGACTGCCCCAGTCTCTTCCCCACACTTTCGTATCATCCATCCCTTATCACCCATACCCATTTGTTCCCCTGCCCTTAATCCTATCTCCTTTGCTCTTGCCCCAAACCCCTCTCCCACACTGCTTCTCCACCCTTTAAACCCCCACATCCCTGGAGGCATTTGCCTGTGTAATTTATTTTCTTTTCAAAAATAGTGTGAACACCTTCTGAATTTTCTGCTGTAATCAGATTGCATTTCCTCAAAATGAAAAAAACAAAACAACCCTTGACAGAGGCAGATTATAGCTGGGTTTGAATTTCCAGTGCCTGGGGGTTGCTCAAGTACAGTGGCTGTAACGTTTATTCTTGACCCACTCAGGTCCTGTGCTTACTGGCTGGTTAGCAAACCTCTTGGGCACACACACAGCGTAATCCAATGTGTGCTAGTCTCATGCCCATCGGTAGGCCTAACTCTTTTTCAAATACCATTTTCACTTTGGTCCACCAAAAGCTTAATAAGAGCCATACACTAACTGGGGAAAATGTCAAGTAACTGGGACCATTTAGGGCACTCTTATTCCAGAATAAGAGCATCTAAACATGGAGTTGTACCCAAAGATGTTATGAAATCATTGGAAATTGATCCTTTACATAGGGAATAGAATATTATATCCCGATGTGTAGAAAGAATAGTAAATTTGGCAGGCGACCAGCTTGGCTTAACAGTGAAATCCTTGCTGATCTTAAACGCAAAAAAGAAGCTTACAAGAAGTGGAAGATTGGACAAATGACCAGGGAGGAGTATAAAAATATTGCTCAGGCATGCAGGAGTGAAATCAGGAAGGCCAAATCACACTTGGAGTTGCAGCTAGCAAGACATGTTAAGAGTAACAAGAAGGGTTGCTTCAGGTATGTTGGCAACAAGAAGAAAGTCAAGGAAAGTGTGGGCCCCTTACTGAATGAGGGACGCAACCTAGTGACAGAGGATGTGGAAAAAGCTAATGTACTCAATGCTTTTTTTGCCCCTGTCTCCACAAACAAGGTCAGCTCCCAGACTGCTGCACTGGGCAGCACAGTATGGGGAGGAGGTGACCAGCCCTCTGTGGAGAAAGAAGTGGTTCGGGACTATTTAGAAAAACTGGACGAGCACAAGTCCATGGGGCCAGATGCGCTGCATCTGAGGGCGCTAAAGGAGTTGGCGGATGTGATTGCAGAGCAATTGGCCGTTATCTTTGAAAACTCATGGCGATCGGGGGAGGTCCCAGATGACTGGAAAAAGGCTAATGTAGTGCCCATCTTTAAAAGAAGGGAAGGAGGAGGATCCGGGGAACTACAGGCCAGTCAGCCTCACCTCAGTCCCTGGAAAAATCATGGAGCAGGTCCTCAAGAAATCAATTCTGAAGCACTTCGAGGAGAGGAAAGTGATCAGGAACAGTCAGCATGGATTCACCAAGGGCAAGTCATGCCTGACTAACCTAATTGCCTTCTATGATGAGATAACTGGGTCTGTGGATGAGGGGAAAGCAGTGGACGTGTTATTCCTTGACTTTAGCAAAGCATTTGATACGGTCTCCCACAGTATTCTTGTCAGCAAGTTAAAGAAGTATGGGCTGGATGAATGGACTATAAGGTGGATAGAAAGCTGGCTAGAGCGTCGGGCTCAACGGGTAGTGATCAATGGCTCCATGTCTAGTTGGCAGCCGGTTTCAAGCGGATCGCCCCAAGGGTCGGTCCTGGGGCCGGTTTTGTTCAATATCTTCATTAATGATCTGGAGGATGGCGTGGACTGCACTCTCAGCAAGTTTGCAGATGACACTAAACTGGGAGGAGTGGTAGATACGCTGGAGGGTAGGGATAGGATACAGAGGGACCTAGACAAATTAGAGGATTGGGCCAAAAGAAACCTGATGAGGTTCAACAAGGACAAGTGCAGAGTCCTGCACTTAGGACGGAAGAATCCCATGCACTGCTACAGACTAGGGACCGAATGGCTAGGCAGCAGTTCTGCAGAAAAGGACCTAGGGGTTACGGTGGATGAGAAGCTGGATATGAGTCAACAGTGTGCCCTTGTTGCCAAGAAGGCTAACAACATTTTGGGCTGTATAAGTAGGGGCATTGCCAGCAGATCGAGGGACGTGATCATTCCCCTCTATTCGACGTTGGTGAGGCCTCATTTGGAGTACTGTGTCCAGTTATGGGCCCCACACTACAAGAAGGATGTGGAAAAATTGAAGAGAGTCCAGCGGAGGGCAACAAAAATGATTAGGAGGCTGAGGGAACTGGGATTGTTTAGTCTGCAGAAGAGAAGAATGAGGGGGGATTTGATAGCTGCTTTCAACTACCTGAAAGGGGGTTCCAAAGAGGATGGATCTAGACTGTTCTCAGTGGTACCAGATGACAGATCAAGGAGTAATGGTCTCAAGTTGCAGTGCGGGAGGCTTAGGTTGGATATTAGGAAAAACTTTTTCACTAGGTGGGTGGTGAAGCACTGGAATGGGTTACCTAGGGAGGTGGTGGAATCTCCTTCCTTAGAGGTTTTTAAGGTCTGGCTTGACAAAGCCCTGGCTGGGATGATTTAGTTGGGAATTGGTCCTGCTTTGAGCAGGGGGTTGGACTAGATGACCTTCCAACCCTGATATTCTATGATTCTATAATCTAGTAACAGGTTGGTTTGACCTTTGTTTTTATTTTGGAAAAATGGGGGAGTATAGTGGGGTAGGGTGTCAGTGAAATGTGTTATAAACGGGAAGGAACTCACTGAATCCCTCAGCTTCACAGCTACATTTTCCAACAGTCTGGGGTCTTTTTGCTTTTGGAGGTCTTAATAATTTGTAGCGAGTGTAATTTTGTTGTGCATATTAGCTGGACTCCATTGAAAAACATTGTCAGTCTTAAAGGTGACCTGCAAATAGTCTTGTACCCTTTTTGCTTCTATCTGATGGATAAAGAAGGGAAGAAAGTGTGGGTTTTTAAAGTTTGTTTTTCCCACTTGTTTTCTACAGGAGAAATTAAGGACCTGTCTATATTAAAAGATTCTCTGATGGAGAACTTGTGAAATGGTGACAATTGTGATCAGAAGGAAGGAGCAGAGGGAAACCTTCCCATAGTTGGGACCCTCCTTTCAGATGATGTTGGGGTATCCTCTTGCACTGAGGTTACCTCTCCGGGGGAGGGAACTCCAGTCATTAGGAAAAGGCAGGTGCTAGTAAAGGGAGATTCAATCATTAGAAACATAGATAGCAGGGTTTGTAATGACCGGGAGAACCGTATGGTGACTTGCCTGCCTGGTGCGAAGGTTGCGGATCTCTCGAGGCATCTAGATAGACTTATGTGTAGTGCTGGGGAGGAGCCTGTGGTTGTGGTACATGTAGGTACCAATGACATAGGGAAGGGTAGGAGAGACGTTCTGGAGGCCAAATTTATGCTGCTAGGAAAGAGACTGAAATCCAGGTGGTGGATTTCTCTATGGTGGCATTCTCAGAAATGCTTCCAGTTCCACGTGCAGGGTCAGGTAGGCAGGCAGAGCTTCAGAGTCTCAATGCATGGATGAGATGATGGTGTAGGGAGGAGGGGTTTAGATTTATTAGGAACTGGGAAACTTTTGGGATAGGGGGAACGTATTCAGGAAGGATGGGCTCCACCTAAACCAAAGTGGCTCCAAACTGCTGGCACTAAACATTAAAAAGGTTGCAGAGCAGTTTTTAAACTAAGAGATGGGGGGAAAGCTGATTGCACTTGCTCCTCTGCAGCATCAGACAGAGACTTCTCTTGGAGGAGAGTCTATTGATAGAGATTCTCTAGGTTTTAGTCAGGAGGAGAGGATGGAAGAGTATAAAGAATGGGCCAGATCAGATGATAAACATTCACATAAAAAGAATCTGATACATCAGAAAAGGGCAGACAAATAAAGAGTGACAAGTTTTTTAAGTGATTGTACACAAATGCTAGAAGTCTAAATAATAAGATGTGTGAACTAGAGTGTCTCGTGTTAAAGGAGGATATTGATATAAAGGCATCACAGAAACCTGGTGGAGTGAGGACAATCAATGGGACACAATCATTCTGGGGTACAAAATATATCGGAAAGACAGAACAGGTCGTGTGTGGAGGGGGAAGTGGCACTATATGTGAAAGAAAATATAGAATCAAGTGAAGTAAAAATCTTAAATGAATCCACATGTTCCATAGAATCTCTATGGATAGTAATTTCATGCTCTAATAAGAATATAACAGTAGGGATCTATTATCGACCACCTCACCAGGACAGTGATAGTGACTATGAAATGCTGAGGGAGATTAGAGAGGCTATCAAAATAAAGAACTCAATAATAGTGGGGGATTTCAATTATCCCCCATATTGACTGGGTACATGTCACCTCAGGACAAAATACAGATACAAAATTTCTTGATACTTTAAATGACAGCTTCTTGGAGCAGCTGTACAGGAACCCACAAGGGGAGAGGCAATTCTCGATTTAGTCCTGAGGACCACTTGGAAATAGTGACCATAATATAACATTTAACATTCCTGTGGTGGGAAGAACACCTTAGCAGCCCAACACTGTGGCATTTAATTTCAGAAAGGGGAACTATGCAAAAATGAGGAGATTAGGTAAACAGAAATTAAAAGGTACAGTGACTAGAGTGAAATCCCTGCAAGCTGCATGGACACTTTTCAAAGACACCATAATAGAGGCCCAACTTAAACATATACCCCAAATTAAAAAACACAGTAAAAGAACTAAAAAAGAGCCACTGTGGCTTACAACCATGTAAAAGAAGCAGTGAGAGATAAAAAGGCATCTTTTTAAAAGTGGAGGTCCATTCCTAGTGAGGTAAATAGAAAGGAGCATAAACACTGCCAAATTAAGTGTAAAAATGTAATAAGCCAAAAAGGAGTTTGAAGAACAGCTAGCCAAAAACTTAAAAGGTAATAACAAAATGTTTTTTAAGTGTATCAGAAGCAGGAAGCCTGCTAAACAACCAGTGGGGCCCCTGGACGATTGAGATACAAAATGAGCACTTAAAGACGATAAAGTCATTGCAGAGAAACTAAATGAATTCTTTGCTTCAGTCTTCATGGCTGAGGATGTTAGGGAGATTCCCAAACCTTAGCCATCCTTTGTAGGTGACAAATCTGAGGAATTGTCACAGATTGAAGTGTCATTAGAGGAGGGTTTTGGAATTAATTGATGAATTTAACAGTAACAAGTCACCAGGACCAGATGGCATTCACCCAAGAGTTCTGAAAGAACTCAACTCGTGAAATTGCGGAATTATTAACTATGGTATGTAACCTATCCTTTAAATCCGCTTCTGTACCCAATGACTGGAAGATAGCAATATAACACCAATATTTAAAAAGGGCTCTAGAGGTGATCCCAGCAATTACAGACCGGTAAGTCTAACATCAGTACTGGGCAAATTAGTTGAAACAATAGTAAAGAATAAAATTGTCAGACACATAGAAGAACATAAATTGTTGGGCAAAAGTCAACATGGTTTCTGTAAAGGGAAATCATGTCTTACTAATCTATTAGCGTTCTTTGAAGGGGTCAACGAACATGTGGACAAGGGGGATCCAGTGGATGTAGTGTACTTAGATTTCCAGAAAGCCTTTGACAACGTCCCTCACCAAAGGCTCTTGCGTAAATTAAGTTGTCAGGGGATAAGAGGGAAGGTCCTTTCATGGCTTGAGAACTGGTTAAAAGACAGGGAACGAAATGGTAGGAATAAATGGTAAATTTTCAGAATGGAGAGGGGTAACTAGTGGTGTTCCCCAAGAGTCAGTCCTAGGACCAATCCTATTCAACTTATTCATAAATGATCTGGAGAAAGGGGTAAACAGTGAGGTGGCAAAGTTTGCAGATGATCCTAAACTGCTCAAGATAGTTAAGACCGAAGCAGACTGTGAAGAACTTCAAAAAGATCTCACAAAACTAAGTGATTGGGCAACAAAATGGCAAATGAAATTTTATGTGGATAAATGTAAAGTAATGCACATTGGAAAAAATAACACCAACTATACATACAATATAATGGGACTAATTTAGCTACAACTAATCAGGAAAGAGTTCTTGGAGTCATTGTGGATAGTTCTCTGAAGACGTCCACGCAGTGTGCAGCGGCAGTCAAAAAAGCAAACAGGATGTTAGGAATCATTTAAAAAGGGATAGAGAGTAAGACAGCTTTCACTCTATCTCTTTATATTGCACTTCTATAAAGCCATGGAACGCCCACATCTTGAATACTACGTACAGATGTGGTCTCTTCATCTCAAAAAAGATGTACTGGCATTAGAAAAGGTTCAGAGAAGGGCAACCAAAATGATTAGGGGTTTGGAACAGGTCCCATATGAGGAGAGAGTAAAGAGGCTAGGACTTTTCAGCTTGGAAAAGAGGAGACTAAGGGGGGAATATGATAAAGGTCTATAAAATCATGAGTGGTGAGGAGAAAGTGAATAGGGAAAAGTTATTTACCTGTTCCCATAATATAAGAACTAGGGGCCACCAAATGAAATTAATGAGCATCAGGTTTAAAACAAATAAAAGGAAGTTCTTCACACAGCGCACAGTCAACCTGTGGAATTTCTTGCCTGAGGAGGTTGTGAAGGCTAGGACTATAACAGGATTTAAAAGAGAAGTAGATAAATTCATGGCGGTTAAGTCCATTAATGGCTATTAGCGAGGATAGGTAAGGAATGGTGTCCCTAGCCTTTGTTTGTCAGAGGGTGGAGATGGATGGCAGGAGAGAGATCACTTGATCATTACCTGTTAGGTTCACTCCCTCTGGGGCACCTGGCATTGGCCACTATCGGCAGACAGGATACTGGGCTGGATGGACCTTTGGTCTGACCCAATATGGCCATTCTTATGTTCTTATCTGAAGATCAGAGAAGGTTCAGCTTTAAAGTGGAGAAGGGATTACTGTTTAACATTTTTCTTCTAAAATTTTTCTTCTAAAATTTGTTAGTCTCTAAGGTGCCACAAGTACTCCTGTTCATTTTTCTTCTGTTTACTTTTAGTAAAACCTATTTAGCTTCTAAGGCTAAGTAATGTTTTGAATAATGAAATTCCTTGTGAAAGATTCAGATCCTTCCTTTTTTCAGTTAGAGTGTTAAGACATGCCTTATATCACCCAGACGTCCTCCAGAAAAGCTAGGGAAGAGCAGACTCTACATTTTAAGGGCTTGTCTCTACATGGAGTTATTCAGGAATATCTCTGTGTGCATGCTCATATTCTGGAGCATGAGTGTGGTGTTCTGGTTTAGCTGAATCGAGAGGAGCAAGGCGGCACTCTTATTTCAGAATAAGAGCGTCCTCGCAGGGAGTTAATCAGAAATAGCTGATGCTGTTTAAATTTGCACCTACCTTAATCAAAATTAACTTTCAAGTGTAGCCCCAAAGGAAGAAACTAGCAGGGGGAAAAAAGTTAAGGAGAGCCTGAGAGGATTTTTGTTAACATCATAAAGAAGCAGAAAAGATCACATGTCCAGTTTTTTTAAAACTCCTTTGCTGCTAACTCTTCTTTAACACAGTTTTGCTGGGGAATAGTCTCGATGTTCAAATGAACTTTTATATATAATTTCAGGGCTTCTCACCTGGATGACCTCATTAACTCTTTCTCCTGGGGGATGCTGTCTCACACAGCTGAAGAGATTGCTGAATTGCTGCTTTGTAGCCAGATAAATATCTAACGAGTCTTTTGAAATCCTGCCTTTATTCTCCAGGCAACAAAAAACAAGCTCTCAGAGGACAGTGATGCTCCCCCACCCAAGAGATCCCATATCTTCTACGGCAGTTTGGAGGAGAAGGAAAGGGAACGTCTTGCCAAAGGAGAATCAGGGCTGCTGGGAAGAGATAGAGTGAAAGCTGCGATTGAAGCAGGCAATATTAACATAACCAGCGGTAAGAGTGCACTCTGTGTAACACCCTCTTCTTGTTTGGGCCCTGTGAAATCTGCATTAACGAGAACACAGACGGAATCACAGAATCAAAACATTAACGTGGAATCCTGCTCTCCCTGCCACTAGGGCTGCTGCAGGACACTGTCAGGGAGGGCTGCATGGCTGAGCTAGGTACAGCCGCACTTAGTCAAGCTGCTCTCGATTGGGAGCCCCCGATCTGCTGTGGTGTGTGGGGTGGGAGAGGGGCACAGATGTCAGGTTGTCCCCCTCCCCCTGCTGGTATACCCAGTCTCAGCTTGGGTGGGGGGGACAAAGGGGCAACTGTGTGCACCAGCTTCTGGCTCAGCCTGGCTGCTGTCTGAACAAGTGTTCAGACTGGTGAGTGCACTGCTTAAAGAGACAGCATGCAGACATACTCCCCAAACACACACGCTGTCTCACTAACTCCCCTAACACACACACACACACACACACACACTACTGTGGACTTCTTGTGTTACTGTTCAGCAATGTCAGATTGGTCATTGGTCATATTACTGAGTGCTACTTTAAAAGGTGATTTAAAATGTGTCACTTTTACCATATACTGTATATTTGCAGGATGTTTTGTTTAAATTGTAGGCATTTTTTTAAAATCAGCTTTTCCCATTGCAATTCAGTTCTGAACATTTTTATGCATTTATAGTAAGGCTACTTAATTATTGTCCGTGTATCAAACAATCTTGATTTAAACACCCACCCACCCCAAAAGATGGAATTAATTTTTAACTGACTTGGAGAGTGTTTATAAGGATAGGTTTGAATATTGGCCAAAATTGTAGATGCACAAACTTTGCCCAGCTGAAAGGCATGTAGGGCCTCTGAAATCTACGTTAACAAGAACACAGACGGAAGCAAAACAATAACACGGAATTCCTTTTCTCGCTCCTGGCTGTGGCTCCAGGGCTGGAGAAGAGTGAATTCATTTTTAAAAAATAAATCTAAAAATCCACAAAAATAAAATGGATTTAATAGGACCCTAGGCATGCTGGCAGCTTGCCAGAAGTCTGAGGGCTGTACTTAATCAGCTGCTGAACTTCAATACAGAGGTTGGGGCTGCTGAGACTAGAAGTCCTAATATCCAGTGCACCATCTTGATTTGAGCAGGGTGTCTGGAGGAACATGCCATTGCTGGTACCAAATATCATAGAATCATAGAATATCAGGGTTGGAAGGGACCTGCTTTAAATGGTTGTGAGAATCATTTTTAAATTATATATATTTTTTAGTGGTTAGAATTGTCCAAACCTTTGCTGCTTTAATTTCATTTGTTGTTGTTTTAATCTGATGGCTCTGTTTCTGGCGTAGGTGAGGTCTTTGATCTTGAAGACCACATAAGTGAGCGTCAGGCAGAAGTGTTGGCTGAGTTTGAGCGCAGGAAGCGTGCCAGGCAGATCAACGTTTCCACAGATGACTCTGAAGTCAAGGCGTGCCTACGAGCACTTGGGGAGCCCATCACGCTCTTTGGAGAGGGGCCTGCAGAACGGAGAGAGAGGTGCTGTGCCTAGTCCTCTGTGTGGCTGATAGTGGTAACCACCACCACCCCCCACCACCCCCCATTCAAATCTCCTGTCAAATTCCTTGAGATGTTGAGTGCAGTGAGTATTGTTGACCAGTGAGTCTTCATGGTGATGTAGAGGGAGTTGAAGGGAGGCGACAGTGAAAGAAACTGACCATCTCTCCTGGCCAAGATTATCTAGAACTCACTGAGTGAATAGGGTTAACTTTTGATGCATCTCATTACAGATTGAGAAATATCCTCTCGGTGGTTGGCACAGATGCCTTAAAAAAGACCAAGAAAGATGATGAAAAATCTAAGAAATCCAAAGAAGAGGTAAAATCTCCCATTCTTAGTGTCTGCTGGCTGTTAATGCAGAGAGGAGGAGGCTGCTTGACAGCCTGTTTGGCAGCCTATATTATTTCCAGGCCTCTATCCTGGTGGATTCTTGTTTCAATAGAGGGTCTGATAGTATGAATTCACTCCACGCATCATCCCTTCCTGCCACTGCTACCCATTTGAAAAAGCCTGTTGCTTCCACTTTTATAACCTATTAAATCAGGGGTATCAAATTCTTTGTGTAGAAAGGGCTGCATTCCACATTTAGTTATTGTCCATGAGCCAGAAGTGTAGATGTAGGGCTCCATGCCCCGCTCCTTCCACAGCAGAAAAATTGCTGCTGGCAATGAGAGGACTGCATGAAGAGCAAGGCCAGAATGTGTCCTTTTAGAGTAATTAACCTTTTAATTACTATTATTAAGTACTTTATTGCCACATTCATTGTCTTTGCCACCCACTTTGAGCCACCACACCACTTTTTCTGCCCTTCTCCACCCTCCTTTCTCTCCCTCTTCATTTTGTTTTTCCTTTATTCTTCTCTCTGCGTTCTCTTCCTTGCAGCAACTCTCACTTCCCACTCCCTGGACTTCCTTCCCCCTTCCATCTGCTAAAATAATTAACTATGCAGTGGTTAAATGAAAAGCTGAGACTGCGCAATCTGAACATGGCATGTGGGCTATGTAAACGTCTCAGACAAGCCAAATCTGGTCCATGAGACCGTATGTGTGACACGTCTGCCTTAAACCCTTCTCTAGGGATAGTAGAGCCACACTAATCCACACACTTTATAAACCCCCGAAAATAGCTGCTTCCCACTCTCAGCACAGATTTAACAGCAGATGCTGCAGTGGCATCACTCAAACTTTTTCTGCATTTTTTTGTTTTTTAGTATCAGCAAACTTGGTACCATGAAGGGCCCAACAGCCTGAAAATAGCTAGGCTGTGGATCGCCAACTACTCGCTCCCCAGGTAAGGAACCAGGTTACAAATTGAAAACAGTGGGAGAAGACATGAGCTGTTATAAGGAGCAGCAGACTTGTTAAACCAAGCTAATGATTGCCCTGTGGTGGGCAAAGCTGGGAGCTTGAGAACAGGGGACTCATAGCTGTGGTTGGAGCCAAGCATAAAGGACTATGGGGTTGTACACATGACTAGCGCTGGCAATAGCCCAGCTTTGAGGCCAGGAAGGAGAGGACAGGACCTATGCCAGCCCTAGGGCAGGGGGATGTGAGGTATAATCACTCTAATTTTGCTCATGCCACAGGGCAACAAAGCGGCTGGAAGAAGCCCGTCTGTACAAAGAGATTCCAGAGGCGACCAGGACATCCCAGAAGCAAGAACTGCACAAATCCCTGAGGGTAAGGGGTGGTTTTATCTCTGATCAGCAAGAGATGGCTCTACCAGAGCAAAGCTCCTAGGCCTAGAGTGACTTCCCAGCTGCATGTTATTCTCCAAGCCCTGCCTAGCATGCTCTACCCCTTCTCTGATCGTGTGACCAGGCTGGGCCTTGAACCTAAAATGGTCCTGTCCCGTCAGTGATTCAGAGGACAGGGTTTGGGTTTAATCCTTATAGCCCTGCACAGATACAAATTTATATCCCAAACAGGAGACGCAGTCAACTGCATGGAAGGGACGGGGGCAGGGCGGAGGCATTATAGCTGCGCCAGAGGACCTGCCAGCATGGGGCATTGGCTCCTGGGAGCAGCGGCCCCACATTCTGCTCCTTTCCCCACTGCGGTTCCCGGGAGAGCCCTGCAGTTCGACCGATGCCGATTTATACCTGCAGATATCTGCATCCATGGATATAAATTTGTATCCGCGCAGCTCTATTAATCCTCTCCCTGCAGGGCAAAGGGATGGAGACACATCTGTGCACTTCTGCACGAGTAGCCTATGGTGATAAAGAAATTGCCTGGGCTGGTCACTGGCTTTTTTTCAGCAGGGAAGAGGGATCATGTTTTTTTTTTTAAAGATTGTTCTCTCACCTGCTTCCTTGACACCTGGGAGCCTTAAACCAATTGAAAAAACCAACATAGTAACAATTGTTTCAGAATGAGTCAATGAACCCCCCCCCCCTTCTGTAAAAATGGAACTAGAAGCCAATTAACAGAGCGTTCTCACACTGTGCCCTAAAGCCAGTAATATTGTACCTAATACCTCCAGAGGGGGGCAGCTTTAGATGGGTGGACTCTTTCCTGAGAGCACCCTGCCACTAGCCCTGGCAAAATCAATGGCGATTGCACCCGGTATGTAGGAAAAGAGGGACCCAGACTACATAGGGCTCTCTGGATCAGAACCAACACTTTGAAGTGCACCTTCAAACATATCCAGTAGTGCAGGGCCCAGCAAGCTGAGAGCTTATGCTGATCTAACTCTAAGCGTCTACACTAAAAATCCCACCGATGTAAGTCGCCTACTAGATTGATTTAATAACTCCACCTCCGTGAGAGGCGTAGCACTTAGATCAATGTAGTTAGGGTGACAAGGTGTTCATGTAGACACTGCATTACTTACATCACCTTTCGGCTGTCAGCCCCGCCCTGTGCAGGACTCACAGCTGTCAGTGCCCCACAATATCTTGGTGGAAGTGCTCCTTGTGAGGAAGCACAGCGCAGACAGAAGGAATGTAGTGTGGATGGGAACCACTGCTTTAATTACTGCAGTGGCAGTACATTGACTTAAGTCAACCTAATTTTGTCGTGTAGACCTGCCCTACAGTACAATGTGTCTGCTCCATGGAATTGGCATGGTGCTGGTGCAGTTCACCTCTTTGCAGAGTGACTTGGTGAAGGTCTCCGTTCTCTTTGCTTGGGTGTGTCACTTGAATGGCCTCCTTAAAAAGGGGAGGCTCTTGCTGGTTTGTGCTGGTTTGAGTCAGAGTTGTCTCTATGTCTTTGCAGTCCTTGAATAATTTCTGCAGTCAGATTGGGGATGACCGCCCGATATCTTACTGCCATTTCAGTCCCAATTCCAAACTCCTCGCTACAGCCTGCTGGTCAGTTTCCTTTTACAATACCTTTTGGGAGGGGTGAGAAGGATGTGGCAGTCCTGGGAGATTTATTCTTGGGGGAATTCTGTGCCAATTTTTTTTAAAGATTGTGCACAATATTTTAAAATTCTGCAATATTCTGCATATTTTTTGTCAAATATAATCACACCCGTTTCAATTATTTTGGTAATTTATTTCAAAATACCCATTAACAAGTGTCTGTAACAGTATAGACCAAAAAAGATTCAGGAAATGTTTTTTGACAAATAGATCCCTTACTAGGCATATTAATACAGAACTTTGAGCAATGATTCATTTAAACTACAATACAGGTGTGTATTTTCTGCATCCCTCAGAAGCAGTGAGAAGGCTTGGGGGGATTCAGGGGTAATGGAGGAGCTGAGGGAGAGGGAAGTAATTGCTGGGAAGCAGCCTGGGAGTGAACCCAGAGGGTTGTTGGGTGTTGGTGGGAGAACTGTGGAATAGGATTTGGGGAGGGGGGGGGGAGGACTGTTAGGGAGTTGGGGAGCACCCAACTTTCCATTCAGCCAGGCATGTCTGCACATGTCCCCTTGTGGTCCTGTACCCCCTTGTCCCTGTGTGGCCCTGCACCTTCACTCAGCCAGCCATAGCTGCCCCTGTCTCCATGTATTCCTTCACCCCCAGGCCCATTCAGCCCCTGGCTTAATGTCACCCCACTAGCTCCTGTGCCCCTGCCCCAGTCTGCCTCCCCCACTAGCTCTTCTGAACCCCATTGTGTGAGACCACCCCTAGCATCCCCATGTGCCCTGCTACTCTGTCCATCTCTCCCCCACCCCCTCCCCAATATATCCCATGCCTTCTCACCTGGACCGGCAGGGCACTGTGAGGAAGGCAGCCTCTGGCCCCTCCCTCTCCATGGCTGGCTGCTCCAGCCATTGAGTCAGGTGCCCTCTCTTCTGGCACCACATCAGCCTCTGGTGGGTGAAAGGTGTAATTGCAGTGTGACCCCTCTCACGGCTTCCCTTGGACACCTCGTCAGAATACATTATTCTGCAGGGGGGAAAAGACTGCGGAGGACATTAATTCTGCGCTTGCACAGTGGTTCAAAATTCCTCTAGGAGTAGGGTTTTCAGATCTCAAGTAAGGCTTATGCCTGCTTTTCTAAACCCTGCCTTCACACCATTCTACTTCCTAGCAAGGGTTTGAATCATCTGTTCCCCTTATAGCAAGGTCACAAAGCATTCCCGGCATTTCATGCCCTCACTTTTCACTTCTGTGCATCAAGCCCTGTGCCCAGCCCTTCAGTGTGTGGTTTGTGGGATCATGTGATGCTCTAGTGTCTGCACCACAAAGAGGATCTGAGCCTGCAGCTAACACCCACCCACCCACTGAGTGGCACATTCCACCTCTGCATTGGAGGTGGCTCTTCTTGCATTGACTAAGAGCAGTGAGAACTGTCCCTTCTCCTACTGGTTGAGCCCTTCACCCACAATCACTCCTCAAGGGAGGAGACTTCTCATCTGTTCAGTGGACTGCCTGCCAAAGCCCCCTCTAACCCTTCAGGGATCAGTCTTGTGGGAGTTAGGTCAGTGTTTACCAGTATTTTAGTCACTGCAGTAACCCCACTCTCTGTTTTCTTAGTTGTTTTTTGAGCTGTGCTTTTGGGGTTCGCAATCCCTCCTGTGTTGTGACTGTGACTCCAACCATGTTTCTTGTGTTCAACAGGAGTGGCCTGTGCAAGCTCTGGTCTGTGCCTGACTGCAATCTCGTTCATACTTTACGAGGTAGAAGTGCTTTTGCTGATGCAAGCTCTTTGCTAAGTACCCTTATTCCCCTCAGAGTCTGGTTATAATGTAAACCATTGCTGTTTGGCTAAAGATGCTTTGGGAACTGGATTCTTTGTGGGTGACTCTCTGCAACTTTCACCAGTGCTGGAGAGGGGAGGAGAGGGGGCCATGAGCTCATTGTTTGTCGCTGGTCATTGAAATTGGTGGGGGGGTTTCCTAGTTTGTGCTGACATACTTTAGCCAGATGTCCAAGTCCCTGGTTAGTCCACAGTGAGGAAGAATCCTGTGGTTCCATGTCCAATAAGCCAGAACTTGGTTGCACAATTCTGACCTGATAAAACCTGTTGTCAGAAGAGCTGGTGGGGGGAAGCAGAGATCACCCAGCAGAGCATGCAGTCTTTTGACTTTCTCTCTCTCTCATTCTCACCCTCGCTAAGGGCACAACACCAACGTAGGAGCAATAGTGTTCCATCCCCAGGCTACTGTCTCCCTGGACAAGAAGGACATCAACCTGGCCTCTTGTGCAGCTGATGGCTCTGTCAAACTCTGGAACCTTGAAAGGTCAGAATGACACTGGACAGTGGAGCCAAGTTCTGGGTGATGGACTAAGTGCTGCTGAGGTCTTAAAACCCTGCATTGGGAGTTCGGTGTTTCACCGTAGTCTTCTGCCAGGAGAAAATTCCCAGCCACGGGAGCTAAGGAGTTAACTTTTTACATTGTCTGGGCTCTCAGTTAACACCAGTATCCAAAGAGGGATGGACCAAATGTAACACCTTGCTACCGAAGAGTCATTTGTTGGGATCAGGAGCAGACGTGGCTGTCATCAAAAGCCAGGTCCAGCCTTTAGTCTGGCAAGAATAAAACAACGAGGGGTGCAGGATATTGACATCTGGCTTGTTTTAAAAGCAAAGCCCTGCAGTGTGTCTCTGCATGAGACACAGGTGGCTTTGAGGGCCTCAGCAGCTTCCTATTAGCTTTGAGGGATGGTTTTTAATTGTCTTTGGCATGGCAGCAGTAAATTTGCACCAGGGGATTTAGTTATTTGTCCCATGTGGACATGGAGACGGTTATCTCTTTAATTGGCCTGTTTGGATGAATGTTTTTCTTTCTGATACTCTTTCAAACCTCTTAGTGGCTGCTGGGCTGATGCATGTAATTTTGGCAGAATGGATATCAGCCCATTCGTGACCACCATGTGACTCCTTCCGCATGGCTGGTGTCGTATCTTCCCATCACTGTACTTGTTCTGGGCGACTGGGATGGTGATAACTGCTGCTCCTCTCGGTCATGTTCAGATTTCGTGTCCGCTGTTTATTATTCTCTGTATTACTGTAGCATCTAGGAGGTGCTATACAGCCACAGACAAGATAGGCCCTGCCCCAGGGAGCTCAGGCATTTAATAGTGTTATTGTTTGTTGCTGCTGCTATTTTAATTACAAAGCACCTGAAAACAATCGGAGCTTCTAACATTCTAATTAATTCTCTCTTGGGGCGACCCTTCTCTTGGGTGTTTCTAGCCCTGGACACACATCCATGTGCATACAAGTTTTTGTCAGTCATGTTGCTGTGTGACCCTAGTGGCTGCAGTAGTGCAGTAGGCCTGTCCTCCCTGGAGAGAATGTGTAACAGGGTTGGTTTGTTTCTTTCAGTGATGAACCAGTGGCAGATATCGAGGGCCATACAATGAGAGTGGCACGAGTGATGTGGCATCCCTCTGGGAGATTCCTTGGCACCACTTGGTATGTGGCGTTGATTTACCATACTGAGGGTACTAAGCTTTAGCTCTTAAATTATAACAAACAAATAGGAGCTGGTGTATGTCTGCAGAGCGGGGTTGGCAAACTGATTGCCAAGGTAAGGGGGCACATCTCATCTCAAATCGTCCAACAGGGGTCACACCCAGCCATTTTTTGCAATAAGCCACAGGTTACCGCGGGCTGGGGCCTTAAAAGGGCAGGACCCTGGACAGACCTCCATTCTCTTCCCTTCAAGTGAGACCCTGTTGGTCTCCAAGTGGGTATAAAGTACAAGCGGTCAGAATAATATTTATCCCTGTGGAAACACTGACTAGTGGAATAACCACTTCCTGCCTTTTGGGATGTGCCAACTATCAAAGCCCTGTTGTCGAGCCATACCATCAGCTCACTGCCTGTGGTTAACACTGATTTTGATCAGTAGAAAGCATGAGCAAATAAGTCTGGGAATGGAGGTTCTCCTGCTAATGGGCTTGGGCAAAGAGTGGAGCAGATCCTATTGAGACATTGTTAAGACCCAGATACCCTGAGGGCAGAAGGTCTGATCTATCCTGAAACCCAGCCGTACACATAGCCTGAATATATCTGAAATGCTGGCTCCAGAAGGAGACACAGACCCTGCTGCTTGGCCCCACGGAGAACAGTAATAACCCTTATGAGTCAGTGGCCCCACTCTTTGCTTCTCTTCCCTCCATTCCAGTTCCAGGGGATCTCCAGACTCTGTTCCCTGCTGTGTCTTGCATCTGTAACTGGCAGGTTATAATGTACTTTTCCTGGGTCTTTAAACCATCACCTGACTTTTTGTTTAAATGGGGACTCACCCTCCCCTCCCCTCCAACTATGCACAGGTATTAAAAATAATGCTCTCTCTCAACCGCCCCTTAAGTAAATATCTGCCAATCTTCCCAGAGCATTGGGTGCCAAAGCTCACATGCTCTTCGGAAATCTGCCAGTCAGTTCCCCTTGGAACCAAAATGACGCAAACTGGCAGCCTGTCACTATGACTAACTGACTTACCTGGAGAAACAAATTCTCACTCAGGTGCCGTCACTTGCATCTTTCAGCCCCCTGCTAGGAAACATGCCTGCGGAGTGAAAGCTGGGCACAGTGAGCTGTAGGAGAGCATCTGACAGCGTGGGGCAAATGCAATTCTCCATGTGTGGGCAGTGAATACACATCTTTGCTCTGCTCTTTGAGGCTTGTAGTAGGAAAAGGGCCTGAAACATAAGTCTTTTATGTCAGAGGCCTGGTATGAAGCCTGAGGCCTGGGCTAAAGTAGCGGTCAAAACTTTGCTGTTATAAAGCAAAATCGGGCTGTGAACTAGGGGCAGGCCCTGCTCACAGAATCTGGCAAGAACAGGACTGATATTGCAAAAACACACACTCCTAAGAGTGTGAGGCTAGGAACAGAGCACTCCCACGAACACATTCCAGAAGGGTGGTACCAGAACACCTTGATACCAGCATATTCCCTAAATATAACAGGAACACACTGACCCATCCTAAAGATAAGGTCAGGATGACAGTGTGATGGATAGAGATGTGCAAGGTGATGGGTGGTAACTGACTATGTCAGAGGGGCAGTGTGTAACTTGTTTGCATTGATGTATAAAATATATCTCAGAGTGAGTGTCTTTGGCTGGCCTGGGGATAATGGAAAGTCCTGCCATTAACTGAGCTAGTCCATTGCAACGGTCATCCATGTGTTAGTGTACCTATAACCATTGAGCCAGGGCACTGGGACTGTGTTTCGTTGACAATAAACCTGACCAAGTGCCTTCGCTATGAACCAAGTTTGTGGATTTATTGGGCAGTTTGATTGGAGCCTCCTGTACGGGCTTTCTGGCCAGAATCAGTACAGCACACAGAAAGAATACACATGCAGCCAAACATCTGACCACAGGGCTGACTTATCCCAGCAGCACTACCACAGGTGTGCATGTGCTATTGCGTTTATACCATGCAGGGCACTCAGTGGGTGAAATGTTCATTTTATTGGCAGGATCTGTGTTCCCTTTGGTGGCTGGCCAACTGGCTGCCATTGTCATGTGGCACTGGGGAAGCGTCCTTTTCCCCAGCACACTGCAAGGACACTGCAGAACACTAACGTCTTCTCGGTGTCGTCAGGGCGACAAGGCTTGTTCCTAGTCATCCCATGCTGTGCAGCAGATGAGGTTCTGGGTTGACCAGCAGTGATGTGCTGATGAAGCAGTTATTATCCGTTTGTGTTTCTAACGGTGTCTGAGCACCCACATACCTTCTAGTCTGAGCCAAGGTTAGAATTCTGAAAAATACATTGAGTTGGACATATGGCTTTGTTTTTCCAGCTATGATCACTCCTGGCGCCTCTGGGACCTGCAAGCTCAAGAGGAGATTCTCCATCAGGAGGGGCACAGCAAGGGGGTCTATGACATCGCCTTCCACGTTGATGGCTCTCTTGCTGGGACTGGGTAAGATTTACATTGAACCTTAGCAAGGTTGTCGCTCAGGATCAGATGCCCTTTGCTGGGCTGTGTGTGTTTGTTTGGGCTAGTGACCACTCTTGTGTGTTTAAGAAGTGTCCATGCTGAGTTTTCTTTCCCCAGTGGCATGGATGCCTTTGGTCGGGTGTGGGATCTACGTACTGGGCGCTGTATCATGTTCCTGGAGGGCCACCTGAAGGAAATCTATGGGATTAACTTCTCCCCAAATGGGTAAGGAGGGAGCTGGAATGGTGCAGCTAGGGGTTCTGAGAGCATGAACTCCAGCTGAGACCAGTGTGCTCTTCCTTCTCCCCATGGCAGATATCACATAGCAACTGGGAGTGGGGACAACACATGCAAAGTGTGGGACCTCCGACAGAGGAAGTGTGTCTACACCATACCTGCCCACCAGAACCTGGTGACGGGAGTGAAGTTTGAACGTAAGTATTTCCCCTCCCACACTTTGGTTTGCTTAGCAACACTTCCTCCTAATTCCCTGGGCTGAAGTGGTTGGGATAGCTGTATGTGCAACAAAACTGCAGAACAATCTGTGCTGGTAATAGCCAGAAATCCCAGAACTCAGCAGACTCCTCTCCAGAATCTGCAATCTGGTGTTGGCAATCTATTGTCGTCTGCTTTTTCTACATGCGAACCTCACCTCTTCCCCTCTCCTTCACTGCAGCTACGCATGGTAACTTCCTGCTCACCAGTGCTTATGATAACACAGCCAAGATCTGGACTCACCCAGGCTGGTCCCCTCTGAAAACGCTGGCTGGCCACGAGGGAAAAGTAATGGGATTGGATATCTCCTCAGATGGGCAGCTAATAGCAACATGCTCATATGACAGGACCTTCAAGTTGTGGATGGCAGAGTAGCTCTGAGCTGCCAGTGACTCAGGATGGGGAATATCACAGACTGGGCTGTCCCTGCATTTTTATATTAAAAAAAAAAAAAAAAAAATCAACTGTTGCATCAACTACGATCGTGGCTGGAGTTACTGGCTGGCGTCGGCTTCCCCATGGTGCTGGTGCATCCCCTGTGCTGGGAGTTGGCCAAAGTCAGAGTTGATCTGAGCTCCTGGAGTGATGCAGTAACCTTGCTTTGTATAATCTCTACCCCCTGCCTCGGGGGAGAAATTCTGGTGTGAGCCATCTGCTCTACCTCCCCTTCATCATGGGCTTTACTCTCTTTGTTATACATGTTTGTAAATACCCCCCTCCCCCCTTCAGATGCACTGTGCCATAAAACCCATCGGTTGGCATCACCCTCAAGATCAGTTTTGTAGGAGACTTTCCCCAGCCATGGAGCCTGAATGATCTTGCTTTTGGCAAAGAGTCAGCTGCTTCAGTCATTTAAATATGGCACATTGGTTCTCCCAGCACAGAGATTGGATCTCTGCAGAACGTGGAAGCCCATTCCCCCTTAGGCATCTGCTGTGGGTGAATTTTAAGCGGCGGGAGAGGAGGGAGTTTCTCTTCATTCAAAATCAAGCTTGAACTGCCCACTGCCCTAGATCCCCTTCTGCCTCTGTGATACTTCAGAGTATTAAAACACAAACACTTTCAAATCACATGGACTTCTCCAGCTTAAGCTGCCTGCAAGTCTCTGCTGGGAGGTGCATACAGAGGTGTCAGTTACAGCTTTGTTGCTAGTTTGTTTCACTTTAAGGTTCTTGCTCTAGCCACCCACTGTAGAGAACATTCACTTTCTCAAATCTTCCCAGTGAAGTTTTGCAGGTGCCTGTTTCTAAGAAACCTGTTGTGACCTCAGTGTCTGCACTTTGGTTGTACTGGAGCTGTGTGGGGGAGGGGCCTGCAGCATCTGTTACCAGCCACAGCTGTGTACCCAGGAAGCAGTCCCATGACAGGGGGAGGCATCAGGCCAGCTGTTGTCCCTCTTCTCTCCCTACACTTCGATCAGCAATATAGGAACCTTGCATGCAGCAGTGTGTCTACTTGTGAGAGTGGATGGGTGATACAGGGTTGCTCGTTCTCAGTTGCACGCTTCCCTGTGTTTTGTTTGTATGCACTAACCAGTGCATTAAACAGGGTGAGGGAGATAGCCATGGAGTGTGGAAAAGCTGATCTCTTTGTGGGGCTGTCTCTGAAAAGTGCCCCCAGCAAGGGAGAAGCAGCTTCATCTTCTCCCATTCCTCTTGAGAGTAGCAGTGCATGCCCGCAGCAGCGTAGTTCTTCTCCACCACCAATTCCCTAAGTACTGTGGTTAGTGAAAAGGAATGAAATGGGTCCCTTTTGGCTGAGGAAGTGGGGTTACTCCTTGCCTCTCTAGCTGACTACATGAAGCATCTGGTCTCACCTGCTCTTTGCCCCATCACCTCTGATTCATTATTGAGAGGAACAGGAGTACTTGTGGCACCTTAGAGACTAACAAATTTATTTCAGCATAAGCTTTCGTGGACTACAGCCCACTTCATCGGATGCATAGAATGGAACACCCAGAAAGAAGATATTTATACATACAGAGAACATGAAAAAGTGGGAGTAGCCATACCAACTGTAAGAGGCCAATCAATTGAGATGAGCTATCATCAGCAGGAGAAAAACTTTTGAAGTGATAATTGAGGTGACCCATAGAAGGTGTGAGGATACTTAACATGGGGAAATAGATTCAATTAGTGTAATGACCCAACCATTCCCAGTCTCTGTTTAAACCTAAGTTAATTGTATCTAATTTGCATATTAATTCAAGTTCAGTAGTCTCTAGACTCTCCTGCTGATGATAGCTCATCTCAATTGATTGGCCTCTTACAGTTGGTATAGCTACTCCCACCTTTTCATGTTCTCTGCCCGGTGCGTACTCTGCTAGGAGTGGCCATCTTTCGGGCCCAGGGGTTGCAGTGGCAACATACGTCCAAAGTGCAGCACAGACATTGTATATAAACCTAAAACAAGTCCTACCATAATCCCAGCCTGTACAGTGAGACCTGCACTAGGGACCCCACTTCCAGTCAGCCCTGGCCTGGAGACACCACTTAAAATATCCCCTGAGCTATCCAGTGCATTTTATTTGCTCTTTTAAGATCCATCTTTACTAAGCAACTGATGTTTGGTCTTCTGGACAGTACCTTAAACAAGGTTACACTGTAGTTTACAGGCAAATAGAAATCACTTGATTGAGCAGCAATACATCATTTGACTGAACTCCCTTCAGCTACCCAGCCCTGTCCCTCCTCTGGGTTGCATCAGCTACAGTGACCTTAGATAGAGGTGCTAGCAGAAGGAGCTGCTGCTGGAACAGGCTGAGGTCTAGCTGGACTCTGACCTAGCAGGACTTGCTTTATTAAATAAATGTAGCCACCTGCCTGCTGAGCATGGAATTCATTGTAGAGAGGCCCATGCCAGCTCTCAGATGGTAACAACTGGATCCAAACCAGCAGCCTCCACTCCTGAAGCCATCCAGTCCCTTATAGTTTCCTTAGTGACTCCAGCTTCTATTTTCTCTCCTCCTCCTGGCCTCACCCCATCCATCAGGCTGTCGTTCCCCACACGGGAGTCCAGACTTGTCAGTCTCTGCAGCAGAAGGGATGGGTTAATATGCCAAGAGGAGCGATGGGTTCCATCATCATGTTACCTGCCCCCTTTCTCACACCAACAGGAATTGCCTGCTATGATGGAGACTTGAGCCACCAATGGGGTGGTGGGGTACAGCCTGCAGCAAGAAGGAAGCTCCACCCTCTTCCCCATGACACTGTCTACAGGCCAAGGCCTTTTCTGATGGCCGAACAAACTGTTAAAAGTGGGGCCCTTTCCTTCCCCAGTTGTGGCAGTTGAATTCCAGCATTGCTGCAACTATGTTCCTACCTCTCGGACTGCAGCTCCCACCCCTGAAATGCAGCCAACTCTGAGGTGAAACACACCTACTGCATGACAGCACACAGTAAACTTCCCCAACCGTCTGGGGAAGGACATGAGGCCAAACTTCCATAACTCTTGCTGCAGGAACCCGAATGTAATTATCCCACCTGGCATGTGGCCAGTGGCTGCCACACCTGCTCTTTATTGACTGGGACCTGAGGTCTCACCTGGTAAAGACAGCACCTACAGAACACTGGTTGAGTGCTGAGGCAAAGGGAAGAGACCCCTGTCTGGCTCATAGCTATTGCTTCCTTAAAGGTCTCCCATCCACATCAGCGAGGCCCAGGGTTGCTCAGTATGACTAAAGCACAATTTATGATGGGCTGATGGAGTAAATGTTAAAGAAACAAAGCTGCTCAGGCTGTGTAGATACTGAGCACTCCTGTGGACTAATGTAGTTACCCACAGTGAGAGTACCATGCAGTTCCTGCTAGCTGCCAGCCAGGTACACAATGGGGAACACTGTCACTGCTACTGAGCCCAGCTTGGTGCAGAACAGGCACAGCCGAGGAATCACATGTCAGTGCAAACCTGAGGAGTTGGAACAGCCTTCCCCATGCTGCCCTTCAAACAGAGCTGCTGCAATCTGAACCCACTGGCCTTAATCCAGAGGCAAGACAAGGAAACAGGACAGACACTGGTGCTTTCTCTGTTCAGGCAATCCGTGTCTGCCCCATGGAAACGGAAACCGTTCACATTTATTTTCTTGCCTCTGGAAAAGAAAGTGAGGTTGAGGGGTGAGAGCAGAGGAAGAGCTGGGACCCTGGCACAGGAACTGAATGTGTTTGATTGTAAACAACACAACAAAAAGTGCAACAATTAGCTCAAAAAGACAAAAGATTAAATTTCTTGCAGGTCTTTGCTGTGGGCCAGGGGTCTGCTTATCCAGCAGATGGAAAAAGCGCAGCCCCCCGTGAAGACTTTTGGCACAACAGACGGTGTCAGTCTGTGGACATGAATGTCCTGGCCTGCATGTTGTCCTTGGTGGCACCCAGATCCTTGGTATTATCCCAGGAGAGACAAGAAGATGAGTCACAGGCGAGCCTGTAGAAATCTTCACTTTCCATAAGGTTCTGGCTCATTCCTCCTGGGCTGGGGTTTGCAGCATCCCCTCCTCTTGAGTCATGGCCATACAGTATAATGGCCCTGTTGCCCACTACTATGAGCATCTGTATTCCCATAGCGCCCTGGATCTCAGGTCGGGGCCCCAGACCCCATGACAGGCAGCAAAGAGCTTCAGCTGATGGGGCAGTTCCAGAACATCATACAGGTTCTGCTGCTGTTGGTGCACAATGCTCAGGGTGGCTGCCGGGGAGCCCCCAGGTCTTGGGATGCAGCCAGACCACTAGTATGGCTGGGTGTATCACTGAGAAGAGATCAGGAACAAAGCTCATTAGCCAGAGCCTGCAGAGATGGTCCTGGAGGGTGCAGAGAGGGCTCCCCTGCCCAGAGCAGATGCCAAGTAGCTGATGTCACCTGGGACCTTTTGCTGTCTGAGAAGATGTTGAGCTCTGGGCTCCAGTTGTGGAGTTTGCCAAGCCCTCAGCCTATGCCCCACAGGAACTGCTTGGTCCAGAAGATGGAGAAGATGAGCAGCAGTGTCACGCTGAGGATGATGGCCATCAGGTAGGCGAAGATGCGGAACTGGGGGTTGCGGATGCATTGCCGAAGGGAAGAGCGGCTGGGGATGGAGGTCGGCCTAGGGGAAGCTTGGAAGCTACCTAGCCTGGGCCCTGGATCTGTTCCCAGGTTGAGGGTATAAACCCTGGGCTGGCGCAGGAAGTACCGTGATTTCCGCTCGTCCTTTAGGCACAGCTGCCGGCCCTCCAGGATGATATGGTTGGGCTCCAGTTTGAGCAGCCGCAGGACATCTGAGTTGGTGGGCAGCTCGGTGATGGGCTGGTTGAAGGGGAGCACTGTGGGGTGGCGGCAGAGTGGGCATTGCAGCCGGTTGCGGGCAGGGGACACCAGGCTCAGGTGTGCCAGGCACTCAATGCAAAAGGAGTGCTGGCACTCCAGGAGCTTTGGGGTACGGAAGGTGTTGTTGTAGGGGTTCCAGCAAACAGGGCAGTCTGCCTCTGGCTCCCTGCGCAGCCCTTCTGACATGGTCTCAGTGGGGCAAGGCGCCATCCCCAGCTGCTGCGCCCGTGAAGCCCATTTGCTGTGAGGGCTGCAGGAAAGATGATCCCACCAGCTGCCTGGAACAACACAAAAGGCCCAGTAACAATGCATCTGTCTGCACCCCAGTGAGCTGCTAATCTCCCCAGGCACATATACCCTGCTCAGGACGGGGGCTGATCCAGCCACACACTGCAAGGACCCCAGGAAGGGGAGAATCGGTGCAGGTAACAGGTTAGTCCAACCAGCAACAAAATCCCTTGAGGGAGTGAGGAACCTGACCCTAGGCAGGGAGCTGGGTGGGTGCTACAGGGAACTGGACATAAAAAACATGCTCTCAAGGGCCTGATAAAAGTGACAGCATGAGAGCTGGCTCCAATGTGATCTGACGGGCTTTCAAACAGACAGGAGAAGCCATGAAGCCGTTAGGCCAGGCCCTTCCTCCCAGCGACTTCAGCTTGGAACTCAGACAAATCCTCTGGTGATTGTGAACTCGGAGGTCTGGCCCGTCCAGGTGGCGTTAAAGCTGTCTCTGGTGCAGATGGCTCACAGCCATCATGGGCCTTAGCAGTGGGGAATGCAGCTGACCCTGATACAGAATGTGCTGGGGAACCCTTAATGTGTTCAGTTAGCCCAGGAAACCGGAGAACACGGGCAAAGGCCAGGCAGGAGCACGCCCAAGTTCTACCCCAATAGCAGCAGAGGCCCCTGTCGGGATTGGGCCCTGTGCAAATATACCCAGAAGCAGGTCTGGCCTTCCCCCAAAGAGCTTGTGCCTTCAAGCCAGAGCAACAAACACATTTCAAAGCCAAGCCAAGTCTTTTTCATTGCATAGAGGTCTCAGCCTCTTGTTGGAGAGGTAGAAGGATGCTCTGGTTACCAACCCCACCACCAATGCAGGCTCAGCATAATGCCCTGGGCCCTTCCTGCTGGGGGAGGGGCTCAGATCAAGAGCACAATGGGGCATCAGGCTACTAGTTCTGCTTGAAAAACACTTGGATCCAGCTAGCCACATCTGTCCAATGCATGCAGCACCCAAATTGAGGGTCTGTTGGGAGTCAGTGCTGGGTTCTCAGCCTGGGTGTTGGAGTGATGCCCCAGCCAGGGCAGTCTGGGCATGGTCTGCTGAACGGTGACAGTGCAGAGGGGAGCCCAGAGAGCAGCACCTGGCACTAGCACAAAAGCACCACTCAGGAGGGCTCCTGACTGATTGCCAAGATGCAGCACTACCCCCCAACCCCTGCCCCTGGACAGACAAACAGCCATTGCACAGCAAGGAAACATGCCTGGCTGTGTTACAGAAAGCTCCCTCCCAGCTGCCCTTGGGGAACCAGGGGCTGCAGGGGACACTTACTTTCACAAAGGGGGCCCGGTATCACAGCTGAGCGCCAGCAACATTGCTAAGCAGGAGCCCCTGGCAGGGGGCACAGGGTGGCGGAGCTGTCCTCCTGCTCCTCAGAGAGGCTAGCGAACACGCCCTGTGCAATGATCCTCGCCCTTCATCCTCCTTTGCAGTCTGCATTTGCCTGCTCCTCACTTGCAGCCACACACCATGGCTTAGCAGCGGGCAGGACCAGCGGTGGCCTTGACAAACAGGTTTCTATTGGAGAGAAGAGGGAGGGAAAGATAGACGGCCATGAGCTAGCTGCTCCAGAGAAGCTGTGCTGGCCTGGGAGGGGGTCCCAGGCCAGTTGGGGGTCGGTGCCTTCTCACTGTGCAAGCTGCAACTGATTTCCATGGAGCAGCACACAAGGCACTGAGCTCCAAAGGGCTGTCAGTGACTGTTGTTTACAGCACGCACCTGGCACCGGAGAGAGGCACAGGCAGGGGAGGGGATAAAAATACCAACAGGAGGGAATTAGGTCATGTGCATCAGCTTCCATGCAGCAGACCAGGATAACACAGGATGTGGCAGCCTGGGTCACACAGGTCACAGGGGACGCCAGTGGCAGACCAGGACACTGAACATGGCTCTTCCTGAATCCTAAGCTAGAGCCCTAAGCACTGTGCCATCCTGCCTCCCCATTGTGTCAGTAACCATCCTAGTCCGTCTCCCTTACCCCAGCTCACTGAAATGCACTGATCCCCATCGCCCTTGTCCCCCACCCCGGCCTCTCCTCCAACACTCCAACCTCAGCCTCCTTTCACCCCAGGCTCCGCTTCTGCTCCAGCACCTTCCCATTCAAAAGAGGCAAAACCACCTGACAGAGCAACATAAACACACTGGATTCCTTGGGGCAACAGGGCACCACTACCTGCCCCCATCCCCATCCCTTCCAGGCTCTGTTGTGCCTATCTGACTTAACCTGCCTATCTCTTCTTGCCCCAGCCCCAGTATTCGCCCCACTGGAGTGCACCCTGGTTCCAGAAAGGGAACTGCCTGCTAACTACTACTGCGCTTCGTTTGCTGTGAGCTCCCCCAGAGCCAAAGCGCTGGGCTGGGTACTCGGCCAACAGACAGAGCAACAAACAAGCCCTGAAATGTGTTCCTGACAATGGCCTCAAAGCCCTGGAGCAGGGTCCTACGAGGGGGCAGCTGAAGCTAGAGGTCTGCGTCCTCCCCCTGTGAGCACCAGCCCTGCCTAGGCCTGGGCTGCTTGAGAGAGTTGTGCTGGTTTAAGCAGGGCCAGCTCTAGGTTTTTTGCCGCCCCAAGCAAAAAAATGTTTGGCTTCCCCCGCCTCCCCCCGCTTTTTGGCTTTTACACATTTGTACTTTGCAATGTTTTTTTTTGTTTTGTTTTGCTCTGCGCTGCCCGGGGCACGCCCGCCATCCAGCAGGGGCTTTGCTGACCCCCTGCTCTGAAGGGTGAGACACCCCCCGCCCCCCCCCCCCCCCCCCACCGCAGCGCTGCATGGGTTAAGCATCCATCAGGAAAAGCAACAGCACTGGGCAATGCGCCTTTCCACCCCTGCGCCCCACCCCCACCCCCCAGCCTGGCTCGAGGGAAGACTGCTGCAATGTAGGGAGCGGGGTTTTAATATTGAATTAAAGACCCCCCCATCCCACTGAATGGTAGTTCAACAGCAGCCCTGCCCTCCCCTCCCCTCTCGGCTACAGGAAGAGCCCCCGAACACATGGTAACAATGCAGTTCTTTTAACTCCATGGCAAAAGTCTTTCTACAGCCATTTAGAGAGAGACGCCCCCACCCTCTCCCCGGCATCACGTCTGTGGTTGAAATACTGGCTGACATTTCTATAGAATCAGAGCAACTTGTGTCCTCCGCACCCTCCCATTACCCCCGTTTTAACTTGGTGCATTTTGACATTGCCTAGGTACAGTAAGTTCCACTGTCCCCCCCCCCTCCCCCCCAGGGGTGCAACCGGAATTTTCCTAATGAGGGGGCCTAGGGACAGGCCCCCCTCTCCAGTAGGGCACCTGTCCCGGGGCAGAGGAGACGTGGATAGCGGGGTGCTCTGGGGGCAGGGCTCGGCTTGGCGCATGGCGGGCAGCGCTGCTGCCTGGCCTGGGGGCTCGGGGAGCACCCCCTCCCCATGCTGGGACTCCGGCCTGGGGCTGCCCCTTTGGGCGGGCATGGGGGAGCCCCAGCCCTATAGCTCCTGGGCCGGGGAGCAGGGGGGTCTCCTCTAAGAGCTGGCCAAGGGGAAAGGCCAAGGCTCCCCTCTTGCGCCCTGGCTCCCCCTGGGTAGCTAGCCCAGGTCCCTTGGGGTACAGGTGGGATTTTCTACCCAGTGACAGAGATTAAAACATTGACAGCCTCATGAAGTACAGTTGATCTCAGCTGAAAACACAGAGGATTTGCAGGGGCAGTGGCACTTCCAGGGCAGAGGAGTTCCTCGAGGCAGCGCTCTGGGGGTTTTATACATCCTCCTCTCCGGGTAGTCACTTCCCACCGTCCCCAGAAACAGCCACCCCTGCACACTTCATGGCACACCCGCCCCAGGTTACGCGGCGAGGTCCGCGTCTGCCTCCCTCCCGCAGCAGCAACCTAACCCCGCAGCTGCCTCGCAAAACGCCTTGAAAGACGTGACATGAGGAGAGCGAATCCACAGCATTGCTGCATTCAATTGCAGCCATCTTTGCTGCCAGGGCCAGCTCTAGGTTTTTTGCCGCCCCAAGAAATGTGCCGCCCCAAGAAATGTGCCGCCCCAAGCACATTCTTGCTTTGCTGGTGCCTAGAGATGGTCCTGGGTTTAACATAAAGGGGTTTTTAAACCCTTTAGTTTAATGGCTGCAAACCCGTGGGGCTGCTCAGTTTTTGGTTTAGAGCAGCTTATTTCAGTTTAGCATCAACAGTTCCTAGTGACTTATGCTAAACCAGACTAAGCCCAGGTTAAACAGTAATCAGAGATGGCCCAATAGCTCCTTTAGCTAAAGTGGAACAATGTTCCCCTGCAGATTGGGCCTGAGTCACTTAGGCCTAAATGTACAAACATGGCCACTACGTTTGGGTCCTTCCGCTTTTGGGTGCCCAGTCCCCAGGGCCTGTTTTTCAGGGGTGCCAGCCCCCCTGTTCCAAAATTTAGAAGTGCCAGCTGCAGCAGATACCCCTCCCGAAGGTGTGCCCAACTCCTGGCAAGTCCAGCTGGAACATCTTCCAGGTACGGAGCCCCACAGCCCAGCGCTTAGTGTCCTCTGGGCCCAGGTGGGAGCCTCGTCTCCCTGTCGTCAGCTGGCAGGGCTGTGCGCAGGGGGTGAGGGGTTTCGTGCTGCTGAAGTGCAGCTGTGATGGGGGAGGAAGGGACAATGGTGCTGTTGGTGGGGAAAATGGCCTTCAAGTGTCACTGGGTGTCAGGCTTGGGGGTTTGGGGCACCTGCCAGGCCTGCATGGGCAGGCTAAACCAGGCGCACATTTCAGGGCCCCAGAACTGTCAGCAGCAACCACCTGGACTCAGCCTCCAAGCCACCCACACCTTGAGCACCTTCCTCTCAGCCAGCTGCCCCCTCATCTTCCTCCCCCGCAGTGACAAGTGTCACCCCTCCCCTCTTCCCTCCCCGAGTGACAGGCGGCACCCCTCTGCTCTCTCTCTCGTCACCATGCGTCGGGTCCCATGTTCCCGTATTGCCAACAGCTCCCAGCAGCTCTCCTGGGGGTCAGTGCCTTGTGGATAGTGCATCATGTGGGGAGTTCCTGCTGCTGCCCAAAGCAATGCTCACACCCCAGAGTGCTCCCTGCAGGCTGATTTCTGTGGCATCATGGTGACACCTAGTGGCCAGTTAGGACAAGCCCATGGATGACCCTCTGGGGTGTAAGCACAATTTCCAGGGAGCTGCAGGGCTGTGGCTGAGGGCAGCAGTCTCCAGGCCTGTGCTGGCTTTCACTTGCCCTCGGCAGCGAGCCAACACCACCGTTCTTCTGCTTCCAGCTGGTGGCTAGAATCAAACCTCAGGTCCCCTCCTTCCTGCTGGCTTCTTTCAGCAATACCTCTGCAGGAAACGCACTTCCGGACACTTACTGGAGCTGTGTGGCAGCCCCTGGCCGCACTCGGTTGGGCCTGAGGACAGCTGCATGGCTCGGTGCTGGCTCCAGAGTTTCCCAGGGCACAGAGCCTGTGGTTTGGGTCAGGCCTGGCTGGCTCTCATGCCAGTTTTTTGCATTTCTGGCTCCTGCCCTTCACTGCTCACCTGTCCCAGCTAAAGCTGTGCCCCTGTCACTGTGGCCTTGGCTCCACTGGCGCTGTACAGTGCTACAACTTGCTGCGCTCAGGGGTGTGAAAATGCCCCCCCGAGCGCAGCGAGTACAGCGCTGTAAAGCGCCGTGTAATCAGAGCCTGCAGCGCTGCACGCTCGCTCGCAGCGCTGCAAGCTATTCCCCTCGGAGAGCTGGAGTACTTACAGCGCTGCGAGAGAGCTCTCGCAGCTCTGGCGGCGTGACTACACTCGCGCTTCACAGCACTGCCACGGCAGCGCTGGGAAGTCCTGAGTGTAGCCAAGGCCTGTGACAAAGCAACAGTAACCATGGCAATTACACCCAAAGAGAGGCCAGTGTGAGATCGTCTGTCTGGAGGGGGCGGTGCAGGTGCAGCTCAGGGTCAGAGTGCCCTTAGCAGGCAAAAATACTGATCTGATGCAAACACACCGGCTGGTGAATTGTGCTGGGGGCTGAACTCATGATGGCACCTCACTGAGAACATCCCCACTGCAGCATGTATAGGCTGGATCATGTTATACCTGGAGAAGCAGAGGCAAAGCGAACAGCTTACTCAGAAATTCACTGCCACAGCCGGGCCCAATACCCCAGGCTCCCGATGCCTTGGGTGGCACCTTGCGCGCTGCCGCCCTCAGCAGAGGGGAGCTCAGTCTGAAAAGAAGGAAAGGTGGGCGCAGACTGTAGCCCAGATCTGTACCCCCATGAAAGCATGGACCTGGAGGTGACTCCAGACAGACAGCGTCATCCCCAGCCTTGCAAGCGCTCACTGCTCATTGCAGAGCTGGGATAAGGCCCGTCAGCCTGACTCTTTTGCCATGCAGGGTCAGTGGTGCCTTAATAAACCAACAGCTGCACAAGCCTGGGCAGGGCCGCTTTTAGGCCGATTCCCCCTATTCCCCCAAATTGGGCCCCGCGCCTAAGAGGGCCCCGCGCCCTAAAGAAGAGTGCCTAACTTAGGCGCCTTTTAAATTTTTTTACTCACCCGGTGGCGGTCCGGGTCTTCATCGGCATGTCGGTGGCGGGTCCTTCACGCAGTGATGAGCTGCCAAAAACTTAACAACCGGTTCCCTCCTCACCCCACGAGGGGGTCATGTGGCCCGCCCCCAGGGACTCCTGCCCCATTCACCCCCCTTCCCTGTCCCCTGACTGCTCCAGGAACCCCTGCCCATGACTGCCTCCCACCACCCCATCCAACCCCTGCTCCTTCCTGACTGCCCCCCCGGGACCCTTGCCCCCATTCGATTCCCCTGTTCCCTGCCCTCTGACTGCCCCGACCCCTATCTAACCCCCCACCACCACCCCGAACTCCCCTACCTTCTATCCAACACCCCCTCCCTGCTCCCTGTCCCCTTACCGTGCTGCCTGGAGGTGGCTGGTGCAGCTGGAGCCGGGGCCAGGCTGGGCTGCGCGGCTGGAGCCGGGGCAGGGCTGGGCCCGGGCCGCATGGCTGGAGCCGGGGCCGGGCCGGGCCGGGCCCGGGCCATGCAGCCGGAGCCGAGCTGGGCCGCGCAGTGCAGCGCCTGGAGCCGGGCAGCGCTTGCTTCTCAGCCCTCCCAGGCTTCCTGCGTGAACAGCTGATTCGCGGGAAGCAGGGTGGGGAGGAGAAGCAGGGCGGAGCGTTCAGGGGAGGAGGCGGAGCAAAGGTGAGCTGGGGCCGGGGGCGGGGAGCTGCCGGAGCTTTACTTGTTGTTAAATTTAAAAGCCCTTTTAGAACCAGTTGCCCCGCGGGACAACCAGTTCTAAAAGGGCTTCTAAATTTAACAACCGTTTCCGGCGAACCGGTGCGAACCGGCTCCAGCTCACCACTGGTCGCACGCACCAGTGCCCCAAATACAGAAGTAAAATAACCTCTTTACTCCTACTTGAGATTATTCCTGTTTATGCATCCTAGGATGGCATTAGCCCTTTTGCCCACAGCATCACACTGGGAGCTCATGTGCAGCTGATTTTCCGCCATGACCCCCAACTCCTTCTTAGAGTCACTGTTTCCCAGGATGGAGCCCCCACATCCTGTCAGTGTGGCCTATGTTGGGTCCTAGATGTGTGACTTTACATTTAGTCACATTAAAACACATGTTGTTTGCTTGTGCCGAGCTTACCGAGTGATCCTGATCGCTCTGTATCACTGACCTGTCCTCTTCATTATTTACCACTCCCCCCCAATTTTGGTGTCATCAGCAAACTTTATCAGTATTGATTTTATGTTTTCGTACAGGTCATTGATAAACGTTAAATAGGGTAGGGCCAAGAACTGATCCCTGCAGGACCCCACTAGAAACACCTCCTCTTGATGATGATTCCCCACCTTGCAATGACATGTGGAGATCTATCAGTTAGCCAGCTTTTAATCCATGTAACATGTGCCATGTTGATTTGATATCTTTCTAGTTTTTTTAATCGCAATGTTGTGCGGCACCAAGTCAAACATCTGACAGAAGTCTGTCTCATATGTCACCACTATTGCCTTTATCAGCCAAACTTGTCATCTCTACAGATGTGAGGCTTGTTTGGTTTCTTGTATGCCTTAAGCGTGGAGAAGGTGCCAGCCTGGCATCTCTGGAGATGAACAGCCTTGGTTTAGGCACAAAACAGGACCTGCCCTGGCACCATGAGCTTCCCAGCACTGCCCTGCCAGTGTCCCTCAGGCTGAGCTGAAGGGAGCACCCCCAGGAGTGAGGGAGAGGGCAGGCTCCATGGACAACACAGTTGGCCATTAGTACCACTTAGGGGGGATGTCTGGTCTGTGATGTATTCATGAGTCCTGGGAACCACCCTGAGACACCTCGTTCCTTTCCCATAGCTCCGTCAGCTCCAGGGGAGGAGACTGTTGGGTTAGTCTGAGCAACATCTTCCTGATCTTGGCCTGCCTGTCAGGAAACCCCGGGGGACGCTTTGGCCAAAGACTGTGAAAGAGACCACTAAAGAAACCATGACTTTGGGAACAGCTTGGCTGCAGGGAGAAACCATCTGGCTGGAAGAGCCCTGGGCTTCAGGAGGCACCCCCAAACATGAGGCGCTGGCGGAGAGCGGCCAAAAGATAAATGACTTCGTCCAGAGAGGGAGTGGCCGGAGGGTGGGGAGCGTGGAGGGAAGGAAAGCGAGAGAGGCAGTCTGGGAAGAGATCAGGTGAAAGGGAAAGAGATACAATCTCGCTTTGCTGACTTGCAGGCAGGGATCGACCCAGGGCCGGCTCTAGGCACCAGCAAAGCATGCAGCTGCTTGGGGCGGTACATTTGCAGGGGCAGCAGGGATCCACCATGGGAACTGAGAACCAACAGGGGGCCCTGGAAGCTGTAGTTCCTTGGTTAGCTCCCTGCCTATAGAACCAGCCCTGGAGTAGGGAAAGAACTACATTTCCCAGCATTCCCTTGGCTGCTATCAACAGGAAAGGGAGGGGGAGGGAGTGAGGTAGCTGAGACCTCATGCTGCAGCTTGCTATGAATGGAGAGCTCACTGCTAGAACGGGGTGGCACTGTGAATGGTAGAGTTACCATATTTTAACATTCAAAAAAGAGGACACTCCACAGGGGGGGGGTAGCCCTGCCCCCTATCCACTCCCTCCCACTTCCTGCCCCCCACAGAACCCCCAACCCATCCAAACCCCCGCTGCTCCTTGTCCCCTGGTTGCCCCCTCCCAGGACTCCTGCCCCTAACTGCCCCCCGGGATCCCTGACTGGCCCCCCCCAGAACCCTTGATCCATCTAACCCCCCGGCTCCCTGCCCCTGACTGCCCCGACCCCTCTCCACACCCACACCCCCTGACAGCCCCCCCAAACCCCCGATCCATCCAACCCCCCCTGCTCCCTGTCCCTTGACTGCCCCCCGGGATCCCTTGCCCCTTCTCCAACCCCCTGGCCTCCTTTCCGTGCCACTCAGACCAGCGTGTCTGGCTCCACGCGGAGCCAGACACGCTGCTGCGCTCCCCCGCGGAGCGCACAGCCCCGTCCCCCCAGAGTGCTGCTGGCATGGCGCACTGAGGCTGCAGGGGAGGAGGGGGGGGAGCAGAGGAGGAGGCCTGGCTGCTGGAGGCCCCGATGTGAGCAGCTCAATCCGTCCCGGCCGCCCTGTCAGCCGCGCTGCGCTCCGCATTGGGAGGGAAATCCCAGACCTTTTGAGAGTTTTACAAATTCCTCCCGGACGGCTATTTAAAACCCAAAAAGCCAGACATATCCGTGAAAATACAGATCTATGGTAGGTAACTGTAGAACGGGGAACAAGTATGTCCAAGGAGTAGAAGGCTTTGGCCCAGATACCCCCTTCAGAAGACATCCCCAGACTGAATTAGGGATACTGGTGTGACCTCACCTTGCAGCCCCCAAAGAAAGAATTGGGTGGACTAAATGGACAGTGCACCTCTCTCTCTCTGAAGCCTAGCAAGGGAGGTACGTGGATCCCACTAGAATTTAAAATGAAAAGTAAGGGAGGGGAGGCTCTACTAGAGGACCTGGGCAGCTTTAGATATAGTACCAGGCATGTAGGAGGATTTCCACTTCTGAGCCATGGAAGCAGAAATTGACTTTTCCTTTCCAGATTTAGCTAATATTCAGAAAGGGAATCTAGCACCTGCCTTCCAGATTTGAACACCCTCAAAATTCAGGAGTGCTCAAGCTCAATTTGGGCAGCTGTTACTTCATTTCTCCCAAATCAAATATACTGATCCACTGTAACTTGCTGTAGAAAAAGTAGGATAACATTGAGCAAGAAATGCTTCCCAGTGGTTATTAGGAGTGGAATTGCTATTTTCAACAGCCATTGCCATTTTTTTATTTTTATTTTTTTATTTTATTTGTTTAAAAGGAAGACAGTGACATTGCATTGGCAAATTCCCCATAGAAACAAAGAGTGGAACAAAAGAATAATAAAGGCACCTCAACTTTTCCTCATTTATGTAGGACAGTCTTATAATATGCATCCAGATATCCTTCAATCACACAAGCTGAAAATTGTTCCACTTTACTGCAGTTCTGTAACCATATGGGAACCAATCCTGTCTGTGTTCTGTGCACATCCAAAATTCCTGCTGAATTACCCGCCCTGGGAGGGCAGGAGGGCACAGTTGGGGGGGGAGAGCCCAGGGCTGGGGCAGCAGGGGGTGTGGGTGTGGGGGGAGAGCCCAGGGCTGGGGCGGCAGGGGGGTGTGGGTGGGGGGGGGGAGAGCCCAGGGCTAGGGCAGCAGGAGGGTTCTGGGGGAGCCCAGGGCTGGGGTGGGGGGCAGCCAAAAATTTTTTTTGCTTGGGGCAGCAAAAAACCTAGAGCTGGCCCTGGATTGACCAAGTCTTTGCTGGAGCCAGTGCTAGCCCTGCTCCGCCTGCTGTTAGGGGGTCCTGGGGAGTGCCCCAGAAGGGCTGGAGGCTGTCAGGTTGTGACTGACACTGCAGGAGTGGTGCACAGTGAGGAATAGAATGGAGCTGACGAGGTGACCACAGCCACCATCACCAGCAAGATGAGGCACAACGGTTTGTGCAAGAGGCTCCAGCAATCTCGTTGCTCCACCTGGCGGGGCCACATCTCTTGCCTCGGCAGGCAGCCCACCTCTGAGCTGTGGCTGATGCTGCTCACATGGCTCTGTGGCCTCCCAGCGGCACAGGAGGCCTGGGGCCAGACCCAGAGCTGTCCCTCAGTGTGGCTGAAGCAGACACTGCAGGCCCTCTCCATGCGCTCAGGGAGGCAGGCGAGGTTGTTGTGCAACCGGGGAAGCCCGCTGGCCGGGAGCCTGGTGCAGTGCCGGCACAGGGGGCACTGGATGGCGTCCGGCGGCTGGGACTTGAAGCTAAGGCAGACCAGGCACTCCAGGCAGAAGGTGTGGCGGCACGGCAGCACCTTGGGGGTGTGTGAGGCATTGTTGTAGTGATTAAAGCAGACAGCACATTCCACCTCAGGGGCTGGCTCCTCCAAGGAGCCCATGGCAGCTGGTCCTGCCTGCGGCACAGGCAGTCAGAAGACGCATTAACACAGGCTCCAAGTAGCCCCTGCCAAGAACAGCTGTGAGAGTAGCATGGCCCATGAGACACCCAGCCCCGGGAACCCACAGTGAGGGGCCCAGTGCAGAAACTACCAGCCTCTTCCCTCCTTGTGTGGCTGCACTAGGGTTGCTTACTGCATGCTGGGCTGTGCACGGGCAGGTCACTCTGGGAATTACCCCCTGTCATCCACCCCACGGTGCTGGCTACAGCCCATGTACCCCACAGCACAGGCTACAACCCATCCACCCCACTGCCCTGGCTACAGCCCATCCACCCCATGGCGCAGGCTACAGCCCATCCACCCCACGGTGCTTGCTACAGCCCATCCACCCCACGGCGCTGGCTACAGCCCATCCACCCCACGGCGCTGGCTACAGCCCATCCACCCCATAGTGCTGGCTAGAGTCCATCTATCCCCCGGCGCTGGCTACAGCCCATCTACCCCATAGTGCTGGCTACATCCCATCCACCCCACGGTGTTGGCTACAGCCCATCTACTCCACAGCGCTGGCTACAACCCATCCACCCCCACGTGCTGGCTACAACCCATCCACCCCACAGCATTAGCTACAGCCCATCCACCCCATAGTTGTCCAGGAGTCAGTGACCCACCATTGGCTAGTTGAAACCTGGCTAATTTAAACCCCTCCCCCCTACATCTGCCACTGTCTGTGCTCTCTGTTAGGCGCCACCAATGTGCTTACCTGAACCATTCGCTCTGACTCTTCACATGTGTGATCAGCCCCAGGGTCCGGTTCTGAATCGAGCAGCCCTTTTAAGAGGAGAAAGCACCGGGTGACCAGCAAAGGATGACCTAGGAACAGCTTGTTCTTTGATACTACTGCATGAACCTTTCAGTATTTCATTCTCTTTCCGTCTGGTTCTTACACCGGGCCCATCACCATGGTACCCGAGTACCTGGCTAGGGGAACATTGGCACAGAACAGACATTGCCACCATATAATTTCTTCATGAGTCTATTTGGTGCTTATTCAACCAGCTCTGGTGCTGAATATGAATAGGAACAATTAGGCTATAGCAAGGCGTTATGCCTGGGAGTTCTAGCTGTTAACCAGGAACAGACCATCGTACTCCGGAAGGGTTACACTTACAGAGCTGCTTTAATTCAGATTGAGAGCTCCTTGGGGCAGGGCCCAGCTTTCTGGTTTGGGTTTGTCCAGCACCTAGCACACTGGGGGGGGGGGGGGGGGGGGCTGCTCAATGGCTGGGACTCCTGGATGCTCCAGTAACACCACTAACAACAACTAAACCAATGCAGGAGTGGCTTTTGGAAAATGCTGTTTGTTTAATAGCCAATGATCAGGAAGGCTGCCCGGTGCACACTGCATTATGGCAGGGGTGTGCTTGGATGCTGAGCACACTGCTCCTGGATTGCTAGCACTGGATTACTTATGCACTAACGCAGTCACATGAACTTTGCAAAAAGTTGTAAGGGGAGAAAGCAGGTGACGCAGCATGCTAGGAACCCTCTAACTTCTCCCAGAGAGTCACTACTTCAGCGTATTTCACCTTGATATCAGCAAGGTGAGTAACAACCCTGGGCAGCTTCTGATTTCTTATTTCAGCTTTTTTCTTTCCCTGGATTTTGTTCTAAAGGCCAATGACAGACTCAGTAACTTCTTATCTATAGGGTGCCAAGCAGGCTGCAGTGTCCAAGCAAAGCGTCCTCAGGCTGGGGAGCCAGCAGAAGTTCAGCCCTCCCCAAAGGATCAACCCTACCTTCTCTGAACTGACTGAAGCCAGCAAGCTTTACTGAGAGCAAGCTAGGTGTGCCAGGAAATAAGAGGGGAATGCTTTGCTACAGGAAGTTAGCCATGCAAACCAGCACATTTACATGGGCAGCCTGCACAGGCACAGCCGGGCCACACAGACAGGCCAGGACTACACTGGACATTGTGAAGCTGCTTCACAAAGTGGGAATTTTCAGTAATATTTTTATGACCCTGATGTGTGCCTCAGTTTCCCCTATCTGCTGTATTGTTACCCAGTGGGTAGAAAAGGACTGTTTGCTTTCGGTGCAGGCTGGGAGACATGGGTGTGAATGGTACCTAGATGCCTGAGCCAGGCACCATCATTAAAAAGGACTGGACGAGGCCAACCCCATCTCAATGGAGAATATGAAAGACAACAGCAAAGCCAATCACCAGCACATTGACACCTAGCAAGCAAGGCCCGGGGGAGATGGATTTCCCCACCTCTTAGCAGGGAAACTGAGCGCAATCCCCAGCTGGAGAACAAAGGGCTGGGGAGGTGTGAGATGGGGGATAAGCATTGGCTGCTGGAAGGCGTCAGGGCTCTCACCCAGGAACCAACCCAGGAGGTCAGATGGAGAGAGAGAGTGGGAGCTTGAACAGTTCACTACGGCTTGGCTGGACTCTGGACTGACCAGAATGGTCTGTGCTTTAACCTTCAGTTCTCTCTGCCAACCTAAGGACTTCCCATGCTGTGTTCCAGCTGACTAATAAACCCACCTGATTGACAGCGCCATAGGCGCTGACTTTACCCGGCGCCAGTGGGTGCTCATGCCCCCCGGCCCCGCCCCTTCCCTGCCCCATTCCAACCCCTTCCCCAAATCCCCGGCCCCACCTCCTCCCCCGGGCGTGCCGCATTTCCCGGGGGAGGAGGCGAAGCGGAGGTGAGCTGGGGCAGGGAGGGGGTGTGCGGGGAGGGCCGCAGAAAGTAACCCTGGGGGGGGGGGGCACAGAGGAACCGCTCCCCGCCCCAGCTCATCTCCGCTCTGCCTCCTCCCCCGAGCATGCTGCCACTCCGCTTCTCCCTCCTCCCTCCCAGGCTTGCCGTGTGAAACAGCTGTTTCGCGGCAAGCCTGGGAGGGGGGAGAAGCGAAGCGGCGGCAGCAGGCTCAGGGGAGGAGGCGGAGCGGAGGTGAGCTGGGGCAGGGAGCTGCCGATGGGTACAGAGCACCCACCAATTTTTCCCCATGGGTGCTCCAGCCCCGGAGCACCCACGGAGTCGGCGCCTATGGACAGCGCTGTCTGAGTGTCACTGCAAATGCTGGGTGAAGTGCATCAGTCCCTGCAGAGTGAACATGTCTCTAATTCGGAGTCACTGGAATCGCTGGGCAGAACTCACAGGGTGAAGCAGGAGGGCTGGGGCCCCAGAGATTCAGTCTCAGGAGGCGATGAGTCTGTGTGGCCTGCCATGGAGGAAGAGTGAGCCCGGCTGGCGGTCTGGCACACCGAAGGGGTTCCTCCGAGAGCCTGTCCCAGTGCTGTGGGCGTTGCACTGATTCTGTGGATCCTACTATATGTTCCATTCTATGCATCCAATGAAGTGGGCTGTAGCCCACAACAGCTTATGCTTAAATAAATTCGTTAGTCTCTAAGGTGCCACAAGTACTCCTGTTCTTTTTGTGGATCTGTGACACCTGCGCTCCCAGCGCAGGGTGAAGGGGAGGTGGCGATGGGATGGGCGGGGTGGCAATCAGGCATGCCAGTGGGAAGGAGAGAGATTCTACTGGGAGCCTGATGCCTGTAATCCTGACTGTAGAATCTAAACCAGGGCCCAAAGAGGCAGCCCCCCTGCTGTATTTAGGGGCCACACAGCACAGCCAGATCCCCTAGAATCTGAGCTTTCATTTCAAGCAACTAAACCCCCTGGGATGTCAAGAAAACATTCCCTGTGCAAACCAAGTGCAACTGAAGCAGTCCTGTCTACCTGAGTAAGACAGCCTGACCAATGAGCTCCCCATACACCTCTTAATAGTCCTGGGGTGTTAGTGCTAATGTGCAGCGATGACAGTTCCAGGCTGGCATTAACCGTCCAATGCTCATGGACCTCTCTCGTGGCAAAAGTGGGTTGAGCTGAGCATGGGAGCTCTCACTGGCCAAAGCTGGGGTGCTGTGGGAGAGCTCACCCTTGCCAGGCACAGGAACGGGGATGTCCATCTGCTTTCAGCAGAGAGGGGAGCTCTGCCCCCTGCCAGGATTTATGGGGCCCTATGCAGTATTATTAAACTGGTGCCCCTATGCCTGACTTGGGGCACAGACACCACCCCCACCCACGGACCCCCAGAAGAACCCCTCCCCACCATTGCTCACACACACCGAGCTTTGTATGCAGCAGACGCTGTGTCAGCCTGGGCTCGCGGCTTTGGGGGGGAGGGACGAGGCAGCAAAGGATACCGAGCCACCCGGCCCACCTCACAGTGGCAGAGAGTCACAGTTCCCCACAGACCCCTATTCCCTCTCCCTCAAGCAAAATGTGTGGCACCGGTGCATTTGGCTCTGTGATTACGGCCCCTGTCTAAGGAGACTGCAGCATGCACTGAGTGTGCAGAAGCGAACCCGCTCTTACCTGCTGTCCCGGTGGTGCCCCAAATTTTCGGGTGCCCTATGCAGCTGTGTATGCCTAAGGATGGCCCTGCCCCCTGCTGCCTTGCTCTCAAACTCCTGGAGGGCTGCGTGGGTGGGTTAGTTAATGTCTGTGCAGCACGCTGAGCTGGTAGAGTGCTCAGGAGAGAGCAGTGCCAACAGAGGTCCTGGCCAGGTGCTACAGGGTCTGCTCTGGCTGCTGGTAGGGCCTGAAGATTTTGACCTACCTATTTGAAAGACACTGCCGTCTCCAGCCCACAGTGAGATCAGCAGGGGTGCTTGACCGTACAACAGTGAGGGAAGCACTCACAGAGCTACAAGGACATATCCCCCCTTAGTCATCTCTTTTCCAAGCTGAAAAGTCCCAGTCTTATTAATCTCTTCTCATATGGCAGCTGTTCCATACCCCTAATCATTTTTGTTGCCCTTTTCTGAACCTTTTCCAATTCTAATATATCTTTTTTGAGATGGGGCTACCACATCTGCACACAGTATTCAAGATGTGGGCATACCATGGATTTATATAGCGGCAATATGATATCTTTTGTTTTATTATAAGAAATATCTATTATTTCTTCATTCCTGACATTCTGTTCGCTTTTTGACTGCTGCTGTACATTGAGTGGTTTTCAGAGAACTATCCACAATGACTCCAAGATCTTTCTTGAGAGGTAACAGCTGACTTAGACCCCATCATTTTATATGTATAGTTGGGATTATGTTTTCCAGTGTGCATTACTTTGCATTTATCAACACTGAATTTCATCTAGCATTTTGTTACCTAGTCACCCAGTTTTGAGAGATCCTTTTGTAACTCTTCACAGTCTGCCTGGGACTTAACTATCTTGAGTAGTTTTGTATTCTCTGCAAATTTTGCCACCTCACTGTTTACCCCTTTTTCCAGATCATTTATGAATATGTTGAATAGGACTGGTCCCAGTACTGGGGAACACCACTATTTACCTCTCTCCAGTCTGAAAACTGACCATTTATTCCAACCCTTTATTTCCTATCTTTTAACCTGTTACCAATCTATGAAAGGATCTTCCCGCTAATCTAATGACAGCTTACTTTGCTTAAGAGCCTTTGGTGAGGGACCTTGTCAAAGGCTTTATGAAAATCTAAGCACACTATATCCACTAGATTCCCCTGTGATGGTGCACTCCATATGATGTTATGAAAATATGCTAATGAGTGTCTCTTGTAAGGTATCATTACGAAGTTTATAATCTACTGAGTATGGTCATCCTATTTGTATAAATTTATCATTCTTGTTATCTGAAACTAGACATATGAAATATAACTCTGAGGTCCTATTGTAATTATGCAAAGTGTGGGCCATTAATGGTGGCTTGGACTCTTGATGGCTCCTATTAACCAGGACAAACTGGTTGTAAATGGTTCTCTTTACTTGTAAGTCTTCCTGTGTGCTGGCAAGTGGGTAATGAAATCTTACAGTGACATGTGATTATGTCAGCTGAACTGGAATCCATTTTTAACCTGGTGCTTTTCCATTTAGAAGGAGGGGTGGGAACCCAGAGAGGGACAAAGGATTCCCACTTGGTGTAAAGGACATATAAGGGGGTAGAAGAGAACAAAGGGGGCTGCAGTCATGAGAAATCCCCTAGTTACCACCTGAGCTGGAATAAGGACAGTACCAGGGGAAAAGATTGGGCCCAGACTAGGAAGGCGTCCAGTCAGGGACGGCTCCAGGCACCAGCGCAGCAAGCGTGTGCCTGGGGCGGCAAGCCGCGTGGGGCAGCCTGCCTGTCGCGGTGAGGGCGGCTGTCAGGCTGCCTTCGGCGGCATGCCTGCGGGAGGTCCGCCGGTCCCGCGGCTTCGGCAGTAATTCGGTGGCGGGGACGCTGAAGGCGCGACACCAGCGGACCTCCCGCAGGCATGCCGCCGAATCCGCGTGGCCCCGCCGAAAGCCGCCTGACTGCCGTGCTTGGGGTGGCAAAAACCATAGAGCCGCCCCTGCGTCCAGTCTGTGAAAAAAGCCTATTGAAACATCTCTGAGGGTGAGATTTATCTCTAGTCAGTTTTCTTGCTGTATTAGGCTTAGACTTAGGTGTTTTATTTTATTTTGCTTGGTAATCCACTTTGTTCTGTTTGTTATTATTTTAAACTACTTAAATCCTACTTTTTGTATTTAATCACTTTTTACTTATTAATACCTGGGGGGTGGAACAGAGAGATATGCACAGCTATCAGTGTTATAGAGAGCAAACAATTTGAGTTTACCCTCTATAAGCTTTATACAGAGTAAAACGGATTTATTTGGGGTTATCTGAGTGCTGGAGACAGGAGCACTTCTTAAGCTGTTTTCAGTTAAGTCTGCAGCTTGTGGGGGATGTGGTTCAGACTTGGATCTGTGTTTGCAGCAGGCAAGCGTGTCTGGCTCAAACAAGGCAAGGTACTGAAGTCCCAAGCTGGCAGGGAAAATGGGCTCAGAGGTAGTCTAGACACATCAGGTGGCAGTCCCAAAGGGGTTTCTGTGACCCAACCCATCACATCCCCCTTGTCCATATGCTTGTTGACCCCCCTCAAAGAATTCTAGTAGATTGGTAAGACATGATTTCTCTTTACAAAAACCATGTGACTTTTCCCCAACAAATTATGTTCCTCTATGTGTCTGACAATTTTGTTCTTTACTATAGTTTCAACCAGTTTGCCCGGTACTGAAGTCAGGCTTACTGGTCTGTAATTGCTGGGATCACCTCTGGAGCCATTTTTAAAAATTGGCGTCACATTAGCTATCCTCCAGTCATCTGGTACAGAAACTGATTTCAATTATAGGTTACCAACTACCGTTAGTAGTTCTGCAATTTCACATTTGAGTTCCTTCAGAACTCTTGGGTGAATATCATCTGGTCCTGGTGACTTATTACTGTTTACTTTATCAGTTTGTTCCAAAACCACCTCCTAATGACACCTCAATCTGGGACAGTTCCTCAGATTTGTTACCTAAAAAGAATGGCTTAGGTTTGGGAATCTCCCTCACATCCTCAGCTGTGAAGACCGATGCAAAGAATTCATTGACTGATGCGGATTCCTGCACAGTGTGTTTAAATGCATGCCAAGGGCACCCAAAGCTGTGGGTGAGCACCCTGTGGCAAGTGGCCAATTTTAAGATCAAAATCAAGATCGATCAATCAATGAGGCCCCTGTTTCTGGGGATGAATTATCCCCAAAAGTGACTTGGGGTTTTACTGGTTTATTCCTTATACACAATTATTCAGCCAATAGTTCATGCAAGCCCTTCCTGTCTATATGCTTCTCTCGAGTACCACGCTACTCCACATTCATCATTTGCAGGCTATGATTTGTCTTTTGTCACATGCTTTTTTTGCTACTCTCACTGGGTGACCATAGGTTTGGCAATGTCTAGTTCTCACAAGCCCCCCTGTTTGCAAACAAGCAGATCTGAGGGGGCTTGACCCCTGAACAACCCTCACTGACATGACTGTTCCTGACCAGCAAGTACCATGGCTGTGAGTGTGGCTGGCGAAATCCGAGGCTTTCAGTCAGAGCAATGGTCACAAATTCTAGGCAGTCTGCTGAGCTTTCACACTGCATGTTGTTTGGATCTAATCCAGAGTCATGATCCCGATGCAATACCAAAGACTGGACTTGTGGGGCGGCTTTCCAGCCAGGCACAGTGGATTTATCAGATAGCTTTGGATTTTCTGTCTAGCACATCTACATGTATCAAACATTCATCACTCCTGTCATAACTATAAAGGGAAGGGTAACAGCCCTCCTGTGTACAATACTATAAAATCCCTCCTGGCCAGAGACTCCAAAATCCTTTTACTTGTAAAGGGTTAAGAAGCTCAGGTAACCTGGCTGACACCTGACCCAAAGGACCAATAAGGGGACAAGATACTTTCAAATCTTGGTGGGGGGAAGGCTTTTGTTTGTGCTCTTTGTTTTTGGGGAGAGTTCGCTCTTGGGACTGAGAGGGACCAGACATCAATCCATGCTCTCCAAATCTTTCTGAACAAGTCTCTCATATTTCAAACTTGTAAGTAAACAGCCAGGCAAGGCGTGTTAGTTTTATCTTTGTTTTCTCAACTTGTAAATGTACCTTTTGCTAGGGTGTTTACCTCTGTTTGCTGTAACTTTGAACCTAAGGCTAGAGGGGGGTCCTCTGGGCTCTTTAAGTTTGATTACCCTGTAAAGTTATTTTCCATCCTGATTTTACAGAGATGATTTTTACCTTTTTCTTTAATTAAAAGCCTTATTTTTAAGAACCTGATTGATTTTCCCTGTTTTTTAGATCCAAGGGGGTTGGATCTTGATCCACCAGGAGTTGGTGGGAGAGAGGAGGGGGGATGGTTAATTTCTCCTTGTTTTAAGATCCAAGGGGTTTGGATCTGTATTCACCAGGGAATTGGTGAAGAGTCTCTCAAGGCTACCCAGGGAAGGGAATTAGCACTTTGGGAGTGGTGGCAGCGGACCAGATCTAAGCTGGTAGTTAAGCTTAGAAGTTTTCATGCAGGCCCCCACATCTGTACCCTAAAGTTCAGAGTGGGGAAGGAGCCTTGACAACTCCCGCTAGAGCAGGGGTTCTCAGGACAAAAATTTTGGTGGACTCAGAATGCAGCCACCAACTCTTGCTGGTGGCTGCTCTCACTTTTTCCTAAAATACTTCATTAGCTTTAGGAAAACCAAATAAATATGCACATAGATACGTCCAAATCACTGGAGTTTATTTATTGATAGCCAGTAAGTCTGTTGTGAAAAGTGGTATTAACAAACATACAAGTATCACTTCTTACAGCAGCCTTACTCAGCCCTGGCAAGCCTAGGGACAAATAAGCCCTGGATGGAGGGTCGGGGAAGGCAGTGGGGGCTAGGGGAGATGGGGGTTGGAGGCTGGGAGAGGTAGTGGAGGGCCGGTGCCTGAAGCTCTGCTCCCAGAGCCTGAAGCCTCCCGGCCAGAGGACAGGGCTCAGGGACGGAGCCCGAAGCCATGTGGCTGGAGCCTGGGGCCTGCTGTTGCGCAGCCAGAGCCCGGGGCTGGAGCCTGAAGCCCCATATCCAGAGCCCGCTGCCCCCGCCACCTCAGAGCTGAAGCCCAAAGCCTGAACCCCAACTCCCCTGGGAAGGTGGGGAACTTACTGGCTGCCTGCTCCTACAGCGTTGTGCCCCAAGTGACTCCAGAGGAGGGCAGGGCCCAATCCCTGCTGGTAGCAACCAACACCAAGGCAGTGCATCCAGGAGCAACAGGGAGGGGGAGAGGGCATTACTTTGCCCTCCCCCCATCACAGCCCAGAAGGCCGTGACTGCAAGAAAAGTCCCTGGTGGCTGCATGCTGTCACAGTGGCCGCATTTGAGAAATGCTACGCTAGAGAGCCAGTGTCAGGGAACTGAGGGCTAATTAAGGATTGTTTTCTCACCATCTGGGTTAATGTTTAATTGGATCAGTGACCTGCGTGCTGTGTAAACAGATGAGGGAGAGATTGGCAAAGGCTCTGCTGTGCATATGTCCTGGAGTACTGCCCCTGCCCTGCCTTGTGAGGCTCTCTGGAAGCACCATACTGCTCTTGACATAGTCTGGGGAAATGATCAATGCTGCAAGAACAACGCCCACTGCTTCAGCCTTCTGTACTGCAGAGAGCAACTTCCAGGCAAAATCTTTGTAGGGCTCAAGTTAAGGGTCAAAGCCTGTAACACGGGTGTAAAAACCCTCACAAATTATTGCAGGTATTAAAATAAACCCAGGAAATTCAGAGTTAAGGTTAACCTTAACAGCAGCCCAAACACTGAAAGGCATAGAGATAGAGTGATGGAACCCGAACAACCTTAACTCTGCCCCCCAAAACAAAACCAGCCTCCCGTCTGTCCTGCTTTGTTCCTTTCATACCTGCTTTCTAAGGTGTGTTTGTAAGGTACCTGAGCTGTGTCCTCAGGCTGCATGCAGGATGGTGCTTATTTTTGAAAATCTCATTGTTGCCCAGCATGCCCATGGCTCTCTTTTGATCACTCACTGTCCATGGCGGCTGCACTGAGCCTAGAGGGCAGCAGCACTGGCCCAGGTATGTCAAAGGGCCTGTGTCTGGTGCAACCATCACATCCAGAGAGGAGAGCGCAGCTCAGGGAGCCCTAATACAGCAGCCTCAAAGTCATCAGTGTCCGTGTTATTATGCTGGCAGGGCAGCTTGCTAATGGGAGCTGTAATTAACAGAAGCCCATCTGTCTTGCTGATTGCCCCGCCATGGCGAGGTGTCTGTCAGCAATAGAAATACTGAGCTGGAAGCAGGGCCGGCTCTAGGTTTTTTGCCGCCCCAAGCAAAAAAAATTTTGGGTGCCCCCCACCCCAGCCCTGAGCTCTCCCCTGCTCTCTCCTGCTGCCCCAGCTCTGGGCTCTTCCCCCCTACCCGCACCCCCTGCTGTCCCAGCTCTGGCCCCCACCCGCACCCCCCTGCCGCCCCAGCCCTGGGTCACTGGTAACTCGCTCCCAGGGCGGGTCATTCAGCAGGAATTTTGGATGTGCACAGAACACAGACAGGATTGGTTCCCATATGGTTACAGAACTGCAGTAAAGTGGAACAATTTTCAGCTTGTGTGATTGAAGGATATCTGGATGCATATTATAAGACTGTCCTACATAAATGAGGAAAAGTTGAGGTGCCTTTATTATTCTTTTGTTCCACTCTTTGTTTCTATGGGGAATTTGCCAATGCAATGTCACTGTCTTCCTTTTAAACAAATAAAATAAAAAAATAAAAATAAAAAAATGGCAATGGCTGTTGAAAATAGCAATTCCACTCCTAATAACCACTGGGAAGCATTTCTTGCTCAATGTTATCCTACTTTTTCTACAGCAAGTTACAGTGGATCAGTATATTTGATTTGGGAGAAATGAAGTAACAGCTGCCCAAATTGAGCTTGAGCACTCCTGAATTTTGAGGGTGTTCAAATCTGGAAGGCAGGTGCTAGATTCCCTTTCTGAATATTAGCTAAATCTGGAAAGGAAAAGTCAATTTCTGCTTCCATGGCTCAGAAGTGGAAATCCTCCTACGTGCCTGGTACTGTATCTAAAGCTGCCCAGGTCCAGAGCCTCCCCTCCCTTACTTTTCATTTTAAATTCTAGTGGGATCCACGTACTTCCCTTGCTAGGCTTCAGAGAGAGAGAGGTGCACTGTCCATTTAGTCCACCCAATTCTTTCTTTGGGGGCTGCAAGGTGAGGTCACACCAGTATCCCTAATCCAGTCTGGGGATGTCTTCTGAAGGGGATATCTGGGCCAAAGCCTTCTACTCCTTGGACATACTTGTTCCCCGTTCTACGGTTACCTATCATAGATCTGTATTTTCACGGACGTCTGGCTTTTTGGGTTTTAAATAGCCGTCCGGGAGGAATTTGTAAAACTCTCAAAAGGTCTGAGATTTCCCTCCCAATGCAGAGCGCAGCGCGGCTGACAGGGCGGCCCGGACGGATTGAGCTGCTCACATCGGGGCCTCCAGCAGCCAGGCCTCCTCCTCTGCTCCCCCCCTCTCCTCCCCTGCAGCCTCTGCACGCCATGCCGGCAGGTTGGAGAAGGGACATGGGATTCCGGGGGGCAGTCAAGGGACAAGGAGCAGGGGGGGTTGGATGGGTGGGGGGTTCGGGGGGGCCTGTCAGGGGGTGGGAGTATGGAGAGGGGTCGGGGCAGTCAGGGGACAGGTAGGGAGTGGGGTCCTAGGGGGGCAGTTAGGGTGGGGGGTCTCAGGAGGGGGCAGTCGGGGACAAGGAGAAGGAAGGCTTAGATAGGGGGTGGAGTTCCAGGGGGCGGTTAGGGGCAGGGGTCCTGGGAGGGGGCGATCAGGGGACAAGGAGCCGGGGGGGTTGGATGGGTTGGGGGTTCTGTTGGGGGCCGTCAGGGGGCAGGAGGTGGGAGGGAGTGGATAGGGGGCAGGGTTACCCCCCCCCCGTGGAGTGTCCTCTTTTTTGAATGTTAAAATATGATAACCCTACCGTTCATAGTGCCGCCCCATTCTAGCAGTGATCTCTCCATTCACAGCAAGCTGCAGCATGAGGTCTCAGCTACCTCACTCCCTCCCCTTCCCTTTCCTGTTGATAGCTGCCAAGGGAATGCTGGGAAATGTAGTTCTTTCCCTGCTCCAGGGCTGGCTCTATAGGCAGGAGCTAACCAAGGAACTACAGCTTCCAGGGCCCCCTGTTGGTTCTCAGCTCCCATGGTGGATCCCTGCCGCCCCTGCAAATGTGCTGCCCCAAGCACCTGCTTGCTTTGCTGTTCTTACAACTCTTCATTCCCCTCTGTTTTCACTCCACTTAAGCCCCACAATGCACTGCTCTCTTCACATCCTGCTCACACTCGCTCTGCACCTTCTTCCATCCAGTCCTCAAGGCTTAGAACGTCCCCACTCATTTGCTCTGCTGCTTGCCAGAGTCCCCCCTGGAAATAACCACATGGCTTCCAGGAGGCCAGTCAGGCCTTACTGTCTGTAGGAGGTTGTAAACCCCTCATTCCCTCTGACATGCTAATGCATTTCTCAAATATGGAGCTAATCAGCTGTGTGCCAGCATCGCCACTCCAGCTGGGTGCGCGCTCTGGGACAGGGCTCTTCTCTTTATAAGAACTAGGGGTCACCCAAGGAGATGAATGGGCTGCTGCTGTTTAAAACAAACAGAAGGAAGTATTTCTTCACACAACACACAGTCAACCTGTGGAACTCCTTGCCAGAGGATGTTGTGAAGGCCAAGACTATATCAGGGTTAAAAAAAGAACTAGATAAATTCATGGAAGATAGGTCAATCAATGGTTGTTAGCCAAGATGGGCAGGGATATGTCTCTAGCCTTTGTTTGCCAGAAGCTGGGAATGGGTGACAGGGGATGGATCACTTGATGATTACCTGTTCTGTTCATTCCTTCTGGGGTATCTGGCATTGGCCACTGTCAGAAGACAGGATATTGGCCTAGCTGGACCTTTGGTCTGACCCCGTATGGCCGTTCTTATGTTATGTTCTTATTTCCTTGTCTGTCATGAGCTGGGTGCCACTGGTGGCATTATCGACATTGTGACTAACTGATGAGTTCAGTGGATTTTTATGGGGTTTTGCTGATTTTTCACATGAGGAGAAACGTGAATGAACATTGCAGAGGAAATCCAATGTTATAGCAGTTATGCTGCATGGTGTTAATGGCACAGCTTTGATCTGCAGGCAGGAGCGGTGCCAGGGTTTTTGCCGCCTTACGCGGCAGCGCTCCTCCTCAGAGCATTCGGCGGTGGGGGTCCTTCCACTCCGCGTCTTTGGAGCGCTTCGGCGGTGGGTCCCAGAGTGAGTGAAGGACCCGCTGCCGAAGAGCCCCGAAGACGCGGAGTGGAAGGACCCCCGCTGCCGAATTGCCACCGAGAACGGCAAAATGCCGCCCCCCAAATCCTGCCGCCCTAGGCGACCGCCTAGGGTCGCCTAGTGGAAGCGCCGGCCCTGTCTGCAGGCAATCACATACCTCAGAGCTCAAGTGGATGGGTGTGCTAGCCATCCTCACTTCAGGCTAAATGGAAGAAGCAATTAAGCTCGTTTATGGCGTAGCGTAGCTGAAATAACAGAAGCCACCGTCCAAGGCACTGGACCATATGGAAGGCCTGAGCAAGAACTAAGGGCAAATAAGAGGAGTTTCTTTGGGGACTGATTTAAAATGCAGTGATGGAACACTGATTGGTTGCCTTTGTGAGGGTCAGAGGTGGAAAGTGACCAGAAATCCCAGAGAAGCAACTATGTGGCTAGCCCTGAGCAGGAGCAGAGACAGAGCTTCTGGAGCTACAGGGCTGTCTGGAGAAGCAGGCTCGGAAACTGTCAACAAGGAAACTGCCTAATGCTGTTTGTTCCTGCTGTGTTCAGGGAAACAGGGCTGTGTGTGTGTGTGCTTTGTAAATAAGCAGAATTGCCCAGAGCAATACCTGACTCTACCATAAATTTCCCCTAATGGAAACAGCCTAGTGAGGCCCCGCCCTGCACCAATATTTGCTAACATATCGGGACAAGGGGCAGCATCACAAAGGGCCTAAAATGTAGTGTGTAGGCAGCAGTTTGCTAATGTTGATCTGCATCTTTGGACCTATATTATGTCATATCCTCCTCCCCTCTCCCCACTCCCCGTAAAGTTCATTCATGTTTTTCTTAAGGACAAACTTAGTTATTAAAAAAACATTAAAACCTAGAAGAATCAGCTAATTCTTCACTTAAAGCCTCACTGAAATCTGTCACTTGTGTAACACAGCCAGACACAGGCATTGCACACTTTGCTCTCGTGTCACACGCACAGCTGGTTCCTGTCAGGCATGGGCAGGTGTGAAGGTTGAGAGGTTCATAGGGGTCTTTGTAGGTAAATTCTGCAGCTCTGGATGGCTGCATGTCTTTAACAAGTGCAGTTTCACTGTCTAGTTCTGCTAGCAGGCCAGTAAGTGCACTGCACCCTCTTTACTGAGTCATGGCACTTTCACACTGCGGGGACTCACTCCAGCACTGCCTCAGCTGTGTTGAGCTTGGGGAAGGCGAGGCAGCCTTTGCCAGGTCTGGCTTGGGCGCTAGTGGGCACGATTGGCCATGTTGGATTATTGTATGGGAGAAGAGTTGGTGGCAGAATGCACTGCTGGATTGCTCCCCCTCCTAGCACAGGTGTAAATGACAACACACAGGTGAATCAGCCCCTTGCTGAGGTGACCCATCCTTCTTGCCAAGGAGGCCAGCATTACCTGACCCTCTGTTCCAGCCTAGATTCTTCAGCCGGGCACTGCCCTGCAGTAGCTCAGCACCCCCAGCTCTCTCCCCAGCTGCTGAGCCCACTCCATGGTTTTGTTTTGACACCTGTTATACCATCGGCTCCTACTCAGAGACTAGAAGGCATCCCCTGCTCCCCCACCACCTGCTGTGCTTTGGCACCCACTCAGCCAAGGTGATTGGGGTCTCTGTGCTGGACAGGCACTGGGGCGGCTGGAGAGGGCTGTTGGTGGCTCCCGGCTCACCCAGCTTTCCCTGTGAGTGAAGGAGATCAGTACCACCCCCTTGCACTCCTGAGTGGTCCAGGGCAGCTGGCTGACCCAGCCCTGTGACTGGGATATCAGGCTCCATCAAGTCTGGCTTCAGCTCTCGGTTCAATTGCGGCTACTAATGACTAAGGAAAGGCCATGGTTATTTCACTGCTTGACAGAGCAGATTTGGCTTGGCTTTTCCCTAGGTGTGGTAGCTTCCTGTAACAATGGGGGCCCAGGAGCATGTGCCACTGGGCCTGCCACCATAGCAGCCCAAATCCTGGGCCGTGCCACTTGTTAGCTCGTCTGAAGGGTGCTGAGCATGCCTGCACCACCCTGGGGAGCTCTGAGTTTCCAAGGCTGCCTCTGTCTCCTTTGTGTCCCAGCGAGCTGGCTGTGTGTATGCAGAGCTGGAGTTGCTATGTGAGGAGGGAGGGACTGAACTGACCCTGGCTCAGCAAAAGTTAGAGCTCAATGTCGGTTACTAAGCGAAGGAACTCACAACAGGCTGGCTATGCAGCAGAGCAGTGCTGGTCTTTTGCCCCTCAGATCGACTGGCCGGGCAGAGGAGGGAGCCCAAGCCTGGGGCCTCAGCCCAGGCCATGCAGCAACAAGCATTGAGATGGGCTGAGAAGCAGGAAAAGCTTCACTCACTGCTGGTGGCTCTGATAAAACTTACTCAACTCTGCTGCCCTGGCAAGTGCCGCTCGGGTTAAACAGCTCCGGGCTGCTGGGGCTGTGGCTAGACTCTGGCTATGGACTGGGGTCCCAGCCCTCCCAACCAGAAGGAGCTGCAGGCCCCTCAGCAGTCCATTCCTGAGTGCCCCATCTGCTATAGCCCCTACGACAACATCTTCCAGAGGCCCCTGCTCCTCCCTTGCGCTCACACCTTCTGCCTGGAATGCCTGTCGAGGATCTGTGTCTTCGTGAAACAAGCCCAGACCTTCCCCTGCCCTCTCTGCAGAGCCCAAGTGCATGTCCCTGACGGAGGGATCCCCAAACTCCCGCCCAATATGGATGTTGTGACCCAGTTCCCTCCATGGCTGCAGACCCTGCAGGAGGTCTGGCTAGATGGACACAGACTGTGCTGGATCAAACAGCCGTCTTTGTCCTGTCAAGTGAGTGCCGGTGAAGAAGCCCTTGAGATTCTGGTTACAGTGGAGTTATTATACAACCCAGCCCCTCGGGACGTCAGTAGAAGAGATCTGATAGGTATCCACCATCCCTCCCGCTTGTCCATGTGCAGGGGGCTATGCCAGCTCCTATGGGAGCGTCGCCTGGCTGTGTTCTGGATTGCTATCCTGCTGCTGGTATTGATCGTTTTACCCATCATTTTTATACCTGATTCCCCCATGACCAGGACTCCAGAAGGTCAGCACCAGGTGGGGACCTTTCCGACAGCCGATGCTCCAAGCAGCAGTCTGAGCAGGTCACAGAGCTTCTAGCAACTTGCCATCCTCTGCTTGTGTGTAACACAGTGCACCTACTGCTTTACTTCACCTGCCCAGGAGAGCCGGAGGGGGCTCACAGGTGGGCCGATGGATAGCTTGGTGATGGGGAGCTGCTGGGGCTGGACCATAGCTTTTGCCCCAGCCTTGAGAGGCCTGGCTTCAGCTGCTGTGTTGTTCTGAAGGACTCTGCTCAGGCCCAGCTTGGGAAGGTTTCCAAGGCCAAAGACCAAATTCAGGCCTTACGTAAATCAGCCTGATTCTAATGAACCCAGGGGAGTTGCACTTGCTTATACTGGGGCTGAGCTTGGCTCCAAACGTGTTTCTGCACTGTGATAACTGTAGCCCCTTTGCCTTGGTACATGCAGATCAGCTCAAGTCCAGGGGAAGAGACACAGCCCAGGAACGTTTAACATTGAGGGACGGAATGGAGAGGTAAATACACTCGGCATAAAGTGCCCTTTGCAGTAGCCAAATGCAACAGATGCAGACTGTCATTGGAGGGCACAGAGGGTGATGCCACCCACCTGCCCGGTCCCTGAGTTTGCCCTTGCCACATGACAAGGAGCTGCAACAACTTGCTCCTGAAATGCCAGATGAGAGGACATGAGCATGGTGACTTTCCATGTGGGGTGGGGTGGGGGTGGGGATGGAGGTTATGCAGCAGATGCCAACCTCGCCTCCCTCTAAAATATGCAATAACTGCTTCTATTTGACTGAGGCAACCAGTGCCAAAAGCAAGACAGAGGGGCAGATGCAGGTGGGAGCTGCTGGAAGATGGCTACAGTAGAGAGGGTAAAAGGTAGATGACATGTGCATGGCTAAAGTAGAGGACTGGGAGTCAGGACTCCTGGGTTCTGGTTTTGGCTCTTCCATAGGCTGCCTATGTGAACTGGGTCAAGTCACTGCTGCTGCCTGCCTCAGTTTCTCCATTTGTAAGATGGGATAATTACACCTGCTTCCTTGTGGGATATGAGGGTTCATTAATGGTTCAATGGTACTGGTTCATTATTAAATGGAAATGGTAGAATTCTCAATGATAATACAGAAAACGCAGAAGAATTCAATAAATATTTTTATTCTGTATTTGGGGGAAATGATGATGTAGGCATGTCATATGATGCTGACATTCTTTCCATTCCACTAGTATTTCTAGAGGCTATTAAACAGCCACTACTGATCCAGATACTGTTCATCCAACAGTTTGGAAAAAAACTGGCTGAGGAGCTCTCTGGACCATTAATGTTGATTTTCAATAAGTCTTGAAACACTGGTTTTAGAAGACTGGAGGAAAAGCGAATGTTGTGCCAATATTTTAAAAGGGTAAATCGGCCACCCCACGTAATTATAGGTTTATCAATCTGATATTGATCCCAGGCAAAAATAATGAAGCGGCTGATACAGGACTCGATTAATACAGAATTAAAGGAGTGCAAATCAAGGTGGATTTATGGAAAATAGATACCATCACACTAAACTGATACCTTTTTTGGCTGAGATTACAAGTTTTGTTGCTAAAGGCAATCATTTTGATGTAATATTCTTAGACGTCTCTACGGCATTTGACTGGATACTGCACAACATTTTTATTAAAAAACTAGAACAATATAAAATTAGCTTTACACACATTACATGGATTAAAAACTGGCAAAATGTAATTGTGAATGGGGAAGCATCATCAAACAGATGTGTTTCCAGTGGGGTCCCGCAGGGATCACTTCTTGGCCCTATGCTATTTAACGTTTTTATCAATGATCTGGAAGAAACCATGAAGTTATCACTGGTAAATTTTGCAGATGACACAAAAAGGGGGGGAATAATGAGGAGGACCAGTCACTGATTCAGGGCAAACAGCTTGGCAAACTGGGCACAAGTGAACAATATGCGCTTTTAATATGGATAAATGTGAAGTTTCTGTGAGCTTTACACACAGGCAGAGCCTGACTTCTGCTCACAGCCTGACTTTGCTGTATATTAGCGGGCTTGACCACTACTTTAGTTCAGACCTCAGGCCTCATACTGAGCCTCTGATGCAAGGCCTCATGTCTTAGGCTAGAAATAAACGTAGCCCATATAGGTGACTCTACCCCGGGAAGCAGTGTCTCTGAAAAAGATTTGGGGATTGTGGCGAATAATCAGCTGAATATGAGCTGCTGGTGTGACACTGAGGCCAAAACAGGGGAAACTTGAGTAGGAGTAGAGAGGTTATTTTATTTCTGTATTTGGTACTGGTGAGACGGCTGCTGGAATATTGTGTCCTGGTGCCCACAATTCAGGAAGGATGTTGCTAGATTGGGGAGCAGTGGCTCCGGCGGGTGGAGGGGGAGGGGCAGGGGGTCTCCCCGCACTGCCCTCACCTGCAGGCACCAACCCTGCAGCTCCCATTGGCCGGGAACGGGGAACCATGGCCAATAGGAGCTATGGAGGAAGTGCCTGCAGGCAAGGTCAGCATGCAGCGCCACCTGCCCCTTCCCCCCCACCTCCCCCGAGCCGCTGCCAGACATGCCGGCCACTTCTGGAAGTGGTGCGGGGCCAGGGCAGGCAGGGAGCCTGCATTAGCCCCACTTCCCTGCCACCCGGGAGCCGCCTGAGGTAAGCGACGCTTGGTCGGAGCCCGCACCCCGAACCTCTCCCGCACGACCAAGGGTCGAGGTGGATTCTCCATCACTGACAATGTTTAACTCAAGACTGGCTGTTTTTCTAAAAGCTCTGCTCCAGGGGTTATTTTGGGGCAGGTCTCTGGCCTTAATCACACAAGGGATCAGCCCAGATGGTCACATTGGTCCCTTAGGGGTCTGGAGCACATGACTTATGAGGAGAGGCAGAGGGAACTGGGATTGTTTAGTCTCCAGAAGAGAAGAATGAGGGGGGATTTGATAGCTGCTTTCAACTACCTGAAGGGGGGTTCCAAAGAGGATGGAGCTCGGCTGTTCTCAGTGGTGGCAGATGACAGAACAAGCAGCAATGATCTCAAGTTGCAGTGGGGGAGGTCTAGGTTGGATATTAGGAAACACTATTTCACCAGGAGGGTGGTGAAGCACTGGAATGTGTTACCTAGGGAGGTGGTGGAATTTCCTTCCTTGGAGGTTTTTAAGGTCTGGCTTGACAAAGCCCTGGCTGGGATGATTTTGTTGGGAATTGGTCCTGGTTTGAGCAGGGGGTTGGGCTAGATGACCTCCTGAGGTCCCTTCCAACCCTGATTCTATGATTCTGATCTTGGAATCTAGGAATCTAGGAATCTCTGTGACTTGCTCTGAGATCCCTGGGTTGGCGGCCCCACAATGAAGCAGCAGAGTTTCAGGAGGAGGCGAGCTGTGTGGGACTCTGATTTATGTGGGATCTGTTTTCCTTTGATGCAGCGTCTCTAGCCAATGCAGCAGCAGCTCACCCCAGCAATGGCCTGGCTGACTGGTCCCATTGCGCACCCTCCAGAGCAGGGTGGAATATCGCCTGGGGTCGAGACTGCCTGGCTGCAGCCAGGGAGGCACTGGCACCGATAGGGTTTTTGCCTCCATCCCAGCAGGCATAGGGAAAAGACGGTTACTCACCGTTGTAACTGTTGTTCTTCGAGATGTGTTGCTCATATCCATTCCAGTCAGGTGTGCGCGCGCCGCGTGCACGATCGTCGGAAAACTTTTACCCTAGCAACACCCGGTGGGTCGGCTGTGGAGCCCCCTGGAGTGGCGCCCTCATGGCGCTGGATATATACCGCAGCCGACCCAGCGCCCCCTCAGTTCCTTCTTGCCGGCTACTCCGACAGTGGGGAAGGGGGGCGGGTTTGGAATGGATATGAGCAACACATCTCGAAGAACAACAGTTACAACGGTGAGTAACCGTCTTTTCTTCTTCGAGTGCTTGCTCATATCCATTCCAGTCAGGTGACTCCCAAGCCCCACCTAGGTGGCGGGGTCGGAGTGAGACATCGCTGTGTGCAGAACCGCTGACCCGAAAGCAGCATCGTCTCTGGATTGTTGCACCAGCGCATAGTGAGCAGCGAATGTGTGTACCGAAGACCACCCTGCAGCTCTACAAATGTCCTGGATCGGGACTTGAGCCAGGAAGGCAGTCGAGGAGGCCTGGGCCCTCGTGGAGTGAGCGGTGAGGCGTGGCGTCGGGACACCGGCCAGGTCATAGCAAGCACGAATGCAGGACGTGATCCAAGAGGACAGGCACTGTGAAGAGACCGGAGAGCCTTTCATCCGGTCGGCCACCGCAATGAAGAGCTGCGTCGTCTTCCTAAATGGCTTTGTACGGTCGATGTAGAAAGCCAGGGCCCTGCGAACGTACAAAGAATGCAAACGCTGGTCTTGACGAGTAGCGTGAGGCTTTGGATGGAAGACCGGGAGAAAGATATCCTGGTTTACGTGGAAGGGTGAAACCACCTTCGGAAGAAAGGCAGGGTGGGGGCGAAGCTGCAACTTGTCCTTGTGGAACACCGTGTATGGGGGCTCGGACGTCAGCGCTCTGAGTTCAGAAACACGCCGTGCTGAGGTGATGGCTACGAGGAAGGCCGTCTTCCAGGATAAGTACAGGAGCGAACAGGTCGCCAATGGTTCAAATGGAGGCCCTGTGAGCCTGGAGAGAACGAGGTTGAGGTCCCACGTTGGAACCGGCTGGCGTATTTGTGGGTACAGCCGGTCTAAGCCCTTGAGGAATCTAACGACCATCGGGTTAGAGAAGACCGAGGACGGGAGTTCTCCTGGGTGGAATGCCGAAATAGCGGCGAGGTGAACCCTGATTGAAGATATCGCCAAGCCCTGCTGTCTTAGGGACAGGAGATATTCCAGTATGAGAGGGATAGGTGCCTGTAAGGGGGACGTAGCCCGCTGCTCACACCAACAGGAGAACCGCTTCCACTTGGCTAAGTAGGTGGACCGCGTAGAGGGCTTTCTACTTCCCAGCAGGATCTGCTGGACGGACTGCGAGCATTGCCGCTCTGTCTGATTCAGCCATGGAGCATCCACGCTGTGAGGTGGAGTGATTGTAGGTCGGGGTGACACAGACGGCCGTGGTCCTGGGAGATGAGATCCGGACTCAAGGGGAGCGTGATCGGCGTTTGAACCGACAGCTCCAACAGTGTGGTGTACCAGTGCTGCCTCGGCCAAGCGGGAGAGACTAGAATTACTCATGCATGGTCGGTGCGGATCTTGAGCAGTACCCTGTGGACCAGCGGAAATGGGGGAAAGGCGTAGAACAGGTGGCCCTTCCACGATAGAAGGAAGGCGTCCGACAGAGAGCCTGGAGCTCGGCCGTAGAGGGAGCAGAATGCCTGGCACTTCCTGTTGGCCCGGGATGCGAACAGGTCGACCTGGGGAAATCCCCACCTCCGGAAGACGGAATAGATGATGTCCGGGCGAATCGACCACTCGTGCGTCTGGAAGGACCTGCTGAGACGGTCCGCCAGCGTATTCTGGACTCCGGGGGGGGGGGAGGGATAGCTCAGTGGTTTGAGCGTTGGCCTGCTAAACCCAGGGTTGTGAGTTCAATCCTTGAGGGGGCCACCTAGGGATCTGGGGCAAAATCAGTACTTGGTCCTGCTAGTGAAGGCAGGGGGCTGGACTTGATGACCTTTCAAGGTCCCTTCCAGTTCTAGGAGATGGGATATCTCCATTAAAAAAAAAATAAAAAAAAATAAAAAAAAAATGATGCGGTGAGATGGATCGAGTGGGCGATGCAGAAGTCCCACAGGCGAATGGATTCTTGGCATAGGAGCGATGAATGGGCTCCGCCTTGCTTGTTGATGTAAAACATCGCTGTCGTGTTGTCGGTGAGGACCAGCACGCAATGGCCCTGTAGGAAATTGAGGAATGCCTGGCAGGCTAGTCGCACCGCCATCAGTTCCCGGACGTTGATGTGTAGGGCTAGTTCGGACGCGGACCACAGGCCCTGGGTATGATGCTCCCCGAGGTGAGTGCCCCATCCTAGAGATGAAGCGTCCGTGACTAGGTGGAGGGAGGGTTGTGGGGCGTGAAAAGGCACTCCTGCACAGACCGCCGCGCGATCCAACCACCAGGTGAGGGAGGTCAAGACCAAGGACGGGACCGTGACCAGCATGTTCAGGTCGTCCCGGTGAGGACGGTACACTGTTGACACCCAAGCCTGTAGTGGGCGAAGCCGTAGTCTGGCATGCCTGGTTACATAGGTGCACGAGGCCATGTGACCCAACAGGGTAAGGCATGTCCTTATGATGGTGAACGGAGATGCCCGCAGTCCGTGAATGACGCATGCGATGGTCTGAAACCGGCCTTCTGGCAGAATGGCTCGTGCACTTCTGGAGTCCAGGATCGCTCCAATGAACTCTATTCTCTGGGTTGGCACTAGAGTGGACTTCTCTCTGTTGAGTAGAATGCCCAGCTCGTGGAAAGTCTGTGTCACTATGTGGACATGAGCTTGAACTTGGTCTCTGGTGCGGCCGCGCACCAGCCAGTCGTCCAAATACGGGAACAGCTGTACCCCTTGTCGACGAAGGTATGCCGCGACGACTGCCAGACACTTTGTGAACACTCTGGGAGCCAAGGACAAGCCGAAGGGAAGGACTGCGAATTGGTAGTGCACCTTGTTTACTACAAACCGCAGGAAGCGCCTGTGAGGCGGATAAATTGCTATATGGAAATAAGCGTCCTTCATGTCGAGGGCGGCGAACCAGTCTCCAGGATCCAGTGAAGGAATAATGGTCCCCAATGATACCATGCGGAACTTCAACTTTACTATGAACTTGTTGAGTCCGCGCAAGTCTAAGATGGGCCGTAGACCCCCTTTCGACTTGGGGATCAGGAAGTAGCGGGAATAAAACCCCCTGCCCCTTAACTCTGGCGGAACCTCCTCTATGGCGCCTGTGTAAGGAGTTGCTCGTGAGAAGGGTCCCTGAAGAGGGACGGGGAGGAGGAGTGGGAGGGGGGGGGGCGAGGAAAACTGGAGGGCGTATCCCCTCTCCACCGTGCGAAGGACCCAACGGTCCGATGTTATAAGGGACCAAGCACGGTGGAAACGGGAGAGGCGATCCCGGAAGGGGGGAGTTGAATCCTGGGTGCTGGTTATGGTGCCGTCCTCGACCGCACCTTCAAAAGGCTTGCCTCGGCCCTGAAGGTGGCCTAGGCTGGCCCTGGTTCTGACCGGGTTGAGGGCCAGTCGACCTTCTCCTACCGCCTCGACCCCGCCTCCTGGCAAAGTCCTGTCTCGGGCGAGGCGGGGGAGGGTAGAACCTCTGAGGCTGGGGCCTGAAGGGTCTGCGCTGTGGCCCTGGGACATGCATCCCCAGGGAGCGCATCATTGTCCGAGAGTCCTTGAGGTTTTGGAGCCTCGAGTCCGTCTTTTCAGAAAACAGGCCCTGACCCTCAAAGGGCAAGTCCTGGAGGGTCTGCTGCAGTTCAGGCGGCAAGCCTGACACCTGGAGCCAGGAGGTTCGCCTCATAGCTATACCCGACGCCAGGGTTCTAGCGGCCGAGTCAGCTATATCCAGGGAGGTCTGTAGGGAGGTGCGTGCCACCCGCTTACCCTCCTCTACCAAAGTGCCGAACTCTTCCCTAGATTCCTGGGGAACCAGTTCTTTAAACTTTTCCATTGAGGACCAGGTGTTAAAGCTGTATCGGCTTAAGAGCGCCTGTTGGTTGGCCGCCCTAAGCTGAAGCCCCCCCGCCGAATAGACCTTGCGCCCGAACAAATCGAAGCGCTTAGCGTCCTTCGATTTTGGCGCTGCCGCCTGCTGGCCATGGCGCTCCCGTGCATTCACTGATGACACCACCAGTGAGCACGGTTGGGGATGGGTGTACAAATACTCGTGGTCCTTGGAGGGAACAAAGTACTTCCTCTCCACGCCTCTGGCCGTGGGTGGAATAGAGGCCAGGGTTTGCCAGATCGAGGTGGCATTAGCCTGTATGGAGCGAATCAGCGGTAACGCCACTCTGGATGGGGCGTCCGCTGAGAGGATGTTCACGATCGGGTCGTGAACCTCCACGATCTCCTCCATCTGGAGGTCCATATTGCGCGCCACCCGGCGCAACAGGTCCTGATGGGCCCGAAGGTCTATAGGGGGCGGGCCCATGGCGGATGTCCCCGCTACCGCCTCATCGGGGGAGGAGGAGGAGGATGCCCCCGGTGGCAAGGGGTCCAATGGCAAATCCTGCTCTAGGTGCTCCTGGAGCTGGGCCTCGCTCGCCCCAGGGTCCATGGCCTGCGCCGGCGTGGGCACTGGAGCCTCCATGCCCCCTGGGGGGGGCGGGAGATGGTGGCCTCCGGGGCTCTGGGCTCAGAGCGTGCCGAGCGGGAGGCAGACGGCGGAGCCCCTTGGGCTTGGTGGTAGGCCCATGGGGTCCAAAAGGACCAGTGTGCAGGTCCCTGCGTAGGGTCCTCTGCAGTGTCCTGCGAATGGCCGAAGTCCGCCGAAGCCGCCTGCCCCTGGGGAGGGTAGGCCGATCTAGAGGCCCCCTCAGAGGAATGGGATGCAGATCTCGACGGCCATGGCGGTGCCGAGCGCGATGCATCCGTCCCCGGCTGGTGCGGTGCCGGTCGGTGCTGGTCGTAGGGCGATCTGTCCCAGCGTGCCGGAGATTGGTGCCGGGATCGGTGCCGGTAGCCGCGCCGGTGCCGCGATCCGGATCTGGAGCGAGACGACGATCGCGACGACACCCGGTACCGGGAGCGGTCCCTCGAGCGGCGCTCATACCGGTACCGGGAGGTGCGCCTCGAGTCCGATCGGCGCCGGCGGTCGCGACGGTGCCGAGATGTAGAGCGGCGTCGCGAAGAGGATCTCGACCGCGAGTACGACCGGTGCCGAGGTGATAGTCGGCGCCGGGACTCCGAGCGGCGTCGGGACCTGCTCCGAGACCTGGAGCGGTGCCGAGAGTCTACGGCTGGAGACGGTGGGCGCACCAGTGCAGGCTTGCCTCTCGACTGCACTATGCGTGGAGCCACCGGTGCCGGGAGTTGCGACGGTGCCGGCTCCGTGAGGGCGATCAGGTCCCTCGCGGTCGTAAATGTCTCCGGAGTCGAGGGAAGACAAGGTTCCACCACCAGCCTAGGTGGTGAAACAGTCCGCACCGGACTCAACGGCCTCGGTGCCGGAGTCGACGGTGTGGCCGCCTGCTTTTGGCGGTCCAAAGGCGGACGCGGCTCTACCCCCGGCACCGGGGGAGCCGGCGTCTTCAGGGCAGCAATGTCCTGTGCCTTGCGGGCCTTCTTATGGCCCGGAGATAGAGATCGGCGCCGAGTCCCCTGAGGCGGGCGCGGTGCCGAAGTCTGCCGGTGCAGAGAGGACTTGTCCGCGGCGCCGGTCGGGGCCGCTGGGGCGCTGCGCACCGAGGCGCTCGGTGCCGGGGCTGGGCGCGCCGAGGGAGGATCCGGGCTGAGCGCTGCCTCCATTAGGAGCTGCCGAAGCCGAAAGTCCCGCTCCTTCCTTGTTCGAGGCTTGAAGGCCTTGCAGATTGGGCACTTATCTGCTTGATGGGCTTCCCCGAGGCACTTCAAGCAGGAAGTGTGCGGGTCGCTCGTTGGCATCGGCTTCGCGCAGGACGCGCACGGCTTAAAGCCAGGAGCCTTGGGCATGAGCCCGGTATGCTCCGGGGGGAAAAGGGGGGAGAACAACCCCCTTAACCCCCGCTAACAATTTACAACAACTACAAACTAAATAAACAACTATCTAAAGAACTTTAACTACTATACACAACTATCTACAGAAATGAGAACTAGAAGCTAGGGAGTGTGGAGACCAGCTATGCTGTGCTCCACAGTTCCAACGACCGTCAGGGGCGGTAAGAAGGAACTGAGGGGGCGCTGGGTCGGCTGCGGTATATAGCCAGCGCCATGAGGGCGCCACTCCAGGGGGCTCCACAGCCGACCCACCGGGTGTTGCTAGGGTAAAAGTTTTCCGACGATCGTGCACGCGGCGCGCGCACACCTGACTGGAATGGATATGAGCAAGCACTCGAAGAAGAACCTGCAGCTGTGTGGGACCTTGTGGAAGAGGGACAGGTATCAGCGTCTGCTCATGGGGTCAGACAGGGCAGACTCAGGGAGCTGAGCAAACATGGTGAGGTCAAGGGTCACTGATTCTTAGGGCAGAATTTCACCTGTTCCTCTTCCCCGTCTGCAGCCATGGAGAGGCCGTGGCCCCACTACTGGGCCCCTCACCCTTTCCTTTGGGGCCATCTGGGTCTGAGTCAGTCCTGCCCTAGCACCTCTCCGCCACACCCAGCCCTGAAAGGGTCAATTCTGTGCAGCTCCCTGCTCCCACCAGCTCAGCCAGGAGGAACTGAGTCAAGAGCTGGATTGGGAGATCCTCAGGCCAGAACAAAGTGCCCCCACTCTCGATCACAGGATTGCAGCGAGAACTCCTCCCCCACTTTACTGTATTTGGAGCCAGGGCATCATTGCCCAAGCAGATCTTGAAGCTTTCTGAAACCTTAGAGCAGGGGTAGGCAACCTATGGCACGCGTGCCGAAGGCGGCACGCGAGCTGATTTTCAGTGGCGCACACACTGCTTGGGTCCTGGCCACCGGTCCGGGGGGCTCTGCATTTTAATTTAATTTTAAATGAAGCTTCTTAAACATTTTAAAAACCTTATTTACTTTACATACAACAATAGTTTACTTATATATTATAGACTTATAGAAAGAGACCTTCTAAAAATGTTAAAATGTATTACTGGCACGTGAAACCTTAAATTAGAGTGAATAAATGAAGACTCGGCACACCACTTCTGAAAGGTTGCCGACCCCTGCCTTAGAGCTTTGAGACCAACAAAAGGTCAATGGGAATGTGGCTCAGCCATGGCTCCCATGCCTGACATGAGATCTATACATAACAGGGGTGCTGTGTCTCAATGGGCAGAAGCCAGAGAGGAGGATGAGGCACTGGACTGGAACTCAGGTGACCTGTATTCTAGTCTTGGCTCTGGCCTGCTGGGTGACCTTGAGCAAGTCACCTACATGCAAACAGGGGAGTCTGAGCGGGAGTTTGTGGGAGGGAGCGGTAATATAATTATTATGGTTAGGAAGGGCCGCATCACCAGTGTCAACACTGCGCCTGTCTCCTCCACCTGTGATCAGACAGTGGGCTTGTCTATACTACCCGCCAGATTAGTGGGCAGCAATCGATGCACGGGATGTTGATTTATCATGTCTAGTATGGAAGCAATAAATCAACCGCTGAGCACTCTCCTGTTGACTCTGGTACTCCACCAGAACGAGACGCGCAAGCGGAGTCGACAGGAGAGTGTCAGCTGTCAACTTACCGCAGTAAGTATCAGAGGGGTAGCCGTGTTAGTCTGAATCTGTAAAAAGCAACAGAGGGTCCTGTGGCACCTTTAAGACTAACAGAAGTATTGGGAGCATAAGCTTTCGTGGGTAAGAACCTCACTTCTTCAGATGCAAGTGCATCTGAAGAAGTGAGGTTCTTACCCACGAAAGCTTATGCTCCCAATACTTCTGTTAGTCTTAAAGGTGCCACAGGACCCTCTGTTGCTTTTTACCGCAGTAAGTAGATCTAAGTACGTCGACTTCAGCTATGCTAGTCACGTAGCTGAAGTTGTGTATCTAGATTGACCCGCACGGTAGTATAGACAAGCCCAGAGAACCTGACCATGGATGCTTCTATCCAGACCCAGGTGTGGATTTGCAAAGACTGTGACCTACATCTCCCACTCAGAAAGTCAGGCTGGGGAGACCATCCAGTGTGAAAAGGTGCCTGCTGGTAGAATCTCTGAGGAAGCAGCTGGGAGAGCTACAGGAGGAGGTGACTAGGCTGAAGAGCATCTGCGCCTATGAGGAATTCATTGAGAGTATTTATATGGAGACATCCAAGGCTGAGGAAGCTATCCACCTAGAGAGGACTGCTGTCACACCACCAGGGGATGAGGATATGGCTCTGTCACAGGGAGGACACTGGCCTCTGGTTACTTCTGGCAACAGGCCATGCTCAACTCCTACTCCCAACCCACCCACCACAGTGATAAAGAACCGTTATGCTGCCCTGGCAATGAGGAATCACCCCCAAAAGTGAGGAGAAGCCTTCCCAAGACTGGGAAGATCGCAGCCACCCACCACTCCCAGAAGGAAACGTAGGGTAGTGGTGGTTGGTGACTCTCTTCTGAGGGGACAGAGGCACCCATCTGTTGCCCTGACATGGCATTCCAGGAAGCGTGCTGCCTGCCAGGGGCCTGGATCTAGAAAGTATGGAGGGATTGTTGAGGATCATGCTACTCATCCATGTAGGCACTAATGATACTGCGAGGTACAATCCTGAGCAAATCAGAAGTGACTACAGGGCTGAGGGAGGGTGAAAGAGTTGGGAGGTGGTGTTCTCTTCAATCCTTCCAGTCAAGGGTAGGGGCCTGGGCAGAGACAGACATCCTAGTGATGAATGCACAGCTGGGCAGATGGGGTCACCAGGAGGGCTTCAGCTTCCTTGACCATGGATGATGTTCTGGGAAGGACTGCTGAACAGAGACAGGGTCCACCTATAAGGCCTTAACTGGAGTATAGTGTCCGGTTCTGGGCACTACATTTCAGGAAAGACGTGGACAAATTGGAGAAAGTCCAGAGAAGAGCAATGGAAATTATTAAATAAAACATGACCTATGAGGGAAGATTGTTTAGTCTGGAAAAGAGAAGACTGAGGGGGGAACGTGATAACAGTTTTCAAGTACATAAAAGATTGTTACGAAGAGGGAGAAAAATTGTTCTCGTTAACCTCTGAGGACAGCACAAGAAGCAATGGACTTAAACTGCAGCAAGGGAAGTTTTAGTTGGACATTAGGAAAAAATTCCTGTCAGGGTAGTTAAGCACGGGAACAAATTTCCTAGGGAGGTTCTGGAATGTCCATCATGGGAGGTTTTTAAGAACAGGCTAGACAAATAGCTGTCAGGAATGGTCTACTTATTACTTAGACCTGCCTTGAGTGCAGGGGACTGAACTAGATGACCTTCTGAGGTCCCTTCCAGGCCTACACTTCTATGATTCTGAGGCTTGTGCCTCAGTTTCCCCAGCAGACACAAAGGGCTAAGGCCGACTTCCTTTGTAAAGCATTACGAGATCTACTGATAACAATCACTGGAGATGAGCTAGGTAGGCTGATGATGATGATTGTTGTTTGTCATTTGTATTATCATAGTGCCAGGAGGTAATTGCCCTTAGAAAGGCAGTAGTTGTCACCAGGAACCGTCCCATGGCTGCCAAGATACAGCTCTGATTCGAAGTAGAGGGTTAATCACTAGGGCTGCATGGGCTGAGTGGCATGTGGGAGAGTAACTGGGTAATATGGACCCCAGAGACTAGCAGCCAGGGCACGTGGGGCACTGAACAGCTGGTGGGACTGCTTTGGAACTAGTGACCAGGGGTGGAGGAGCTTGTGGCTGCAGGTCCCTGCTGGGAGGCTCTGGGAGAGCCACGTCCATGGATTGCAAGGGGGCAGGGCTGAAAGAAAGAACCTGATGCTACTTGGTGCCATGGGAACTCCTTCAGGCTGCTGGTGGGGGCAGAGGCAGGGCCAGCAACCACAGGGCAGGGAGCAGCAGCAGATAGTTGGTGGCAGAGGTTCAACATCGGGGCAGCAATTCCCAAAGAGAGCTTGTCACATCACACCCGGCAGCCTGGGCCATTCAGGCAGCAGCTAGCGAGGCACTAGCCCAATGTTGCCTGGGGGGTGGACGCTGAGCCCCAGTGCTAGGAAGCCAGAGGCGGATGGGTTGTGAAAGGCCATGTGCTCACCTCAGCAGAGTGCTCACCAGCTCCCCTGGGAAATCATGGCGGCAACTTCATTGCCTAAACCAGGAGCCTGACTTGAGGCCCCCATTTCTGATAATCCTGGCCAGGCTTTAGCCAATAGCAGCAGGGCCGGGAAGCCACTTATGTGCACAGAGCCTCTGGCAGACACAGAGACGGAGGGGCAGACCGTGTTCAGTGTCCCCGCTGCAGCTTTCTCTGGGGGTCATGGGGGAAGTGCACTCTTGAAGTGCCCCTTTAAGAATGGGCCATGTGTTCCCTGAAGTGCCTGCATGCTGGACAGTGGAGGAGATGGCCGCCCTGGCAGCAGTCTCACCCTGGCTCCTCAGCATTGATAGCACCACTGCCTGTGTGCTGCGGGAGCACAGACTCCAAGGCTGGCTGGCCTTTGTGTCAAGTGGGGGCTGTTGACAGGGCCTGTGTGGGCCCAGCACCAAACATATTTATGGGCCCTATGACCAGGTGAATGCACCCTGCACTGGATGGGGAAGGGTTAACTCCTCACTGTGTGTAGAGGAAGCCACACCCCCCACATCCCTACTGGGCATGCTCCAGCTGTAGCAGCAGTATAAGATGACTGCTGGAGAGGGAGGGTCCTGCCTGGGAACCACTGGAGCCCAGGAGCAAGGAAGCCAGAGGCACTGAGACCCACACAAATGCCCAGCTAGCGATGGACATCCCAGGGAGGTCCAAGCTACAGGGAGTTGCACCAGCCAAAGAACCAGAGACCCTAAAGACGCACAGATCACAGACTGGAGTGACAATGTAGGAAGTAGCCCGGGGGGGACAAGCCATTGTCCCAAGGCCGGTCAGCGTATTGTGGATGGATTCCCTCGCCACTGCAAGGGCCCTGGGCTGGGACCCAGTGGAACAGTAAGGGCGTGGGTCCCCTTACCTGGCTGCCACCCAGTGGAACAGTAAGGGCGTGGGTCCCCTTACCTGGCTGCCACCCCCCACCAACTCCCCCCAGGTGGTGGCCTACACCGCCCCACACCAACTGGCTGCTTGACCATACAGCCTCGCCCAGAGGATGACTTTATTGACTCTGGCCGCTAGGCCTTACAGCTGCACCTGGAGGGGTATCTCCATCGACTTGGGCTGCTAGACCTGGCTGCTGGCGAACCTTAATGACTCTGGCTGCTAGGCCTTACTGCCCTGTAGACCCAGGGTATCTCTACTGACTTTGGTCATTGAGCCTTACTGCCTTGCAAACTCCAGGGTACTCCTATGGACTCTGGCCGCTAGGCCTTGCTGCCCGGCAGAGAACGGCTATCCCCTGGACATGGGTCATGTGATGCTATTGCCCTGTGGAGCAACGTGATTCCAGACTCTGGCCAGTGGGCCTTAAAGCCCTGCGGACCAGGGCATCTCTGTGGCCTCCTGCCCTTAGGTCTCTGGGCCTGGAGACCGAGGGCAGCTTGAAGGATGGGGTGAACTCACCCCGTACTGGACAGGGTCTCCCCCACCCCGTCACAGCCCCCATGGAGGGAATGGAGCATGGCATGGGGACGTCAATCCCCCAGATTGAGGGGCCAGCCAGTAGCAATGGGGCATGGCATGGCAGGGATGGCCCCACTCCCCCCAGCCCAGTGCGAGGGCACTATTTACAAATAGTCAGTTTCCAGATGCACAGTGGCCTGCCTGGCCCTGTGCTGCCAGCATGCCCCTTCCCCTTGGGGGTGGGCCCATGCCACGCCACACAGCTCCCCCGCCCAACACTGCAACACCCCCTGAATTCCCTATGGCCAGAGCCCCTCCAGATCTGCTATGCCCAGCGCCCCCCCACAAATGCACAGCACCCTGGCCCAGCACCACCATGCCCACAACCCCACCACAACTGCCCAGCACCCCCCACAGAATCTCCACTCCCTAGTGCCCCAACACAGATCTTTCCTGCCACCTCACAGCCCAGTACCCACCATTCCCCCCCCCACCCCCACCCCGCCTCCTGGCCCTGCTGGGAGGCAACTGTGTCTGCCAGGCTGAGCCAGCAATGCAGCCAGAGCTGGCTGGGAATCACTCTGACCCCTCAGGAATGGCATGATCAGCCAGGCCAGGGCCTGCCCTGACCAGGCGCTCTCGATGCACTTGCCTGGAGGGGCCAGGCAAACCCCCCACACTGTCACCCCCCTCCACACCTGGCTGAGACTGGCCAGGCTTCTGCACCAGTCCCAGGCAGCTCAGCTCCGAGGGGCCCGACAGGTGGTAGGAAGCAGAGACTGCCTGGAGCCGGAGGTGCACTGGAGTCCAGCCAGGAGGAAGAGAGAGGAGTTGGGGGGTGAGACTAGGGGGCCGAGAGGAGCCCTCGGGCTGAGGAACAAGTGATGGGCAGCAGGGAGCCAGCGGGGTCTGAGAACGCAGTGCAAGCGGAGCAGGCTGGGGCCCCTTCTGAGCATGGGTGGGAGCTTTACACAACTCACCATCACAAAACACCTGTGCACTGATTTTTATTGGCTTCTGCACAGTAACATTCAATGCAGTGATGGAACAAACAAGGAATCTATAAAGCGTCTTCCATTTGTATTTGCTATGTAAAAAGTGCCAGCCGATCCGCTAAGTAGGTTACAGTAACACACGTCACTCCTTTCAGGTGAGACTAACAGGTAACACACGGGATGCCACACTCCCTGCTACAGTAACATTTATTAGCCTAACAAGAATTGCCACCAGCACAGACACTTAGACTTTACTTTAAAAGAATGTAGAAAAAGTAAGCCAAAGCATAGTACAGCAGTTCCTTGTCCTTTACAAACCAGCGCTAGCACAGACTGTAGTAGCATGTCTGAAAGAGCACGAAGAGGCCATTTCCATTTTGTGCAGATCCTACAGAAGTGACACACAAAAGTGAGGACATGTATCTTACACCTGAGTTAAAAACACATGATTGTTCAGAGCATGGGGGTGGAGGCTAGGCAAACACATCCCTGGATGACAGATACACAGAGAGCATAATTCAACGAAGGGGCACATACCAAAACTAAGGATACAATAAAACTGAGCTCAAGAGGCACTGAGCACCAGCAGCTCATCTGATGTCAGTGTCACACTCAGGATTGGGTGCATAAGAACACATTGTCTGATCCTGCCAGCTCACTCAAAGTGCACATCTTTGCTGGATGCTGGTGCAGGAGGAGCTAAAGCAATGGGAAAGGGCAAATTTCAGCAAAACAACATTGTGGGCTAAAGCCTGAAGGAAATGGGGAGCTCAGGGAGCTAAAACACGGGGCGGGGGGGGAAGAGCCATGGAAAAGGAAGGAATTAGTGCCCAGCGCAATGCTGTTGCCGAGGCCCCACATACAGTGGTGCAGGAACACTTAGAATAGTGGGGGTGCTGAAAGCCAGCCCCCTTACCCGTCTGCTCCTGAGCTGGCAGCCCAGACGCAGGGGAGGCGGGGGGAGAGGGGAGCAGTAGTGGAGCATCCCCTGCACTCCTATTTGCCGCGCCTATGCTCACACAGTAGGAGTCAGAGGAAGACGGAGAGAAAAAGGGTGGTGGTGTCAGGGAAGGGGGATTATGGAACAAGGAGCAGCAACATGGTGGGTGAAAAGGGAAGGGGCAGACTAAGAAGAAGGGATTATGTCAGGACAGTTCTCTGGCCTGTGCTACGCAGGTCAGACCAGATGATCAGAGTGGTCTAAGGCCATTCAGTGAATCAGTGACAGCAGGGAACAGGCAACTCGCTCATCAAGGGCCCAGTTCGGCAAAGTGCTGAGAACCCTCAACAGCCCCTTGCAAGCAGGGCCGTCCCTAGCCATTTGGGTCTGGTAGGCAGGAGCTGTGGGGGGCCACTTTTGGGGGCCCCACAGGCCCAGAGTGGTCCAGTGGATTAGTGGCGGGCTGGGAGGAGCCCGCTCCGCTTCCCTCGCCCCGACTGCAGCCATGTGGCTGGGGGGAGGAGGCTTGGGGGAAGGGATTCCCCTCCACTCACCGGCAGCGGCAGGAAGCAGAGCAGCCCAGCCCCAGCCCACTCTACTCTGCCAGCTCCCAGCCGCGGCGCTCCGCTTCCCGCCGCTGGTGAGAGCCGGGGGCGGTCCTTTCCCCAACTCGAGCGACATAGGCGGAGCAAGGGAAGTGGAACGGGCAGGGGCCTCGTCGCTCCACTTCCCGCTGCCGGTGAGCGTGGGTGCATCCTTTCCCCACTTCCCCGCACTCACTGGCGGCAGGAAGTGGAATGCCGCGTTGGGGAGCTGGTGGAGTAGAGCGGGCTGGGGCCGGGGCCGGGGCCGGGTTGCTCCGCTTCCTGCCAGTGAGTGCAGGGTCGCTGGGGGAAGAGCTGGAATGGGGGTGGGCTGGGGGCAGAGCAGGGGGAGGAAGGGTAAGAGGTGGAGCAGAGGGAGTTGTCCGGGGCCCCACACCCCCCTAGGGGCGGCCCTGCCCCTTGCAGTGGGTGCAGCCTGCGGGGGGCTGGCAGAGGGATACGGCTGGCTGCCAGGGCTGGTGCTACCGTGTATGCCCCAAATGTCATGGTGCCCTACGCAGCTGCGTATGCTGCATATGCCTAAGGAAGGCCCTGCTTGCAAGGGGCATTTCCTCCTCACAAGATGGCATCTAAAGCACAGGAGATTAAGAAAGACGCATTGAGACGATGCAGCAGCCGCCCTTAGCGAGTCACACAGAGAACAAGGGACAACTCTACTGGGCCAGAAACACAAGAACAGCCCTACTGGGTCAGACCAATGATCCATCCCGCCCAGTATCCTGTCTTCCGACAGTGGCCAATGGCAGGTGCTTCAGAGGGAATGAACAAAACAGGGCAATTATCGAGTGATCCATCCCCTGTCATCTAGTCCCAGCATCTGGCAGAGGTTTAGGAAACCCAGAGCATAGGGTTGCATCCCTGACAATCCTAGCTAATAGCTAATGGACCTATCTTCCATGAAAATGAAGGCTAATGAAGGTGCAAATTTAGGGTAAATTTATTTACACAGTAAAGAATGTAAAGTGCCAGTAAGAGCAACAGTTATTACAATTTACCTTTTTAAATGGAGACTGTTAGCTTTTGGCCTAATGCTTGTCTAACCTAGACCATAGCCCACAAAGAGCAGGGAAGGGAGGGAAAGGCAGTATTCGTCTGAGCTGACAGTGCTCTCTGTGTCAGGTACTCAGCCTCGCCTTCACTACAGACAGATGGAGCCTGGACTTGGGTTTGCTAATGAGCAAGGGGTATCCGGCAGGACCAGCTTTAGAACTGACATAAGAAGGCAAATCCCACTGCCGTTAATGCAGGTGTGTCCACTGCGCCAGTACAGTCAGACTTGGCAGCCATCTAAGATGATTTCATAGTTATTCAGTCTCATCTCTGCTTTGGCTAAACTCCACCACATGCAGACAGCTGCTGCTGCATATCTTGGCCTAACTTGCAGACAAACGGGTTACTCTGCAAAGCTAGGTCTCAAGTGTGACCTTTCTACACTGCTGCAACTTGGAGTCTCCTGCCTCACTGTGCATCCCTTACAAACACTCTTCTCCCTGGCTCACATGGCAGCTCCCACAACAGGGTTTGGTTACCAGGGGTCACCAGCTGGGAGTGAGGGGTTCTGTTACTCCCACGCTGCATCAATGTCAGCTTAAAGATACACTGGTAGAGTCCTTAGTGTAAAACTTTAAACCCTGGATGGTCAGTTTCCAGCCCCAGCAACCATGACACGGCCTGAAATGGGCCATGTGTCCTGTGCACTGTCTGGCCCCAGTGAGGGGCACAGTTTGACATAAATCAGAGATGGGGTTTAAAAGACCCTTTGATGTGCTGTAAGTGAAAAGGTGCCAAATTGCTACAGAAAGAGCTGTACACTGGTATTAATCCAAATCCCTACAAGAGAAAAGGGGAAAAGACAGATCACTGAGGACAGACATGAAACAACATTACACAACAAGACAACCCAGCAGCCATTTTAACTGGTGGGCATTTAGATAATTTTTTAAAAAATTGGTTGGCTCAGGTATAATCGTGCGGAAAAAGTGCCCAGAATCCAAGCCAGTGCTACAAGTGCTACCCCACTACACAGTCTCAGCAGTCTAGGCAGAGGGGTCCCAGGTGACACGCTCTGCAGTGGGCATCGCCCCTAAACCTAGCACAACCACCATGTTAGATCACATCTGGGTGTCACCATTAGGTTCAGTAGAGGGGAGCTGCTAGCATCCCCTGTATTTAGGTTGCCCTACACTCTCCATTGGCAGAAGTTCTTGTGACCTTCCTTTGAGCAGCTCTCACGTGTCTTTTGCTGGCTGCATGTAACCCTGATCAGGTCTGGCCCAGTTAGAAGGGGCTGACAATCACCATTTCCCAGCTGTGTTTTCACAGAGCACAGCTCACCTTGGAAGCATGCCCTGCAGATCCTAAAGGATCACACATGTGCCCTGCCCCAGTGCCTTATTGCAGCACCGCCCAGAGAGCTGGGTCTCTGGGCAAGACATGGACACAGTGAATCCAGGGGACATGGAGCAGGGGAAAAGGGGACATCTTTGGGGGACCACTACAGATGGGGGAGCCAAGGGCACAAAGAACATTGGGAAGCTCAGAAGGTCACAGAACCCTTGGGGAGGGGACAGAGAGGAGCAAACTATCCTTTGGGGAACAAAACGGGGGTTAGAGCTCAGGGGAGGCACAGTTTGCTCTGTGTTCCCTTCTAATGCCACAGAAGGGAACAGCCTTCTCCAGCATCCAGACCCTGCAATTAGCCTTTAGCTCATGGGGTATCAGTTCCGAATGTGGACCTATGAAAGTGTTATTAGCCAGAGTCACATACGTAGCAGGCAGCTCTGTCAGACAAGACCCGTAAGGGAACAGCAGCAGCAAGGACACAGCTAATGCTTGTGAACTGGGAGGGTTTCACCTGGTGCCATGATGGAGAAAAACCCCCAGTCACAGTTCACATGTGCTGAGGGGATCTCCCAGGAAGCCCAAAGAGGCAAGTCCTTGGGGACCAATAAGGCAGCAACTCAAAATACCATTAATTATTTAGTCAGATGGGAATATTCCAGGTATTTCAGGGATTACAGTGCAGATTAGCACCACCCAGTTTAATCTAGTTCTATCTGCAGCACAGAGAGCAGCCAGATGGGTCGGAAGCCCATAGCCCAGGGTTCCCTCCTTCCCAAAGACTCCGTCTCTGGAAATGTAGATCTACAGAACCTCACCTCTGGCCAAGGAGTGTACAGCCACATTCAGGAGGCAGCGGGAACGATGGCGCCAGCCCAGGGCCAGCTGCCAGGCCACACCCCCAACACAACTCAGAGAACCCTAAGGCAGTGCCAATTAGCCTACCAACCAATTCTCCCTTGGCCTGTCCCTGGCCAGGGACCCCCTGGCGACACCCCTATGCCACGAACGGGGAATGGCATAGCTGCCAAGTTTTATGCAGCTACATGTGTGAAATTTCTCACCAGTGAGAATCACCAATCTCCCCCTTCCGAGCAGTGGGAAGAACCTGAGAGGAGGAGGAGGAGGGGCTGTGGCAATGCAGGGGGTGTCCAAGGGCAGACTACAGGAGAGGTAACGGGCTCGTCTGCAGCAGAGAAGGACAAGTGAGCCTTAGGCAGCCTGGAGGGCTGTTACGGGTGGGGCTCTCCATCCTTCTCCCCATTACCCTGCATCTTCCATTCCTCCAGCTTCTCCTCATCCCACCAAAGCCCAGCCACATTTCCCTCTGCTCCAAACCCCCTGCTGAAAAGTGAGTGGGGCAGAGAGCTGCTTCTGTCTCCAGCCAGCTGGAGGTAGGCCGGGTATCAGCCCGGGGAGCAGGGAAGAGACTCCCTGCTTTAGTGCTGGTGTCTGGCACCACAGCTGCCCCAGGGCGATAAATGCAGGAAGAGTCTTGCTGAGTCTCCGCAGCCCTGCTGGAAGCCTGAGACTCCATCAGGGCTGCAGGCAGGCATAAGGCAGAGGGGTAATGCATGAGTGTCAGGTCCAGTGGGTGACACTGAACAGCACAGTGAAGGGGTGACACAGCAGTTGCTTTATGAGCTCTGTGCCATCACAGCGTCCCCACTGCACTGGGGTGACCCTTCCACGGGCAAGCACCCTGAGAGCATAGCACAAAGCATCTACATCACGTGATCTGGGCCGTAGCTCCTAGTGCCCAGTAATCAAGCACCAATCAAGGATATTAACCAACACAGACGGCATTTTCCAGGCTGCCAGCCAAAGATTGGCTAGCCCCTGCAAACCCCACAGGGGGAGCCCGATCTGTACATACATGGAACTCTCTCAATAGCCTTTCTTGGTGGAGAAGCACCCTGTATTATACTAAGCATCCTCCTCAACCTCTGGCACACAGAGGAGAGGAAACGTCTCTTGCCTACTTCTGCTCTCACTCAGGGCATCTCAGTCAGCAGTAACCCCACAGCAGTCACTGGAGCTGGCATTGTGAGCTCCGAGCCTATTGGATCAGGAAAAGAAGCCTCTGCCAGTGGTGGACAGACTCTCCCCATAGCACTGTGAACCTCAGAGCCAAATACACCCATGGAAAGGAAGGCATCTGAGAGCTGGTTACTGACTCACTGGACCACTTTCTGCACTGAAAAGCTGGCTACTGCCCTAGGTACCACACCAGGGCAAAAGGGGCAGGCTGAGACCAGGCAAACCTGTTAAAAACACCGGCCAAACCATCTGCAGAATCAGCTTTACCTGGAAGTTAAAACTCTCCCTAGCCCCTCTTCTGGGGTTCTCCCTGCGCCACCTCTCCCTGAATTCTTTAGCCATGGCTTCCGCTCAACAGGCTGGCAATGTGCCAAGAACATGTGATTATTTCTTCCACCCCATTAGTCTTTTTTATCAGCTTGCTTCTGCCTTGGATTGTGGAGAAATAGCTACCTTCACAGCTGCTGCCAAAGCTTTTGGTGACAGGCTAGGAGCATGAATTCTCTCCCCCTTCCAGCAGGGTGTATGTACACCAACCCTGATTGTAGAACAAGCATTCGCTTTGGGGCACAGCATTCGACACCATTAAACAGCACACTGAACCTGAGCAATGAGAACTGGGCTGAGCTTCTCTAGCCGACATCTTAGTATGTTCATTCAGTTAGCCAATCACTGGTATGTTCCGAAACAAGCCATTCATTCCACATGCTGACATCTGAAAGGTGGTTTTCAGATCTGTAGCAAGTTTGCTGCTTCACAGCACAGTACTCAGCTTCTACCCTGAGATAACAGAATGGACCCTTTGTTCCTCAGTCTGCTACTGCACACAGCATCAATAACCCAGGCTTCTCGGTGAGCCAGACTCTGCCCTGGTGGCAACAAATGGGGACGCCGACGTAACACTGATAAGGGAAGAGGGACAACGATCCATGATTTTTCCTTACCTCTGCTGACAAGCATCCAGGCCCTCTTTTATAGGTTCTTTGAAACAAGAAAAGCAACGCAACCTGCAGCGTAGCAAGGAACAGATGCTTGCACGACAGGATGGAGGCTACCCCACTGTGGTCAGCAGGATGTTCCCAGAAACACACTTCCCTGTAGGCTGGCAGCCTGTTTCACTAGAGTCTCTGCTTGTGTCTCTTTTCTCATCTAACTGTTAGACCTATAACTAGTTCGCTTGTGATTTTGTGTGTCAAATGCGCAAGGCTTATTTCAAGTTAAAATTTGGCCTAAATGCTTCTATGACTTGGCTTTAAAAATGGATGCAGCTAGTTTCCATAATCTCAGAAACTGGAACCTGATGACCCTGCTGGCTCTGCACTGTTGCTTATTTGGGGCTAGGGACATTACAGGTGCCTGGCCATTAAACCTAGTCAGCCAGGAAACGAGTACCAGCGACCGAGAGACTTCTTAACCAGAGAGGCAATTCCTGCTTTGGATTTTGACCATGATGGTCTGGGGCAGAGAGGGTCACTACGAATCAGAACGTTGCCACCTCCTGGAGCTCCAGGCCTTTAACGCTGTTTATCCTGAGTAAGTGAATTCCTGAGTTGAAGCTGGCACAGAGAAGTGTGGAACTGTCACAGACAGCCAGGGAAGCAAGGGGTCCAGATCCGTCGAGGCACAAGGTGACCAGGCAGGCTGTGGAGAGAACAGGGAAGCATTAGTCAGTCAGATGTGTTTCGGTGTAATTCAGAAGTACACTGAGACAACAAACATCTCACCTACAGAAAACAGGGGCTTTTTAAAGGGGAGGGGGGTGCAGTTATAGGGTCGTTCTACAGACACATAGGGATGACACTCAAAGGAAGCCATGGCCCAGCATATGAAATCTGGCCCCACTTTGTCTCCCAGGTCAGGCACTTCTCCCACCTGACATTACTGCCACAGCACCCTGCTGTAGGAGCCTTTTTAGGGCTCCTAGTGGCCACGGGCCCCTCTGCAAGCCAGGTGTTAGCAGCTGGTATTTCTAGGATTAAAAAAGGGACATGATCAAGATTCCCTCTTGCCTCTCTCTCAACCCAAAGAAGTGAGAGCTTCTACTGCTCAACAGTCCCATGACATATACATGAAAACCAGCACAAAACCAGGCCCCACCTGGGTCAAGTCATCTCTTTGCTCTTCCGCTCCCCCCGCAGTGGCGGATAGGAACAGAGATTAAGGGGAGATGACATGGCAAGCAGGTGCAACACGTATCTGGAGTTTAGAGACAGCAGGTCACCCAGATTGTGAGCTGGGATTCCAGACTGTTGCGGTGCTTATTTTGCAGGGGCTGCTCTCAGGATCGGCTCCTGCTGTGCCTCCGATTGGCTCTCTCAGAGTGCTGATCCGAAGCCCATTCAGGTGCCAACATAGCCTTAAGAAACTCCTGCTAGCCTGGGACAATGGAGGAGTCAGTCCTAATACGCACTGACTGCAACAGCAATGGGATTGGCACAGTTTGAGACACATTCTCAGGTACCCATTACACAAGGGGTTGTTAGGAACTGTACATCCTCTCGTAATAGCTGGTATGTTACAATAGCCTGTGGAAGGATCTATGCCTGAGGGTTAATTGTTTTGCTTAGGCGCTATCATTTAGCAGATTTCCACCTCAGGACATTCCCATCACACAGAACATGCTGTTATCACAGTGATTTGTCTGCAGGGTCCTGTTTCACCAACACATTAATTCCTTTGACCTAATTGTTGCTGGATTTATTGTTCTCAGTCATGGGGATGGGGGTGGGATCACGTTCAGAAAGAAACCTCAGAACTTTAGAGCCTTACTGCTTTGCAGAAGGTGCAGCTGAAACCCGTAACACATTAGTCTCAGAGCAGAAAACACAGTCAGCCGTCACATTAATTCATGATGATTTTGATCACCACCAATGGACATTAAAACAAGCCTCTCTTCCAATGCCAATAAAATTCTTCGTTACTGCACTTCTGGGGATAACCCTAATTAATGCCACACAGATTCCTCGCCCTCCCCCTGCTTATTTCTTTATTACATTTTTTTTGGCAATGTACATTTGATCACCAAATTGGGGGTTGGGAAGGAATTTTCCCCAGGTCAGACTGACAGGAACCTGGGGGTTTTCACTCTCTTTGCAGCATAGGGTGCAGATCACTAGCTGGGATCATCTGGGTAATATCTCACTCATTCAATTCCCTGTCATTAAAGGATCCTTGGGCATTGGCACATCTTGGTCACCCACCAGCCGCCCTGGTTCTCTGCCTATGGCACACAACAGTTCAGTCTCCTGAGGGTTGCAATACTTTGGTCTGATTCTGGTTGTGTGGACTGGTGTGCAGGGCTGTTAGAATGACTTAGACTTGAACTTATTTCCAACATGAAGGAGGTTTCAGCACAATATATATTTTAAATGGAGACTAGAACATCAGACATTTGCACCTATATCTGGAGACAGCCTAATGTCGTGTCTTCTAGGACATTTGTAGTAGCTCCTCCCATCCCAGTGGCACCAGCACTGACTTTCACAGGGTATTTACGAAACAGGCAAACAGAATCAAATTCACTCAGTGTTGTTCTGTATTTGTACAGCCCCTGGGTGCTTGGGATCCTGGGCCATGACTGGGGTCCTAGGCACCATCGTAACACAAATTAATAATACATGATTTTGCACTCAGAGTCTTAGTTTAACTACTATTTAAACAAGTGCAGTTATCAACTGCTGGTTAAGACTGAGGCTAACATACCAATAATGCCATTCAGCATACTGCACCCATGCAGGAGGATTAAGGCAGTTTATCGTGGATCCAGCCTGAGCTCAGGTTCCTTCACTGCCAGGGCTGGAGAGTGGCCTCTACAACCAGCAGACTGTGGGATGAGTGTGGGTGTGTGCAGGAAGCTGAACTGTCTGTGGGCAGAGAGAGTCTATGCAAACGCCTGTTTACAGTAGACACATTGCATGCAAGGTGTAGTCAGACGGTGGAAAGGGAAATATAAAAAGGATTGCCAGTCTCTAGAGAAAAAAGAACGAGGAGTACTTGTGGCACCTTAGAGACTAACCAATTTATTTGGGCATAAGCTTTTGTGGGCTAGAACCCACTTCATCAGTTCTACCCCACGAAAGCTTATGCCCAAATAAATTGGTTAGTCTGTAAGGTGCCACAAGTACTCCTTGTTCTTTTTGCGGATACAGACTAACACGGCTACTACTCTGAAACCAGTCTCTAGAGAGTCACTTCTGCCATTTTGTATACCTCTGCCCTCACAACATCAAGCTGAGAACAGGAAGATGGCATTTCTACAACACTCTGAGCTCTACAGGTGGGTTAAAAAAAGGCCACATACAACAGAAATTTGTACGTAACTAAATTTCATACTGGTTTATAGAACTGCACCTAGATTAAGGCTAAAATTCCATCAAAAGGTTCTGGCAACACCATGCCCCACATGACCAAAGATCCAATGCTTTGCTAACATCACCAGAGCTCTGACACATAATCACATGAGTTACTACATGGCCACAGAAGAACATGCTGGTGAAGACCGTTTCTGGGGAAGACCATCCAATTTCACTCTTTCCCAACAATTTTAAGCAACTGCATTTTAAGAGAAATGTTTAACAAAGATGTCTAATCATCATCATTTGTATTAGATACGCTCATGTGGTCTGCTCAGTAACAGGACTGTAAGTTCAGCTGTTTCCCAGCAGCTCTCTCCTCTCTGTATTCTAAACTGGATGGTAGATAAGAAGCAACTAACACAAGCCTCCGAGTATAATAATAATAATAGTGCTTAGGAGGTATTTGCTCTTTGTTCTCAGATCATTGTAAGGCCAAACCTCATCACACCCCTTGGGTGGGAGGGGCTGGGAAGCAAGCAAGATTAATTCCATAATGCCTGTAATTCCCAGTCACAAAAGTGAGTACGAACATTCAGGGCCAGGTTTTTTGCCGCCCCAAGCAAAAAAATTTTTGGCTGTCCCCCACCCCAGCCCTGGGCTCTCCCCTGCTCTCTCCTGCTGCCCCAGCCCTGGGCTCTTCCCCCCGACCCGCACCCCCTGCTGTCCCAGCTCTGGCCCCCACCCCCACCCGCACCCCCCTGCCGCCCCAGCCCTGGATCACTGGTAACTCGCTCCCAGGGCAGGTCATTCAGCAGGAATTTTGGATGTGCACAGAACACAGACAGGATTGGTTCCCATATGGTTACAGAACTGCAGTAAAGTGGAACAATTTTCAGCTTATGTGATTGAAGGATATCTGGATGCATATTATAAGACTGTCCTACATAAATGAGGAAAAGTTGAGGTGCCTTTATTATTCTTTTGTTCCACTCTTTGTTTCTATGGGGAATTTGCCAATGCAATGTCACTGTCTTCCTTTTAAACAAATAAAAAAAAAAAAAAAAAAAAAATGGCAATGGCTGTTGAAAATAGCAATTCCACTCCTAATAACCACTGGGAAGCATTTCTTGCTCAATGTTATCCTACTTTTTCTACAGCAAGTTACAGTGGATCAGTATATTTGATTTGGGAGAAATGAAGTAACAGCTGCCCAAATTGAGCTTGAGCACTCCTGAATTTTGAGGGTGTTCAAATCTGGAAGGCAGGTGCTAGATTCCCTTTCTGAATATTAGCTAAATCTGGAAAGGAAAAGTCAATTTCTGCTTCCATGGCTCAGAAGTGGAAATCCTCCTACATGCCTGGTACTATATCTAAAGCTGCCCAGGTCCTCTAGTAGAGCCTCCCCTCCCTTACTTTTCATTTTAAATTCTAGTGGGATCCACGTACCTCCCTTGCTAGGCTTCAGAGAGAGAGAGGTGCACTGTCCATTTAGTCCACCCAATTCTTTCTTTGGGGGCTGCAAGGTGAGGTCACACCAGTATCCCTAATTCAGTCTGGGGATGTCTTCTGAAGGGGGTATCTGGGCCAAAGCCTTCTACTCCTTGGACATACTTGTTCCCCGTTCTACAGTTACCTACCATAGATCTGTATTTTCACGGATATGTCTGGCTTTTTGGGTTTTAAATAGCCGTCCGGGAGGAATTTGTAAAACTCTCAAAAGGTCTGGGATTTCCCTCCCAATGCGGAGCGCAGCGCGGCTGACAGGGCGGCCGGGACGGATTGAGTCGCTTGCATCGGGGCCTCCAGCAGCCAGAGCCCCTCCTCTGCTCCCCCATGCAGCCTCAGCACGCCGCGCCGGCAGCACTCTGGGGGGACGGGGCTGTGCGCTCCGCGGGGGAGCGCAGCAGCGTGTCTGGCTGTGCTCGGAGCCAGACATGCCAGTCTGAGCGACACGCTAAGGGGGTTGGGGGGGTTGGAGAAGGGGTATGGCATCCCGGGGGGCAGTCAAGGGACAGGGAGAAGAGGGGGTTGGATGGGTCGGGGGGGCCTGTCAGGGGACGGGGGTGTGGAGAGGGGTCAGGGCAGTCAGGGGACAGGGAGCGGGGGGGTTGGATGGGGCGGAGGTTCGGGGGGGCAGTCACAGGCAGGGAGCAGGGGGGGTTAGATGGGTCAGGGGTTCTGGGGGGGGCAGTCAGGGGACAGACAGCGGTTGGATAGGCGTGGGAGTCCCGGTGGCCTGTCAGGGGGCGGGGGTGTGGATAGGGGGTGGGGCAGTCAGGGGACAGGTAGGGGGTGGGGTACTAGGGGGGCAGTTAGGGTGGGGGAGTCTCAGGAGGGGGCAGTCGGGGGACAAGGAGCCGGGTGGGTTGGATGGGTTGGGGGTTCTGTGGGGGGCAGTCAGGGGGTGGGAAGTGGGAGGGAGTGGATTGGGGCGGGGCTACCCCCGTGGAGTGTCCTCTTTTTTGAATGTTAAAATATGGTAACTCTACCATTCACAGTGCCACCCCGTTCTAGCAGTGAGCTCTCCATTCACAGCAAGCTGCAGCATGAGGTCTCAGCTACCTCACTCCCTCCCCCTCCCTTTCCTGTTGATAGCAGCCAAGGGAATGCTGGGAAATGTAGTTCTTTCCCTACTCCAGGGCTGGCTCTATAGGCAGGGAGCTAACCAAGGAACTACAGCTTCCAGGGCCCCCTGTTGGTTCTCAGCTCCTATGCTGGATCCCTGCCGTCCCTGCAAATGTGCCGCCCCAAGCACCTGCTTGCTTTGCTGGTGCCGAGAGCCAGCCCTGCGAACATCAACCAAAGTGAGCGGGAATGTTTAGTAACCAGGCCCTGGCTCCAAAATGCAATTACAGCATCTAGTCCAATTGGGACAACTCCTTGGCGTTTTCTTTCATATGTTATCCTGTCCTCCCGGCTGCCGGACTGTCTCATCTGTAAAACTCCACACTTTATAGCATCCTTTCACTTTAATCAGGATGCGACTGAGTTCCGAGGCTACAAACCTGAGCACTCATTATTTTTGTGATATAGAAACTGAGTCCAAGCTGTTTATCACAGGTCACGAAATAGCCATTTCTGTCAAAACCCCATAGGCTGGATCTGGGTCAGTGACCTACAGAATAAAGCAGAGGTCCCCAAACTGTGGGGTGCACCCCCCTATGGTAGCATGGAGGAACATCTGGGAGGGCGCGGTGGGGCCCAGGCCAGCCCCCATGGGTGGTGGGGAGGGAGCACCACCCAGCCCCTTCCTGCCCCCAGCTGCATCCCCATCCCCAGCCTCGGTGCAGCTCTGCACCCGGCCGGAGCTCCACTCCCGGCCCCTGCCAGCTCCCAGCCTCAGCTGCTGGCTGCGGCTTCGTTCCCGGCCTGGGGCCAAGGCAAGCAGTGGAGCTGCACCTGGCCACAGGCCCAGCTGCCAGCCCCCACTGCAGCCCACTTGCAGCTCCACTCCCGCTCCTGGCCGTGGCCCTGCTGATGCCGGTGAGTTCTCGACCCGCCCCTGCGCCACCCCCATTCCAACCCCTTCCCCAAATCCGCGCCCCGTCCCTGTCTCTTCCCCGCCTTCTCCCCTGAGCACGCTGCATTCCCCCTTCCTCCCAGAGCTTGTTACGCCATGAAACAGCTGTTTCGCAGTGGCAAGTGCTGGGAGGAGAAGCGTGGATGCGGCGTGCTCAGGGGAGGAGGCAGAGGCAAGGTGAGCGGGGGCGGGGAACTTGGCGAATTTTTCCCCTATGGCTCCCAGCACCAGACCCATCCCCAGTTGAGGCCCCAACCTTGGCCCCCTTAACCCTTTTTGTGTCCCCCCCACCCACCCAGAGCCATATCCCCACTCCTGGCCCTGGGGAGGAGGGGTATGGACATGGGTAAGGGAGGCGCGACCCTCCAAAGTTTGGGGACTGCTGGGATAAAGGCTCAGTAGCACATCACCAACCATCTGAGAGAGGAATAAAGAGGGACGTTTTAACACCCCATCAATACGTGGTTCCTCCTAGGGGCATGGCTACACTTGCAGATGTAGAGTGCTGGGAGTTAAAACAGCCTTCGGAGACCACAGCAGGGAAAACGCTGCCCTGTGTTTACACTCTCAGCTGGAAGCGCACTGATGTGGCCACATTAGCAGGTCTTGCAACGTGCATTATGGTAGCTATCCCAGTGTGCAAGTGGCTGCAACATGCTTTTCAAATGCGGGGGTGGGGGGTGGAGTGTGACAGGGAGTGTGTTGTGTGTATGTGGGGGAAGAGTGGGTTTTTGGGGAGCTGAGAGTGTGTGAGCATGCTGTCTTGTAAGTTCAGACAGCAGCAGACCCCCCCTCTCCCCCGGCCTCTCTCTCACTCACTCAAAGCAAGCAGCATTCCTCAGTAATGGTTGCTTTGTCCTGGAGCAGATAAGCATACGGATGTCAGAAACGGAGCTTTGAAAGGGCATATCTGCATTCCTACAGCCGAGTTCAAAACAATGACAAGAGTGGCCACTTGACCTAAGGGGATTACGGGACATTTCCGGAGGTCAATCAGAGCGCAGTGATGGAACATCTCGTTCCCACTGACGCTTGGGCGTTTCAGCCAAGGCGCAGCAAGCGCTATGCTTCTCGTGGAGCTGGATTATCAGGAGCGCTCCAGCTGCAGAGTCCAGGCGCTCTAAGTGCCTTGCCAGTGTGGATGGGTCAGGAGTTAGGGTGCCCGGGGCTGCGTTAATGCACTCTAACTCGCAAGTGTAGCCAAGCCCTAAGTCACATTTCGAGGCCATACCTCCGCTGTCTTGGTTCCAGACCTTCACCATGCAGTCATGTGATGAAGTGGCAACGACTGGGGTCAGACCCACACCGTTGGGAAGGAAGACACAGGATGCTGTGGTTTGGAAATGCCCCTTGTACTCACGCACTCGGCTTCTTGTCTGCCTTAGGTCCCATAGCTGCAAAGGAACAGACACAAAGAGCTCAACCCGAAGGCCACTTCACCAATTTACTAAACAGAAATTAAAAGTTACAGTGATTCGAGTGAAATCCCTGCAAGCTGCATGGACACTTTTCAAAGACACCATAATAGAAGCTCAATTTAAATATATACCCCAAATTAAAAAACCCAGTAAAAGAACTAAAAAAGAGCCACCGTGGCTTAACAACCATGTAAAAGAAGCAGTGAAAGATAAAAAGTCATCTTTTAAAAAGTGGAAGTCAAATCCTAGTGAGGTATATAGAAAGGAGCATAAACACTGCCAAATTAAGTGCAAAAATGTAAGAAGAAAAGCCAAAAAGGAGTTTGAAGAACAGTTAGCCAAAAACTTCCTTTTATTTGTTTTAAACCTGCTGCCCATTAATTTCATTTGGTGGCCCCTAGTTCTTATATTATGGGAACAAGTAAATAACTTTTCCTTATTCACTTTTTCCACACCACTCATGATTTTATAGACCTCTATCATATCCCCCCTTAGTCTCCTCTTTTCCAAGCTGAAAAGTCCTAGCCTCTAATCTCTCCTCATATGGGACCTGTTCCAAACCCCTAATCATTTTAGTTGCCCTTCTCTGAACCTTTTCTAATGCCAGTATATCTTTTTTGAGATGAGAAGACCACATCTGTACGCGGTATTCAAGATGTGGGCGCATCATGGATTTATATAAGGGCAATATGGGCTGGATGAATGGACTGTAAGGTGGATAGAAAGCTGGCTAGATCGTCGGGCTCAACGGGTAGTGATCAATGGCTCCATGTCTAGTTGGCAGCTGGTTTCAAGCGGAGTGCCCCAAGGGTCGGTCCTGGGGCCGGTTTTGTTTAATATCTTTATTAATGATCTGGAGGATGGTGTGGACTGCACTCTCAGCAAGTTTGCAGATGACACTAAACTGGGAGGCGTGGTAGATACACTAGAGGGTAGGGATTGGATACAGAGGGACCTAGACAAATTAGAGGATTGGGCCAAAAAAAACCTGATGAGGTTCAACAAGGACAAGTGCAGAGTCCTGCACTTAGGACGGAAGAATCCCATGCACTGCTACAGACTAGGGACCGAATGGCTGGGTAGCAGTTCTGCAGAAAAGGACCTAGGGGTCACAGTGTACGAGAAGCTGGATATGAGTCAACAGTGTGCTCTTGTTGCCAAGAAGGCTAACGGCATTTTGGGCTGTATAAGTAGGGGCATTGCCAGCAGATCAAGGAACGTGATCGTTCCCCTTTATTCGACATTGGTGAGGCCTCATCTGGAATACTGTGTCCAGTTTTGGGCCCCACACTACAAGAAGGATGTGGAAAAATTGGAAAGAGTCCAGCGGAGGGCAACAAAAATGATTAGGGGTCTGGAGCACATGACTTATGAGTAGAGGCTGAGGGAACTGGGATTGTTTAGTCTCCAGAAGAGAAGAATGAGGGGGGATTTGATAGCTGCTTTCAACTACCTGAGGGGGGGTTCCAAAGAGGATGGAGCTCGGCTGTTCTCAGTGGTGGCAGATGACAGAACAGGGAGCAATGGTCTCAAGTTGCAGTGGGGGAGGTCTAGGTTGGATATTAGGAAAAACTTTTTCACTAGGAGGGTGGTGAAGCACTGGAATGCGTTACCTAGGGAGGTGGTGGAGTCTCCTTCTTTGGAGGTTTTTAAGGCCCGGCTTGACAAAGCTCTGGCTGGGATGATTTAGTTGGGAATTGGTCCTGCTTTGAGCAGGGGGTTGGACTAGATGACCTCCTGAGGTCCCTTCCAACCCTGATATTCTATGAATATGATATTCTCAGTCTTATTCTCTATCCCGTTTTTAATGATTCCTAACATCCTGTTTGCTTTTTTGACTGCCGCTGCACACTGCATGGACGTCTTCAGAGAACTATCCACGATGACTCCAAGATCTTTTTCCTGATTAGTTGTAGCTAAATTAGCCCTCACCATATTGTATGTATAGTATGGTTATTTTTTCCAATGTGCATTACTTTACATTTATACTCATTAAATTTCATTTGCCATTTTGTTGCCCAATCACTTAGTTTTGTGAGATCTTTTTGAAGTTCTTCGCAGTCTGCTTTGGTCTTAACTATCTTGAGCAGTTTAGGATCATCTGCAAACTCACTGTTTACCCCTTTCTCCAGATCATTTATGAATAAGTTGAATAGGATTGGTCCTAGGACTGACCCTTGGGGAACACCACTAGTTACCCCTCTCCATCCTGAAAATTTACTATTAATTCCTACCCTTTGTTCCCTGTCTTTTAACCAGTTCTCAATCCATGAAAGGATCTTCCCTCTTATCCTATGACAACTTAATTTACGTAAGAGCCTTTGGTGAGGGACAGGTAATACCAAGGCTAAAGCCAGTCCAGCGCACAGGCTGCACTTCCTGGCAGGATTGCTCTCAGAGCACCAAGGTGAACCCGCTAAGCGCTGCTGCCCGCGAGACAGGTTATCATCTATAGGTATCAATTTCTGGAGAGATCTAGAACAAGCAGCAATTTGCTGCCCAGCCAGAAAACTCACTGTGGCTTCGCAGCCCTCCCCACCAAAGCCATTGCTGCTGCTGATGCAGTACCGGCCATCCTGGCTTACATCACAGTAGGTCTGAATATACTGCTTTACCGGGAACCTATGGGCCACCTGCAGCTCCCGGCTGTCCCAGATCCTGGAAAGGAGGAAAAAAGAACAAGTGAGGGAGAGTTAATACAGTGATTGAACTCCTCGCACCGTCTGGCCAGTTACTGGGGCAGAATCTACAAAAGAGAATGCAAGCTGGCTATTTTGATGCATGCTCATGACAATATGCACAACCCAATCTCTTCACACCTCCAGCCTGGGCCTCTTCTCCTCTATTTCAAGGGTTACCAAGCTCTATGACTCATCCCCATGTTCTGGCCCAGACCTGCCAATTCTCTAGTTCTTTGTGGTGTTCCACGTGTGTGAACCAGAGCCCTCCTTCCCTCCACCCAAGCTAGAGTCATTCCTCCCTTGAGATCTAGCCTCCATGCCTGCAAGCTCCATGGGCCTAGCACAACGGGCCCAGTCTTGGTTGGGGCCTTGAGGAGAAGCTACTGAAATACTCATGTTAAACAACAACACTTCCCCCTTCAGACCACAACGTGTTTTCAACCCCATTCCCTTTGCCCCATCCATCTCCCACCCTGTAGCTCGGCTGCATGGGGATTTCCATCTTGGCCACTTTGAAATGCCGGTTTCTTTTCTTTGCTGGTGGCTCCCTTTGCCTGGGAGAGGGCTGGGCAGCCCTGGACACTGCTCCTCTTATAGCTGGTCACCCTCCTGCTCTGCTGTGTATCACGCACGCTGTCTGCAAACTTACCAGCAATGGTAATAATATTGATCAGTGATGACAAAGCCATGCCAAATACAAACGTAGCTTCCACCCAGTGGCAAGCGGTATTGCTCACAGCACTGGGCCCTGATCATGCGCTACCCCACCGTAGATCATGCTCTCCATGAAATATGAGTATGTTTGCTTCTAGCAACAGAGCTTGGGAGACAACTTCACTAACCTAGAAAGCCACTCCCTGCTGTGGTTTGTGCTGCAGACTCCAAACAATAACCTCCTTATTACCCCAAGTCAAGCAGTAACGAAGTACTCTATTGGTGTATCTACTTCCTCACCAGGGTTAGAGACACCTGGCCTGCCAAAAGATGGGTTGAGGAATGAAAGATGCCACTGCCGCCCACCCAGTGAAGGAGAAAGGCGCCCGACAACCATAGTGCACTGGTCTGGGGATGCCCAGGCACTCATTCTGGACCCAAGTGAGCAGCTCTGCAGTCCAAGGCCATTAGCAGCCCCCATCCCACCAACAGGCCTAATCACCAGCACTGTCCATGGGATGGTTTTACAAAGCTCTGGGACTCCTCACCCACGTCCTCCTGAATACACCAAGTCTCACCTCTGCAGCTGGTCCCCACTGCTAGGCTTTACCTGATTGTTTTATCCTCTGACGTCTGGATGACATACGGCTCTGCAGGAACCCAGCACAGGTGTGTTACCTACCGAAGGGAAATAAGTACCAGAATCCTGTCCACCTACCACAGCCCAAACGGACCCCTGCTCACACATACACTGCTCTCGAGGCCCAGCCATCCTCTGTCCCAAGCAGCCATCACTAGAGCCAGGAGGGCTGGGTGGAGCTACCTCTGGATCCCATCAATGCTGCTCCCTTAGTAGCCAGTGTGTGATCTGAGGTGCAACGAAGGAGGAGAGGGGACTTGGTCAGTAGGTACGGGCTCTGTAGGGTTAAACTGCCCTACACAAAATCCCAACAGGACATTTCTATGAATCGACATGTCCCTGGTCCCATTACATGGGCTACAAAATAGAGGGGTCAGAAACCCTCCTGTCTCAGAGACCACCTTTAAGGGAGTCAGAAAGAAGCTTCCCCATGGTCAGGTTACACCACATTGTTCTCTCCAGGGATTCCTGCCCTTCCCTCTCAAGCAGCTGGCACTGCATGCTGTTGATGACAAGAGACGGGGCTAGCTGGACATTGAGTCTGACCCAGTCTGGCCACTTTTGCGCTGCGGAGTGGGAAGTGGGAGTTCAGGGTTCTAGTCCTGACTCATTTCAACTCTCTGCCTTTGGGCAAGTCACCTGGAGCCTGATTTTGCGATGGGCTAAGGGATGGCCCTAACCCTTCAGTGCCCCAGTCTGCCCAGCAGTACCGGGTTTACCATGGCGCCAGGCCCAGAGTCAGAAGGGGTGCCGGCCAGCCCAATCCCCCGGCCGGCTGAGATGGCCAGGAAAGCTGCCCCCGCCCCTGCTCCGCCCCTTGCCCCCCAAGCCCTCTCCCCTGAGCTAAGTGCCCTGGGAGACTGCAGCAGGGATCGGGCGCGCCCAGCCACAGGAGCAGAGAGGAGGATGCTGGGGCCGGGTCACTCCACTTCCTGCTGCCCAGTGAGTGCGGGGTCGGGCCCGCCCTCCAAATCATCGGGCGGCAGGAAGTGAAGTGACCCGGCCCCAACCCGCTCCACTCCACCGGTGAGTGCTGGGGGGCGGTTTCCTGCCTGCCCCTCAAGCCTGGGGAAATGGAGCAGTGGGGAAGGAGCATGGGAGGAGAAGGGAAGAGGATGGGGGGAGCTGGAGCCCAGCATGCTGCATCACCTTGGCAGAAGCTGGGGCTTCCCTGTTAAGCAGGCCCATCGAACCCTCACCCTAACAAGCCCCACCTCCCCTGCATCTGTACCACCCTGATGAGCCCCCCCCAGACACCCTCCCCACTGAGCCTCAACCACCTGTACCTGGACCCCCCCCCAAATAAACTCCACCTCCCCTGCACCTAGACCCCCCCCACTAGCCCCAAACACCTTCACCTGGATCCCCTGCAGAGTCCCATTGCCCCTGCACCTGGAACCCCCCAATGAGATTCTGTGCATCCAGATCTCCCACTGAGCCACCCGCACCCAGACTGCCCCCCAGAGAACTCTCTTATCCCCACCTGGATCCCCCCACACTAAGTCCCTCTGCACTGGGATCTTGCTGGCGGGCTGAGCCTGCTCACCCACACCTGGTGCGCCTGGCACAGGGGGGCAGGGGCCCAGGGTGTTTCGGGGGCAGGCCTGGCCCTTGCACTGTGTCATGGTCAGGTGCAGCCTCACTGCTGAGTCCCTATCCCGGGGTGGGGTGGTGGGAGGCTGCATGGTGATCTCCCACCGTCATGCAACCAGTGGCCTGTGCTCTCCACTGCCAGGTTGGAGCCTCCAGATTTATTTATTGACAAATAAAATTTGCAGAATTTTAAAATACCGCGCACAGAATTTTAAATTTTTTGGTGCAGAATCCCCTCAGGAATATGGGGTGCTATGCAGCTGTGATGGCGGGACTGTGAGGAAGGTGGTGGGCAGTGGGGAGGTCTATGGGCAAGGGGCGCAGGACGAGCAGTGTGGTGTGCAGGGTGCTGTGCAGTTGTGGTGGGAGGCCAGCAGGGGAGGTCTCTGGGAGGGGTGAGGGCTGGTCATAGAGGCGCTGGACATAAGGGTGGGGCACTGGGCAGAGGGGCGGTGTGGTGCAGGGCCCACCCCAAGGGGAATGGGCCCGCTGGCAACACAGGGCTGGGCAGACCAGTGTGCGTCTGGCAGCTGCAGGTTTCTAAACAGTGCCCTCCTACTGGGCTGCGCGGAGCGGGGCTGCTCCTGCTACACTGTGCCTCATTGCCCCCAGCCTGCCCTTCACTCTGGAGACTGAGCATCCCACCACCCTGCACCTTCCCCCATGGGGACCCACAAATATGTTTGGCGCCGGGCCCATAAAAAGTTAATCCGGCCCTGGGATAGGACATACCCTGCCTCACACAAGGAGCCATGAGGCTTAACTCACGTGCCAGGCAAAGGCAGACAAGGGGGCTACACGTGCAACAGGTTATCACAATTACTACTTTGTACAATGATCACACTGGCGTGAGAGCAAATCAGTGTTGCACTATCACAGCTCTCAGACGCTATAGTAGGGTCTTAAATGACGGGTAAGAAAGTGGGTGGCAGTGACAGAACAGCACGTGTGCTGCAAGTAGATGTCACCAATGCAGTAATTGAAGTGCAGAGATGATGGAATGGAAGCTGAAGCCTGCTTTACCTCACACCCCCCTGCTGGGGTCTCTTCCTGCTCTTGGGGATATGTGCAGGATTACGCTAAAATGCTGTTGCATTGTTGCTCCTCCCGTTTTGCATTGTCCACTGAGCACTCTGGGGCAGGGACCTCACTTCAGACAAGTCCAAGGTGTCCAGGACACATTCAATTTCCTCAGCACGGAAGTCACTGCTGAGTGTGACCCACGCTCCCCCAGGTAGTTACACCCATTCACTCCAGGCTGCCTCTGATCCAATGGCCTGAGTGCTAGGCTTAGGACTTTTGCTGGGATTCCTGGTTGATCAAGCTGGGACCCAGTGTGAAAGGCTTCTTCTAAAATTCACCTTAGTCATTCTGGAAAGCTAGGGCCCATGTCCTGGAGCTTTGGGTTACACCTGCACCGCTGGGTTTCCCCAGGGGAGTTTTAGGTTGGTAGATGTGCCAGACAAAGCACTGGGAAGCAAACGCTGCAGTGCACCCAGGATAGACACCTCCCAGGTACCAGCCACATGCTCTGCGGTTTTGCCATTATCTGGAGGGGCAGAGAATGTGCCCTCTCACCACTGGCCTCCTTGCAGAGGCTTCTTTCAAATATGCTGATCAGTGCAAACTGGGCATCTGGTGAGGTGGATCCACCACTTCCAGTTACCAGGGCCCCTGAAGTGCCATCCATTGTGAATAGCTTTCAGTGGCTACTGCCCTGGCCTGCCTGAGCTCAGAGCATTAATGAAACATGCAACTGGAGTTTGTGTGGGGGGCAAGGCCTGCTCTCACCACATGCACAAGGAAACCACTGCATCGCTGCTAGGGCAGCAGCAAAAATAGCTTCCCCTTTGCATAGATTCACAGGCACACGAGCCAGTGGGTAGGGAGCTGCCATTCTAGGGCAAACAGGGACATCTGCTCTTACCAGATTCCTGGAGATGGCAGCTCTCCGCAGACACTCCCCGGTCTCTATGTCCCACTTGCACATGGTGTTGTCCCGTGAACCTGTGCACAGCTGTAAAGAGTCTACAACCACAATGACTTTATGTAAGAGAGGGCAGAGAAACCAGCATTACTGCAGCTGCCAGCAGTAGGAGTCAGCTGGGCCTCACCTGGGCTCACCGCCAGTCCAGTTACAACCAAGTCATGTCCTGGGAAGTGCTGGCTCGGCCCCGAGTTCCTGTGTAGCTCCCACATCATGACTGTCTTGTCACGGGAGGCGCTGAAAAAACTGTTGGATTCAAAGACACAGGCCACCTGCACAGAACAGAATGAGAGATACAAGATCCATTTGCCAGCTCAACCCAATGGCAAGGCAAGAAAAGCCCAGCAAGTCTGCAATGGTTTCAGAGCTCTGCACTTGGCTGCAGCCATGTTCCTACCTGCGAGGCCCAGGAAACACACAGCTCTGAAAGGGGGATATTTTGATTTACAAATTCCATTTTGTACTCACATGAAGACGACTCCAAGCTGTGCAATTCAGGGCAATTACTGCAGCAAAGTGAATTCTTGTTGCTGGCTGCAGACCCTTATAGCTCCCCTCAAGAGTTAAACTAACCCAAAAACACACTCCTCAACTTATATGGAAGAACTGTGGACAAATGTTAACTAGTAGATTAACATGAGGCTCTTAAGTGATCCAGGTCACAGTCATGGGCAGAAGAGAGGAAGCAAAAGAAGAGATTTAGAATACATCCAGGACCTTGAGCTCTCAACGATTCCAAGGCAAGGACCCTACTCCACCACTGACCCGAGAGACACAATCCACGGCAGGTCTATACTTCAAACGCTGCATCGGCACAGCTGCCTGCTGTAGTGCTCCAGTGAAGACGCTCCTATGCCAACAAGACAGCTTCTCCCATTGGTGTCGTTCAGTGGGTCTCAGCCTGTGGTCCGCAGATCCGTGCGGGTCAGCAGACTTTGTCTAAGATTTCCAAAGGGGTCCACACCTCCATGTGAAAATTTTTAGGGATCCTCTCATGAAAAAAGGTTGAGAACCACTGGTGTAACTAATCCACCACTCGCTGACATAGCACTGTCTACACGGAGGGTTAGGTCGGTACATCTGTGTCGCTCAGGAGGGTGGATTTTTAACACCCCTGAGCCACGCAGTTATATCGCTATAGGTCTATAGTGTAGACCAGGCCTAAGCTTTCATTAACAAAACTAAATCACTCTCCAACCCTTCGGGGTGTGAAAGGAACTTCCCAGGTACGAACCAGACACAAACTGAGGCAGCTCTGTTCTCCTGACTCTACAGAAGCCTGAACCAAGCGCTCAGAGAGGTGTGAACAGTTCCTCTCTGGGAAGTGAGAGCTCTGATACCTAATGATGGCTATTTAAATGTCAATAACCGCTTCGCTGCTGATCAGTTTGGCAGAAACCTGCAGAGCTGTGCCTAGCCACCTTTAGTGGATGCAGGGGTATAGTAGGGAGGCAGGAAGCGGTCACAGGCTGGTAGGGCAGGGAGAAGGAAACAAGGTCCTCGATCTGTTCCCCCTCCATCCCAAAATGTCAATGATTGCTGCCATGTTCACCTAGAGAGAGGAGGAGGGGAAGCTTACAAGAAGTGGAAATTTGGACAGATAACTAGGGAGGAGTATAAAAATATTGCTAGAGCATGCAGGGGTGTAATCAGGAAGGCCAAGGCACAATTGGAGTTGCAGCTAGCAAGGGATGTGAAGGGTAACAAAAAGGGTTTCTCCAGGTATGTTAGCAACAAGAAGGTGGTCAGGGAAAGTGTGGGACCCTTACTGAATGGGGGAGGCAACATAGTGACAGATGATGTGGAAAAAGCTGAAGTACTCAACACTTTTTTTGCCTCGATCTTCACAGACAAGGTCAGCTCCCAGACTGCTGCACTGGGCAACACAGTATGGGGAGAAGGTGAGCAGCCCTCAGTGGTGAAAGAACTGGTTAAGGACTATTTAGAAAAGCTGGATGTGCACAAGTCTATGGGTCCAGATCTAATGCATCCAAGGGTGCTGAGGAAGTTGGCTGATGTGATGGCAGAGCCATTGGCCATTATCTCTGAAAATTTGTGGTGATCAGGGGAGGTCTCGGACAATTGGAAAAAGGCAAATATAGTGCCCATATTTAAAAAAGGAAAGAAAGAGAACCCGGGGAACTACAGACTCACTTCGGTCCATGGCAAAATCATGGAGCAGGTCCTCAAGGAGTCCATTCTGAAGCAGGTGGAGGAGAGGAAGATGATCAGGAAGAGTCAACATGGATTCACCAAGGGCAAGTTATGCCTGACCAACCGGAATGCCTTCTATGATCAGATAACTGGCTCTGTGAATATGGGGAAAGTGGTGGATGTGATATATCTTGACTTTAGCAAAGCTTTTGATACAGTCTGATGACAGTATTCTTACCAGCAAGTTAAAAAAGTATGGATTGGATGAATGTACTATAAAGTGGATAGAAAGCTGGCTACAATGTTGGGCTCAACGGGTAGTGATCAACGGTTCGATGTCTAGTTGGCAGCTGGTATCAAGTGGAGTGCCCCAGGTCCTGGGACTGGTTTTGTTCAACATCTTTATTAACGAACTGGATGATGGGATTAATTGCACCCTCAGCAAATGTGCAGATGATACTTAGCTGGGGGGAGAGGTAGATACGCTGGAGGGTAGGGATAGGGTCCAGAGTGCCCTAGACAAATTGGAGGATTGGGCCAAAAGAAATCTGATGAGGTTCAACAAGGACAAGTGCAGAGTCCTGCATTTAGGAAGGCAGAATCCCATGCACCGCTATAGGCTGGGGACCGACTGGCTAAGCAGCAGTTCTGCAGAAAAGGACCTGGGGATTACAGTGGATGAGAAGCTGGATATGAGTCAACAGTGTGCCCTCATTGCTAAGAAGGCCAACGGCCTATTGGGCTGTATTAGTAGGAGCATTGCCAGCAGATCGAGGGAAGTGATTATTCCCCTCTATTTGGCACTGGTGAGGCCACACCTGGAGTACTGCGTTCAGTTTTGGTCCCCGCACTACAGAAGGGATTTGGACAAATTGGAGAGAGTCCAGTGGAGGGCAACAAAAATGATTAGGGGGCTGGGGCACATGACTTATGAGGAGAGGCTGAGGGAACTGGTCTTATTTAGTCTGCAGAAGAGAAGAGAAGGGGGGGATTTGATAGCAGCCTTCTACTACCTGAAGGGGGGTTCCAAAGAGGAATGAGGTAGGCTGTTCTCAGTGGTGGTAGACGATAGAACAAGAAGCAATGGTCTCAAGTTGCAGTGGGGGAGGTCTAGGTTGGATATTAGGAAACACTAGTTCACTAGGTGGGTGGTGAAGCACTGGAAAGGGTTACCTAGGGAGGTTTTTAAGGCCAGGCTTGACAAAGCCTTGTCTGGGATGATTTAATTGGTGTTCGTCCTGCTCTGAGCAGGGGATTGGACTAGATGATCTTCTGAGGTCTCTTCCAACCCTAATATTCTATGATTCTATGCAGTCCCACCCCAGTGCCAAAACCTCCACTGAACTCGGGTGGCAAACGCCCAAACTGCCTCCCAGCCTAACGGTCCCCAACTCTGCTGCACGGATACAGGGTATACACACACGAGCGGGAGCCACACACACTCCTGCTTCCTCTCAAACCATGTCAGTCCCCACGCAGTGCAAGTACAGCATGCCGCAGCACACAAGACACTAGAGGGCAGAGTAAATCAAGACCTCCTGCAATGGAGATTATACCAAACTATCGTCACAGGCTGGCCTGTTCACCTTACATTCAACCCACTTGCCTCCTAGGGCACTGTGGGATTCAGCACTGCCATCCCTCAAGGCCTTGTCACAGGAGTTAGGCCCAGCTTGCCACAGAACAGACAGGGCGCGGGCCACATGAAATACTCTACAGCCGCATTTCTCAAACTGGGGTGCGCAAGGGCATACAGGAGGCACTGGGAGGGAGGGGGAGGTGCAAGTACAGGGCATGCTTCGGGGAGGGGGTGGAAAGAGGTGTGGAAGAGGGGCACCGTTGGAGAGGGGGTGAGGCCCGGGGCTGAGTGGGGGATTTGGGAATCTCTGAAAAATTTTAAATCAAAACGGGGATCCTCAGGTTGCTAAAGTTTGAGAACCACTGCTCTACAGAAATGCCAATGGGTTAGGAAGGAGCTGCAGTTTGCAAGAGAGCGTGTCTTTGGTTTAGAGGGGACTCTCCAGGGTACTCTGCATTTTGGTAGGGCCTCTCATCTGAGGCCAGCCCTTTTCTAAGCAGAGAGCATGTTACACTGGTCTACAATTTTTGAGAAGTCGTCTGCTTCAGAGATAAAATGTGCTATTTATTATGTATTTTGATGTGCTGAATTCAAATATGACAATTAAAACAACTGATTGGCTACTGTTTCTAAGATATTTAAGTTTTTACATTTGATGTCTATGTATATTGTGTAGATAGTAGAGTTTTAATCATAAATTGTAAACCTAGGTCTTTTCATGTGTTTATGGTTGCTTTACATGATAATATTTCACCTGTCCTGTTTATGTAACACTTTAAAAATCAGCAAAAGGGTTATATAAATAAAATGTATTATGAAACAAAAGGCAAAAAACTATTATGTACATAGTTTAGTCCTATTCAGTGTCTACTCGGCGCTTCTTGGCTTGTCTCTTGTATTCATTAAATGGAGCATCTCTTGTCACTGTCCAGCAATAGTCTGCAAGCATTGATGGGCTCCATTTGCCCTGATAGCGTTTCTCCATTGTTGCAATGTCCTGGTGAAATCGCTCGCCGTGCTCGTCGCTCACTGCTCCGCAGTTCGGTGGAAAAAAATCTAGATGAGAGTGCAAAAAATGTATCTTTAGTGACGTTGCAACCAAGGATTTTGTATGCCTTGAGGAGGTTTTCCACCAACAACCTGTAGTTGTCTGCCTTGTTGTTTCCGAGAAAATGTATTGCCACTAACTGGAAGGCTTTCCATGCCGTCTTTTCCTTGCCACGCACTGCATGGTCAAATGCATCATCTCGAAAAAGCTCACGAATCTGAGGACCAACAAAGACACCTTCCTTTATCTTAGCTTCACTTAACCTTGGAAATTTTCCACGGAGGTACTTGAAAGCTGCTTGTGTTTTGTCAATGGCCTTGACAAAGTTCTTCGTCAGACCCAGCTTGATGTGTAAGGGTGGTAACAAAATCTTCCTTGATTCAACAAGTGGTGGATGCTGAACACTTTTCCTCCCAGGCTCCAATGACTGTCAGAGTGGCCGATCTTTCTTGATGTAGTGGGAATCTCTTGCACGACTATCCCATTCGCAGAGAAAACAGCAGTACTTTGTGTATCCAGTCTGCAGACCAAGCAAGAGAGCAACAACCTTCAAATTGCCACAAAGCTGCCACTGATGTTGGTCATAGTTTATGCACCTCAAAAGTTGTTTCATGTTGTCATAGGTTTCCTTCATATGGACTGCATGACCAACTGGAATTGATGGCAAAACATTGCCATTATGCAGTAAAACAGCTTTAAGACTTGTCTTCGATGAATCAATGAACAGTCTCCACTCATCTGGATCGTGAACGATGTTGAGGGCTGCCATCACACCATCGATGTTGTTGCAGGCTACAAGATCACCTTCCACGAAGAAGAATGGGACAAGATCCTTTTGACGGTCACGGAACATGGAAACCCTAACATCACCTGCCAGGAGATTCCACTGCTGTAGTCTGGAGCCCAGCAGCTCTGCCTTACTCTTGGGTAGTTCCAAATCCCTGACAAGGTCATTCAGTTCACCTTGTGTTATGAGGTGTGGTTCAGAGGAGGAGGATGGGAGAAAATGTGGGTCCTGTGACATTGATGGTTCAGGACCAGAAGTTTCATCCTCTTCCTCGTCTGACTCAAGTGAGAATGATTCTGGTGCATCAGGAACCGGCAGTCCTTCTCCGTGGGGTACTGGGCGTATAGCTGATGGAATGTTTGAATAATGCACAGTCCACTTTTTCTTCTTTGACACACCTTTCCCAACTGGAGGCACCATGCAGAAGTAACAATTGCTGGTATGATCTGTTGGCTCACTCCAAATCAGTGGCACTGCAAAAGGCATAGATTTCCTTTTCCTGTTCAACCACTGGCGAAGATTTGTTGCACAAGTGTTGCAGCATACGTGTGGGGCCCACCTCTTGCCCTGATCTCCAATTTTGCAGCCAAAATAAAGGTGATAGGCTTTCTTAACCATAGTGGTTATACTGCGCTTTTGTGATGCAAAAGTCACTTCACCACAAACATAGCAGAAGTTATCTGCACTGTTCACACAAGTACGAGGCATCTCTGCTCACTTTGGCTAAACAGAAATGTGTCCCTTTGCAAAATCAAACACTGACAAATAAGAGAGCACGACACTGTATGATTTCTAGAGCTGATATAGGGCAATTTGTTCAGCAGAGTGATGTAAGCTTCGTTATGATTGCATCATCCATGACTTCTAGGAATAACATGATGCAATTCATATCATGTATGACGCAATACCAGCTTCAGATTGCATCATTCATTGTTTTGCCTAAAAAGCAAGTACTGTCCAAACCCAGTCATAGATTTATTCATAGATTCAGTCAAAGATGTATTTTAGTCATTTCTGGTTTAAATTGAGATCCCTTCCCTTTATAACTCACTTATCCTCTGCCATTCCCAAGTCAAGGGTCGTATATACTGACCCAATAGCATATCTTGAAAACTAGAGCCAATCAACAATTTTAAGCATCATTTTCGTTCTCAGTGACCCAGAATTACTAAAGTTTGACTACATTTATTTCAGAAGCATTTTGGCTGTAGAGCAGTGTTATTAATCCCCGTTTGCAGAGGGGGATGTTGAAGCACATGGAGGGGAAATGACTGACCCAAGCTCACCCAGGAAGGTCAGTGGCAGAGCCAGGAATAGAACTCCAGTCTCCTGAGTGCCAGCCTCCTCTCCCAGTCACTAGTTCCCATTGACAGTCAACAGGGGCTCTTGAAAATAAGGGATTACTAGCAGAGGCTAGAGCCAGGCATGACCTAACACAGTTGCACAGTTTAGCTATGTACCTGCAACACCCCATCTATTCCAGCCCTTCATGTCTGGTGAGCTGTTCAAAGTGCACAGTGGCTTTGTGATGTACACAACTGGGGACCAAGCAGCGCCATCCCTAGCTATTTTGGTGCCCTACTCAGGCCTGTGGAGGAGGGAATGGGGGGGGGGGGGTAGGCGCCACGCCTCTGTGGGGGGGAGGAGCGCTTGTAGTCAGAGCTAGCACTAAAACAACAAGGAGTCTGGTGGCACCTTAAAGACTAACAGATTTATTTGGGCATAAGCTTTCATGGGTAAAAACCTCACTTCTTCAGATGCATCACTAGTTAGCACTTAAACTTTAGTTTATGGAGGTGGCAGGGAGTGGGTAGGCAAGCAGAATTAACCTGCTTTCCCAAAATTGAGTGTACAGATGAACAGAGCTCTCCAGATCTAGATCCAGTAATGGGATTGTGTAAGCCAGGGGGCCAGTTTAGTCTCCATGGAGTAAACTGCTGCCACGATACCCCTGCAGTAATCGCTTCGATTTAATGTTTTCTATATCTGCTGTTACTCCCTGTGACCTTAGTGGTTAGTTACTATTCAGGGTCCTAAAGGTTGTTTCTGCTAGGGGGAGAAACAGATGATCGAATCAGGCATTTCTTGATGCAATCATATTTATTTACAAAGAATGTACAAAGGTTGTTTCTCTGAACACAGTAGGAATCATACAGCAGGAGACAGTTTCTTTGTCCACAGCTCCAAGCCTCCTTCCAGCCAGCACTGTACCCCAAAGCTCTCTCCCCTAGCTCAGGGTCCTGCTACAAGTGTTTCTATGGCTGTCTCTGGGGCTTGCTTGCTGCTTCTGTGGTGTTTCTGCTGCTTTTCTCCACATGCACATAGCTTCCTCAAACAGTATCCAGCCGCCCGTGTCTGCATCCAGCCCTGAGTCCACCCATGTCACCCACACATAGCTCAGATTCCTGAACAGCCTTGCACACGGCCTGCGTTTTGGGCAGCAGCTCCTATTGTTTCAACAATGTATTCCATAAAGGTGCTTAAATGTTTTGTACATTTATCCTGAGTGAAGGGCCACCTTCAAAAAGGTTTCACGCAGCGTAACAATATATCTCACACAAATCTACACTAAAAGAACATATTCAGGTTGTGAGCCAAGCACTCAAAAGTTCGCACATGCCACAATTAAGGTTGCTGGTGCAACCTTAATTCAGCTCCATTGTGTATATCCATTATGATCATCTTTAATTACACGAGCTCAAGTACTGGTTTTTGCCTCACTCAGAGCATGGTGCTCACTGAATGAACAGCTAGTCAAGGTTTTGTTTTCTCCTCCTTGTTCAATGGGTGGCCACACCCTGCATTGACAACAGAATTATTATTTTCTCAAGGGCTTTTTGATGAGGCTCATCACTATAGTATCTGAGCGTTCACCAACATTAATCTTCACAACACCCCCATAAGAAGAGAGGATGGGATTATCCCCATTTGACAGATGAGCCGCTGGGGCAGAGAAAGATTAAGGACAAAACTTCCCACTGATTTGAGGAGCCCAATTTGAGACACTTAGGACCTGATTTGCAGAGTCCTTAGCGTTCTATAGCACTTTTTATATTTATACCACAGCTCCCAGTGACTTCAGTTCCAGCTGAGAGTGCTCCACACTTCTGCAAATTAGATCCCAGGGCGCCCAGAGAATAAGGAAGCCCCACAGCATCCCAGTTCCAATCTCTGTATCCAGCCAATCCCAGTTCCCCCCTTTCCCTAGCTCCTTGTCTAACCTCCCGCACCAACTGTCTCCCAGTCCCCCTCCTGCACCTGTTCCCCTTCCCAGCTCCCAGTCTCCTCCCCTCCAGCTCTCAGTACACTCTCTTTCCTTCCCCCCACCAATTCCCAATCCTAGTTTCCTTGTTCCACTCTACTTCATTCCCTCTCCCCCACCAGACTGGCTCTTCTCCCTCTGCATCTGAGGCAAGCGGCTTCCTCCTCCAGGCTGCCTGGGTACTGGCAAGGGGGTCCTGAGAGCACAGGAGAGACTGGCTCCCTGCTCTCAGTTCCAGTGCCTAGGCCTTGGCCTAGCCAGGAGGTGCAATTACAGGGAAAGTCCAGCTTTGCCCCCTAGCTGCTCAGTCACTCTGTGAGGATGGTGCGTGCGCAGCCCGATAGCACAGAGGGGCTGGAATATCCTCAAGGAGGATGGAATCTTTGGAGATTTTAGCTGCTAAACTCTAGGAAACTTTGGACATGGGCAAACTGAGATTTTTTTCCCAAAGGCTTATTACTAGGCCAGATGATGGCAGATTTTCCCAGGAACACCAAAACACTCATCCCTGACACAAAGGCCATTTTCTGCCAAAGTTTATGTTCCTGCTCCAATGCATAGATGCGCTAGAGCCTCTTGATGAAATAGTCACCAGCATTTCAACATTTTGCAAAACAATGCATTTGCCCCAGCCTCGCTCACAGAAACAGCTGACCCATTTTGGCTGAAACTTTGCAAAACAAGTTAGCCTGGGGCCAGCATGGAAAATTTCAACCAAAATGGTTAAAGTTTGGCAAAGTTATAAGCAACGGAAAAATTATCTTAGGCAACCTTAATAATAAGTGGTGCTACCAGTCCTGCCTCGCTATATAACAAATGGGTGGTGGTGGGGGGGGAGGGTGCATGCATGTGTGCACATTCACATGCTATTTGCTACAAAGAAAGCCTAATTGCAGAGCCGTAACTAGGGATTTTTGCGCCCGAGGCAAGGGACAGGAGCGGCGGGTCCCTCTCGGAGGGAAGGACCCACCGCCGAATTGCCGCCGAAGAGCCGGACGTGCCGCCCCTCTCCCTTGCTGACGACCGGTGGCAATTCGGCGGTGGGGCCCTCAGTCCTTCTTGGAGGGAAGGACTTGCCGCCGAATTGCAGCCGAAGGAGAGACTTTCTGCGCCCCTCACCTTCCGCACCTGAGGCAAGTGCCTCACTCGCCTTGCCCTCGTTACGGCACTGCCTAATTGGCTTCACAAATAGAATACCAGGTCTCAGATCAAAGCTCTCTGGGGGCTGTGAGTAGCTATTAGTCTGTACCCATAATCTAGTAGCATAAGACTTGAAGACAAACTGATATCGTCCCTGAAATAAAAACCTGACCCAACAATTCATCCTGCTGTCATGGTATCTTGATATGAAGGAATGAATACATATTAAAGCTGCATAGAGCCAGTGCTGTTTGGATGTTGTCACTGCATATTCATCTCTAGGAAGCAGAAACTCACTCTTCCTAGTTGTGAAAAATCAACTCATATTATGCAGCAAGAGGATCTATCCAGGGCACCTGAGGCAGCTTGCAGGGTACCTGGCATGTTCCATCCCTTCCTTGCTGACCAAGCAAAGTCACATCAGCTCTGGATGATGACTAATCACTGTCCCTTGTTACGTCTGTCTTTGACGGAAGTCAGTGATCCACATAAAACTCACCCTGCACTTTTGACAAGTCTGAAATTTACCTTAGTCACTTCGCGTTGATGTCCCACGAACCTCTTCAGCACTGCTCCCGATCTCCAGTTATACACAACTACAGTCTGGAGAGAGAAACGTCTATGTGAATTCAGCCAGCACATCCATGCATGCTGACTGACATTACTTCCTACCTGTCAGAACAGTAGGACAATGAGATTGCCTAGGGAGGCTGTGGAAGCTCCTTCACTGGAGGTTTTCAAAAGGAGGCTGGAGAGCCAGCTGTCTTGGATGGTTTAGATACAACAAATCCTGCGTCTTAACAGGGGCTTAGACTAGATGACCATTGCGGCCCCTTCTAACCCTTTGGTTCTATGATGCCCTTTGAATTGGAGGATTGCACAGCTGTGTTGCGTGGCATTCCAGGCACCCTGGTAAGGGGGCAGTGATTTAAAAATAAACATTATTTGAAACACTATTGCCACATCTTAATGTCCTCCTGACTTCACAGCCTAACTCAGTCTCTGAGGTGGGCTGGGTAATTCGTTGCCAACAAAGGTGAATTTCATGGAGCCATGATAGTTGGTTTTGAGTTCCTCACTCTGAAATAAAGGGATGTTTCACGGTTTGAAATGCTTCAGAGCCAATGAATTGCCCCACAAGAGCTGTTTGTCTAGCACAGGTGCCAACAATGGCTCATGGCCGCTGTGTCCCTCCCCATCACAAGTACCTGGAAATGGGAGGGGCACTCCTTCCCCAGCCCAACTGGTGGACAGTCAGTGGCCTGGAGTACTGACAGCCTTTGCATTTTTATTTTAACCAACTGTCGGTCTGATGCCTGTGAACACATAAACCCTGTTGTTTGAATCTCGCCAAGTCATTTGCCCTTATCTCTATGGCAGGGAGTTCCAGAAACACTTGATTTCCTTGCATTCATTTTGTTCCTGTGAATTTTGACCCACCCTACCTTGTCCTTTCCCCCCGACACACAGAGATCTGATGTTAGAGCAGCCACAGAAGTGACGGCGCCAGTGTGAGCAGGGCTGTATTGCTGAACAGCCTGCGCAGGACTGTCCTCTTCCACATAATCATCAGGCCTGCCAAAGAGGGAAAGACACACAGCAGCAGGAACTTCAGTACATGTTACAGAGAAGTCACTGTATGCCATAGATCACTCATCCCACTTCTCAAACCACATGGCATTGGCTCCAATTAGACTGAATTTAAGGATAGCAGCGCCTTGTTTTAGGAAGAAACGCTGCATGTTGAGATGCTGGAGAAAGGCAAGCCAACACTCAAGCTCTGGACAATGCAGAGATCAGCTCTCCGGGGACATAAATGTGTTTCCTAGATGTGACATAATAGGGTCTCTTCCACCTCTAATTTCTAAACCTGCAGAACGGTTACTCACCTCCACTATGGTGCATGGAATCGACTTTAACAGAACTTCACCAGTCTCCCTACTACAGCTGGCAGATGATGGTCTGACTCAGCCACTGTTCCAACAGTTCAGACATTTTTTGCTCTCTCAAATATCCCTCACAATAACAATCCTGCTGCTCTGTGCCCTTGGCTTATCTCCAGTACTTATGGGCCAGTACGCCCATCTCCCTACTCATGGAGAAAGGGAGAATTTAACCCTTTCTTTGCAGGGGGAGCCATGCATGTCACTTGCTCAGGCTACTGAGGGTGTCTCTCTCACTCTCAGAGACTAGACTGCTCACCATTTCTCCTATGCACAGGTACGTCCCCTCCTACAGTAGCATATCCCCACCCCTCCAGCAGGAGTTCCCCTCTCCCTCCCACACAAATAGCTTGCAGCACATCATTCTGGCTCAGGAATACAGGAACTGCTCCCAACACAGGCTGTCAGCACCACCACTTGGTTCATTACGAGTGCAAGACAAAGCTGAATGGGTTGCTGTTAGGATACTCTCAAACCAGAGATCCCCTTTTTGCTGCCAGATACTTTGATACAGCTTCCAGACCATTCAGTTTGAGGGAAGCTCTCCATTTCCATGTGTGGTTGGGGGAGGGAGAGGAGGGGAACTATATCTGAAACTCTCTCTGATCTCTTCCATGGTGGCACCAGCACCTCCCTTGGATTAACACTGGAGAGTAAGGGATCATTGCTTGCCAGTGCCCACCGGAATTCCCCCTTTGCCCTGGCTAATAGCTATGAAAAGAAAAGAACGTGTGTGTGACAGTGCAGCTATTCGCATCCCAGCTGTCCTAGTAGACACTATACTGCAGGGCTAAGGACAATTGTTTACTAGATGACCCAGGGTACAGGACTAGCAGAGCAGTATCTCCTTTGTCAAGAGGAGCCATATTCCACCCAAGATAGTACACCCAGGTCCTTTGCACCCTTGCCTAGGAACTGCCCAGGTGGATGTCAGTGACACTCTCTCTCGAGAGAGGATAGATTAGTTTGAGTGAGCTGCCAACACACTCCATCCACTAAAGCAACTTTTAATGTTCAGGGCTACAAGCAAATGCAGAGTGGGGGTGGAGTTGCCATTTTAGCCACACAGTCATTGCAGTGCTGGGATCTAGGCCACTGCTTTCGAATGTGTGTGGAGGCAGAGACAGGTATTTTAGACCATTGAGAAATTAAGAACCTTTAGAATCAAAAGGAAAAGTTACAGTTCATAAAACCCAGATTACATATGATCACTAACCTCCCTGCCATGATCGGTGGGGTTTAGTAACTTAACATGGAGCTGGCATTCCCAGGAGATTGTTTACCTGTATTTGGAGGTGCTGCAGTTGATTTTACTCTGCAGTTTCCCCATGAGCCAAGGTGAGCAGCTCCGTAATACAGCATGTAGTGCTCAGCATCGAAACCTCAGCATCTCAGTCAATCTCTGGGAGCTGGGGGATTAGGAGAGGACACATTATGGAGAATTTATAAATAGATTCTGATCTTTACAGCCATTGGATCCAATGCCGATAATGCATCACTTTCACTATAGACCCAGTCATTAGCTTCCTTGCATTTCCCTTACTCCTCTTCCCATTCCCATATCCATCACTTCTGACAACATATGCTTGCTGCTTCTCTCTGCACAGTTCCAGCTGGGAGGTGTGGCCAGCAGATGCTGCTTTATGGGCAACTCAATCAGCATCTTATTAGCAAACAGCCCAAATGAGAATGGCCCATAGTACTAGCTGAAAGGAGTGTGTTTTTCCTGGGAGCATGCTGTCTGGGTTTTACTGTTGTTTTGTTGGTCTTTGTGACTAGTTTATTGTAATTAACTGAATTCTGTGCTAGTGCCAGGCTGGCAGATCGTTACCCTGTGGCTGCAGAACATAGGTACATAGTCCTCATTATGTACCTCAGTCCCTACTTGAACTACCTCAGCCTTACCCAGTCAATATGGGCATTCAGTCCTTGACCTTCACGGTGCCAGTTTCTGGCAAGTTTTATGACGTGGACAACTACCAACTCACTTATCTGATTGAGACTCCTAAGCTGCCTACATTAAGGATGACGTTGGTCACAGCAAGACTAGAGATGAGCCAGAGACCTAGAACTGTAAGTCTCTGTGTCCCATTACCAGGCCCCCGATCCACCCAGGCTCCCAGACAGCATCACGCTAATCTTCGGGGAAAGCCCAAATAACGCTAACCAGAGGAAAAAATAGGCTGTTGTTCAAGAGGTTTAAGTAATGCTGAACCCACCTGGCCCTGTGTCACCCAGAACCCAACGAATGTGCCATTCCCAGCAGCAGGGAACAAACAAGCATCAAATGGGTCCTGGGGCCAGTCACCTTGGGGTGATCTCTCCAACTAACAGTTGATACACGCTGGCAAAGCAGCAAAGGGGAAGCCTACACTGTTGTGCCCATGTTCTAACTGTTCTGGGGTAAAGGCTCCAATCACTCCACTGCCTTTTACTAGTACTAAACTCACTAAAAGCATTAAATCAATACAGGAGAGGTGCAGCTGTCCATAGGCTGGTTTCAATGGTCGTGAATTACCAGGTACAGTAATCGGATTCTTCTCAGCTGGAGATGCTCTAACTGGATTAATTTCAGTCTGACCTAGCTGTATGCTAAAGCTCCTGTCTTCCAGGTCAGTAGGAATCTGCTGAAAATTCACTGACTGCATTTACCTGTTTGGCAGAGCAAACAAATCAAAATAACCTTCATGTCACTGATTACAGAAGCCTGAAGCACAGATGCTGGAATTGCTAGGTCAGAAAGAGTACTGGTTTCCTGGCAGACATTCCCCTACTAATTTTACCCTGCTGTCCTTTGCAATTAGCAATGAGTAAAACCTAGTTAAACTCTGCTTGTTCAATCCAGATGTTTATAAAGCCAAAAGGTTTAAAGTGTTTAAACCAATCTCATAGGCCAGGGAGTGTATTAATTGGGTAACTGACTTTCGTTCAGTCAGAACAAGACTGAGTTTGCAAACTATTTCAGTGTCCTAGGAATAGAGGTGATTTATTTTTATTTATTTTTTTGGCAACAGGAAGAAGCTGGAAACTCAGTCTGTATTTTATTTAATAGAATTTAACTTTGATTATTTCCTTGGCTTTTAATTAAACTGATATTGCAAATATTAAATTTAACTGCATGAAACAGTGAACTGGCAGAAAGAAAGCAAAACGACAACAGTGCCTTTTCCTGGGGGTTTGCTTGCATCTGCAAAATGCTTTGAAGATGTGAAGGGACTGTCATTTACTATATGTCTGTATAGTGCCTATTACAATGTGAGCCCCTGAGCTGGTGTAAAAAAAGTAATAATGGTAACAGTGCTAAGTGTTATTAATAAAGTGAATCTGGGAAGTCCAGCATATTTATAAGATTTGCTTTAACAAACCCTCTAGCAATCTACTAGTAACAGACATTCATAGCCATTTTGCAGACTAGTTTTCCTTGTGGCTAATTATTCCTCATTACATGCAAGCAGCACAAGTTTTCCATTCATAAACACCTTCAGATTTTAATTGCACTATAGAATCAAGGCAGATAGTTAGCACTGTGAGAAAAGAAGGATTCAAGGAATAAAAATACAAATTGCATTTTGTACCTCGAGAATGCTTCCTTGCAACTGGCTAACTATAGCATAAATTTGCAGATCCCTCTGCAACTTTGAATGCTTAATAAGAATGCAAGCTTCCAGAGTCTTGCTGCATTTTGGGCAAGCCCTCTGGTACCCCAATACAGTATGTCATTTCTTGGCAGACTTTCCATGTAAATTTACCATCCTCCTGTATGTATGCCAGGCACTATTGTAACAGTCTACTAGAATGAAGTTCTACTGTCAGGGCTCCCATGGTAATTGAATGACACCTAGGTATGCTTCATAAAGAGTGCATTTCATCATAGGGATTTATTTTTTTAAATGTACATTGCTCTTTAGCAACCCATTCCTGGCAGCTGAAAGTATTTGCATTTAAACAAGCTTTAATCTCCTCATTCTATTGTGACACAGCAGTGAAATCTGCATGCTGGCTTTGGGAAGCAACAACAATATCCCTAATAGCAAACAGTCATGGTATAACACACAGATGTGAAACTAAACCACATAATCAGACCCCAACATTTGATTATCCAGGTTCGTGGCAGTGTCACAGCACCCTCAGGTCATGCACTGAGCAACATGGCTAAATATCTGTCACCTGTGGCTTGTTCTCTCTCTCATCCTCTCCCCAAGGAGAGCTGTATACACAGTGGAGCGTTTTGATGGGTTTGCTGTTTTTTTGTTTTGTTTTTAATATGTACACACTAATTGGACCAGGCCATGAAAGAGAAGGTGCTTGGCCAGCCAGATCTCTTTGGGACTTACATATGATTATGAAGGAGAGAATCAACACAAAGTGAGAGCATAATGTATGTGATTGAAAGAAAACTACTCTGTTTAAGCTAATCAGTACTGTTTTTCTTTCCTCCCTCTATGCAGACACAAAACACCCATTTACAAAGCCAATAACATCATTTGAAGATTTTGGGAAACCTTAAGTAAATTATTTGGGGTTCTTAAAGGGCTCCTTTGACCCATTTTACAATGGTGCTGGCTAGCAGAATCCTGGATTATTCTCTGTTCCAGCAAATACACTGCAGTATTAAAGCCTCATTAACATATTGTAATATTTTAAGACCATCAACCAGACATTTTAAAGATATTATCAGCAGTACCATACATTATTTAGACATAGAAGGTTGGGGTTTTCAAATCCCACTGAAATCTGGGCACTGAACTTTCTCAAAGTGCTTGGAAAATTCCAGCAAAAATAAAAGCCTCTTTGTTTAAATTAAGTCACACTGGTTTGGCATTTCCTCTTGTGCAGCTAGGGCCATGTCTCCACTGCAACAAACGTGGCTTTTTTACACCTGTTCACTATCACACAGTAAGATCCTAGTGGACACAAAGCATTGTCACTTTTACTGCAAGGTAAATAAGCGAGGTCAACCCTGGAGAGGGCACCGTGTTTATCTCGCAACGAACACTACGGTGCCATCCCTTCGCAGAGATTTTGCAGTAGGATAGCTAATATACATTCATTATTCCATGGTAAAAACACACTGGTTTTGGAGGTGAAGACAAAGCCTAGAAGTTTGATTCCTGCTACTCCCCCTCCCCCCTTTTCAATGCTTGTCTTATTGTAATGATCTTCCCACTAGACCCTGGGAAATTATGGAGGGAGTTGTGAATGGTGCTAACTACATATTAGCCATTTGTTATTAGTTAACTGGCCTTATTTTTGTAAAAGGGAATATTACATGCTGTTTCCCTGGGAAAATGGGTCCCTCTAGTCTCCACTCCAAATGCCCCATATTAATAACCTGTACATGTTAGCAACTACACTCACAAATACAGGGCCACAAGTCACTGTTTCTATGCACCTCGTGCGATTGATTCACCAAACCAGAGGCGGCAGAATGGCACCGTTTGCACCAGTGCCAATGACTCCACAACATACAAGGCAGCAGTCAGGGCTTGTCTACGCATGCGGTGCTGCCATAGCTCTTAGCAGACAGGAGAGCTTCTCCCGCCCGCGTCGGAACTCCACCGCCCCCCGAGGACGGACTATAGCTGCGTGGAGGAGAGAAGCGCTGTCTACAGCAGGAGCTGCGTCGCTCGGGGGTCTACTCTATTCCCACACAGCTCTAGCCACAAGTCTGCAGTGCAGACCCAGCCCAACTCCGGACCGATAAGTGCTGAGCCAGGGCTGCGTCTCTCACTCTCGCTGGCCAATACCTGTCCGGTAGGACGCATAAGGATATCGTGACCAGTGCCCTAGGCTGCTCCTGACCTGTACTGAACAACTGATATACCGACCCAGGGCACCTTCTTCCCCACAGCCCGGCCTCGTGGGCCTTCAGGGAGAGCACTGGTGAGCCCGGTTATCGCCCCGCAGGGCCGGCCCACCCGGGAGCAGGAGGAGCCGGGCTCTACGCCCACCATCGCCCCGCAGGGCCAACCCGGTGTGGGGGGGTGGGAAGCATACTCTATGCCCATCATCGCCCCGTGGGGCTGGTCCGCCCGGGCGGGAGCAAGGCTCCATACCCATCATCGCCCCGTGGGGCTGGTCCGCCCGGGCGGGAGCAAGGCTCCATACCCATCATCGCCCCGTGGGGCTGGTCCGCCCGGGCGGGAGCAAGGCTCCATACCCATCATCGCCCCGTGGGGCTGGTCCGCCCGGGCGGGAGCAAGGCTCCATACCCATCATCGCCCCGTGGGGCTGGCGTGGCGAAGTGGGGGGAGGAACCGCGCTCCTGACCACCATCGCCCCGTGGGGCCGTCCCGATCTCTCCGCCGGAGCGCGCCGCGGGGGGTGCCCAGGGCAACAAGCGGGGCCCGGCCCGGCAACGCGTTCCCAGCGCCACCCCGCACTCACTTGCCCGACCGGGCCCGGCCCGCTCCGCTCCGCTCCTTAGCGACCAGCGCCGGAGTCGGGGGTGGGGCTGCGCCGGGAGCCAGCTCCGCCCCTGGCCCCCATAGGACAGCGCCGCCCCCCCTCCCTCGAGGCCCCGCCTCCAATGCAGCTCCCCAGTACTTCCCCTGCACGCCTCTCACTGTACCCCCGCACCCCCACTGTCTCTGCGCCCAGTACTGCTCCCCAGTATAGCCTCCCAGGCACCCTGCACTGCCTCCAGCCTACTCAGTATGTGGCAAACACCATAACAACCCTTTTACACTTTTTACTGGAGATACAGAAAAGACGTTTGAAATGTAAAGTATTAAGCGTGGCTTTTATTTGAACAGCGTCCTTTGTTTCCCTTCCCTTTAGCTGCAGAGAGTTTTAGAAGGAAACCCCCCCTGATTTGGCAGTCTCTTAAAGGGGATCAAAGACGATCATAGCTACCCTTTCGGGTTTAGAGTGACCAGACAGCAAATGTGAAAAATCGGGACAGTGGGTGGGGGGTAATAGGCACCTATATAAGATAAAGTCCCAAATATCGGGACTGTCCCTATAAAATCGGGACATCTGGTCACCCTATTCGGGTTAAAAATAAGGAAAAGTTTGCTGAGCTGGCAAATGCTGTTGTTGCTATTGTCAAAAGTCCAACTGCAGGCGCCGACTTCCTCTCTACCTGGGGGGTGTGCAGAATAAGATTAAGGGCAGTAGCCACAGTTAGGGTTGCCAACTTTCTAATTGCACAAAATTGAACACCACTACCCTACCCCTGCCTTGCCCCTTCTCTGAGGCCCTGCCCCCACTCATTCCAGCCCCCTTCCGTCCATCATTATCTCTCCCTGGCTCACCCTCACTCACTTTTACTTGGCGGGGGCAAGGGGTTGGAGTGCGGGAGGGGCTCAGGGCATGGGGTTGGGATGCAGAACAGGGTTTGGGATGCGGGCTCCAGGAGGGAGTTTGGGTGTGAGAGGGGGCTCAGGGCTCGGGCAGGTGTGCGGGGGGGGGGCAGGGTGCGGGCTCTGGGAGGGAGTTTGGGTGTGGGAGGGGGTTCCGTCTAGGCAGCGCTTACCTCAGGTGGCTCCCAGTCGGTGTTGCTCCTGGAAGCAGCCAGAATGTCTGCCCCCTAGGCGGAGGCAGGGCCAGATGGCTCTGCGTGGTGCATGCTGCCCTCACCCACAGGCCCCACCCCCGCAGCTCTCACTGGCTGTGGTTCCTGGCCAATGGGAGCTGTGGAGCCAGTGCTTGGGGTGGGGGCACCTAGGGGCCACAGAGACGTCTTGCTTCTGGGAGCTGCGTGGAGCCAGGGCAGGCAGGGAGCCTGCCTTAGCCCCACTGTGCCGCCAGCTGGACTTTTAAAGGCCTGGTCAGCGGTGCAGACCGGAGCTGCCAGGGTCCCTTTTTAACTGGGTGTTCTAGTTGAAAACCAGATGCCTGGAAACCCTAGACATGGTGTAAGCTCTAAGGCCTTTTTCTGCAGCCACATTAGGACAGCAGCAGCCATGAGCCAAAAAAACAGAAAGTCACATCTGCACATTCCATCTAAATTACATTAAAACAATGAAATATCAGGCTGTTAAGAAAGCTGCTCCTGTCCTGTACCCAGCACCACCAGATAAAGAAACAGATCTTAATATGTTTAAAGAAAACTTTGTTTGATAAGTGATTCCTTGCAAGACAGAATACTATCAACAGTTGTGATTGTGAAATCTCTACTTCTTTATTGTTTTGCCTTTCTGGTCCCTACTTCTCTATTGTTTATCTGTATGGTTTCTGACTCGTTCTTTGATTGTCTATGCCTGTTGCATAACTGATTATGCAAGATTTAAATCAACTAAGGTGGTGCGTATGATTGGGTAAAGAATTGTTTTGCAACGTGTTAGGATTGGTTAGAGAATTATTTTGTAATATTTTAATAAAATGATTGGTTAAGGTACGCAGGACTCAAGTTTCACTATATAAACTGGGGTCCAAGGAGGAGACCAACTGGGAAAGAAAGGAAAAGGAAAAACGAAGAATAAGAAGGAAATACCTGGAAGAAGAAGAAGAACTCACCTCCAAGACACAGCCCAAGATCAGAGCTGCTAGAATCCTCCACACAACTGTGACGTACAGCAACCAGCACCCAGATGAGACCGACCTTGCCGGGCCAACAGGGAAAGTCCTGATGGCTCCCATTGATCAGGACAATTGGTTGTAAATGGCTCTGTTTACTTGTAAGCCGTCCTGTGTTCCTGTGAGTCAGGCGGGAAGAACAGAGACTTTGGGCTGGGCTACACTATGGGGGGAGGTTCAAACTAAGATACGCAACTTCAGCTATGCGAATAGCGTAGCTGAAGTCGGGGTATCTTAGTTCGACTTACCTGGCCGTCCTCACGGCAGCAAGTCGACCGCGGCTGCTCCCCCGTCGACTCCGCTTCCTCCTTTTGCGGAGGTGGAGTTCCGGAGTCGACGGGGAGTGCGTTCGGGGATCGATTTATCACATCTAGACGAGACACGATAAATCGATCCCCGATACATCGAATAGACATACCCTTGGAGTCTCACAGGACATGTGACCATGTCACCTGGTACTGGAATCCATCTTAAACCTGGTGCTTTTTCATTTAGAAAGAGGGGTGGGGACCCAGAGAGACAAAAGATTCCCACCTTGTGCCAAAGCCATAAAAGGGGGTGGAACAGAACAAAGAGGGCTGCCAGTATATTTATATGTATATAGCACCTCTATATTTACAGAGGCGATCTGAACCGATGTAAACCAGATTTCAAATGATGTAAGAATGTCCACACTCAAGGCTTCACAGCTTTCACTAACTCAGATTCAAATCACACCTTAGGTAACCTGCTGCAACTCTGTGTGCAAGGCAGGCCTGAGACTATAAAGTAGGGTTACCATACGTCCGGCTTTTCCCGGACATGTCCTGCTTTTTGGTCCTCAAATCCCCGTCCGGGAGGAATTTCCAAAAAGCAGGACATGTCCGGGAAAATAGGGAGGCATGGTAAGGGGACCGCCTCCTCCCCAGGTTCCAACTTTCCGGGGCCAGGCGGCAGCTGTTCGTTCTCCCCACCTGGGCAGCCGGACTCGGGAGCAGCCACTGCTGCAGCTCCCACTGCCATGGGGGGAAGCAGCCAAGCATGTGGCGCTCGGCGGCTGCGGCTCTGGGGTGAACCCCCTGAGCCCGGGCCTGCTGTGGGGACCCCGCTGGTGCAATCCTGCGGGAGGCCCCGGAGTGGGGGCAGCAGGCCCCAGACCCCCCGTCCCGCTCGGGTCCCGCAGGGGAAAGAACAGGGCTGCCGATGCTTCCGCCCCGGGGCCGCCCGCGGGATTGCACCAGCTGGGCATCCAGCCCAGACGCAACTGGCCAGAGGCTGGGCGCGCGCAGCATGCGCGCTGGGTTGCCGCAGCAGGCCCGGGCTCGGAGGGTTCGGGCCCGGGCGCCAGAGCCGCAGCCGCCGAGCGCCACGTGCTTGGCCGCTTCCTCCCCCCGTGGCAGTGGGAGCTGCAGCAGCTGCTGCTCCCGAATCCGGCTGCCCAGGTGGGGAGAACGAACAGCCGCCGCCTGGCCCCACGGGCCTCCCCCCTACTCTCCCTCCAGGTACCGCCCGAGTCCTGCCTACACTCGGGGCCAGGCCGGACTCACTCACCCCGGCCCCGCGCTCCCCCTGCGTCTCCCGGGCCTCCCTCCAGCGCTTGCGGAGGGAGGAGGAATGGTGTGTGGGGGGGTATTGGGTTTTTTTTTTTTTTTTTTTTGCTCTGGTCACCCTGGGGGCGGAGTTGGGGCGGGGACTTTGGGGTAGGGGTGGAGTTGGGGCGGGGCTGGGGCGGGGCGGAGTTGGGGCGGGGCCGGGGCCCCGTGGAGTGTCCTCTTTTTGCAGGATTGAAATATGGTAACCCTACTATAAAGTCACTGCACAGAGTGAATGGTAGCACAGCACATGAAGGTGAAACCCCTCCTGCCCCTGCCTGTGCCGCAGCTTGCGACTCCATGGCTTATGCCTGCACTTAGACCTGCACTGAGGTGTGTGCCCAACATCTGCCCCAGACCGGCCAGAAGAGGTGGGGTATGGGGTTAGCCTCTCCAAGGGGAAGCTTCACCCGCCACCCATGATCAACAGTACTACGTCAGCTAAACTTCTAATCTCATTGGGAAAAAAAGATATGAAGTTAGTTTGACAGGACCTATTTTCCATGAATCCATGTTAATTTACATTAATTACCCTCCTTTAGCAAATTGAGTCCCATATCAGCCACTCTATTATCTCATCTGGGATTAATGTCAGACTGACAGGCCTATAACTACCCACGTCATCCTATTTACCCTTTTGAATTTGGTTAGAAAGGACTGAAAATTGTTTTCATCAGATGGTGGCTTGTATGAAACAAATCTGGTGGGTCTCAGTCCAGATCCCAGCAGACAGGTGTCCCCATCACAAAGCCACCCCAACTGGCACTAGTTGGCAGCCTCAGCAGAGAGGTTAATGGCTGAATGAGCCCAGGAGAGTGAGCCCCATGCTCTGCCCAGGAGCGGCGCCAGGGTTTTTGCCACCCTAGGCAGCAGCGCTCCTCCTCAGAGCATTCAGCGGCGGGGGTCCTTCCGCTCCGTGTCTTCAGGGCACTTCGGCAGCGGGTCCCAGAGCGAGTGAAGGACCCACTGCCAAAGCGCCCCGAAGACGCGGAGCGAAAGGACCCCCGCTGCCGAATTGCCGCTGGGGACGGCAAAATGCCGCCCCCCAAATCCTGCCGCCCTAGGCGACCGCCTAGGGTCGCCTAGTGGAAGCGCTGGCCCTGGCTCTGCCCTAGATCAGAGTTAGGTACATGCTGGCAGCACAGTATGTGAAAAGTTACTCGGCTGCTATCTGGACTGTGTATCTGTCATGAAGTGTTAGGGAGTCAGGGCCCTGCACCCCCCCACTTCCTGCGATTCACCGTGACTCTCAGCCAGCCAGTAAAACAGACGGTTTATTAGATGACAGGAACATAGTCTAAAACAGGGGTCTCAAACACACGGCCGGCGGGGTTCTTCCGTGCGCCCCCCGCCCCTCTGCCTACCCCGTGGCACCGCGAGCCCCGCACCGCTCCCTGAAGCGGCTGGAACTATGTCTCTGCAGCCCCGGGCAGGGGTGGAATAGAGGGCTCCGTGCTCTCGCTTCCAGGCACTGCCCCCCCCCGCAGCTCCCGTTGGCCGGGAACGGGGAACCATAAGAACAAAAGAAAGGCCATACCGGGTCAGACCAAAGGTCCATCTAGCCCAGTATCCTGTCTACCGACAGTGGCCAATGCCAGGTGCCCCAGAGGGAGTGAACCTAACAGGCAATGATCAAGTGATCTCTCTCCTGCCATCCATCTCCACCCTCTGACAGACAGAGGCTAGGGACACCATTCCTTACCCGTCCTGGCTAATAGCCATTAATGGACTTAATCACCATGAATTTATCCAGTTCTCTTTTAAACTCTGTTATAGTCCTAGCCTTCACAACCTCCTCAGGTAAGGAGTTCCACAAGTTGACTGTGCACTGCGTGAAGAAGAACTTCCTTTTATTTGTTTTAATCCTGCTGCCTATTAATTTCATTTGATGACCCCTAGTTCCTGTATTATGGGAATAAGTAAATAACTTTTCCTTATCCACTTTCTCCACATCACTCATGATTTTATATACCTCTATCATATCCCCTCTTAGTCTCCTCTTTTCCAAGCTGAAGAGTCTTTAATCTCTCCTCATATGGGACCCGTTCCAAACCCTTAATCATTTTAGTTGCCCTTTTCTGAACCTTTTCTAGTGCCAGTATATCTTTTTTGAGATGAGGAGACCACATCTGTACGCAGTATTCGAGATGAGGGCGTACCATCGATTTATATAAGGGCAATAATATATTCTCAGTCTTATTCTCTATCCCCTTTTTAATGATTCCTAACATCCTGTTTGCTTTTTTGACCACCTCTGCACACTGCGTGGACATTTTCAGAGAACTATCCACGATGACTCCAAGATCTTTTTCCTGACGTGTTGTAGCTAAATTAGCCCCCATCATATTGTATGTATAGTTGGGGTTATTTTTTCCAATGTGCATTACTTTACATTTATCCACATTAAATTTCATTTGCCATTTTGTTGCCCAATCACTTAGTTTTGTGAGATCTTTTTGAAGTTCTTCACAGTCTGCTTTGGTCTTAACTATCTTTAGCAGTTTAGTATCATCTGCAAACTTTGCCACCTCACTGTTTACCCCTTTCTCCAGATCATTTATGAATAAGTTGAATAGGATCGGTCCTAGGACTGACCCTTGGGGAACACCACTAGTTACCCCTCTCCATTCTGAGAATTTACCATTAATTCCTACCCTTTGTTCCCTGTCTTTTAACCAGTTCTCAATCCATGAAAGGACCTTCCCTTTTATCCCATGGCAGCTTAATTTACATAAGAGCCTTTGGTGAGGGACCTTGTCAAAGGCTTTCTGGAAATCTAAGTACACTATGTCCACTGGATCCCCCTTGTCCACATGTTTGTTGACCCCTTCAAAGAATTCTAATAGATTAGTAAGACACGATTTCCCTTTACAGAAACCATGTTGACTGTTGCTCAACAGTTTATGTTTTCCTATGTGTCGGACAATTTTATTCTTAACTATTGTTTTGACTAATTTGCCTGGTACAGATGTTAGACTTACCAGTCTGTAATTGCCGGGATCACCTCTAGAGCCCTTTTTAAATATTGGCGTTACATTAGCTAACTTCCAGTCATTGGGTACAGAAGCCGATTTAAAGGACAGGTTACAAACCTTAGTTAACAGTTCCGCAACTTCACTTTTGAGTTCTTTCAGAACTCTTGGGTGAATGCCATCTGGTCCCAGTGACTTGTTAATGTTAAGTTTATCAATTAATTCCAAAACCTCCTCTCGTGACACTTCAATCCATGACAGTTCCTCAGATTTGTCACCTACAAAAGCCAGCTCAGGTTTGGGAATCTCCCTAACATCCTCAGCCGTGAAGACTGAAGCAAAGAATCCATTTAGTTTCTCCGCAATGACTTTATCGTCTTTAAGCGCTCCTTTTGTATCTCGATCATCAAGGGGCCCCACTGGTTGTTTAGCAGGTTTCCTACTTCTGATGTACTTAAAAAAATTTTATTACCACCTTTGGAGTTTTTGGCTAGCCATTCTTCAAACTCCTCTTTGGCTTTTCTTATTACATTCTTGCACTTAATTTGGCAGTGTTTATGCTCCTTTCTATTTGCCTCACTAGGATTTGACTTCCACTTTTTAAAGGAAGTCTTTTTATCTCTCACTGCTTCTTTTACATGGTTGTTAAGCCACGGTGGCTCTTTTTTAGTTCTTTTACTGTGTTTCTTAATTTGGGGGTATACATTGAAGTTGGGCCTCTATTATGGTGTCTTTAAAAAGCGCCCATGCAGTTTGCAGGGATTTCACTTTAGTCACTGTACCTTTTAACTTCTGTTTAACTAACCCCCTCATTTTTGCATAGTTCCCCCTTTTGAAATTAAATGCCACAGTGTTGGGCTGTTGAGATGTTCTTCCCACCCCGGAATGATTGTGTCCCATTGATTGCTCTCAGTCCACCAGGTTTCTGTGATGCCTATTATATCAATATCCTCCTTTATCACAAGGCACTCTAGTTCACCCATCTTATTATTATTTAGACTTCTAGCATTTGTGTACAAGCACTTTAAAAACTTGTCACTGTTTATTTGTCTGCCCTTTTCTGATGTGTCAGATTCTTTTTTATGTGAATGTTTATCATCTGATCTGGCCCCTACTTTATCCTCTTCCATCCTCTGCTCCTGACTATAACCTGGAGATTCTCTATCATTAGACTCTCCCCTAAGAGAAGTCTCTGTCCGATCCACATGCTCCTCTGCAGGAGCGGCCAATGGGAGCTTTGGGGGAGGTACCTGGAGGAGCAAGAGCAGCACATGGCGCCGTCCCCCGTCCCCCCCCCGGGACTCCGGCTGCTTCCTGGAGCGGAACGGGGCCAGGGGCCAGGGCAGGCAGGCAGGCAGGGAGCCTGCCCTGGCCACGGTGTGCGGTGCTGCCACCCCAGAGCCGCTCTAGGTAAGCGGCACTGGGCAGGAGCCTGCACCCCAACCCCCTGTCCGGAGCCCCCTGCCACATCCCACACCCTCCCGCACCCCAACTCCCTGCCCTGAGCCCCCTGCCACACCCTGCACCCCAACCCCCTGCTGCACCCCTCACCCCTCCTGCATCCCACACCCCAACTCCCTGCCCTGAGCCACCTGCCGCACTCTGCACCCCAACCCCCTGCCGCACCCCTCACCCCTCCTGCACCCTACACCCCAATTCCCTGCCCTGAGCCCCCTGCCATACCCTGCACACCTCCTGCACCTCAACTCCCTGCCCTGAGCCCCCATCACAGCCCGCACCCCTCCTGCGCCCCCTGGGGGCAGGGAGGGGGCAGAGTTGGGGTGAGGACTTCTAGGAAGGGGTTGGAATGGGGGCAGGGAAGAGGCGGGGCGGGGCCGGGGCCTCATGGAAGGGGTGGAGTGGGGGCAGGGCCGGGGGAAGCAAGGGGTGGGTGTCAGTGATGCGGCCCTCGGGCCAATGCAGTAGTCCTCATGTGGCCCTCGTGGTCATTTGAGTTTGAGACCCCTGGTCTAAAACAGAGCTTGTAGGAACAGAGTATAGGACCCCTCAGTCAGGTCCATCTTAGGGAGTAGGCAGGGCCGTCCCTAGACACTGTGGTGCCCTGGGGGCTAGCCCCAGGACTCCCAGTGCCCTATGCAGGGGTGGAGGGCTGCACCCAAGGTCTGTGGGAGGCAGGAGCAGGCTTGGGTGGCAGGGGGGAAATCGCCCCCCAGCATGAGCCAGTGGAGCCGAGCAGGTTGGAGCTGGGTCGCTCCACTTCCTGCTGCCCAGTGATTGCAGGGCGGGCCCGACCCCACACTCACAGGGCGGCAGGAAATGGAGTGACCCAGACCCAGCCCGCTCCGCTCTGCTCCCCTGGCTCCAGCCTTGGGACTTGGGGGAACTGCCCCCCAGCACTCACCAGCAGGGGAGCAGGCAGAGCGGAGCCAGCTGGGGCCGGGTCGCTCCACTTCCCGCTGCCCAGTGAGTGCAGGGTACACCCGACCCCTGCTGCAGTCCCCTGGGACTTAGCTCAGGGGTGGGGCGGGGCTGGGGCAGAGCAGGGGTGGGGGCTTTGGAGAAGAGGCAGGGTGGAGCAGGCGTGGGGGCAGCTTTCCTGGCTGGCTCAGCCGGCCGAGAGATCAGGCTGGCCACGGGAGCAGCACGCAGCTGCGTGGGGCACCAGGAAATTTGGGGCAATTTGCATCCCAAGAAAGGGGGAAAAAGTTAATAGGCAGGAATTGTAGACCAAGCTGGATGAGCAAGCATCTCAGGGAGGTGATTAAGAAAAAGCAGAAAGCATATAAGTAGTGGAAGATGGGAGGGATCAGCAAGGAAAGCTACCTTATTGAGGTCAGAACATGTAAGGATAAAGTGAGAAAGGCTAAAAGCCATGTAGAGTTGGACCTTGCAAAGGGAATTAAAACCAATAGTAGCCATATAAATAAGAAGAAAACAAGGAAAGAAGAAGTGGGACCGCTAAACACTGAGGATGGAGTGGAGGCTAAAGGATAATCTAGGCATGGCCCAATATCTAAACAAATACTTTGCCTCAGTCTTTAATGAGGCTAATGAGGAGCTTAGGGATAATAGTAGGATGACAAATGGGAATGAGGATATGGAGGTAGATATTACCACATCCGAGGTAGAAGCCAAACTTGAACAGTTTAATGGGACTAAATCGAGGGGCCCAGATAATCTTCATCCAAGAATATTAAAGGAACTGGCACATGAAATTGCAAGCCCATTAGCAAGAATTTTTAATGAATCTGTAAATTCAGGAGTTGTACCGTATGAATGGAGAATTGCTAACATAGTTCCTATTTTTAAGAAAGGGGGGAAAAAGTGATCCGGGCAACTACAGGCCTGTTAGTTTGACATCTGTAGTATGCAAGGTCTTGGAAAATTTTTTGAAGGAGAAAGTAGTTAAGGACATTGAGGTCAATGGTAATTGGGACAAAATACAACATGGTTTTACAAAAGGTAGATCGTGCCAAACCAACGTGATCTCCTTCTTTGAGAAAATAACAGATTTTTTTAGACAAAGGAAATGCAGTGGATCTAATTTACCATGATTTCAGTAAGGCATTTGTTACGGTTCCACATGGGGAATTATTAGTTAAATTGGAAAAGACGGGGATCAATATGAAAATTCAAAGGTGGATAAGGAACTGGTTAAAGGGGAGATTGCCAGGCTGGAGGAAGGTTACTAGTGGAGTTCCTCAGGGATCAGTTTTGGGACCAATCTTATTATTACTGACCTCGGCACAAAAAGTGGGAATGTGCTAATAAAGTTTGCAGATGACACAAAGCTGGGAAGTGTTGCCAATTCAGAGAAGGACCGGGATATCATACAGGAAGATCTGGATGACCTTGTAAACTGGAGTAATAGTAATAGGATGAAATTTAATAGTGAAAATGTAGGGATTAATAACAAGAATTTTAGTTATAAGCTGGGGACACATCAATTGGAAGTAATGGAGGAGGAGAAGGACCTCGGAGTATTGGTTGACCACAGGATGACTATGAGCCATCAATGTGATATGGCCGTGAAAAAAGCTAATGCGGTTTTGGGATGCATCAGGCGAGGTATTTCCAGTAGAGATAAGGAGGTGTTAGTACCGTTATACAAGGCACTGATGAAACCTCATCTGGAATACTGTGTGCAGTTCTGGTCTCCCATATTTAAGAAGGATGAAGTCAAACTGGAACAGGTACAGAGAAGGGCTACTAGGATGATCTGAGGAATGGAAAACCTGTCTTATGAAAGGAGACTCAAAGAGCTTTGCTTGTTTAGCCTAACCAAAAGAAGGCTGAGGGGAGATATTATTGTTCTCTATAAATATATCAGAGGGATAAATACCAGGGAGGGAGAGGAATTATTTAAGCTCAGTACCAATGTGGACACAAGAACAAATGGATGTAAACTGGCCAGCAGGACGTTTAGACTGGAAATTAGACGAAGGTTTCTAACCATCAGAGGAGTGAAGTTCTGCAACAGCCTTCCAAGGGGAGCAGTGGGGGCAAAAGACCTAAGATCTGGCTTCAAGACTAAGCTTGATGAGTTTATGGGGGAGATGGTATGATGGGATAGCCTAATTTTGGCAATTAATTAATCTTTGACTATTAGCTGCAAATATGCCCAATGACCTGTGATGGGATGTTAGATGGGGTGGGATCTGAGTTACTACAGAGAATTCTTTCCTGGGTGTCTGGCTGGTGAGTCTTGTCCACATGCTCAGGGTTTAGCTGATTGCCATCTGTGGGGTCAAGAAGGAATTTTCCTCCAGGGCAGATTTTCACTTTCCTCTGCAGCATAGGGCACAATTCACTTACTGGAGGATTCTCTGCACCTTGAAATCTTTAAACCATGATTTGAGGACTTCAATATCTCAGACATAAGCTAGGGGTTTACTACAGGAGTGGGTGGGTGAGATTCTGTGGTCTGCATTGTGCAGAAGGTCAGACTAGATGATCATAATGGTCCCTTCTGACCTTAAAGTCTATGAATCTATGAGTAAGGGTAAGGACGGCCCTGGGGTAGGGAGCCCAGACCCTGGTTCTGGGCCTCCCTCCGTTTCTCCAGCCAGCGCCAAACTGAAACCCCCTCCAGCAGTCTTACCCAGCTATACACCCCGACTCCTCCTTCAGCCTTTGTCCAGTTTCCCAGGCAGGAGGTGTCACCTGGCCCCAACTGCCTCCTGGGCTCAGGTTATGTGCTGGCCATCAAGTATTCTCCCTCAAGTGAAGTCACACCCTTATATCCCACCACCATCTAGTATTAATGCAAACAGTAAACTAGTAAAACTCCCATGCAACATTATCAGGTTAATACTCCGTCACATCTCTCCCCCCTTCAAGACTGAACTAAGAGGGGTCACTCTAACCAGTGACCTGGGGAAGTCCAGGCCCCCCCTCTCCGGGACAACATATCAGCTATTACGTTGGCACTCCCCTTCACATTGACCACCTCCATATCGTAATCCTGGAGGAGCAGGCTCCACCTCAGGAGCTTGGCATTGGCTCCTTTCATCTGGTGTAGCCAGGTCAGGGGAGAGTGGTCAGTATGCATACACAGTGAAGTGTCGCCCAAATAAATATGGCTGGAGTTTCTTAAGAGCCCATACCATATCCAGGCATTCCTTCTCTATAGCCGCATAGTTTTGCTCCCGAGGTAACAACTTCTCGCTCAAGTACATGATGGGATGTCTCTCCCCCTTTTCATCAACCTGCATTAACACACACCCAGCCCCATGTCTGAGGCGTCGGTGAACACCATAGAGGGGTTGTCAAAGTCTGGGTTTACCAGAACTGTGCCACTGACCAGAGCCTCCTTCAGCGCACAGAGAGCCCTCTGGCACTGCTTGGTCCAGACCACCTTGTCTGGCTTTCCCTTCTTGCATAGCTCAGTGATGGTGGCGGCTATGGAGCTAAAGTGTGGCACAAATCTTTGATAATACCTCACCATCCCAATAAAGGCCTGTTCCTGCTTTTTGCTCTGGGGAGGGGGCGAGTCTCTGATCACCTGCACCTTGGCTGGTTCTGGCTTTAGGCAGCTGCTCCCCACCCGCCCAGGTAAGATGGTAACTTCGGCCATCCCCACCTTGCACTTCTCAGCTTTTATGGTCAGCCCAGCCTCTTGGAGTCGGTCCAGCACTTGTTTAACCTGGGACAGATGGTCCTCTCAGGTCTGATGTGTCTAAAGACACAGATGTCATCAATGTACGCCACAGCAAAACTCTCCATCCCCCTCAGTAGCTGATCCACCAGGCGCTGGAAGGTAGCCAGCGCCCCCTTGAGGCTGAAAGGCAGGGTCAGGAACCAGAGCCCCAGAGGGGTGATAAAGGCAGATTTCAGCCTGGCATCTGCATCCAGTGGCACTTGCCAGTAGCCCTTTGTAAGATCCATAGTGCCTGTTTTTCCACAGTTGCTATCTGGTAACCCTACATAGTGGTAAGGTAGTGAGCTCCTCCCAGCTTATCTAGGAGCTCGTCAGGCCTGGGCATGGGGTAGGCATCAGACATGGTGATTGTAGTAAGCTTCCGATAGTCCACACAGAACCAGATTGAGCTGTTCTTTCAGGTGGGGGGGGGGAGGGATAGCTCAGTGGTTTGAGCATTGGCCTACTAAATCCAGGGTTATGAGTTCAATTCTCAAGGGGGCCATTTAGGGATCTGGGTCAAAAATCTGTCTGGGGTTTGGTCCTGCTTTGAGCAGGGGGTAGGACTTGATGATCTCCTGAGGTCCCTTCCAACCCTGATATTCTATGTTTTGAGGACCCAAGGGCTGGAAGATGGCTGGATCACCCCCAAAGCCAGCATGTCACTGACCTCTCTTTCCAGGTCCTGAGCAGGGGAGCATCTTATAATAGGATGCGATCCTGTCTCCACCTGGTGGACAGTCAGATTAGTGAGTCCAGGCTGGTTGGAAAACAGCTGTCGGTACAAATGCAGCACCTCTCTGATCTCAGCTTGCTGGGCAGGGGTTAGCTGATCAGAGAGGGAAATTGTTTCCAGGGAGGAGCCAGATCCTGCCTCAGGGAATAAATCAACTAAAGGGTCATTTCCCTGCTCCTCCCACTGTCCACACACAGCCAACACCACATTTCCCCTGTCATAATATGGCTTAATCATATTAACATGGTACACCTGGTGGCAGTGTGCTTGGTTAGACAGTTCTACCACATAGAAATGAGGTAAACCTCATTTAATTGCTTGACAACCTTGAAAGGGCCTTCCCGGGCAGCTTATAGTTTGTTTTTTCTCACAGGGATGGGAACCATCACCTGGTCTCTGGTGGCATAGGCGCAGGCCCGTGCCATGTGGTCATATCAGATCTTCTGTTTCCTCTGGGCTCTGGCCAGATTCTCCTTGGCCAAGCCCATGAGCTCAGCAAGTCTTTCTCAGAAGGTCAAGACGTACTCCACCACTGATTCTCCATCAGGAGTGGCCTTCCCCTCCCATTCATCTCTCATCAGGTCCAGGGCCCCCTTATCCTTCTTCCATATGACAGTTCAAAAGGCGAAAACCTGGTAGACTCCTGGGGCACTTCCCTGTACACGAACAGCAGGTAAGGTAAGTACTTGTTCCAATCCTGCAGGTTCATAAAGGTTTTCAGCATCATCTTTAGAGTTTTCAGCATCATCTTTGAACCTCTCCACCACCCCATTGGACTAGGGGTGATATGCTGAGGCCCAGATGTGCCAGACCCCACAATTCTCCCACAAGAACTGGAGCACGACTGACATGAAGTTGGATCCTTGATCTGTCAAGACTTCCTTGGGGAACCCCACTAAGCTGAAAATGGTCAGCGGTGCATCTGCCACTGCGACTGCTTCGATAGAAGACAAGGCCACAGCCTCAGGGTAACGGGTAGCAAAATCTACCACCACCAGAATGTATTTCTTCCCCAACCAGGTCGTCTTGCTGAGAGGCCTCACTATGTACACAGCCACATTCTGAAAAGGCTCTTCTATGATGGGCAAAGGTCTCAAAGCTGCTTTCCCCTTGTCCTGGGCCTTCCCCACCCTCTGACAGGGGTCACAGGATCGGCAATACTCTTGGACAGTGGTAAAGACCCCAGCCCAGTAAAAGTTCTGTAGCAGCCTCTGCCTGGTGCGCCGGATTTCCTGGTGCCCTGAGAGAGGGATGTCATGGGCCAGGTACAGTAGCTTGCAGCGATACTTCAGGGGGACCACCAGCTGCCTCCGGATCCCCCATGACTCCACTTCCCCTGGGAGAGCCCATTCCCGGTACAGGAATCCCTTCTCTCACAGGAACTTCTCAAAGGCCATCAGGAATTCATCTATGTACTTCCCTTCCTTAAACTGGGACAGGATGCGCTTATCAAAGCTCCATGCAGTCCTGGGTCCCCCTCCCCTCACTCACCACAGCAGGGGGCTCTCTGCTCCTCAGTCTTACCAACTCCAGTTCATGCTGCTGCTGTTTCTCCTGATCCTCCAGCTCTAGCTCTTTCAGTTTTATCTCCCTCTCCTATTCCAGCCCCCTCAGCTCCAGTGACGGGAAGCTTGGCCGTGCAGATTCCCTGCTGGCCACGAGGGCAGGGATTTCCCTACACCCCCCCTGAATTTTCCCAATACCCCCCCCCCCCGTTTTGTGAACTAGTTACATGCAGTGTGGCCAATTTAGTGATTGTTTGGAAATTTGAATTGAAATTGAAACATTAATACACACCTTAAAAGCATATTAAGTGTATGTTCATTAGGAACTGGGGAAACTTCTGGGATGGGAGGAGCCTATACAGGAGAGATGGGCTCCACCTAAACCAAAGTGGAACCAGACTGCTGGCACTAAACATTAAAAAGGTTGTAGAGCAGTTTTTAAACTAGGAGATGGGGGAAAGCCGACTGCTGCAGAGGAGCGTGTGGATCGGACACAGACTTCTCTTAGGGGAGAGTCAGATGATAGAGAATCTCCAGGTTATAGTCAGGAGCAGAGGACTGAAAAGTATAATGTAAGGGCCGGATCAGATGATAAACAGTCACATAAAAAAGAATCTGGCACATCAGAAAAAGGCAGGCTAATAAACAGGGACAAGTTTTTAAAGTGCTTGTACACAAATGCCAGAAGTCTAAATAATAAGATGGGTGAACTAGAGTGCCTTGTGATAAAGGAGGATATAGATATAATAGGCATCACAGAAACCTGGTGGACTGAGAGCAATCAATGGGACACAATCATTCCGGGGTACAAAATATATCGGAAGGACAGAACAGGCCGTGCAGGGGGAGGAGTGGCACTATATGTTAAAGAAAGTGTAGATTCAAATGAAGTAAAAATCTTAAGCGAATCCACAGGTTCCATAGAGTCTCTATGGATAGAAATTTCATGCTCTAGTAAAAATATAACATTAGGGATCTATTATCGACCACCTGACCAGGACAGTAATAGTGATGATGAAATGCTAAGGGAAATTAGAGAGGCTATCAAAATTAAGAACCCAATAATAGTGGGGGATTTCAATTATCCCCATATTGACTGGGAACATTTCACTTCAGGACGAAATGCAGAGATAAAATTTCTCGATACTTTAAATGACTGCTTCATGGAGCAGCTGGTACGGGAACCCACAAGGGGAGAGGCGACTCTAGATTTAATCCTGAGTGGAGCGCAGGAGCTGGTCCAAGAGGTAACTATAGCGGGACCGCTTGGAAATAGTGACCATAATACAATAGCATTCAACATCCCTGTGGTGGGAAGAACACCTCAACTGCCCAACACTGTGGCCTTTAATTTCAAAAGGGGGAACTATACAAAAATGAGGGGGTTAGTTAGACAAAAGTTAAAAGGTACAGTGACTAAAGTGAAATCCCTGCAAGTTGCGTGGGCCCTTTTTAAAGACACCATAATAGAGGCTCAACTTCAATGTATACCCCAAATTAAGAAAAACAGTAAAAGAACTAAAAAAGAGCCACCATGGCTTAACAACCATGTAAAAGAAGCAGTGAGAGATAAAAAGACTTCCTTTAAAAAGTGGAAGTCAAATCCTAGTGAGGCAAATAGAAAGGAGTACAAACACTGCCAACTTAAGTGCAAGAGTGTAATAAGAAAAGCCAAAGAGGAGTTTGAAGAACGGCTAGCCAAAAACTCCAAAGGTAATAACAAAATGTTTTTTAAGTACATCAGAAGCAGGAAGCCTGCTAAACAACCAGTGGGGCCCCTTGATGATGAAAATACAAAAGGAGCGCTTAAAGATGATAAAGTCATTGCGGAGAAACTAAATGGATTCTTTGCTTCAGTCTTCACGGCTGAGGATGTTAGGGAGATTCCCAAACCTGAGCTGGCTTTTGTAGGTGACAAATCTGAGGAACTGTCACAGATTGAAGTATCACTAGAGGAGGTTTTGGAATTAATTGATAAACTCAACATTAACAAGTCACCGGGACCAGATGGCATTCACCCAAGAGTTCTGAAAGAACTCAAATGTGAAGTTGCGGAACTATTAACTAAGGTTGTAACCTGTCCTTTAAATCGGCTTCGGTACCCAATGACTGGAAGTTAGCTAATGTAACGCCAATATTTAAAAAGGGCTCTAGGGGTGATCCCGGCAATTACAGACCGGTAAGTCTAACGTCGGTACCGGGCAAATTAGTTGAAACAATAGTAAAGAACAAAATTGTCAGACACATAGAAAAACATAAACTCTTGAGCAATAGTCAACATGGTTTCTGTAAAGGGAAATCGTGTCTTACTAATCTATTAGAGTTCTTTGAAGGGGTTAACAAACATGTGCACAAGGGGGATCCGGTGGACATAGTGTACTTAGATTTCCAGAAAGCCTTTGACAAGGTCCCTCACCAAAGGCTCTTACGTAAATTAAGCTGTCATGGGATAAAAGGGAAGGTCCTTTCATGGATTGAGAACTGGTTAAAGGACAAGGAACAAAGGGTAGGAATTAATGGTAAATTCTCAGAATGGAGAGGGGTAACTAGTGGTGTTCTCCAAGGGTCAGTCCTAGGACCAATCCTATTCAATTTATTCATAAATGATCTGGAGAAAGGGGTAAACAGTGAGGTGGCAAAGTTTGCAGATGATACTAAACTACTCAAGATAGTTAAGACCAAAGCAGATTGTGAAGAACTTCAAAAAGATCTCACAAAACTAAGTGATTGGGCAGCAAAATGGCAAATGAAATTTAATGTGGATAAATGTAAAGTAATGCACATTGGAAAAAATAACCCCAACTATACATACAACATGATGGGGGCTAATTTAGCTACAACGAGTCAGGAAAAAGATCTTGGCGTCATCGTGGATAGTTCTCTAAAGATGTCCACGCAGTGTGCAGAGGCGGTCAAAAAAGCAAACAGGATGTTAGGAATCATTAAAAAGGGGATAGAGAATAAGACTGAGAATATATTATTGCCCTTATATAAATCCATGGTACGCCCACATCTCGAATACTGTGTACAGATGTGGTCTCCTCACCTCAAAAAAGATATTCTAGCACTAGAAAAGGTTCAGAAAAGAGCAACTAAAATGATTAAGGGTTTAGAGAGGGTCCCATATGAGGAAAGATTAAAGAGGCTAGGACTCTTCAGTTTGGAAAAGAGAAGACTAAGGGGGGACATGATAGAGGTATATAAAATCATGAGTGATGTTGAGAAAGTGGATAAGGAAAAGTTATTTACTTATTCCCATAATACAAGAACTAGGGGTCACCAAATGAAATTAATAGGCAGCAGGTTTAAAACAAATAAAAGGAAGTTCTTCTTCACGCAGCGCACAGTCAACTTGTGGAACTCCTTACCTGAGGAGGTTGTGAAGGCTAGGACTATAACAATGTTTAAAAGGGGACTGGATAAATTAATGGTGGCTAAGTCCATAAATGGCTATTAGCCAGGATGGGTAAGAATGGTGTCCCTAGCCTCTGTTCGTCAGAGGATGGAGATGGATGGCAGGAGAGAGATCACTTGATCATTGCCTGTTAGGTTCACTCCCTCTGGGGCACCTGGCATTGGCCACTGTCGGTAGACAGATACTGGGCTAGATGGACCTTTGGTCTGACCCAGTACGGCCTTTCTTATGTTCTTATGTTCTTATGTATGATAAAATACGTGTATCTGAAAAAGTATAATAGATTTGAAAAGTATGAACATAGACTAGCTTCCTTATACAGCGTTTGTTTTTTGTGACTGTCAGTGCATTCATTTCAGTGATGTTGGCCAACCTAATAATTTCAAATTATGATTTGTAAGCAAAGTCAAAATGAGCTCTCCCTGACAGCTAGTGATGAGCTAAGGGCTGGGGGAAAAGGCTTCAGAACCAGATTGTATTTACATTCACACCTAATCTACCTAGGTATCCAGAAAACAGAGCTGTGTTGCCCAAGTGACAGATTTTGGCTGGGTTTGGGTTACAAATCACTTGAATGTGTGGGGGGGGGCGGGGGGTAATGAAATGTTGTTGTTTTTATTGTATGAGTAAAGGGCAGTAGAACTGTCCTTAGCCTGTGCTGATTGAGGGCATCAAGAGAGAGGGTGGGGACAGGTGTTTTGCTTGATGGTCTGCCTGAGTCACAAGTACTATTTGACCTTCCCCTCTGCACTGTTAAAGACAGAGCTGATTAGGCTTCATAGAGAGTCTTTTGTTTCGTTAAGTGACCACTAGAGCTGAAATCTCTGATAATCAGGGCTAAGTGCTTAGACCTGCTGTGGGACAGTGTTTCTGTGGAAGAGATGGCCCAGTCTGCACTAGCACCGAGGTCCCCTCCCCCCCTTGAGATCTGAAATCACTGAGAGTCGGGTGGAACCACGAGAGACCGATTTGCAGAGGTCACAGTAGCAGGTGACAGCAGAAGGTGACAGTGCAGGGCCATTGGGACAGAGCAATAGAGTGAACGGTGGCAAGACAAACAACAGCGTCCAGAGCATTGGACTATGTTTTAGTGACTTTTCTCCAGAAGCTAGATTTGTGACGGGGAAACTTAAATAAATATATGTTTCCTAGTAGTCCAAGATTTTTAAAATGCATTATTTGCCAAGCTCATTATCTTACATCATAGCTATCTCAAGAGGTCATTATCTTGGGGAGTTTCTGTACTAAACCTTTTAATTATTATAATTATTTTTTTATGTAAGAATGGCTATATTGGGTCAGATCAATGGTCCATCTATCCCAGTATCCTGTCTTCTGACAGTGACTATTCTAGGTGCTTCAGAAGGAATGAACAGAACAGGGAATCATCAATTGATCCATTCCCTGTCATCCACTCCTAGCTTCTGGCGAACAGAGGCTAGGGACACTCAGATCATGATGTTGCATCCCTGCCCATCCTGGCTAATAGCCATTGATGGACCTATCCTCCATGAACGTATCTAGTTCTTTTTTGAACCCTGTTATAATTTTGGCCTTCACAACATCCCTGGCAAAAAGTTCCACAAGTGACTGTGCGTTGTTGAAGAAATACTTCCTTTTGTTTGTTTTAAACTTACTGCCTATTAATTTCATTGGATGACTCCTGGTTCTTGTGTTAAGTGAAGGGGTAAATAACACTTCTTTATTCATTTTCTACAAACCAATCAAGATTTTATAAGACTCTATCATATCCACTCTTAGTCATCTCTTTTCCAAGCTGAAAAGGCCCAGTCTTTTTAATCTCTCCTCATATGGAATCTGTTCCATACCCCTAATCATTTTTGTTGCCCTTCTCTGTACCTTTTCCAATTCCAATATATCTTTTTTGAGATGGTGTGACCAGAACTACACACAGTATTTAAGATGTGGGCATGTCATGGATTTGTATAGTAAAAGTGGAGGAGCTTGGTTTGCCACTGATCAGCTAAGCCAATACTGACAACCTATTTGAAAAGGCTGCAAAACACCATGCCTCTGGACTGCATCAACATGCAGAAAGCCTTATAAGCCAGTCACCGTCAAAGCCAATTTTACAAGAACTTAATGAGGCTGTTAAGAATGCTGGAGACACAACTCAGTTTATGTGAACCAACATGGCAATTGCATCATACTTTCTATTTAAGCAAAAGATACCACACACTACAAACTAGAGGCCTATGTTAAGTGCATTGTCACTTGTTAATCCTGAAGTTGGACACTGGTTCCGAACAAGACTGGCAAATGCTCACTATCTTTCTGCAAAAAACTCAGCTGACTCTCTTGAAACATACAGTGCAACAGTGAAAGACTCAGGAGTTGAAAAAGTGAAGAATTCTCTCACCATATTCAAAATATGTGCATACATGGCTGATGAAAGCACCAATGCAAATAGGCATCAAGTATTAAGTCATTGTGTATGTTATCTTGATGTCTGTGGTAGGCCAGTAGATGCATACTAGATTTTCAGGTTATAGAAGACACATCAGCTGCATCTGTGACATCTTAGAAGAGTTAAATGCTTGTAAATTGAACCCCAAACAGATGGCTGCTTGTGCATTTGATGGAGCTACAAATTTCTCTGGAAGACATAGTGGAGTACAAACTTTGCTCAGAGAAAAGTGTAACCCTAATATTTCCTATACACATTGTAGAGGCCATCTACTCCAGCTAGCATTAGTACAAGCTGCAGAATCATCAAAATGGCTTTTTTATACTCTTTTTTCAGCAAGAGTCCAAAAGGACTGAACATTTTGGAAACAAACAGAAGATACACTGGGATTGAAGTTCATATGAGTCCAACCTGGGAAAACCTGCTGGCTTTCTCATGAGTGATTCTTGGCAGTTGTTTTAAAATTACTGCAACTGTTATTACTGGCTTTGGAAAGTATCCACCAAGATAGGACAGTAGTGAGAATGGTGGACTACTTTTGTTACTAAGTTCAGAGAAGACTATCACCATTCTCTCTCTTGTAAGTCTACTGTTGAAACCACTTGGGTCATTAAACAATGTCATCCAGGCATCTGCTACAACAGTAGTAGATCTTTGTCCAGAAATAGAAGCTATCCTTGGATCAATCAGAGATACCCATTGAAAATGTATTGGAAGAAGCAAATTCTTCAGTCAAGAAGTTGACTAATGAAGGTACTTATATTGACTCCATAAGTAAAGAGGAAAAGAAATGTTTGTTAAGAGAGCTGAAAAAGTACACAGACTTGATTCTTACAAATCTACAATAGAGATTTATGGATTCTATTCAACCTTCACATAGCTTTTACAGATGCCTGTCTTATAAAACACCTACAGTTGAGTGGAGTGAGGCACTACCAGCAATGGGGCTGCTATGTGATTAGGACAGAATAGAGAATTTTGAACGAATGAAGATTTAACTTCAACTTCTTTATCATCAGTAGTGGTTCGACCCAATCTTTGTGCTATGTTTCCTGGGATGAAAGTAGGAATTCATCTCTTGCTAATCCCAGTCACAACAGCTACAATTGAGCATATTTTTTCCTCATTGAATAGAATTTTGTATTCTGAAAGAAGTCGCCTTCTGCCTGATCATGAGCATATCATGAAGGACTGGAAGTAACGGACACACAAGAAGACACCAAGGAGTGCAAAATTACAACAAGAAACCAAGACAGATGTAGATGTAGTGCTTCATAGTAGGCTTGAGTAGCCAACTTTAATTTTTGTTAAATGAGTTAAATCTAATAAAATGGTTGTGAAACATTTTGCAGTTTTTACTATGGTGCCATACAGCCCACCTTTGCCCTCATGGTCTCAGCCCTCATCGGCCTTGCTCCTGAATATTCCAACACCCCCCCTAATATCAATTCCTGGGGAAAACACTGTGTGGAGGTCACAGTGCCCCTGGAGTTCGCCGGGCTCCTTCCAGCCCCTTCCCTAGCCATAGGTAGGAGGGGCCTCAGAGTGCCCTTGGCAGCAGTCTGATCACTCCCAGCCTGGACAGACACCGGCACTGGCACTGCATCTGCCGGGCTGCTTCCCTCCTGGGCAGGAATCAGCTCCTCTGAGCGATCCTCCTCCTCCATCTGGGCAATCAGCTGTGCTTTGGTGAGCTTTCCAATGCACAGTCCTCTCTGCACAGCTCTACAAGGTCCATCTTAAGGAGATGGTTATACATCTGCCTGCTGTTCCCAAGTTGTGTGCTCTCAGTGCCCCATGGTTTCCAGGAAGAACCCCTACTGTGCCAGCCCTTCTCCTGGTCACCACCTCTCTCCCAGGGTCAAGCTGCAGACTCCTCCACCCCTGGACCTGCTCACCAGGAGGACCCCGTTCCTGCAGCAGTCCTTCTCTCTCCCAGGGTCAAGCTGCAGACACCTCTGCCCCTGGAACCACTAACCGCAGTCCTCAGGGGGACCCCATTACTGCAACAGTCCTTCTCAGTGGTCACACACTCCCAGGGGTTAAGCGTAGCTCCTTCATCTCCTGAAACCGCTCTTAGCCTTCAGCACACCTGGTTCTCATTAATCCCCCTTCGTTTTACTGTTCCCCAGTCACTCACTGCAGAAATGTCCATCCACGGGGTGCAGTACATCTCACCCTGGCCACCAGTTGTCACGCAGCATATGGGAGTCAGGGCCTTGCACCCCCCCAATTCCTGCAATTCACCATGACTCTCAGACAGCCAGTAAAACAGAAGATTTATTAGACGACAGGAACATAGGCTAAATAGGTACAGAGAACAGGACCCCTCAGTCAGGTCCTTCTTGGGGAGTAGGGAGCCCAGATCCCAGTTCTGGGCCCCCTTCCATTTCCCCAGCCAGTTCCAAACTGAAACCCTCTCCAGCAGTCTCACCCAGCCACACACCCCAGCTCCTCCTCCAGCCTTTGTCCAATTTCCTGGACAGAAGGTGTCACCTGGCCCCAACAGCCTCCTGGGCTCAGTTTATGTGCTAGCCATCAAATATCATCCCTCAAGTGAAGTCACACCCTTATATCCCATCACCATCTAGTATTAGTGCAGACAGTAAACTAGTAAAACTCCCATGCAACATTATCAGGTTAATACTCCCTACTCTGTCACAGTATCTCTGCCATGGATGGACAGAGGACTCCAGCCTCTGGAGAGATTGATTCATTATGAAATCTAGAGAAATAATCTCAATCCCTAGTTGTTTATATTAAACTCCTAAAGGATCTATATTTGTTGGGGCCGGGTTATCTCACTTGGAAAGCAGAACGGGGAAGAGAGCTTTGTGGCTGCATGCTCCGAACAGATGTATTTACACCCCAGTCTACAGAGTCCATCCTGGGGGGATGCTTTCAGAAAGAGGGCCAATGCCATGTGAATTCATATAAGGCTTTGTCTTCACTACCCGCCGATCCGGCGGGTAGCAATCGGTCTATCGGGGATCGACTTACCGCATCTAGTGAAGACGCGGTAAAATCGATCCCTGATCGCTCTGCCGTCGACTCTGGAAATCCACCTCGGCAAGAGGCGGCAGCGGAGTCGGCGGCAGCGCGGCAGCGGTCGACTTTCCCGCGTCCTCACCGCCAGGTAAGCCGACCTAAAATACGCAACTTCAGCTACGGTATTCACGTAGCTGAAGTTGCGTATCTTAGGTCGGACCCCCGCTGCAGTGTAGACCTAGCCTTAGTGTTATGCCTTGTAATGGACTCACCAGTAGGTGGTGCTGCTGAGACTGACAAATAAACCACCAGGTGGTTTTCACTCTGAGCAAGGAGGCAGTTACCTGTGTCTGCAGGCGAATGTTCAGCCCAGTACATAGCTAGGGACTGATCTAAATAAAAAGGTTTGTACTTGTTATGTCTCTGAAAGGCTCACTGTGCCCTTGGCTTTGAACAATGGAACATTTTCTGGAAATATACATAGATAAATACAGAGTCACCGAGAAAAGAGTGAAAACTGTACACTACAGTCCTGCAAAGGAAGAAAGATACTAACTGTCACGGAGCCACAAAACAGAAATATTTATTGAACACAGCTGCCTTTTCTGCATCATTAACCTGTTTGCTGTCTCCATCTAGGCCATTGTAAGATTGCTTTTGTTCCTAATATACTTAAAGTGCTTATTGTCTTTAGCCCTGCCAGCCCCAGTTCTACACCACCACCCCATCCCACCCGTCAGTGCAGACTGGCCAGGCCCAGAAGCAGTGCTCCACTGAATAAAGCTACTCCAGAGTTCTGCTCCCTGCAGAAATAATGACTTGATTTCCTCCTCCTCCTCCTCCACTCTTCAGGGACAAGCGGAGTGTTTCTCAAATGAAGCCACCAAGGTCTTTTCTTGTGAACACAGCCTCCTATGCAGTGATGTGTGTGTGTGTGGGGGAAGCAGTGGCCCCCTCCCCGAGTGCTCCCAGCAGGGGTTGGGCCCTGCCTCCCTCTAGAGACACAAATGCTGGAGAAGCAGGCAACCAGTGAGTTCCCCACCTTCCCAGAGGCAGTGGGGTCAGACTTCAGTCTTGGGGTGACAGGCAGCAGGCTCCAGCCCTGGGGCTTTGGCCCCTGAGCTCACCTCCCTCACGTCCCATCACCCCTGACCCCCACTGCCTCCATGCCCACCTCCCCATCCAGGGCTTAATTTGTCCCTGGAATTGCCAAGGCTGAGTAAATCTGCTGTGAAAAGTTATATTTGTTTGTTTGTTAATATCACTTTTCTTGTCAGACTTAGTAGCTAGCTGGGAGGTTATGAAAAGTGACATTAATACACAAGTATCACTTTTCACAGTAGACTTACTAGCAGGTCAAAAAAATCATCTAAAAAGAACAAGAAATAACAAAAAGCACCTTATTTGTGTTTCTATTCTGTTTAGCTCCAGTAAAGAATAGAGACAACTGTACATTATTTTGATTATTCAGTCTGTAAAAAAGCCCTACATAAATAAATGACAATGACTTGGATGTGGATATGTACATTTCCTCCCCCCCCCCCCAAAGTTAAGTATTTTAGGAAAAATTGTTAGCACTGCCACCAAAAAATGTGTCGTGAGAACCCCTAGTGCCCTTCAGCAAGTATTCGCAGTGACAGTGACACCCCCAGGCAGCATTTTCAGAACAGAGGAGGATTTATTAGTCAATTGGAACACAGCACTGGAAGTCCTTAGCATAAAAGAAAAGAAGGTTAAAGCATAGTCCACTCTGGTCAAGCCACAATGCACAAGCCAAGCTGTAGTGAACTCCATTCTCAGGCTCTGTCTCTGTCTCCCTCTGACTTCCTTCTTTCAGCCCAGGTGAGAGCCCCAAGCTTCTTCCAGAACCCACATTTATACTTTGCTAGACACGTCTGTCCTTTGTTTCTCCATGCAGAGTGATGCTGAGTTCACCATCCTGCTGGCCAGAGTTTCCACTGTTGAGTATCGATTCATGAGTCACTGGAGCGTGCGTTAGTTGATCTGGGTTGGTTTCAGTCAGTTATTTAACAACTATATTTATGCCACCCAGCCAGCAGAGTGACACATACACATACAATACTATGTCTCTGCCCTGAGAGCAAACTTAATCCCCCCGCCCCACCCCACACTGCTGGGTAGCAGTGCAGCGTAACAAGCCTTGGGGATAGAGGAAGCGATATATATCTCAGCTCTAGTAAGGCTTTTGATACTATTTGATACTATTTCACATGACCTACTTATAAGGAAACTAGGGAACTACAGCCTAGGTGGATGCACAACTGTCTGGAAAAGCGTACTTAGTGTGAACAATAAGGTTATGTTGTCACGGTAATGTCCAGTAAAAGCTACTGACAGGTCATGGGCAATAGAAAGAAATTCAAAGAAGTCTGTCTGTGATGTTTACTAAAAACAAAGGAGCGGATGACTGGAGGGGACTAACAGCTCCAGCCCCCATCCCCTGTGGCAATGGCTCAGAGCTCCAGAGCCCCCGCTGCAGCTCAGAGCTCTGGGGTCAGCATCTTGGAGCTCTGGGGTCCCCGCAGCGGCTGACAGCTTTTGCCCCCACCCTCCACTCTAGGGCACGGGCAAAGCATGGAATACAAGAGGTGCAACACCTTTGCAGTTAGATACACCCAGAGAAGATCCCACAATCCCTCTGGACCACGTGGGAGACCCCAGCACTTTCATTTGGACACATTTTAAGCCTCTTGTACCACAGTCCTCCCTGGCAGAGCAGCTCTGAGTTGCATCAGGGTTGCATTGTGCCCTTTGTCTTCATGACACACCATGGATACAGGACTGGCAGTTGCTGTTGGTAGTTGCTGGGACACAGAAATGGCTGGTTGCTTTAACAGTGGCCACAGCTTTCCAAGGAGGAACAAGTACAGCAAAAGACCATTCAGGTTCTGCACCGAGGACCCTCTTGCAACTTAGTCGATTCAAGTTTCTTATAATGTGGCTGCCACAGATGGGGGATGATGGCTGGAGTTTTCGAGTGAGGAGAAGAGCTGCCAGGAACCGGCAGAGCTGATATGAAAAACAACAAAACCCATAACATTATTTAAAAACTGTAGCCAGTGACACAGGAAGGCAAAGGCAAAGATAAAGGGCCTTATTCAAGTGCTGCAAGATTAGCGTCATCCTGCTTCCCCCATTCAAAATCCCTTAAGATATCAGCTTTGCTAGAAAAAATAAACTCTGTCCCAGGGTGTCTGAGCTCAGTCATTGACAGATGGGCAGGGGACCTGGGACCGTGCCGCTCTCCCTCACCAACAGCAGAATGATTGTGGGGAAAGCAGGCCTCCATCAGTACTGCCCACGGACTAATGTCTCAGTAATACTAGCTTTGCTGACCTGACATTTCAAGGAGTCCAAGGTCAGCTTGGAATACAGAGAAGAAGCGACACTATCAGGCTGCAGCTTATGAAAGCAGATAGGCTTACAAGGCCGGTGGCCCGTGCGTTCAGAGGTGGGTCAGTGGGCCACTCCTGTTATGCAGACAAAACCACACAGAATCGTTTCAGGGGACAAGACAAGATGCCACGTTTATTATGATAACACAATTTGATTTATGACCAATAACTAATATTTAATACCTATGTATATACACACACAGAGAGACACACACACACATCTAACTCTTCCCATGCATTGTATGGGGAGCCTGGGCACCGCAGGGTGCCTAAAAGTTAAGCATTGCAATGTCCCTGGGTGGTATCCTCAACTAGCAATTCGCCCTGCAACAGCTCCATCCTGCTCCCTGCTCCATTCCATCCTGCCCCAGGGCTCAGTGGCACAAGGAGTCTCTCTCATCTCTTTTTCTGGGGAGGCCAGGACCTGGTGATGTTACACATTAAGTCTTCCTTCAATCTTCCAGGAGGGATTTTCCATCTAGGTCATTTTCTCTTCCTTCGAGCTAACTGTAAGTGCCAAAGTCTCCATCTGTGGATCAATGCTTTTTGACTTTGAGAGTGAATGAAGACTCTTGAACCAAACTCTGCTCTCAGTTAAGCCAGTTAAATCCAGAGTAGATCTATAGAAGTCAAGGGAGTTACACCAGTGTCAAATAGCAGAATGAGGCCCTCTTCTGTATTCAACATGCCTGTGGGATACAAATCACTTTCATATCAAGGTTTGCTGATCTCTCTGCAGATCTCTGCAGCAGTGGATGCCTGAGCAGAGCCAGGATCTTTCCCTAGTGATCATGGCTTTCAAAACTCCCCAGAAATTCCAGGATCATTTTTTTAAACAAGGGGAGGGGTGGGATTCAGGCAGGATCGTCCCTGAAATAGGCTTATGGGCATCACTCAGTGCTGAGCAGTGAGAGTTTTTTTGGCAGTCAGGACTGCCCAGACCAGGGTAAAGCAAAGATGGGATATACAAGTAAATCAGCCATCTCATTACAGAAACATGAAACAGCCAAGATGACCAGTGTCAGGCAAACTTCCAAAGATTCAGATGTCAGTTTGATTCAGCCAAGTGAAGCCGTGTGAACAACATCGGGTCTGCAAACCAGCCTAGAAAGCTCAGTGGAGCAGGTGCTCTCCCAGCATGTCCAGTTCTCATCCGGCCAAAGCATGGAATAACAACAGCAGCATGAAGAAAGAGGAGAGCGAATATCTCACTATCAGGGAGAAAGGTGGCTACCTTCCCTCTGTCTGACCATTTCCATTGCAGGAGAGAAGGTTTCAATAGAATTGAATGTCCTGGCTCAGGTAGTCATAGAAGATCAGGGTTGGAAGGGATCTCAGGAGATCATCTAGTCCAGCCCCCTGCTCAAAGCAGAACCAATCCCCAATTTTTTGCCCCAGATCCCTAAATGGTCCCCTCAAGGACTGAACTCACAACCCTGGGTTTAGCAGGCCAATGCTCAAACCATCAAGCTATCCCTCCCCTCTGTAAGAGGCACAGAAATGTTTTGCTGTTCATGGATCTGCGCAAAGGAAATTGTTTCTCTGTGTGGCAACTGAGGAGGGAAATGAAGCACCCACACAGTGGCACAATGTCCTAAGGAATATGGGTGAAGGACTCTGGCTGAGAAACAACTGAAGTGGACTAACCTGGGATTGAAATGACATTTGTTTCTATCAAGTAGTGAGAAATGTGACGTTAATTCAGATATGGGGTTGAGGCTTCTTTAGCTTCTTGTAAAAACTTGAACTTGATTTCCAGGACGGGAGAGAGAGAAAGTCTGGAGCTGCCTTTTGTCCCAGGCTGGGGGCTCGTGGGCTGTCGAAAATGTCCCTTGTTTGCTGCTGCCAAGGGGACAGTTGAGAGCTCAGATGTCCCTTGGCTTAGATCAAAGGGGGATGCTGGATGGAATTTATCACACACACACACACCCTGCTCTTCAGAGCCCCACAGGGAAAATCTAGAGAAGGGGGGAGTCATACCTCACCTGCGTTCCCAGAAGAGGTGCTAGGGCTCTTTCCTGCCAGCTACTCACCCCCTGGATTCATCCTCAGCTCCTGGGATCTTTCTGCTCCAAAGGCTCCAGACTCCTGGGGTGGGGAGGGTGTCACTGCACAGTCTGAAATACAAGGGAGGATTCTGGAATTGAAGGAAGGGCCAAAAAATGGAGAGAAGTGAAACAGAGAGAAAACGCCTCTTTTCTTTCCCAGCAAGAAATGTTTTCAATAGGAAAACTCCCCACCATGAACGGCAGAGAACACAGAGAGATATTCATCACCTGCTGAACAGTAACAGACTTTGTTCATTGTTCCTCTGTGAGAGAAAAGAGCCACTAGAGCTGAAATTGTGGCTACTGTGATCTCATTCCCAGAGGCTAGAATAATTTGCAGTTATAGAGACCTGGCTCAGGGCTGATCAGAAGGAAAATCTGAGTCAGGGCTTGTGTGCTCTTAAAACACTACAGCGGTGCAGCTGCCCCATTGCAGCTCCTCAGTGAAGATGCTACCTACAGTGGTGAGAAGGCTTCTCCCATTGGCAGTAGCTATGCTGAGAGGCAGTAGCTATGCTGATGGGAGTCAGTCTAGCACTGGTTTACACCTGGGGTAAGGTCAATAGCTGCATATCTCAAGGGGTGGCTTTTTTTATACCCCGAGCAACGTAGCTACACCAAAGGAAATTCCTAGTATAGGCCAGACCTCGGTGTCCAACTTTGGATATTCATGTCAAAATTGCAACCTCCTTGTTGGGGAATCAACACCTGGGCTCCTGTGTGAGAGGCAGGGAAACTCACCACTGGCCCAAGGAGGAAAAAGCTGCTAGGTGTTTTTGTACAGACACTGAGGCCATCACCCAGAGGAGCTGCTCGAAGAGCTGTGACTGCCAGGGGACCTATTTGGGAGGTGGCTGCTCTGGCATCAGTAGGGGTTTTGCATGTGAGAGAAGGGCCAGACTAGGGGGTGTGTCTCAGGGCCACCAAGATGCTTTGCCAGTATTTAGGGGAGGTGACAATGGACTCTGAGCTGGGGCAGTAGCAGGATGGTGGGTTTATCAATTGGTAAAATTAAACTGCAAAAAGCTCTCCCTTTGCTCCAGCAAAAGACTCTATTTTATCCCTTAATCCCTCTCCATGAAAATCTCCCCCCCTGCCCTGGCAGTCAGAGATCCTCACGCTTTCATGCAGATTTTCAAGTCTTCTTCCTTTTACTTGGTCTTGTATCAACATTTTTACCTTCAAAAATGATCGAAGATATTTAAAAGGAGAAACACACCCCTCCCCCAAACACAGAGTTTGAGCTCTACATTTTTCTGCTGGAACTTCTAGGCAGTATGACTTGACCCTACAGCAGTTGCATTGTCAGGATTCTTTTAATTACTAATAGATTTTTAAAAAACTCCTTCTTATGTCCTTAACTCTGCTGGCCATAGATTTTCACTTCCGTGCCTTTACAAATGAAGTGCCTGACTAGTTACGGTACTAGCCATTTAATCCACATTGCTTCACATGTGTGGGTTCAAACCTCATCCTCACTGGATGTTTATATTCTTCTACCCTCCTTACCAAAAGACCCCTCCCCCTTCGGATTAGAGACAGCCTTTAATTCATTGCTTCATAGACACAAAAACCTTGCCAAAAAGACCCTCCCCAAGGAGACTGGATCCCTGCTCCTCCACTCCATTGAATCCAAACATAATTAAAGTTTATCAGGCCCATTGGTGGTTGACAGGGAGGCTGGTGCTGTGCCATTTAAGTTACATTGACTGGCACCACCTAGATACTTACTGCACCCACCCCTCAAACCTACCTACACCGCAACTTCTCCACCTGCAGCATCACTGCACATTCACAATGCAGCTGCCAGGGCTGACCACAGGCAAGGGTGTGGGGCACAGGTGAAAGCACTGGTTGAGCTGCAAATAAGTAACATTTGCAGCTGCCTCTGAGAAAAGAGCCTGTATCGAAGGGTTATTCAGGGCAGGGCTTTAGTCTCTCACATCTTGCTGGGATTGGCAGGACCCAGCTGGGAAAGAAGCAGAAACCTGCCTGAAGGGAATCAATGTCCCATTTTCCTCCCTGTCCCATGGATATAATATCTATTTGCAGCATAAGTGACTGGAGCTGAGTCAGGTCTCTGTGCAAGTTTCCTACTTCCTGAGCCTGTGCTGACACCTCGTGGCCATTGCACAGAGAAAAACTATTTTCCTTGCACAGACCCAGAAACAGGAAAAAAATTCAACGTTCTGTCTTGTGCCAGAGCCCATCTGGGCTGATTCCCAGAGGCACTAGGCACTCCCAACTCCAAGTGCAGCCAAGGAGGGGGATGAGACCTCTGACAGTCCAGCCCTGGGCAGGGCCATGCAAGGGAGAATTAGAATCATAGAATATCAGGGTTGGAAGGGATCTCAGGAGGTCATCTAGTCCAACCCCCTGCTCAAAGCAGGACTAATCCCCAACTAAGTCAAGCCTGACCTTAAAAACCTCTAAGGAAGGAGATTCCACCACCTCCCTAGGTAACCCGTTCCAGTGCTTCACCACCCTCCTAGTGAGAAAGTTTTTCCTAATATCCAACCTAAACCTCCCCCACTGCAACTTGAGACCATTGCTTCTTGTTCTGTCATCTGGAACCACTGAGAACAGTCTAGATCCATCCTCTTTGGAACCCCCTTTCAGGTAGTTGAAAGCAGCTATCAAATCCCCCCTCATTCGTCTCTTCTGCAGACTAAACAATCCCAGTTCCCTTAGCCTCTCCTCATAAGTCATGTGCTCCAGCCCCCTAATCATTTTTGTTGCCCTCCGCTGGATTCTTTCCAGTTTTTCCACATCCTTCTTGTAGTGTGGGGCTCAAAACTGGACACAGTACTCCAGATGAGGCCTCACCAATGCCGAATAGAGGGGAAGGATCATGTCCCTTGATCTAATATATGGAGATATCCTATCTCCTAGAACTGGAAGGGACCCCAAAAAGGTCATCAAGTCCAGCCCCCTGCCTTCACTAGCAGGACCAAGTACTGATTTTGCCCCAGATCCCTAAGTGGCCCCCCTCAAGGATTGAACTCACAACCCTGGGCTTAGCAGACTAATACTCAAACCACTGAGCTCTTCCTCCCCCCAGCTATCCCTCTGCTGGCAATGCCCCTACTTATACAATCCAAAATGCTGTTAGCCTTCTTGGCAACAAGGGCACACAGTCAACTCATATCCAGCTTCTCATCCACTGTAACCCCTAAGTCCTTTTCTGCAGAACTGCTGCCTAGCCATTCGGTCCCTAGTCTGTAGCAGTGCATGGGATTCTTCCGTCCTAAGTGCAGGACTCTGCACTTGTCCTTGTTGAACTTCATCAGGTTTCTTTGGCCCAATCCTCTAATTTGTCCAGGTCCCTCTGTATCCTATCCCTACCCTCCAGCGTATCTACCACTCCTCCCAGTTTAGTGTCATCTGCAAACTTGCTGAGGGTGCAGTCCACGCCATCCTCCAGATCATTAATAAAGATATTGAACAAAACCAGCCCCAGGACCGACCCTTGGGGCACTCCACTTGATACCAGCTGCCAACTAGACATGGAGCCATTGATCACTACCCATTGAGCCCAACGATCTATTCACCTTATAGTCCATTCATCCAGCCCATATTTCTTTAACTTGCTGACAAGAATACTGTGGGAGACCATATCAAATGCGTCAAATGAGACTGTCCACTGCTTTCCCCTCATCCACAGAGCCAGTTATCTCATCATAGAAGGCAATTAGGTTAGTCAGGCATAACTTGCCCTTGGTGAATCCATGCTGACTGTTCCTGATCACTTTCCTCTCCTTTAAGTGCTTCAGAATTGATTCCTTGAGGACCTGCTCCATGATTTTTCCAGGGACTGAGGTGAGGCTGACTGGCCTGTAGTTCCCCGGATCCTCCTTCTTCCCTTCTTTTAAAGATGGGCACTACATTAGCCTTTTTCCAGTCATCTGGGACCTCCCCCGATCGCCATGAGTTTTCAAAGATAATGGCCAATGGCTCTGCAATCACATCCGCCAACTCCTTTAGCATCCCTGGGACAGGGAGCACCCTTGGATGCAGTGCATCTGGCCACATGGACTTGTGCTCGTCCAGTTTTTCTAAATAGTCCCGAACCACTTCTTTCTCCACACGTTGTTTACTTTTATCTTTTGCTTTATCATTATATTTACAATAAATGTGGCATCTTTGCCTTATTCCTCTTAATAAGTTCCTGCTGGTTTTTATTCTATTGTTCAGCACTTAGGTGTTCTGCAAGAGCAGTTTTGTAAATACTTTCTTGAAGTGGACAAAGACAAATGTAATCAATGGATCAGGAACCCAGTTCAACGTTAAGCTGAACCCCACAAATATGCTGCTCTCTAAAGGAGAGGAAAGCCTTATCACCTTGTCACACGACAAGGAACTGCAGCACAAATTTTCGCAATTGTCAGTTGCAGACTTTTGGTTAACAGTGGGATCTGAGTTTTGTAAGTTAACACAACAGGCTCTTAAAGCTCTCATTTCTTTTTCATTTCTCATTTCATCCCAGCATTAAGCACAATCCAAAGTATCACTGAGTCCTGGCTTTCTGTTGAAGACATCTTACCTCTCTTCCTTTCTGCATTGCAGCCTGGAATTCCACTACTTTGTATAACAAAGAAACAAACACACCCCTTCCACTCATAAAATAGGACTAATGGATATTATATTGTTTGGTGTCATGTTTCCTACAATGTTTGTGAAGTTTTATTTTAGTTGCTTCCATTTGTACTATTTTTAACTTAAAATTAATACTTTTGAAACCAATACTGATCTGTATTCATCAAATCCCTTCTACTTTTTTATTAGTTTTTTGGAACATAGAGGATTTTCAGTTTGTTGTATTGTTTTAGTAAACTATGGGGAGATGAAGTAATTCTTTTCATAGCTCAGGCAGGCTCACTATGACAAAGTTTAAGAACCCTTGATATATAGAGAGATACAAATATATTTTTCACATTACCTCTGTTCCAATTGCATATTCCGGGTTTAAATAATCTTGAAATTTAACCAATTATTCATTCCAGATTTTAGAGTCTCCTATTTTGAAAGACAGCAGATGGCAAAATAATCTTTTGCCCAGGCCTGATGCCTTGTTCACATTCCTGGTAAGATGCTAGTATATTATTAACAAAGAAGCATACACTAATGATACATTGGCTTTCACACCGTAAGCAAATTCAGCCATGTTTCAATGATAAAAATTTAAAACCGCAAGTACATGAACTCACTTTGCTTAGTCATACACATTTTACACGACAGTTAGAACTGGCCCAACTACTGTTTTCTATAATGTCTGTATAGTGAATTGCATACTCAATTGTCCATATGTGGTAGACTGAAATGTAATTGACAATCTGTTATTAGGGTGACCAGATGTCCCGATTTTATAGGGACAGTCCCGATTTTTGGGTCTTTTTTCTTATATATGTTTCTTATATTGTCCCCCACCCCCTGTCCCGATTGTTCACATTTGCTGTCTGGTCACCCTATCTGTTATTGATAAAGCACTTTATCTTCTTCGGATGCCCAGGGAGGTCTTCATTGTACTGATATCTTTTGTTGTCTTCAGTCTGTGGGGTGCACCCTTAAACAGCTTAACTTACTTAACATAATAAAGTTTCTGCTAGTTTATTTTACATTTCACTTGTTTTAATAGCCCAAATTTAATACACAGATTAATTTAGTTTGTTCACATTGTAATAGGGACCAAATCTTTTATAACACAAGCTATGCTTTTGTTCTCTGATTTTTCTTTAGCACAAATGTACCATTTTAGGTTCCTTTGCAGTTGTTGCATAAACACTCGTTTTCATTTAACATGTGCATCACAAAATTTGTTGACTGCTAAAATAGAGGCTCCCAAGCTTCTGTGAGAATGTGTATTGCTCTTCCACGAGGAGCACTTTGTTTTTGGCAAAAGAGTAACAGAATTTTTAATCAAGCTCTTTAAAGTTAATTTGCTTGTGATAGCAATTCAACTTTTATTAACTGTGTGAAAGCTCTCTAATAACCCTACTTCTCATTAACATCAAATTAAATAGTATAAAATTAAATCAAAATGAAGTTTAACTGCAAGTATGTGCAAAAACTTTGAAGGTGCTAAGCTTTTATGATACAGTTCTTGGTTGTGCTTGGGAGACAAAGGTAGAAACCTATTGAAATTATTTGGTTATTTTTAACATTTTGCAACATAGCTAGACATTATATATATATATATTATATTTTTGACAGTTTTGCTAGCACATTCATAATTATATTTTAATATCTAATATCTGATATCTAATCAAGCTGTTTTTTAAAAAAAACCAAAGCAGAAATTGACATTTTGATAATATTACCTTTGCATTAATGTTGATGTGTTTCCCCTACAGTTTTAGCTTTGAAATTAAAAAAAAAATCCTGTGATTAATAGACGAGAATCCTTTTTGTTTACAATAGCATTGCTTGTTTATGCAGAAATATATGTACATATATTTGCAACTGAAGCCTTTTTGAACTTTGAAAGAATGAATTGGTATAATTATGTCTAAAACCCAATAGTGTGGTACATTTTTTTTTAAAGTAAAATTTGGCTTTTGTTGCAATTAAACAAAAAAAAAATCATTTGACACACAAAACAATGACACAGGACAACAGGCATGACATACAGGCTAAAGTTACAATTAAAGACAAATGATCCCAGAACTGTATTGATGTAAGCAGAGTCAGGATGAGCTATACCTTGACATCTGGTGGTGAGTTGTGGGAAAGGACTTCAGGGGCTGATCTCGTTTGCATGGGCACAACCACCCTGCCTAGCATGATGGGACTGCTTGCCCAAATGGTCACTTTGGCTGCTGTGGGATCCCCAGTCTCTTTGTTATTGGGGCAGGAGTAATAAAGTGGTGTTATCCTGGTTATGTGAATCAAGGACAGTAGAACTGAACTTGGCATTTTATGATGGAGGGATTCGACCTCAACTAAGTAGCACTTGCTAGGCAGGGGACATGGGTTCCAAAGTCAAGTGAGCAGGGGGGTGTCATTAAACACCAGCCTAGCTGTTGTGTAATAAGAGAGCTAATTTTGACTCCAGTAGGAGTTTTGCGGCAGAGCTGAAATCACTGTGTTAGGCCCACTTTGGGCTAGTGGTGCACTAGCACTGAGGCTCCTCTACTACTAGCTGAAATCACTAAGAGCTGTGTTAAGTAATGAGGGTACCTGAAGATAAATTGGTGAGTACCTAGCAGGATGGTTAGTGGGGTGGTGAGTGTCTAGCAGGATGGCTGGTGGAGCAGAGTGGCTTGCAGTGAAGACTGCAGCAGAATCCTATGGAGAGGGCATAGTAGTCATCTGTTGACACAAGCATGTAAGGTGCCCCCATATCCCCCCTTTCTGGCCATGTGGGAACTCTGGGGGGTGGCACTGACCAAGGGCAGAAACGGTGGGAGGGGTGACTTTTGGTTGCTGGGCTCAAGAACCACTCTGGGGCTGCACTGACCAGGGACAGAAACTGGGTTGCTGGACTTAAGACCCAGAGGCGGGTGGAGTGGGGGGAGGACACTACCAAACTTACTTGGGGGTGGGTGTTTTGCTCATGGTTTGTGTTAGGAATCCTGTTTGTGGTGTTTCCCCAACATAATGCCGCATTGTTTCTCTCTGTTATTAAAAGGCTTTTGCTACACTCAGACTCTGTGCTTGCAAGAAGGGAAGTACTGCCTCTTAGAGGTGCCCAGGGGGGTGTATTTGTCACAGGTCACTGGGTTGGGGCTCGAGCTGGTTTTGCATTGTGTTATTGGAACGGAACCCCTAGATACTGAACCCGGCCCTTGTTGCTGCCAACTCTGACAGGCAGAAGGGTTACATTTATAACTATACAATATAAGGAATTGAGAGCTTAAAGTTATTGAGGCAATTGTATTTGAGAAAAGAGACAGCTAAACAAAAGAAACATTTAAATAAGTAAGTTATTACCTTTTTATTTAAAACTTTTTAATAAGAATTGATAAAAATTCCTATAAAGTTATTTGCCCACTTTTTATATTAATTTAGTTAACTTAAAGCAATTTCCATTACTTCATATTACTTTTATTTTTACAATGCTGCTATTTAGAAATAAGGACAGCCCATGTTTCAAATATTAGTTAGTGGCTGGGAGTAGAAGCAGAGTCTGCATTTCTGTTGCCTGGCAACTGTATCTTCAGATAGCTATGAGAATTTCCAACTGTTTCATTCCAGAAGGGTTGAAATAATTCATTTACTGGTCTCATTTAAAGTAACATTACCACATGCAGCATTTGGATGATTTTTTTCATTGTTCAGTTTCTTCCTGCAATGAGGGTCTTTGTAATAAGTATAAGTTTTAATTTTTAAAACCAAGAGAGGGCTGAAGGGGCTGAGGGACACAGCCTAGGAAGGGAGGGAGGCATGAGCCAAGAATGATTAATTAGCTCTGTGGGGTCATTTTAAAGTACAGGCACCCACGAATTTAACAAGCAAACTGAGAGAGGATATAAAGGAAGGCTTACACCTCCCACCACAACAATAATGTTTCCTGGAAGGCAGGATCTGGGAGCTCTTGAACAAGAGGGGAGTTCAGTCTCCAGAGCCTGCTCAGCCTGGGGCTGCCCAGCCAGACTCTGAGGGAGCATATTGCCAGTGAGGGGCGAGGAGGCCAGGTGGGGGATGGTTACTGTGATTTCTCAGAGCTCTGTAACTGATCACAGAGACCCCTCAGACCCTGACATGGGTGGTGGGGCCTAAATACAGTTTCCTCTTCCAAAGCCCCTCTGTACTCAAGGATTCAGATCTGGAGTTTTCAAGTGTCCTGCCCCCTCCCTCCCCTGCTGTGTGTGATTCCCCCAGGGGGTCTCTGGCAGGGATGGGTGACAGGGATTCTGAGCTAAACAGTGAGTTAGGGAAGGGATTTTCCTCACTTCAGGGGGCTGATGGAGTAAAACTCTTGAGTTCCTCCATCCCTTACTCTTATTAGCATGTCTTCCCCTCTGCAGCCTGGTTAGGGGCGGCAGGGGTCCAGGTATTAACACAGTGGGGTCCCTGGGGCTGAGTGCCATTTTCTGTCTATAAACAGATTTTTACCCCACAGGGATTCACCAGGCTGAGTGGGGCTGGAGGTGAGAGGACACCCCAGAAATCACCCAGAAACCAGATCTCACATTCAATGCTACGAGTGTCTGGAGTACCCTGGGCTGGAGCTTGAACCATGCAGAGCTCACAATCCAGCTGTCTGTAGTGTCATAGAGAATAACATGAGGGGGAAAGGAGTCCAGGAGAGCTGGCTGTATTTTAAAGAATCCTTATTGAGGTTGCAGGAACAAACCATCCTGATGTGTAGAAAGAACAGTAAATATGGCAGGAGACCAGCTTGGCTTAACAGTGAAATCCTTGCTGATCTTAAACGCAAAAAAGAAGCTTACAAGAAGTGGAAGATTGGATAAATGACCAGGGAGGAGTATAAAAATATTGCTCAGGCATGCAGGAGTGAAATCAGGAAGCCCAAATCACACTTGGAGTTGCAGCTAGCAAGAGATGTTAAGAGTAACAAGAAGGGTTTCTTCAGGTATGTTAGCAACAAGAAGAAAGTCAAGGAAAGTGTGGGCCCCTTACTGAATGAGAGGGGCAACCTAGTGACAGAGGATATGGAAAAAGCTAATGTACTCAATGCTTTTTTTGCCCCTGTCTCCACAAACAAGGTCAGCTCCCAGACTGCTGCACTGGGCAGCACAGTATGGGGAGGAGGTGACCAGCCCCCTGTTTATTCCTATCACTACTTATTCCTTATACACACACACACAATCATTCATTCAAGTTCTGTATAGGTGTTATAGTTACCAGCCTAGAAGTTGCTCATGCCAAGTTACTGGCCAGGTATCTTGGTCATGAGGATGGAGCAAAGTCCATGTCAGGTGCACCTGATGCTCCTGGAGGTTGGCAGCAGAACCAGAGACTCAAAGTCCTCAGTCTTTAGAGTCCATTCTTATAGGAATTAATTCCTATGTTAGTCTATGGGAACTGTTTCATCCTGCTGTTGCTGACTCAATCAGCAGATGGCACATTCCTGGTGGCTCCACACTGTCCACAGTTTGTGTTTCTCATCCTTCCAGTTGATGGGGTGGATCCCAGTTTACCCTCCGGGGATTGTCTGGTGGTCCACTTGACACATTCTTCAGCCGCTGGATACTCCCTTTCTAGGCTGGCACCTCCCTAACCATTCATGTACATCAAGCATTCATCAGCATACATTCCATATCTTAACCATATTTTAATTTACTGTCTCCACCACTTTCGGGGTGTGTGCTAATTCATTTGAGACTTCCGGCCCTTTAATCACAGAGGGTGGGGGTCTGCTCCTAGGAGCCGATGCTGTTACAATGAAGTGAAAGTCACTTAACAGCTTATAGCATTTGTTTACATTGTATCAAGTACTTCAAGAACAAAGTCAGTTAACTTGTTTGTAAGTTTTACATAGTAATAAAGTAGCTTTCACAGGACAGATACAATCAATGGTTTCTACAGACAGTAGCTTACAAGTTTTAACAGAAGACCCAAGAGATTTTTGTACTTGGTGAAACTGTTGGATTTTAAAGTGTGGGGGACAAATTATGGGGGGGTCACTGTCACTTGGGGGAATCACTGTTAGTACCTTCTTTAATATCCCTACATAATCCCCCTTTTGACACTACGATGTTTATATAATCGTTAGTGTCACTTTCTTTTTAACCTGTTTAAGAGAAGGTACTGTGAGGCAACATGCGTTTGTGATTCCAATTTTGCGTACATTCTTTTTATCTGAAAACACATGCCACACATACTAATTATACAAATACAATTTAATATCAAGACTACTATCAAGGGGTGTAGCATTACTGATAGATACCAGTGGTAGTCGGGGACCATCCAGAGAATATATCATACCAGTGGTAGGTTGTAATTTGTTTCTCTGCGGTGGCAATTCATAACATGTCCCCATTGGCATGTATAATATGAATTGTCTGATTTCCTACTTGGTCATCTGTCTGTTCTAAAAATTTGGTCACTTCTTTGCTTTTAATTAGGCTATCAGTAAGATCTTGCCATCTAATTCCAAGGTCAATCGAGAAGTCGGCCAGCTCAGCTGTTAGTGTTAGCTGGGACCTTTTTGACCGCGGTAAATAGTAAGTGTGATTTCTAGTAAAAACAGTACTGACATTGCATTTACATTCATCTACTGGGGGGTTGCTAACACTCCTATCCTCCCAAAATACTTCCTCCCACGAGTGAATACATACACATTGTCCATTGTACAATACTTTGGTGTCATTATCCAATTCATCCCACATACATGATCCCAATGAAACATCTTTACTACAAGGCTCTGGGGCAACAGGTAAGGTGAGGCATACCCACTTTTGAGGAGTCCATTTGGTACAACCTCTAGTGTCCAATAGTTTTCCTCCCTCCCCGGCCCACTGGCTCGAGGTCCGAGGCAGCCAGAATGATCCCATGTGTAATATGGGGAGTGGGCTAACCTTCCATATCTTTGCCTCCAGAGACTGTTGATGTGCTATTTTTACAATTATTTCCCCAATTAACAAGTCTGGTTTCACAGTGCTGGAAACATACTGCATCCAGTCATATTGGTAAGTATCAAACAGAGATCTTTTTCTTTGTTTTAACAAATGCATTAAAACCTTAATATTACCTGAAATTACCCAAAACATTTCGTGTTCCAAAGTAGATAGGGCAAGTATCTGCATTTCAATGCATCCCATAGCTATAGCCGTTTGCTTTCCAATTTCTAGATTTTTCTTATGAAGTAACCAGGTGGTAGTATTCAGCCATTGCCACAGATTCCATTTGGCTTTTAGGTTACTCAGGCCAATTTGGACTAAGTCTACATTTGAGTGTACTTGTTTTTGTATCAGGCTGTCCTGTAGTTGAGCCAGGGAGCTTAATTTATTCTTAATAGTTTCCAAGTCTACTGAGTTTGCAAGTCCCGCTCCTGCTCCAAATTCACCTAGCATAGTATCCATAATATCTCTTTTAGTTCTGGGATGTGGTGTATCTGCGGGGGGGGGGGGAGGGGGGGACAGTTTGTGTGTCCTCATCCAGGCTTGCAGTATAGGGAGGGGAAAAGGCTTGCACTTTGGTTCTACTTTTGAGACAATTAATCTTGTCCAGTCCATGTCAATTTTCACTTCTACCAGCAGGGGGCTCACTAAAACTTTTACCTGAGCAGTCTGGATTTTAAATAAAGCTGGTTTTGCCATATTTAACGGGGTGTTTCTTATAAACACATGTTCTTTTTCCCATGTCCAATCACAACCATCAGGGAATAGTATCGTATGTGCGTGGTTTGGGCAGTAGACTATGATTACTGTTATAAGGGTTCCTGATGTCACGAACCCGTCCCATACATAGGGGAGCGAGGGGTAGTCTGAAAGCATTGTGGTATCTCCTACATACCCTTCTGTTTGCACCCCCACCATCCAATGTTTTTCCCATCCTACGGGGACTGAGATGTTTGCTTGTAGTCCCAGTTCCCCTTCCCCAACATATACATGAGTTTCCCCTAAAGGTGTTATTGTCAGATTAGTTTTCAAATCGACCCTTCTTAGGTGTATATCTGGTAGGTGTGTTGGGGTCCATGGTATGTTGTCTATGTGTGAGTTGCTGTGCATTTGTAATGCGGTGAGGATTGTTTTACCTTGTCCCAGGTATACTGGAGCATGGATAGCTTTGTTTGGGTTTGGCGTGGGTGTGCCCGGGTGAGTGTGTTCTTTGGAGATAGGTAGCATCTTTATCATCGGGACTAGGGCGAATGTTGTGATCCAGACCAAGAACTGCTGCTGCTTTGTGTTCCATTTCGCTGGAGTCATCGTTTTGTCTGGTTTCCCACTGCCCTTAAAAAAAATAAAAATAAAGCGGAGATAGGATTAGACCCGGCGGTCTCAGCAACCGCGTTTCGTGCCCGATAGTTCTGCAGGGATAAAGATACACCATGTCCACAGGTCCTGGTTCGCGAATGCTATCGGGGTGTTGTATCTGGAAATATAGTTGCAACAGAATAAAATTAGTTTATGCAAACAACTTCATTTGTTAAATGTGAACCCACTTTAATTTACCATTTTTGTCTATGCGGTAAATGAGAGGGCTGAGGCGATCAACTATGGAGTAGGGACCGGTCCATTTTGACTCCAGTGTGTGATCCCTTTTGCCCAACTTCAAATACATTACCTGATTCCCTGGTTCCCACAGTAGGGAATCCCCATTCTTATTCTGATCCATTTTTGTATTTATGAGCTGAATGACTTGGCTTATCCTATGCTGCAGGGTGGCTTTGTCTTCCTGCAACTGTTTTAACCACTGCCAGTGCTCATGAGTTGCAAGCGGATTGTTCGTCTCTGTGTCTGCCGCTTGTTCTGGGTTGATGACCAACCTCATTGCCTGTCTGAAGAGGATCTGGTATGGCTGGATCTTAGTTCTCAGCCTGTTACTGCTGCGAATGGCTGCTAATATTAGCGGCAGTTTCTCCGGCCAGTTTTTACAGGTGTTGTCTACAACTTTCCTAAGGGCTTCTTTAATAGTGCGGTTCATCCTCTCCACTTGTCCTGAAGACTGCGGTCTGTATGGGACATGGAGTTTGTATGAAACCCCTAATGCTTTAAGCAGTAGAGTAAATATGTCTTCCACAAAGGATCCTCCGTTGTCTGAGTCAATAATCTCAGGAGTCCCATATTTGCAAACCACTTCAGAGAACAGTTTCTTAGCGGCTGTGCGGGCGCTATTGCTCCTAGTAGGGAAAGCTTCTACCCAACCTGAAAAGGAATCTATGATTACAAGTAGATATTGAAATCCTTCTTTACTCCTTGGCAATTTATCAATGAAGTCAATTTGGATTCTATGCCAGGGTCCCAGCCTTCTTTGATGTAGCATCTGAGGCTGGTGTGGAGGACGAGCTTTATCTTTGGCACACTGTATACAATTCCTGACCCATGTATCCACATCATCTCTCATCCCCTTCCATTCTGCCACTTGCTTTAACCTTCCCAGCGTCCCTTCCACTCCTTCATGCATGAACTGATGAGCTATGTTCACCAGTTCCTGTCTTTCAATTCTTCCTGGGACGCGGACTGCTTCTAATACCTTATTTTCCTGCCTTCGGGTCACCGCTGCTGTCCCTTCATAATCTCTGGCTATGGCATCAGCACGGTTATTCCATACTGTTTCAGCTGCGGAGCCTTTTCCATGTGCCTTGACATGTTTGATTTTAAGCTGGTTGGGATGAGAGGTAACCCAGGCATAAATCCATCTCCATTCATCTATATACGCTATCTCTTTCCCGTCTGCGGCTTTCCAATTGTTCCTCTGCCAATCAAACCTCCAATATTGCACCCCATTTACACAGTAATTGCTGTCAGCATAGATGTATACAGTCTTGGGGCAGTTCTCTGTTTCATATTGTTTTAGGACTTGGTATATGGCATGGAGTTCAGCATGTTGTGCTGAGCCATGATCCAAATACCCCTTTAGTACCTCCTCTTCTAAATTGATGGCTTCATATCTGATTCTCTTCTTACCGTGCACCACCATGGAACTGCCATCGGTGAACCAAATATGTCTCTCCTGACCCATGGTATCCAATTCTTTGGGGGGGGTGGTGGTGCTTGGGCTTGTGCTATCCTCTGTTCTAGTGTGACTGCTGGACATACATGCTTAGTCCCCTTTTCAATAAGAGCATGTGTCAGCATGTCAGGTTTGGATACTGTGTCAGCCCGGACTCCTCTGTTTACCAGTGTTAGAGTCCATTGTGCCATTCGGGTGTTGGACACCCTGCCTCCTATTAGTTTTCCAGATAGGATGTATTTCAGAGGCGTATGTGTGCTTTGTATAGTAATTGGGGCACTGCCGGTGAGTGGCTCGAAAGACTGAACTGCCCATACGGCTGTCAGGCATTCACGTTCACAGGCGTCAAAATTTAGTTCAGCTCCCTGTCGTTTTTTAGATTCATAAGCCACAGGTACCAATGTCTGGTTTTCATTTTGTTGCAAGAGAGTAGCTGCCATGGCCACCTCATTAGCTGCTAACCGAATGACAAATGGTTTAGATTCATCCGGGAAGCGTAAAGCAGGGGCTGCTAGGGCTTTTTGTTTCAGGATATTTAAAGCGTTCTCCTGGTCTGGACCCCATTCCCAATGTGTCTTCTTTTTTAGCAGTTTCCATAAAGGAAGCGTGATCTCTGCATATTTATAGATATGGGGTTGTAGAAAGTTAAATCCACCCAGCAAAACCCTTAAGGAGTGCACATTGGTAGGGGCTGGCATTTCAATTAAAGCCCATACCTTCCTTTGATCTACCTGCCTTCCCTCCTGGCCAATGATAATACCTAGGTAGACGACCTGGGTTTGCACCAATTGTGCTTTTTCCAGGCTTACCTTGAAGCCGGTGTCCTGGATCAATGCAAGGATGTCCTCTGTAAGTCTTTGCACCTGTGCCTCGAGTTGGCCAAAAACCAAAATATCATCCACATAGGAAAAGACGAATGGTCAGTCAGAGGGACTTAACTGGTCCAGCATATCTAGCACATGTCTGTGGGCGATAGCTGGAGAGTCTTGGAATCCTTGGAGTAGGCGCTGAAATGTGTACTGCTGATCTCTGATGGTGAAGGCAAACCGGTCCTGTGAATCAGGATGTAATGGGATGGCAAAGAAACAGTAAGCCAGATCTATAACTGAAAAATACCTGGAGGTGGCTTGCACCTTTTGGATGACTTGTGTCATATCTGCCACAGTGGGGGCCATGGATATACTTCCTTTGTTGATTCTCCTATATCAATGGTTAGTCTCCAGGATTGCCCGTCTGCCTTCATGACTGGCCAGACAGGGGAGTTAAAAGGGGAGTTAGTTTTTCTAATCACTCCCTGCTCTTCCAGGTCCTGAATGATTTGGACGAGCTGTGTCTCTGCTTCCCTGGGATACCGATATTGCTTCTGTGGGGACACCAGTTCACCTACAATTTTAACACAAGCGTTAATTCTACCACAATCTGTTTTTTATGGGTCCAGACCGTGGGGAACTTTGAACGCCATTTCTCCTGCTGCTCTGCGGTGAGGGCAGCAATGAGCTTATCACTTTTGGCAGTGATAAAGTTGTCACAGATTGCTGTAGGGAGATAAGGTGGAAGGGTTTCAAGTCTCCATAAGGCGCTTCTGGGGAGATCAATAATAATGTTATTTTTAAACAGCCAGTCCGTGCCCAGAATCATGGCATAGGTCATATGCTTTGTCTGAATCAGGCTCCCGGTGGTGTGGAATCCTTGAACAGAGAATGGTACCTGCACCCATTCTTATCCTGGGCTAGGTTTTCCCTGAAAAGACTGAAGCATAATGATTTGCCCTCTGGTCCCTGTCTGTGGAGCAGTTTTGATTAGAGAGACGGAGGCTCCGGTATCAATTAGAGCCAGCATAGGAGCTTGATTTCCCTGCTGGACGTAGATATAGGGTCTTCCTCCTGGATCCCATGTCAATTCCCCTATAAACCTCCACTGTTGGGCTCCTATGCCAAGTGGGGGTTCTACATCCAGTGGGCTTCCCTAGTAATATTCCTGATCATTTGAAGGAGGGGGAGGTGGCAGGTCCATCAGGTTGTTACCCCCAAAACGTTTCCTCTCTGGCCCTGCAGTCTGAGAATTTCCTTCATAATATCAGACATGGGGGCTCTATCCCATTTTTCTCTATCCCCTCCCAGCTGTAATAATAACTTCCATGCCATGCGGCGCACATCAGAGGTGGGTCTTTCTAGCTGTTTAGCCCCGTCGTCTGACTGAGACTTTTGAAGGTCTGGATATAGCCGACCCCTGAACTGAGTATCTCCCTGTCCCCTGAATTTTCCCCTTGAGTGTCTTCTGCAGGATCCTGCAAATCCCTTGGTTCCACTTTCGTTTGAGAAAGTGACTGTCGGCTCCATTGACGCTACATATGCAACCATTTCTTTTTTTATTTGGGGTTTAGGTCCTGCATGTGTGGTAATTTATTGTACCATTCCCCTTAATTCTTCTAGCATTGCAGGGTCCCCGTGCTGCCAAACCACAAGTTTCCCTGAATAATATGGTAATAGTGATGCAGCACAGTCTCTCAGAGCCGAGACTGAGAAAGGTAGTGTGTATAGATTGCTAACGCCAGTCACTGTTACCAGACCGGACATTACTTGCATTAATGCCCACCGGGTGAGGTAGTTTTCCGGGTCCTCATTGGGGCCCTGGGTGGAAGCTACAGCTTGGGCTATGAAGTTTCTCCTACCTATTTGTTCCCTGAACATTGCCATTAGAGATAATTAGTTGGCGGGCTCAGTTATTCTAATGCGGTCCAGGGTAGCTCTTATGTCTGGAGCCGCACATATCCCCATAAGCCGGTAGAGTTCTGTAGTGGTCAGTGCCTCTCTCCCGGTTAATAGGAAGGCATCGGTACACCATCGGGAGAAGGATTCCCTGTTCAATATACCTAGGTGATCAGCCATTGCCTTTAGGTCGGCTGCTGACACTGGGATAGTTATTTGTTCGTTACCCCCACCCTGAGCATCTGCTCTGGGGGTAGTTATAGTGCGCCGTTCTAAAGCTGCCACCGGGGCTACAGGACCCTTCTGTGGGTTATCCCAAATGTCTCCCTCATAGACTTCTCGGGGGTCCCATATTTCTGCTTCCCAATCTGCTAGAATTTGACAGTCATCAGGGTTCCATTCTCCTGATTTGACAGCTGCTACTTGGCGGGTAGCAAAACCTAATTTTTGTTTCAAGTGTTTAATACTAGAATCGCAGTGTTAGGTAAAAAGCAAGTCCTTACTCACCTCTCCAGCACCTGAGTTCGTGCGGAGTTGGTATGGAGCTCACAATCTGTCAGAGACCAGACACCAATTCGTTGATCAACGGGCTCACACTATCCTTAGCTTAAAAGGCTTCGGAGTAAGTGTGGCAAGTTTATTAGGGGTGAGCATCAATATTTATACACAGAAGTAAACAAAGTGATTAACAGATCATAATGGTCATGCATAATCAATCAAGATTCTACAGGATAAAACAGGTTAAAATGTAGATTCAAAAAGACAAAAGGGGAGATGGCTACTTAAGGGGAAGGGGGTGTCATGAGTAGTTCGCAGGTCAGAGCTTTGATTAAAAGTTCAGACAGAGACATCAAGTCTGGGTTAAGTTTAAGCTCATCAAAAGTTCAGACTCAACATTCCTCCATTTGTAGCTTTGGGATAACTATTTACCAAAAGCTACACCCCATTTTAAGGAGCCAAGGGCCGCTTGGCAATTTCAGCCTGGGCCAACTCGAAGAGAGTAAGGCCCTTGGCTGAAGTAGGAAAAGAATAAACTGACCCACATGAGTCTATGAGGGAGGGGACACACTGAATACAGCAACACAGTATTATAAGGATTACTATGGCCCCAACAATACCCACCAAGAGTTTTTTAACCCACCCAAATCCAGGCAGCCAATTCCATAAGGCTCCCCACCAATCATAAGGTGGCTGGCCAGAGGAGTAGTTCTTAGCCATTTCCCTTAGATGTTTGGTACGTTGAAAAGTGTCAGGGTAGGTGTCATTTACAAAAACACAGCATTCTTCATTTATGAGGGCGCAAGTTCCTCCCTGGACTGCTAACATTATGTCTAAAGCCATTCAGTTTTGCAAAGCTAACTGGCGCAGCTGGGGCATTTCCCCGGCCTGATTCTCAAATAGGGTCGCAGTTTCATTGGTTAAAGACTCTAGTAGTCCCTGTAGACGGATGACACCACCCCTCAAGCTAATGAGACCAGCCCACCGCTGCCACGACAAACCATCACGGATATTAATATCTCTGAAGGTTTCACGGATGTTACGAACGTGGGGAAAATGAGGGGGAGTGAGGGAGATGCGAGAAGGCGGTGTTAGCCACGCTAAATAACATGACCCTGCCCAATCAGGGGAGAGAAACTAATAAGCTTTGGGCCCGCACACCCAGTATGTTCCATACAATGCGTTTCGGGTATTCCATTGCTCAAAGTAGGAGGTAACCCACCACCCGTTGGACCACTGTTCCCCTGGTAATGCAGAGGGGTCGTTGTGCAAACTGCAGAGGCACAATTTGGTAGTGGTGTTTTCAAAGTGCAGTGTAGTACTGCTTGAGCAGTTGTAGAAGGCAATCGTATATCCCTTAACAATTAGTTGGACACCCTCGTGATCTGAGCAGGGCTTCTTAAAAGCTGACTCTGAAGGCTTGCCCACCCATGAAAAAGTTGGATCGGGGTGAGGGATCCACATATGGGATAAGTGGGATGCGCAAGGCTTGAAGCCAAGATTTTTACTAAAGGCGGTGCCATTAAAATACATGTTGCATTTACTTGTTCCCACAAAAGTTGACCCCTTTTCTTTAACAAAACACAGTGATCCTGTCTGATTGGTTACCCTGAGATATCTGTTAATTGGCACTCCTGTTTTGTCCCATGTAAGATTGTGTTGGACTGGATTTTTTTCTCTAGCCGGTGGCATCCAAGTCATATTAGCAGTGGTCAGGGGAATGGGTGTGAAGGGGAGTCCCTGTTCTGCATTTACTGGAAATTGAGTACATACCCAGCAATTACTTCTATTTCCTAAAATACGAGTTTTAACCTCGTGGGAATATCTAATAAAAGCATTATCTTTATAAGCAGAAAATAAACTAAAAAGGCATAATAAAAAACATAAAGTTGTCAGAATAAAAGGTCCTCTCATTTTTGCCGAGTCAATTTAAGTCTGATGTCTGAAAGAGGTAAGCTGGTCCACTGGTCGGAGGCAGTGTCCTCAGTGGTGGCAAGAGCTGCTGGTCCATCACCGTGGTCCACTACGGCTGGCTTGACGTGGGAGTGGTGGATCCAGGATTTGCGTCCTTCCAGGAACACTGCAGTCTGGGTTGTTAAAAGAACCTGGTGGGGTCCAGTAAACCTCGGCTGGAGGGTGTCGCCACGAACAAACTTTTTGGCCCAGACGAAGTCCCCTGGTTGGAACGGGTGGATCTGTTCTTCCAGCGGCACGGTCTGGGAAAACTGCGAGGCTTTCCAAAGGGTACGGAGGCGAGCCTGTAGGGAGAGAAACTGGCACGCGGTCATATGATCCCCTCCCAATAGTGAAACATCAGCACGTGGTAGCACCCCGCCTTTGAAAGGGGGGTGTCCATAGAGCAGTTCAAAGGGGGATAATCCCAATACATGGGTTGGGCGAGTACGAAGGTGAAACAGGACCAAGGGAAGTACCTGAGGCCACTTTAACCCTGTTTCCTGACAGTATTTAGCCAATGTAAGCTTAAGCTCCCTATTCATACGCTCAACTTTCCCGCTAGACTGGGGGTGGTAAGGTGTATGAAAGGAGTGTGAAATGCCCAGTCCTTGTTCTAAACGGCCAAGGACATGACCAGTAAAGTGGGGTCCGTGATCTGAGTCAAGCACGAGAGGGATGCCAAAACGGGGTACAATGTCTCTAAGGAGAATCTTCGCCACTGTGGCAGCAGTACAATTAGCAGTAGGAAAAGCTTCGACCCATGAAGTCAGAGGGCAAACCAAAACAAGGAGGTGCTTTTTCCCAAAAGCCTTTGGCATATCTGCAAAGTCAATTTGAAGATGTTGAAATGGAGCAGCAGGCGGAGGTCTTCCACCCTTAATTTTGTTAAGAGGCGGAGCAGGTCCATTACGCTGACATGTGCTGCATGCTTTCACTATTGACAGGCAGTAGGGTTGAATGCCTGGAGCATACCAAAAGCGAGCGATGGTGTCCACAAGGGCGTGCGTGCCGTAGTGACCCCCCTTATCATGGGGCCAGCGAACTGCCACGGGGTATGTGGAGCGAGGGAGGCAGGCTCGGCCATCCGGCATAAGCCAGGTCCCTTTGACCAGAGTGGCTCCGAGGCTCTCCCACGACTGTAGTTCAGCAGCGGGTACTGGTACGGGGTGCGGTGGAGTAAAGGAGGAGGTTACAATAGCCAAAGTGGGCATGGCTAAGGGTAAGACGGCAGCCGTCTTGGCGGAGGCGTCAGCCAGGGCATTCCCACGGGTGACGGGGCTATCATCTTTAGTATGGGCCCGGCAGTGAACTACAGCCAGGACCGAGGGTTCTTGGAGGGCGTCCAAAAGCTTGTGGATGAGGGGGAGGTGCTGAATGGGTTTACCGGCAGCTGTCTGGAAACCTCAAAACTTCCAGAGGTGGACGTGACAATGCACAACTCCAAAAGCATACTTGCTATCAGTAAAAATGGTAACGGTCTTACCAGCGGCCAACTGGCAAGCTCGGGCCAGGGCATAGAGTTCGGCGGCTTGGGCTCCCCAGTTGCCTGGCAGTGAGGCGGCCTCTTGAATGTCCCATTCAGAGGTGACTGCATAACCAGTGAAACGCTTGCCATCAACATAGAAGGAGCTTCCGTCCGAGAAGAGGATGCAATCAGGGTTCTCCAGTGGCACGTCAAACAGGTTGTTCCTTATCTGTAAGATGCTATAAACTACTTCCACACAGTCGTGCTGATCCTGGAGGACTGGCAGGTCAGGAAGCAAGGTAGCTGGATTAAGGGGCCCACACCTTTCAAAAATTAGGTTAGTGTCTTCTAAGGGTTCAGCCTCTAGCTGTTGCTGACGATGGGCCGAAAAGACTTGGGTTGTGCCCCTATGCAGAAGGGCTGACAAGGCATGAGAGGTCCAAACCATGGTAAAATGACCCAGGGTCAGGCTCTTTGCCTTTGTGATCAGCAGGGCAGCTGCTGCCAGAGTCCGGGTGCAGGATGGGGTTCCCTGAGCGACAGGGTCGATCTGCTGAGAGTAAAAAGCAAGCGGGAAATGGTGGGGCCCGCTCAGCTGGGTAAGGACGCCACTAGCAATTCCGCCCCTCTCGTGGACAAAAAGGTGAAAGGGTTTGCTGTAATTGGGGGGGGCGGAGAGACATGGAGGAGGCCACACTGTCCTTGAGTAACTGAAAGGCTTGGATCGTGTCTGGGGACCACTGCAAAGGGTCAGGAGCAAGGTTAGCAGTGAGTCGGTGGAGCGGTTTGCTTAACTCCCCGCAGGACGGCAACCAGGGGCGACAGAAGCCAATTAATCCTAAGAAACCTCGAAGTTGTTTCTTGGTGTTTGGCAGAGGGCAGTTTTGGATAGTCTTTATGCGGACTGGGTCCATTTGTCTCCCCTCTGGGGTTAACAGGAAGCCCAGATATCGGACCTTCTGTGAGACCCACTGAATCTTGTTAGGGTCTACCCTGTGGCCTCTGGTGTGTAGGTATAATAAAAGTGCCTTACCATCGATGCGGAGGGCAGCTTCTTCACGGTTACCTAATAGGATGTCATCTACGTATAGGACTAACGTGGATCCCTGCGGACTGGTGAAGCCTTCCAAGTCGTGGCGGAGGCATTGGCTGAAAATCGTGGGGCTGTCTCTATATCCTTGAGGAAGTCGTTGCCAGACATAACTTTGTCCCTCCCAGGTGAAACCAAAGAGATACTGAGAGTCTGGGTGCACAGGAATGCTGAAAAAGGCTGATTTTAAGTCAATAACAGTGAACCACTCAGCATCCCAGGGGATTTGGCTGATGATAGTAGCTGGATCAGGAACTACTGCATGAAGAGGGACCACATACTGATTAACAACCCGTAGATCCTGTACAAAGCGCCAACGAATAGGGTCTCCGTCCTTTTTAGGAGGCTTTTTGACAGGCAGTATAGGGGTGTTACAGGGAGTGCGCTGAGGGCGGACTAGCTTTTGTGCAATGAATCCCTCGATAATGGGGCGGATGCCCTCCCGGGCTTCCAGCGACAGGGGGTATTGAGGGACTGACGGGGGGGGTTAAGGAGGGCTTCACTTGAATCCTTACTGGCTCTGCCGAAAGGAGCAGGCCAACATCAGTGTCAGAAATTCCCCAGAGGGTTAAAGGCAAGTCAGTGAGGTCAGGGGAGAGAGAGGGGGGGGTTTCCCAATTACCCTGAGTTGGGGCAGAATCTCCTAACACTGTCATCAATAATCCTACCCCTTCAGGAGTGCAGGTTAAAGTAGCCTCAAGCTTACAGAGTAAATCCCGGCCCATCAAAGGGATCGGACAAGCTGGGGGGAAAAGAAAACGGTGAGAAAAACATTTATCAGCATAAATAACATTTAGAGGCAAAGTGAGTCCCAGAGACTGTGGGTTGCCCTCCACCCCAGTTGCAGTTTTAACCTCAGAGGATAGCCAGGGAGAGGGGGCATGATTTAAAAGAGAGAAAGTAGCTCCAGTATCAGTGAGGAAAGAGACAGGCAGTCCTTGGACTGAAAGGGTTAGACGAGGCTCTTTGCTGGGAGGGGAGAAAGTGAGGAAGGAGCCCGCTAAAGACATTAAGGAAATAAGACCATCACATTGTTTGCCTTCGCCCCCGGGGTACCGTCATTGAGGAGGCTGAGTTTGCTGCAGCTGCTGCTGTTGCCCGTAGTTGATCCAGGCCTGAGGAACGGGCTGGGCTGGTGGTGCAGGGGTGTATTCGTCCCTGATGTAAGTATCTGCGGATGCGACCGGACCCTCTGGGCGTCCCCAGGGGAGGGATATGCATCCTGCTGCATTTGCTTGATCTTTTGCCTAGTAATTACTCCTCCCGAGGTGTGCCCTTCCATTTCCCCCTTATCCCTCTGCAGAGATTCCGATCTGGAGTCCTGCAGATTCCCCTCTGCGCCCTGGAGAGAGTCCCCCTGCGGAGGAATAGGGGCAGGTGCAGTGGGGACCAACTGACGAGTCAAAACACGCCGTGGTTTACACCCTTCATTGAAATAACATGGAGGGGATTCACTCTCGGGAGAATACCTGACTGCCATAATTTTTAAAGATTTCCACAGCTCTGCTGCTGTGTCCCAACAAAACCAGTAACATAACTGTCCCGGATGGTCTTTTTCGATCTGGCTCCTTACTCCTCTTAAGGCAGCCTGTTCGAAAGAGCCATACGAAGGCCACCTCATCTCCGGGTCGGCCAATACCGCGGTATACCCAGTCCAATTCCTTACACACAGTGTGTACAACTTCCTCCTAGACATTTCTGTCTGTACTGGGAGTTTCCCTTCGTTCCATAACTTATTTACAATCCCCAACGGACTCTCAAGAGGCACGCTAGTCCCTTGACCCATGGTGTATGACAGGAGCCCTCCAACTGGCGTTTATCCTGCTGTCCAGTACACGACCCCTCAATATTGAATTGGCTGGGAGAAATCTCCCGTGGCGCCTGCCAATTCGTATATGAGTGGTCTGACCACTGGACAGAGGCACCGCACCAGAAGGAAATCCCGGACGAGCCCCCAAATTGTTAGGTAAAAAGCAAGTCCTTACTCACCTCTCCAGCACCCGAGTTCGTGCGGAGTTGGTATGGAGCTCACAATCTGTCAGAGACCAGACACCAATTCGTTGATCAACGGGCTCACACTATCCTTAGCTTAAAAGGCTTCGGAGTAAGTGTGGCAAGTTTATTAGGGGTGAGCATCAATATTTATACACAGAAGTAAACAAAGTGATTAACAGATCATAATGGTCATGCATAATCAATCAAGATTCTACAGGATAAAACAGGTTAAAATGTAGATTCAAAAAGACAAAAGGGGAGATGGCTACTTAAGGGGAAGGGGGTGTCATGAGTAGTTCACAGGTCAGAGCTTTGATTAAAAGTTCAGACAGAGACATCAAGTCTGGGTTAAGTTTAAGCTCATCAAAAGTTCAGACTCAACAGCAGTGATTATGGTTTTCCGGGGCTTTGCCCTGTTCTAATGTTAATTTCTTAATCATGCCTTGCAGGACCTGGTTTTCTTTGATTAAAGCCTGATTTTTTTTCTCTGTCTTTATAGGCTGTCACCTGGTCCGTCAGGAATCTCTCATTACTTTTACTTTCCTGTAAGGCATGTTTTATCATTTCCATTTGATTGTGGGAATTTGTTGCCATTACTTTCCAATTTTCTACCCCTTTTTCCAATTGGGATAGTTTTTCTTTTAGAGATATTTTCTCCTCTTTACAGGCTGTTAGGCGGAGGTAGCTGTCATTACAAGCCTCCCACAGCAGCCAGATCCCTGCAGCGTCTCTTTTTGCTGCATTTGGGGGTTTACATATGAGGATATATTGGGCCAATCTATCCTCTAGATCTGAAATAGAGCAAGCATCTGCAAGGGCTTGTTCAGTCCAAGGACTGTGCCCATATCTCTGAAGGATTTGTTTAAAAGGTGTTATTTCTTTTACAAAAGGTGAGGTTGGAGCTCCTTCAAACTCCATTCCTCCCTCTGAGACTGTTCTCCCTTGTCTTTTCTTAAACATTTTTAACGTGTATAGTGTCCTTTGTTACCCCTGAACCTTTGCAGCGAGTGACACAGCCTAAATTATCTTATCCTGCTACCCCTGGTCTCGTTCAGTGAGCAGCTTTACCTTGCCCTATAGGCTCTTGTTACCCCTGATTTCTCAGTGAACACTTTGGATATGATTAATTGTAGCTTAAAGTTTCTATGAGCTCTTTTATGAAGCCTCTACCCTCCGGAGGTCAGTAGGCTTTGGTTAACCAAAAATAGAACCGCTCGCTATAGAGCCGGCTGTGTGCACACCAATGTTTACAATACCTGAGGCTTTTTTACCAATAATCCCCGAAGGTACTAACAGTGATTCCCCCAAGTGACAGTGACCCCCCATAATTTGTCCCCCACACTTTAAAATCCAACCAAGTACAAAAATCTCTTGGGTCTTCTGTTAAAACTTGTAAGCTACTGTCTGTAGAAACCATTGATTGTATCTGTCCTGTGAAAGCTACTTTATTACTATGTAAAACTTACAAACAAGTTAATTGACTTTGTTCTTGAAGTACTTGATACAATGTAAACAAATGCTATAAGCCATTAAGTGACTTTCACTTCATTGTAACAGCAACGGCTCCTAGGAACAGACCCCCACCCTCTGTGATTAAAGGGCCAGGAGTCTCAAATGAATTAGCACACAATAAATGTGGCATCTTTGCCTTATCCCTCTTAATAAGAAACTGGTTTCTATTCTATTGGTATAACACAATTACGTCCTGAATACTGTCAAGTGACAGATCATCGCAGTGTTGCACAATATCCCTCTGTAAGGTACTTTGATCTGCAGCCCTATCCTGGGGCTCACTCTTCAATCAGTCCAGCAGGGGTTATCACAGTATGCTGCACAAATTATCTCTCAGCCCTTTCTGGGCTTCCTCGAATTATCCCTGCTAGTTAAGCAGTCCTGGCCCTGATGTGGGGCCACATCCCCCAGGGATACCTCTCTGGAGACTCTTCACCTCTCTGGGCCTTTCTGGCCCCAGCTCTTCATCTGGGCCACTAAAAGAGTTCAGTTCCCCTTCTTGGGTGCATGAAAGTCCAAGCCACTTTCACAGTGGCTGATAGGGGACACCCAGGCCCACTCTCTACTCCAGGTCCCGCCCAGGGACCCTATAGATAGCAGCCGTCCGCCATGTCACTTTAAATACACTGCATCACTGCTACAACTGCCTGGGCCACTTCTCCATGGCTCCAGCATATTTTTCATTCTTACCCCAGCACCTTACCCTGGTAGAAGCCCAGCAGCCAGCCCAGAGCACCATCCACTCTCATCCAGCTCTAGCAAGGAACTGAACTTGCTCTGGCCCTGCAGCACTTTTTATACTAGCCTGCTGGGCCCTGACTGGCTCCTTTTCACATAGCCACTCTAGACAGCTTGTAGGCCCTCTCTCTACTGCCTTTTTCCGAGGTGGGGTGTGGCAGGGCCACAAGGCTTCCAGCACAGGGCCTCAGGGCCTAGTCCACCACATCACAGTGCCTTTATGTGATGCATTCAGCCAGGCAATGTTTACTTAATGTCATGAATTACCCCTCTAGTGCTTGCTTCCTGAGCATTAATTGCAAGGATCAAATATTCCTACCTGTAGCCACTGTGTTTCAATGTTAGCACTAAGCGATGTATGTATGTATGTCATAAATAAAGGCTTATTTTATTTCAAAGACTCAAGTTTAATAACAGGACAAAACAAAAACTTTTGGTCAAACAGGGACAGGAAAATGAGGAGCATTCTCAGGGTTCGGGCTCTCACAGCTGGGTGTAACTCCAGCTTTCATTGGAAAACCAGTCCCTAGGCGTGGAGTGCAGGGGGTACTGTGAGGGACCAGGAACACATGAGGAATGTGGTGGGGGAGTTTGGGGAGAGCATGGACCAGAGTTCTGTAGTAGCTGAAGGGGGAGTCAGGCACAGATGTGCTCTGATTGCAGGCTAATGAGGGACTTCAACATCTCCGTCTGGCCCTCCAAGAGCTTTATCATATGCTCCTGCCCGGGTCCTTTCCCAGCTATCCAGCCTGAGTCTTTCATTGATTGTCTCCCTCCATGCTCTTGTTTTGTGAATTGCTTGTAGCCTCCCTCAGAGACAGCCGAGGAGGGACCACAACCCGCCCATTAGGCTGCAGAGCCAGAGAAGCGGCATTCATTAACAAACTTCAAATGTGGTCTTCACATGTGCAACATGGATTTTTTTTACATGTTTTCAATACTGTCAGTGCAAGAGCAATGATTGTGGACACACTAGTCGACACAAGGAAAGTTGTGTGGACATACTCCACTGATGTTATTATGTCGATGATCATAAGTTGCTTTAACTTAAGTCAACTTTACTCTGATGTGTAGACATGGCTTTAGGCAGGAACAACAGCAGCATTGTCTAGAAGTTGGGATTCCTGGTTTTCACCCAGGCAATGTTTTTTCGACTCCCAGTGGGGGAAAGAAGCAAGATTTTGCTCAGCAAGAAGCCAGGTAGTGTAAACAGCAGGTCCATCTGTCCATCCACACATCCTATGATTGGCTGGGGTCTGTGCGATACCTCACACAATGGGGATCCCAATGTCTGTATGGTGCCTGGAACAAAGAAGGCCCTTGTCTCAGTCAGTGTTTGTACAGTTCAAGTGAAAATTGTGTCCTTCATCTTGATTGGGGTTTCTGCAGCATGTGGCACAATGGAGCCCCTGATCTCAGGCAAGGTCTGTGCTGAAATTGGTTATCCCAACTCAGTCCAGAGCATCCCAGATGTGCAGAGGAGAGGTCAGTGGTGTAATGGTTACACTTGACTTTGAGTCATGTGCAAATTTTGATGGGATTTCAACACACCTAGTTTTTATTTTATGATAATTATCATTTTGCAGCCTTGTCTGGTTTAATCTCAATCTTTTCCTTATTACAGTATATTACAATTATCCTTTTATTTTTATTTCCCCCTTTAATTCAATCTCTGTTTTCTTCATTTCATTATTATTCTAAGTTAAGGAATGTGCAGCAACAAAAACTGACACAAAACTTTTGCTGCCCCATTCTGTGCCCATCCAGCAGGAGTATAGAACAAACACCTCCTGGAGCAGGGATTATAACAATTCAGCCTGTGAGATAAAGATGCATGTTCCCAAGGGTTGCTGTCTTTTTCAAGTGGCACAAGGCATAAGGGTGACACTGGGGAATTGAAATGGGGGGGGGGGTGGAATTTACGGGGCGGGGGGTGAGGGCCAAGGGATGAGACTGTGCGGATGAAGGTGAGCTATATGGCACCACAGTAAAAACTGAAAAATGTTTCATGACCATTTTATTAGATTTAACTCATGTTTTAAAATCATCTCACAAATTAAAGTTGGCTATTCAAGCCTACTATGAAGCACTACATCTACATCCTTCTTGGTTTCTTGTAATTTTGCACAACTCTGTTAATTAACTTCTTGACTGCAGTGTGTTCATCTTTGGTGGCTTCTCATGTGTCTGGTACTTCCAGTCCTTCATGATATGCTCGTGATCAGGCAGAAGGTGACTTCTTTCAGAACACAAAATTCTATTCAATGAGGAAAAAGAACAGATCATAGAATCACAGGGTTGGAAGGGACCTCAGGAGGTCATCTAGTCCAACCCCCTGCTCAAAGCAGGACCCATCCCCAGACAGATTTTTTTTGCCCCAAATCCCTAACTGTCCCTCTTAAGGATTGAAGTCACAACCCTGGGTTTAGCAGGCCAATGCTCAAACCACTGAGCTATCCCTCCCCCCAATGCTCAACTGTAGCTGTTGTGACTGGGAGTAGCAAGAGATGTATGCCTACTTCTTTCATCCCAGGAAATATAGCACAAAGTTTGGGTCAAACCACTAGTAATGATAAAGAAGAAGTTGAAGCCATTCATCCATTCACCGTCTGACATTCCACTCTGTGTTCAAATTCTCTAGTCTGTCTTGATCACATGGTAACCCTATTGCTGATAGTGCATCACTCCACTCAACGGTCGATGTTTTATAACAGGCATCTGTTGAGTAGAATCCAGAAGTCGCTGTTGTAGATTTGTAAGAATCAAATCTGTGTACTTTTTCAGCTGGCTTAACAAACACTTCTTGTCCTCTTCACTTAAGGATTTAATGTAAGTGCCTTCATTAGTCAATTTCTGGACTGAAGTCTTTGCTTCTTCCAGTATGTTTTCAATAGATATCTCTCCAATTGATCCAAGTGTAACTTCTATTGCTGGACAAAGATCTATTACTGTTGTAGCAGATACCTGGATGGCACTGTTTAATGACCTAAGTGATTTGTCAGTAGACTTACAAGACAGAATAGCAATTGTGTATTCTGATCATAGTAGCAAAAGTAGTCCACCAGCCTCACTACTTAGCTCCATCCCATCTCAAAGCCAATAATAACAGTTGCAGTAATTTTAAGACAACAACCAAGGATCGCTCATGAGAAAGTCAACGGGTTTTCCCAGGTTGGACTAATTTGAACTTCAGTCCCAGCGTGTCTTCTATTTTTCCCAAGATGTTCAGTCCTTTTGGATGCTTGCTGAAAAAAAAGAGTATAATGAGGACATTAAATTGATGGCTTTTTAAATGTCTTTTGAAGATTCTGCAGCTTGTACTAGTGCTAGTTGGAGTAGATGGCCTCTGCAGTGTGTATAGGAGAGGGTTACACTTTTCTTTGAGCAAGGTTGTACTCCACTATGTCTTCCAGAGAAGTTTGCCGCTCTACCAAATGCACAAGCAGCCATCTGTTTGGGGTTCATTTACAAGCATTTAACTCTTCTAAGCTGTGGGTTGTTACAGATGCAGCCAATGTGTCTTCTATAATCTGAACATCTAGAAATGCATTTATTGGCCTACCACTGACATGAAGATAACCACAATGACCTAATACTTGATGCCCATTTGCATCATTGTATTCATCAGCCATGCATGCACATTTTTGGAATATGGTGAGAGAATTCTTCACTTTTTCAACTGCTGAGTCTTTCATTGTTGCACCACATGCTTCTAACTAGTCAGCTGAGTTTCTTGCAGAAAGATAGTGAGCATTTGCTGGTCTTGGTCAGAACCAGTGTCCAGCTTCAGGATTAACAAGTGACAATGAACTTAACATTGCCCTTCAGTTTGTAGTGTGTGGTAGTCTTGCTTAAATAGAATGTATGATGAGACCGCCATGTTCCTTTGCATAAACGGTGTTTGTGTCTCCAGCATTCTCAACAGCCTCATTAAGTACTTCTAACATTGGCTTTTACAGTGACTGGCTTATAAGGCTTTCTGCATGTCGATGCAGTCCAGAGGATTGGTGTTTTGCAGCCTTTTCACATAGTTTGTAAGCAAACCAAGCTCCTATTCTTTTACTATATAAATCCATGGTACACCCACATCTTGAATACTGTGTGCAGTTCTGGTCACCCCATTTCAAAAAAGATAGATTGGAATTGGAAAAGGTACAGAGAAGAGTAACTGAAATTATTAGGTGTATGGAACAGATTCCCCATATGAGGAGAGATTAATAAGACTGGAACTTTTCAGCTTGGAAAAGAGACGACTAAGAGGGGATATGATTGAGGTCTACAAAATCTTGACTGGTGTGGAGAAAGTGGATAAGGAAGGGCTATTTACTCCTTCACATAGCACAAAAACCAGGGATCACCCAATGAAATTAATAGGCAGTAGGTTTAAAACAAACAAAAGGAAGTACTTCTTCACACAATGCACAGTTAACCTGTGGAACTCATTTCCAAGGGATGTTGTGAAGGCCAAAACTATAACAGGGTTCAAAAAAGAACTAGATAAGTTAATGGAGGATAGGTCCATCAATGGCTATTAGCCAAGATGGGCAGGGATGCAACCCCATGCTCTGAGTATCCCTAGTCTCTGTTTGCCAGAAGCTGGGAGTGGATGACAGGAGATGGATCACTCGATGATTGCCTGTTCTGTTCATTCCCTTTGAAGCACCTGGCATTTGCCACTGTTGGAAGACAGGATACTGAGCTAGATGGCCCATTGGTCTGACCCAGTATGGCTGTTCTTATGTAAAATTAATTATAATATAATAATAAACATGTTTAGTACAGAAACTCCCCAGGATGGCGACAATGTGAGATAATGACCTTGGAAAATAATACATTTTTAAAATCATATACTATAGATACTTATCATATACTAGCTGTCATAGATTCATAGATTCTAGGACTGGAAGGGACCTCGAGAGGTCATCGAGTCCAGTCCCCTGCCTGCATGGCAGGACCAAATACTGTCTAGACCATCCCTGATAGACATTTATCTAACCTACTCTTAAATATCTCCAGAGATGGAGATTCCACAACCTCCCTAGGCAATTTATTCCAGTGTTTAACCACCCTGACAGTTAGGAACTTTTTCCTAATGTCCAACCTAGACCTCCCTTGCTGCAGTTTAAGCCCATTGCTTCTTGTTCTATCCTCAGAGGCTAAGGTGAACAAGTTTTCTCCCTCCTCCTTATGACACCCTTTTAGATACCTGAAAACTGCTATCATGTCCCCTCTCAGTCTTCTCTTTTCCAAACTAAACAAACCCAATTCTTTCAGCCTTCCTTCATAGGTCATGTTCTCAAGACCTTTAATCATTCTTGTTGCTCTTCTCTGGACCCTTTCCAATTTCTCCACATCTTTCTTGAAATGCGGTGCCCAGAACTGGACACAATACTCCAGCTGAGGCCTAACCAGAGCAGAGTAGAGTGGAAGAATGACTTCTCGTGTCTTGCTCACAACACACCTGTTAATACATCCCAGAATCATGTTTGCTTTTTTTGCAACAGCATCACACTGTTGACTCATATTTAGCTTGTGGTCCACTATAACCCCTAGATCCCTTTCTGCCGTACTCCTTCCTAGACAGTCTCTTCCCATTCTGTATGTGTGAAACTGATTTTTTCTTCCTAAGTGGAGCACTTTGCATTTGTCTTTGTTAAACTTCATCCTGTTTAACTCAGACCATTTCTCCAATTTGTCCAGATCATTTTGAATTATGACCCTGTCCTCCAAAGCAGTTGCAATCCCTCCCAGTTTGGTATCATCCGCAAACTTAATAAGCGTACTTTCTATGCCAATATCTAAGTCGTTAATGAAGATATTGAACAGAGCCGGTCCCAAAACAGACCCCTGCAGAACCCCACGTGTTATGCCTTTCCAGCAGGATTGGGAACCATTAATAACAACTCTCTGAGTACGGTTATCCAGCCAGTTATGCACCCACCTTATAGTAGCCCCTTCTAAATTGTATTTGCCTAGTTTATCGATAAGAATATCATGCAAGATCGTATCAAATGCCTTACTAAAGTCTAGGTATACCACATCCACAGCTTCTCCCTTATCCACAAGACTCGTTATCCTATCAAAGAAAGCTATCAGATTGGTTTGATACGATTTGTTCTTTACAAATCCATGCTGGGCTATTCCCTATCACCTTACCACCTTCCATGATTTCCTTAATTACTTGCTCCATTATCTTCCCTGGCACAGAAGTTAAACTAACTGGTCTGTAGTTTCCTGGATTGTTTTTATTTCCCTTTTTAGAGATGGGCACTATATTTGCCCCTTTCCAGTCTTCTGGAATCTCTCCCGTCTCCCATGATTTTCCAAAGGTATCTGAGCTAGTCTTGCGAAGTAACTCCCTGCTCTCCATGTGTCAGTATATAATGCCTGCATCTGTAACTTTCACTCTATGCATCTGAAGAAGTGAGGTTTTTACCCACGAAAGCTTATGCCCAAATAAATCTGTTAGTCTTTAAGGTGCCACCAGACTCCTTGTTGTTTTTGCTCTTGCTATGTTTTTTACTGATTTATAATTTGGAATTTTTAATTCTAACTTTTTCTTATTATTTTTAAAGCAGACCTTTATTCTGCTGGATCATCTGACTTCCAGGCTGACTGAATTTTTGACCTGCTCTCAAAACTTTTTGTTTCATTCAATCCACCAGTGGTGATTGCATTTTGCAGCTGTCTCGCAATCCAGCTCTTAGTGTTTTTCCACATGCCATTGCTTGTGTGTAGAACTTGACAAATATTCAACAAAGGCAGTATGCCAACAGACCCCTTATTGTCCCCTGCATGAGCCTCTACCACATTAGCGAAGGCTGTGGAGCAGAGTCAGACTCAATCAAATCTCTCCAGCAGGGATGGCAAGTTTGTAGAACTTTTGGTGGTGCCCAGAACCCATCCCAACCCAAACTCTGTCCCCCCCAAACTCCACCCCCCACCTGCCCAAGGCTCTGGGAGGGAGTTTGGGTGGGGGAGGAGGTCTGGGGTGCAGGCCCTGGGCTGGGGCAGGGGATTGGGGTGCAGGAGGGGTGCAGTCTCTGGGAGGGAGTTTGGAGAAAGTCCTGCACCTGGGAGGGGGTGCAGAGGGAGGGGGTGCAGGGGTGAGGGCTGTGGGGTAAGGCTGGGGATTGGTTTGGGTGTGGCTGGGGATGAGGGGTTTGGGGTGTGGGAGGGGGCTGAGGGCTAGGTCAGAGGGTTGGGGTGCAGGGGGTGAGGGCTCTGGCTGGGGGTGTGGGCTCTGGGGTGGGGCAGGGCTGGGGATGAGTTTGGGGTGCAGGCAGGCAGACTGGAGCCAGAGAGGAGGACTCTCCCCAGCCCTCTTCCCGCTGGCAGCAACGAGCTCTGGGGTAGGGGCCCTCCTCGCCTCCCCCCCAGCAGCACACTCACCCCCACCACTGTCACTGCACATGCTCCTAGGGCCCCTCTCAGGTCCAGGAATCTCCCTCGCCTCCCATGTGGTGGGTGCCATGTGTGAGGGGGCTGCCATCACACATGCGTCTCCTTCCCTGCTGCTCCTCACTGTAGCCTCACTAGGGGTGGAGGGTGGGGCTGCCCCTTGCCCAGCAGTGGTGACTGCGGACGGGGGGGGGGGGGGGGGGGGAGGGGCAGGTGTTGGTGGAGGGTCCTGCTGGAAAATGAAAGGGTCTGAGGGGGAAGGGCAGGGTAAGAGCAGCCTGCCCTGCCACTAGTTGATGGGGGGCACTAGGACCCTGCGGCAGCAGTTGATGCAGGGAGGCAACATGGAGCTGCAGGGGAGAGACAGGGACGCTCTGTTCTGGGGCCCAGGGAGGTGCACGGGTGCAACAAGAGGGGGCTGGGTGACACTTGGGGGAGGCATGGGGGGGCAGCAGATGGGGCCAGGGGGGAGACCCAGCCCCGAACATTGGTGGAGCCGGGCCCCCAGGCCCTCAATATTGCTGGAGCCACAAGCCCATATAACTCAGCCGCTGCTGCTTGCCGGTACGCCATACCTGGCCATACTGGCTTACTTTCACCTCTGTGTGTGGGTTACACTATCTCCTATAACATCTTTCTCAGAGGCAAAAGTCTATTGTAATTTTTGCTGAACATTAGAACTGCCATAGTGGGTCAGACAAATAGTCAATCTTATCCAGTATCCTGTCTTCTGACAGCAGCCAGTGCCAGGTGCTTCTGAGGGAATGAACAGAACAGGCAATCAGCGAGTGAACCATCCCATCGTCCACACCCAGCATTTGGCAGTCAGAGGTTTAGGGACACCCAGAGCATGGGGATGCATCCCTGATTACCTCGGCTAATAGCTGATGCACCTATCCTGTAGAACTGATCTAATTCTTTGTTGAACCCGTTTATAGTTTTGGCCTTCAAAACATAATGAACACACATCTATAACCCGAAGAGGGCTTGACCCAACCACAAGAATTCTAAAAACATGAGTTATGCACTCTGAAGTTAAGAAATGTTAATAAAGACATGATATTTTGTTCTTATGTACCTCTTTGTTCCTGAGCCTTTAGGGTGCAGTAAGGCCACTTCCACAAAAGCTGGAGCCTAAACACCTGACTGAATCTTGGTCTACCCTCATACTTTTCCTGTTACCTCTCCCAAACATTTCATATACCCAAGGCCATATCTACATTACAAGTGTATGTTAACTCAAGTTATGTCAGCATAGACTCACTAGAGTTTACTATGTTACTTGTGTGACTTACTTACTTGCGCTATTGTAATAAATAAAATAGAACTGTAATTATCAGAAATCGCACCAGCATAGAAGTATATTGAAGGAAATTAAGCGTTTAAATTATCTTCCACATGTCCCGCCTCCCACTAAAATGAATCCAAACCACAGGTCACTTGGGCAGAAGTATCAGTGTCAGGATGCTACACTGTTAGCACAGTAAATGAAGCTGCAAAATAAATTATGTTTAAATGACCTCACGCTATTTTTTACAATCCTGTATTAAGAGGTAATTGATACAGATGTACATCAGGCAGAGTCGTTTGGAAGCCAAAGACTTTATGCTTCCATCCCACACCACTGTCAAGTTTTAGAAAAATAGGACAAGTCAGCAGATAAGAACAACCTTAGGTATCAGTATCTGCTACTGGCAACAATTCATTACCTCTGTACCAGAAAAGGTGATGGGTAGCAAATTAGGACAACCTTATCAGTATCACACCTTATCTCTCTCTCTCTCTCTCTCTCTCTCTCTCACACACACACACACACACACTATAAGTTTTAAACAAACAATTTAATACTGGTACACAGTGATGATGATTGTGAAGCTTGGTTGAGGTGGTGAAGTCAGAGGGTGGGATATTTTCCAGGGAATGCCTTACTGCTAAGTGATGAACTAGCAATTGGCTGAGCCCTCAAGGGTTAACTCTCACAGTGTACAAGGCAGCAGGACTGGAGGGAGGGGAGAGAGGGAGAGAGCATCGCAGACAGAGACACACACTGTGTGTGTGAGAGAGAGAGATGCGCATTTCCCCTTTAAGTACACTGCTTTGTTAATTAGATCAGTTTGCTGAGACCACAGCTGCTGCTGCCCACAAGCTTCCCTCTGTCCTGAGCCCTGTCGTGTGTCCCCCCCGCTCTATGGAAGGTGGGGTAAGCAGGGTGCAGGAGCAGGGTGGAGGGGGACACCCTGACATTAGCCCCCCTCTTCCTCCCCTCCCCCCCACACAGCAAGCAGGAGTCTCAGGGAGCAGCTTCAAGGCAGAGGGCAGGAGCAGCACATGGCAGTGGGGGGAGGGACAGCTGCAATTGCTAGCCTGCTGGGCAGCTGCTGCACAGGGAACTTAGGGGAGCGGGGAGCTGATAAGGGGAGCTGCCAGTCCACCTTGGTTCCATGCCCCCACCAGCTAGCTGCAACGGGCTGCTCTTCCTGCAAGCAGTGGACAAAGCAGGTGGCTGCCAAATGACGTTAGACGGGAGCATTGCACAACTTTAAATGAGCATGTTCCCTAATTGATCAGCAACGTAACAATGAAACAATGTTAACCAGGACGACTTTAAGTGAGGAGTTACTGTAACATCAGATAGTATTTTTTTACAATCCCTTACATATGAGTAACTGCTACAGTAGCAAATTCCTACAGGTAGCAGTTTCTCACACTCTGCTCCGGATCCTGCTCTCTTCTTAGCTTGGCCCCACTCTGGCCCAGGTAGTTCCAGCTCACATGGCCTGGTGACTCCCTCATTAGACTGCCTGCCCTGTCAGTCAGGCTAACTTGGAGGTTTGGCCTCTCCCCATTGTCCCTGGGGACTGTCAGTCACAAGGTCCTGATTTCCCATTGACCCGTATACAAGCCAGCCCCGTGAGGGTCACAGATGTCCAGAAAACGGCGCACAAGCTGGTCCCATGGTGTAACGGTCAACACTCAGGACTCTGAATCTTGAAATCTGAGTTCAAATCTCAGTGGGACCTTGTGTTGGCTTGTGCTAAAGCCCTGGAGCTCAAAGTGCTCACCTTTCCTCTCTCTGGTTGTGCAAGAGTCCTTTCCCTCCTGCTGGGTGTCACTCACCCACTGGAGCCAGATCTTTGGTCAGGATAGCTGCAATGGATTGCAGCCTGACTACCGATGCCTGCAGTCCTGCAGTTTGACCTGATGGTTGGGATTCTCACTGCTTCACCTGATGCCCACAAGTTTGGCCCTTGTGCTTGCTGCCACACTTTTCTTCTTGCCCACATGGTGCTTAAAGAAAGGAGTGCCAGGGCCAGGCTTCATAATCAGGGACACGCATGAGGGAGAAAGAGTCCCAGGCTGAAGCCCAGCACACCTTTCCTCCTCTGGGCACCTAGAGCAGAGGCGGCTGGTGCTGACAGCTCCAAGGGAAGGTTTAAAAGCCACAGAGCAACCGAGGGCGGGGCAAGAGGAGGGGAGGCCCATGCCTATGCGTGGCCAGCAGACAGCCACAAAGACACCCAGCCAGCCTGCTCCCCGGCATGCCAAACACCCACTGAAGGCCACCCACAGACCAGCATGTGGGGCAGATCATAGAATCATAGAAGATTACGGTTGGAAGAGACCTCAGGAAGTCATCTAGTCTAGCCCCCTGCTTAAAGCAGGACCAATACCAACTAAATCATCTCAGCCAGGGCTTTGTCAAGCCTGACCTTAAAAACCTCTAAGGATGGAGATTCCACCACCTCCCTAGGTAACCCATTCCAGTGCTTAACCACCTACCTAGTGAAATAGTGTTTCCTAATATCCAACCTAAACCTCCCCCACTGCAACTTGAGACCATTGCTCCTTGTTCTGTCATCTGCCACCACTGAGAACAGCCGAGCTCCATCCTTTTTGGAACCCCCCCCCTTCAGGTAGTTGAAGGTTGCTATCAAATCCCCCCTCACTCTTCTCTTCTGCAGACTAAATAACCCCAGTTCCCTCAGCCAATCCTCATAAGTCATATGCTCCAGCCCCCTAATCATTTTTGTTGCCCTCCGCTGGACTCTTTCCAATCTGTCCACATCCTTTCTGTAGTGGGGGACCCAAAACTGGACACAATACTCCAGATATGGCTGCACCAGTGTTGAATAGAGGGGAATAATCACTTCCCTTGATCTGCTGGCAATGCTCCTACCAATGCAGCTGAATATGCCATTGGCCTTCTTGGCAAAAAGGGCACACCGTTGACTCATATCCAGCTTCTCATCCACTGTAATCCCCAGGTCCTTTTTTGCAGAACTGCTGCTTAGCCATTCGGTCCCCAGCCTGTAGCGGGGCATGGGATTCTTCCGTCCTAAGTGCAGAACGCTGCACTTGTCCTTGTTGAACCTTATCAGATTTCTTTTGGCCCAATCCACCAATTTGTCTAGGTCACTCTGGACCCTATCCCTACCCTCCAGCATATCTACCTCTCCCCGCAGCTTAGTGCCATCTGCTAACTTGGTGAGGGTGCAATTCATCCCATCATCCAGATCGTTAATAAAGATGTTGAACAAAACTGGCCCCAGGACCGACCCCTGGGGCACTCCGCTTGATATCAGCTGCCAACTAGACATCGAGCCGTTGATCACTACCCATTGAGCCCGACAAGCTAGCCAGCTTTCTATCCACCTTATAGTCCATTCATCCAATCCATACTTTTTTTGGCGATTGGTCCTGCTTTGAGCAGGGGGTTGGACTAGATGACCTCCTGAGGTCCCTTCCAAACCTGATATTCTATGATTCTATGAACTTGTTGGCAAGAATACTGTGGGAAACCATATCAAAAGCTTTGCTAAAGTTAAGATATATTATGTCCACTGCTTTCCCCATATCCACAGAGCCAGTTATCTCATCATAGAAGGGAATCAGGTTGGTCAAGCATGACTTGCCCTTCATGAATCCATGTTGACTGTTCCTGCTCACCTTTCTCTCCTCCAAGTGCTTCAAAATGGATTCCTTGAGCACTTGCTCCATGATTTTGCTGCGGACTGAGGTGAGGCTGACCGGTCTGTAGTTCCCCAGGTTCTCCTTCTTCCCTTTTTTAAAGATGGGCACTATATTTGGCTTTTCTTTAATCATCCGGAACCTTCCCCAATCACCACGAATTTTCAAAGATCATAGAATCATAGAATATCAAGGTTGGAAGGGACCTCAGGAGGTCACCTAGTACAACCTCAAAGCAGGACCAATTCCCAACAAAATCATCCCAGCCAGGGCTTTGTCAAGCCTGACCTTAAAAACCTCTAAGGAAGGAGATTCCACCACCTCCCTAGGTAACCCATTCCAGTGCTTCACCACCCTCCTAGTGAAAAAGTTTCTCCTAATATCCAACCTAAACCTCCCACACTGCAATTTGAGACTATTACTCCTTGTTCTGTCATCTGGTACCACTGAGAACAGTTTAGATCCATCCTCTTTGGAACCCCCTTTCAGGTAGTTGAAAGCACCTATCAAATCCCCCCTCATTCTTCTCTTTTGCAGACTAAACAATCCCAGTTCCCTCAGCCTCTCCTCATAAGTCATATGCTCCAGCCCCCTAATCATTTTTGTTGCCCTCCGCTGGACTCTTTCCAATTTTTCTACATCCTTCTTGTAGTGTGGGGCCCAAAACTGGACACAGTATTCCAGATGAGGCCTCACCAATGTCGAATAGAGGGGAACGATCACGTCCCTCGATCCGCTGGCAATGCCCCTACTTATACAGCCCAAAATGCCATTAGCCTTCTTGGCAACAAGGGCACACCGTTGACTCATATCCAGCTTCTTGTCCACTGTAACCCCTAGGTCCTTTTCTGCAGAACTGCTTCCTAGCCATTCGGTCCCTAGTCTGTAACAGTGAATGGGATTCTTCCGTCCTAAGTGCAGGACTCTGCACTTGTCCTTGTTGAACCTCATCAGGTTTCTTTTTGCCCAATCCTCTAATTTGTCTAGGTCCCTCTGTATCCTATCCCTACCCTCCAGCGTATCTACCACTCCTCCCAGTTTAGTGTCATCTGCAAACTTGCTGAGAGTGCAGTCCACGCCATCCTCCAGATCATTAATGAAGATATTGAACAAAACTGACCCCCAGGACTGACCCCTGGAGCACTCCGCTTGAAACCGGCTGCCAACTAGACATGGAGCCATTGATCACTACCCGTTGAGCCCGACGATCTAGCCAGCTTTCTATCCACCTTATAGTCCATTTATCCAGCCCATACTTCTTTAACTTGCTGGCAAGAATACTGTGGGAGACCATATCAAAAGCTTTGCTAAAGTCAAGGAATAACACATCCACTGCTTTCCCCTCATCCACAGACCCAGTTATCTCCTCATAGAAGGCAATTAAGTTAGTCAGGCATGACTTACCCTTGGTGAATCCATGCTGACCGTTCCTGATCACTTTCCTCTCCTCTAAGTGCTTCAGAATTGATTCCTTGAGGACCTGCTCCATGATTTTTCCAGGAATTGAGGTGAGGCTGACTGGCCTGTAGTTCCCCGGATCCTCCTTCTTCCCTTTTTTAAAGATGGGCACTACATTAGCCTTTGACCAGTCATCCGGGACCTCCCCTGATCGCCACGAGTTTTCAAAGATTGCCAATGGCTCTGCAATCACATCCGCCAACTCCTTTAGCACCCTCGGATGCAGCGCATCTGGCCCCATGGACTTGTGCTCGTCCAGTTTTTCTAAATAGTCCCGAACCACTTCTTTCTCCACAGGGGGCTGGTCACCTCCTCCCCATACTGTGCTGCCCAGTGCAGCAGTCTCGGAGCTGACCTTGTTTGTGAAGACAGAGGCAAAAAAAGCATTGAGTACATTAGCTTTTTCTACACCCTCTGTCACTAGGTTGCTTCCCTCATTCAGTAAGGGGCCCACACTTTCCTTGACTTTCTTCTTGTTGTTAACATACCTGAAGAAACCCTTCTTGTTACTCTTAACATCTCTTGCTAGCTGCAACTCCAAGTGTGATTTGGCCTTCCTGATTTCACTCCTGCATAGGGTGACCAGACAGCAAATGTGAAAAATCAGGACAGGGGGTGGGGGGTACTAGGAGCCTATATAAGAAAAAGACCCCAAAATCGGGACTGTCCCTATAAAATCGGGACATCTGGTCACCCTACTCCTGCATGCCTGAGCAATATTTTTATACTCCTCCCTGGTCATTTATCCAGTCTTCCACTTCTTGTAAGCTTCTTTTTTGCATTTAAGATCAGCAAGGATTTCACTGTTAAGCCAAGCTGGTCGCCTGCCATATTTACTATTCTTTCTACACATCAGGATGGTTTGTTCCTGCAACCTCAATAAGGATTCTTTAAAATACAGCCAGCTCTCTTGGACTCCTTTCCCCCTCATGTTATTCTCCCAGGGGACCTTGCCCATCAGTTCCTTGGGGGAGTCAAAGTCTGCTTTTCTGAAGTCCAGGGTCTGTATCCTGCTGCTCTCCTTTCTTCCTTGTGTCAGGATCCTGAGCTTGACCATCTGATGGTCACTGCCTCCCAGGTTCCCATCCACTTTTGCTTCCCCTACTAATTCTTCCCTGTTTGTGAGCAGCAGGTCTAGAAGAGCTCTGCCCCTAGTTGGTTCCTCCAGCACTTGCACCAGGAAATTGTCCCCTACACTTTCCAAAAACTTCCTGCTTTGTCTGTGCACTGCTGTATTGCTCTCCCAGTAGATATCAGGGTGATTAAAGTCTCCCATGAGAACCAGGGCCTGCGATCTAGTAACTTCTGCTAGTTGCCAGAAGAAAGCCTCGTCCACCTCATCCCCCTGGTCTGGTGGTCTATAGCAGACTCCCACCACGACATCACCCTTGTTGCTCACACTTCTAAACTTAATCCAGAGACTCTCAGGTTTTTCTGCAGTTTCATACCGGAGCTCTGAGCAGTCATACTCCTCTCTTACATACAATGCAACTCCCCCACCTTTTCTGCCCTGTCTGTCCTTCCTGAACAGTTTATATCCATCCATGACAGTACTCCAGTCATGTGAGTTATCTCACCAAGTCTCTGTTATTCCAATCACATCATAGTTCCTTGACTGTGCCAGGACTTCCAGTTCTCCTTGCTTGTTTCCCAGGCTTCTTGCATTTGTGTATAGGCACTTTAGATAACTCGCTGATCGTCCCGCTTTCTCAGTCTGAGACAGGAGTCCTCCCCTCTTGCACTCTCCTGCTCGTGCTTCTTCCCGGTATCCCATTTCTCCACTTACCTCAGGGCTTTGGTCTCCTTCCCCCGGTGAACCTAGTTTAAAGCCCTCCTCACTAGGTTAGCCAGCCTGCTGGCGAAGATGCTCTTCCCTGTCTTCATTAGGTGGAGCCCGTCTCTGCCTAGCACTCCTCCTTCTTGGAACACCATCCCATGGTCGAAGAATCCAAAGCCTTCTCTCCGACACCACCTGCGTAGCCATTTGTTGACTTCCACAATTCGACGGTCTCTACCCAGGCCTTTTCCCTGCACAGGGAGGATGGATGAGAAAAACCACTTGCGCCTCAAACTCCTTTATCCTTCTTCCCAGAGCCATGTAGTCTGCAGTGATCCGCTCAAGGTCATTCTTGGCAATATCATTGGTGCCTACGTGGAGAAGCAGGAAGGGGTAGTGATCCGAGGGCTTGATGAGTCTCAGCAGTCTCTCCGTCACACCGTGAATCCTAGCTCCTGGCAAGCAGCAGACCTCTCGGTTTTCTCGGTTGGGGCGGCAGATAGATGACTCAGTCCCCTTGAGGAGGGAGTCCCCGACCACCACCACCACCCGCCTCCTTCTCTTGAGAGCGGTGGTCATGGAACCCCCATCCCTAGGACAGTGGAGTCCAATCGGTGGAGTCTCCTTCTGCTCCCTTCCCTCAGATGTATCATCTATTCCACTCTCCGCATTAGTACCTGTGGAGAGAACATGAAAATGGTTGCTCACCTGTATCTCCATTTCTGGTACATGGACGCTCCTCTTTCTTCTTCTGGAGGTCACATGCTGCCAAATTTCTTCACCATCCCTCTGTTCCCTCTGCGCAGCCTGCTCCGATTCTTCAGAATGTTGTGCCCATAGAAGCATATCCTGATGTCTGTCCAGGAAATCTTCATTTTCTCGTATGCAACGCAGAGTCGATACTTGTTGCTCCAGACCTTGAACCTTCTCTTCCAATATGGAGACCACCTTGCACTTTGTACAGACAAAGTCGCTTCTCTCCTGTGGAAGAAAGACAAACACGGCACCACCTGTACAGGTTACAACAACTGAATGCTCACCTTCCATAATTTCTTCCTTCTAAGAGCTTCCTCAGCTGTTGCAGCAACTCACAGAAGCCCGCAAGATAAAAGCTTCAGTGGGCTCTCCCTAGGCGAACTCCCAGGCAAACTCCCTCTGTTAGCCTCCGCTGTTCGCCGCTCAGCTGGTTCACTGCTGACTGCCTTTTTATAACAGTCAGGCCCACTCAAGGCCCACCTGGAACAAAGCACTCCCAATTCACACTTTTCAAACAAACAATCAAGCACACGGTCAAACTGACAAACTGACAAACTGTTCCCGCAACAGACACTCAGATACTCACCAACACAGCCCCCCTAATGCAGCACTTAGCGTACCGCCTCTCGGACAGATCCCAGGCAAATTCCCTCTGTTAGCCTCCGCTGTTCACCACCTCAGATGCATTAGATCTGGACCCATGGACTTGTGCATGTCCAGCTTTTCTAAATAGTTCTTAACCTGTTCTTTCGCCACTGCGGGCTGAGATGCTGATCAGAAGACGGTACGAAAGCAGGGCCAGCTCCCCTGGTGGGGCCATTCACCCACCGTTCCCACTCAAGTTGCTCACTTTTGCAGTGGGGCAAGAGATCTTTCCCCAAGAAGCTTTTTCCCAGCTGGTAAGAAGCAGAGAAACACCCAGGCTCCAAAGGTGCTACTTAGCAAGCTCCCTCAAGCACAGAGACAGGCACACATTTGGAAGAGGGAAACTGCTCTACAAGCTAGCCTGGGTAGCCGCCCATTTTCTTTGGCAAAGGCTAGACTGGAAGCACCTGGGGCTCACGCCTTAGCTTTTGTGACACCCCACCCCCAACTCCTTCCCAGGGCTCTAGCTAAAGCCACAGAATTGGTCTGAGCGGACAAGAAGAGGTTGCAGCCCTGAAGGGAGCAGAACTTTCAGTACATAGGGAAAACTGCACAAGCACAGCCACAAAGGGACTCGACCCCTCAATCACCTGATCTGAAGTCAGACGCTATATCTGTTAGGCCATGCGATCACAGGAGAAAAGCCTCTCCAAGCACTTCTTTAGGAAAGGCAGATACTGTGTTTCTCAGGTCATCTCTAAAGGGGCAGAGACGCTCTGGGCACAAGAAGTAGAGTTCCCAGCGAGATGTGAGACTTAATTCTATGGAGCCAGGTGCAGGACTCTTGCAGGGAGGCTTAAGCATGGGGGATTGGGGTGCAGCAGATGGACTGGCTGTCTAGGTGCGGAGATTTAGTTGCACTGAGGCACAGAAGGGAGGAGGAGGAGGAGGAATCCTGCTGATAGGCAGTGGCTGTGGAGAAAAAGAGGAGGGGTTCCTGGGACTTTTTTTGCCTCGCTTTTGCCTGCCTGACTGCTTGCTCTTGTGATGGAAGGGGTAGATGCTTTCAGCAAGCCCGGCTAGTTCAATCTGTAGAGCATCAGGCTCTTAATCTGAGGATCTAGGGGTCAAGTCCCTGTCCGGGCACTCAGCTTTTAAATTGCCTTGTGAGCCAGGAGCCAAATGATTTCTGGTGGTGTCCAGAGCCACACACGGATTCCCAGAAGCCGTGGCAATTTCCTGGAAAGTCTTTAGGAATCAGGAGAGGGGCCAACATCCACAGGAGCAGGCCTAGAAAGCACAGACTCAGGCTGGCAGGAAGCACTGTGGGGGCCAGTTGCTGAGAAAGCCCAGAGGGAGAGCAGCAGAGATGGGGGAGGAGGGAGAGGGAGCAGCTGCAAAGAAACAATGAATACAGAGTGCAAGTGTAAAGGGGGATATGGTCCTGATATTGTGGCAAACTTTCCTGGCTTATACATGATCCCGATGGAATTGGCTAGTGAAAGGATCCGAGTCCTCACTCCCACTCCCTTACCCCAAAGGCCTACCTGACCTCGAGGACTCTCTTTCTACTCTTGTGCATGGCAGATTCCTCGTAATCCCAACAAGGCTGGACCCAGGATTCCTGGGAGGCTCGACCCCCAATCTTATCGTGGTCACTTAGAACAGGGGTAGGGTGTCCCCGTTCCGGACACTTCCCTGACCCACTCATCATTACATGTGCTTCAAGCAAATACAATTTATTAACCCACAATCAATTTAAAATATAAGGAAAGATGGGAAAGGTTAAAGGAAAACATGTCACCCTGCTCTGTGGCACAGGGAGATCACAAACAGCGTCTTTGGAATGTAAGGGAAGTTCATAGTCTCTCCCTCACATGTCCAAGGCCTCCTTCCCAGGCCCTGGCTGTGCTACAGGGATGCCACGGGCCAGACACTTGCTCTGGCGGTGGTCACACGCCCTCAGGCTCTAGGTAGCAGGACCCTTCTTCCCAGCGTCAGCCATGTTGGGGTCAAGATCTCCTCCCTCCCCCCTGAAGTCTGGCCTGCGAGGCCTCTTAACTTGTGGCATCTCCCTGCGCTGGGCCATCTGCCCAGGGTCCCCCTTGCCCTTCCCAGCTGCTCACCACACCCATCTCCAGCCCCAATGCTGCTGCTGCTCTGCCTCCATCTCCCTGGGCTGCTCCTCTGGCCTCTCTGGCTCTGCTTACTGCGGCTCGCCACCCAGCACAGATCTGCTCCCTGGACTGCTTCTATGGCTTCTGCTGCTGCAGCTCATCTCCCAGCATGGATCTGTTCTGGTTCGCTCTGGCTGGTGCAGCTCTGCTCCCTGGCTCTTCCTGGACTCCTGCTCTTAGCTCGGCCCCACTCTTGCCCAGGTAATTCCAGCTCACATGGAGGATGGGACGCCCTGGCCTGGTGACTCCCTCATTAGACAGCCTGCTCTGTCAGTCAAGCTAACTTGGATCTTTGGCCATTACCCCTAGAGCTGAAGGCCAAGGAAGCTGAACCCCACAGACTAGCCATGGAGGAGAAAGAAAAAGAGGGAAAAACACCAATTGGACTGCTAGAAAAGCAGAACCAGAACCTTCCCATGTCACTGATTCCCACCTTCCAAAAATCCACAAATGGGAACAACTGTGTTCTGCATGCAAAGTGACAGATGACGTTACAGAACATTTCACTGCCTTTGAGAAAGCTGTGTGTAATTTATGAGATTCCTGAGGACAAGAAAATCCCCACTTTGGTTGCAAAGTTAACTGGTAAAGTTCTGACTACTGTGATAGACCCAGACCAGTTGGGAACAGCAGAGTAGCAGAAGGGAGATATACTGGCCATTGGATAAGTAGTTTTCTGTTCCCTGAGTGACCAGAGCAGGGGCTGCTCCCGGCTAATAGACCACCTGACTCCAATTAACCTGCTAAGAGTCAGGTGAGGCAGTTAAGCACCTGACTCTAATTAAGGCCCCTCTGATGCTATAAAAGGGCTCACTCCAGTCAAGCCAGGGAAAGCCAGGGAGCCAGAGGAGAGGAAGTGTGCGTGAGGAACTGAGAGCAAGAGGTGTGCAAGAAGCTGAGAGTGAGTAGGCGTGCTGCTGGAGGACTGAGAAGTACAAGCGTTGTCAGACATCAGGAGGAAGGTCCGGTGGTGAGGACAAAGAAGGTGTTGGGAGGAGGCCATGGGGAAGTAGCCCAGGGAGTTGTAGGTGTCGTGCAACTGTACCAGAAGGCACTCTAAACAGCTGCAGTCCACAGGGCCCTGGGCTGGAACCCGGAGTAGAGGGCGGGCCAGGGTTCCCCCCAGACCTCCCAACTCCTGATCAAACACAGGAGGAATTGACCTGGACTATAGCTTCTACCAGAGGGGAAGGTCTCTGGACTGTTTCCTGACCCACAGGGTGAATCTGTGAAGCGAGCAAATCCACCAATAAGTGCAGGATCCACCAAGGCAGAGGAGGAACTTTGTCACAACTGGTGTCAAAGGTGGGATCTGGGGTGCACAGCGTGGCAGAAGAAGGAGGGTGATTTAAAAAAAAAAAAAAAAAAAAAGGAGAGGGTTTATTTATTTTTTCCACCACAATGGATGACGTAGTGCGGGCACTGATACAAGCTACGGCGGCCCAGCAGGAAGCTACCCGTGTGCAGGCAGCCGCCCAACAGGAGGCAGTGCGGCTGCAGCAAGAGACTAATCGCCTGCTGATGGACCAGGCTGCTCAAGACCGAGCTATGTTGCGAGAACTGGTAAACCAGGTAAAGACCCTTACAGAGCTGAACCGTGGCCATGATGGAATGCGGCTCATACGGGCCAGCCATTGGCTGCAGAAAATGACGTGGGAGGATGATGTAGAGGCATACCTTCTGGCCTTTGAGAGGACAGCCCTACGGGAGGCCTGGCCTCGAGATCAGTGGTCTGGCATTCCTGTGTGGGGAGGCCCAGAAGGCCTACTATGATCTGCCTGAAGAGGCTGCAGCAGACTACCCCCAGCCGAAAGCAGAGATCCTGGCTAGATCTGGGGTAAGGACTGCAGTGCGGGCCCAGCAGTATCACGAGTGGAGGTACCAGGAAAACAAAACCCAATTGTATGACCTCATCCATCTCGCACGAAAGTGGTTGCGAACTGAGTCCCGGAATCCGGAAGAGATACTAGAGGTTCTGGTCATTGACCAATACATGAGGGGACTACCACCAGACCTTCGCGCCTGGGTAAGCCAGAACGAACCCTGCACCTACAATGAGGTCGTCGCATTGGTAGAGAGGCGAAGGACGGCGAGGGAGCTGACCCGACCAGTTAAGGAAGAGGCACCCCAGGTTAAATTAGCAGCACCAAGCCCCAAAGCTCAGGTGACTGGGCCACCAAGAGGGCCCAGGTAGAAAAAGAGAGAGGCTGAAGGCCCACTAGAGGCCACAAAGAGTCGGAGCACTGAGGGAGAAGAGGATCGGGATGTTAGACTGCCCAAACCAAGAGACCTGGGGATGCCTAGGGCTCCATACAGATGTTATGCCTGTGGGGAGTGGGGACATATAGCTGCACAGTGTCCCAATGCTGAGGAGCCTATGCAGTGTAACCTGGGGAACTGGGCAGACCCACGCTCCCTAATCCACCTTGTGGGGGTCTCACTAACCCCACATATGTATACCTCAGGCCTCAACTGGATTCTCCCCCTTTGAGCTGTTATATGGGCACAACCCCCGAGGCATCCTGGACATAGCCAAGGAAATTTGGGAGGAGGAACCCAGTGAGGGGAAGAACATAATAGAGCATGTGCTACAGATGAGGGACCGGATAGCCCGGGTCACTCCCATAGTGAGGGAGCACCTAGAAAAGGCCCAAGAGGCCCAGCAAACCTACTACAATCGTCAAGCCAAGGTTCGTCAGTTTCAGCCTGGTGACCGAGTAATGGTACTGGTACCCACGGCCGAAAGTAAGTTGCTGGCCCAGTGGCAAGGGCCCTACGAAATAGTTGAACCTGTAGGGGAAGTAAATTACAAGGTGCGACAACCGGGACGTCGAAAACTAGAACAGATATATCATGTCAACCTTCTGAAACCTTGGCATACCCGAGAGGCGTGCACAGTGGTTCGGGAAGACCTACACCCAGGGAACAAAATTCCTGGACAGGTGAGGGTGTCTCCCGATCTAACGACAGCCCAGAAGAAAGAGGTAACTGAGATGATCGCCCAATATCAAGATGTATTCTCAACAAAGCCGGGTCGCACAACTGGGACATATCATCACATCGTCACGAACCCTGGGGCCAGAGTAACGATGAGGCCCTACCGGGTGCCAGCAGCCAAAAGGGAGGAAATAAAAGCGGAAGTCAGGAAAATGCTGGAGATGGGGATCATTGAAGAATCTCACAGTCAGTGGTCCAGCCCAATAGTGTTGGTGCCCTAACCTGATGGCACCACGAGGTTCTGCAATGACTTCCGGCGACTAAATGAGATATCCCAGTTTGATGCCTACCCTATACCCCGCATAGACGAATTAGTAGACCGTCTGGGGAATGCCCGGTACTTAACAACCCCAGACTTGACAAAGGGGTACTGGCAGATTCCCCTAGCTGAAGATGCAAAGAAGAAGACGGCGTTCTCTACACCAGAGGGTCTTTTCCAGTATGCGGTCCTTCCTTTTGGACTACATGAGGCCCCAGCTACCTTTCAGCGCCTCATGGACAAGTTATTACGCCCCCACGCCAGCTATGCTGCGGCCTACTTGGATGACGTGGTGATTTATACCCCAGACTGGGAAACCCACTTGAAGAAGGTGGGGACGGTCCTTGATACCTTCCGGCGAGCTGGCCTTACGGAAAACACTGTTAAGTGTGCTGTGGGGTTCACAGAGGCCAAATATCTTGGCTATGTGGTAGGAAAAGGTCTGGTGAAACCTCAACTGAGCAAGTTAGAGGCCATCCAAAATTGGCCACGACCAAGTAGTAAGAGCATTCCTAGGGATGGTGGGGTACTACCGGCGTTTCATTCCCCATTTTGCCACAAGGGCAAGTCCCCTAACGTGGTGAAGGCCCGTGGTCCGGATCCAGTCAGATGGTCCGATGCAGCAGAGAGGGCATTTGCAGACCTATGGACTGCCCTCTGCAGTAACCCCGTATTGATAGCCCCGGATTTCACCAAGGAATTCATCCTTCAGACAGATGCATCCGAGCTGGGGCTAGAGGCTGTCCTGTCGCAGATGGCTGGAGAAGAGGAACACCCAATTCTCTACCTTAGCAGGAAACTCCTTCCGAGGGAACAAAAATACGCAGTGGTAGAGAGAGAATGCCTCGCCATAAAATGGGCCATGGAAATGCTGCGTTACTACCTGCTGGGGCGCAGATTTCTCCTCGTGACCGACCATGCCCCTCTTCAATGGATGCAACGGAACAAGGAAAAGAACACAACGGTAACCAGGTGGTTCTTATCGCTCCAACCTTTCCAGTTCCGCATACAACACAGAGCAGGGAGTCGCCATGGCAACGCTGATGGCTTATCACTTGTACACTGTCTGGCATCCCAAGCTGCCCAACCCCTTGGTGTTGAGCAGGGGGGAGGGATATGTGATAGACCCAGACCAGTTGGGAACAGCAGAGTAGCAGAAGGGAGATATACTGGCCACTGGATAAGTAGTTTTCTGTTCCCTGAGTGACCAGAGCAGGGGCTGCTCCAGGCTAATAGACCACCTGACTCCAATTAACCTGCTAAGAGTCAGGTGAGGCAGCTAAGCACCTGACTCTAATTAAGGCCCCTCTGATGCTATAAAAGGGCTCACTCCAGTCAAGCCAGGGGAAGCCAGGGAGCCAGAGGAGAGGAAGTATGTGAGAGGAACTGGGAGCAAGAGGTGTGCAAGAAGCTGAGAGTGAGTAGGCGTGCTGCTGGAGGACTGAGAAGCACAAGCGTGGTCAGACATCAGGACGAAGGTCCGGTGGTGAGGACAAAGAAGGTGTTGGGAGGAGGCCATGGGGAAGTAGCCCAGGGAGTTGTAGGTGTCGTGCAACTGTACCAGGAGGCACTCTAAACAGCTGCAGTCCACAGGGCCCTGGGCTGGAACCCGGAGTAGAGGGCGGGCCCGGGTTCCCCCCAGTCCTCCCAACTCCTGATCAAACACAGGAGGAATTGACCTGGACTATAGCTTCTACCAGAGGGGAAGGTCTCTGGACTGTTTCCTGGCCCACAGGGTGAATCTGTGAAGTGAGCAAATCCGCCAATAAGCGCAGGACCCACCAAGGTAGAGGAGGAACTTTGTCACACTACATTCAATGAAATGCCAATTCAGGATGCTTTAGATTACTATAAATTCAAAGAAATGATTTTGAAATGATTTCAAATCACCCCAGAAACATATCAGGTGAAATTTAGGAATCTTAAGAGAAATGCTGGTATAAATAATGGGGAATATGTAAACAAGATAAAAGATTGAATGAAAAAATAGTGAGGGGAAGCGGAAAGGACAGTTACCTGTTCCGTAACTGGCGTTCTTCAAGATGTGTTGCTCAGGTGTATTCCATTATAGGTGTGCGTGCTTGCCACGTGCACCAGTGCCGGAAGTTTTTCCCTTAGCAGTACCTGTACTGGGGGAGCATCGCTGCGACCCCTGGAGTGGCTCCTGTATATCGCACCATAAAGGGGGCTGTGTGCTTCCCTCACCCTCTTGCCAGACAACTCCGACAGAGGGAAGGAGGGCGGGATGTGGAATACACCTGAGCAACACATCTCGAAGAACGCCAGTTACGGAACAGGTAACTGTCCTTTCTTCTTCGAGTGATTGCTCATGTGTATTCCACTATAGGTGACTCCAAGCTATACCTGATGGAGATGGGTAGGAGTTTTAAGTTTTAAGGGGTTACCTGGGCGGAGTACCGCCCTACCAAACCCTGCGTCATCCCGTGTTTGAGAGACGATCACATAATGCAAGGAGAAGGTGTGGACAGAGGACCACGTAGCAGCCCTACTATGTCCTGAATAGGGACATGAGCCACATAGGCCACTGACGAGGCCTGAGCTCTTGTCGAATGAGCCTTCACTATAGGAGGCGGGGGAACCCCTGCTAGGTCGTAACAGATGCGAATGCACGAGGTGATCCAGCGGGAGATCCGCTGGGTGGAGACCGGTCGCCCCCTCATGCGCTCGGCAATGAACAGCTGGGGGGACTTCCTAAATGGCCTGGTTCTCTCTAAGTAAAAGGCCAGCGCTCTGTGGACATCTAACATGTGCAGGCGTCGTTCCTTATTGGAGGAATGGGGCTTAGGACAGAGGACTGGGAGGGAAATATCCTGATCCATGTGAAAAGCCGAGACTACCTTCGGCAAAAAGGCAGGGTGAGGGCGCAGCTGAACCTTGTCCTTATGGAAGGCCCGTATACGGAGGGTCAGAGGTCAGGGCCCTGAGCTCCGAGACCCGTCGGGCTGAGGTGATAGCCACTAAGAACGCCACTTTCCACGATAAGTGGGACCACGAACACGTGGCTAGAGGCTCAAAGGGAGGCCCTGTGAGGCGGGACAGCACTAGGTTCAGGTCCCAGAGCGGGACCGGGGGTCTGGCATAAGGGAATGCCCGATCTAACCCTTTTAGAAACCGGGACGTCATGTGATGTGAAAACACCGAGTGGCCCTGCACCGGGGGGTGGAAAGCTGAAATGGCCGCTAGGTTCACCCTGATCGAGGAGGGCGCCAGCCCTTGGGTCCTAAGGGACAGGAGGTAATCGAGGACGAGCTGGATAGATACGGAAGAGGGAGAGGAGCCCCTATCCCTCACCCACATGGAGAACCGATACCATTTGCCAGGTAGGTTCGACGTGTGGAGGGTTTCCTACTCTCCAGCAGGACCTGTCTCACGTCCTCAGAACATCTCCCTTCCTCCTCATTCAACCATGGAGCAGCCACACTGTCAAGTGGAGGGCGGCCAGGTTGGGGTGGAGGAGACGACCTTCCTCCTGGGAGAGGAGGTCCGGGCGGAGCAGCAGCCTGCGAGGGGGGGCCGCTAAGAGTTGCAGTAGAGTCCCGTACTAATGTTGACGGGCCCAGTCCGGAGCTATGAGGATAATCCGCGCCCCATCTGACTTCACCTTCTGTAGGACCCTGCCTATCAGGGGGAAGGGCGGGAAGGCGTAGAACAGGGGCCCCGACCATTGGAGCAGGAACGCGTCCAATATCGCACCCTCGCCCTCTCCCGCCCTGGAGCAGAATCGTGGACCCCGGCAATTCTGGGCAGTGGCGAACAGGTCTACCTGGGGAGTGCCCCACTCTAGGAAGAGGCACCTGGCCACTTCCCTGTGCAAGGACCACTCGTGCTGTTGGGAGAAAACACTGCTCAGGTGATCCACGAGCGTGTTGCTCTTGCCGGGCAGGTAAAAAGCCCTCGGGAGGATGTCGTGGGCTATACAGAACTCCCACAGGAGCTGGGCTTCCTGGCACAAGGCCGGGGAACGTGTGCCCCCTTGCCTGTTGACATAATACATCGCGGTCATATTGTCCGTGAGGACTCTGACCACCTTCCCCCCTATGTGCTGGCGGAAGGCCACACACGCCAGGCGCACGGCCCTGAGCTCCCTGACATTTATGTGCAGGGCCAGTTCCTCGGGTGACCACATGCCCTGGGTCCTGAAGCCCCCCATGTGGGCTCCCCATCCCAGGTCCAAGGCATCCGACACCAGATCTAGTGAGGGAGGGGGCTCTCAGAAGGGAATACCCTGAAGCATGTTGCTCGGGACAAACCATTGGAAGTCTGTCACCACCGTGGGTGGCAACGTGACGACCTTGTCCAGGCCGTCCCTGGCCTGGGAGTACCGGGAGGCCAGCCAGAGCTGAAGGGGCCTCATCCTGAGCCTGGCATGTCGCACCACATAGGTGCATGCTGCCATATGGCCTAGGGTTTGAAGGCACACTCTTGCTGTAGTTACCAGGAAGGCCGTGACCGAGGCAATGAGAGCTTTGAGCGTCTTGAATCTGTCCCGTGGGAGGGAGGCCGTGGCCACCCGGGAGTCTAACAGCGCCCCTATGAAGTGTATGCGCTGAACCGGGAGTAACGTGGATTTCTCCTCATTTACCACTAGGCCTAGAGCTGCGCAGGTGTTTAGCAGGAAGTTCATCTGCTCCCGCAGCTGAGACCGAGACTTGCCCTTGAGCAGCCAGTCATCGAGGTAGGGGAAGATCTGCAGCCCTTTCCTCCTGAGGTGGGCCGCCACCACCGCCATGCACTTTGTAAAGACCCTGGGGGCCGTAGAAAGGCCAAAGGGAAGGACCGTAAACTGGTAGTGGTCCTGACCCACCAGGAAACGGAGGAAGCGCCTGTGACCCTCAAAAATATGGATGTGAAAATACGCATCCTGGAGGTCCAGAGCCGTGAACCAATCCCCCGGGTCTAGGGATGGAATAATAGAGGCCAGGGACACCATGCGGAATTTGCAACGAACCAGGAACTGGTTGAGATTCCGCAGATCGAGGATGGGCCTGAGCCCGCCTTTCGCCTTCGGGATCAGGAAATACCTGGAGTAAAATCCCTTGCCCTGGAATTCCCAAGGTACCCTCTCCACTGCTCCCAGGGAGAGGAGGCGCGCTACCTCCCGTCCTAGAAGGAGGGCATGCTCCGGGTCCCCGGGTGACTCCCGGGATGGAGGATGGTGGGGAGGGGGCGAAACAAACTGCAACCTGTACCCTTGGGAGATGGTGCTGAGGACCCATTGGTCCGACGTTATACGGGACCATTGGAGTTGGAAAGCAGATAAACGGTTGGCAAAACTCAACTTTATTAACTGGGGGGTGTCCCTGGCAACAGGCCCAGTGACCCCCCCTGCAACGAGTCAAAAACGCCTCTTCCCTGGCCTCTTGCCCTTCGAGGGGCCAGGACGTGGGGCCGAACGGGATTGGCACTGGGATCTACACCTCTGCTCCCTCTGCCTCTTTGGTGGGGGCTCGTATCTGCCCCAAGCTGGGGGAGCTGAGGTTTGAGGCCTGGGCTTGTCCTTGGTGGGCGGGACATACAGGCCTAGCGTCTGCAGGGTGGTGCGGGAGTCCTTCATCCCATGCAGATGCGTGTCCGTCTGGTCCACGAACAGGGCCTTCCTGTCGAACGGCAGGTCCTGCATGATGGACTGGGACTCCACGGACAGCCCCGACAGCGAGAGCCACGACGCCCTCCGCATGGAGATGGTCGAAGCCATCGAATGAGCCGCTGTGTCCACCGCATCGGAAGCCGCCTGGAGAGCTGCTTTGGCCGCCGTCGCACCCTTGTCGACCAAGGCCCTGAACTCCCTCTTGTCCTTGTCCTGAAGGAGGGGTTCAAACTTTGGGAGGGACCCCCACACATTAAAATCATATCGGCTCAGCAGCGCCTGGTGGTTAGCTACTCTGAGCTGGAAACTTGCCGAGGAATAAACCTTTTTTCCAAAGGTGTCAAGTCTCCTTGCGTCCTTGTGGGTGGGCGCGGGCTGGCCATGCCTCTCACGGTGGTGAACAGACTCCACCACCAGAGAGTTCGGGGTCGGGTGTGTGTAGAGGTATTCGTGCCCCTTTGCAGACACAAAATACTTCCTCTCGGCCTTCTTAGAAATAGGTCCAAGGGAGGCCGGGGTCTGCCAAAGGCCAGTGGAAATATTGGCCACCCCCTTGGTGCAGAGGAAGGGCCACACGGCCCGGTGCCGAAGAGGTCAGGACATTGAATAAAGTGTCCGAAGTCTCCTCCATCTCCTCGGCCTGGAGCTGGAGGTTCGATGCCATCCTTCTAAGCAGCTCCTGATGAGCCTTAAAGTCCTCCTGAGAGACGGTAGGTGGCGCCGCAATGGACTTGTCCGGCGCCGAGGAGGCAGCTGGCACCGTTCCTTCAGTGTCCGGCGGCACCGTCAGGTCGAACTCTGGACCAGGCCTGGGGTTGGTGCCGGTGGTTCGGTGCCCGTGGCCTGGTCACGGTGCCGAGGCGGAGACGCCGAGTGGAATTGAGAGGCCCCGGCCATGGAGCGGGGTCTCGCCGGTGCGGGTGCCTGGGGCCACGATGCCCACTGGCACCATTGTCCTTGCCAAGGCGCTCCCTGCCACTGAGACGCATGGAGGCCCGGCAGAGCCGCTTGCTCCTGAGGTGCGGTGCGGCCGGGAGAGGGGCGGCTGGACGCTGACGCCGAGGTCATCGACGAGCACACAGTGCCATACGATCGGCTGGACCGGTCCCGGCCATGACATCTCCGGCCCCGAGATTTCGACCTCGACGATGAGGACAGGTAAATCTCTGAGGTGCTGTCTCTCGACTCCTGTCAGCGACCGTGGCTATGACGCCGCGGTGCCAGGGATGCCCGGCATGCACTCCGAGCGCGACGTCTATCGTGGCGGGCGCTGGAGTAAGAGTGCTGGTGCCGTCGGCATTGAGACCTGCTCCTCTCACTCTGGCTAGAAGAGGAGCGGCGTCACCTCTTGTCCCAGCGCCTGTGGTCCCTGCGACCGGAGGAGTCAGACTCACTTCCAGAAGACCCGGCCCGTGGGGTGTAAGTTCATCGCGGGTTTCGGGCAGGACCTTCAACTCGGGAAGGCACCTCAGTCTCCGATGCCTCCAGGGAGGGCTGATGTGCGCCCAAGGGCGGCTTCCCTCAGGACCGGGGGCCCGACTGAGGTGGCACTCCTGGCACCGGTAGGGCGAGGATGTTGCGCGCGGCCTGGGCTGCCTCTGGCGTCGAAGGCATCCTCACTTCACGAGAGGCTCACGTGGACGGGACCAGACTACTCCGCTCAGCCCGAGTCGGAGGTCTAGGTCCTGACGGGGATCGTGGGCTGCCCAACTCGGGTCTGGCCTCACCCCTATCTTTATCTCGGCGCTGCTGGGTCTTCCCTTGCTTCTTAGCCAGGGAGCGGTGCCGACTGGTAGATGGTGCCTCACTGCACACTGAAGACGCGGTGCCCTGCGCTGGGTCGGATCAACGCGTCGCTGCCGGGGCCAGTGCCGACTCCATAAGGAGGGCCCGGAGTCGGATCTCACATTTTCACTTCGTCCAAGGCTTAAACAACCTACAGATCTTGCAATGTTCACTGATGTGAGCCTCGCCCAGACAGCGAAGACACTGGGGCTTGGTCTACACTAACCCCCCAAATTGAACTAAGGTACGCAACTTCAGCTATGTGAATAACGTAGCTGAAGTTCGAAGTACCTTAGTTCGATCTTACCTCGGTCCACACGCGGCAGGCAGGCTCCCCTGTCGACTCCGCGGTACTCCTCTCGTCTAGCTGGAGTACCGCAGTCGACGGCGAGCACTTCCAGACAAGACGCGATAAGTCGAACCCAGAAGTTCGATCGCTCGCCGCTGAACTACCGGGTAAGTGTAGACATACCCTGGGAGTGTGGATTGCTTCTGGGCATAGGATTGTGACAACTGTCGCACGACTTGAAGCCTGGGCCACGGGGCATGCCCCGAGCCAGGCTAAGAACTAGAGAAAGTGTTCACTCACAAAAGGGATACCACTAAGGCTATAACTGCTGCAGCCAAGGCTGGAGCAGAAGTTCTGACTACCTTCACTGGCGGCAAGAAGGAACTGAGGGTGGGGGGGAGCACGCAGCCCCCTTTATGGCGCGATATACAGGCGCCACTCCAGGGGTCGCAGCGGTGCTCCCCCAGTACGGGTACTGCTAAGGGAAAAACTTCCGGCACCGGTGCATGTGGCGAGCACGCACACCTATAGTGGAATACACATGAGCAATCACTCGAAGAAGAATTGCAAGCTTTGAAGAAATATTTGAATTTGTTGCTCAGGAGCATTTCTTAAGCATATGTAAAGAAGATGTGAAGCAGTGTCTATGGGACAAAAATGTGAAAACTGTGGATGAGGTGGCATCTCTAGCTGATGTCTCTGACTAGACCTAGGCATCTATTGAGTGTAAACCTCAGAAAGGGAAGTTTAAACCTGGTGGGAAGCAGGGTTCCCATTTTACCCTGGGAAAAAGGAGAGTGGCTGGGAGGCTGGGCACTCACATCCGCAAAACCATTCCTCTAATCCCCATCCCAAACCTCCTGTGAAAACAAGAGCCAAAAAGGTGTTATCACTGTAATACCACTGATCACCTGAGGAATAAATGCCCTGTTCTGAGAGGAAGCAGGCAACAAATAGCCCATGTTAATTCTGCTGTCCTCAACACAGAAACCTCGCATGTGCCAGACACTTATCACATTGGTTTGGTGGGATTACCATCTGCAGAACCAGACATGGAGCACATAAAGGTTGTCAAGATTAATGGCAAGGGATGCCTATGATGAGAGGCTACAGGTGCAGAAATTCTGTGGTTAAGCAGAGTGTAATTCAAGAAGGTAAGACTGCCAGGAGAAAAAAGTTCTGCCCTATTAATAGGAAGTTACAGGATTCTTGTGCCTTTGACGAAAATGCACATCAAAATGGATGGTTTTAAAAACTATTCCCATTGATATGCTTATTGGAAATGATTTTTTTCAGTGTAGTTCAGGTTGTTATGGTGTATACCCACAGCAAGAAGAAATATGATGCTGGGACCTTCATAGGGAAAGAGTAAAGTTCCGTGAACTGCTGAACGAATGGGAGAGTGTCTCTTTAACGGCTCTGCAGGAGAAGGAAGCAGCATTCTTCCAAGTGTGGTTGAGACCAGTTCCTGCACTGCAGCTGAAGACACCACCACCTCAGGAAGGGAAGGGGATAAAAAGTGCCTGTCAGTGAGAAAACTGACCAGGCTGTTAGCTGTGAACCCTTTGCAGCTGAACGGGGGTCATATCCTGCTGTAGAGAGCACAGAGGTATATCATAGAGGGGGGGCCCAGAGAAAAAAAACTGGGGAAAGAATAGTGGAAGTACATGAATGTCTCCTCACTGGTCACTTGGGAGAGAATGCTGAGGACAGAGTGGTTGATTCAGCATCTGTGCACCCAGGCACTCAGCCTGACTCAGGTTCAGAGAGGACTGACAGTGAAACTGACCTCCCAAAGAGGAGCAGTCACACAGCTCACTTCTCAGGGACAGAGAAATGGGTGATGGAGGGTACCCCAATCCAGGTCCCAGATTTTCAGGACACTGATCCTGATATGCTTGTGGAAATTAACAGTCTCTCTTTAAGACAGGATGCAAATTCTACTGAAGAAATGTTTGTCTGTGAGAATGCAAATGACCCAGTTGGCAGAGGGGAGTAGGGCTTCCCCTGGGGTTGGTAAGACACAGAAAGCAGCTGAGTGAGAGCCCCTGGGAAAAGGTTCATCAACCAAAGAACAAACACTCTTAACCCAGAGAGCTCATATCACAACCGTCTAGGAAAAGGGAGTGGGGAAGGTCCCAGTTCTGGGAGTGGGGATCACATTGTAACCCCAAAAGGGGAGATGGATTTTTTTGCATGTGCATAACCCCAGTTGGGAGACAGCTCCACAGAAGGCCAGCCAGTATGCAGAATCCCCTTACATCCTTATCTCACCACACCATGGAGTACCAAAGCCCAAAAGATATGATTGGATTGAGGACCCACACTGAAGTGGACACTGAAGGGAACATGGGAGGGAAATTAAAACCAGTAACTGAACACATGCTAAGGGTACATCTACAGTACGAAATTATGTCAAATTTATAGAAGTCGATTTTTTGGAAGAGATTTTATACAGTCAATTGTGTGTGTGTCCCCACTAAGCGCGTTAAGTCAGCGGAGTGCGTCCACAGTACCGTGGCAAGCATCGACTCTCGGAGCAGTGCACTGTGGGTAGCTATCCCACAGTTCCTGCAGTCTCTGCCACCGATTGGAATTCTGGGTTAAGCTCCCAATGCATGATGGGGCAAAAACATTGCTGTGGGTGGTTTTGAGTGCATGTCGTCAGTTGCCCCTCCCTCCGTGAAAGTAACAGTAGACAATTGTTTCGCGCCTTTTTTCTGCAGCAGACGGTGCAGTAGGACTGCTAGCTGTCCTCGTACACCACCGCTTCCACTGCAACTCTGCTCTCCTGCAACTCTGCAGCAGACAGTGCAGTACGACTGCTAGCCGTCCTCATAAATGGTGTATGGCTCCACCGCTTCCGCTGCAACTCTGCTCTCCTGCTCTATAGCATGTTCTTTCTGTACAAGGTCACATTTTGCCTTTTATACTGCCTGCCTGCCACCACAGTGTCAGGAATCGGTGCTGGAAGCAGGATCGGTGCCGGGAGCGGGATTGGTGCCAGGGCCTGGACCGTTACCGAGATCCAGACCGAGATCGCAACGACAACCGTCTGTAGGATCGGTGCCATGATCGACTCCGGAAGGGAGATCGTCGCTCTGATCGGTGCCGGGAGCGACGGCGGGAATTCGACCAGTACCGTGAGTCTTGGCGCGAGCCAGAGCAGTGCCACGAGTATGACCGGCGACGTGAGTATGACCGGAGCCGCAAGAGGGAGCGGTGCCAGGACTGCGAGCGTCGTCGGGACTGCGAGCGGGATCAAATCCAGGACCGGGAACGGTGCCGTGTTTCTGCCAGAGGAGTTGTCGGGTGAATCAGGGCTGGCTTGCCTCTGGATTGCACTGATCGAATCAAAGGTGGTACTACAGTCTGTGGTGCAGCAGAGTCCGTTAGGGCGATAATGTCTCGTGCCACTGCACAGGTCTCCGGTGTCGACGGAAGCTGGGGCTCAAACATGGTACGTTCCAGGGATCCTATGTGCACCGGACTTGATGGCTCCTCCCTCGGTGCCGGAGTCGACGGTGCTGGTGCAGGCACCTGCCCCCTCGGTTGCTCTGAACCTGGATGCGACTCCGAGGCTGGTTTCGTGGGCGCTGGCAACAACTGAGGTGGATCCGCCGTCTCTGCCCTGCTTGTGGCCAGGCGAAAGAGACGGCGCCAGATTGGTTGTTCCGGCTGCAGTGCCAGGGAAGGTCGGTGCCGCAGGTCTCTATTCGAGTCTATCCCAGGCGTAGACCCTGCTGCTGTTGCCGGGGCACTACGTACTGAAGTGCTCAGTGCTGGGTCTCGGCGCGCTGCTGGAGGGTCCGGGCTAAGATCCGCCTCCATTAGGAGCTGCTTTAACCAAAAGTCTCGCTCCTTTTTGGTCCGGGGACGGAATGCCTTACAGATTTTGCACTTGTCGGACTGGTGAGACTCCCCTAGGCACTTCAAACAGGAGTCATGGGGGGTCTCCCATTGGCATAGGCTTGGAGCAGGCTGAGCAAGGTTTAAACCCCAGAGCCTTGGGCATTAGCACAAGTGGCAGGCGGGTAGGAGGGGAGAGAACCCCTTCCAGCCCACTATCTAATCCTATATACACTATAACTACTACTAAAACTATAACTACAACTATGCTACACTAACTATAATAACTATACAAGTACAGGAAAGAAAACGCTAGGGAAGTGGAGATCAGCTCCACAGTTCCAACAACTGTCACAGGCGGTAAGAAGTAACTGAGGGGGTGCTGGGTCGGCTGGAGTATATATCCAGTGCCATAAAGGCGCCACTCCAGGGGGCTCCGCAGCCGACCCACCGGGTGTTGCTAGGGTAAAAATTCTCCGACGATCATGCACGCGGCGCCCGCACACACCTAATTGGAATCGATATGAGCAAGCACTCGAAGAACTTTGACCTTTATGCTTACCACTTATCACTTAAAATCTATCTTTCTATAGTTAATAAACTTATTTTGATGTTTTAGCCTTACCAGTGAATTTGTCTAAAGTGCTCGAGAAATCTTCCCAGGTTACAAAGGCTGGTGCATGTCCACTTTCTTTTGACAAAGTGGCAAACTAGGTAATGAACTTACACTGGCCAGGCTTCTGACCAGTGCAAAATGGGACAGTTCTGGGCTGCAAGGCTGGGGAGCTGGGGGGAATTGGCTGGAGCCTATTGATCGTTCGTGAGTGGCTGGGAGATCATTTGTATAACACAGTTGGGTGTGTCCCTGCCTGTGGATGGCTGTATAAGTGAAGTGCCTGTCCGAGGCTTGGATGTTAACATCAGCATCAGAGTGTGAGAGGCAGTCCAGGCAGTGCAATCCACACTATGGCAGTTGAATATTTCAACATCAAAACCAAAACATTGTTCATGTTTGTTTAAGCTACAACCCCAAAGCCAATTAAATCTTCCTCTTCAGATTTCACGATTGGCTAAAACCTTCTCCTTCCCCCTTCAACATAGATCGAGACCTTACTGGGGCTTTAATAAGCAGAAGTTTAAGAGCTTGTCACTGAATAGTTTACAGCTAACAGTTTAGTTTCTTCAGACTTCACAGAATGGGGAGTACACATTCAAGCATTTCAGATGGCAGAGTTTAAGGGATATTTAGATTTGGAGAACTATTCTATCTGATGCGTTCCCTGTCTGGATTCCACAGGCGATCAACACTGGTGCACACACCGACACACTACTATGATAGTCTACCAGTCAATAAAAATGAAAGATAAAAAAACAGGACAAGGAATGCTAAAATGACAAGGGGTTGGAACTCGCCAGCTCTTGTAGTGTTCGGACTCACATACAGTGGGAGCAGTAGCTGTAGTCAAGAAACCAAGTGATTGGGAAGCTGGCACTCAACACTGCTAGGTTTTCTCAAGTATAGGGAGATGGAAAAGGCTGCCAGAGCCTGTCATTGATGACATGACTTCCTTCCCCAGAGGGGATCAATCTTTCTTAGAAAGCTTGTTGACTGGAAAGGTAGAAGATTTCAGCCTTTACCTTGGTCTCTATGGTTGACAATTCCAGCTTACTCCACTTTAGGGTGTGTCCCCTGAGATTTCTGGGCAAATCAGGGTGAAGTATGCGTTGGACACCGACAACATGACCCAATGCAGTTGGAATGAGGAAAACTTTGGGCTAACATCATTTTGGAAAATTCTTCCCTAATCCAGCAGTTTTCTTAAAGTATCTGTTCATGAAAACCACATTCAGTGTAGATGTGTGAACCCCAAAGATAAAAATGAAAGAAAAAGCAAGACCAGTTTTAAGAAGGACTCCATAGCCTGGCTTAATGGTTCAATAGCTATGCTTTAATATCTGGCTTTTTCAAAAGGAAAGGGGTCTGACTGCCCATAAAAATAACTGGTTGCAGACGTTTTTAACAAAAAGAACAAAACATATAAATATATATATAGACATCTCATCACAGAAGTCATGTCTTTCCTTTGCTAACAAGAACTAGGGAAACTAGGTAACCCTTACAGTCTAACTGGGTAAAAGGTTACATAACTGTCTCCTTAAGTAGTTGTCCTCTTAACAGAAATTGACTTTAAAGCTTGTCAGAATAAATTCAGTTTGAAAAAGAAATAATTGAATAATAATTGAATAATGGAAATACTGATCTGTATTCTCATGCACATTATTACTCTCCCATATTCCATCACCACAACCTTTGGAGTACGGTTTTATTTCAGAATTCCTTAGTAAGAAGGGGTAAAATACCTCAAATAAGCTTTTAAGGATTAGCTACTGTGACAAAGTTCCTCCTCTATGTTGGTGGGTCCTGCACTTATTGGCAGATTTTCTTGCCTCAGAGATTCACCATGTGGGTTGGGGAACAGCCCAGAGACCTTCCCCTCTGGAAGAACCCACAGTCCAGGTCAATTGGGAGGTTTGGGGGGAACCCGGGCCCGCCCTCTACTCCGGGTTCCAGCCCAGGGCCCTGTGGACTGCAGCTGTCTATAGTGCCTCCTGTAACAGCTGCATGACAGCTACAACTCCATGGGCTACTTCCCCACGGCCTCCTCCAAATACCTTCCTTAGTCTCACCACAGGACCTTCCTCCTGGTGTCTGATAACGCTTGTGCTCCTCAGTCCTCCAGCAGCACACCCTCTCACTCTCCGCTCCTTGCGCCTCTTGCTCCCAGCTCCTCACACTCGCACCACAAACTGAAGTGAGCTCCTTTTTAAAGCCCAGGTGCCCTGATTAGCCTGCCTTAACTGATTCTAGCAGCTTCTTCTTAATTGGCTCCAGGTGTCCTAATTAGCCTGCCTGCCTTAACTGGTTCTAGCAGGTTCCTGATTACTCTAGTGCAGCCCCTGCTCCGGTCACTCAGAGAACAGAAAACTACTCATCCAGTGACCAGTATATTTGCCCTCTACCAGACTCCTGTACCCCACTGGTCTGGTTCTGTCACATTACTGTTTGCTATATTACTAATGAAAAGAGAAATATAATCAGAAATATATTGGAAAGATGAAAGTTATCACATAATTATTCTCTTTTTCATTAACAAATAATGAACTTCATGTTTAATTTCATTGTCACTGCTAACAATAACATAATCAAAGATTACAAAATCTTATAATATATGGTATTTTCCTTTAATTCCACTTCAACCAAGTGAACCCTTCTGTAAACTTGTGGTTTACACCTATATAGGTGCCTTCCATTTCTGGAAGTTAATTTATCTCTGGCTTTTCTGCCATAAGTGTTGGTGGAAGGGGTCTCAAACTACATGGGAAGGCTTGCAACATGAATAAACCCATCTCTATTCTATTTTCATACTTTTTATCTTTCAAAGTAGCTGGAGATGGAGACATGATGCAAAGGCATAAAGCACAAGAACAAAACTAAGAGACTAAAGCATAGAATCAGGACTCAACATTCATATATCTTGCAGCCTGAACTTGGAGCTTGCCACAGTCATTCCCTAATGACAGGTTTCAGAGTTGCAGCCGTGTTAGTCTTTGTCTGCAAAAAGAACAGGAGTACTTGTGGAACCTTAGAGACTAACAAATTTATTTCAGCATAAGCTTTTGTGGGCTAAGAAGTGAGCTGTAGCCCACGAAAGCTTATGCTGAAATAAATTTGTTAGTCTCTAAGGTGCCACAAGTACTCCTGTTCTTATTCCCTAATGAGTTACCATCACTTGCACAGAAGGAAAGTCTTTATTGTCCAACAATGCAGCCAGATTGGGATCCATATGGAAGGAATGTCCTCAGAAAAAGAGTTGATGCTCCACTTTGCCTTGTGAAACTTTGGATTCAAATGGTAAAGGACAATTTCAATCTAACCATTGCATCCTTTGGGACTCTAATCAATGGCACTGAACTAGGAAGTTGTGTTCCAAACACAGTTTTACTTGGATCATAAAAGCCCACAGCAGCTTTCATTTCTATGGTGAAAAACAACTATTGGGTGCCTGCTGTTTTTACCTGAGTTCTTGCCAAATCCTTGGTCTTGATGAGGGGAAATTTACATTTCTCTGGAGAAGAATCCGTTACCAAACCATCCAAAATCTCAGAAGTGCTAGTGAATAATGACTTCCCCAAACATGCTCGGTTTATTTCTTTAATCTGGTGGAACAGGTCTAAATTAGAAACTAAATATACATCTGGATGAGCATCACTATAAGATACATGATGTGGTGTTTTTATTCAAAAAGAGTAAACTTTCTGCAGCTGTCTCACATTAAACACTCATTTCATTGTATACACATTGGAAGCATTACAAAGGGTGAGTTCAACAACAACAACAAAACACTTCTATTTCCTCCACATCTGCATTGCTAGAGACAGCACTTCTCTCTGTTAGGATTAGCTAGGAGATATCTTCAGGAGTGGTTATCTCTGGAGTCTGGTTGGCAACCCTAGTTGTTACTAGGGTTGCCAACCCTCCCGGATTGTCCAGGAGTCTCCCAGAATTGGTCTCAATCTCCTGGCGGCTATTACAAGGCATCCATGAGATTTTAATAGTTTGCTAAAAGTCTGGTGGGCGGTGCAGTGGGGCTAAGGCAGGTTCCCTGCCTGCCCTGGCTATGAGCGACTCCCAGAAGCGACCGGAAAGTCCCTCTGTCTCCTAGGCGCAGGCACGGCCAGGGGTCTCTGCGCACTGCTCCCGTCCAGAATGCTGACTCCACAGCTCCGATTGGTCAGGAACTGCAGCCAATGGGAGCTGCAGGGGTGGTGTCTGCAGGCAGGGGCAGTGCGTGCAGGCAGGGGCAGTGCACAGAGCCGCCTGTCACCGTGCCTCAGTCACAACTGAGATTACCAAATTCAGGACAAACTCAGAAATAGGCCAGACACACCCTAAAACTGATGATTATTCTCCTATAAGATATACCAGACCAGCAACAAAGGTAAACTTTTGTTTCACCATTCTATCTAACAAAAAGTCAGAAAAGCAGTTTCCTTAGGTATTCCAGTCCTTGTATCACCACCAAAAACACTAAGCTTAATGATGAGTGGTTATTTAAAACCAATTTCATCAACCAAAGGGTTCTTCTGATCTCAAAGGACCAGCCACACACCCAGGTCAATACATAGCTCAGATCTTACCCAATAAACACGCTGTTTCCAATCCTTTAGTATCTAAAATCTAAAGGTTTATTTATAAAATGAAAGAAAGAGCTGAGAGTTAAAATTGGTTAAATGAATCAAATACATGCAGTAACTGCGAAGTTCTTGGATCAGACTTCTAGCAATGATGGAATAAACTGCTGGCTTGTTAACTCTCTGGCTGCTTCCAAATCATTGGAAGGTCCTCAGTCCATTGGTTAGATGCTCCCATTAGTGTAAGTCCATAGTCCAGAAGTTTGAGCAGGAAAGAGGCAAAATGGAGATGTTTCCAGGGCCTTTTATAGCTTCTGCCAAGTGAAGGGAAACCCATTGTTCTAGTTTGTGGGAAATTACAGGTAACAAGATGGGGTTTAGAGTCACATGGGCAAGTCACATGTCAATGCCTGCTTCACTTAGTCATAGCAGAGACCATTACCCATACTTTAGTTAGAACGTTCACAGGAAAATCCATCAGGCATGGATAGGCATCTTCCACGGTCCACTATGAGTTCACTGTTCTTTGATGGGCCATTCAACTTGAATAGTTCCTTCACAGTGTGCTGGCTAAATACCTTGTGGGTGTTACCACAGGAGCAAACATGTAGTAATACAGGTACATAGTTAATATTCGTAACTTCAGATACCAAGACGATACATGCATAGAAATAGCATAAGGATATTCAGCAAATCATAACTTTTCCATTGACCCCCTAACTTGACACGCTTTGTACAAGATTTGTTGCAATTATATAACAATGGTTATATATTTGTTGCAATTATATAACAGTACAACAATGATCTACATGATCATATATTAATTATATAATGTCACAGCCTGGCCGCCCCTGAACCTAGGAGCTGGACGTGTCAGCTGCTTCCGGGAGCCCGCCCCCCACTTTCCCACCCCCAAACTCCCTTCCAGAGCCCTCACCCTGCACCCCAACCCCCTGCCCCAGGCCTAAACCCACTCCTGCACCCAAATTTCCTCCAAGAGCCCACTCCCCCTCCCATACTCCAACCCCCTGCCCCAGTGCTGAGTCCCTTCTCACACTCCGAACCCCTAGGCCCCAACTCCCAGCCCAGAGACCACACCCCTCCCCCTTCCCAATGAGAGTGAATGAGGGTGGTGGAGAGTGAGCCACGGAGGAAGGAGAATGGAGTGAGCGGGGGGACAGGGACTCAGAGAAGAGGTGGGGCAGGGGCATGGCCTTGGGGAAGGAGTGGGGCAAGGATGTTTGGGTTTCTGAGATTAAATGTCAGCCTAGCAGTATTCAAGGTTATGTGAATATTTCCATTGGTGTAACTATATCAGGAGGTTGCACCAATGTAATTAGATTGATTTTTAGTTGCCAAGGTGCAGTTGTCTACTAGATAAGCCTTAGTCAAATGAATCTTGAATGAGGATATCTTAAAAACACTAAAAACCTTGATTTAAAACATCAAGGAGAAGAGTCCTTGCAAGATTCATGTGAGCAATAATTTCCTCGATAGCACATTCCATAACTGTGAATATTCTCTCCAGTTGACTGAATTGAATTTGAACTTTACCATTTCTTCACGGAGGGGTGGGGAAAAACAAAAAATAAGGGAAGAAATTACCATTGAAGCAAGTGGGAATTTGTCTCAAAGTCCCCAAAAAATCTGCCAGAAAAAAAACTAATATCCAGTTGTGTGACCAAACAGCTTTCAGGAAAGAGAAAAATCTACCAGAGGTATAAGACATTTTTCGTTTCAGATAGAATGAGATTCTAGAGCAAGTTTCATCTGATGACTCAGAATCAGGACCACAGATTTTCCCTTTGCATTGTCCTCTGATCCACTGAAACCTGCTTCACTCACTGCCATCTCATCATTATTGAGTTGTATTATTTGCAAAAGTTTTAGCATCATGATAATGGTTTGTCTAGACTAGGAAATGTGGAGTACTTTAGGACAGGCTAAGGGAAAATATACTGGCTAACCCACAAAAGTATACTTGGGCCATGTCAATATAGAAAACATAGCTGTGATTTTACACCTAAATAGCTCACTGGAGCTAGCTAACTACAAAAACATGCTAACAGAGAAAAGGCCCAAGTAGAATTTACCACAATCCGATTAACTGACGTAATTTGTATTTCACCAACCTGGAGCTGATGTGCATTCCTAATAAGAGGGACTCATACTTCCGTGACTAATAGAACAAAACAGATGATAGAAAGGGTCTTTGGGGATTCACCCAAAGAAGGGCAACCTGCAAAAAGCAAAACTGGACAACCCACCTGGGGGAGCAGAGGGACCACAATGAAGTAAATGGCTCTAACAGGCTAAATACCAAAAAATTTAAAGGAAAAATAAACATTTTATTGTTAGCCCTAGACAAGGTATTTATGGTGTTTATCTCCTTTATGGCTTCACTGAAGATAAATAACGCGTGACCTCTGATAGAAGCTTTTTTCCCACTCTCAGAACATGTATAAGGTGTCAATCCTGTGTGGACCATTTATTATCTCCTAAGGTCTGAGTAGTAAATGAAAATTTTCCCGCACTCACAACATTCACAGGGTCTCTGTCCTTTCTGGAATCTCTGATGATTAATAAGGGCTGATTGAACAGAAAAGTTTTTTCTATACTCACAACATTCCTAGGGCCTCTCACAAACATGAGTTCTCTGATGTCTAATCAGGGTTGAGCTCTGAGAGGTTTTCCTGCATTCACAGCATTCAAAGGGTCGCTCTTGAGTGTGGGTTCTCTGATGTCTAATAAGATGTGAGCGTCGCGTGAAGGCTTTCCCGCACTCACAGCATACATACGGTCTCTCTCCTGTGTGGATTCTTTGATGTATAATAAGCTGTGAATGCCAAGGGAAGATTTTCCCACACTGGCAGCATTCATACGGGTTAGCGCCCATGTGGGTTCTCTGATGTCTGATAAGGTCTGAGCGCCGAGTGAACGTTTTCCCGCAATCACAGCATTCATAGGCTGTCTCTCTTGTGTGGATTTTCTGATGTAAAATAAGGTGTGAGTGTCGAGGGAAGGTTTTACCACACTCAGGGCATATGCTTTTTCTCTCTCCCATAAGGATTCCCTGCTGGGCTGTGGTTTCCTTGAGGTCCTTGTGATTTTCCTCACAACTGATGGATTTACCCACTTTCTCCCCTGGTGGGGACACGTTTCGTTTAATTCCTTGTGATAATCCCCTATGCAGTTCCATGTGCTCCTCATCTTCCTGCTGTGGATTCTGCTCTTTGTTTTCACTCACCATCTGATCACCTACAAGGACAGAGAGAAACCTCAAAAGAAGAGATGGAAAAGGGGAGGGGAAACCAAAGGAAGTGCTGGAGACATGGGGGAAAAGATCAGGAAATTACTTCCCCGAAACTCTTTCCCAGAGGGGAAAGAGGAGGGGGATCAACTCTTGTCTGAGATCCAATTACAATGCTCAGGATGAAGGCAGGTTAGGAACTGAACTATTGCCACGTGTCAGCCAAGATGGGTAGGAAGCCATGAGCGATATCTGCTCTGAAGATATGACACCGGCTCAGGGACAATCATGAACTCAAAGAGCTCTCAAGGTCCTGGTAGGGAATCCCAGCTGTGTCCTTCAGGCACAGATAGTATTTGAGTTGGTCCAATGATTCCTCACCTGTGCAGGTTCCTGTCAGGATCTCTTTTTCCCCCGAGCCCTGGAGATCTGAGACCCACAGCTTTTCCCCTGGTTCCAGCTGGGACATCACCTCAGGTCTGGAGACTGGAAACCCTGCTGAGATGAAAGAAAATAAGTGAAATCAGGTGAATTCATGGGACCTTGGTCACAAAGAATATGGCCTTTTTTTAATCCCTGCTCATTTTAAAGCACCGAAATTCTCAAGCCAGCTCTCCGGGTGTTCAAAGGCACCAGACACTCTGCTTACAAGGAGATTTACTACCCACCTCTGCTGGCATACACACTCCTCATCAAAGGGGCTCCTGAAACCTAGAGAAAGTAACTCCAAATTACAGAAAGCCAAGGGGAAGTCACCTTGGAACTGCTTCTTACTGACAGAGACCCCCCAAGGGAATGAGAAAGTCATAGGGGAACTGGGACTGGTGAGCATAGGCTTGCCGGGCTCAGCATAGTAATGAATGGGGAGGAGTAGGGAGATCACTGAGTGCAGCAGGGCTCAGCATAGTAAGTGTGGAAGTAAAGTTAGTAGGCCCAAAACCTTTGGTTGACATGACTGTGTCAATGATGATTTGGCTGAAGGGGAAGACAGAATGGAAATTGCCAGCAGAACTTTTGCAATAGCCAGTCTTGCGAAATATAGCTGTGATAGCTAGAAATTAGGAAAAGCCCCAACCACAAAGGTACAATCTGATGATAAACAGGAAAGCTTGTTGCTTCTGTATTCCTAATAAGGGATTGTTTTTTCTGTTTAAGAGGATATTACGAATGAAAAAGTGTTTGACTAATTGCAGTTTTAAGCTTTATAAGCCTGTCTGTCTGTCTGTAATTCGGGGGCACTATCCGTTTGATAGTGGCCCCGGGCATGCTCGTTAAATAAAGGCGCCTCAGGCTGTTCTGATCCAAACACAACGCGTGGTTAATTCTTCCACAACATAAGGAATGGGAAGGAGTGGGGAGATCACTGAATGCAGCATGTCAGGGATGTTAGGGATTAGGAAAGCACGTTTTGAGAAGTTAAGGAATATAGCGAGTCAGGTGAAATAGAAAGGAGCATGAAAATCCCACAACGTACGGGCAAGGTTATAGAATGATAGAATCATAGAAATGTGGGGCTGGAAGGGATTCCAAGAGTTGATTTAATCCAGCCCATGCACTGAGGTAGGAACAAGGAAACCTAGTCCATCCCTGAGAGGTATTTGTCTAAACTGTTCGTAAAAGCTTCCAAGATGGGGATTTCACAAACTCCTTTGGAATCCGATTTCAGAGTTTAATTACCCTTGTAGTCACAATTATTTTCCTAATATCTAAACTAAATCACCCTTGCTGCACATTAATATACTGTACAGTCTTTCAACCAGTTTTGTACCCACTTTACAGGGGGAGCGAGTGCAGGCTATACATCAATGGGGACTGGGCAGGGATTCTCTCATAACAGGCTGGGATCCCCTGCAGCTCTAGATCCCTCAAACCACCCCTCCCTCCCCCCCCACTAACCCCACCCTCCCCACTTACCAGGTGTCCCTTAGGCCACTCAAACGTTAAGCTGGTCCATTGCTCTGGGGGGGTTAAAAATCCACACCCCTGAATGACATAATTAAGCCGACCTAACCCCCAGTGTAGACTGTACTACGGAAATGGAAGAATGCTTCTATCAACCTAGCTAGCACTTCCTGGGGAGGTGGATTAATTACGGCAATGGGAGAATCCCTCCCATTACTCTAGTTAATGTCTACACTGAAGTGCTAATGTGGCGCAGCTGCAGCACTGCGACTGTGCTGCTGTAGCATTTGAAGAGTAAACAAGCCCTTAGTCCTATTTCTCCAATCTCCCTGTGGTGGAGTTGGAGCTGTTCTGTAATAATGATGAGTACTGTCAGGTGTCCTGGAGACTGGGATATTTACTGTATGAATATGTTGTAGGGCTGTCGATTAATCGCAGTTAACTCACATGATTAACTCAAAAAATTAATTGTGATTAATCGGACTGTTAAACAATAGAATACCAACTGAAATTTATTAAATATTTTTGGATGTTTTTCTACATTTTCCAATATATTGACTTCAATTACAACACAGAATACAAAGTGCACAGTGCTCACTTTATATTATTTTTATTACAAATATTTGCACTGCAAAATGATAAACAAAATAAATAGTATTTTTCAGTTCACCTCATACAAGTACTGTAGTGCAATCTCTTTATCATGAAAGTGCAACTTACAAAAGAAGTTTTTTTGTCACATAACTGCACTCAAATACAAAACAACGTAAAACTTGAGAGCCTACAATCCACTCAGTCCTACTTCTTGTTCAGCCAATTGCTTAGACAAACAAGTCTGTTTACATTTACAGGAGACAATACTGCCCACTTCTTAATTACATTGTCACCTGAAAGTGAGAACAGGTGTTTGTGTGGCACTATTGCAGCTGGTGTCAGATGCGCTAAAGATTCATATGCCTCTTCATGCTTCGGCCATCATTCCAGAGGACGTGCTTCCATGCTGATGATGCTCATTAAAAAAATAATGCGTTAATTAAATTTGTGACTGAACTCCTTAGGGGAGAATGGTATGTCTCCTGCTCTGTTTTACCCGTGTTCTGCCATATATTTCATGTTATAGCAGTCTTGGATGATGACCCAGCACGTTATTCATTTTAAGAACAATTTCACTGCGAATTTGACAAAAGGCAAAGAAGATACAATTGTGAAATTTCTAAAGCTAACAGCACTTAATGCAAGATTTAAGAATCTGAAGTGCCTTCCCAAATCTGAGAGGGATGAGGTGTGGAGCATGCTTTCAGAAGTCTTAAAAGAGCAACACTCTGATGCAGAAACTACAGAACCCAAACAACCAAAAAAGAAATGCAACTTTCTGCTGGTGGCATCTTTCTCAGATGATGAAAATGAACATGTGTCAGTCCGCACTGCTTTGTATCGTTATTGAGCAGAACCCGTCATCAGAATGGACGCATGTCCCCTGGAAAGGTGGTTGAAGCATCAAGGGACATATGAATATTTAGCACCTTTGGCATGTAAATATCTTGCAACGCTGGCTACAACAGTGCCATGCAAACACCTGTTCTCATTTTCACGTGACATTGAAAACAAGAAGCAGGCAGCCTTACCTCTCCAAATGTTAAACAAACTTGTTTGTCTGAGCAATTGGCTGAAAAAGAAATAGGACTGAGTGGATTTGTAGGCTCTAAAGTTTTACATTGTTTTATTTTTGAATGCAGGTTTTTTTGGTACATAATTCTACATTCGTAAGTTCAACTTTCATGATAAAGAGATTGCACTACAGTACTTGTATTAGGTGAATTGAAAAATATTATTTCTTTTGTTTTTTTACAGTGCAAATATTTGTTATGAAAAATAAAGTGAGCACTGTACACTTTGTATTCTGCATTGTAATTGAAATCAATATATTTGAAAATGAAGAAAACATCAAAAATATTTAAATAAATGGTATTCGATTATTCTTTAACAGCGCGATTAATCACGATTAATTTTTAAAATCACTTGACAGCCCTAATATTTTGGTTTACTTTAATAGGAGGCTGTAAGGAAAAGAAGCAGAAAGGGAAGAAGAATGGCTCAAGATGAGCCACAACATGGTAAACCCTGAAGGATTATGAAGAGACAGTGCCACAATGATTAGCTTTGAATATTCTACATCCTAGCTCCAACCTGGCTTAGACAAACAGGACCAGACGATCAAACTGGAGCAGCTAAAGGGGAGGGACATGGTTGTTCAGGTGATTGTTTGGGGGAAGAGACAGAGTCAACAGGACCCCACAGGTCCTGCTGAAGAACTTAGACTTGCCTCACTGACCATGGGGAGATGGAAAGTATTTAGGCAAGACACATGCGTGAAGACTTTGTTATTTTAAAATCCTTTTACTCTTTTCTTTTTGCTCTGCTGCAAAGTAAAACAGCCTTCTTCGAACTCAAGTGGTGTTTGTCGCTGCACATCACTGATTCCAGACTCATAAGAACATAAGACCTCCCAAAGGTGTCCGCACTCAGCCTGACATGCAGGGTAAGCAGAGCAGATATGCTGGGTATGGAAGCCAATGGCCCGGTCTAGGAGAGGGAGAATGGCAGAAATCCACTCCAGAAAGGCATGAGGCTGACACCTTTGGGGGGGGGGGGGGAAGGAGACAGAGATATAACTAGCCCTGTCACTCACCAGGACACCTATTCCCCTTTCCTCCCACTGCTCTCAGACCTCCCTCCTTTGTGGTACTGCAGGGTCACCAGATCCCCATCATGTCATCCCCTCCACTGCTCCCTGCTCTCCCTTCTCCCAAGGACTCCTGATAGGAACCTCACACTGTCTTGTACCAGTGGTTGGGCCCAGCTGACTGTCACACCCTCCACACATGTGGGAAGTGATTATAACAGAATGCCAGCTCTGACACAGTTACAGTTCAGCACTACTTTCTGTTTATAAATTGACTAATCTAACTGCGCTGAAATCCACATGTGCGCTCAGATTATCTTGGCATTTCATAGAATCATAGAATATCAGGGTTGGAAGGGACCTCAGGAGATCATCTAGTCCAACCCCCTGCTCAAAGCAGGACCAAATCCCAACTAAATCATCCCAGCCTGACCTTAAAAATCTCCAAGGAAGGAGATTCCACCACCTCCCTAGGCAACCCATTCCAGTGCTTCACCACCCTCCTAGTGAAAAAGTTTTTCCTAATATCCAACCTAAACCTCCCCAACTGCAACTTGAGACCATTGCTCCTTGTTCTGTCATCAGGTACCACTGAGAACAGTCTAGATCCATCCTCTTTGGAACCCCCTTTCAGGTAGTTGAAAGCAGCTATCAAATCCCCCCTCATTCTTCTCTTCTGGAGACTAAACAATCCCAGTTCCCTCAGCCTCTACTCATAAGTCATGTGCTCCAGACCCCTAATCATTTTTGTTGCCCTCCGCTGGACTCTTTCCAATTTTTCCACATCCTTCTTGTAGTGTGGGGCCCAAAACTGGACACAGTACTCCAGGTGAGGCCTCACCAATGTCGAGTAGAGGGGAATGATCACATCCCTGGATCTGCTGGCAATGCCCCTACTTATACAGCCCAAAATGCCGTTAGCCTTCTTGGCAACAAGGGCACACTGTTGACTCATATCCAGCTTCTTGTCCACTGTAACCCCTAGGTCCTTTTCTGCAGAACTACCCAGCCATTCGGTCCCTAGTCTGTAACAGTGAATGGGATTCTTCCGTCCTAAGTGCAGGACTCTGCACTTGTCCTTGTTGAACCTCATCAGGTTTCTTTTTGCCCAATCCTCTAATTTGTCTAGGTCCCTCTGTATCCTATCCCTACCCTCCAGCGTATCTACCACTCCTCCCAGTTTAGTGTCATCTGCAAACTTGCTGAGAGTGCAGTCCACGCCATCCTCCAGATCATTAATGAAGATATTGAACAAAACCGGCCCCAGGACCGACCCTTGGGGCACTCCGCTTGAAACGGGCTGCCAACTGGACATGGAGCCGTTGATCAATACCCGTTGAGTCCGATGATCTAGCCAGCTTTCTATCCAGTATCTATTTGCTACTCTCCATGGCAGGGTTCGGAAACTGGAGGTGACGACTCCTCAAGGGGTCATGAGGTTATTTAGTGGGGGGCCACGAGTAGGTGCATGAAACAGAGAGCAATTGCTACAATTTAAATCTTGGGTTTTAGAAAATTACACACACCTTTCTGTTGCAATGTGTATTTACTTCCAAAAGAATTGTAAATATGTCAGACAGAATCCTTGTTCCTAAACCAATTAAATATTTGTATGATCACTAATTTAAGGAAACTGGACCCTGGGGATCGTAGTATCATATGCAGGTTTGTTGTCTTGAGACGAAAAAGGTGGGGCTGAGACAACATTAGAGGGACTGAGTGTTCAGCAGTTGAAGACCTGCATTAAACCGCAGACCAATCAGAACAGAGATTGGCAAAAATAAAATAAAATAAAGTTAATAATAATTTAACAGTCACACAGACAAGGGTGGCACTGCGGTTTTTTTTGAAGGGGCTATAGTGACCCCAAATTTTGCCTTAGCTCCCCATAGCCACCCCTTCCAATGAAAAAGTCAAATGTTACTCAGAACTAAAGGTGGCATGGCATGACATTGCCATCCTTACATATGCAGTTCTGCGCTGCTACTTGCATCAGCGTTGCCTTCACAGCTGGGTGACTGGCTGGTAGCTGCTGCTCTCCGGCCCCCCAGCTCTGAAGGCCACACCTACCAGCAGCAGCGCAGAGGTAAGGGTGGCAGAGGGGCACTAAGTCTACTGTGAAAAGTGATAGACAAAGTTTCTCCCCTGCAACCGCATTACTGAACCATAACTATTTAAAAAAATAACTTTTGGACTTACAACATTATTTCTATACAACTGTGTTTTAGTCTTAATTTATAAACAATGAGAACAGATAAATTAATTTAAAACAATATGGTAATAAATTTAGCATTTAAAATAGTGTTAAATATAAAAAAATGTGTTTTTAATTTATAAGGGGGGAGGTCGCACTCAGAGGCTTGCTGTCTGAGAGGGGTCACCAATACAAAAAGTTTGAGAACCACTGCTTTATGGGCATGCAGGGTATAGTTAGTGGTTTAAATGTGAGGTTATTTGAGAAAACAGTTCCTGAGATTCATCCCCCAGAACTCCCCCAAAATGATCCTTTTTACATAACCCTCTTGCTCTTACAACATTTTGCATACACCTAGGCTGAAACTGTGCTTCTAATGGTTCCCAGACTGATCTCATTTACTTGGCATTTATCTCAGCTAGTACAAGGTAACCTCCTGTAGGGCCTGGCTTACAACTGTTTTGGGAACCAAATACATGGGCATTTTGCCTTGTTCCAAGTAACATACTGTGGAACTCTCTCCCCAGACATGTGAGATAATACTGACCTACATAACTGAACAACAAGTGATTATATCCAGTTACTTAGGTTATTTGCACAGATTGGGGTGTGCTGTTGTTCACCATTTCAGACTTGAGATTTCAAACCACTCCTGTTTCCTTGGTTTCATATCCCATAACTAGGAGAATTCTCTCCAGTTGACTGAATACCATTTGAACCTCCCCATTGCTTCACAGAAGGGTGGGGAAAAACAAAAAATAAGGGAAGAAATTACCATTGAAGAAAATGGAAATTTGTCTCAAAGTCCTCAATAAATCTGCCAGAGAAAATTAATATCCAGTTGTGTGACCAAACAGCCTTCATGAAAGAGAAAAATCTACCAGAGATATAAGACATTTTCCGTTTCAGATAGAATGAGATTCTAGAGCAGGTTTCATCTGATGACTCAGAATCAGGACCACAGATTTTCCCATTGCATTGTCCTCTGATCCACTGAAACCTGCTTCACTCACTGCTGTCTCATTTATCAGAGGGGTAGCCGTGTTAGTCTGGATCTGTAAAAAGCAACAAAGAGTCCTGTGGCACCTTATAGACAAACAGACGTATTGGAGCATAAGCTTTCGTGGGTGAATACCCACTTCGTCAGACGCATGTGGTGGAAATTTCCAGAGGCAGGTATAAATATGCAGGCAAGAATCAGTCTAGAGATAACGAGGTTAGTTCAATCAGGGAGGATGAGGCCCTCTTCTAGCAGTTGAGGCGTGAACACCAAGGGAGGAGAAACTGCTTTTGTAGTTGGCTAGCCATTCACAGTCTTTGTTTAATCCTGAGCTGATGGTGTCAAATTTGCAAATGCTGAACTGAAGTTCAGCAGTTTCTCTTTGGAGTCTGGTCCTGAAGTTTTTTTGCTGCAGGATGGCTACCTTTAAATCTGCTATTGTGTGTCCAGGGAGGTTGAAGTGTTCTCCTACAGGTTTTTGTATATTGCCATTCTTAATATCTGACTTGTGTCCATTTATCCTTTTACCGTAGGGATTGTCCAGTTTGACCGATGTACATAGCAGAGGGGCATTGCTGGCACATGATGGCGTATATTACATTGGTGGAAGTGCAGGTGAATGAACCGGTGATGTGGCTGATCTGGTTAGATCCTGTGATGGTGTCGCTGGTGTAAATATGTGGGCAGAGTTGGCATATAGGTTTGTTGCATAGTAACTCTACACCTGAGTTAGAGTTACTATGGTGCGGTGTGCGGTTGCTGGTGAGAATATGCTTAAGGTTGGCGGGTTGTCTGTGGGCAAGGACTGGCCTGCTTCCCAAGGCCTGTGAAAGCCACTACATCACCAACAGCACAGGAAGAAGAACTCCACATGGACTTCTCCTGAGGGTTGAAATGACAGTCTGGACCTATACATAGAATGCTTCCGCCGACGTGCACAGGCAGAAATTCTGGAAAAACAACATTGCTTACCTCATAACCTAAGTCGTGCAGAACGTAATGCCATCCACAGCCTCAGAAACAACCCTGACATTATTATCAAAGAGGCTGATAGAGGAGGTGCTGTTGTCAGCATGAACAGGTCTGACTACCAAAAGGAGGCTGCCAGACAACTCTCCAAAACCAAATTCTACAGGCCACATTCCTCAGATCCCACTGAGGAATATACTAAGAAACTGCACCATCTACTCCCTACACTAACAGAGGAACAAATCAACATACCCTTAGAGCCCCGACTGGGGTTATTCTATCTACTACCTAAGATCCACAAACCTGGAAATCCTGGATGCCCCATCATCTCCAGGATTGGCACGCTCACTGAAGGACTATACGGATATGTGGACTCTCTACTCAGACCCTATGTCACCAGCACTCCCAGCTATCTCCATGACACCACTGATTTCCTGAGAAAACTACAATGCATTGGTGACCTTCCAGAAAACACCATCCTAGCCACCATGGATGTAGAGGCTCTCTACACAAACATCCCACACACAGATGGAATACAAGCTGTCAGGAACAGTATCCCTGATGATGCCACAGCACAACTGGTTGCTGAGTTCTGTGACTTTATCCTCATGCACAATTATTTCAAATTTGGTGACAATATATACCTCTAGACCAGTGGCACTGCTATAGGCACCCGCATGGCCCCACAATATGCCAACATTTTTATGGCTGACCTGGAACAACGCTTCCTCAGCTCTCGTTCACTCACGCCCCTTCTCTACCTACGCTACATTGATGACATCTTCATCATCTGGACCCATTGGAAGGAGATTCTGGAAGAATTCCACCACGATTTCAACAGCTTCCACCCCACCATCAACCTCAGCCTGGACCAATCTACACGGGAGGTCCACTTCCTAGACACCACGGTACAAATAAGTGATGGTCACGTTACCACCACCCTATACTGAAAACCCACCGACTGCTATGCCTACCTTCATGCCTCCAGCTTCCATCCCGGACACACCACATGATCCATTGTCTACAGCCAAGTGCTGAGGTATAACCGCATTTGCTCCAACCCCTCAGACAGAGACCAACACCTACAAGACCTTCACCAAGCATTCTCAAAACTATGATACCTGCACGAGGAAATAAGGAAACAAATCAACAGAGCCAGACGTGTACCCAGAAGCCTCCTGCTGCAAGACAAGTCCAAGAAAGAAACCAACTGAATTCCACTGGCCATCACCTACAGTCCTCAGCTAAAACCTCTCCAACGCATCATCAGTGATCTACAACTCATCCTGGACAACGATCCCTCGCTTTCACAGGCCTTGGGAGGCAGGCCAGTCCTCGCCCACAGACAACCCACCAACCTTAAGCATATTCTCATCAGCAACCACACACCGCACCATAGTAACTCTAACTCAGGAACCAATCCATGCAACAAACCTATATGCCAACTCTGCCCACATATCTACACCAGCGACACCATCACAGGACCTAACCAGATCAGCTACACCATCACCAGGTTCATTCACCTGCACTTCCACCAATGTAATATATGCCATCATGTGCCAGCAATGCCCCTCTGCTATGTACATCGGCCAAACTGGACAATCCCTACGGAAAAAGGATAAATGGACACAAGTCAGATATTAGGAATGGCAATATACAAAAACCTGTAGGAGAACACTTCAACCTTCCTGGACACACAATAGCAGATTTAAAGGTAGCCATCCTGCAGCAAAAAAACTTCAGGACCAGACTCTAAAGAGAAACTGCTGAGCTTCAGTTCATTTGCAAATTTGACACCATCAGCTCAGGATTAAACAAAGACTGTGAATGGCTAGCCAACTACAAAAGCAGTTTCTCCTTCCTTGGTGTTCATGCCTCAACTGCTAGAAGAGGGCCTCATCCTCCCTGATTGAACTAACCTCGTTATCTCTAGACTGATTCTTGCCTGCATATTTATACCTGCCTCTGGAAATTTCCACCACATGCGTCTGACGAAGTGGGTATTCACCCACGAAAGCTTATGCTCCAATACGTCTGTTTGTCTATAAGGTGCCACCGGACTCTTTGTTGCTGTCTCATTATTATTGAGTTGCATTATTTGCAAAAGTTTTAGCATTATGATAATGGTTTGCCTAGACTAGGAAATGTGGAGTACATTAGGACAGGCTAAAGGAAAATATATTGGTTAACGCAGAATAATATACTTGAGCCGTGTCAGTATAGAAAACATAGCTGTGATTTTCCACCCGGATAGCTCACTGGCGCTAGCTCACTACAAAAACATGCTAATGGAGACAAGGCCCAGGTAGATTTTACCACAGTGAAGCTAATTTAAGTCATTTCTGTTTTCCCCATCTGAGGCTGATGTGCATTCCTAGTAACAGGCACTCATACGCCTCTGACTCAGAGCAAAGCAATTGATAGAAAGGATCTTTGGGGATTCACCCCAAAGAAGGGCAAGCTACAAAAAGCAAAACTGGACCACTCACCTTGGGGAACTGAGATCACAATGAAGTAATGGCGCTAACAGCCTTAAGGGCCACGTGTGCGAATTAGCAAAAATATTAAAGAACAAAACCTATTTTCTGTCAGCCCTAAAGAAGGTTTTTATGGTGTTGATCTCCCTTTGGCCTTCTCTGATGCTAAATAAGGTGTGACCTCTCATGGAAGCTTTTCCCCACACTCAGAGCCTCTATAGGGAGTCCATGCTGTTTGGATCATCTAATGTCTCCTAAGGTCTGAGCGGTAAATGAAAGTTTTCCCACACTCAAATTCATAGGGTCTCTGCCCTTTGTGGATTTTCTAATGATTAATAAAGGCTTCTCTATCAGAAACGTTTCTCTGTACTCACAGCATTCACTGAGGGTCGCGCCTGTGTGGATTCTCTGATGTCTAATGAGGTTTGGGCGTCGCGTGAAGGTTTTCCCACATTCATAGCATTTATAGGGTCTCTCGCCTGTGTGGATTCTCTCATGTAAAATAAGGTTTAAGCGGCGATGGAAGGTTTTCCCACATTCAGAGCATATGTTTTCTCTCTCTCCCTTGAAGATTCTCTGCTGGGCAGCGGTTTCCTTGAGGCACATATGATTTTCCTCACAACTAATGGATTTACCCACTTTCTCTCCTGGTTGGTTTCCCTGCTGCCTCTCCTCACGACTCCTGGACATGTTCCCTTTAGTTCCTGGTGATAATCCCCCGCGCAGTCCCACGTGCTCAGCATTTTCTTGCTGTGGATTCTGCTCCATGGTCCCACTCACAATCCCATCACCTGCTAGGACAGAGAGGAACCTCAGAAGCAGGGATGGAAAAGGGGAGAGAAAGCTAAAGGAAGTTCTGGAGAAATGGGGGGAAGATCAGGAAATGAATTCCCCCAAATTCTTCCCCAGGGAGAAATCAACTCTTGTCTGAGATCCAAATCCAATGCTCAGGATGAAGGCAGGTTAGGAATTGAGCTATTGGCAGATATCAGCCAGGATGGGTAGGAAGCCATGAGCAATATCTGCTCTGAGGATATGACACCTGCTAGGGGACAATCCAGAACTCAAAGCGCTCTCAAGGTCTTGGTAGGGAATCCCAGCTGTGTTCAGGCACAGATGGTATTTGAGTTGGTCTAATGATTCCTCACCTGGGCAGGTTCCTCTCAGGATCTCTCTTTCCTCCGAGCCCTGGAGATCTGAGACCCACAGCTCTTCCCCGCCTTCCAGTTGGGATATCACCTCAGGTTTGGAGACTGGAAACCCTACTGAGATGAAAGAAAACAAGTGAGATCAGGTGAATTCATGGCCTTTTTTAAACCCCTCCTCATTTTAAAGCACTGAAAATCTCGAGCCAGCTGTCCAGGTGTTCAAAGATACCAGACACTTTATAAGGGGATTTACTACCCACCGTTCTGCTGGCGCACACAGCCAGACACTCCTCATTAAAGGGGCTCCTAAAACCCAGAGAAGTAACTCCATATCACAGAAAGTCAAGGGGAAGTCACCTTGGAACTGCTTCTTACCGACAGAGACCCCCCAAGGAAATGTGACGGTCAAACGGGAACTGGGACTGGTGAGCATGGGGTTTGCGGGGCTCGGCATAGTAACGAATAGGGAGAAGTGGGAAGATCAGTGAGTGCAGCAGGGCTCAGCATAGTAAGGAATGGGAAGGAGTGGGGAGATCACTGAGTGCAGCATGTCAGGGGTGTTAGGGATCAGGAAAGTACATTTTGAGAAGTTAGGGAATATAGCGAGTCAGGGTAATGGAAAGGAGAATGAAAATCTCCCAATGCATGGGGAAGGTTAGAGAATGATAGAATCACAGAAATGTAGGACTGGAAGGGACTCCAAGAGGTCATTTAATCCAGCCCATGCACTGAGGCAGGAACAAAGAAACCTAGACCATCCCTGAGTGGTATTTGTCTAAACTGTTCTTAAAAGCTTCCAATGGTGGAGATTCCACAACCTCCCTTGGAATCCTATTTAAGAGCTTTACTACCTTTATAGTCACATTACCCCCCCCCCCCGATATGTAACCTAAATCACCCTTGTTGCACATTAAGATACAGTATGGTCTTTCAACCAGTTTTGTATCCACTTTAAAATAATTTAATCTAGACACCATTTCCCTAGTTTCCCTATGAGAATAGCATGTGGGACCGTGTCAAAGTCATACTAAAATTAAGATATAGCAAATTTGCTGCTTTCCTTTAATACCCTAGGCCAGTAACACTGTCAAAGAAGGAAAATAGGTTGGTTTGGCATGATTTGTTCTTGAGAAATCCATGCTAACTATTGCCCATAATGCTATTATCCTCCAGGTGCTTACAAACTGATTGCTTCATAATATGTTCCGGTATTTTTCCAGCTCCCAGAGTTAGGCTGACTGATCTATAATTCCTCTGGTCATCTTTGTTCCCCTTTTTAAAGACAGGTCCTGTATTTGTCTTTAACCAGTCCTCTGGGAGCTCACCTGTCCTCCAAGAGTTCTCAATGATAATTTCTGATGGTGCTGAGATTGCCTCAGTTAGTTCCTGAAGTACCTAGGGTGAGGTTGGGGAATTAGATATTATAACTCAGTAGCAACAGACTAATTCCTCTGGAAAAGAGAACATGAAAAGTAAGATTAACACCATGTGATCTCAGGAGCAACTGCCTCAAAGTTCCAAGGAGCCTGCAGGGAAGAGAGACTGTGGCTGCTGCAGCTAGTGGGGGGGAGCGAGACCCTCAATTCCCACAGAACTTTCATTACCAAGCTAGTACATCATCAAGTAAATGCACATTTAGAATTAGGTGTCCAGGATACTGGGATATTTACTGTATGAATATTTTGTAGGGCTGTCAATTAATCGAAATTAACTCACGTAACAAAAAAAATAATCACGATTAAAAAATTAATCACGAATAATTGCACTGTTAAACAATAGAACACCAATTGAAATTTATTAAATATTTTTGGATGTTTTTCTACATTTTCCAATATATTGATTTCGGTCATAACACAGAACACGAAGTGTACAGTGCTCACTTTATATTATTTTTTATTACAAATATTTGCACTGCAAAATGATAAACAAAAGAAATAGTGTTTTTCAGTTCACCTCATAGGAGTACTGTAGTGTAATCTCTTTATCATGAAAGTGCAACTTACAAATGTAGGTTTTTTTCCATCACATAACTGTACTCAAAAACAAATCAACATAAAACTTTAGAGCCTACAAGTCCACTCAGTCCTATTTCTTGTTCAGCCAATCGCTAAGACAAATAAGTTTGTTTACATTTACAGGATATAATACTGCCCACTTTTTAATTACAATGTCACCTGAAGGTGAGAACAGGCGTTCACACGGCACTGTTGTAGCTGGCTTTGCAAGATATTTACATGCCAGATACGGTAAAGATTCATATGCATCTTCATGCTTCGGCCATCATTCCAGAGGACATGCTTCCATGCTGATGACGCTCGTTAAAAAAATAATGTGTTAATTAAATTTGTGACTGAACTTCTTGGGGGAGAATTGTATGTCTCCTGCTCTGTTTTACCAGTGTTCTGCCATATATTTCATGTTATAGCAGCTTTGGATGATGACCCGGCACATGTTGTTCATTTTAAGAACAATTTCACTGCAAATTTGACAAAAGGCAAAGAAGATACAATTGTGAAATTTCTAAAGATAGTTAGATTGATCGCGATTTATTTTGTAAATTGCTTGACAACCCTAATATTTTGGTTTACTTTAAAAGGGGTTGTAAGGAAAAGAAGCAGAAAGGGAAGAAGAATGGCTAAAGAGGAGCCACAATATGGTAAACTCTGAAGGATTATGAAGAGACTATGTCAGAATGATTAGCTTTGAATATTCTACGTCCTAGCTCCACCCTGGCTTAGACAATCAGGACCAGAAGATCAAACTGACTGGCGCAGCTAAAGGGGAGGGGCATGGCTGTTCAGGTGATTGTTTGGGGGAAGAGACAGTCAACAGGATCCCACAGGGGTGTCTGAAGAACTTAGGCCTTGGCTACACTTGCAGATGTAGAGCGCTTTGGGTTAAACCAGCCTTCGGAGAGTGCAGTAGGGAAAGCGCTACAGTCTGTCCACACTGACAGCTGCAAGCGCACTGGCGTGGCCACATTTGCGGCACTTGAAGGGGCACTGGGAGCGGTGCATTATGGGCAGCTATCCCAGCATTCAAGTGGCTGCAACGTGCTTTTCAAATGCGGGGGGTGGGGTGGAGTGTGACAGGGAGTGTGTTGTGTGTATGTGGGGGGAGAGAAACAGTGGATTTTTGGGGTGCTGAGAGTGTGTCAGGATGCTGTCTTGTAAGTTCAGACCCCCCTCCCCCCCGCCTCTCTCTCTCTCTCTCTCACTCAAAGCAAACATTCCTCAGTAAATGTTTGCTTTGTCCCGGAGCAGATAAGCATGCCGGCTGTCAGAAACGGAGCTTTGAAAGGGCACAGCCACATTCCTGCAGCCGATTTCACAACAATGAGAAGAGTGGCCACTTGATTTAAGGGGATTATGGGATGCTTCTGGAGGTCAATCAGAGCACAGTAATACAACACCTCGTTCACACTGATGCTGGAGCGTCTCACCCAATACGCATCAGACATTATCCCTCTTGCCGAGGTGGAGTACCAGGAGCGCTCTAGCCAGGGAGTCAGAGCACTCTACATGCCTTGCCAGTGTGGATGGGGAGTGAGGTAGAGCACTCTGGGTGGCTTTATTGAGGTATAACTTGCAAGTGTAGCCAAGGCCCCAGACATGCCACCAGCCTGTGGTGAGAAGCATCTAAGTTTGTAAGGGCACTGAAAGTGTTAAGATCAGCTTAGAATGCGTTTTGCTTTTATTTCATTTGACCAAATCTGACTTGGTCAGGAAACACAAGGAGGAGGGTACAAGATGGGAAGCCTCCTGATTCATACTGAGAAAGTAGGGCAATCGGCTAGATATCTTAGGTGCATGTACACGAACGCAAGAAGCCTGAGAAACAAGCAGGAAGAATTGAAAGTCCTGGCACAATCAAGGAACTATGATGTGACTGGAATAACAAAAACTTGGTGGGGCAGTTCACATGACTGGAGCACTGTCATGGATGGGTGTAAACTGTTCAGGAAGGACAGGTATGGGAAGAAAGGTGGAGGAGTTGCATTGTATGTAAGAGAGCTCCAGTTTGAAACTGGAGAAAATCCTGTTGAGTATCTTTGGGTTAAGTTTAGAGACAAGAGCAACAAGGGTGATGTTGTGGTGGGTGTGCTATAGACCACCGGATCAGAAGATGAGGCAATCGAGGCTTTCTTCAGACAACTAACTGAAGTTTCCAGATCACAGGCCCTGGTTCTAATGGTGGACTTCAATCACCCTGACATCTGCTGGGAGAGCAATACAGCAATGCACAGACAATCCAGGAAGTTTTTGGAGTGTTGGTGACAACTTCCTGATACAAGTGCTGGAGGAACTGACTAGGGGTCATGCTCCTCTTCACCTGCTGCTTACAAACAGGGAAGAATTGGTAGGGGAAGTAGAAGTGGGTGGCAACCTAGGCAGCAGTGACCATCAGATGGTTGAGTTCAGGATCCTGACAAAAGGAAGAAAGGAGAGTAGCAAAATATGGACCCTGGACTTCAGAAAAGCAGACTTTGACTTCATTAGGGAACTGATGGGAAGAAAGGTGGAGGAGTTGCATTGTATGTAAGAGAGTGGTATGATTGCTCAGAGCTTAGGGAACTAATGGGCAGAATCCCCTGGGAAGCTAATATGAGGGGGCAAGGAGTCCAGGAGAGCTGGCTGTATTTTAAAGAAGCTTTATTGAGGGCACAGGAACAAACCATCCTGAAGTGCAGAAAGAATAGCAAATATGGAAGGCGACCAGCTTGGCTTAACAGTGAAATCTTCGGTGAGCTTAAACTCAAGAAGTTTACAAGAAGTGGAAATTTGGACAGATGACTAGGGAGGAGTATAAAAATATTGCTCGAGCATGCAGGGCTTGTAATCAGGAAGGCCAAGGCACAACTGGAGTTGCAGCTAGGAAGATACGTGAAGGGTAACAAGAAGGATTTCTACAGGTATGTTAGCAACAAGAAGGTGGTCAGGGAAAGTGTGGGACCCTTACTGAATGAGGAAGGCACCATAGTGACAGATGATGTGAACAAAACTGAAGTACTCAATGATTTTTTTTGCCTCGGTCTTCACAGACAAGGTCAGCTCCCAGACTGCTGCCCTGGGCAACACAGTATGGGGAGGAGGTGAGCAGCCCTCAGTAGTGAAAGAGCTGGTTAAGGACTATTTAGGAAAGCTGGACTTGCACAAGTACTTGGCCATTGGCCATTATTTTTGAAAATTCGTGGTGATCGGGGAAGGTCCCGGATGATTGGGAAAAAGGCAAATATAGTGCCCATATTTTAAAAAGGGAAGAAAGAGAAACCAGGGAACTACAGACCGGTCAGCCTCACTTCAGTCCCCAGCAAAATCATGGAGCAAGTGCTCAAGGAATCCATTTTGAAGCACTTGGAGGAGAGGAAGGTGATCAGGAACAGTCAACATGGATTCACCAAGGGCAAGTCATACCTGACCAACCTGATTGCCTTCTATAATGAGATAACTGGCTCTGTGGATTTGCGGAAAGCAGTGGATGTGATATATCTTGACTTTAGCAAAGCTTTTGATATGGTCTCCCACAGTATTCTTGCCAGCAAGTTAAAAAAAGTATGGATTGGATGAATGGACTATAAGGCGGATAGAAAGCTGGCTAGATTGTTGGGCTCAATAGGTAGTGATCAATGGCTCGATGTCTAGTTGGCACCCGGTATCAAGCGGAGTGCCCCAGGGGTTGTTCCTGGGCCAATTTTGTTCAACGTCTTTATTAATGATCTGGATGATGGGATGAATTGCACCTTCAGCAAGTTTGCAGGTGACACTAAACTGGGGGGAGAGGTAGATATGCTGGAGGGTAGGGATAGGGTTCAGAGTGACCTAGACAAATTGGAGTATTGGGCCAAAAGATGATTTATTTGGTGTTGGTCCTGCTTTAAGCAGGGGATTGAACTAGATGACCTCCTGAAGTCTCTTCCAACTCTAATATTCTATGATTCTATGTTATGCTTTGACTTATAATCACTTAAAATTTATCTATGTAGTGAATAAATCTGTTTATTCTACCTGAAGCAGTGTGTTTGGTTTGAAGCATGTCAGAGACTCCCCTTGGGATAACAAGCCTGGTACAGATCAATTTCTTTGTTAGGTTGATGAACTCATATAAGCTTGTAGCGTCCAGCGGACATAACTGGACACTGCAAGACAGAGGTTCCTAGGGTTGTGTCTGGGACCGGAGATATTGGCTAGTGTCATTTGGTTGCACAATCCAAGGAATAGCTTACATGCCAGCGGCCAGGGTTCTCACAGCAGAGCAGGGTAAGGCTGCTTCCCAGAGTCAAGGATTGGTGTGACCTTGCAGATCACCTGTCCGGATAACACCAGAGGGGAACATCACACGTGTATTCCTAGTAACAGGGACTCATACGCCTCTGACTCATAGAGCAAAGCAGTTGATAGAAAGGATCTTTGGGGATTCTCCCCGAAGAAGGGCAAGCTGCAAAAAGCAAAACTGGACCACTCACCTGGGGGAGCTGAGACCACAATGAATATTAAAGAACAAAACCTAATTATTGTCAGTCCTAGAAAAGGGTTTTATGGTGTTGATCACCCTTTGGCTTTCTCTGATGCTAAATAAGGTGGGACCTCTCATGGAAGCTTTTCCCAAACTCAGAGCGTCTATAGGGAGTTCATGCTGTTTGGATCATCTAATGTCTCCTAAGGTCTGAGCAGTAAATGAAAGTTTTCCCACACTCACATTCATAGGGTCTCTGTCCTTTGCAGATTATCTAATGATTAATAAAGGCCTCTCTATCAGAAACATTTTTTCTATACTCACAGCATTCACTGGGGCTCGCGCCTGTGTGGATTCTCTGATGTCTGATAAGATCTGAGTGCCGAGTGAAGGTTTTCCCGCACTCACAGCATTCATAAGGTCTTGCGCCTGTGTGGGTTCTCTGATGGCTGATAAGGGTTGACCGTCGAGTGAAGGTTTTCCGGCATTCACAGCATTCATAGGGTCTCTCTCCCGTGTGGATTCTCTCATGTATAATAAGGTGTGAGCGCCGAGGGAAGATTTTCCCACATTGAGAGCATATGTTTTTTCTCTCTCCCTTGAGGATTCTCTGCTGAGCAGCGGTTTCCTTGAGGTTGTTTTCCTCACAACTGATGGATTTGCCCACTTTCTCCCCTGGCTGGTTTCCCTGCTGCATCCCCTCATGACTCCAGGACACATTTCCTTTAGTTCTTCGTGATAATCCCCCGCACAGTTCCACATGCTCAGCATCTTCCTTCTCTGGATTCTCCTCCTTGTTCTCACTCACTACCCCATCGTCTCCTGGGACAGAGAAAGAAACCTCAGAGGCAGGGATGGAAAAGGGAATAGGAAACCAAAGGAAGTGCTGGAGAGATGGGGGGAAGATCAGGAAATTAATTCCCCCCAACTCTTCCCCAGAGGGGAGAGAGAAAGGAATCAACTCTGTCTCCACATCCCATCCCAACGCTCAGGATGAAGGGAGGTTAGGAAGTGAGCTATTGCCACGTATCGGTCGGGATGGGTAGGAAGGCATGAGCAATATCTGCCTTAACTATATGACACCTGCTGGGAGACAATCCTGAACTCAGAGAGCTCAAAAAGTCTTGGTAGCTGTTTCCTTCAGGCACAGACAGTATTTCCTTGGTCTAATGATTCCTCACCTGTGCAGGTTCTTCTCAGGATCTCTCTTTCCTCTGAGCCCTGGAGATCTGAGACCCACAGTTCTTCCCCTGGTTCCAGCTGGGATATCACCTCAGGTTTGGAAACTGGAAACCCTGCTCAGATGACAGAAAACAAGTAACATGAGGTGAATTCATAGGACGTTTGTCACAAAGAACATGCCTTTTGCTAACCCCTGCTCATTTTAAAGCACTGAAATTCTGGAGCTAACAGTCCAGTGATCAAAGGTGCCAGACACTCTGCTTATAATGTGATTAACTCTCCACCGCTCTGCTGCCACGCACACTCCTCATCAAAGGGGCTCCTAAAATGCAGAGAAATCACTCTGAATCACTGAAAGCCAAGGGGAAGTCACCTTGGAAATGCTTCTTACCGACAGAGAGACCGCAAGGGAATGAGACAGTCGTAGGGGAACTGGGACTGGTGACCATGAGCTTGCAGGGAATGGGAAGGAGTGGGGAGATCACTGAGTGCAGCATGTCAGGGGTGTTAGGGATCAGGAAAGTACATTTTGAGAAGTTAGGGAATATAGCGAGTCAGGTGTAATGGAAAGGAGCATGAAAATCCCCCAGTGCTAAGTTGCCCTTGCTGCACATTAAGATACAGTACAGTCTGTCAACCAATTTTACACCCATTATTATAACAATTTCATCTAGACCCCATTTCCCTAGTTTCCTTATAAGAATGGCATGTGAGCCCGTGCCAAAGGACTAACTAAAATTAAGATAAGGCAAATCTGCTGCTTCCCTGTAATACCCTAGGCCAATAACATTATCAAAGAAGGAAATTAGGTTGGTTTGGCATGATTTATTCTTGACAAATCCATGCTGCCTATTCTTCATAATGCTATAATCCAGGTGCTGACAAACTGATTGTTTAAAAATATGTTCCAGTATCTTTCCAGCTCTCAATGATAGACTGACTGATCTATAATTCCTCTGGTCCTCTTTGCTCCCCTTTTCAAAGACAGGTACTATGTTTGCCCTTCACCAGTCTTCTGGGATTTCACCTGTTCTCCATGAATCCTCAAAGATAATTGTTAACGGTGCTGAGATTACCTCAGTTAGTTCCTGAAGTACCTAGAGTGAGGTTGGGGAATTAGATATTATAACTCAGTAGCTACAGACTAATTCCTCTGGAAAAGAGAATATGAAAAGTAAGAATAAGACCGTGTGATTTCGGGAAAGACTTCCTCAAAGATCTAAGGAACTAGCAGGGAAGAGAGACTGTGGCTACTGCAGCTAGAAAGGGGGGAGCAAGACCTTCCAGGTCCCCAGAAGTTTCATTACCAGCCTATGACATCATCAAGAAAATGTGCATTTATGGCAGGGAAGGAGACACCTAGGAGGTGACTGGGAGGAATATGAGCAATCAGAATGGAGGCTGGGGTCACAGTGTGTAGGGAATAGGAGTGGGAGGCGGGCAGGGCAGGTAGGCACTGATCAGTGGAGAGAGAAGAATGAGAATCATAATATTTGAGATGATATAAAACAAAGTGAAAGTGGACTCTTATTAGAATGAAGTGCAGGCTCTACAGCAGCGGAGCAGGGGTGGCCAACCTGAGCCTGAGAAGGAGCCAGAATTTACCAATGTACATTTCCAAAGAGCCACAGTAATATGTCAGCAGCCCCGCATCAGCACCCTCCCCGCCCTGCTCCCAGAGCCTCCCACCCACCAGCAGTGCTGCCGATCAGCATCTTCCCCTCCCTCCCCCCCCGCACCTCCCTATCAGCTGTTTCTTGGCATGCAGGAGGCTCGGGGGGGGGGGGAGCGAGGGCACGGCATGCTCAGGGGAGAGGGTAGGAAGGGCTGGAGTGGGGGCAGGGCCAGTGGCAGAGCCAGGGGTTGAGCAGTGAGCGCCGCCCGGCACATTGGAAAGTTGGTGCCTGTAGCTCCAACGGAGTCGGTGCCTACACAAGGAGCCGCATATTAACTTCTGAAGAGCTGCGTGAGGCTCTGGAGCCACAGGTTGGCCACCCCTGCTCTACAGCAATGGGGAACTGGGCAGGGGTTCTCCTCTAAACAGGCTGGGATCCCCTGCAGCTCTCAATTGCACAAACCATCCCTCCCTTCCCCCCACTAACCACACCCTCCCCACTTACCAGGTGTCCCTTAGGCCAGTGGTTCTCAAACTAGGGATGCTGCTTGTTCAGGGAAAGCCCCTGGCGGGCCAGGCCGGTTTGTTTATCTGCCGTGTCCGCAGGTTCAGCCGATCGCGGCTCCTGCGGCCAGTGGGGGCTGTAGGAAGCGGTGCGGGCTGAGGGACGTGCTGGCCACCCTTCCTGCAGCCCCCATTGGCCTGGAGCGGCGAACCGTGGCCAGTGGGAGCTGCGATCGGCCGAACCTGCGGACGCGGCAGGTAAACAAACCGGCCCAGCCCGCCAGGGGCTTTCCCTTAACAAGTGGCAGCCCTAGTTTGAGAACCACTGCCTTAAGCCACTGAAATGTTAAATCGATCCATCACTTGGGGCGTGAAAAATCCACACCCAAGTGATATAATTAAGCCAACCTAACCCCCAGTGCAGACTGTCCTATGTTAAAGGAAGAATTATTCCATCAACCTAGCTAGCACCTCTTGGGGAAGTGAATTAACTATGGAGATGGGAGAATCCATCCCGTCGCTCTACTTAACAGCTACACTGAAGTGCTACTGTGGCACAGCTCCAGCACTGCTGCTGTGCCACTGTAGCTCTTAGTCCTATTTCTCCAACCCCCTGTGGTGGAGTTGGAGGTGCTGTGGAGTTGGAGGTAATTATGATGAGTATTGTGTGTTGGCCTGGATACTGGGATATTTACTATATGACTATTCTGGTTTACTTTAATAGGGGGCTGCAAGGAAAAGAAGCAGATAGGGAAGAAGAATGGCTCAAGATGAGCCACTACTTGGTAAACCCTTTAGGACTGTTAAGAGACAATGTCAGAATGATTAGCTTTGAATATTCTGCCACCTAGCTCCAGCCAATTTATAGACCTGGCTTAGACTAACGGGACCAGAAGATCAAATGGACTGGAGCAGTTAGAAAACGGTCTCTGTCTCTGGGGGGCATGCTCTTAAGGTGATTGTTAGGGGTAGAGACAGAAAGAAGAGGACCCTGCTGGGGTGTTTGAAGAACTTAGACCTGCCTTGCTGACCACTGGTGGATGGAAAGTCTTTCTGCGAGACACAGGGGTGAAGACTATTTGTTATTTTAAAATCCTTTTGCTCTTTTTCTTTTACCCTACTGCAAAATAAAACAGCCTTCTTCAAACTAAAGTGGTGTTTGTCACTGCACACAACTGATCCCAGGCTCCCAAAGGTGTCTGCACTCAGCCTGACACGCTAGGGAAGCACAGTTGATATGCTGGGTATGGTAGCCCAAGGCCCAGTCTAGAAGAGGGAGAATTGCAGAAATCCGCTCCAGAAAAGGCATGAGGCTGAAACCTTGGGAGGAGGGGGAGGCACTCAGAGACACTGGGAAGGGGACAGAGATATAGCTAGCCCTGTCACTCACCAGGACACCCATTCCCCTTCCTCCCACTGCTCTCAGCGCTCCCTGCTTTGTGGTACTGCAGGGCCCCAGCTCCCATCATCTCATCCCCTCCATTGCTCCCTGCTCTCCCTTCTCCCAAAGACCCCTGAATAGACCTCACCCTGTCTTTCATCAGTGAATGAGCCCAGCTGTCACACTCTCCATGCATTTGGGAAGTGATTACGGCAGAGCGCCAGCTCTGACACTGTTACAGTTAAGCACCATGTTCTGTTTAAAAGTTGAGTATTCTAACTGCTCTGAAATGCACACATGTGCTTGAATTGTCTTGGCATTTGCTACTCTCTATGTGCATGCAGGGTACGGATAGTGGTTTAAATTTGGGGTTATTTGAGCAAGCAATTCCTTAGGACCCACCCCCACCCCAAAACCCCCCTAAAAAAACCTTTTTACAAAATCCCCTTGTTCCTACAACATTTTGCACACACACAGGCTGAAACTATACTTCTAATTGTCCCCCGACTGATCTCATTTCCTTGGCATTTATCTCAGCTAGTACATGGTAATCTGCTGTAGGGCCTGGGTTACAATAGTTTGGGGAACCAAATACATTGGCATTTTGCCTAGTTCCTAGTCACTTACTGTGGAACTCTTTCCCCGGATTATCAGAGATAATACTGACCTAAATAACTGAACACTGTGATTATATTAAGTTACTTAAGTTAGTTTGGGTTGTGTTGTTGTTCACCATTTCAGACTGGAGATTTCAAACCACTACTATTTCTTTGGTAGCATATCCCATAACTGGGAGTATTCGCTCTAGCTGACCGAGCTGCATTTGAACTTTCCCCATGTCATCATGGAGGGGTGAGGGGAAACCATAAATAAAGGAAGAAATCACTATTGAAGCAAATGGTCATTTGTCTCACAGTCCTCAATAAATCTGAACTACACTCTGCCAAAGAAAACCAATATTCAGTTGTGTGACCAAACAGCTTTTAGGAAAGAGAGAAAAATCTACAGCTCAGAGAGATATAAGACATTTTCTGTTTCAGATATAATGAGATCCTATTCAACTTAGGCCTGGTCTACACTACGAGTTTAGGTCGACTTTAGCAGCGTTAAATCGAATTAAGCCTGGACACATCCACATGACGAAGCCCTTTTTTTCGACTTAAAGGGCCCTTTAAACCGGTTTCTTTACTCCACCTCCGACGAGGGGATTAGTGCTAAAATCGGCCTTTGCGGGTCAGATTTGGGGTAGTGTGGACAGAATTCGACGTCATTGGCCTTCGGGAGCTATCCCACAGTGCTTCATTGTGACCACTCTGGACAGCACTCTCAACTCAGATGCACTGACCAGGTAGACAGGAAAAGCCCCGCGAACTTTTGAATTTCATTTCCTGTTTGCCCAGCGTGGAGAGCACAGGTGACCACGCAGAGCTCATCAGCACAGGTAACCATGATGGAGTCCCAGGATCGCAAAGAGCTCCAGCATGGACCGAACGGGAGGTACGGGATCTGCTCGCCATATGGGGAGACGAATCAGTGCTAGCTGAACTCCGTAGCAGTAAACGAAATGGCAAAATATTAGAAAAGGTCTCAAAGGCCATGAAGGACAGAGGCCATAACAGGGACGCACAGCAGTGCCGCGTGAAAATTAAGGAGCTAAGGCAAGCCTACCACAAAGCCAGAGAGGCAAACAGAAGGTCCGGGGCAGAGCCGCAAACATGCCGCTTCTACGCGGAGCTGCATGCGATGCTAGGGGGTGCAGCCACCACTACCCTAACTGTGTGCTTTGACTCCATCAATGGAGAAACACGCAACAGGGAAGCGGGTTCGGGGTACGAGGAAGATGATGATGAAGACAATGAAGATAGCTCACAGCAAAGAAGCGGAGAAACCGGTTTCCCCAACAGCCAGGATATGTTTATCACCCTGGACCTGGAACCAGTAACCCCCGAACTCACCCAAGGCGTGCACCCAGACCCTGAGGGCACACAAGGGACCTCTGGTGAGTGTACCTTTGTAAATATTACACATGGTTTAAAAGCAAGCATGTTTAATGATTAATAATTAATTTGCCGTGGCAATCGCGGCCAGTACAGCTACTGGAAAAGTCTGTTAACGTGTATGGGGATGGAGCGGAAATCCTCCAGGGACATCTCCAGAAAGCTCTCCTTCATGTACTCCCAAAGCCTTTGCAAAAGGTTTCTGGGGAGGGCTGCCTTATCCCATCCGCCATGGTAGGACACTTTACCACACCAGGCCAGTAGCACATAGTCTGGAATCATTGCATAACAAAGCATGGCAGCGTATGGTCCCAGTGTTTGCTGGCATGCAGACAACATCCATTCCTTATCTCTCTTTGTTATCCTCAGGAGAGTGATATCATTCACGGTTACCTGGTTGAAATGGGGTGATTTTATTAAGGGGACATTCAGAGGTGCCCGTTCCTACTCGGCTGAACAGAAATGTTCCCCACTGTTAGCCACATGGTAGGGGGAAGGGGTGAAGTGATCATCCCAGAGAATTGGGTGTGTGTGGGGGGTGGTAGTTGGGTTTGTGCTGCATGTTAACCCGGACACCGCAGCCCCTCCTTTTACATTGCAAACCCATTTTAAATGGCCAACCCAATGGGTGTGGGAAATGAGAGCGCTACTGTTTGAAACCATTCCCACATGTTAAGAAGGTTAAAAAAGCCAAAAGACTGTGGCTTACCATGGCTGCCTGCAAGCCGAAATCTGTTGCCTGGCACTGCGTGAGTGATCTCTCACACCAAACCGGCAGGCCCTCAATATAAGAGGAAAAATGCGACCTTGTAACGAAAGCACATGTGCTGTGTAATGTGAACAGCAAAATTTAACGTGAAAGAGTGTACCCATTGTTCTCTAAAATGTGTCTTTTTTAACCACCTCTCCCTTCTCCTCCACCAGCTGCAAATGTTTCTCCTTCACAGAGGCTAGTGAAGATTAGAAGGAGAAAACGGCAGACTCGGGATGATATGTACTCGGAGCTCCAGATGTCCTCCCACGCTGACAGAGCACAGCAGAATGCGTGGAGGCAGTCAATGTCAGAGTGCAAAAAACCACAATATGAACGAGAGGAGAGGTGGCGGGCTGAATCGCAGGATAAACAGAGCAAGTGGTGGGCTGAAGAGGATAGGTGGCGTCAGCTTGCTGACAGAAGGCAAGAGTCGATGCTCCGGCTGCTGGAGCATCAAACTGATATGCTCCAGCGTATGGTTGAGCTGCAGGAAAGGCAGCAGGAGCAGAGACCGCCGCTACAGCCCCTGTGTAACCAACAGCCCTCCTCCCCAAGTCCCATTGCCTCCTCACCCAGATGCCCAAGAACACGGTGGGGGGGCCTCTGGCCACCCAGTCACTCCACCCCAGATGATTGCCCGAGCATCGGAAGGCTGGCCTTCAATAAGTGTTAAAGTTTTAAAGTTTTAAACTGCAGTGCGTCCTTTTCCTTCCCTCCTCCCCCACCCATCCCGGGCTACCTTGGCAATTATCCCCCTAGTTGTGTGATGAATTAATAAAGAATGCATGAATGTGAAGTAACAATGACTTTATTGCCTCTGCAAGCGGTGCTCGAAGGGGGGAGGAGAGGGTGGGGTGGTTAGTTTACAGGGAAGTAGAGTGAACCGGGGGGGGGGGGGGGGGGCGGAGGGTTCATCAAGGAGAAACAAACAGAAGTTTCACACCATAGCCTGGCCAGTCACAAAACTCGTTTTCAAAGCTTCTCTGATGCGCACCGCGCCCTGCTGTACTCTTCTAACCGCCCTGGTGTCTGGCTGCGCGTAATCAGCGGCCAGGCGATTTGCCTCAACCTCCCACCCCGCCATAAATGTCTCCCCCTTACTCTCACAGATATTGTGGAGCGCACAGCAAGCAGCAATAACAATGTGGATATTGGTTTCACTGAGGTCTATCCGAGTCAGTAAGCTGCGCCAGCGTGCTTTTAAACGTCCAAATGCACATTCCACCACCATTCGGCACTTGCTCAGCCTATAGTTGAACAGGTCCTGACTACTGTCCAGGCTGCCTGTGTACGGCTTCATGAGCCATGGCATTAAGGGGTAGGCTGGGTCCCCAAGGATCACGATAGGCATTTCAACATCCCCAACGGTTATTTTCTGGTCCAGGAAGAAAGTCCCTTCCTCCAGCTTTCGAAACAGACCAGAGTGCCTGAAGACGCGAGCATCATGTACCTTTCCCGGCCATCCCACGTTGATGTTGGTGAAACGTCCCTTGTGATCCACCAGGGCTTGCAGCAGCATTGAAAAGTACCCCTTGTGGTTTATGTACTCGGTGGCTTGGTGCTCCGGTGACAAGATAGGGATATGGGTTCCGTCTATCGCCCCACCACAGTTTGGGAATCCCATTGCAGCAAAGCCATCCACTATGACCTGCACGTTTCCCAGAGTCACTACCCTTGATATCAGCAGGTCTTTGATTGCCCTGGCAACTTGGATCACATCACCCCCACAGTAGATTTGCCCACTCCAAATTGATTCCCGACTGACCGATAGCTGTCTGGCGTTGCAAGCTTCCACAGGGCTATCGCCACTCGCTTCTCAACTGTGAGGGCTGCTCTCATCCTGGTATTCTGGCGCTTCAGGGCAGGGGAAAGCAAATCACAAAGTTCCATGAAAGTGCCCTTACGCATGCGAAAGTTTCGCAGCCACTGGGAATAGTCCCACACCTGCAACACGATGCAGTCCCACCAGTCTGTGCTTGTTTCCCGGGCCCAGAATCGGCGTTCCACGGCATGAACCTGCCCCAGTAACACCATGATTTGCACATTGCTGGGGCCCGTACCTTGTGTGAGGGCTGTGTCCATGTCAATTTCCTCATCACTCTCATCGCCGCGCTGCAATCGCCTCCTCGGCTGGTCCTGGTTTTGCTTTGGCATGTTCTGGCTCTGCATATACTCCAGGACAATGCGCGTGGTGTTCATAGTGCTCATAATTGCCGCTGTGATCTGAGCGGGCTCCATGATCCCAGTGCTATGGCGTCTGGGCTGAAAAAAGGCGCGAAACTAGTGTCTGACGGAGGGCGGGAGGGTGGGGCGAGTGACGACATGGCGTACAGGTACAGGGAATTAAAATCAACAAAGGTGGCTGTGCATCAGGGAGAAACACAAACAACTGTCACACAGAATGGCCCCCCCCAAGATTGAACTCAAAACCCTGGGTTTAGCAGGCCGTTGATTTCACGGAGGGAGGGGGAAGCAAATGAATACAGAACAAATCTGGCCCATCTATTTTTACATCTTAAGCTGGCAGCAGACGGTGCAGCATGACTGATAGCCATTGGCATCTTCTGGGTGCTTGGCAGAAAATGCTGTATTACGACTGCTAGCTATCATCGTCAAGACGGTTCAATAGGACTGCCGGGTCTCCAGGAGACAAAATGAAGAATCAGGTGCCCAGAGTGGAAAGTTTGGTTCAGTATTTCTTAGAGGAATCTGCTGAAGAAGTTTCCCGGGTGCCTCTGATTGAACTCACTGAGGAATATGATGATGACGGATATCAATCGTAATACACCATCCACTGCCAAAAGGAAAGGAGCTGCTGCTGTGTAGCAATGCAGCTCCACGTCTGCCAGCACCTAGATAGCCGATGACAGCTACCAGTCATACTGCACCGTCTACTGCCAAAAGGCAATTAGCTGCTGCTGTGTAGAAATGCAGTACCACGTCTGCCGGCACCCAGATGACATATGGTGACGGTGAGCTGAGCTGAGCTGAGCGGGCTCCATGCTTGCCGTGGTATGTTGTCTGGACAGGTAACCCAGGTAAAAAGGCGCGAATTGATTGTCTGCCGTTGCTCTGATGGAGGGGGAGGGGCCTGACGACATGTACCCAGAACCCCCTGCGACACTGTTTTTGCATCATCAGGCATTGGGATCTCAACCCAGAATTCCAATGGGCGGCAGAGACTGCGGGAACTGTGGGATAGCTACCCACAGTGCAATGCTCCGGAAGTCGACGCTAGCCTCGGTACTGTGGACGCGGTCCGCCGACTTAATGCACTTAAAGCATTTTATGTGGGGACACACACAATCGACTGTATAAAACCGATATCTATAAAACCCGCTTCTATAAATTCGACCTAATTTCGTAGTGTCTTATTCATAAATGATCTGGAGAAAGGGGTAAAAAGTGAGGTGGCAAAGTTTGCAGATGATACTAAACTGCTCAAGATAGTTAGGACCAAAGCAGACTGTGAAGAACTTCAAAAAAATCTCACAAAACTAAGTGATTGGGCAACAAAATGGCAAATGAAATTTAATGTGGATAAACGTAAAGTAATGCACATTGGAAAAAATAATCCCAACTATACATACAATATGATGGGGGCTAATTTAGCTATAACAAATCAGGAAAAAGATCTTGGAGTCATCATGGATAGTTCTCTGAAGACGTCCACGCAGTGTGCAGAGACGGTCAAAAAAGCAAACAGAATGTTAGGAATAATTAAAAAGGGGATAGAGAATAAGATGGAGAATATATTATTGCCCTTATATAAATCGATGGTACGCCCACATCTTGAATACTGCGTACAGATGTGGTCTCCTCATCTCAAAAAAGATATACTGGCACTAGAAAAGGTTCAGAGAAGAGCAACTAAAATGATTAGGGGCTTGAAAGGGGTCCCATATGAGGAGAGATTAAAGAGGCTAGGACTTTTCAGCTTGGAAAAGAGGAGACTAAGAGGGAATATGATAGAGGTATATAAAATCATGAGTGATGGGGAGAAAGTAGATAAGGAAAAGTTATTTACTTATGCCCATAATACAAGAACTAGGAGCCACCAAATGAAATTAATGGGCAGCAGGTTTAAAACAAATAAAAGGAAGTTCTTCTTCACACAGTGCACAGTCAACCTGTGGAACTCCTTGACTGAGGAGGTTGTGAAGGCTAGGACTATAACAGGGTTTAAAAGGGGACTGGATAAATTCATGGAGGTTAAGTCCATTAATGGCTATTAGCCAGGATGGGTAAGGAATGGTGTCCCTAGCCTCTGTTTCTCAGATGGTGGAGATGGATGGCAGGAGAGAGATCACTTGATCATTACCTGTTAGGTTCACTCCCTCTGGGGCACCTGCCATTGGCCACTGTCAGTAGAGAGGATACTGGGCTAGATGGACCTTTGGTCTGACCCAGTACGGCCGTTCTTATGTAGATTCTAGAGCAAGTTACATCTGATGACTCAGAATCAGGACCACAGATTTTACCAGTGCATTTGTCCTCTGATCCACTGAAACCTGTTTCACTCACTGCTGTCTCATTATTATTGAGCTGGGTGATTTCCAAAAGTTTTAGCATCACAATAATGGTTTCTCTAGATTAGGAAACATGGAGTAGATTATGACAAGGGAAAATGTGCTAGCTAACCCCTACTACTTTATTTGGGCCGGGTCAGTATAGAAAACAGTTGTGATTTTTATATGTGAATAGCTTATTCAAGCTAGTGTGACAGACCCAGACCAGTGGGGTACAGGAGTCTGGTAGAGGGCAAATATACTGGTCACTGGATGAGTAGTTTTCTGTTGCCTGAGTGACCAGAGCAGGGGCTGCACTAGAGTAATCAGGAACCTGCTAGAACCAGTTAAGGCAGGCAGGCTAATTAGGACACCTGGAGCCAATTAAGAAGAAGCTGCTAGAATCAATTAAGGCAGGCTAATCAGGGCACCTGGGCTTTAAAAAGGAGCTCACTTCAGTTTGTGGTGCGAGTGTGAGGAGCTGGGAGCAAGAGGCGCAAGGAGCGGAGAGTGAGAGTGTGCTGCTGGAGGACTGAGGAGCACAAGCGTTATCAGACACCAGGAAGAAGGTCCTGTGGTGAGAATAAGGAAGATGTTTGGAGGAGGCCATGGGGAAGTAGCCCAGGGAGTTGTAGCTGTCATGCAGCTGTTACAGGAGGCACTATAGACAGCTGCAGTCCACAGGGCCCTGGGCTGGAACCCGGAGTAGAGGGCAGACCCGGGTTCCCCCAAACCTCCCAATTGACCTGGACTGTGGGTTCTTCCAGAGGGGAAGGTCTCTGGGCTGTTCCCCAACCCACATGGTGAATCTCTGAGGCAAGAAAATCCACCAATAAGCGCAGGACCCACCAAGATAGAGGAGGAACTTTGTCACACTGGTGTCAGGAGTAGGATCTTGGGGTGCACAGCGCGGCAGAAGAGGGAGGGTGATTTAAAAAAAACAAAAACAAAGTAAAAAAAAAGAGAGGGTTTATTTTTTTCACCACAATGGATGATGTAGTGCGGGCACTGATACAAGCTACGGCGGCTCAGCAGGAGGCTACCCATGTCCAGGCAGCCGCCCAACAGGAGGCAGTGCGGCTGCAGCAAGAGACTAATCGCCTGCTGATGGACCAGGCTGCTCAAGACCGAGCTATGTTGCGGGAACTGGTAAACCAGGTAAAGTCCCTTACAGAGCTGAATCGCGGCCATGATGGGACGCGGCTCATACGGGCCAGCCATTGGTTGCAGAAAATGACACGGGAGGATGATGTAGAGGCATACCTTCTGGCCTTTGAGAGGACAGCCCTACGGGAGACCTGGCCTTGAGATCAGTGGTCTGGCATCCTTGCCCCATTCCTGTGTGGGGAGGCCCAGAAGGCCTACCATGATCTGCCTGAACAGGCTGCGGCAGACTACCCCCAGCTGAAAGCAGAGATCCTGGCCAGATCTGGGGTAACGACAGCAGTGCGGGCCCAGCAATATCACAGTTGGAGGTACCAGGAAGACAAAACCCTGCGGTCCCAATTGTATGACCTCATCCATCTCGCACGAAAGTGGTTGCAAACAGAGTCCTGGAGTCCGGAAGAGATACTAGCGGTTCTGGTCATCGACTGATACATGAGGGGACTACCACCAGACCTTCGTGCCTGGGTAAGCCAGAACGAACCCTCCACCTATGATGAGGTTGTCGCCCTGGTAGAGAGGCGAAGGACAGCGAGGGAGCTGACCCGACCAGTTAAGGAAGAGGCACCCCGGGTTAAACTAGCAGCACCAAGCCCTAAAGTTCGGGTGACTGGGCCACCAGGAGGGCCCAGGTGGAAAAAGAGAGAGGCTGAAGGCCCATCAGAGGCCACAAAGAGTCGGAGCACTGAGGGAGAAGGGGATTGTGATGTTAGACTGCCCAAACCAAGAGACCGGGGAACGCCTAGGGCTCCATACAGATGTTATGCCTGCGGGGAGTGGGGACACATAGCTGCACAGTGTCCCAATGCTGAGGAGCCTATGCAGTGCAACCTGGGGAACTGGGCAGATCCATGCTCCCTAATCCACCTTGTGGGGGGTCTCACTAACCCCACATATGTATACCAGACCAGTGAAACTAAATGGGGTAGGGACCACGGCACTGGTTGATTTGGGAAGTGCTATCACACTTATCTCAGGGAAGCTCGTGAAGCGTAGTCAGCTGCTGCAGGCTAAACGTACGGGGATAACATGTGTCCATGGGACAGTTAGTTACTACCCCACCATCCCAGTAAAAATCGAGATCCAAGAGAACACTACTGAGGTAGCAGCAGGTGTAGTCCCTAAACTCCCATACCCAGTGCTCATAGGGAGGGACTTCCCAGGGTTTGGAAACTCTTCTCTGAAATATCCCCAGATTTGTTCTCCACTTCCAGACAGGGTAGAAAGACAAAAAGGGAAAGAAGGGCAGCTAAGGCCTTGGGAACCCGAATACTGACCCAAAGCCAGAGGGTCGCTCTTGTAGGTAGACGGACCCGCGCAGCTGAAAAGGAGGCCACGCAGGAGGGAGAAGCACCTGAGTCTGACCCCCACCCTAATGCTTCTGAACCAGTAGAGGCAACAGAGACTGGGCCCCTAGATCTTGGGCAGATTAGCCCCGGGAGAGGAAATTTTGGACGGGACCAGGCAGAAGACCCAAGGTATGACAACATTAGGAAGGAGGTGACTGAAATAGATGGGGTCCCCGTGGAAGGGAAAACCCAGGGACCAGGACCCTACTTCATAATGAAGAAGGATCTCTTATACTGGGTTGCACCAGTACAGGGGCAGAAAGTACAGCAGATCCTAGTACCTCAAAAACATCAGAACGCTGTATTAAGGCTTGCTCATAGTCATCTTTTTGGGGGGCATTTGGGGGTAGAGAAGACCCTGGCACGAGTCCTACGACGGTTCTTCTGGCCCGGAGTACATGAAGAAGTGCGGAGGTACTGTGCCTCCTGCCTGGAGTGTCAGCTGCACAGTCCCCGTCCCCACTTGAGGGCACCTTTAGTACCCCTTCCCATCATAGAGGTCCCCTTCGAGTGAATAGCCATGGACCTAGTGGGACCCCTGGAGAAGACGGCTTGGGGCCACCAATATATACTTGTTGTTTTGGACTATGCTACTCGCTACCCAGAAGCCGTCCCCCTGCGGAACACGGCCACTAAAACTATAGCCAAAAAGCTGGTGGGGATCTTTGCCCGAATGGGGCTACCAAAGGAGATATTAACCGACCAAGGAACCCCATTTATGTCGAAGCTAATGAAGGACCTCTGTACGCTGCTTCATATACATACCCTGAGAACTTCGGTCTACCATCCGCAGACTGATGGGTTGGTAGAAAGGTTTAACCGAACCCTCAAGGCTATGATAAGGAAGGTGGTAAGTCGGGACGGGAAGGATTGGAACACCCTACTACCCTACCTTATGTTCGCTATCCGGGAGGTACCACAGGCCTCAACTGGGTTTTCCCCCTTCGAGTTATTATACGGGCGTCACCCCCGTGGCATACTAGATATCGCCAAAGAGATCTGGGAAGAGGAACCCAATGAGGGGAGAAATATAATAGAGCATGTAATGCAGATGCGAGACCGGATAGCCCGAGTTACCCCTATTGTACGGGAATATTTGGAGAAGGCACAGGAGGCCCAGCGAACCCATTACAATCACCAGGCAAAAGTGCGACAGTTCCAACCAGGGGATCGGGTTCTGGTGTTGGTACCCACGGCAGAAAGCAAGCTTCTGGCCCAATGGCAGGGGCCCTATGAGGTGGTTGAACCCGTGGGGGAAGTAACCTACAAGGTGCGGCAGCCAGGACACAGAAAACAAGAACAGATTTATCACGTTAACCTTCTGAAACCCTGGCATGCACAAGAGGCATGCACAACGGTCCAAAAAGACCTAACCCAGGAAAACAAGCCTTCCAAACAGGTGAGAGTGTCTCCCGATTTAACACCAGACCAGAAGAATGAGGTGTCTGAGATGATCTTCCGGAACCAAGATGTGTTCTCGACAAAACCGGGTCGAACAACCGAGACATATCACCACATCGTCACGAACCCCGAGGCCAGAGTAACAATGAGGCCCTATCGGGTGCCAGCGGCAAAAAGGGAGGAAATAAAAACGGAAATAAAAAAAATGCTGGAGTTGGGGATCATCGAAGAATCCCACAGTCAGTGGTCCGGCCTAGTCGTGCTGGTGCCCAAACCTGATGGCACCACAAGATTTTGCAGCGACTTCCGGCGACTAAACGAAGTATCCCAGTTCGACGCGTACCCCATACCTCGCATAGATGAGCTAGTGGACCGTCTGGGTAATGCATGGTACTTGACTACCCTAGACTTGACAAAGGGGTACTGGCAGATTCCCCTTGCGGAAGACGCAAAGGAAAAGACTGCGTTCTCTACACCACAGGGTCTTTTTCAATATACTGTCCTCTCTTTTGGACTACATGGGGTCCCACCTACCTTCCAGCGCCTCATAGACAAGCTATTACGCCCGCATAACAGTTATGCTGCTGCCTACTTGGACGATGTGGTCATTCGTACCCCAGACTGGGAAACCCACCTGGAGAAGGTGGAGGCAGTCCTCGATACCTTCAGGCGAGCTGGCCTTACAGCAAACCCTGCCAAGTGCGCTGTAGGGTTTACAGAGGCCAAATATCTTGGCTACATTGTGGGAAAAGGTCTGGTAAAACCCCAAGTGAACAAGTTAGAGGCCATCCAAAATTGGCCCCGACCAAGTCGCAAGAAACAAGTCCGGGCGTTCCTAGGTGTGGTGGGGTATTACTGATGATTTATCCCCCACTTTGCCACAAGGGCAAGCCCCCTGACAGACCTAGTGAAAGCCCGTGGACCTGATCTGGTGAGATGGTCTGATGGAGCAGAGGAAGCGTTCACAGACCTATGGACTGCCCTCTGCAGTAACCCCGTACTGATAGCCCCTGATTTCACCAAGGAGTTTATCCTGCAGACAGATGCATCAGAAGTTGGGTTGGGGGCCGTTCTATCACAGATGGTCGGGGAGGAGGAACACCCAATTCTATACCTCAGTCGGAAACTCCTTCCAAGGGAACAAAAATATGCAGTGGTGGAGAGAGAATGCCTCGCTGTAAAATGGGCCATGGAAACATTGCGCTACTACCTGCTCGGGCGCAGATTTGTCCTCGTGACCGACCATGCCCCTCTTCAATGGATGCAGCGGAACAAGGAGAAGAACACAAGGGTGACCAGATGGTTCTTATCCCTCCAACCTTTCCAGTTCCGTGTGCAACACAGAGCAGGGAGCCGTCATGGCAACGCCGATGGCTTGTCACGTGTGCACTGTCTGGCGTCCCAAGCTGCCCAACCCCTTGGCGTTGAGCGGGGGGAGGGATATGTGACAGACCCAGACCAGTGGGGTACAGGAGTCTGGTAGAGGGCAAATATACTGGTCACTGGATGAGTAGTTTTCTGTTGCCTGAGTGACCAGAGCAGGGGCTGCACTAGAGTAACCAGGAACCTGCTAGAACCAGTTAAGGCAGGCAGGCTAATTAGGACACCTGGAGCCAATTAAGAAGAAGCTGCTAGAATCAATTAAGGCAGGCTAATCAGGGCACCTGGGTTTTAAAAGGAGCTCACTTCAGTTTGTGGTGTGAGTGTGAAGAGCTGGGAGCAAGAGGCGCAAGGAGCGGAGAGTGAGAGTGTGAGTGTGCTGCTGGAGGACTGAGGAGCACAAGCGTTATCAGACACCAGGAGGAAGGTCCTGTGGTGAGAATAAGGAAGATGTTTGGAGGAGGCCATGGGGAAGTAGCCCAGGGAGTTGTAGCTGTCATGCAGCTGTTACAGGAGGCACTATAGACAGCTGCAGTCCACAGGGCCCTGGGCTGGAACCCGGAGTAGAGGGCGGGCCCGGGTTCCCCCCAAACCTCCCAATTGACCTGGACTGTGGGTTCTTCCAGAGGGGAAGGTCTCTGGGCTGTTCCCCAACCCACATGGTGAATCTCTGAGGCAAGAAAATCCGCCAGTAAGCGCAGGACCCACCAAGATAGAGGAGGAACTTTGTCACACTAGCTACGACAAAAAATGCTAATGGACACAAGGCCCAAGTAGATTCACCATGGTGTAGGTAACTGAGATAATTTGTGTTTCACCCACATGGGGCTGATGTGCAATCTAAGGAAGGAGGACTCATACTCCCATGATTCAGAGAAGAAAGCAGTTGATAGGAAGTATCTTTGGGTATTCACCCCAAAGAAGGGCAAGCTGCTAAAAGCAAAACTGGACCACTCACCTGGGGGAGCTGAGACTACAATGAAGGAAATCGTACTAACAGCCTTACAGGCCACATGTGGAAATTAACAAAAATATCAAAGGAAAAAGCTATTTTTGTCAGCCTGTGACGGGGCTTGCTTACCCTGCACTAACCCAGGCAGTATCAGGCCTGTGGTACTGACAGCAGAAGTCCCACTTCCTCAGCTGGACTCGGCATGCTCCAAATGCTCTGGTAGTATAAAGAGGGGAAGCCCAGCTCATTCTGGCCTGGCGGCCGCAGGGTAAGCACCTGCCTGGGAAGCTCCTGCGGAAAACCAGCCAACAACCCTTGACGGTGCCGGGAGCCAGAGGCCCCCCAGGCCTGCTGGAAGCCCGGCGACTGGAGAAACCAGACTGTCTGTGGAGATTCCAAAGGCTCATGGGAGACCCCAACTCACAGTCTGGTAGAAAGGGACTCAGGGAGGGTGGTGGAGTGGTACCTCCCCCCCGGGAAAACTCAGCGTGTTTCGGTAGGACCCCACCACTGAGTCAGTGGCAAGGTGCTGTTAGGGCCCTAGGCCGGGGCCCGGTGGAGTCGGGTGGGCCTGGGTCCCCCTACCGGAGCCGCCCCATCCCGAGGGCTGCTTCATAGACTCTGGCCATAAGGCCTTACTGCCCTGCACTAAGGGCTGCGTTACAGAGTCTGACCATTAGGCCGTGCTGCCCTGGCCCCAGGGGTGTAAACCCTCATACAGCCCTACACAAGGATTTTATGCTGTTTATCTCCCTTGTGGATTCCCTGATGATAAATAAGGTGTGACCTCTGACAGAAGCTTTTCCCAAAATCAGAGCATCTAGGGTGTCTATCTTGGGTGGATCTTCTGATGTCTCCTAATGTCTGAGCAATAAATGAAGCTTTTTTCCACACTCACAACATTCATAGGATCGTCTCTCTCCTTTTTGGATTCTCTGATGCTTAATAAGGGCTCAGAAAAGCTTTTTCTATACTCACAGCATTCATAGGGGCTCGCACCTTTGTGGGCTTTCTGATGTCTGATAAGGTGTGAGCGCCGAGGGAAGGTTTTCCTGCACTCACAGCATTCATAGGGTCTCTCTCCTGAGTGGGTTCTCTGATGTCTGATAAGGTCTGATCTCTGAATATAGGTTTTCCTGCACTTGCAGCATTCATAGGGTCTCTTTCCTGTGTGGATTCTCTGATGTACATTAAGGTGTGAGCACCGAGTGAAGGTTTTCCCGCACTCACAGCACTCATAGGGTCTCTCTCCTGTGTGGATTCTCTGATGTACAATAAGCTGTGAGTGCCAAGAGAAGGTTTTCCCGCACTCACAGCACGCATAGGGTCGCTCGCCTGTGTGGATTCTCTGATGTCTAATAAGGTGTGAGCGCCAAGGGAAGGTTTTCCCACACTCAGGGCACATGTTTTGTCTCTCTCCCTTGAGGATTCTCTGCTGAGCTGTGGTTTCCTTGAGGTCGTTGAGATTTTCTTCACAACTGATGGATTTACCCACTTTCTCCCCTGATTTGTTTCCCTGCTGCCTCTCTTCATGACTCCTGGACATGTTCTCTTGAGTTCCTTGTGGTAAGCTCCCTTGGAGTTCCATGTGCTCAGCATCTTCCTGCTGTGGATTCTGCTCCTTGTTCTCATTCACCATCCCATCATCTCCTGAGACAGACAGAGAAACCTCAGAAGCTGGGATGGAAAAGGGGAAGAGGAAAACAATGTAAGTGCTAGAGAGATGGGGGAGGGGGGAGATCAGGAAATCAATTCCCCGAAACTCTTCCCAAAAGGGGAGAGAGGAAGAGGAGATAGGGGAGGGATAGCTCAGTGGTTTGAGCATTGGCCTGCTAAACCCAGTGTTGTGAGTTCAATCCTTGAGGGGCCATTTGGGTATTTAGTTGGGGATTGGTCCTGCTTTGAGCAGGGGGTTGGACTAGATGACCTCCTGAGGTCCCTTCCAACCCTGATAGTCTATGATCAACTCAGCCTCCACATCCCATCCCAATACTCAGGATGAAGGAAGGTTAGGAATTCAGCTATTGCTACGTGTCAGCCAGGATGGGTAGGAAGCCATGAGCTCTGAGGATATGACACCTGCTGGGGGACAATCCTAGGGTGACCAGATGTCCCAATTTTATAGGGATAGTCCTGATTTTTGGGTCTTTCTTATATAGGCTCCTATTACCCCCCCTCCCGTCCCAATTTTTCACATTTGCTGTCTGGTCACCCTAGACAATCCTGAACTCAAAGAGCTCTCAAGGTCTTGGTAGGGAATCCCATATGTTTCCTTCAGGCACAGACAGTTTTTGAGTTGGACTAATGATTCCTCACCTGGGCAGGTTCCTCTCAGGATCTCTCTTTCCTCTGAGCCCTGGAGATCTGAGACCCACAGCTCTTCCCCTAGTTCCAGCTGGGACATCACTTCAGAGTTGGAAGCTGGGAACCCTGCTCAGATGACAGAAAACAAGTAACATGAGGTGAATTCATGGGACATTTGTCACAAAGAACATGGAGTTGTTTTTTTAATCCCAGCTCATTTTATATTCTGGAGCTAGCTCTCCTGGTGATCAAAGGTGCAGACACTCTGCTTATAACTCTCCACTGCTCTGCTGGTGCACACACAGCAAGACACTTCTCATCAAAGGGGCTCCTAAAACCCAGGGAAAGTAACTCCATATCACAGAAAGCCAAGTGAAAGTCACCTTGGAACTGCTTCTTACGGACAGAGAGACCCAGTCGTAATAAGACAGTCATAGGGGAACTGGGACTTACGGGGCTCAGCATAGTAAGGAATAGGAAGGAGTGAGGAGTATGTTGGGGTGCTAGATACCAGGAAAATACATTTTGAGAAGATAGGGAATATAGCAAGTCAGGTGTAATGGAAAGGAGCATGAAAAGTTTTAGAATGATAGAACCACAGAAATGTGGGGCTGGAAGGGACTTGGAGAGGTCGTTTAATCCAGCCTGTGACGGTCCACGCTCGTGGGGTCAGGGCAGCGTGGACTATCAGTCACAGTCTATAGCGACACCGTGTGGTGTAGGGCAGCGTGGCCTAGCGGCCAGAGTCTATTGCGCCACCCTTGGGTGCAGGGCAATGTGGCCTAGCGGCCAGAGTCTACAGTGCTCCCTTTGTTGCAGGGCAGCGTGGCCTAACCGCCGGAGTCCATAAAGCAACCCTTTGGCGAAGGGTAGCGTGGCCCAGCGGCCAGAGTCTATAGCACCACCCTTCGGTGCAGGACAGCGTGGCCTAGCGGCCAGAGTCTATAGCGCCACCCTTTGGTGCAGGGCAGCTTGGCCTAGCGGCCGGAGTCTATAGTGCTGCCTTTGTTGCACGGCTGCTGACAAGGACGCCGGCCGGTGACGTTGCACCCATGCTTTCCCTCCTGCCGGGAGGATCTGGGTGAACTGTTCGAGCACCACCATCTCCGCCACCTGAGGCGCAGTCAAGCCTTCTGGCTCCAACCATCTCCAACAGTGGTCCCGTACCCGCTGGGCCACGGCCCGAGGCCTAGCCCCAGGAGGATACTGTTCTTTACATAGGCGCTGGCAGTACGTCTCAGTAATGCCAGTCTGGTCTAAAATGGCTGCTTTCACCCGGGGGTACTCCAAGGCCTCTCGGGGCTCAAGGTTACGGTAGGCCGTCTGTGCCTGTCCTGTCAAATAAGGGGCTAGCATGGTGGCCCAGTGTTCTGGGGGCCACCGAGCAGCAGTGGCGACCCGTTCGAACGTGACCAGGAATGCCTCGAGGTCGTCACCTGGTCCCATCTTAGTGAGGCGAACTGGCAGCCCCACCGGAGCCTCCCCAGATCCCGCTCCTGTAGGCGTGGGGGCTGGAGCTCCCAGTGGGCGCAGTAGAGTTGCCACTTGTTGGACTAGGAGTTCCTGTTGCAATTGTTGCTGGGCAGCCAGCGCTCGAAGGAGTTGCTGCTGTTGTTCCTGGTGCTGGGTCATCTGCAACTGGTGCTGGCTGGCCATCTGTTGCATCACGTGAGCCTGCTGCTGTCGCTGTTGGGCCGCCTGCTCTTGCTGATTCTCCAGCAACCGCTTTAGAAGCTTCTCTGTATCCATCTTAGATGGCGGTGGGGCTTCCGCCGTCTAGATTCCTTGCACTGGACCTTTCAGCAGGTCCCGGGCGATGCCCACATTCTCCACCACGTGTGACGGTCCACGCTCGTGGGGTCAGGGCAGCATGGACTATCAGTCACAGTCTATAGCGACACCCTTGGGTGCAGGGCAGCGTGGCCTAGCGGCCGGAGTCTATAGTGCTCCCTTTGTTGCATTGCAGCGTGGCCTAACGGCCGGAGTCCAAAAAGCAACCCTTTTGTGCAGGGTAGCGTGGCCTAGTGGCCAGAGTCTACAGCATTGGGGTGTGGCTACCCCGGTAGGGGGGCCCGGGCCCACCCGACTCCACCGGGCCCCGACCCAGGGCCCTAACAGTGGCGTAGATGCTTGCCACTGACTCAGCGGGGGGGTCCTGCCGAAACACGCTGAGTTTCCCTGGGTGGGAGGTACCGCTCCGACACCCTCCCTGGGTCACTTCCTACCTGAGTCTGTGATGGAGTTTCCCATGAGACGTCAATTCCCCTGTGTTCAGCAGGTCCAGTCATCTCCAGGGTCTCCGCCAGTCACCAGGGTGCAGGCGGGCTCTTGACGGCTGCGATTCCCGGCGTGGTCAGAGGCTGTGGCTGGCCCTCCGCAGGAGCTTCCCCAGCAGGTCCTTCCCCTGCGGCCTCCAGCACAGAATAAGCCAGTCTCCCTCCCTTTATACTACTAGAGCACTTGGAGCATGCCCAGTCTTGCCAGGGAGGCGGGACTTCCGCTGTCAACCCCTGGGGCCTAACCCTGTCTGAGCTAGTGCGGGGTACGCCGACCCCGTCACACAGCCCATGCATGAGGCAGGAACAAGTAAACCTGGACCATCCCTGATAGACGTTTGTCTAAGCTGTTCTTAAAAACATCCAATTATGGGGATTCCGCAATCCTATTCAAGAGCTTAACTACCCTTGTAGTCACATTTCCCCCCCCTCGGATCTAACCTAAATCACCCTTGCTGTAGATTAAAATTGGGTACGGTCTTTCAATCAGCTTTGTACCCACTTCATCATAATTTCATCTAGACCAGATTTCCCTAGTTTCCCTATGGGAATGGCATGTGGGACTGTGTCAAAAGACATATTAAAATTAAGATATAGCAAATCTGCTGCTTCCCTGTACTACCCTAGGCCAATAACACTGTCAAAGAAGGAAATTACGATTGATTTGGCATGATTTGTTCTTGACAAATCTATGCTGACTACTGATCATAATGCTATTATCTTCCAGGTGCTGACAAACTGATTGTTTCATAATATGTTCCAGTATTTTTCCAGCTGTCAAAGTTAGGCCTCTCAGGTCCTCTTTGCTCCCCTTTTTAAAGACAGGTACTGTATTTGTCCTTAACCAGTCCTATGGGAGCTCATCTGTCCTCCATGAGTTCTCAAAGATAATTGTTAATGATTCTGAGATTGCCCCAACTAGTTCCTGAAGTACCTAGGATGAGGTTGGGGAATTAGATATTTTAACTCAGTAGTAACAGACTAATTCCTCTGGAAAAGGAGACTATGAAAAGAATAAGATCATGTGATCACAAGAGGGACTGACTCAAATATTCAAGGAGCCTGCAGAGAAGAGAGACTGTGGCTGCTGCAAGTAGTGGGGGCGGGGGGGCGGTAGTCCTCAGAAGTTTCATTACCAGCCTATGACATCACCAAGAAAATGCACATTTATGCCAGGGAAGGAGTCACCTTGTGACTGGGAGGAATGTAAGGAATCAGAAATGGTGTCTGCGGTCAGTTTGTAGGGAAGAGGTGTATGGTGGGGGGAAGGCACTGAATAGTGGAGAGCGAAGAATGGGAATCATATTTGACAATATGTAAAACTAAGAGAAAGTGGACTCTGATTAGAATGGAGTGCAAGCTCTACAGCAGGGGTCGGCAACTGACGGCATGCGAGCCGATTTTTGATGGCACGCTGCTGCTTGCCGGGGTCCTGGCCCCACTCAGCCCCCCCGCCCACCAATCTCTCCTGCGGGGGCAGGAGGCAGAAGCTTGGTCCTGCTGGCAGCCAAGCTTCCCTCTCCCCCGCTTCTTCCCCCAGCGTGGTGCTTTCCTGCCCCTCCCCCTCTCCCTCCCTCCCACCGATCAGCTGATCGCCCTTGCCAGGGGGAGAGCGGAGCCGCAGCGTGCTCACTGCTCCAGAGAGGAGGCAGAGAAGGGGGTGGGGATGGGGCCCTGGGGAAAGGGGTGGGGACGGGGCATATCCCCTCCAGCCCCCTGCCGTGAGCACCCCCACGAGCCGAACACCCCAGCCCGCTGCCCTGACCCCTGAACCCTCCCCCACACACAGCCTTCTGCCCTGACTCCTGCACCCCCCACACATACCCAGCCCTCTGCCCTGACCCCTGCACCCCCTCACACACCTCCAGCCCCCGTTCTGACTCCTGCACCCCCCACACATGCCCAGCCCCTCCACACCCCATGCCCTGACTCTTGCACCCCCCCACATCCCCATCATGAGCACCAAACGGGAGCTCCTGCACCACCACCCCCCACATTCCCACCTGCACCCCCGGTCTGGGGTCCCGGCTGCCAGCCCCTTGCCAGCCGGGGTCCCGTAGGCCCTGCTCAGCCAGCTGCCGAACTAGGTGAACGGAACCCCAGGCCAGCAGCGGGCTGAGTGGGCCAGCAGCGTAAGATCAGCATTTTAATTTACTTTTAAATTAAGCTTCTTAAACATTTTGAAAACCTTGTTTACTTTACATACAACAATAGTTTAGTTGTATAATATGATGATGTTCGTCCATCGTTATCGATGAAGACCTCAACAACTCATTCTTTTGATGACCGGGCTTTGTGCGTCCGAAGATGACTGATCAGTCCGATTCAGGCGTGGAACGTCCTGTCACACGTCGGGCAAACATGTAATGGCACTGTCGATGATGTACGAGCAGCTCTGGACTTGCGCAGCTCACGCTTTTTTTCAGCCTCAGCAATACGCCTCGCCTCAGAGGTATTACTGCCTGTGTGAATGAGGCTGTGCCATGCTGAATGGTTCAGTGCGAAGGTTTCCCATGTGGCGGTGTTGATCTCGAAGGACTTCAAAGAGGTCTTCAGCGTGTCCTTGAATCGATTCTTTTGTCCTCCATGGGAGCGCTTTCCCTGAGTGAGTTCTCCGTAGAAGAGCTGTTTAGAAATGCGTTCATCTGACATTCTCACAACATGTCCGGCCCACCTGGTCTGGGCTCTCATCAGCAATGTGTGAACTGACGGCAGACTGGCTCTAGTAAGGACATCAGTATCGGGCACTTTGTCCTGCCATCTGATTTTTAGAAGCTTTCGCAGACAGGAAATGTGGAAGTGATTGAGCCTTCGTGCATGACTCCGATAGACCGTCCACGTCTCGCAGGCGTACAGCAGAGTTGGAAGCACCACTGCTCGGTAGACCTTCAGCTTCGTTGATAGGCTGATCCCTCGACATTCCCAAACATTGAAGCGCAATCGGCCAAATGCAGAGCTGGCTTTAGCAATTCTGCAGTTTACTTCATCATCGATTGACACTGCTCGGGAAAGAGTACTGCCCAGGTACGTGAAGTGGTCCACTGTCTGAAGTCTCTGTCCATTTACAGTGATGGACGGTTCTGAGTACGGAGCGTGGGGAGCTGGCTGGTGCATGACCTCAGTCTTCTTGATGTTAATAGTGAGACCGAAGTTATTGCATGCAGTTGAAAACTTGTCCATACTGGCTTGCATTTCTGGCTCAGTACTAGCATTCAGAGCACAATCATCGGCAAAGAGAAAGTCTCGAAGTACAGTTTCCTTCACCTTGGTGATGGCATGCAGTCGCCTCAGATTGAATAATTTCCCATCAGTTCTATACTTCAGGCCTACTCCTTCAGTGCAGTGTTGAAAGGCATCAGTCAGAGTTGCAGAGAATATCATGCTGAACAAAGTGGGTGCTAAAACACACCCTTGCTTGACGCCATTGGTGACTGGGAAGGCCTCAGATGTTTCACCGTCATCCAGGACACGAGCCATCATACCGTGATGAAATTGACATACCATTCGTATAAATCTGTCTGGACAGCCAAATTTCGACATGATCCTCCACAGGCCCTGGCGACTGACAGAGTCAAATGCTTTCGTGAGGTCCACAAAAGTTGTGTAGAGTTCACGATTCTGCTCATGACATTTCTCCTGTAGCTGATGCACAGCAAAGATCATGTCAATAGTCCCACGACCTTTGCGGAAGCCACACTGTGATTCTGGCAGTAAGCCCTTCTCCAGGTGAGTAATCAATCGGTTCAACAGAACCTGTGCAAGAACTTTCCCCGCTGTAGAAAGCAGCGAGATTCCACGGTGATTGTCGCATACCTGGCGATTGCCCTTCCTCTTATAGAGGTGCAAGATGGACGCGTCTCTAAATTCCTGTGGAATGGTTCCCTGCCCCCAGAAGGACTGAAACAGCTCAGTGAGTTTCCGTAGCAGCACGGGTCCACCGACTTTGTACACCTCTGCTGGTATGGCATCTGACCCTGGGACTTTGCCACTTGACAGCTGATTGATAGCTTTCTTCACTTCGTCCTCTTCTGGTGAAGCATCCATGGAGTCATTGACTGCAACTTGGGGCATCTTGTCAATGGCTTCATCATGGATGACTGAGGGGCGATTGAGAATTGCTTCAAAGTGTTCAGCCCATCTCTGGAGAATCTGCGTCTTCTCTGTAAGGAGCACAGTACCATCAGAGTTCAGGAGGGGAAAGCTCCCAGAAGACTGTGGACCATAGAGTGTGTTAAGGGCTTCATAAAACTGCTTAAAGTCGTTCCTGTCCGCATATGCCTGTATTTCATCTGCTTTGGCGCTCAACCACAAGTCCCGCATTTTGCGCAATCGGTTCTGTACTGTTCTGCGAACGTTGATAAAGGCGGTCTTCTTTGCCGCCGAGGATGGATCGTTTTGATATGCACGATGCAGGCGGTGCTTCTCAGCAAGTAAGGCCTGGATTTCTGCATCATTTTCGTCAAACCAGTCTTGCCGCCTGCATGTGGAGGGCCCCAATACCTTCGATGCAGCTGTATAGACAGACTGGGAGCGATTCCGCAACACTTTTTCAGCGTCATCCTCAATACGAAGATCAGCAAGCTCATTCTCTAGGTCTTCCTCTAGATTTTCAGTGATGCGCCTGTTCTTCAGCTTCGACACGTTGATCCTTTTGAAAGCCTTACAGCCTTGTGGTAGTCTCTTCGGCATGATACGGAGCTTCATTTTGGATACTATGAGCCTATGATCCGTCCAACAGTCAGCGCCACACATAGCTTTTGTAACCCTGACATCTTGTCTGTCCCTTCTCCTGATGATGACATAATCGATCAAATGCCAGTGCTTGGAACGGGGATGCATCCACGAAGTCCTGTTGCGGGTAGGAAGGCGGAAGACCGTATTGCTGATCAGAAGGCCATGTGCTGCACAAGTTTTCAGCAGTAACAGGCCATTGCTGTTGCACTTTCCCACTCCATTTTCCCGATGACTCCTTCCCAGGCTGCGGCATCGCATCCGACTCTTGCATTAAAATCGCCAAGCAGAATCAGCTTGTCTGTGCGGTGCACTGACGATAGCAGAGTATCTAGTTCTTCGTAGAATTTATCCTTCACATCCTCTGGGTTGGTCATTGTAGGAGCATATGCGCTGATCAAAGTAGCTTGTTTTCCTTTTTGAAGCAGAAGCTGCATTGTCATGAGCCGGTCATTCATACCGTTGGGGGACCTGGCAAGTTTCCGAACAAGATGATTCTTGATGGCGAAGCCAACTCCAGGTTCGCGACGCTCATCACTGCTGCGGCCACTCCAGAAGAATGTATAGCCACCACCTGACTCGGATAGCTGTCCTTCATTAGCAAGGCGAGTTTCGCTAAGGGCTGCAATGTCAATGTTGTAGCGTGCGAGCTCTCTAGCGACAAGTGCTGTTCTTCTCTCCGGTCTGTCTGCCGTGATGTTGTCCAGTAACGTGCACACATTCCATGTGCCAATAGTGATCGGTGTCACTCTAAGTTTTGTTTTTGTTCGACCGCTTTTATGGGATCCCCGCCAGCCGCGGTGTGCTGGCCAGGGTAAGGTGAAGCAGGCAATGTTTAGGGCACCTTTTCTAGCCCCCTCCTCGTTCTACGGAGGTGAGCAGTGCAATCCTGAATAGGGCTGCTCAGTTGCTCAAGAAGATGCCGAGCTCCACTGCTGCTTCGGTCAGTGAGGAACGACCACTATGTGCAGGTCCGCGGCTACAGCTCCCAGTGTATCCACACCTGCTGCTTCGTCGCTCGCCCATCGCCACAGGACTTGATATGATGTGGTATGATGTCGAGACTTGCGCGTGAATTGGATTAAAGTGAGGGAGAGTTGCGCAACGTCAGCCTCACTCTCTCTTCCCAGTTCCTATCTGTATCCAGTGGCAGGACCGAAGTCGAGACGGCTGGAGATAGGACAGGGCACAGTGGATGACCAGGACGCCTACGTGTCTTGTCGTGCTCTTAAGCATTCCACAACGCTTGCTGTCACCGCCTTCCTGACCATTGAACCAGATTGAACCAGGTTGCCTCAGTCAGTCGGATCCAGCCTTCGCATGCAATGGGTAGACAGGCCCTGACTCACCGAGAGTCTCATACTCATCAGCTACCCTCACCTGGTTTAGCATGCCTGTCGAGACGGTCTCCGGGGTGTGGCCGCTGTCGCATGCTGACAGCTACTTGGAGCCACAGGTGAGAGCTGGGTGTCAAGTGGGGACCAAAGTGGATGAGCTACTCCTAGGAGTACGACTGCTCCCCCATCAGAGGTACTACCCCTCCCTGACAACCCCATACAACCCCATACACCTTGTAAACGGTCCGAGTCGGGGCTCGACCCTTAGGGACAGGAGGGGAGCCACACCGACTCCCTACTCACAGAATAAACAGTCAGTTAGCTCAGGACTCAGACCCTTAGGTGCAGGGGCTGAGTAAGCCACAGTTAAAGAGCCCAGGCCCTCTGGTGCAGGGGCTGGCCAAACAAACAGTTCGGGAGCCCAGGCCCTCTGGTACAGGGGCTGGGCCAACAATCAGTTTAGGAGCCCAGGCTCTCTGGTGCAGGGGCTGGGCCAACAATCAGTGTAGGAGCCCAGGCCCTCTGGTGCAGGGGCTGGGCAGGCAAACAGTTCAGGAGCCCAGGCCCTCTGGTACAGGGGCTGGGCCAACAATCAGTTCAGGAGCCCAGGCCCTCTGGTGCAGGGGCTGGGCAGGCAAACAGTTCAGGAAGGCCCAGGCCCTCTGGTACAGGGGCTGGGCCAGATAAGCAGCTTAGTGGCCCTGGCCCTGGTTCAGGGCGGAGCACAGACAGTCAATTGGCTCAGGCCTTCTGGTGCAGGGGCTGAGCAACCAGGCAGGTAAGGGGCTCAGGTTCCTACCTGACCGTTGGGTGAGGGGGAAGCCTGCCACCCGTGAGTGCGGGTGGCAGGGGGGGACACAGGCCCACCCACTCCACTGTGTCCCAGCCCGGGGCCCTAGCTGCGATGACTCTCGCTGCTGGTCAGTGGGGTGTCCTGACCGAAACACACTGACATGGGCTCACATTCGTCTATAGCCTGACCAGGGTCGGCTACCCCCGGGCTACTTCCAGTATCCCCCTCAGGGCCTACCTCGTCCGTGGCACCGGGCTCGGTCCAGTCCATCAGTGTGGGCTCCTCTCGGCCGGGGCTTGGTGGCAGGTCCGGCAGCTCCGTAGGGAAGTCCGGCCAATGGGACTCGGGCGGCTCCTCCGGATAACAACAGGGCCGCAGGGGTTCTGGTGGGGCCTCCCCTTCGGGGTCGGTGTGGGGGAGTTCCAAGGGCCCCTCCCAACGACGGGAGCGGACGGGCTCCGGCGGCTCCTCGTCGTAGTGAGCTCGGGGCAGCTCCGGCCAGCTAGGGCGTCCGCCTCTGGCCTCAGAGGTATCCTGGCGGGGAGCTCCCGGCCGCACGTCTGCTCCCTGCGGTGGCCGGGGCCTGACTGAGCTCTGGCGGCCGGCCTTTATACTTCCTGTCCCGCCCCGTGACTTCCGGGGGGCGGGGACAGGCGGCGGTGGCTCCGCCCACTCGGGTGTCTGCAATGGGGCTCCCTCTTCAGGACAGGAGGGGAGCCACACCGACTCACTACACACACACCCCCTCAAGACTGGCCCCCGCGTATCGGGGCCAGGTCCTTCCATTTCCCTTAGGCGGGATAGGAAGTCCGCGTTGGCATGGTCCTTGCCAGCCCAATGCTGCACAGTAAACGCATAGGGTTGCAAGGCCAGGTACCAACGCATGATGCGTGCATTATTATCTTTCATACGCATCAGCCACCGGAGGGGGGCGTGGTCTGTGACCAGGGTGAATGGTGCCCCGAGGAGGTAGAAGCGGAGGGCATCACAGGCCCACTTCACGGCAAGGGCCTCTTTTTCTACGACCGCGTAATTCCGCTCCCGAGGGAATAGCTTCCTGCTGAGGTATAGCACGGGGTGGTCCTCTCCATTCACTTCTTGGGATAGGACTGCCCCCAATCCCACCTCGGAGGCGTCGGTCTGAAGGATAAACGGGCGATTAAAGTCTGGGCTGTATAGAACCGGCTCCTGGCAGAGGCACTTCTGAAGCGTCCGGAAGGCGGCCTCGCATTCTGGGGTCCATTGTACCTGCCGGGGGCGGTCTTTAGTCAGGAGCCCAGTTAAGGGCGCCGCTATGGACGCGAACTGGGGAACAAACCGACGATAATAGCCAGCGAGGCCCAGGAATTGCCGCACGTGTCGTTTGGTCGTCGGGGTGGGACAGTCCAGAAGGGCCTGGATCTTTCCCACGAGGGGTTTGACGCACCCCCCCCCAACCGTATAGCCGAGATATGTGGTTTCCTTCCAGGCAATGCGGCACTTCTTGGGGTTGGCGGTCAGGCCCGCTTGTCGCAGGGATCTCAGGACTGCCGCGACCCGGGGTAGATGGTCTTCCCAGCGGCGACTATAGATGACCACATCGTCGAGGTAGGCTGCCGCATAGTCCTGATGGGACTGTAGGAGATGGTCCATCAGTCGCTGGAAGGTGGCAGGGGCTCCATGGAGACCGAACGGCATCCGCATGAACTGGTATAGCCCAGTCGGAGTAGCAAAGGCGGTTTTCTCCTTCGAAGCCTCGTCGAGGGGGATTTGCCAATAGCCCTTGCTGAGGTCGAGGGTGGTAATAAACTGGGCCTCCCCCAAGCAGCCCAGTAACTCGTCTACGCGGGGCATCGGGTAGGCGTCGAAGCGGGAGACGGCGTTTACCCTCCGAAAGTCGATACAGAAGCGGCGGGTGCCATCTGGCTTGGGCACCAGGACCACCGGGCTGCGCCACTCGCTCTGGGACGGCTCAATGACGCCCAGAGCAAGCATGGCCCTTACCTCTTCCTCGACCTCTTCGCGCACCCGATACGGCAGAGGCCGGGTCGTCTCTCGAATCACCTTCCCAGGCTCGGTCAGGATCGAGTGCTTGACCAGGGTCGTGTAACCTGGTACTGCGGTGAAGGTTTTTTTGAAGGCCTGCAGGAGACAGCCGGCCTGTTTGTGTTGCTCCTCCGTAAGTGAGTCGCCTAGCAGGGGTACCGGGTCGTCATCTGTCGAGGGCACCCGGGGTCCCAATTTCGGCTCGGGCGGGTACGGGTTAATTAAGAGGCCCTCCCGGTCATGCCACCACTTCAGCAGGTTCACATGGTACCGTTGGGTCCCCTTGCGTTTATCCGGTTGCCGTACCTCATAGGTGACAGGACCCACCTTGCGCACCACGTCGTAAGACCCCTGCCAGCGGGCTAACAGTTTTGACTCACTGGACGGTAAGAGGAGCAGGACTCGGTCCCCGGGTTGGAACTCCCGGACTTGGGCCCCCTTGTTGTAAGTCCGCTCCTGGCGCTCCTGCGCCGTCTTCAGGTTCTCGCGTGCCAGGGCCCCGGCCTGGGTCAGGTACTCCTGTAACTGGAGGACGTACTTTAAGAGGCCCTGGGCGGGAGAAGCCGACTGTTCCCAAGTTTCTCGCATCAGGTCCAAGAGGCCCCGCAGTCTGCGCCCATACAGTAGTTCGAACGGGGAGAATTTTGTCGAGGTTTGCGGCACCTCTCGGACGGCTAATAATAGGGGCGGCAGGAACTGGTCCCAGTGGCGAAGATCCTCTGCTGGGAACTTCCGCAACATTCCCTTCAGCGTGCGGTTAAACCGCTCCACTAACCCGTCCGTCTGCGGGTGGTAGACGGAGGTGCGGAGTTGTTTGACGCCTAAGAGGGCGCAGATCTGCTGCAACAGTCGGGAGGTAAAGTTCGTTCCCTGGTCGGTGAGGATCTCTTTAGGCAGCCCTACCCGTGCAAAGATCTTCATCAACTCCCCGGCGATGGTCCGGGCGGTAATACTCCGCAGAGGAATGGCCTCCGGAAACCGGGAGGCATAGTCTACCAGCACCAAAATGTACTGAAACCCCGCCGCGCTTTTCGGGAGCGGGCCCACGAGGTCCATTGCGACCTGTTCGAAGGGTGTCTCCATCAACGGCATGGGGATCAGTGGCGCCTTGGGTATCCCGGGCGGCGCGACCAACTGACAGTCTGGGCAGGAAACGCAATATTGCTTCACCTCCTGGTAGACTCCCGGCCAGAAGAAGCGCGTCAGGATCCGGGGAAGGGTCTTCTCCTGCCCCAAGTGTCCGGCGGCCGGCACATCATGGGCTAGCTTCATTACGGCCCGCCGGTGACACAGGGGCACCATCAGTTGGGTCCGTGGTTCCCGGGTGCGGGGATCACGGTCTACGCGGTAGAGGCGGTCTCTGCGCAGCTCAAAATGGGGCCATCGGTTGGCTTGCTGGGGATCCGTGACACTCCCGTCCACTGCTGCGAGCTGCTCGTAGAAGCGGCTGAGGGTCGGATCTTCTCGCTGGTCCCGACAGAAGTCGGTGTCAAAGCGGGGTTGAAGGGCGGGCTCCGGCTGCCGCCCCGTCTCGTCTGTTCCGTTTACCTCGGTCGCCGCGACCTGCTCGGTGGTCTCGGGGGCGGACCCCAGCCGATCGGCCTCCAAGGCCGCCGTTGGACGAAGCACTTCCTCGAAGGCCGGCCAGTCCCGACCCAGGATCACGGGGTACGCGAGGTGGGGAGCTACCCCGACCACCAGATTTCGGGTGACACCCGCGATAGTCAGGGAAACCTGGGCACTGGGGTAGGGTCGGACGTCCCCGTGAATGCACTGTAAATAGATCCACCCCAGGCGGGTATCGCTCTGCGGTACCAGCTCCTTCCGGACCAATGTCTGTCCACAGCCAGAGTCGATCAAAGCCTGGGTGGTTCTCCCCCCAACGGCCGCCGGGACTGTCAGCTTGGGGTTCAGGGCTGGTCGGGCTCGATTTTGGCCCGCCCACACTTGTCCATAACTGCAATCCATTTCTGGACAGTCTCGCTGGAGGTGCCCCATCTTTCCACAACCGAAACAGGGACCGAGTTCAAGCCGCCTGCTCCGGGGTCCCACTCGACTCGGGCTCCGGGGGGGGCTCCGCCGAGCCCTTGGGGGCCCCTGACCCGGGGCCGGTGGCCCTGTCCGAGGGGTCGACTCCGTGTGCCGGACGCGGGGCTCGTGGCGGGAGTCGGGCCGGGGTTCGGGGTGCCTCGGTTCGCTCGGGGGGTTCCCCTTCTTTTCGCCGCGGGCGGGTTCGGACCCCGCGTTGGGGCATCGGAAGGTGGGACCCACTGCATTTTCGGCGGCGAGGAAATCCTCCATCAGTGATACCGCGATGGCCAGTGTCGCCGGCCGGTGGCGGAGCACCCAGGCCCGTCCCCGGGAGGGTAGAGTGTGTATGAACTGCTCTAGTATAACCTGTTCGGTCACTTCCTCCGCCGTCCGGGTGTCGGGTTGCAGCCATCGCCGGCAGGTCTCTTTTAGGGCCTGGGCCACCAACCGTGGTCGGGCTCCGGGAGGGTAAGTCTGACTCCGGAACCGTTGTCGGAAGGTCTCCGGACTGACGTCGAGAGCGTCCAGTATGGCGGCCTTCACTTGGTCATAGTCGCGGGCTTCCTCTGCCGCCAATCCGCGGTAGGCCACCTGGGCTGCCCCGGTCAGATAGGGGGCCAAGAGGGTAGCCCATTGGTCCCTGGTCCACCCGGCGACGAGGGCTACCAGCTCGAAGGTGACCAGGAAGGCCTCGGGGTCATCGTCCGGACCCATCTTGGTCAGATGAAGGGGAGCAGACAAACGCGGCATCCCCGCGGCCTCCCCCACTGGCCCCGCCACGGGGTGCGGGAGCGTAACCAGCAGTTGCTGCAGCTGGTTTCCCAACTGCTGTACCAACCGCTGTTGTTGCTCCAGCTGGGCCGTATGCTGCTCCTGTTGGAGTTGGAGATGGGCGGCATCTCGCTGCTGCTGCTGCGCGAGCTGAGCGGCCTGCTGTTGCTGCTGCTGCAGCAGCTGGGCCGTCTGCTGCCGCTCCTGACTCTCCGTCAGTAACTGGAATAAACGCTCCAAATCCATGCCTTGGTGAAACGGGGGGGGCAACGGCCACTCCCCTTCTAGCCCCTTCTCACAGGGGCAGGGGCTCGCAGGCCCCACGTTGGGCGCCACGTGTAAACGGTCCGAGTCGGGGCTCGACCCTTCGGGACAGGAGGGGAGCCACACCGACTCCCTACTCACAGAATAAACAGTCAGTTAGCTCAGGACTCAGACCCTTAGGTGCAGGGGCTGAGTAAGCCACAGTTAAAGAGCCCAGGCCCTCTGGTGCAGGGGCTGGGCAAACAAACAGTTCGGGAGCCCAGGCCCTCTGGTGCAGGGGCTGGGCCAACAATCAGTATAGGAGCCCAGGCCCTCTGGTGCAGGGGCTGGGCAGGCAAACAGTTCAGGAAGGCCCAGGCCCTCTGGTACAGGGGCTGGGCCAGATAAGCAGCTTAGTGGCCCTGGCCCTGGTTCAGGGCGGAGCACAGACAGTCAATTGGCTCAGGCCTTCTGGTGCAGGGGCTGAGCAACCAGGCAGGTAAGGGGCTCAGGTTCCTACCTGACCGTTGGGTGAGGGGGAAGCCTGCCACCCGTGAGTGCGGGTGGCAGGGGGGGACACAGGCCACCCACTCCACTGTGTCCCAGCCCGGGGCCCTAGCAGCGATGACTCTCGCTGCTGGTCAGTGGGGTGTCCTGACCGAAACACACTGACATGGGCTCACATTCGTCTATAGCCTGACCAGGGTCGGCTACCCCCGGGCTACTTCCAGTATCCCCCTCAGGGCCTACTCGTCCGTGGCACCGGGCTCGGTCCAGTCCATCAGCGTGGGCTCCTCTCGGCCGGGGCTTGGTGGCAGGTCCGGCAGCTCCGTAGGGAAGTCCGGCCAATGGGACTCGGGCGGCTCCTCCGGATAACAACAGGGCCGCAGGGGTTCTGGTGGGGCCTCCCCTTCGGGGTCGGTGTGGGGGAGTTCCAAGGGCCCCTCCCAACGACGGGAGCGGACGGGCTCCGGCGGCTCCTCGTCGTAGTGAGCTCGGGGCAGCTCCGGCCAGCTAGGGCGTCCGCCTCTGGCCTCAGAGGTATCCTGGCGGGGAGCTCCCGGCCGCACGTCTGCTCCCTGCGGTGGCCGGGGCCTGACTGAGCTCTGGCGGCCGGCCTTTATACTTCCTGTCCCGCCCCGTGACTTCCGGGGGGCGGGGACAGGCGGCGGTGGCTCCGCCCACTCGGGTGTCTGCAATGGGGCTCCCTCTTCAGGACAGGAGGGGAGCCACACCGACTCACTACACACCTCTATAGACTTATAGAGAGAGACCTTCTAAAAAACTTTAAAATGTATTACCAGCACGCAAAACCTTAAGTTAAAGTGAATAAGTGAAGACTCGGCACACCACTTCTGAAAGGTTGCCGACCCCTGCTCTACAGCAATAGGGATTGGGCAGCGATTCTCTCATAATAGGCTGGGATCCCCTGCAGCTCTAGATCCCCCAAACCACCCCCTTTCCTCCACTAACCCCACCCTCCCCACTTGCCCTTGGGCCATTCTAATGTTAAGTTGACCCATCATTCTGGGCGGGTGGTGAAAAATCCACACCCCTGAGTGACATAATTAAGCCGACCTAACCCCCAGCATACACTGCACTAGGTCAATGGAAGAATTCTTCCATCATCCTAGCTAGCTCCTCTTGGGTAGGTGGATTCATTATGGTGATAGGATAAGTCCTACGATTGCTCTAGTTAATTTCTACACTGAAGTGCTACTGCAGCACAGCTGCAGCACTGCGGCTGTAGCATTTGATGAGTATACAAACCCTTAGTCCTGTTTCTCCAAACCCCTGCATTGGAGTTGAGCTGCTCTGTGTTATATGTAGGTTATAGCAGAGCACCAGCTCTGCCACAGTTATGGTGAGCCCTACTTTCAGTTTAAAAGTTGACTATTCGAATGGCTCTGAAATGCAGAAGTGTTCTTGTATTATCATGACATTTGCTACTCTCTGTGGGCATGCAGGGTACAGTTCGTAGTTTAAATTTGGTGTTATTTGAGCAAGGAGTTCCTGAGATTCCCCCCGATTCCCTCCAAAAAAGAACCATTTTAGAAAATCCCCATGCTCTCACAACATTTGCACACACCTAGGATGAATGTGAGCTTCTAATTGTCCCTGAAGGATCTCAGTCACTTGGCATTTATCTCAGCTAGTTCAGGGCACCCAATGCCTCCCTGAGGAAGCAGTATTGAAAAAGTGAAGTGTAAAATTGGGAATTTCAGATCAGCAGGAGCCAAACTGATTAATCAAAGAGATTGAAATGCACATGTGTAGGAAGAATAAGGCTCTGTTAACAGCAGAGGGTTTCTTGCAATCAGCTATCACAGAATTTGGTTGTCTCTAGCGGACATGCTGGGGCATTTGCTGAACCGGAGCTACATTTGAATTTGAGCCCTACCATTTACAGCTTTCAGACAATGTACGTTGAGCTTTTTTCTTACATTTTATTTGGAAGATTTGCCTTGATGCCAAAATTTCTGGGGGAAAAATATTTTAAAGTACTCGAATCCAAATGCAGATTTTCATTTTAGTTTTGCCAGCGTAGCTGTGTCATTTAGCTACATGACAAATCCGTATGAGGAGAGATTAATAAGACTGGGATTTTTCGGCTTGGAAAAGAGACAGCTAAGGGGAAATATAATTGAGATCTACAAAATCATGACTGGTGTAGAGAAAGTAGATAAAGAAGTGTTGTTTACTACTTCTCATAACACAAGAACTAGGAGTAACCAAATGAAATTAATAGGCAGCAGGTTTAAAACAAATAAAAGGAAGTATTTCTTCTTACAACACACAGTCAACCTGTGGAATTCCTTGCCAGAGGATGTTGTGAAGGCCAAGACTATAAAAGGGTTCAAAAGAGAACTAGATAAATTCATGAAGAACCAGTCCATCAATGGCTATTAGCCAGGATGGGCAGGAATGGTGTCCCTAGCCTCTGTTTGCCAGAGCTGGGAATGAGCGAGAGGGAATGGATCACTTGATGATTACCTGTTCTGTTCATTCATTCTGGGGCACCTGGGGCACTGGCCACTGTCGGAAGACAGGATACTGGGCTAGATGGACCCTTGGTCTGACCCAGTAGGGCCATTCTTATGTTCTTAGGTAAACTGAGAATGTATAGAAAGGACAACAGAACATATTTTTCTGAGAGAATATTCTTGGCAATGAGGTTTCCTTTGTCTAAAACTCTATATAATGATACTGATATGGGAATTTAGCTGGGGGAATGAGAACTGTGCGTTCCTTCCAGATGCAGGAGAGACATAGATCCAGCTCTTAATCTTACAACAAAGGGTGGTAATGTATCTATTAAGGCTCGTTATTGAGCAGAACCCATCATCAGCTTGGAAGCATGTCCTCTGCAATGGTGGCCAAAGCATGAAGGGGCATACCAATGCTTAGCATATCTGGCACACAAATACCTTGCAATGCCAGCTACAAAAATGCCACGTGAATGCCTGTTCGCACTTTCAGGTGACACTATAAATAAGAAGCAGGCAGCATTATCTCCTGTAAATGTAAAGAAACTTGTTTGTCTTAGCAGTAGGCTGAACAAGAAATACAACTGAGTGGACTTGCAGGCTCTAAAGTTGCACACCGTTTTTTATTTGTGTGCAGTTATGTAAGGAAAAAACCCTATATTTGTAAATTGCACTTTCACGATAAAGAGAATGCACTACAGTGCTTGTATGAGGTGAATTGAAAAATACTATTTCTTTTATCTTTTTTACAATACAAATATTTCTAATAAAAAATAATATAAAGTGAGCACTGTACACTTTGTATTCGGTGTTGTAATTGAAATCAATATATTTGAAACTGTAGAAAAACATTAAAAAATATTTATAATGTAAATTGCTATTCTATTATTTAACAGTGCAATTAAACTGGATTATCAGGATTAATTTTTTTAATCGAGTTAATTTGTTTTGAGTTAATTGCTTGAGTTAACTGATTAATTGGAAGGCCTAGTATCTATTGCTTTCTGTATTCTGTATAGTGCTGTACTAATCTGATTGATAATCTGGGAGTTCCGGGTAGCTGTGCCTGCGGACGGTCAACGTAAACAAAATGTCTCATTGCCTGACAGCAGATTACCCTGCTGGGCTGCATGCCGAAGTTTGCTGACCCCTGATTTAGTCCAACACAAGGTATTCAACTCTGTACAGCAGTAACTGGATGAAATTCTATGGCCTGTTGTACAGGAGGTCTGATTAGATGACCTAATAGTCCCTCCTGGCCTTTTAATTGATGAATCAATAATATCTATGGGGAAGGACTAAGAACATGTCATTGTTTGTGTTGTGTTCCCCAGTTTGGAATACCAGCATTTATCTGCATGCCCCCCAACTGTGTGCACTGTGTCAGGTGTAGCTGTAACTGAAAGGTGGAGGGATTAGTTGGAGCAGCTTGGCAGAGCTGTGACTGTGGTATGAAGAGGTGCATGTGAACCTTGAAAAACCAACTATGCCTCATTTCAGTGCTGTGTTGTAGGTTGTCAGTGACAGTGCACAAGAGTGTATTCTTGCCAGGGGAGGGGGATTGTCGGCACTCTGGTGGCATACGTGTCAGTTGTTTACAGGGCTCAGTGAGGGGTAAGTGAAGGCAATGACTCAGCAGTAATCCTTGGGGGAGGGAGGGGAATAAAGGGGTGGTGGCAACATTTCGCAAGTCTGAGCTGGTTGGTGGCCAGGCATAGGCAACTTCTGTTCTTTATGCCAGATCTAAACCCAAGTTTTGCCTTTGCAAAGAGAAGACCTTAGACTTTGTGCTATACTGCTCCTGTGCTCTGTTCCCAAAGTGTTCTCTAGCAGGGGAGGGGAGAGTGCTAGTATGTGTGTCACTGGCATGTTGGTGTGTTGCTGAAACAGGGCAGAGTTGAAGTTGCATTGTGGGGTGATATGAACCTCAACTCTTCATTTCCCCTTTTAATACCGGAAAGGACAGGAATCCTTACCCAGCGAGGTCACATTCTCATAGTTCTCCTGCATGACGTCCCAGTAGAAGTCTCTCTGAGCAGGGTCCAGCCGAGCCCACTCTTCCCTGGTGAAATACACAGCCACCTCCTCAAAGGTTACTGGCTCCTGTAAGAGCAAGAGTCCAACACTCAGTACCTGCTGCCCCACTGACAACCCCACAATTCACAGGGGTGCAGGGTCCATCAAATGAAAGTTCTGGGATGCACACAGTCAGCAGAGTCCAATCTGCACCCTGCTCAGAGCAGCCAGTAGGCATTAGGGTAAGGGGAGAAAGAGAGCCCTTGTCCCTCCCCAATCTCCGCCATGGGAGGATATTTTCTTGCCTCATAGGCTGATATAGGACACAGAGCCCCCAGCTGTGCCCAGGGACAGCTCCCTGGTGGGAATCTAAACACCCTCCTCATTGCCATCAGCTGAAGTGAGAGGATAGGGCATCTCCCCTAAGCCCCTTCATACCTCCCAGCAGCCTTTGGTCAGTGGGTTCAGGCTGCAGCACTGGCAGTCTGGTAATTTCTTCAGCCCTGTCTGAAGGGGTGTTTCCTGTCCCATAAATCGGGCAGTTTCCTCTCCCTACCCCCATGGGCCTGTTCCTAGAACCTAAGCCCTCAATTAAAACAAATTCCAGCAGGTTTGTTACACCCTGTCCCCCCTGCTTTTCTCCAGCCTGTGGATTTTGTGCCCCCTCCCACTTCAGACTGAACTTCCCAGAAGCTCCGACCTTCTATGGGTTTACTGCCGCGTCAGTGCAGAGGGAACCCACCAGCAACTCCCTGATAATCCCTACCTGAGCCAGCTCCACGGCAGCCATTTTCCTTCCCTGTCCCCTAGGAGGCTGGGCCCATCCAGAGTGAAATGTGGATGTCGTTCTGCAGGCCGTCAGGGTAAGAAGATGGACTGAAGAGATTTCATAACCAGTTTTAGTGAATTTCACAGCACATTCCCCCAGGCTCTTTCCCTGCAGAGACATGTTCTAGGCTCTCCTATGGCAAAACACTTAGTCACTTTATTGCAGTGCAGACCCAACCCTTTCCACCAGGGCTAAACCCATTGAGATCCTTTAACACCCAATCTGCTGCTTATTAATTTAATCAGGTGACCCCTGGTTCTTGTGTTATGTGAAGGGATTAATAACACTTATCCACTTCCTCCATACCATTCATGACTTTATAGACCTCATATGGGGGTTTTACCATACCCCTAATCATTTTTGTTGTCCTTCTCTGCACCTTTTCCAATTCTAATATCTTTTTTGACATGGGCTGACCAGAACTGCATATAGTATTTAAGGTGTGGCATACCATGGATTTATATAGTGGCATTATGATATTTCTAGCTTATTACTTATCACTTCCTGAACAGTTCCTAATGTTCTGTTATGTATTTTGACTGCCACTGCACACTGAGTGGATGTTTTCAGAGAACTATCCACAATGAATCCAACATTTCTTTCTTAAGTGGTAATAGCTAATTTAGACACCATACTTTTGTATCTCTAGTTGGAATTGTGTTTTTCAATGTGTGTTACTTTGCATTTATGAATATTAAACTTCCTCTGCTTTGTTGCCCAGTCACCCAATATTGTGAGTGCCCTTTGTAACGCTTCAGTTTGCTTTAGACTTAACTAGCTGGAGTAATTTTGCATCATCTGCAAACTTTGCCACCTCATTTCCCCATGTTTCCACCTCATTTATGAATATGTTGAACAACAATGGCCCTAGTATAGATCCCTGGGGGACCCTACGATTTACCTCTCTCCACTGTGAAAACAGACCATTTATTCCTACCCTTTGTTTCCGGTCTTTTAATCAGTTACTGGTCCATGAGAGGATCTTCCCTCCTTTCCCATGACTGCTTACATTTCTTAAGACCCTTTGGTGAAGGACCTTATCAAAGGATGTCTGAAATTCCAAGTACACTATAGCCACTGGATCACCCTTGTCCACACTTCTGTTGACCCCCCTCAGAGAATTCTAATAGATTGGTGAGGTATGATTTCCCTTTACAAAAGACATGTTGACTCCTCCCCAACAAATCATGCTCACCTTTGTGTCTGATAATTCTATTATTTACTATAGTTTCAAAAATGTGCCTAGTATTAAAGTTAGGCTTACTGCTCACTAATTGCTGGGATTGCCTCTGGAGACTTTTAAAAAACATTATTTTCATTAGCTGCCCCTAGTTATCTGGTACAGAGGCCGAGTTCAGTGGTAAGGTACATAGCACAGTCAGTAGTTCTGAACTTTTCATATACAAGTCCCTTCAGTATTATTGGGTCAATACCATCTAGTCCTGGTGACTTATTAATGTTTAAATTATCAATTTGCTCCAAAACCTCCCCTATCAGCACCTCAATCTGGGACTTTTCCTCAGGTCATCAAGGAACCAGGGCAGGGAAAATACATCTCCCTAAGCCATATCTGAACTAAGCATCCAATATTACAGAAATAGTAATAGCAAGGAAATGCGTTAGATTATCTTTTGTTTTAGCTTGTGAATTTCCCCTGTGCTAAAAGGGAGGTTTATCCCCGTTTTTGTAACTTTAAAGTTTTGCCTAGAGGGGAAATCCTCTGTGTTTTGAATCTGATTACCCTGTAAATTACCTTCCATCCTGATTTTACAAAGGTGCTTCTTTTACTTTTTCTTTATAATAAAGTTCTGTTTTTTAAGAATCTGATTTGGTTTTTAGTGTCCTAAAAACCCAAGGGTCTGGTCTGTGCTCACCTTGGTTACTCTCAAGCCTCCCCAGGAAAGGGGGTGAAGGGGTTTGGGGGGATATTTTGGGGAAACAGAAACTCCAAGTGGTTCTTTTCCTGAATCTTTGTCTAACTCACTTGGTGGTGGCAGCAGTACTCATCCAAGGACAAGGAAAGATTTGCGCCTTGGGGAAGTTTTTAATCTAAGCTGGTAGAAATAAGCTTAGGGGGTCTTTCATGCGGGTCCCCACATCTGTACCCCAGAGTTCGAGTGGGGAGGAAACCCTGACAAACGCCAATATTTAGAAAGGGTTCTAGAGGTGATCCTGGCAATTACAGACTGGTAAGTCCAACGTCAGTACCGAGCAAATTAGTTAAAACAATAGTAAAGAATAAAATTGTCAGACACATAAATAAAATAAATAAATATATGGAGATATACCTATCTCATAGAACTGGAAGGGACCCCAAAAGGTCATTGAGTCCAGCCCCCTACCTTCACTAGCAGGACCAAGTACTGATTTTGTGCCAGATCCCTAAGTGGCCCCCTCAAGGACTGAACTCACAACCCTGGGTTTAGCAGACCAATGGTCAAACCACTGAGCCATCCCTCCCCCCAACATAGAAGAACACAAATTGTTGGGCAAAAGTCAACATGGTTTCTGTAAAGGGAAATCATGCCTTACTAGAGTTCTCTGAAGGGGTTAACAAACATGTGAACAAGGGGGATCCAGTGGACATGGTGTACTTAGATTTCCAGAAAGCCTTTGACAAGGTCCCTCACCAAAGGCTCTTACGTAAATTAAGTTGTCATGGGATAAGAGGGAAGAACCTTTCATGGATTAAGAACTGGTTAAAAGACAGGGAGGGAAGGGTAGGAATAAATGATAAATTTTCAGGATGGAGAGGGGTAACTAGTGGTGTTCCCCAAGGGTCAGTCCTAGGACCAATCCTATTCAACTTATTCATAAATGATCTGGAGAAAGGAGCAAACAGTGAGGTGGCAAAGTTTGCAGATGATACTAAACTGCTGAAGATAGTTGAGACCAAAGCAGACTCTGAAGAACTTCAAAAAGATCTCACAAAACTAAGTGACTGGGCAACAAAATGGCAAATGAAATTTAATGTGGATAAATGTATAGTAATGCACACTGGAAAAAATAACCCCAACTATATACACATAATATGATGGGGGCTAATTTAGCTACAACTAATCAGGAAAGAAGTCTTGGCGTCATCGTGGATAGTTCTCTGAAGACGTCCACGCAGTGTGCAGCAGCAGTCAAAAAAGCAAACAGAATGTTAGGAATCATTAAAAGAGGGATAAAGAATAAGATGGAGAACATCTTATTGCCCTTATATGAATCCATGGTATGCCCACATCTTGAATACTGCATACAAATGTGGTCTCCTCATCTCAAAAAAGATATACTGGCATTAGAAAAGGTTCAGAGAAAGGCAACTAAAATGATTATGGGTTTGGAATGGGTCCCATATGAGGAAAGTTTAAAGAGGCTAGGACTTTTCAGCTTGGAAAAGGGAAGACTAAGGGGGGATATGATAGATGCATATAAAATCATGAGTGGTGTGGAGAAAGTGAATAAGGAAAAGTTATTTACTTGTTCCCATAATATAAGAACTAGGGGCCACCAAATGAAATTAATGGGCAGCAGGTTTAAAACAAATAAAAGGAAGTATTTATTTTTACAACACACCATCAACCTGTGGAACTCCTTTCCTGAGGAGGTTGTGAAGGCTAGGACTATAACAGGGTTTAAAAGAGAACTAGATAAATTCATGGAGGTTAAGTCCATTCATGGCTATTAGCCAGGATGGGTAAGGAATGGTGTCCCTAGCCTCTGTTTCTCAGAGGGTGGAGATGGATGGCAGGAGAGAGATCACTTGATCATTACCTGTTAGGTTCACTCCCTCTGGGGCACCTGGCATTGGCCGCTGTCGGTAGACAGGATACTGAGGTGGATGGACCTTTGGTCTGACCCAGTATGGCCATTCTTATGTTCTATCAATAGAGACTGTATGGCACAGTTTGATTCATTCCTTTTTTTTTTTTTTTTTAACTGTATTTGACTCTATGCTTTCTTTCACATATAGTGCCAACTACCCATTGTTGGCCTGAGACCTGATCATCCCCCCGCCCCCACGTTAAACTAGCCTTGGGTGAAACTCAGGGAGTTCACCACTAAAATTGAAAAAAAGAATGTTCTGCTGCTGATAAAGCACCCCCACCTCAGGAATGTCTCTGAAGGGAGTTATAACCACCAGGTTGTAAAGTAGAGATTCCCAGGCGCTGGGAAATTAGGGAGGATACAGAAAGAGACTCAACAAATGGTAAAATAAGCTCTGACCATCATTTTTATGTTATCTGCACAAATAGAGATGGTCACAACTAAGTTACAATTTGGGCGTGAAAGATACAATGTTAAAAAACGTGGTCAGGAAGGAGGAGTGTGTAATTGGTTAAAATCTTTCTTATCTAGGGGTGTAGGATAATGATATGTTTAGTAAATTTGAAGGCGGTAGCTAGTTTTACCCATATAATGTAAATGAAAAATGTTCTCCGGGAATCAACCTCAGACTACAGTACAACAAGCTGCAAAACATCGTACTCACTACACGACCATGACGTGTATGGGGGCAGGGAACCCCCAGATGGGTGGATCCTGACTGGCCATTGGCTGAAATTTGTCTGTATATTGGGAGTGGTGAGCATAAGAGATTTGTTTGGTATTTGTGTTCTGTGTATGTTGCTAATAAATAGATGTTTAGAGCACAGCTTGGTAAGAAACTTTCACTGGGAAAAGGTCCGTAGAGTCCTGAGCCCCGTGGGAAAAGGCAGGCACTTAAATTGACCAGGTTTCTTTCTGAGCCCCATGGCTAAGGATAGGTGTCTTATACCCCAAACCCTCAGTAGGGTAGAGGTGGGGTGCCCTAGATTGTGCGGGTAAAACCACAAACACAACCTATTCTGTCATTCCTATATATTTTGTATTGTGATATTACCATGTCCCATTGATCATCATCATCCCACCAAGTCCAGTAATGCCTATTATATCAATATCCTCATTTAAAACCAGGCATTCAAGTACATTCATTTGAGAATTTAGCCTTTCTCCATCTGTATACAAGAACTTATAAATTTTGTCAATATTTAGTTGTCTGCCTTCATCTGATGTAATTGAATAGGAAGGACTCTTTCATGTGACAGTTTCTCTTCAGCTACTACCTGTACTTTATGAACTTCTGTCCTCCCCTCTTTAATAGGATATAGAGAATCCTCATTAAGAGATCCTCCCTTAAAGGATGGCTCTTTCCAAATCATTTGTTTCTTCACACCTATTGCAGTTCCCCCAGCCCTTAGTTTAATACAGGGTGGGCAAACTACAGCCCGCGGGCCACAACTGTCCTGCGAGACCGTCCTGCCCGGCCCCTGAGCTCCCGGCAAGGGGAGGCTACCCCCGGACCCTCCCTTGCTGCCACCGCCACTTCACCTTGCTGCGCTGCGCTGTCAGCGCTCTGGCCCACTGCTCCTGCCGGGGAGCGTTGCAGAGGCGTGGCTGGATCTGGCGAGCGGGGAGCCGGGGTAGGGGGGTTGGATAAGGGGCAGGGGGTCACAGGGGGCAGTCAGGGAACAGGGAGCAGTTGGATGGGGTGGAGGTTCGGGGGGAGGGAGAGCAGGGGGTGGGGTCCCGGGGGGGCAGTTAGGGGCAGGGGTGTGGATATGGGTCAGGGCAGTCAGGGGAAAGGGAGCAGGGGTGTTAGATGGGGGTGAGGTCCCAGGGGGCAGTTAGGAGCGGGAGTCCCAGGAGGGGACGGTCAAGGGACAAGGAGCTGGGGGGGTTGGATGAGTTGGGGATTCTGAGGGGGGCAGGAAGTGGGAGGGGACGGGGACCAGGCTGTTTGGGAAGGCACAGCCTTCCCTACCAGGCCCTCCATACCGTTTCACAACCCCGATGTGGCCCTCGGGCCAAAAAGTTTGCCCACCCCGGTTTAATATCTTCTTTATGAACTTTTTAACTTTACATGCCAGAAGTCTGGTTCCATTTTGGTTTAGGTGGAGCCCGTCCTCCCTGTATAGGCTCCTCCTTCCCCAAGAGGTTCCCCAGTTCCTAATAAAGCTCAAATTCTCCTCCCTACACCATCATCAAATGATGAGTCAAAGATATTGAAATTCACATGTGCAGCAAGATGAAGGTCTTTTAAAGCTAGAGAGCTTCCAGCCATCTGTTATCTCAGTAATTAATTGGCTCAAGAGGACATGCTATGGCCATTAAACCTGAGCTATATCATGCATTTGAGGCTGAGCCCTATCACTGACAACTTTCTGACAATGTGTGTTGTGGATTTTTCTTACATTCTGCAGGAGTTTCTCTTCAAAGTCTTGCCTTGATACCAACATTTGTCGTAAGAACACTATTTTCAAGTGCTCTCAAATTTACATGTAGATATTGGACTGGTAGCTAATTCAGAGTTTTGAGAGCACTGCTCTGTCAGCTATTGGTGTGAAAAAAAAACAAAAACAAAAAAAAAACACATCCCTACCTGACATAGCTTGCTGGCAAAAGCTCTAATGCAGACACAGTCACAGTGGCAAAAAAGTCCATTAAAGAGAAATCAAGGAAATAAAATGCCCATAAACTACATTAAAGCAGAGTTAAGGTTGCTGAGTGCTGCCTCATGCCCTTCCAGCACGCGTATAGTGGTGAAAGTAAAAACCTCTGAAAACCAGGAAATGAACTAAACTAACACACCACCCCTGCAATGCAACCTTAACTCAGCCTCTACCCCCTAACTCTGGAGCTGGCAAATGTCACTGGAACTAGGTCAGTAAGGATGGTGCAGAGGTTAACCATCTACCCAGGGAAGTGGCAAATTTTCTCTCTCTTGAACTCTTCAAAGCAGGACTGAATGCCTTTCTGCCCTTCCTACTTCTCCACATGAGCACCAATGATACTCCCAATAATGACCTTGAACTGCAGAGTACGTGGCTCTGGGAAGAAGGATAAAGGACTTTGAGGTGCTAGTCATGTTCTCATCCATCCTCCCTGTTGAAGGAAAAAGCCCAGGTAGGGACCGTCGAATTATGGAGGTGAATGCGTGGTTATGCAGGTGATGTCGGAGCGAGGGCTTTGGATTCTTCGATCATGGGATGCTGTTCCGGGAAGAAGGATTGCTAGGAAGAGATGGGATCCACCTAATGAAGAGAGGGAAGAGCATCTTCACAGGCAGGCTTGCTAACCTAGTGAGGAGGGCTTTAAACTAAGTTCACCAGGGGATGGTGACCTAAGCCCAGAGGTGAGTGGGGGAGTGGGATACCGGGAGGAAACACAAGGAGCAGGGTACAAGACGGGAAGCCTCCTGATTCATACTGAGAAAGTAGGGCAATCAGCTAGTTATCTTAGGTGCACGTACACAAATGCAAGAAGCCTGGGAAACAAGCAGGAAGAATTGAAAGTCCTGGCACAATCAAGGAACTATGATGTGACTGGAATAACAAAAACTTGGTGGGGCAATTCACATGACTGGAGCACTCTCATGGATGGGTGTAAACTGTTCAGGAAGGAAAGGTATGGGAAGAAAGGTGGAGGAGTTGCATTGTATGTAAGAGAGTGGTATGATTGCTCAGAGCTTAGGGAACTAATGGGCAGAATCCCCTGGGAAGCTAATATGAGGGGGCAAGGAGTCCAGGAGAGCTGGCTGTATTTTAAAGAAGCTTTATTGAGGGCACAGGAACAAACCATCCTGAAGTACAGAAAGAATAGCAAATATGGAAGGCGACCAGCTTGGCTTAACAGTGAAATCTTCGGTGAGCTTAAACTCAAAAAGGAAGCTTGCAAGAAGTGGAAATTTGGACAGATGACTAGAGAGGAGTATAAAAATATTGCTAGAACATGCAGGGCTTGTAATCAGGAAGGACAAGGCACAACTGGAGTTGCAGCTATGTGAAGGATAACAAGAAGGATTTCTACAGGTATGTTAGCAACAAGAAGGTGGTCAGGGAAAGTGTGGGACCCTTACTGAATGAGGAAGGCACCATAGTGACAGATGATGTGAACAAAACTGAAGTACTCAATGATTTTTTTGCCTCGGTCTTCACAGACAAGGTCAGCTCCCAGACTGCTGCCCTGGGCAACACAGTATGGGGAGTAGGTGAGCAGCCCTCAGTAGTGAAAGAGCTGGTTAAGGACTATTTAGAAAAGCTGGACGTGCACAAGTACTTGGGTATAATGCATCCAAGGGTGGCTGATGTGATTGCAGAGCCATTGGCCATTATCTTTGAAAATTTGTGGTGATCGGAGGAGGTCCCGGATGTTTGGGAAAAAGGCAAATATAGTGCCCATATTTTAAAAAGGGAAGAAAGAGAACCCAAGGAACTACAGACTGGTCAGCCTAAATTCAGTCCCCAGCAAAATCATGGAGCAATTGCTCAAGGAATCCATTTTGAAGCACTTGGAGGAGAGGAAGGTGATCAGGATCAGTCAACATGGATTCACCAAGGGCAAGTCATGCCTGACCAACCTGATTGCCTTCTATGATAAGATAACTGGCTCTGTGGATTTGGGGAAAGCAGTGGATGTGATATATCTTGACTTTAGCAAAGCTTTTGATACGGTCTCCCACAGTATTCTTGCCAGCAAGTTTAAAAAAGTATGGATTGGATGAATGGACTATATGGCGGATAGAAAGCTGGCTAGATTGTCGGGCTCAATGGGTAGTTATCAATGGCTCGATGTCTAGTTGGCACCCGGTATCAAGCGGAGTGCCCCAGGGGTCGTTCCTGGGGCCGGTTTTGTTCAACATCTTTATTAATGAACTGGATAATGGGCCAAAAGAAATCTGATGAGGTTCAACAAGGAGAAGTGCAGAGTCCTGCACTGAGGAAGAAAGAATCCCATGCACCGCTATAGGCTGGGGACCAACTGGCTAAGCAGCAGTGCTGCCGAAAAGGACCTGGAGATTACAGTGGATGAGAAGCTGGATACAAGTTAGCAGTGTGCCCTCGTTGCCAAGAAGGCCAACGGCATATTGAGCTGTATTAGTAGGAGCACTGCCAGCAGATCGAGGGAAGTGATTATTCCCCTCCATCTGGCACTGGTGAGGCCACACCTGGAGTATTGCATCTAATTTTGGACCCCCCCCCCCACACACACACAGAAGGGATGTGGACAAATTGGAGAGAGTCCAGCGGAAGGCAATGAAAATGATTAGGGGGCTGGGGCACATGACTTATGAGGAGAGGCTGAGGGAACTGTGGTTATTTAATCTGCAGAAAAGAAGAGTGAGGGGGGATTTGATAGCAGCCTTCAACTATCTGAAGGGGGGTTCCATAGAGGATGGAGCTATGCTGTTCTCAGTGGTGGCAGATGACAGAACAAGAAGCAATGGTCTCAAGTTGCAGTCAGGGAGGTCTAGGCTGGATATTAGGAAACACTATTTCACTAGGAGGGTGCTGAAGCACTGGAATGGGTTACCTAGGGAGGTGGTGGAATCTCCATCCTTAGAGGTTTTTAAGGCCCGGCTTGATAAAGCCTTGGCTGGGATGATTTAGATGGTGTTGGTCCTGCTTTGAGCAGGGGATTGGACTAGATGACCTCCTGAGGTCTCTTCCAACCCTAATCTTCTATGTTTCTAAGATATTTTCATCAAAATACAAGGTATTCCGCTCACTACAATGATAAATAGGCCAAACCGTATGGCCTATATTATACAGGAGATCAGACCGATGACCTAACAGTATCTCCTGGCCTTCAAATGTATTGATGAATAATCAATAGGAGGAAGGACTAAGAGAACATGCCATTGTTTGCGTTGTACAGATTTGAATACCAGCATTTATCTGCATGCACTCCAGCTACGTGCACTGTGTCAGCTGCAGCTTTAAATGAATGGTGGAGGGAATTGTTGGAGCAGCAGGGCAGAGCTGGGACTGTGACATGAAGAGAGGTGCATGTGAAAGCTGAAGGAACAGATGTTCCTCATTTCAGTGCTGAGTGTTGTAGGTTGTGCCAATAAAGGTGCACAAGGATGTGTTCTTGCCATGAGAAATGTCAGCAGGCTGGTGCCATACATGCTAGCGGTCTCCAGGACTCAGTGAGGGGTAAGTGAAGGCAATGACTTGGAAGGCAAGGCAAATAAGGTGGTAACATTGTAAAAGTCTGAGATGGACTGTGTGCAGTAGGCTCAGTATTTGAGTGCAGGCCAGGGGTAAGTAGCTTCTGTTCCCTGCATTGGACCTAACCCTAAGTTTTGCCTTAGCAAAGAGGTGTTAGACTTTGTGCTATACTGCACTTGTGCTCTGTTCCCAAAGTATTCTGTAGCGTGAGGGTAATGTTTGTCATTGGCCAGTTGGGGTGATACTGAAACAGGGCACAGTTGAGTTGCATTGTGAGATGTTGTGAACCTTAACTCTTCATTTCCCCTTCTAATACCTGGGGGAACAGGAATCCTTACCCAGCGAGCTCACAGTCTCATAGTTCTCCAGCATGACGTCTCTGTAGAGGGTTCTCTGACCCGGGTCCAGCAGACCCCACTCTTTCTTGGTGAAATACACAGCCACCTCCTCAAAGGTCACCAGCCCCTGAAAGAGCAAGAGCCTCCTGACAACCCCATCGTTCACAGGGGAGGAGCGCCAATCACATGGAAGCTCTGGGAAGCAGGCTGGCGGCATAGTCTGACCCCCATCCCATCAGAGCAGCTAGGAGGCATCAGGGTGAGGGGAGAAAGAGAGAGGGGGCAGGGGTCTTCACGTTCATCACTCACCTACTAGCCAGAGGCTGATACAGGAGATGGAGCCCCCAGCAGGAATCAGGGACAACTCTTTGGTGAGAATCAGAATACTCTCCCCATTGCCAGCAGGCAGCATGGGGTATCTTCCATGGGCATCACTGGTGGGTTCCCCTTTATATCTCACAGGAGCCTCTGGCTAATAGATTCAGGCTCCAGTATTGGAGTCTAGTAAGTTTTCTCAGCCCAGTCCAGGATGTTTGCTTGTTTGTCAGATTAGGAAATTCCCACCTACAAACCCCATGGGTCTGTTGCTGGGATCTAGACCTCACAGTAAACAAATCCCAACAGGTTTGTCACCACTCTGCCCCCCTCCATTTCTACACCCTGAGTATTTCCTAACCCCTCCCCCAGCCGGCACCTCTCAGACCAACCCAACCAGAAATGCCAACCTCATCTGTATTTACTGCCCTTCTCCCTCCATTGGGAACCTACCAGCAACTCCCTGATAATCCCTACCTCAACGGGCTCCACTGCAGCCATTTCCCTTCCCCGATCCCTGGAAGGATGGAAAGATCTGGTGGGAATTGTGGATGTTGCGCTGCAGCCTGTTAGGGCAAAAAGGGCAATGGGGGACATGTCAGAACAGGAAATAATTTCACAGCACAATTCATAAAATATCAGGGTTGGACGGGACCTTAGGAAATCATCTAGTCCAACCCCCTACTTAAGGCAGGACCAATTAAATCATCCAATAGATATTTGCCCCATATCCCTAAATGGCCCCTCAAGGATTGAACTCACAAGCCTGGGTTTAACAGGCCAATGCTAAAACCACTGAGCTATCCCCCCACACACTGATGTTCTAGACTGTCCTGCATGTAACAGAAAAATCTGGTGCCGGGGGAGGCAGGATGGGGGCGGGGAAGAGGCTTGGGACAGTTCCACAAGTGGGCAGGGGGGCAGTCGGACCCGGGGCAGGCAGGACAGGGGTGACCGGTCAGATCCGGGTAAGATGACCAGATAGCAAGTGTGAAAAATCGGGACAGGGTGTGGGAGGAGTAATAGGTGCCTACATAAGAAAAAGTCCCAAATATCAGGACTGTCCCTAATCAGGACATCTGGTCACCCTAGACAGGGAGGGGCAAGTCACGGGGGTAGTCGACCGTACACGGGGAGGGGTGGGCAGTACGCAGGGCGGCTTGTCAGACCCGGGGGGAAGGGGAAAGGCGGTCGTACCCCGGGTCTGAGGCTCCCCCCGCCCAGCGAGCAGCCCCTGACCACGCTCCCCGCAGCGCAGGCAGCCAGGGACCAGGCTCCGCCCCCAGGACACGAGATTTCGTCTTAGAAACCGGAAGGCGCCCAGGGGGGCGCCGGGCGGGATCGCTGATGGGGATGAGATGTGGGGGGAGGCTAACCCCAGGGCCCCCCCTTACCTGGGCTGGCGAAGGCGGAAGCACCCCCCAGCGCAGGCTGGGAGATGTAGTTCCTGACTCTCCTGGGAGCGGAAGTGACGTTGGGTGGGGATGACGAGCAGGGCTGCGAGCTCGCGTGGCGTGCTGCTGTTCTGCCTCGCTCGTGCGGGGCCGTTGGAGCCTTTCCCAGGCTCGGAGAAGTGTTTTGTGCAGCTTGAGAGCTTGTCTCTCCCGCCCACAGACTCCGGTCCAGTGAAAGATGTGACCTCGCCCCACCTTTTCTTCCGGCTTTGGGCATGCGCAGATTGGGGGGGCGGTGTCCTGCATGCGCAAAGGCAGAACTCACAGCACTCTTCCCAGAGCACCTGGCACATGGGGTTCCCCTGGTAGCTCCCCCAGGGATTCCCCCCTAAATCTTTAGGCTTAGGCAGTACCACCCCGCAGAGCCGTAACTAGCGATTTTTGCGCCTGAGGCAAGAATATAAAATTATGCCCCCCACAGTGCTGCCTAGTTCCCCCCCCCCCAAACACACATGCCGCCCAGCCCCGCGGAAACAACCCCCCACCCCCCGCGCCGCCCGTCCCGCAGAAACAAACCCTCCTTCCCCAGCGCCGCCCCGCCGAAACAGCTGTGGGCCAAAAAGGAAGATTTGTGGGGTGGGGGAAGAAACGGCACACATAGGGTGACCAGATCACAGCAGTAAAATAGGACCCACCTCCTCCTCGCTCACCCCCACCATCACACCCCTCTTCACCCCCTAGCTCCCCGCTGGCTTGCTGCGTCCCTCCTAGTCAGTCCCCCACCCACCACTCACCTCCTTTCACCTTCTCCCTCCCCTGCCAGAAACCCCCATGCCCACCCCTAGAACCCCTGCTGGCTCACTGCTCGCCTCTTTGCCCACTCACCACTTGCCCACCCGCTCGCCTTTGGGAACTTCCTTTGGGAACACCCTCTTTGCAGCATTGGGATAACCCCCAGCCCAGAGAAAAGCAGCAAAAAGGACCAACAGACACAGCCCCAGATTTTGAATCTGGGAGATTTGCCCCCTTCCAGCCACCGACTCGCCGCTCGCCTCCTCACCCCCACCCCCAAGTATAAAGCCTCATTCAAAGACCCAGGGGGTCACTATATTAATGCACACAGCAGTCAATCAATGCAGTACCAAAAATTAAAATACTGAAAATGGATGCCCATCCACCGACTCGCCGCTCACCTCCTCACCCCCCTCCAAGTATCAGGGGCGGCAGGTTTGTAGAAATTTTGGTGGTGCACAGAACACTAAGAGGCCCCCCTGCCTCCCAGCTGCCTAAGGCTCTGCGAGGGAGTTTGGGTGGGTGGAGAAGGTCTGGGGTGCAGGCCCTGGGTTGGGGCAGGGGATTGGGGTGTAGGACAGTTGAGAGGTTGGGCTCTGGGGTGCAGGCTCTGGGATGGAGTTTGGGTGCTGGGTGCAGGCTCCGGGCTGGGGCACAGGGTGGGGGTGCAGGATGGGTGGAGGGGTGCAGGCTCTGGGAGGGAGTGCGGAGGGCTGGGTGCAGGCTCTGGAACAGAGTTTGGGGGCCGGAGAGGGGGTGGTGGGTGCTGGGGGGGAGGGGACTGCCATTACATGTGGCTTCCTTCCTCCCCTGCTGCCCCTCGCCATAGCCGCACTGGGGGTGGGGGATGGGTCTGCCCCTTGCCCAGTTTGCAGGAATGGCGGGGGGGGGAGGAATGGATCACAGGGTCAAACACTCACCGAAGCCCCAGCAGCTGCTCAGGTGAGTGAGGTCCACTGGCTGCAGATGATCCTGTCTGTCTTCCACCGGAAGCACCCTCGGTGTCTCCTCCAGGTGGGTGCCGGGGAGGGGAGGGCTGCGAAGCACGTGTGTGCCTCCCCCCCCCCCCCCCCCGACGTGCAGCAACTTTCATCCATCAGGGACGCTCCAGGGCTTTTCTGGGCCCCTCAGCTTTGGACGCCTGAGGCAAGTGCCTCACTCGCCTCGCCCTTGTTACGGCACTGCCGCCCAGCACCACTTTGATTATTCAAACTGATAAAAATGCCAGTGTTTATTATGCAGACAAGAAAAGTTACATTTGCTGTTCAGGCATTTGAAAGTTAAGTTGCCTGCATATTTATACCTGCCTCTGGAAATTTCCACTACATGCATCTGACGAAGTGAGTATTCACCCACGAAAGCTTATGCTCCAATACGTCTGTTAGTCTATAAGGTGCCACAGGACTCTTTGTCGCTTTTTACAGATCCAGATTAACATGGCTACCCCTCTGATACTTGAAAGTTAAGTATTACTTAACATTTTTGAAAAAGGCATTTTAAGTTGTTAGTTCTCCTTTATTGGGGTAGGTAGCAGAGCAGTACCATGAGCGGAGTAGAACAGGAAGAAGGCAGAATTGAGACCTTTCAAAGTTTTGGCCCAAGAGAGGGGGTATGGGGGCGTCATTTGAGCGCCCCGCCTCAGGTGCCAAAATGTTGTGGACCGGCCCTGGCGTTAGTGGGCTAAATTTGAAGTCAGTAGAGCAAGGGGTTAATGAGAGACATGGTGATAAGTCTGGTGATATTAACATGTTGTGGTTATTACAACTTTTTTGTGCACATCTGGGGCCAAACAATTAATTTGGCTGGTGTCTGGCACCCACAGGCTTATAGTAATTGATTCACAGGGCCTGGTCTATGCATGGGAGAATTGCAGTAAAAGCAGGAGGTCTGACCCCTGAAGGTGCTGCCAGAGAGACAAGAAGGGGACAGGTGTAGCCTTAACTTAAAAATACCATTCACGGGGCATGTGCTGAAAGCATAAGATATTCCACTCATCGGCACCAAGATTGGTTTGATGAAAACAAGGAAATTCTAGCAATTCAACAGAAAAGAAATGCATTTTGTAGCTGGCAAAATGACTCCTCTAACCAACAAAAACATTAGGCCAAATTGTCCTTGAATTGTCCTTGAGGAGGGTGGAGCCAATCTGGGAATGTAAGGGGATTGGGCCTTTGGAACTTGGCCCACATATAGCTTTTGTTGCTTGAAAGAAGCATCTCGTGTCATCCTAGTCTATGAAACCCTGGATCTCAGAGGCCTTCTCTTGCCACCATTTGTGTTTGATGTCACACAGGAGCTGAGGGTGTTCACCTTGCAGGCTGGGATGCCATTGGCCAGATTTTCATAATAGCTCAGCACCCAGAAACCATCATGCTTCTCAGTGGGGCTGGGGGAGAGAACGCTTCTTTGTTGTGGTGGTGTAGTGAGAACTGTGTTGGAATTGCAAGCTATCACTTTAATAGAGGGGTGTTTCCAGGTCCTGTTTGCAGGCCAGAGGGCTCTGTAGCAAAGACTGCTAGCAGAAAATCAGGGCTTATCTGCAGGAACAGGTTAGTTTGTGGCCAACTGCGGTGTAAATCTGCCTCTCACTAGTCTGGCGCACACTAACCATCTGTGTGGCCCCTGCTTCATGCACTAACAATTCCGTAGTGTGCTTCCATTTACCCTGCTTTGAAATGGGAACAGATCTACGTGACCGGGGAACTTTAACAGATCAACGTGCACTGGGGAACTTTCAGTGGACGGCCACAGGGTGCACACAGCCAGCTAGTGCAAGGTGGATTTACTCTCCAATCTGCTGCGCACTAACGGTTCCTATAGACAAGCCTATGTAAAGAAGATGGGTAAGTTGTGCCCATTGCCTTAGGGAGCAGCCCTCCCCCCCCCTCCCCTCCCCCCTCCGTGGGTTTTTGTGTGTTAAGTTTCTGGATTCTAAGGAATAAAGTTGTGTTACGCTGCAACCTTTCAGCCAGAGCATTTATGTTTGTAACTAACTTCTGTGTGTGTGCTGTGACCAGCACCGTTCTCAGTGGGGTCGGGGAGGGAATTCTCCTTTGTTCTCAGTGAGAGCTGCTGGGTGCTCAGTGTTTATGAAAATCTGGCTCCTGGAGTCATGTTTCCTGACAAGCATGAGTGTGCCCTGGATATGGCCTGAGCATCGCTACTTAGTTGACATCTGAAAATACCACATCAATGTGAGAGCTGCTAAATGGGCCTTGTCCAGGACTACATTTGGACTCTGGCAAAACTCCCATTGTCTTAAATGAGAGTTTTGCCCAAATCAGAACTAAAGCTCAGGCTGTAACTTGTATTCAATTGCACAAAAGGCAGTAAACGCCGAGCTCTACAGCTAGGGTCACCCCGCTTGCCCTGTGAATGTATGTTGTGGGAGCAGGAATCTGGGTGAGTTTTTACTTTGAATTTCTAGGCTTACATTTTGTTTTTATTAAAATCCTTCATTAATATATTTTGGGTCAGACACTGTCATGTGTCATGTGAACTAAGCCCTTCTGAGCACAGGAGAATTGGGGGTGTCAGGAAACTGGTCACAACTCTCTGATTCTAAGAGCTAGTCTGCACTGACCACAGCTTTGGGATCAATTAGAGAAGCCTAGAGACTGCTTGAACTTATGCCAGTGAAAGATAGGTATAGTATAGTAGAGCTTCACCCTACCCCCTTCTTTCCCCCAACACACACTTCCCATTAACTAATCATCTTCAGTATATGCAGAAATGAAATCTTGCCTAAGAGCAACTTAATTTTTAGAAAAAAGTTCAGATTTTATGTACCAAATAACTTGGTCAATACAGAATGAATATATCATCACTATAATAATAAGGATGTTGCATTTGTCAAGCAGTATTCACTTGAGATCTCCAAGTGCTGCACTGCTAATTAGCCTCAGTATTACATGATTGTTATGTTCACAGCACACACACAGAGTTAGAAACAAAACATAAATACTCTTCCTGAAAGGTTGCAGTGTAACACTGCTTTATTTCTGATAATCCAGAACTCTAACACACCACAGCTAAATTTAGAGAGAGCACAAAGCAGGCTGCTCCCTAAGGCAGCAAGGTAGAACTCAATCCACCTTTCTCTGTGAAAGCTGAAAGCATAGGACCGACACTGGATGCTCCCTTCAGAGACCCCTAGCCTGCAAGCAGGACAAGGAGATCCCTCAAGATTTAAAGTGACAGCTGGTGATTTTTATAGTTTTCAATACACCACACTAATCGCTTAGCACCCTGTAGTTGGCCATCGCTCAAGGGCCCAGGGAAGAGGACTCTGGAGGAACTATTTACTTTGAATTTCCAGGCTCTAGTTTTATTTTTATTAAAATCCTTCATTAAAATATTTTGGGTCAGATCCTCTCATATGGCTGAGCCCCACTGAGCACAGGAGAGTCAAGGGTCTCAGGAAACTGGTTACAATTCACTAATTTTGAGGGTCAGTCTGCACTGGCTGCAGCATAGGTTTGCTTGAACTTATGCCAGTGGGGGATAGGTCACAATAGAGCTGCACCCTATCCTCTGCTTACCCGCAACACCCCCCATTCCTGTTAATTAATTATGTTCAGTAACCAGGATACAGCCTGGACTTTTAATAGCTCAATAATAAAACACAAAGGAGCCACATCTCACCATGAGATTCTTTTAACTAGTCACGGTGTCACCACTGTCGCAGTGTTCTGCCTTCATTCTGCACACATTTGCTCCCAAGTCAATAACACTTTTGCTTGCAGAGCTGTTTTTCCCGCAAGCCAATCCCTGGCTGCTGGCTCTGGGGGTGATCCTGGCTTTTCTCATTGTCCTGGCCAGTTATTGCTTCTGGAGGCAGCACAGAGCACAGAGCAAAAGGTGAAGTAACAAGAGGCAGGAATTTGGTGTGTGTGTGTGAGAGAGAGAGACTGAAAAGCAAAACCAAAAGTAGAGAGACAGGGATTAAGGGGTTTTGATTCAGTGTTTTTCAGGAGAGTTTCAGGCAGTGGGAACCAGGCTGAGGATGAATGGGGAACTGAATAAATTATGGCTTCATCATGTCTGACTTGAGCTATGTCAAATGGTTTCACCCCTTCAGATCTCACTAAGTGATCCATCAAATGTGATTCTGGACTATTCCATGGGGATCAGCATGGCTCAGTTTGAAACACCATGTGAGGCTCAGTGAGCTGGGCTTGGAGCACTAACATATAACTTGACTGTTTGCAGGAAAAACATAACACAAAGTGGGGAGGGATGTGTGTGAGGGGATACTTAGGGCCCAGTTCTGCTCTTCAGTTCTACATCTAGGAGAGTAGGAGAACCAGCCCTCGGAGACCGCAGCAGGAAAAGTGCTGCAGTGTTTTCCCACTGTCAGCTGCAAGTGCATTGGCATGGCCACATCTGAGGCACTTGCAGCGGCATTGGGAGCAGTGCATTATGGGTAGCTATCCCACAGAGCACCTCTTCCCATTCTGGCGCTGTGGCTTGTGGGAAGGGGGCAGGGAGGTGCGGGGTATTCTGGGTCCTGTCCCAATGCCCCGTGATCCCAGCAGTCCCTGTGCTTCCATCCACCTTTGGCGCCATCTTTCAACATTTTTTGTACTGTGTACTCTGTCTTCCCTTTTGGTCTGGGGGACTGCTGAGGAATATGCTGATGGGTCTCACCAGCATGTCACAAATTGCAGTCAAGTTATTCCTTAAGCTACAAACTGACAGTGAGGAGTCCGATGATGATGTCGACTTGCATAACGCATAGGACACGAAATTGCTTGTGGCATTCACAGACATGCTCACCACAGTGGAACACCACTTTTGGGCTTGGGAAACAAGCACGGAGTGGTGGGATCACATCATCATGCAAGTCTGGGATGACGAACAGTGGCTGCAGAACTTTTGGATGAGAAAAGCCACTTTCATGGGACTGTGTGCTGAGCCCACCCCACTCTGCAGCGCAAGGACACGAGATTATGAGCTGCCCTGCCAGTGGAGAAGCGGGTGGCTATTGCAATCTGGAAGCTGGCAATTCCAGACAGCTACCGATTGGTTGCTAACCAGTTTGGAGTGGGAAAGTCGACAGTTGGAATCATGTTGATGCAAGTTTGCAGGGCCATTAATCACATCCTGATCAGAAGAACCGTGACTTTGGGTAACGTGTGTGACATTGTGGCTGGCTTTGCACAAATGGGTTTCCCTAACTGCAAGAGGAGCAATAGATGGGACGCATATTCCAATTCTGGCACCAGCCCCACCTAGCCTCCGAGTACATAAATTGGAAGGGGTATTTCTCTATGGTTCTCCAGGTGCGTGTGAATCACCGTGACATTAACGCAGTCTGGCCCGGAAAGGTGCATGATGCACACATTTTTTGGAACACAGGCCTGTTCAGGAAGCTGCAAGCTGGGACTTTCTTCCCAGACCAGAAGATCACCGTAGGGGAAGTCGAAATGCCTATTGTGATCCTTGGAGCTTAACCTTTAATGCTGTGGCTCATGAAACCCTACACAAGAAGCCTTGACAGCAGCAAGGAGCAGTTCAACAACAGGCTGACTTGGTGCAGAATGACTGTGGAGTGTGTTTTTGGCCGTTTAAAGGGCCACTGGCGCTGTCTGTATGGGAAGCTGGACCTGGCTGATGACAACATCCCCAAGGTTATATCAGCGTGCTGTACCCTCCGTAACATCTGTGAAGGGAAGGGTGAAAGCTTCACTCAGGCATGGACCTCGGAGGTTCAACACACGGAGGCTGAATTTGAACAACCAGAGAGCAGGGCTATTAGAGGGGCCCAGTGTGGGGCTACAAGGATTAGGGATGCCTTGAGGGAGAAATTTGATGCTGAAAGCCACCAGTAATGTTTGGTACCCTGCACGGGAGTGAAGTACAGTGATTCCAATGTTAGTAGGAATCTGTTTGCTATGTATGATGCACTGACTTGCAGTACCTGTTGCTTTCCTGGGCTACGGTATCTTTTACTTAATGCAATAATAAAGAATGTTTTCAAAGCCAAAAAATTCATGTATTGAAAAGAAAATTCATTTATTGAAAAGAAACACAACTGCTTGGGAAACAGAAAGGGCATGACACATCTGTGCTGTGTGGGAGGAGGGAAAGGGGTGGGGTGGGGAATGGGACAATCACAGATTTGCGTATGTCCCATTATCATACTCAGCCTTCCTGTCTGGAGTGCCGTGCAATGAATGCTGCACTTCAGGCTCGCTAAAATGCATGGTGATGGGGATTGAGTGCAGTGGGTAAGGGTCATAGTTTGCAGGGCTGGGTGGTGAAGCTACAGGTGTTGGAGGCAGCTGGTGGCGATAAGAACCCGGATGTTGGGGAAAGTGGGTTGGCGGTGAGATGGGGGCACAAGAGAAAGACAAGGGCTGCGGGGTGGGGGGGAGCTGGAGTGTTATGAGCACCTGTATCGAGTCTGTTTGGCACTCCATGGTGCTTAGCAGCCACTCCATGTTTTGGTGCCGGCAATCTGCATTCTGCTGGTGGACCCTCCTTTCACTCTCCCGCTACTCCTGCACTTTTTTATTTTCATTAAGGGACTGCTGCATGAATTCATACAGCATGTTCTCTTTGCTTCTTCACGGAGGCTTCCTGATTCTTTGGAGTCTTTTGGCCATTGATAACAAGGACAGCTGGGATCTCAAGGTTGCATCTGTAAAGCCAAAATGCAACACTTAACAGAGGCAGCATTGTTCACACCAGACAGCAATGATTCGGCCATACTTAAAGACAGGTACAGCATACACAATAGCAGAAATTGCCCGTCCCAAAGCGAGTGCACATAATCCACAGGAGCCCCAAAATGGTGAGTAAGCACCGGGGCAAAGGGGACTGATTGTTTCACGGCCATATTGTTCTCTGGGATTCTGTGCCTTGGGGAGAACCAACAGCTGCAGGGGACCCCTATACTGAACACTGTCCCCACATTTTCCACAGGATGAGTTCATCCTGGAAGATATCTCGCTGCTGAGGGTGACCTGGGAAGCAAGGGATGGTCTTCTACTACAATGCGGCTTCTGCCCTGGCCCAAATGCAGCACGCCTGTGTGCAGCAAAAATGGTCCCCCCGCCCGACACGGCACAGTGGCGCGGACATGTTAGCCTTACTGGGACAAGGAGCACAGTAGCTCTGCCAAGGAACCTGTGCAAGCAGATTGCCCAGCTTCTGCATGAGACCTTTGAAGAGATCACTGAGGCCGATTACCGCGATGTGAGAGAGCACATCAACACCCTATTCTGCATCTAGGCATGCATGCAGCCCTAACCCTCCTCGCCCCAAGAGCCCGCACTGAACAACTTCCTTCCCAAAATAAAAGCCACTTACCGGGCACCTCCTCTCCTGTTTGTTCTTCCCCAAGCACCATCCGTTGCGACTGGCTACCTTCCTCCTGGCTTGAAAATAGCTCCTGGCTGCATGCAACTAGGGATGCCAGGCTGTCCCCCTCCTCTTCAGCACCCTCGCTCCCGCTTTCATCCTCCTGCCTTGTTGAACTGGGCTCTGAAGTGTCCATGGTGGTCTTTGGAGTGGAGGTGGGGTCCCAAGTATTGTGTCCAGCTCTTTGTAGAAACGGCAGGCCGTGGGGGCAGCACCGAAGCGGCGGTTTGCCTCCCACGCTTTGTGGTAGGCATTCCACATCTCCTTCACTTTAACCCTGCACTTTCCATCATGTCCCTTGATATCTGCCCAAAGGTATAGTTATTCCTATGGCTGGAGCGTGGCTGGGACTGGACAGCTTCCTTCCCCCCCAAACACTGATGAGGTCCAGCACCTCACCATTGCTCCATACTGGGGATCGCCTGGTGTGTGAAGGCATTGTCACCTGGAAAGATGCACTGAGAGCACTCCATGCCTTGCTGAGCAAACAGGAAGGGGAATTTCAAAATTCCAAGAGAATTTAAAGGGTGGGTCTGACAGTTGGTCACCTGAGGGCAGGGCAGTAGAGTTCAAAGTGATGACCAGAGTGGCTAGAACAGGCATTGTGGTACACTTCTGGAGGCCAATCAGAATGCATTAATAGACCAGGGCGTCCACATTGGTGCTACGGCGCTCCAGCCGGGGCGCAGCAAGCGTTATGCTTCTCATGGAGGTGGATTACCAGGGGCGCTCCAGCAGCGGAGTCTGGGCGCTCTAAGTGCCTTGCCAGTGTGGACACATCAGGAGTTAGGGCGCCTTGGGCTGCTTTAATGCGCTCTAACTTGCAAGTGTAGCCAAGCCCTTAGATTTGCTCAGCCTGTGTTCCTGCTACAGGAACAAGGCAATGAACTCTCTATTGTAGTATAAGTGCTCAGCTGTAGATTTTTTCCTTTCAAGGGCAGAAATTGTCCTTCAGTGATCTATGTGTTTATAGGGATCTGGGGTTTTCAAAGCTGCCAAAGGAGTCTGAAAACTTTTGCTTAGAGTAATGGGCACCAAGAGTGCAAACCCCCAAGGCAGCTGTGAAAGTCCCACCCAAAGGGTTTTCTCACCTGAAGGGCTGTGAACTGTATGTAGAAATGTACAAGTGTCAGGAAAATTGGGAAGGGGAAATGTCTGTTACAGTGATTTCCCAGTTGGGACGGAAGCAGGTAATTCAGAGAAGCAGAAAGGAGATGTGCTGTTTACTTGTGAATGTTGGAACTGGGTGCTGTACCTTTAGAACTGCCACCTACAGATTCTGTCAGCACCAGGTGTGAACTGGTTTAGTTTGTGGCTTTATGTAGATTGAGTCCACAGTATTGCCAACCCCGAATGCTCAAAAATCATGAGTCAGGCTCACCAAAAATCCAGAGATTAACTTTAAAATCATAAGATTATATAAAAATAACAGCATTAGGGTTCTTTTTATTTGCCTTCTGCTTTTTGAGCCCTTAGGGTGCACTGGGGTCACATTCTGAAGCTTTCTCCACAGCCACAAGGGCTAGAAATGTACTTTTTCTTTAAGAAGGAAGGCTGAAATCATCACATTTCCACTTGACTCCAGGGGCTGGGGCTTTAAGGAAAACAATCATTACCATGAGACTCATGACAAAATCGTGAGAGTTGCAAAACTGAGTCCATGTTTAGGTGATAGGGATTCACTCATTTTGAGGCGTGTATAAAATTTGTCTGTGTGCCCAGAGAGAACTCTTTTGGGCTCATTTTCAAACACTAAACAATCAGAACAGTGAAATGTCACTTTCTTGTTCCCTGGGCCTTTTAGAGAATTCTCTGGACCAGCTGTTCTGATTCACTGTGGCTAGGATTGTTGTAATAAAACAAACACACCCAGGAATTACATGGCTGATCTGTGAAGATGCTCACACTGGGCACAAGATGGTCTAGCCCAGGCGTGTGTCATATATGATGCTACCTCCATTTCCAGCAGTGTTGGTACCCCAGGGCTGACACACCAAGGGGATGAGCTCCAAGTGGAAAAAAGCTGATCTTAGAGGCAATGCCTGTAGGGGCTCATACACCCTTTGCTCCCTGGCTCCCTGAGCATCCAGCTAAAGAACGGCCCCTCCACCCCATTCATAGCTAGGGCACCTCTCAACTAACCTGGCCTTATAGAGACCTGTTCCCATGTGTCACTGGAACCAGGGGCAGGCACCACACCCACAAGTCAGGAGTTGGCCTAGGACAGGGGTCGGCAACCTTTCAGCAGTGGTGTGCCGAGTCTTCATTTATACACTCTAATTTAAGGCTTCGCATGCTGGTAATATATTTTAACGTTTTTTAGATGGTCTCTCTATAAGTCTATAATATATAACCAAACTACTGTTATATGTAAAGTAAACAAGGTTTTCAAAATGTTTCAGAAGCTTTATTTAAAATTAAATTAAAATGCAGATCTTATCAGTTTAGTGTGATCCTTGCCCTTGCTTTTCCTTGCTGAGTTTTCCAATGTCTGGCACGTATTTGGATACTTTAAGCTGGACACAGGCTTCTGAGTGATCACTTGTTAACCGCCTCTGAGAGGGACAGAGGACAGATTTCATGTGTGAAAATACCTGTTCACACAGGTATGTGGATCCAAATGCTGAAAGCATTGCAAACGCAATTTTCTTCAAACAGTTAAATTTCACTGGTAGGGACGTCCAGCAGGTCAGAATAGAGGCCCCATGATCTCTCTTGGTAGCTTCAAGTGCGCTCTGCAGATCCACAAACTTTGATGTCCACTCTTCTGAGCTTTTTAACTGAATGAGTTGCATTTCGAAATCTTCAACACCCGTCCACTGAAATACAGACAAATCCAAATCGCTTTCGTTGAACTTTTCAGGTTTAATTAGAAAAGAAAGCATTGGGCCAAATCGCTGGAAATCTTGAAATCTGTCAGAAAATTCTGATTCTAGTTCTTGCATGTACTTTCCAATCTCATCGACATTGACAGTGCAACGTGTCGATAGCTCTTTTATGAGTTGGAAGTAGTAGAAAGTAGAAGTTTGAATATCCCTGGAAAAAACTGCTAGTTTCACAACAAATGCTTTCCAGACTTCATAAAGATCCAGAACTGTTTGCCCTGCACCCTGGAGACAGAGGTTGTGTTCATTTAGGTGAGCGGTGATATCAGTTAGAAACATGAGCTTACACAGCCATTTGTCATCATCCAGTTCGGGGTAGTTTTGTTCTTTTTCCGACAAAAAGGCCTTGATTGCATCAAAACAGTTTACAAAGTGCACCAAAACCTTGCCACGACTTAGCCACCGAATTTTGCTGTGAAGTGGGATGTCGTTATAAGCTCTGTCCATCTCTTCTAGCAGTGCTTGAAATTGTCTGTGAGTCAAAGCAGATCAAGCAACAAGGAAATTCACAATTCGCACCTCTGTATTCATCACATTATTAAGCTCTGAATTAGAAATTTTAGCACACAGGTTTTCTTGATGGATGATACAGTGAAATTTGACTGTCGGATGGCCAATTTGATCTTCAAGTAACTTTACAAATCCCTTCTGTTTTCCGACCATGGCAGGAGCACCATCTGTTGTCACACAAAATATTTTTTTGATGTCAACTCCTCGTTCTTCAAAATGGTTTACAAAACTTTCCAGTATATCTTCCCCCATTGTTGTGCCATGCAGGGGTTTTAGGCAACAAAGTTCTTCTTGGATTTCATCGGAAACACAATATCTTGCAACAACTGCCAAACGTGGAACGTTGTTTATATCCACGCTCTCATCAACTGCAACACTAAACACTTCTGTGTCTTTCAATGCAGTCGTCTTCTTTTCCTTAATGTTTTCTGCAATGTCACTTATGCGTCTCTCAACTGTTCTGGCAGAGATGGGCAGTTCTTTTATTTTAGATATGATTGTATCTTTATTTGGCGAATCATTGAACAAAATCTCCAAACTGCTGAGAAAAACTTCTTTTATATATTCCCCATCTGTAAATGGCTTTCCGTTTTTTGCAATGCACTGTGCAATCTTGTAACTTCCTTCTGTAGCTTGATTTTTACTTACACTTAAGCTTTTAAAAACACTGCTTTGCTTCTCATAGGCTGCTACTGCCTTTTTGATTGATTCAGTCTTGTCTGCTTCGTCAAGAAAGGTTTTTCTCGTGCTTCGTTTCAAAATGTCGTCAAACACTTGATGTGCGACAAACAACACTTTCATAACAGAAAGCACAAATAGCACGGTCCTTTTCAATAAATCCAAATGCATCTGTCCAAGTAGGCTGAAATGATCAGACATCTAGCTTCGCTTTCGTAGGAGCTGCCATTTTGTCAAATGTTCCCTTCAACTCTCAGTGGGGAAAAAAATGGTGATAGAAGGCAGGCACAAGGTCAAACGCAGTGTGGTCTGATATAAGCAATTTTAAGATGGGGGTGCTGAGCTGCACCCCCTCTTGCCTTGTGTGCAACCCTCACTGTCCCAGGCTGGGGACAGCGGGCCATAGCGGGGAGGCTGCAGAGCACTGATCCAAGGCCAGGAGCAGAGCCCAGGGTGGCCTGCTGGGACTCCAGAAGGCAGGCTGAGCAAGGCTGGAGATTCCCAACCCTGGCTGGCAGGAGCTCAGCAGCTGGAACCCCAGATCGGCAGCTGAGGTGAGTGGAGCTGGCGGCTGGTAGGCCTGAGCAGGGCCTGAGGCCTGGACCCCGTCTGGCAGGGGGCCTGCGCAAGGTGAGTGGGGCTGCGGCGGGGGGGAACCCGGCTGGCAAGGGGCCAGCAGCCGGAACCCCAGAGCAGCAACTGAGCGACTCAGCCCGCCGTCCGTCTGGGGTTTCGGCCGCTGGCTCCTGCCAGACAGGGTCTCAGCCCGCTGCCACCCTGGGGTTCCTTCACCCAGGCCAGCAGCGGGTGCTGAATGGGGCTGCGGCGGGGTGACCCCGGCTGGCAAGGGGCCAGTGGCGGAAAGCCCCAGACCGGCGGCGAGCTGAGCGGTTCAGCCCGCCCTGCATGCCATCAAAAATCGGCTCGCGTGCCATCTTTGGCATGCGTGCCGTCGGTTGCCAACCCCTGGCCTAGGATGAGGGGGCAGGAACTTCCACAGACAGACCTATCCGTGTCTCTCCATTTGTTTCTCTATTTCATAACTACAGCAGAGCTGCATTAAACAATAATAGGAATTTTACCATTAACGTGATGGGATGAAATCTCATCTCTCACCCTTTTCCCCCTCTAGACACCCTGTGATCTGAGATGGAGAGAGAGAAAGGTCAGTGTCTGGGCCAGTTACAATATTAGCTCTATCCCCATAAACACTACAGGGGGAAGTCTCACCTCTCACCCTTTTCTCCCCCTAGTGACTCTGCGATCTGTACTTCAGAGCGAGAAAGGTCAGCGTGTGGGTCAGTTACCTTAACTGACATTAGGGTTGTTCCCATAAACACAACAGTGTGAAATCTCATCTTTCTTCTTCGAGTGCTGTCCCTGTGGGTGCTCCACTTTAGGTGTCCGTGCACCCCTGCGCTCGCAGTCAGAGACTTTTGGTAGCAGTGCCCGGTTGGGTTGCACATGCGTGGTCCCTGCCTTGTGCTGGTGCAGGCAGTTAACTGATGCTGTGCGACCAACCCCCACTCCGTTCCTTCTCTGCCGCCCTTGGCTACAAGTTGGAGCAATCAGCAACATCTCACTACTTTGTAGTGTGGGAAAAAATCTAGCCAGCCCTATTAGTTTAGGCTTTAAATCGACATAGGCCCGCCCTGCAGGCCACAGGCCTGAACCAAACTAAGTGTCATGTTCTCTGCCAGTAACTGTCAAAGGTTATGACCAGAGGAGGGGGGGGTCGGGGAGGAAAAGAATGAAAAGCCCCAGCTGCAGCAATAATAAAGTGGGTGTTTATGGCTGGTGAAATATAATAACCGCTTGTGTGAAGCAATAAGCATCAAGTAATTAGCTAAATTAATTAATCATGCCTTTCCTTATCCTTTTTGTGTATCTATGCCCCCAATTGCATAAAACCCTATTGTGTAACTGTACCCTGCCTGGAACATTTAAGTAACAGGCACCCCAAATGATGCAAAGAAATGACAGTATCGGAAACCACCAAGAAGACTCTCCTATTCCTATCAATGATGTGTAACATGTAATATGTTTGCAGTTTTCGGCTTTAAAAAGGCAAAGCGTACTCCAAAGCAGGGGAGTGGTTTGTAACCTCTACCCCCAATGCGTTGGTATGTATTGCAATAAATGGGCCTCAGGCTTGAGTCTCTGATCAAAATGATGTGTGGGTGTCTTTTTCCACGACAGTAGTTACAGTTACTTAGCCCTGGTCTACACTACGAGTTTAGGTCGACTTTAGCAGGGTTAAATCGAATTAAGCCTGGACACGTCCACACGACGAAGCCCTTTCTTTCGACTTAAAGGGCCCTTTAAACCGGTTTCTTTACTCCACCTCCGACGAGGGGATTAGCGCTAAAATCAGCCTTTGCGGGTCAGATTTTGGGTAGTGTGGACGGAATTCGACGTTATTGGCCTCTGGGAGCTATCCCACAGTGCTTCATTGTGACCGCTCTGGACAGCACTCTCAATTCAGATGCACTGACCAGGTAGACAGGAAAAGCCCCGCGAACTTTTGAATTTCATTTCCTGTTTGCCCAGCGTGGAGAGCACAGGTGACCACGCAGAGCTCATCAGCACAGGTAACCATGATGGAGTCCCAGGATCGCAAAAGAGCTCCAGCATGGACAGAACGGGAGGTACGGGATCTGCTCGCCATATGGGGAGACGAATCAGTGCTAGCTGAACTCCGTAGCAGTAAACGAAATGGCAAAATATTAGAAAAGGTCTCAAAGGCCATGAAGGACAGAGGCCATAACAGGGACGCACAGCAGTGCCGCGTGAAAATTAAGGAGCTAAGGCAAGCCTACCACAAAGCCAGAGAGGCAAACGGAAGGTCTGGGGCAGAGCCGCAAACATGCCGCTTCTATGCGGAGCTGCATGCCATTCAAGGGGGTGCAGCCACCACTACCCCAACCGTGTGCTTTGACTCCGTCAATGGAGAAACACGCAACAGGAAAGCGGGTTCGGGGTACGCGGAAGATGATGATGATGATGATGATGAAGACAATGAAGATAGCTCACAGCAACGAAGCGGATAAACCAGTTTCCCCAACAGCCAGGATATGTTTATCACCCAGGACCTGGAAGAAGTAACCCCCGAACTCACCCAAGGCATGCTCCCAGACCCTGAGGGCACACAAGGGACCTCTGGTAAGTGTACCTTTGTAAATATTACACATGGTTTAAAAGCAAGCGTGTTTAATGATTAATGATTAATTTTTGCTGGCAATCGCGGCCAGTACAGCTACTGGAAAAGTCTGTTAACGTGTATGGGGATGGAGCGGAAATCCTCCAGGGACATCTCCAGAAAGCTCCCAAAGCCTTTGCAAAAGGTTTCTGGGGAGGGCTGCCTTATCCCGTCCGCCATGGTAGGACACTTTACCACACCAGGCCAGTAGTACGTAGTCTGGAATCATTGCATAACAAAGCATGGCAGGGTATGGTCCCGGTGTTTGCTGGCATGCAGACAACATCCATTCCTTATCTCTCTTTGTTATCCTCAGGAGAGTGATATCATTCACGGTCACCTGGTTGAAATGGGGTGATTTTATTAAGGGGGCATTCAGAGGTGCCCGTTCCTGCTCGGCTGAACAGAAATGTTCCCCGCTGTTAGCCACGCGGTGGGGGGGGAGGGGTGAAGGGATCATCCCAGAGAATTGGGTGTGTGTGTGTGGGGGGGGGTAGTTGGGTTTGTGCTGCATGTTAACCCGGAAACCCCAGCCCCTCCTTTTACATTGCAAACCCATTTTAAATGGCCAACCCAACGGGTCCTTGGTATGGGAAATGAGGGCGCTACTGTTTGAAACCATTCCCAGATGTTATGAGGGTTAAAAAAGCCAAAAGACTGTGGCTTACCATGGCTGCCTGCAAGCTGAATTCTGTTGCCTGGCACCGCGTGAGTGATCTCTCACACCAAACCGGCAGGCCCTCAATATAAGAGGAAAAATGCGACCTTGTAACGAAAACACGTGCTGTGTAATGTGAACAGCAAAATTTATCGTGAAAGAGTGGACCCATTGTTCTCTAAAATGTGTCTTTTTTAACCACCTCTCCCTTCTCCTCCACCAGCTGCAAATGTTTCTCCTTCGCAGAGGCTAGCAAAGATTAGAAGGAGAAAACGGCGGACTCGGGATGATATGTTCACGGAGCTCCAGATGTCCTCCCACGCTGAAAGAGCACAGCAGAATCGTGGAGGCAGTCAATGTCAGACTACAGAAAAACACAGTATGAACGAGAGGAGAGGTGGCGGGCTGAATTGCGGGATAAACAGAGCAAGTGGTGGGCTGAAGATGATAGGTGGCGTCAGCTTGCAGACAGAAGGCAAGAGTCGATGCTCCGGCTGCTGGAGCATCAAACTGATATGCTCCAGTGTATGGTTGAGCTGCAGGAAAGGCAGCAGGAGCAGAGACCGCCGCTACAGCCCCTGTGTAACCAACAGCCCTCCTCCCCAAGTCCCATTGCCTCCTCACCCAGACGCCCAAGAACACGGTGGGGGGACCTCCGGCCACCCAGTCACTCCACCCCACATGATTGCCCGAGCATCAGAAGGCTGGCCTTCAATAAGTGTTAAAGTTTTAAAGTTTTAAACTGCAGTGTGTCCTTTTCCTTCCCTCCTCCCCCACCCATCCTGGGCTACCTTGGCAATTATCCCCCTAGTTGTGTGATGAATTAATAAAGAATGCATGAATGTGAAGTAATAATGACTTTATTGCCTCTGCAAGCGGTGCTCGAAGGGGGGAGGGGAGGGTGGGGTAGTTGGTTTACAGGGAAGTAGAGTGAACCGGGTGGGGGGGGGCGGAGGGTTCATCAAGGAGAAACAAACAGAAGTTTCACACCGTAGCCTGGCCAGTCACAAAACTCGTTTTCAAAGCTTCTCTGATGCGCACCGTGCCCTGCTGTACTCTTCTAACCGCCCTGGTGTCTGGCTGCACGTAATCAGCGGCCAGGCGATTTGCCTCAACCTCCCACCCCACCAGATATTGTGGAGCGCACAGCAAGCAGCAATAACAATGGGGATATTCTTTTCGCTGAGGTCTGAGCAAGTCAGTAAGCTGCGCCAGCGCGCTTTTAAACGTCCAAATGCACATTCCACCACCATTCGGCACTTGCTCAGCCTGTAGTTGAACAGGTCCTGACTACTGTCCAGGCTGCCTGTGTACGGCTTCATGAGCCATGGCATTAAGGGGTAGGCTGGGTCCCCAAGGATAACGATAGGCATTTCAACATCCCCAACGGTTATTTTCTGGTCCGGGAAGAAAGTCCCTTCCTCCAGCTTTTGAAACAGACCAGAGTGCCTGAAGACGCGAGCGTCATGTACCTTTCCCGGCCATCCCACGTTGATGTTGGTGAAACATCCCTTGTGATCCACCAGGGCTTGCAGCAGCACTGAAAAGTACCCCTTGCGGTTTATGTACTCGGTGGCTTGGTGCTCCAGTGCCAAGATAGGGATATGGGTTCCATCTATCGCCCTACCACAGTTTGGGAATCCCATTGCAGCAAAGCCATCCACTATGGCCTGCACGTTTCCCAGAGTCACTACCCTTGATATCACCAGGTCTCTCATTGCCCTGGCAACTTGGATCACAGCAGCCCCCACAGTAGATTTGCCCACTCCAAATTGATTCCCGACTGACCGGTAGCTGTCTGGCGTTGCAAGCTTCCACAGGGCTATCGCCACTCGCTTCTCAACTGTGAGGGCTGCTCTCATCCTGGTATTCTGGCGCTTCAGGGCAGGGGAAAGCAAGTCACAAAGTTCCATGAAAGTGCCCTTACGCATGCGAAAGTTTCGCAGCCACTGGGAATCGTCCCAGACCTGCAACACGATGCGGTCCCACCAGTCTGTGCTTGTTTCCCGGGCCCAGAATCGGCGTTCCACGGCATGAACCTGCCCCAGTAACACCATGATTTGCACATTGCTGGGGCCCGTACCTTGTGTGAGGGCTGTGTCCATGTCAATTTCCTCATCACTCTCATCGCCGCGCTGCAATCGCCTCCTCGGCTGGTCCTGGTTTTGCTTTGGCATGTTCTGGCTCTGCATATACTCCAGGACAATGCGTGTGGTGTTCATAGTGCTCATAATTGCCGCTGTGATCTGAGCGGGCTCCATGATCCCAGTGCTATGGCGTCTGGTCTGAAAAAAGGCACGAATCATAGAATCATAGAATATCAGGGTTGGAAGGGACCTCAGGAGGTCATCTAGTCCAACCCCCTGCTCAAAGCAGGACCAATTCCCAACTAAATCATCCCAGCCAGGGCTTTGTCAAGCCGGGCCTTAAAAACCTCCAAGGAAGGAGACTCCACCACCTCCCTAGGTAACGCATTCCAGTGCTTCACCACCCTCCTAGTGAAATAGTGTTTCCTAATATCCAACCTAGACCTCCCCCACTGCAACTTGAGACCATTGCTACTTGTTCTGTCATCTGCCACCATTGAGAACAGCCGAGTTCCATCCTCTTTGGAACCCCCCTTCAGGTAGTTGAAGGCTGCTATCAAATCCCCCCTCATTCTTCTCTTCTGGAGACTAAACAATCCCAGTTCCCTCAGCCTCTCCTCATAAGTCATGCGCTCCAGACCCCTAATCATTTTTGTTGCCCTCCGCTGGACTCTTTCCAATTTTTCCACATCCTTCTTGTAGTGTGGGGCCCAAAACTGGACACAGTACTCCAGATGAGGCCTCACCAATGTCGAATAAAGGGGAACGATCACATCCCTCGATCTGCTGGCAATGCCCCTACTTATACAGCCCAAAATGCCGTTAGCCTTCCTGGCAACAAGAGCACACTGTTGACTCATATCCAGCTTCTCGTCCACTGGGACCCCTAGGCCCTTTTCTGCAGAACTGCTACCTAGCCATTCGGTCCCTAGTCTGTAGCTGTGCATGGGATTCTTCCGTCCTAAGTGCAGGACTCTGCACTTGTCCTTGTTGAACCTCATCAGGTTTCTTTTGGCCCAATCCTCTAATTTGTCTAGGTCCCTCTGTATCCAATCCCTACCCTCTAGTGTATCTACCACGCCTCCTAGTTTAGTGTCATCGGCGAAACTGACGGAGGGAGGGAGGGAGGGAGGGAGGGAGGGAGGGGCGACTGACGACATGGCGTACAGGTACAGGGAATTAAAATCAACAAAGGTGGCTGTGCATCAGGGAGAAACACAAACAACTGTCACACAGAATGGCCCCCCCAAAGATTGAACTCAAAACCCTGGGTTTAGCAGGCCGTTGATTTCACGGAGGGAGGGGGAAGCAAATGAATACATGTATTTTTTACATCTTAAGCTGGCAGCAGACGGTGCAGCATGACTGATAGCCCTCGGCATCTTCTGGGTGCTTGGCAGAAGATACTGTACTACGACTGCTAGCCATCATCGTCAAGACGGTTCAATAGGACTGCCGGCAGGACTGAGTCTCCAGGAGACAAAGCATGTCTGCCCAGGTGCCTCTGATTGAACTGGAGTACGACGACAATGGATACCAGTCGTAATACACCATCTACTGCCAAAAGGCAAGGGGCTGCTGCTGTGTCGCAATGCAGCCCCACGTCTGCCAGCACCCAGATAGCCGATGAAGGCTACCAGTCATACTGCACCGTCTACTGCCAAAAGGCAATTAGCTGCTGCTGTGTAGCAATGCAGTACCACGTCTGCCGACACCCAGATGACATATGGTGACGGTGAGCTGAGCTGAGCTGAGCGGGCTCCATGCTTGCCGTGGTATGTTGTCTGCACAGGTAACCCAGGTAAAAAGGCACGAATCGATTGTCTGCCGTTGCTCTGACGGAGGGGGAGGGGCCTGACGGCATGTACCCAGAACCCCCCGCGACACTGTTTTGCATCATCAGGCATTGGGATCTCAACCCAGAATTCCAATGGGCGGCGGAGACTGCGGGAACTGTGGGATAGCTACCCACAGTGCAACGCTCCGGAAGTCGACGCTAGCCTCGGTACTGTGGACGCAGTCCGCCGACTTAATGCACTTAGAGCATTTTATGTGGGGACACAGACAATCAACTGTATAAAACCGATATCTATAAAACCCGCTTCTATAAATTCGACCTAATTTCGTAGTGTAGACATACCCTTAGTTTCCTTGTTAGCAGCTACTTAGCTTGTTTCCCTTTTCTTTTCTCCTTGGTAAAAAAAAAATAAAACCAAAACCTTCCCCTTTCTTCCTGGACTTGCGGGCTACTGCATGCGGAGAACTTCAGTGACACCTCAGCATAAACAGCCATTTTGAGGGCAAAACACACACACACCCCCAACGGCCTGACAACCAAGGTCGGTGTGTTTGCTGCCTGGGGGAAGCATACATGCCACAAAGTGTTGGCATTGCCTCAGGCTCATGGCCAGAACAGGATGGAGTGGAGAGTTCTCTCAGACCTGCATCAGGGCATGAGGCTCAGGGACACACACACACCCCTGGACTCACTTTTCCAACCGCGGCTTCTGACGGGTCCTTTCTCCATCCCCACATGACAGTGCCCTGCCAGGTGTCAGTCGAAGAAGCACCTGGGTCCCCACCACAGGAATCGGGGGAAAAAAAACACCATACAGCTGTTCTGCAGACATAATAATAGCACCGTCCGTGCTGTCAGTGCCAGGAGCTGGGGTGGCTGAGAGCTCCGGTACAGAGACTCTGCGGGGGACGGCTCTGGCACAGGCACTGAAGGGAGGCCAGAGCCCCATGCCTCCGTGCCGCAATCTGCAGCTGCTCTGCGGGCAGGCATCCAGTGCCGGCAGCACCAGGGCTGTCAGTGCTGGGAGACGAGGTGTCGGAAAACCCCAGCACCACTGGAGCCAGGATCTCTGCAGGAGCCGGCTCTGACACAGGCACTAAGGGGAAATCAAAACCCCGGGCCTCCGCACCGCAATGTATATTCGTTCTGTGGACAGGCATCCGATACCGGCACTGGCTGTGCTGTCAGCCCCGGGAGCTGAAGTAGCGGAAAATCCTGGCATTGCTATAGCCAGAGACTCTACAAGAGCCAACTCCAACACAGGCACTAAGGGGAAACCAAAACCCCGTGCCTCCACACTGTGATCTACAAATGGCAGCGTGGCACCGCTACAAAAGGCGGCTTCTTCAAAGGCGTGCCCAACACGCACAGAGGCGCAGCCAGCAGCGCTGCCTTTGCCTCCACAGCCCTGGCAGAAGGAGGCAGCCATAAGGGCCAGTCAAACCAGCACAGCAGCAGTTCCTCAGGCAGAAGGTTCTGGTATTCGGTCTGCCCCTGCCCCCCCCCCCCATCCGCGGTACTGATACGAGAATGATACCCTCGGCACCAAGTCTCCCTACATCCCCAACACCACTCCCTGTCTCGCTCCTTATTTGAAGGAGGAAGATGAGGAAGAACAGGGAACTATTCCCCCACCGGCTCCTATCTATCAGGAGTCAGCCAACCCAGGAGTCCCTCCTGGGGCATATCACACTGTCCCTGGGTACTTACAGAGGTATGGACAACACGGGGACCCCCTATACCGCTACCATCCCAATGGGCATACTGGAATCTATGGGTCACATGCCCCATACAACAGGGACTTCCTGCCACGACAAGACCCAGCACACTGTAATTCCACATCGCTTCTGTACCAGCACCCTCAGTGTCATCGGGGAAGAGGAGGAAGAACCCCTACCCCTGCAGGGGGCATCACCTACCCATTTGCCATCATTGTCCACAGAGGACCCCTTTATGCCTCCTCCCCCTAATATAGGGGATGATTTCAAATGGTTCCATGGCTTATTTGAGAGGGTGGCTCTCTCTGGACATCTCCCTTGAGGAGGTCCCCGTGATACAGCATGGGCTAGTGGACATTTTGCATACATCCGCTTCGTCAAAAATTGTCCTTCACATGAATGAGGCACTGATGGACCCTGTAAGGGTGATTCAGCGGATCCCTGTGGGAGCCCCTCCAGCTGGTGGGAGCTCTGACAGGAGGTGTTGTGTACCAACAAAGGGCTCAGAGTTCCTTTCTCGCATCCAGCGCCTAATTTCCTAGTGATAGATGCAGTCCAGGGACATGGCATTCAACAACAGCCCAGAAACTCAACTCATGATAAAGACTGGTAAAGACTTGATCAGTTTTGGCAATAAGGCTTACTTCTCCACTACGCCTCACCTCCACATAGCCAACTACACAACATTACTAATGAAATACGACTATACAAACTACTCAAAAATATCTGAATTGATTAATTTTATTGCCAAGGACAAGGGAGAACAATTCGCAGAGCTTGATTCTGGGAACATGGCTGCAACATCTGTGCTGACGGAGGCTGTAATGAGAAGGGCCCCATGGCACTATCATTTTGGTTTCCCCAAAGAGGTGAAATCCATGGTGCAAAACTTGCCATTCAAGGGGCCCAAATTATTCACCAAAAAGACAGACAGCTCACTCCACTCACTCATGGACTCAAGAGCAACTCTCCAATCCTTGGGAACCTAGAACCCCAAACCCAAGAGGAAACAGAGGAATTACTTTATATCCCAATGATATCATCGGCCAATGTATTCACAACAACAGCAGTGATTTGATTCACAGGATCGCAGACACAGGCCCTCGAGGGGGCAACAATCTACTTCTCAAGTAGCTGTGTCCCAGCCATCAACCTCCAGACATAAAATTTGAAGCCTTGGTCGAGGGCCCGACAGAGACCCCTCTCACGACTACCTACAGCGCCAGGAGGTGAAGCACTGTTTTCTCACAAACAAGAACTCCGGTTGATGGAGACCAATACTCGACCTCCGATGATTCTACAAGTTTGTCAGAAACAAAACGATTCAAGATGTTCACACTATACACTATAATCAACTGCCTGCTAAAAGCGTCAGCCCAGCAGACAGCATTGCAAGCCACTGAACAGGTGGTAACCCTCTTCACGAATCTGGGCTTCCTAATAAATACTGACAAGCCCACTCGTACAACAGTGCAAGAGCTGGACCTCATTGGGGCCCACCTCAGCTCTACCGAGGCCTTAGCCTCACTGCCAAAACAACGTTTTCTCACTCTCAAACCAGCCTCATACCCAGTGCACGAAGTAACCCACAGGTATCTGCCAGGACTTGCCTCCAACTCCTTGACCACATGGCAGGCACGACCTTTGTTGTCAGACACACCAGGTTAAACATGCGTTGCCTACAAGGAAGGCTACGCATCAACTTTGTTCCACACACGCACAGCATAAACAAGCACACCACGATATTGGGCAAAATAAAGGGCCCCCTTCTCTGGTGGACAAAACTGACCAACGTATGCATGGTGGCACCCTTCATTCAGACCACAAATGCTTCACTCATGGGATGGGGAGCACACCTGCACCCACATTCTATATAGGGCCACTGGTCCCCTGCAGAATCCCTTCGACATATAAACCTATTAGAACTTCAGTCTGTCCACAACGCTTGCTCCCAATTCCTGCCACTCATCAAGGACAAGGTTATTTGAATCCTTAAACAGATAACATAGCTTATATGTATTATAAGCTATGTATATACCGACAAGGGGGAACACAGTCATGCTTCCTCTGTGTGCAAGCCATAAAACCCCGACGATGGCGCGTCAGACACAATATCCACACCACCGCAGCAGATACCCTCAGCAGACAAATTTCTCAGGACCGCGAAGGGAGCTCGATAACACAGTACTCCTGTATGTGTTTCAACACTCGGGGTTCCCCACAATAGACCTTTTTACAACTGCACAAAATACCAAATGCCTTCATTTTCGTTCTGGTGCAGGCCTCGGTGTGCAGTCGTTAGGTGATGCATTCCTCCCCTTCTCTATGCTTTCCCTCCCATTCCATTCTTGAACCAAGGGTATGTCTATACTACAGGATTAATCCGAATTTATATAATTCGAATTTAGGAAACCGATTTTATAAATTCGAATGTATTCGGCCACACTAGGCACCATTAATTCGGTGGTGTGCGTCCAAGCTACCATAGTAGCATCGATTTCCAGAGCGTTGCATTGTGGGTAGCTTTTACATAGCTATCCCATAGTTCCCGCAGTCTCCACCCCCCTTGGAATTCTGGGTTGAGACCCCAGTGCATGATGGGGCAAAAAACATTGTCGCAGGTAGTTCTGGGTACAGCCTCCCCCTCCCTCCCTGAAAGCAACGGCAGACAACCATTTCGCGCCTTTTTTCCTGAGTGAACTCTGCAGACTCCATTCCGCAGCAAGCATGGATCCCGTTGTGCTCCAGAACGCAGTCTTGAACATTATAAACACCTCGCGCTTTCTCGTGGAGTTTATGCTTACACAGGACCAGAAAAAAGAGGCGAGGAGGAGGAGGCGGCGATTGCAGCGCAGCGACCAGCGTGATGAGGACATGGACACGGACACAGAATTCTCTGAGACCGCGGGCCCCGGTGCTTTGGAGATTATGATGTTAATGGGCCAGGTTATAGGCTTGGAACGCCGATTCTGGGCCCGGGAAACAAGCACAGACTGGTGGGACCGCATAGTGTTGCAGGTGTGGGACGATTCCCAGTGGCTGAGAAACTTTCGCATGCATAAGGGCACTTTCATGGAACTTTGTGACTTGCTTTCCCCTGCCCTGAAGCGCCAGAATACCAAGATGAGAGCAGCCCTCACAGTTGAGAAGCGAGTGGCGATAGCCCTGTGGAAGCTTGCAATGCCAGACAGCTACCGGTCAGTCGGGAATCAATTTGGAGTGGGCAAATCTACTGTGGGGGCTGCTGTGATGCAAGTAGCCAAAGCAATCACGGAGGTGCTGCTACGAAAGGTAGTGACTCTGGGAAATGCGCAGGTCATAGTGGATGGCTTTGCTGCAATGGGATTCCCTAACTGTGGTGGGGCAATAGATGGAACCCATATTCCTATCTTGGCACCGGAGCACCAGGGTACCCAGTACATAAACCGCAAGGGGTACTTCTCAATGGTGCTGCAAGCACTTGTGGATCACAAGGGACGTTTCACCAACATCCATGTGGGCTGGCCGGGAAGGGTTCATGATGCTCGCGTCTTCAGGAACACCAATCTGTTTAAACGGCTGCAGCAAGGGACTTACTTTCCGGACCAGAAAATAACCGTGGGGGATGTTGAAATGCCAATTGTTATTCTTGGGGACCCAGCCTACCCCTTAATGCCATGGCTCATGAAGCCATACACAGGCAGCCTGGACAGGAGTCAGGAGTTGTTCAACTACAGGCTGAGCAAGTGCAGAATGGTGGTAGAATGTGCATTTGGCCGTTTAAAAGGTCGCTGGCGATCCTTATTGACTCGCTCAGACCTCAGCCAAACCAATATCCCCATTGTTATTACTGCTTGCTGTGTGCTTCACAATCTCTGTGAGAGCAAGGGGGAGACCTTTATGGCAGGGTGGGAGGCTGAGGCAAATCGCCTGGCTGCTGATTACTCGCAGCCAGACACCAGGGCGATTAGAAGAGCACACGATGAAGCGCTGCGCATTAGGGAAGCTTTGAAAACCAGTTTCATGACTGGCCAGGCTACAGTGTGAAATTTATGTTTGTTTATCCTTCCTGAAAACCCGCCCCCTTTATTGACTCATTCTCTGTAAGGAACCCACCCTCCCCCTTCCCCCAGCTTGCTTTCAAAGGAAATAAAGTCACCATTGTTTAAAAATCATTTATTCTTTATTAATTGATTATAAAAAGAGGGAGAGAACCTGAGTGGGGTTTGGGAGGAGGATCAGCGGGAAGGAAAAGCCCAGTAAAAAAAGGTTAAGAAAATGGCAGCCTTTTGCTTGGGCTGTCCACTGGGGTGGAATGGGAGGGTGTACGGAGCCTCCCCCCCCCCGTGTTCTTAAACGTCTGGGTGAGGAGGCTATGGAACATGGTGAGGAGGTAGGGGGGTTATACAGGGGCTGTAGCGGCACAGAACCTGAGTGGGGTTTGGGAGGAGGATCTGCGGGAAGGAAAAGCCCAGTAAAAAAGTTAAAAAAAATGGCAGCCTTTTGCTTGGGCTGTCCACTGGGGTGGAATGGGAGGGTGTACGGAGCCTCCCCCCCCCGTGTTCTTACACGTCTGGGTGAGGAGGCTATGGAACATGGTGAGGAGGTAGGGGGGTTATACAGGGGCTGTAGCGGCACTCTGTTCTCCAGCAGCCGTTCCTGAAGCTCCACCAGACGCCGGAGCATGTCTGTTTGCTCACGCAGCAGCCCCAGCGTTGCTTCCCGACTCCTCTGATCTTCCTGCCGCCACCTCTCATCTCGAGCGTCTCTCCTCTCCTCACGTTGGTCCCTTCTGTCCTCACGTTGGTCCCTCATGTCCTCACGTTGGTCCCTCCTGTCCTCACGGTCACTGGCTTCTTTCCTATACTTGCAAACCGTCTCCTTCCACTCATTCAGATGAGCTCTTTCATTCCTGGTGGATTGCATGATTTCGGCAAACATCTCTTCTCTCGTCTTTTTTTTACGACGCCTTATCTGGGATAGCCTTCGGGAAGGAGGAGGGAGGCTTGAAACATTTGCACCTGCTGGAGGGAGTGAAAAAAGGAGAGAATTTTTTTTAAAGATACATTTTTCAGAACAATGCTTATACTCTTTCACGGTGTATACTATTCACATTACATAGCACATGTGATTTCTGTGCAAGGTCGCATTTTGCCTCTTAATATTGAGTGCCTGTGGCTTTACTGCTAGAGATCACAGACGCAGGTCCGGGCAACAGAATTCACCTTGCATGCTGCCATGGTAAGCCACTGTCTTTAGGCTTCTGCGCCCTGCTTTCCCACATACCAAGCAAAGCCTGTTGTGCTGCAGTTTTCCTGTTAGCTTGTTTTCTGCTGCTGAAGGTTAACACCCCCCCCCATCCAATTCTCTGGGATGAGTGCTTTCTCCCTCCCCCCACCGCGTGGCTGGTATCAGGGAACATCCCTGCAGGAACCAAACTAACACCCCCCCCCCACCCGCCATGAATTCTCTGGGATGAGTGCTTTCTCCCTCCCCCCACCGCGTGGCTGGTATCAGGGAAGATCCCTGCAGGAACCAAACTAACACCCCCCCCCCACCACCCGCCATGAATTCTCTGGGATGAGTGCTTTCTCCCTCCCCCCACCGCGTGGCTGGTATCAGGGAAGATCCCTGCAGGAACCAAACTAACAACACCCCCCCCCCACCCGCCATGAATTCTCTGGGATGAGTGCTTTCTCCCTCCCCCCACCGCGTGGCTGGTATCAGGGAAGATCCCTGCAGGAACCAAACTAACACCCCCCCCCCCCACCCGCCATGAATTCTCTGGGATGAGTGCTTTCTCCCTCCCCCCACCGCGTGGCTGGTATCAGGGAAGATCCCTGCAGGAACCAAACTAACACCCCCCCCCCCCCCCCACCTGCCATGAATTCTCTGGGATGAGTGCTTTCTCCCTCCCCCCACCGCCTGGCTGGTATCAGGGAAGATCCCTGCAGGAACCAAACTAACAACACCCCCCCACACCCGCCATGAATTCTCTGGGATGAGTGCTTTCTCCCTCCCCCCACCGCCTGGCTGGTATCAGGGAAGATCCCTGCTAGCAAAACGCGAAAAGCTCTGGGCCAATCCTCCCCCCCCCCTTTGCACTTGGCTAAATGCAGGGAAGGATTTCTTTTCAGCCACAGGCAAACAGCCCAGTAGGAACGGCCACCTCTGTCCCCTTAATTAAATTCCCTTATTTCAACCAGGTTACCCTAAGCGATATCACTCTCCTGAGGATTACACAGCAAGATAAAGAACGGATGTTGCTTGAATGCCAGCAAACACCGGGACCATACGCTGCCAGGCTCTGTCAGGCAATGATACCAGATTACTTGCTACTAGCATGGCGTGGTCAAGTGTCCTACCATGGAGGACGGAATAAGGCTGCACTGCCCAGAAACCTTGTGGCAAGGCTTTTGGAGTACCTCCAGGAGAGCTTCATGGAGATGTCCCTGGAGGATTTCCGCTCCATCCCCAGACATGTTAACAGACTTTTCCAGTAGCTGTACTGGCTGCGAATGCATCCCAAGTGCTCAGGGCAAATTAATCATTAAAAATGCTTGCTTTTAAACCATGTTTTATATTTTAAAAGGTAAACTCACCTGAGGTCCCTTCCATGGGGTCATGGTCTTGGGTGCTGGCTTGGGAGGCTTGGGAGGGTACTTCAGTCAGGGTGAGAAACAGATCCTGGCTGTTGGGGAGAACGGAGAGCTGGGTGCTCTCTGCCAGCTCGTCCTCCTCCTCCTCCTCTTCCCCTTCCACGGAATCATCAGGTGTACCTGATGAGATTATCCCCAGCTCGGAATCCACAGTCAGAGGTGGGGTAGTGGTGGCGGCCCCCCCTAGAAATGCATTTAGCTCAGCGTAGAAGCGGCATGTCCGCGGCTCTGACCCGGAGCGACCGTTTGCCTCCTTTGCTTTTTGATAGGCTTGTCTGAGCTCCTTGACTTTCACGCGGCACTGATCTGTGTCCCTATTGTGGCCTCTCTCCATCATGCCCTTGGAAATTTTTTCATAAGTTTTGGCATTTCGTCTTTTCGAACGCAGTTCTGCTAGCACTGAATCCTCTCCCCATATAGAGATCAAATCCAGTACCTCCTGTACGGTCCATGCTGGTGCTCTTTTTCGATTATCAGCCTGCATGGTCACCTGTGCTGATGAGCTCTCTGTGGTCACCTGTGCTCTCCACGCTGTGCAAACAGGAAATGAAATTCAAATGTTCCCGGGGCTTTTCCTGTCCACCTGGCCAGTGCATGCGAGTTCAGATTGCTGGCCAGAGCGGTCACAATGGTGCACTGTGGGATAGCTCCTGGAGGCCAATAACATCGAATTGCGGCCACACTAACCTTAATTCGGATTAACAATACCGATTTTGACGCTACTCCTCTCGTCGAGGAGGAGTACAGAAATCGAATTAAAGGGCCCTTTAATTCGAATTAAATGGCTTCGTTGTGTGGACGGGTCAAGCGTTAATTCGAATTAAGGCAGCTAAATCCGAATTAAAGTCGTAGTGTAGACCAGGCCCAAGTGATCCACAAGATCAGACTGGATGGGGCCACAGTAATTCTACTAGCATGGTCTCGCCAAACCATGGTATCCTTATCCTCTCAGCATAACTATGCGCCCATTAATTGCACTTCCACTTCTGTCTCATCCGCTGTCCCAGGGCTCAGGCCATGTCCTGCATCCACAGAAACTCCATCTTCTAGCATGGCTCCTCCATGGCTCATGGAACTTGAGCTGACCTGTTTGGAAGCGGTACAAAATATACTATTAAACAATTGGACAGAAATGAACCATTGCCCATACACCCTGAAGGGGCAACAAGTTAAGGCCAACTAAAACAGATGACTTCCATCCCAGGGACATTACCCTCTATACTGTGTTACCTATTAGAACTCAAATGGTCAGACCTAACCATGAGCTCAATAAAAGTCCATCGACCTGCCATCACAACCTTCTACCCCCAAGGTGGATTAACATCCTGTCTTTACCCATATACTGACCAAACATTTCCTCAGAGGACTCGGTACTGCCTGCCCTGAACTATGTGAGCCTACTACACCATGGGATTTGAACCTGGTCCTTCGGATCCTCACCTCTTCCCCGTTTGAACCCATGATGACATAATCATTGCTACACTGTTCTATGAAAGTAGCATTCCTTGTGGCAATGACATCTGTCAGACGCGTGGGAGTACTGGGGGCTTTCATGACAGAACCCCATACATGGTCTTCTTTAATGATAAAGTCTCCATCAGACCGCATCCCTAAACCCTACACAGATAAAACACATTACACACTTCATACTCTTGATGTTCAGAGGGCATTGGCTTCTTACATAGACAGGACTAAACCATTCCATAAATCACCCAGACTGTTTCTATACATCACTGAATGCTCCAAAGGGAGCGTCATCTCGAAACAAAGACTTTCCAAGTAGATCCATAATTGCACAAAACTCTGCTATCAACACTGTGACTGCCAATCCCTCATGGGGATTCACACACATTCCACTAGCGCAGAAGTGGGCAAACTATGGCCCGTGGGACCATCCTGCCCAGCCCTTGAGCTCCCGTCCCTTCCCCTGCTGTCTCCCCTCCCCCGCAGCCTCAGCTCGCCGCGCCGGCAGCGTGGCTGGCTCCTCCTAACACTCTGAGTGGCATGGTAAGGGGGCAGGGGGCAGGGGACTTGGATAAGGGGCAGGGGGTCCCGGGAGGCAGTCACAGGACAGGGAGCAGGGGGCGGTTGGATGAGGTGGAGATTATGGGGCAGGGTTGGTCAGGGGACGGGGAATGGGGGGGGTTGAATAGGTGTGGGAGTCCTGGGGGGGCAGTTAGGGGTGAGGGGTCCCAGGAGGGGGCGGTCAGGGGACAAGGAGCAGGGGGGGGTGGATGGGTTGGGAGTTCTGAGGGGGGCGGGAAGTGGGAAGGAGTGGATGGGGGCGGGGCCCAGGTTGTTTGGGGAGGCACAGCCTTCCCTACCTGGCCCTCCATACAGTTTAGCAACCCCAATGTGGCCCTCTGGCCAAAAAATTTGCCCACCCCTGCACTAGAACCTTATCAGCCTCCACGACTTCACTGCACAATGTACCTATCACGGACATTTGTAGAGCTGCTACCTGGGCCTCAACCCATACCCTTTGTAGGGAGCCAGGGTGGCTTCCCTCCGAACCTGAGGGTAAAGAGCCACTCTCTCAGCCTGAGGGGGTGGGGCCAGACCAAGCTTACTCCACCCCCCGGAAGGGGAGGGGTGGAACAGGAAGTACAAAGGGTGGGGCCCTTAGCCCAGTCAAGGGAGCGCCAGGGAGGGAGGCAGACGCAGACCGCTGGCTGTTCCCTTCAGACCCTGCTGCCGCGCCGGGGAGGCCCTGGACCAGGAGAAACCCGACCTGGAGGAGCCTGAGGCGGAGGGGGAGCTGGAGCTGCCAGCAGCTGAGTACCCGGAGAACTGGAGGAGCCTGAGGCGGAGGGGGAGCTGGAGCTGCCAGCAGCTGAGTACCCGGTACCTGGAAGGACCGGAGGGACTCGCTCAAGGCACCGGGTAGGAAGAAGCCCAGGGACAGAACTGCACAGTGCGGTGAGTCTATTTGGTCAGCGTGTTGTGGAAGGACCCTGCTGACCCAGTGGTGGGACCCTCACCCCACCACTGTCAGGGCCCTGGGCTGGAACACAGTGGAGTTGGGTGGGCCTGTGTTCCCCTACCCCGGCCAACCTGCCTCGGGTAGCAGAATCCCGATAGCGCTAAAGACTCTTGCCAGCACTCCCCTGCCTGAGGGGCGTGCTATAGACTCTTGCCGGCGCTCCCCTGCCTGAGGGGCGTGCTATAGACTCTTGCCGGTGCTCCCCTGCCTGAGGGGCGTGCTATAGACTCTTGCCGGTGCTCCCCTGCCTGAGGGGCGCTATAGACTCTTGCCGGCGCTCCCCTGCCCAAGGGGCGTGCTATAGACTCTTGCCAGTGCTGCCCTGCCTGAGGGGCCGGCGCTCCCCTGCCTGAGGGGCGTGCTATAGACCCTTGCTGGCACCCCTCCCTCCGCTAATTCCCTAGTGACAGATGGCGTGATGCAGGCCGGCCAGTGAGGCAGTAGCTCCCCACCACCCCGTAGCGGCTCGGTGGGCTGACCAACACAGGTCACAAGTGGTGGAGAATGTGGGCAGTGACCCCTATCCCTGCAGGAAGGGATTAGAGCAAGGGGGCCTCTGAAGCCCCCTAATTGGAATATGCAGATGGAGAGGCTTATCAAGTTTCTGGCCAAGAGTCAGCAGCAGCAGCAACAACAATTCATACAGCAGCTGGGCACCCACCAGCAGCAGTTACTTCAAACCTTGGGGGCCCAGCACCGCGAACAACAAACCCAATGCTTCCAGCAACTTGCCACCCTGTGGCCGGGCCCCGGTGTGGCTCAACCGGGGGGGGGGCGGCTACGGCAACCCCTCCTGCTCCACCAATCCGTCTGGCCAAGATGGGGCCTGAGGATGACCCGGAGGCCTATTTGGTGACCTTCGAGCAGGTTGCCGCAGTGGCCGGTTGGGCACCAGACCAATGGGTGATCCTCCTTACCCCCATCTGACGGGGCCAGCTCAGAAGGCTTACTGGGGGCTCCCAGACTATGAGGCCCGCGTTTATGCTCGAGTAAAAGTGGCTATCTTGGATGCCTTCGATATCACCCCGGAGACATTTCAGCGATGGTTTTGGGGGAAGGTTTACCCACCGGGCGCCCGGCCCCGGGCCATGGCCCAGGAATTAAAAGACGCAGCTTGCCGATAGCTACAACCCGAGCGTCGAGCAGCGGCTGAGGTGACGGAACAGGTCATCCTCGAGCAATTCGTGCACATCCTCCCGACTCAGGGGAAGGTGTGGGTGTTACGGCACCAACCCCAAACTCTGAGCGCGGCTGTCACGCTTATGGAGGACTTTCTAGAGACAGAGGCCCCAATAGGACCGGCAGCCCACCCCCGCAAATTCTGGACCCGGCACTCAGAAACTTGAAAGGGGGCCCACCTCCAAAGCCGACGCACCACCCCGTGCCCGACGACCAGAGGGCGCTGGGACCGATTTTTCCCGACGCCCAGAGGTCCCACTGCACACCGCGTGCAGACGCTTGACCCGACCACTGGGCCCCAGCAAACCCCGTGGCCCCTTTGGTGCCCCTGCGCGGCTGGGGCCACAGAGGTAGGACCTTGCTTTCAGTGTGGCGAGTATGGTCATCTGCAATGGGACTGTACGGCAATGGACTGCAACTTTGGCAGGGTGTATGCCCGTCCGCCCTCCGTGGCCAAAGTGACGGCCCCCATGGAAGTCGCCGGGACCCACGTTATTGGTCTGATTGATTCGGGCTGTGGGCAGACTCTTGTCCACCAGACTCTCCTCCCGGATGCCGAATGGACCATTGTGGAGGTACGGATTCAGTGTATACACGGAGACGTGAAACCATACCCCACGGTTCAGGTCCCTATCACGGTGAACGGAGCAACTCAGTTAATGAACATGGCAGTGGCCCCATCCCTTGCCTATCCGGTTATTCTGGGCTGCAACTGGCCAGACTTCGTGGAGGTGCTCCGATCCCTACCCTCAGAAGAGGCATTCGAGGGAGCTCTACCTGAGGTGGAGACAGGCCCCGATGCGAGGGCCGACCCCAGCATTGCCCAGTTCTCAGACCAGGGCAGGACGGCCGGGAGACAGAGGGCCCCCCTTTGGACATTGCGGATTTTAGCCGAGATCAAAGGGAGGACCCTACGCTCCGGTTTGCCTATGAGCAGCTGGCACGGGTGGATGGGGAGGTCGTGGAGGCCCAGCGGGCTATCCAGTGGCCTAGGTTTGAACTCAATCACGATCAGCTCTACCGCGTTGATCGAGACCCTCAAACCCAAGAGGTCCGGACCCAACTCGTTCCCCGCATTCATCGGCGGGTTGTCCTGAAGCTGGCACATGACATCCCGGCTGCAGGCCATTTAGGACCGGAGAAAACCGCAGCTAGGATCCTGGCCAAGTTCTTCTGGCCCGGCATCCACCGTGAGGTGAATGATTACTGTGTGTCATGCCCGGACTGTCAACATGCTGTGCTGGCCGGGGTCCGGAAGGCCCCCCTGGTCCCCTTACCAATCATGGGCGTACCATTTGAGCGGGTAGCAATGGACCTGGTAGGGCCCTTTCCAAAAAGTAAGGTGGGCCATCAATATATCCTTGTCCTGATGGACTACGCCACCCACTTCCCTGAGGCTGTCCCCTTAAGAAGTATCACCGCCCACACTATCGCAGCAGAGCTCGTGAAGATCTTCGCTAGGGTGGGCCTCCCTTGGGAGATACTCACTGATCAAGGAACCAACTTCACCTCTAAGCTGTTCCGTCAGGTATGTGCCCTGCTGGGGATTAAGAAACTGCAGACCTTGGTCTACCATCCCCAGACTGACGGGTTGGTCGACTGTTTTAACCGGACCCTGAAGGGAATGTTGCGATGCTTCCCCACCCAGGACCTCCACTAGTGGGATCAATTGCTCCCCCCGCTACTACTGGCAATTCGAAAAGTTCCACAGGCTTCCATGAAGTTCTCCCCATTTGAGCTCCTCTATGGGCGACGACCCCGCGGGGTGTTGGACCTCTTGAGAGAAACTTGGGAACGCACCCCGTCCGCAACGCAGGGGCACTTACAATACGTCTTGCAGCTGCAGGGGCGGCTGGCACGGGCAGGCGAGCTCGCCTTTATAGGAGCCTGTTGCCTAGCAACACCAGACTCCCACTCTTTCTGTTTCCCGCCTTTTCCCTGGCACAAGGGAACAAGAACCTAACACAAAATGGAGGTTACCTTGTCCTTTTGTCAAATCAAGATGGCCTCCTAATACACAACCCTTAAATTCAACTTTTATACATGCATTTGTGTCAATAATTTGGCAAAGTTAAACAGGGTTTAAACTGAAACTAACATTTCCCCTCCTTGTCGGAGTTACACCCACCATTACCAGGTCTAACTTGCCGACACTTATGGATTTGCCAAATTATGGCCCACCTGATGGATAACTTGACGCAAAGTGAAAAATTTACAATGAACCCAAATGATAAGCACAGCTATGGTTAGAATTATACCCAGTTCAATTAAACCCACGATGACTAAGGGATGAGAAATCCATTTACAAGATTTAAGGATTCCCCAGGAAAGGAAAAGAAACGCTGCCACCACTATGAAAAAGTAGCCATTTTTTGTACTCTAGGCAAGATTTCGGTAATAGAGTCTACAGAATGGTGGATTGTGGCCTCGAATATCTGTCCTTGCTCTTTGAGCTGACTTAGTTTGGCTTCTAATTCTGGGTGCCTTAACAATTGACTTAATAGACTTAAATTCATTCCTAGATGGATTGGGTCCATATGTTTATACAATTGCTAGGACAAAGACAAATTTTGAGTTTCCCAAGCCCGAGAGTTGAACTTAACATTGCATCCAACTAACGTGAACACAAAGCATAAACACAAATTACCCTTTTTTGGATTATTAACATTATACAATTGATTTACAAGAAATGCAGGACATTTACTTCATATGCATATACATCTAGGCTTTACAACGACTTCAGAAGAGGTAACGTTTTGTGCTATGAAACCATAATGGCACCTTCCTTTTTAGCCAAGCATACATGAGGTCCCATATAAACCTTTGATGGACAAAGGTACCCTGCACGAGGATACCATTGGCACGAATTTATGATTATATGGTGGTATTCCTGGTTTGCATAAATTACCCAATGCGGGATATCCTGTGGAACCATGAGGGTGTGATTGATATACAATCCTAAAGGTACTATTGGCCAAATTTGCAGGATTTCCCCATCCTTGATGGTGAGTATGACATATTGTATCCCTTTTTCCTTTGCCTCATAAGAAAAGTGTAATACCTTCCAAAATTGATGATATCTCCATTCAAAAGTGCTAACTTTTCTCATAATGGCCTGTTTTACTTCTGGAGCAATAACTCCATTGAACTCTTCACGCATTATATTGTGCAATATAACTTGTAACCACATTTACCAATCTATCAAAGTCTAACTCCTGAGTGGTATACCAAGAATAGAGGATAGCTATTATGTCCAAATTTATTTGGGTTAAAGAATTTAACAAATTGGAGAAAGGCTCCTTTAATTTGGTTAATTTATGACCCAGATTTGTTGGTTTACTTGCCACTGAACCAGAGTTCAATAGTCCAGCTATTCCTACCCCCGCTCTGATTCCTCCCAGAATCGATGCCGTGTCTCGAGTAATTCTATGGTGTTTAGTGGATATGGTGTTAATCCACGCTTCCCACCCAGTGTCTAACAACGGCACAAATGGAGCACATGCCAGATATAAATTTATTACAGAGGGAGTAGTGACAATTAGTACGTTTTTTTATGGCAAACTGGGGATGCATGATGATAGTTTGATTGGCCTCTTCCCCGATAACGACAGGACCAATTAAACTAGAAATAGGAGATGGGAGAACCAAAACAAATTTAACTGCCATTAAACCATAGGGACCTATCACAGACCACTTGCCAGAATCTGCAATAGTTACGTTCACCCTAAACCTTTCTATACAACCATAACTATTTATAAGAAAACTTCGCTTATGTCTTATTTCTGTTGAGAATTTTGAAATAGAAATACTTCCTCCCACCCTACAAGCATTCCCCTTCATGAATGGAATATCACAATTAGGTACAGACGTGATTGTACATTTAGAACCAAGGAGGAAGGACTGTGCTGGTGTGTTAACTCTGTACATTACATTAGGCCTTTCTTGAATCCAGGAAGATGATACATTTCCAGACACCCACCCCATGGGTATGTGCTCAAGCATTTCTAACTTGACACATCCACAAATATGGGAACTATCAGGCATCCTAATTTTAGTACAATTTCCGAATAGAGGTTTTACTATTTTCCACTTACAGGAAAATTTTGGTTTCTCTATACACCCCAAAGGCGTAGCCTGATAATTACGGTAAGTTACGGAGACTAATGCCTGAAATTTGCCTGTGTTACCTGATCTTTCTTTTACCCACTTGAGTGCACAGTACAGTTCCTCCTTAACAATCAAAATGGAAATGGGTTCACTGTTCTCCAGGGGATCCGGGGTTGCCATTGGATCCTCTGTAGAATAATGACTACCCATTGTACAAAACAAACGATCGCCTCGACAAGGTCCATAAAGGCTTTTACCTTTACAAACATAATACAACCTATATACATAACAAATGCGGCAATAGTGCTCATGGTGATCCAAGAATAAAGAGAGAAGGTAATATTAGTACGTTTTAGAGGGGTTTGTTTCCCTTCCATTCTTTTAATTGGCTACTGTGAAACCATTTTAACTTAGTTCCATTCTTTACCGAAATTTGAACTTGGTATACAGAAGCACTAGCTCTGTTTGTTACGATCACTGGACCCACCCAACGGGGACTAAGGACGTGTCCTTTCTCTGAGTAATGTCGGAACATAACCTTGGTACCTATTTTCCATCCCACATTGTTAACATGGCCTAACCGAGTGGTTACTGTTTGGTTGTTGGCCTTCAGTTGGAGGGCTACCTGATATTGGAGGCTGCTAATCGTATCCAGCAATTGGCGCATGTAGAGATCTATTTGTACCCTAGGTTGATATTCATCTGGTGGAACTCCTCCCACCCACCAGAGTTCAGGTGTATACATAACTCTCCCAGTCAGCACCTCATGCGGTGAAAACCCATGTACGGTTCGGGTAGATCGCATGGCCATTAGGATATAAGGGAGTTTGCTATCCCAATCTCTTCCTTGCGCATCTATGAATTTTCTAAGAGCCGTCTTAATCGTTCTATTTGCCCTCTCAACTATACCAGAACTTTGTGGGTGAGCAGCTATGTGTAATCGCTGTTTGATGTTTAATGCGGCACATAGTGCTTTGGTGATCTCCCCCACAAAGTGTGGTCCCCTGTCAGAATCTATTTCAGATGGAATTCCAAAACGGGAGAAGGTTTGCTCCATCAGAATACGAGTAGTTGTCAGAGCCGTTGCATTTCGCGTAGGGTACACCTCCACCCATCGCGTAAATATATTGACCACCACTAAGCAATACAGATTGCCTTTTTTTGATCGAGGAAGTGGCCCTATAAAATCAATTTGAGACAATACCACGGTCCATCATCCAGGTGGTGATACATGGGATGTTTGATGGGCCGGGTATCGATATTGTTTTCTGCACACCGGAGGCATGACTTGATATGGTTAGCCACATCTTCCTTTATGTTCGGCCACCATGCCACTCTGGAAATTCTTTCCAAAGTTTTGGAAGCTGCATAGTGTCCTTGGCTATGAGCTAAGGTAATTAGCTCCTTCCGTAGACTAATTGGCATAATTAGCACAGGGAGTTCACAATCCCGTGGTTTTGCTAAAATTAACCCATTCTTATCTTTGAATATGGTGTACCCCTGATGTTTCTCTTTTGTCAGAAGGGCTTGAAGATCTCTATCCTGTTTTTGGAGGGTTAAGATGTCATTGTCTGCTGACAAGTCTGGGGACAGCATCTTGACAACAGCAGCTGCCATTGGAGTCTTATTCCATAAGTATTCCGACCCTAACCTAGCAGCTTGTTTTGCTAACTGATCAGCCTGACTGTTAAGCTTGGCCAGAACCGATCCCTCCTTTGTGTGAGCCTTTACCTTTAACAGGTATGTCTGGCCCTTCCTAGAAGAGGCTATCTGCCACGCATGATTTAAATAAGTTGCATACTTGACAAACTTTCCATCAGTGGTGTTCATTCCTCTTTTCTTCCATATAGGTAGCCAGCTGGTAAGTGCCTGAACAACCCAACTGGAGTCAGAACACAGGCATATGTTTTCACCTGGTACTTCCTCAGATATTATGGCTAGGACAGCGACCAACTCAGACCTGTGCTGAAGGCGGTCTTACTGTACCCTGTAAGATTTGCGATGACCCCCTCCTTGATTGCTGCATACCCTGCCACAGGATGCCCTTCGTGGTAGTACGCGCTTCCATCTACTGCCCAAATTGTTAACCCCTTTTTTTGTACCTCTTCCCAAGATGTCACTAAGAAGAACACAGATTGTAAATCTGATTCAAAGTCTGACAGCGGGCATTCGTGTTCATATCCTTCTGTGATAAGCGCATAGGGGAGAATTCCCATATGGGAAATCTTTTCAGTGCGAATATCTCGGTTGACTAAACTTAGGGTCCATCCCGCCAGCCTAGGTGATGATACTCTGCCCTCATTGATTCGCCCAGAGATGACATACTTTACTGGCGTGTGACATGTTCTAACCACAATGGGAGCTGTACCGGTTAGGTATTCCCAATGTGTCAGGGACCACACTAGAGCGAATACCTCACGTTCACAAGCAGAGAACCTTGCCTCAATCTCACTGAAGGTTTTGGAGCCGTAAGCCACCGGTCTTAGTTGGTCGGCTTGTTTCTGTAGCAGAACCGCTCCAATGCTTACTGGAGTAGTTGCAATTTGCAAATAAAATGGTAAGCCTTGTTTCGGGTAAGCTAATGCTGGTGCAGCCGCTAGAGCCTTTTTAAGACAGTTAAATGCATTCTGCTCTTCCATTTTCCACCTCCAAGGAGTACCCTTTTTAAGAAGTTGATACAAGGGTTTAGCAATACCCGCGTAATTCTCAATGAATTCTCGGGAAAACCCAGTCAATCCCAAAAACGACCGGAGTGCAGAAACGTGTTTTGGAATTGGCAATTTTGTGATGAGTTCCACCCTGTTCTTGTCTGGGGACTTCCCTTCTTGGCCTAAGGTCACACCCAAGTAGGACACAGTTTGTTTGACCAATTGGGCTTTCTCGGGGTTTACCTTCTTTTGGATTGCCTGAATGACTTTTTCTAGGGCTGATAGATTTTGTTCCCGGGATTCTGTGGCTATTAAGATATTGTCAACGTAACTTAAGACACGCTGGTGACATTCTAATGTCTGACACATGGCATGCACTCTTTGGTGACATATTGTAGGGCTGTTGTGGAGCCCTTGTGGAGTGCGTGTAAAAGTCAGTTGCTTCCCTTCGAAAGTGAAGGCGAATTTATGTTGATCGGCATCCCAGACTAGTATGCTGAAGAAAGCATTTGCTAAGTCCAGGACACTGAACCAATGAGCACCTCCATAGATTGCTGCCATTAATTCTTGGTATTTAGCCACTACCGGTGCCAGACGAGGTGTCACCCTATTTAATTCCCGGTAATCTATCATAAACCTCCATGTATGGCCATCCGCTTTTCTTACAGGCCATGCTGGGGAGTTACAGGAGCTATTTATGGCTCTTAGCACACCTTGATCCTATAGTGACTTGACTGCCTTCCTAATGCTGGGAATGGCTTCCTCTGGGAAACGATATTGTTTTAGTGATCGGGGATTTGGTCGTGGAATGCTGACCTCCCTCTCACCAAACCACAGTGAAGCTTGTGCTTGGCAAAAGCATTTGGGTATTTGAGCAGAATAGTTTCTACCTCGGGTTCTTGGGGCAGTAGACTGTACCCCTCAATTGCCTTTATGGCCGCCCCTCGATGAGAAGCAGGAACAATTGCTCCCGCTTGATCGGGACATCTTGTGGGTAACAACTGATAATTGGGCAGGTCAATGATCACCCATAATTGTTTGAGGAGATCATTACCCAAAATTCCAGTGCCCCCTAAGTGATTGATGCCAAATGAAGCTTTTATGGTTAAAGGTCCCACTAGGCAGATGACCGGCACAGTGAAAGGAATGGTGGTAGAATCCCCTCCTGCATACCCTTCCACAGTTTGTGAGAAGGCCAGAGGAATAGATTCCACCTTACTACTCCCATCCTTGCAAAGGATAGACACCGCTGCCCCAGTGTCCACTAAAGCTTCTTGCTTAAAGCTGCCAAACTCCCCTTGAATGGTTAAAAGAGTGACTGGCTGATGCCAGCAGTCATTATAAATTTTGGCAGCGCTGGGAGTGGCCAGGGAATTGGGCAAGCGTCATAAAAGATTGGGAGGCCCATCCCCCCGTGACTGCGTCGCTCGCTGCTGATGTTCCACGAGCCGCCTAGTTAGTTCTGGGGTGGGGAGCCCGTCTATGTCTTGCTTACGCTTGTAAGCCAATAGTTGTCCAGCCTACGGAAAGCTCTACGGTCATTTTCCAGCTGCCTCTGTATTTGATGTCTGGGCTGCCCCTTTCGCAAACTCTTATCTGCCGACCATTCATTCTGTTTAAATGACGATTGGCCCTTCTTTCCCACCTTTGGACTACCATTTTCCTCTGTCCTGATATTAGTGACAGCTGCTATTTTTTTTCCTTTGGGGTTAGAGAATGTGCCCCGCTGCAGTTCATAACCCTCCCTCAGTTTGTCCTCTATTTCCCGGACGGTAAGGGTATGGGGGTCGAAGGATCCCACCGCAATTCGAAGGGCTGGTGTTAACCCCTGAACCACAGAATCCTTGAACTCATTTGTGTCCCAACCATTACCACCCGCTAATAGATACAAAAGCTTTTTCCTCCCTAGGTAGCGTTCTGGTCGCTCTTCTGTTCTTTGTCGATCCGAATAGAATCGACCTATAATGCTACTCCTAGGATAGAAAAACGGATACAGTCTCATGTATATCTGTATGGGAGTCTGTACACTAGCTGCCTGGATTTCCACTGGGAGGCCTAAATACTCTTCTGGCTGAATACACTCCCTTACTAAAGCAGCCACATCTCCAACTACTAAATTAGGAATGACTGCCACTCTTGCCATCCAATCTATTGCGGTTTCCCTTGTTAGGGGGCCCAGTGACTGTCCCAAAGCATGCACCTGATCAGGGGAAAACACCTTACTTTCTTGCCTTGTCTCTCCGCCTTGGTTGTTATTACCATCCCGAGTCACCACTATTGTAGTGATCGGAGCCAAGGGGGGCTGATGTTTCCCATTTCATCAGGGGCTGATGGTATAATCTCCCCTTTTATAAGATGTCTAACCTGATTAGGCTCGGGCATACACTCGGGACTACCACGGCTCTCCTCCTCACTCTCACTCTCCGTGGAGCTGAATTTCGGAGGGAGAGGATCTGCCTGGAGGGCCCTAATGGTTCCCTTTGAGCGAGCCAATCGAGCTCTTAAGCGTGCTTCTCATCTTTGACAGCTTGAGTGACTAGCTGCTTCGCTCATGCTTTCCTGCGTGGTTTTAATCAACTTCCGCAAAGCTGCTTGCGTCTCCTCAAGCTGTATAGTGAGAGTCATAACTTTTTGTTCCTTATTAGAGAGGTGCTCGGTCAGATCTTGAATTTGACCAATCAACCTCCCTACTTGTGTCACTCCCGCAGAAGCTTGATCGTTTAGCGTCTCTATCCTGTGATCCCTCTGAGCCTCTGGAGGTGCTTGCCAGCTGGAGCCCAGGAAGCAAAATTGCTGTGCCACATGCATGGATTCTATAGGAATAGGAGCAATCCCCTGGCCCTGCAGCATCACTACCAGTTCGAACGGGACAGACACACCCAGTGATAGCCTCCTGGGTAGTGAAAGGTGCAGGGTTGCCCTGGTTTCCTACACTGTTTGGGGAACAACCATGCCCCTACATATCATCATTGTCATTGGAACTCAGACACCTCCGTTACTCGGAGATGAACTGCAGCTGTCTCTGATCACACCAGCAGGCAAGAATATCACACGATTCCTCATAAACTGAGAACCGCTGAACTGGACTTTAGCTGGACATGACTTGATTCAGCAAGGTCCCCCAGACTGGGTATCAGAGGGGTAGCCGTGTTAGTCTGAATCTGTAAAAAGCAACAGAGGGTCCTGTGGCACCTTTGAGACTAACAGAAGTATTGGAGCGTAAGCTTTCGTGGGTGAATGCCCACTTCATCAGATGAAAGTAATGGAAATTTCCAGAGGCAGGTATAAGTCAGTGAGGAGATAACGAGGTTAGTTCAATCAGGGAGGGTGAGGTGCTCTGCTAGCAGTTGAGGTGTGAACACCAAGGGAGGAGAAACTGCTTCTGTAGTTGGATAGCCATTCACAGTCTTTGTTTAATCCTGATCTGAGGGTGTCAAATTTGCAAATGAACTGGAGCTCAGCAGTTTCTCTTTGGAGTCTGGTCCTGAAGTTTTTTTGCTGTAAGATGGCTACCTTTACATCTGCTATTGTATGGCCAGGGAGGTTGAAGTGTTCTCCTACAGGTTTTTGTATATTGCCATTCCTGATATCTGACTTGTGTCCATTTATCCTCTTGCGTAGTGACTGTCCAGTTTGGCCAATGTACATAGCAGAGGGGCATTGCTGGCACATGATGGCATATATAACATTGGTGGACGTGCAGGTGAATGAGCCGGTGATGTTGTAGCTGATCTGGTTAGGTCCTGTGATGGTGTTGCTGGTGTAGATATGTGGGCAGAGTTGGCATCGAGGTTTGTTGCATGGGTTGGTTCCTGAGTTAGAGTTGTTATGGTGCGGTGCGTGGTTGCTGGTGAGAATATGCTTAAGGTTGGCGGGTTGTCTGTGGGCGAGGACTGGCCTGCCTCCCAAGGTCTGTGAAAGTGAGGGATCATTGTCCAGGATGGGTTGTAGATCACTGATGATGCGTTGGAGAGGTTTAAGCTGAGGACTGTAGGTGATGGCCAGTGGAGTTCTGTTGGTTTCTTTTTTGGGCCTGTCTTGTAGCAGGAGGCTTCTAGGTACACGTCTGGCTCTGTTTATTTGTTTCTTTATTTCCTTGTGTGGGTATCGTAGTTTAGAGAATGCTTGGTGAAGATCTTGTAGGTGTTGGTCTCTGTCTGAGGGATTGGAGCAGATGCACTTGTACCTCAGCGCTTGGCTGTAGACGATGGATCGTGTGATGTGTCCGGGGTGGAAGCTGGAGGCATGAAGGTAGGCGTAGCGGTCGGTGGGTTTTTGGTATAGGGTGGTGTTAATGTGGCCATCACTTATTTGTACTGTGGTGTCTAGGAAGTGGACCTCCCGTGTAGATTGGTCCAGGCTGAGGTTGATGGTGGGGTGGAAGCTGTTGAAATCATGGTGGAATTCTCCCAGGGTCTCCTTCCCATGGGTCCAGATGATGAAGATGTCATCAATGTAGCGTAGGTAGAGAAGGGGCGTGAGTGGACGAGAGCTGAGGAAGCGTTGTTCCAGGTCAGCCATAAAAATGTTGGCATATTGTGGGGCCATGCGGGTGCCCATGGCGGTGCCACTGGTCTGGAGGTATATATTGTCACCAAATTTGAAATAATTGTGCATGAGGATGAAGTCACAGAGCTCAGCAACAAGTTGTGCTGTCTCAGACTGGGTAGTTCCATTAAAGGACACACATTGTGACAAGCTCATGCCAGCAATTTGGTTTAAATTCTATAGGCATAATGCCATTTCGGAGGGATTTCATGAGCCCAGTTTGTACAGAGTGGAATTGGGCCAACAACAAAAAACAGTTTTAAATTTCAACCCTCTGATCACAAACCTTGCTCCTCTCCAAGACAGTGATATTATATAATATGTATTTTCAAAGTTAAAAACAGGGAGCATACCTCGTCTTGCAATCCAGCAGCCATTCAAGAGAGTTTCTGTTGAAAAAGATAGTCTCCAAAATACCTGAGGTTTTTATAGCATCCTAACCCTTTGTTTCAAACTGACTTCAAAATAGTAGCTAGCAGGTTGATTTGATCGCTACAACTCTGAAATAATAGATACTTAAGGATTTTAGGCCCCCTCCCTAACATTCCCTTTTGTGATCTGGGGTGGGGGAATTAAGCTGTCTGCACAACTGAGCTGCTTTTGGCTACATTTTTTTTCTTTTAGTTAAAATACATTTTTCTGTAGGGCCTTCTTACAGTATTAAACAGTAAATCACCAATCCTTAATGTAACTGTACCCATTTCCCTTTGCAGATATCAATAAATGTCTTTGGGGCTTGTTTTTTTAAACATGTTTCTTTCATGCTTAAAGTTTGGGGTGGGAGTTTGAAATAAAATGGCTGTATCACAACCATAATAAGCAGCCATAGCTTTTAAATGTTTGATTGTCTTTAGAGCAAATGCCTGCAGCTGTTTTCTGCACACCCTGCAGTGGAGGAATCTGCCCCCAGCTGGATCCAGGCCTTCTGGTGCCCTGTTACACTGCTCTGGTCCTTTTAATGACATAATGGGGTTGAAATTCCCATTCTCCATGTATTAAATGTGTCCAGCCTTTCTGGGTGTGGAGGGGACATTGAGCAATTGCCTGGCTGTAACCAGTGCACCAGCCCAGGAAGATCTGCCTGAGTCTGCAGGCAGCGCTGTTGGCTGCTCACACTCAGCACAGTGGGGCTGGGATGCTGACACTAAAGCCTGATGGATGACAATTAAATTGTCACCATTTGCAGTTATCTCTCCACTGATCATTTTAGCAGAAACATTCAGGTAATGCACTTCTCCCTCATAGCTGGATGCAAGGGCAGATCCTGGGAAGGGGGGCGGTGGAGCAAGGGCAGATATTGGGGCAAAAGTTGCTGGGATAAGAAACAGTGAACTCAGGCCTCTCCCTCCAAATATAGAGTAACCTCTGATCATGCTAAAACAGGGAGGTGAGAGGATACATTCTCCCTCCCTTCCCCCAAGTACCAAATGCTCCCTGGTCCTGGTAATTCTTTCACCCCATGGGTGTGTTACACTTTCTCCAGTGCAGACATTTACTCTCCCTCCCTCCTCCCTCCCCATCTGTGTGCAAATATCTTCCCAATGCCTGCTGAAATGGGGGAGCTCTGCTGCATTTCCCACCCTACCACCGCTCCACATTGCTCTGCTTTGCTGTGTCCCTGCTGCAGCCCATGCAGCTCCGTAGCTGCAGGCTGAGCCATCACTTCCCATGGGCCCTCCAAGCACAGTCACGTCCCAGGGGTGAGGGAGGGAATCCCAGCCTCCCATTGGCTTCATTCCAAATGTCACCCCTGCCAGTCTCGAGTTTATCCACCACATTTTGGGGAAACATTCTTATATGAACTTTATCCCATCCCATTGGCCCACACACTGACCTTTCTCACTCCAGTTCAGATCGCAGAGTCTCTAGGGGGAGAAAAGAGGGAAGAGAAGGTTATTCACCCTGTGGGTGCTCCACTTTAGGGGTCCGTGTGCCCCTACACTCGTAGTTGGAGACTTTTGGTAGCAGTGCCTGGTTGGGTCACACAAGCGTGGTCCCTGCCTCGCGCTGCTACAGGCAGTTAACTGACACTGTGCGACCAACCTCCTCTCTGTTCCTGCCCTACTGCAGAGACTAATAAGGAAACTCTAAAGTAGAGGGGAGGTGGGAGGATAGTGGAGCACCCACAGGGACACACATCTCGAAGAACCTCAGTGACTGCACAAGGTGAGTAACCGTCTCTTCTTCTAGTGCTGTCCCTTTGGGTGCCCCACTTTAGGTGACTTCAAAGCAGTGCCCTCTGATGGAAGGAGGGGGCTTCAGAGTTGAAGTTGTGACCTCCGATACTAGAGTGTCTGAAGGAGGTATCAGATGTTGCCCATTGCTCTAAGGTGTAATGCTGTGTAAGGGTGTGACCTGTGTTGGTCGGCCCACCGAGCTGCTAGGGGGCGGTGGGGAGCTACAGCCTCACTGGCCGGCCTGCGTCACGCTGTCTGTCACTAAGGAATTAGCGGAGGGAGGGGCAAGGGTCTATAGCACGTCCCTCAGGCAGGGGAGCGCCGGCAAGAGTCTATAGCGCACCCCTCAGGCAGGGGAGTGCTGGCAAGAGTCTTTAGCGCTATCGGGATTCTGCTACCCGAGGCAGGTTGGCCGGGGTAGGGGAACACAGGCCCACCCAACTCCACTGTGTTCCAGCCCAGGGCCCTGACAGTGGTGGGGTGAGGGTCCCACCACTGGGTCAGCAGGGTCCTTCCACAACACGCTGACCAAATAGACTCACTGCACTGTGCAGTTCTGTCCCTGGGCTCCTTCCTACCCAGTCCCTCGAGCGAGTCCCTCCGGTCCTTCCAGCTCGTCCGGGTACTCAGCTGCTGGCAGCTCCAGCTCCCCCTCTGCCTCAGGCTCCTCCAGTTCCTCCAGTTCCGGTTTCTCCTGGTCCAGGGCCTCCCCGGCGCGGCAGCAGGGTCTGAAGGGAACAGCCAGCGGTCTGCGTCTGCCTCCCTCCCTGGTGCTCCCTTGACTGGGCTAAGGGCCCCACCCTTTTTACTTCCTGTTCCACCCCTCCCCTTCCGGGGGGTGGAGTAAGCTTGATCTGGCCCCGCCCCCTCAGGCTGAGAGAGTGGCTCTTTACCCTCAGGTTCGGAGGGAAGCCACCCTGGCTCCCTACATACCCCACCCCTCAAATCCAGCTCCCGACCCCCGGAGCGGCATCCTCACCCTCCCCAAGGTGGGATAGAAAGTCCGCATTGGCGTTGTCCTGCCCCGCCCAATGGTGAATTGTGAAGGCTTAGGACTGCAGAGTGAGATACCACTGCGAAAGCTGGGCATTAGTGTCCTTCATCTTATTAAGCCACTTCAGCGGTTCATGGTCCATAACTAGTATAAAGTGGGCCCCAAGGAGGTAGTAGCGGAGGGCGTTGACTGCCCATATAACCGCTAGGGCCTCTTTCTCAATGATGGAGTAGTTCCGTTCCCTGGGGAACAGCTTCCAACTGAAGTAAACAATAGGGTGTTCCTCCTGTCCACCTCCTGTGAGAGGACTGCCCCAAGCCCTACGCCAGAGGCATCGGTCTGAATGATGAAGGTACGCCGAAAGTCTGGGCTGGCTTGCTACACAGTCACTCTTTGACAGTTTGAAAGGCCTTCTCGCAGTTGTTGGACCAGCACACTCGGCGGGGGCTATCTTTGATCAGAAGCTCCGTCAGGGGGGCAGTAATGGTTGCGAAGTGGGGTACGAACCACCGGTAATAGCCAGCTAAGCCCAAGAATTGGTGCACCTGCCTCTTCGTGGTCAGTGCCTGATATTCCTGGAGTGCTTGGACCTTCCCAATGAGGGGGGGTACCTGTCCCCAGCCCAAGGTGTACCCCAGGTAAGTGGTTTCCTCCCACCCGATTCGGCATTTTGTTTTGGATTGGCCGTGAGCCCGGCGGCGTGGAGGTCCCGGAGGATGGCTGCTATTTGGTTGAGATGTTCCTCCCAGTCGCTTCCATAGGTGACCACATTGTCCAGGTAGCCCGTGGTGTTAGTTTCAGTTTAAACCCTGTTTAACTTTGTTCTCAATGGGGAGACAATGTTCCGGTAACAGTTGAATATTGGAAGGAAATCAATAGAGACGGTCCATGTTATCATATTGTTATTCCCTAGTATACTCCACTCTGTTTATGTGTATTAAGGGGCACTGCACAAATACTGATGACTCTTCACATTTCTTTTTCAAGTGCTGGCCATGTATCTCACAAAGAAGGTCATATGTAAATAACCCAGCCCCAGATTTTGTATTTACTGTGCACACATTTCCTACTAAACTGTCTGAAGTATCTGTTTCAATTGCTCAGAGGCCTGATTTCTTCTTTCAGAGAAACTGGGGCTTCCTGCATGTCCACTGTAACCATGATGTGGGGGCTTCCTCCCTTGGCCCTTTCTCTGCAGAGATGGAAGACCTCAGCTCAGTGCCTCTCTTGGGTCTCTAACCACTCTTCCGGGATCCCCACAAAGCTAGAGCTAATCCCTGTAACTACAGGGTTCTGGTTCTTAATCATATTCTCTTCTTTGTTTTTCTGGGATGAATTCTGGGTTGTAAGTGGAATGGACTGTGTTCTGGTGAGTTATCCTCCCTCCTGTCTAGCCTATTTCTGGGTCAGAAGGCTATCTGTGAACTGTGTCTGTTTACTTACAGACTTAGGATAGATGCCTGTAATAGTGTGTGAGGGAAGGCATCTCTGCTTTTCTAAGCCAAGTCCCTATTTGTGTACTGCAAGACTTTATCAGAGAGGAACCATTGGATTCACTAGCTTCCCTCACTTCACTACAAGGGAACGACTGTCATTGGGTATCTCTAATAGGGTATGTCCTGCTGTGCTCACTAGTCTTGTGACTTCTCCATATCAGGGACCAGCTCATTTTGTTAATAATTCACATTGGACTAGAGCTGGGTGAAGGCTGAAACTCACCAGCATCTTTCTTGTTTAGCCAATCCCTTTTCAAAGTCGTCATCTTCTGAAGAATCGATGCTTGACTTATCACCATTTCCCCATGATGGTTGAAGACGTCTCAGGGATGGACGCTTGAACAAGTTCAGAGTGGAGACAGAAGTTTGAGAACAGCCTGCTATTTCTGAAGGATGTGAACTTTCTGAAACCGCAAAGTCAATTGTTGATGACTCCTTTTGTTGTGTTTCGTTTTCTTCAACCTCTTTTGCCAAGTTCAAATGTAGCAATAGATTTTGTTTTTCGAGTTGTCGAGCAATATCAAGGAGCCCTTCCTTTACCTTTGGTATTTCCCTTGAGGTAAGAAGAATCCGATACCATGGGTCAACAAGCAACAAGCAAGGAAATGAATATTGTCAAAAAGTTTCTCTTTGCGTTTCTGCAATTTGTCCACCATTTTCTTGCAAGAATTTTGACAGTTTTCACCATTCCTTCATTAAAACTCCCGGGGTTACATCGACAGCTTGAAAAGTCATGGTTGTTTGGTTTGGCTTTGCCAAGAGGGCTCGCAGGTTCTTCACTTCGTCCCATTCAGTTTTTGTTAACTTGAGTTCTCTTGTTCCAGCAGCAGCCACTTGTTCACAGTAAGATTGAAAAACGAGAAGCCGATCAACCATCACAAATGATCCCCAGCGAGTCACAGTATCCAATGATTGAGTTACCCCATGTAGATCAAGCAGAACACTTCGAATACTTGGGGTTTGTAGTTTGACAACGACTTGTCAAATTTTTGCCAAAAATTTCTTTGCATATTCTTTGTTCAGTCCATCCCAGATTGCCAACTGAAGAGTGTGAATACCACACCTCATCAGTTGGACTTTTGAGTCGTCCTCATGAAGCCATGTTGGAAGTATGAGGCTATGGTCATTAACCCATTGCGCAGCAGCATCCATGTTGAGTTTGATTTCATTCCTTTAGTTCCTTCATCAGGCAAAATAGCTTCAGTTCTGTCCACATCCCTGTTCTCAGAGGTAGAAATGGTTTCATTGTCATCGCTGAAATTTTTGACGGCACACATCATGTTTGCTGCATTGTCAACGCAGATGCTCAGCACTTGCATTTCACTGATCCCAAATTTTTCTAAAATAGCTTTTACTTGACTTTTCACTTACTAAGAATTGTGATGCCCTTCAGTGTCGATTTAGGTCCAAGGTTTTTACCACAGCTTTATCTTTTCCTTCTTCATAGTACTGAGCAGGGGCGGCTCCAGGCACCAGAGCAGCAAGCGCATGCCTGGGGTGGCAAGCCGCGGGGGGCAGCCTGCCGGTCCCTGTGAGTCAGGCTGCCTTCCAGTCCCGTGGATTCAGTGGCAATTTGGCAGCGGGTACGCCAAAGCCGCGGGACCGGCAGACCTCCCGCAGAAAAACCGCCTGACTGCTGTGCTTGGGTCGGCAAAACACATAGAGCCGCCCTGGTACTGAGCATTGATTGCAAGGAAATTTCTGTTTCCATGGGTTACCATATCCATTTTCAGGTAGCACAATTTTTGATCCAAAGTGTTCTTGAGCTCTTCGCGATCAGACTCAGCTGTGCTGTGCTGACAACTAAATGACGAACCGCATCGTGCCCAGTCGAAACGCCAAGCCGCTGACCCATTTCACCTGCAATTTTTTGGAATCCTTTGTTCTTTAGCCTGAAGGTAGTGAGCGGTGTTGCACTCAAGCAAACCATTTCCATCAGCCGTTCATGGAAAGTATTGGCATCCATAGTGACTGTAATCTTTGAGGACTTCAAATATGAGTAAACTTTTGTTTGCGCAATTTTGGGTTTCTTTTCAGATGAAGCTCCACACAAAAAATTTTTCTCCAGGAGTTTTCAAAGAGCCGGATGAATGTCGTTTAGCCGTGTCAGCTTTCTGTTTTGCCTCCTGGTCCTTTTTTGTAACCAGAGCCGCATAGTTTTACATGTTGCCAAAGGTTGAAAGTTTTCACGGCACTTGCTTCACTTATCTTGAAGCTACATGGTTTGAGCTCACCATTCACTTCATATACGTCAAACCCAAGGACAAAACAAAAGACTGGTAAAAAAACAACTACGCAAACACAACTCAAATTCCTCAGCAGCCACTGCCCTGAGAAAACTGAGTGAAAACACACACATTCGCTCTAGGGGTTGTGAATAAAAAACCAAGGCGGGCTGGAAACCACATCAAAAATACAAAAGCTTTGGCAGGTTGAAAGTTTTCACGGCACTTGCTTCACTTATCTTGAAGCTAGATTGTTTGAGCTCACCATTCACTTCCTTTTCCATCTTGCACGTTGCCGATTTCTTATTTGCTTTTCCCAAAAGCCCAAATTTGGGCTTGTCAAATTCAAAAGTAAAGATGTCATTGAAATCCTTTTCCGTAAATCAGCTATCAATCATGGGGGGGGGGCATTTGATTTTTTTGTCGAAGCCATGGCCAAATCTTCTTGTGCTGCTACCACATCCAAATGTTTCTTGTTATGATCTTCGAAAAGCAATGAACAAAAGCATTACTTTTTTTATAATGTACCTGCTTCTGATATCTTAACCACTTAAGGTACTTCGAATTTATTTTGGATTTTCTGGACAAAAATTATCACATTTTCTTTTTACACAAAATTATTATTAAAGTATATTTTAATATTTTAATGTGTTTCTTGCAGTTTTAATGAAGTAGTATTTTTAATTAACATAATTGATATTAATTAAAAACTTGGAAAATATTTCGAATATTTTTACCGCAAAATTTCATAAGAAAAACTAACATGCAATTTATAAATAAAAATTTATCTCAAAAACGCTTTAATATAGATATAGCAATGTAATTTGGTATGTGCCGTAGCGTTTCCGAAAATTTGCTCTCTTTACTAAAAGGACTGTGCTTGCAATTTGACTCGGCTTTCCCGTTAAAGTTTATTTCCAACGTTCTATCATACAACATCATTCAAATAAAATTATTTAAACTACAGGCGTCATGAACTGGGGGGACTGGGCCAATATTTTAAATCTTCGACTATTTAACAGATACGACCCTGGAATATGATTTAATGCTAAAACATACATTGAAATGTTAAGTATCAGAGGGGTAGCCGTGTTAGTCTGGATCTGTAAAAGCAGCAAAGAGTCCTGTGGCACCTTATAGACTAACAGACGTATTGGAGCATGAGCTTTCATGCTCCAATCCGTCTGTTAGTCTGTAAGGTGCCACAGGACTCTTTGCTGCTATTAAAATTTATTTTGTATAATTAACTGTTTCCGAGAAAACTGTTTAAAAATTTTAATCTGCTTAGATGCTTAGAATGATACAAACAATTTTAATTACTTTTTTTCAACTTTGGAACCATAAATTTTCAACGTAATCATAAATAATAACCAATAATTATTAACCTATTATGGAATATAATATTACCGCTCGTAGCCAAGGGCAGTCGACGTTGTCTTTCTTGAAATATGAAATAAAAATGACCAACCGCCAGTTTGGGATGCCTATGGTTTAAATAATTTTGGATAATGTAATATGGTAGCACATACTAACACTAAGACACAGACATAATTTCATTACTTTATATTAAAACGTTTTGAGATATTAATCAGAAATTAACTTTTCATCACCTCCTTGAAGGGACTATAGCGCCCTTAGAAAGAATTTTAGGACACGTGTTCACATAAACATTTTTTCTTAAAATGACCTAAGGATTCACCCCCCCCCCCCCCAAAGTTGTGTTGGACATTTTCCAATCACTCTGGATATATCACAAAAATCACTCCTAATTTATGCAAAAATGTTTACTGTATGTTTATATGCCTGCTGCATGCGACTTTTTCAGTAAATTTAAAATTACAAACACTGCTACCAAAAGGCCATTGAACAGATGACATATAAAATAAGTCCACCAGAGTGATATGGGAGCATGTACAAATGAACAATTGTACCGGTAACGGGAGCCCGTGTGAGACATGAGCTTAAGTGGTTAATATTTCTTGCGATATCTTAATATATCAATAAACAAAGAAAAATTTTGTTGCAATATACCTGTTTGTGATATCTTAACTGTTGTGTCTTGCGTCACACTTTGTAACATGTTTTGTAACATGTTCCTTCCCCCCAATCAGGCACGTGCAGCTCTCCTGACAATGCTGTAGTCAGAGCTACCGGGACACCTCCACCAGAACCGCCAAAGAACCTGAAATCTACTTTGAGACCTTTAACAATGCAAAACAGCACAAGAGTGCAGATGAAGCATCAGGGCAGTCCAAACCTGAGTCCGAACTGAGAAAACTGAGTGAAAATACACACATTCGCTCTAGGGGTTATGAATAAAAAAACAAGGAGGGCTGGAAACCACATCAAAAATACAAAAGCTTTGGCAGGTGACTTTTTGAAAAATACTTCAATTTTTCCAAAGGGTGACTCTGAGCAGGCATGATTAGTCGTGGAAAGGGGCCTGGGTAAAAGGGGCACCCTGAAGGGTACACATCAGCTCAGGTGTAAACAAAAGGTCGGACAGCGCTTGGTGGACAAACAAAAAGTTCCAGACCAGGGTCGCTGTAAAAATTTTAAAAAGGGCTAAAGAGGTAATGAGGGGGGGGAAAAAACAAAAAGCGATGCCCCCTACTGGAGGTTCTCAAACTGGCTTGTCTGAAAATGGGGAGGCGGAATCAGACGCTCATGCACAGTCTGGTTTAGAAAATTCCCGAGAGGGCTCTCTAGATGGGGCCCCATCTATTCCCGATGACCCTCATGGAGGCGCCTCAGAGTCTGACTCTCAAATAGCATCTGATGTAGAAGATGCTGCTGATGGTCCCATAGAGGAACCCCCAAGTAACCCTGAAAATGCAGAGGTGTATATGGAGAGAGTGAGAAGTTGGCAACGTGAATTACCTAGAGGTGTGGGAGGGGGGGCAGTGTATTGTGAGGAATTTCATTTTGTCAATCTTGAGCAAATAAATTCAGCTCAGCAGGTTGTTGACGCCATGACGTTAATGGTAGGGTAGGCCCTGATGATTTTCAGTTACATTTAGAGAGCCGTAATTTAACTAACCCTTTGTTTTCGGTCAGAAGAACTAGGGATGAGCTGTCTGCTGAGGATTTCTTAAATTAGACGTCAAAGCTGCTACAGAGCAATAGAGAGTTGCATGTCGATGGGACATTGACAGTTGTAAAAAACAAGATTGGGGGCGCTCATAGAGTTTTAAATTCTATCCTCAATAGTCAAATCATCCATAAAAAGAGACAATGTTTAGTAGACCTGACTTAAACGGGTACCAGTCTGTGTTTTGCGGGTGGGCTCTTGGCCGTCATGTCCGACCATAAACCTACGGATGTGGAATAGTTAGCGGGGGCGAGAAAGTTGCATGAGAAACTGGGGTGGTCAGATAAAAAAAAGATTATGCTCAGTGACGTAGCAACATTTGAACAGCATTTAGGAACCAATATACAGGTGGTGCTGTATGCGGCGAAAGGCGGATGGCGCTTTTTTAAAATGGGGGGGGCCCAGGGTACCCCAAGACTTATTTCATCCTGTTGCACGATGAGCATTACATCCTAGTGGCTTTTAAAAGAAGATTCCTTGAGAAATTTGTCCGTAGAATAGATCAGCAATGTATTTCACATTTTCAGAAATCTCACAAACCCCCCTCTTCCAAACCACAAGCAGACAATACTAATGTCTTTTGAAGCGTGATGTCTTGTGAAATTTGTCCATAGCACAGATCAGGAATGAATCTCTCATGTTTCCTTTTCTCAGTAACCGATCTCTACCAACTAACCAGTAGTGCATCCTCTTGGCGTTTAAAGAAAGATTCCTTGAGAAATTGTCACTAGCACAACTCCGGAATACCTCTTTCATTTTTCGTCTTTCTCACGAGCCAATCTCAACCATATCTCCAGCAATTGATCCTAATGGCTTTTAAAGGAAGATTCCTTGAGAAATTTCTCCGAACATGGATCAGCAATGTATGTCACATTCTCCGAATTCTCACAAAGCCGTCCATCCAAAACCACAAGGAGACAATACTAATGTCTTTTTAAGCATGATGCCTTGTGAAATTTGTCCACATCACAGATCAGGAATGAATCTCTCATGTTTCCTTTTCTCACTAACCGATCTCTATCAACTAACCAGTAGTGAATCCTCTTGGCGGTTAAAGAAAGATTCCTGGAGTAATTCCTCACTAGCACAGCTCAGGAAGGAGTTTCACATGTCTTGTTTTTCTCACTAAGAGAACTCTTCCAAACATTTGGAAATGCATCGCAATGGCTTTCAAAGCATGCTTCCATGAGAAATTTCTCACTCTCACAGATCAGGAATATAATTCTCATTTTCCATATTTCGCAGGAACCGATCTCTTTCAAACCACTAGCGGAGCATCCGAATGGCTTTCAGTCAAATAATTCCAGATAAATTCTTCCCTAGCTCAGTTTAGCAATGGAGGTCTCATTTTCAGTATTCTCACAAACCCATCTCTTTCAAACCACTAACAGAGAATCCTAATTTTGAATCATGCTTCTATGCAAATTTGTCACTAGCACAATTCACGAAGGATTTTTCACATTTTTTCATGTTTCTCACAAATTACATCCCTAGAACAGAGGAGGAATAAACATCTGATTTTCATGTAGCTCACGAACCGATCTCTTCCACATGAGAATTATAGCATCCTAATCGCTCTGGAAGCAGTATTCCTTAAGAAATGTGTCACTAGCACAGCTCAGGAAGGATTTTCACTTTTTTTGTATTTCTCACTAACCGATCTCTAGCAAACCATTAGCAGAGCATCCCACTGGCTTTTAAACAAAGATTCCTTAAGAAATTTGTCCGTAGCATAGATCAGCAATGTGTTTCACATTCTCAGAATTCTCACAAACCCCTCTCTTGCAAACCACAAGCAGACAATACTAATGTGTTTTGAAGTATGATGCCTTGTGAAATTTGTCCCGAGCACAGATCTGGAATTCATCTCTCATGTGTCCTTTTCTCAGTAACTGATTTGTACCAACTGACCACTAGTGCATCCTCCTGGCGTTTAAAGAAAGATTCCTTGAGAAATTTGTAACTAGCACAACTCAGGAATAAATTTTTCACTTTTCGTCTTTCTCACGAACCAATCTCAACCATATCTACAGCAGTTCATCCTAGTGGCTTCTAAACGAAGATGCCTTGAGAAATGTGTCCGTAGCATAGCTCAGCAATGTAGTTCACATTCTCAGAATTCGCACAAACCCCTCTCTTGCAAACCACAAGCAGACAATAAGAATGTCTTTTGAAGCGTGATGTCTTGTGAAATTTTTCCATAGCACAGCTCAGGATTGAATCTCTCATGTTTCCTTTTCTCACGAACCGATCTCTACCGACTGACCAGTAGGACATCCTAGTGATCCTTGCCTATGATGAGAAAAATGCTGAGTACTGTCTTCCTTTAAGCTCCTCGAGTTTAAGTATTGAGTTTCCAGTTACAGAACTAGGTTAAGTGACCAAGTCTTACTGCAGCCTGACCATTAATACTAGACTTCAGAAGGACAGGACACAGAGCGACCTCAGTTCCTGTTTTCCCACTTCCCAGGAAATATGGAATCTTGAGCATGTGGCTCCCAAAGATCTAGGGTTTGGAAGGAAAGTTGATGAAAGAAAAGCCGTATTCCTACTAACTGGACATACGACTATGAGAACGAATATTCATGGCCATCCTACCTCCCAGAAGCTGGGACTGGGCAACAGGGGATGGATCACTTGACAATTACCTGTTCTGTTCATTTCCTCCTGGGCATGTGGCATTGACCACTGTCGGAAGACAAAATGCTGGGCTAGACGGTCCCAGTATGGCCGTTCTTATGGTCTTAGAGTCCAGTACTGATAACTCAGGGATCTTTAAATTAAAGTATGGAGCTGCTTCCAGTCCAGTTTTAAGTACCAAGAGTTCCAACTCTATTCTAGCAGCCACACCCTCACTGGTACCAAGCGGACGTCTAATGATACTATTGGCCTTATTTGTAATCAGCCAAGGATGTGGACTTGAAGCTGTCATGCTTCCAGGAAACCAACAGCCACTGCTAATTTCCAGAGTGAGGTCAATGCAGGTGTCTAGAGAGGTAGATGTTTCCAACAACACACTCCAGTTATACCAGTAAAGCTAGGTCTTTAGGATGTCAAATCAGCTATTAATGGCAACACTTAATTTCTCTCCGCACCCCACCTTAACATGTTCTCTGACCTTCCTGCAGAAAGACCCAGGCTATTTACCTTTAGGAATTATCCCAAACTGTCTGCTGCTTAAATTAAGCCCTACATCTCCCAGTAAATCTGTGGGATCCATGTTTTACCAAGGGGAATGCAATAGGTAGCGGTATATATCTGTTCATCGGCAGACGTTTGCTGAGGAGGCTGGAGATCACTGCCTCTAGGTGATGGTGAGCTAGTAATGACGCTGTCTCCACCAGGAACTGCCTCAATATGCCCTCCTCACTAGTAGGCATGTGGATATATAATACCCAGGATATCTGGCACCTGGAAGGAACAAAACCAGAAAGAAATCTCCCTTTTTCTTTCGCTCCAGAAATCAAACCATTTAGCCATTTGCTGCTTTTTTAGAAATTCCTCACTTCAAGACACTAATGTTCAAATATGTCTGCGTAAATTTAACCCACAAAAATTGCCCACACTTGGTTGTAAAAATTAACACTGACAAACTCATCTACATACCAGGTAATGTAATGTGGTGGTGCCCAGCTATGGGTTAAATAAACCAGTTCGCATGCACAAAAGAAGGCTTTTCTTGCCCAGAATTTGCAGGTGTGATTTAAGCAGCCAAATCTGACCATTTGCCTCAAAGAATGCAGAGTTAATAAACAATCACAAGCACAAAATATGCAAATGCTTTAAATACAGTATGCAAATACCTGGGACTATGAACAGGTGATGACCTCTCATATTCATTCCTAGCCCTTCACATCTTCAAAACACTGTGCAAACATGGCAGTTCTGGTGCAAGGGTTCCCTGTCCTGAGGCCAGTCACCAGACTTGTTAGAAGATTTGTGGAGTGCTCCTTTCATCCAGCCCTAATGCACTGGGCTCCAGAATAAGGCATATAAATAGTGGATACCAAAGACATTATAGTTTTCTCCCGCCCTCTTTCTATTCTTAAAGAATATGTCTACACAGCAAAACAAATCCCACAGCAGTGAGTTTCAGAGCTCAGTTCAACCTGGGCCTGTGGTGTTTGCATTGTGAGGCTAAAAGTATAGCGGTTCCTGCTCGGGTTGGATCCCTGGCTCTGAAACCTGGCAAGAGGGTGAGTCTCAGACAGGGCCGGCTACAGGCACCAGCTTACCAAGCAGATGCTTGGGGCGGCCACTTCGGAGAGGGGGCGGCACGTCCAGATGTTCGGCGGCAATTCGGCGGACGGTCCCTCACTCCTGCTCGGAGCGAAGGCCCTCCCGCCGAATTGCCGCCGCAGATCGCGATCGCGGCTTTTTTTTTTTGTTTTCTTTGGCTGCTTGGGGTGGCCAAAACCCTGGAGCCGGCCCTGGTCTCAGAGCGCAGACTGACTGGGAATGACTACAGTGCTATTTTTATCCATGTAGCCTTTAGCCATAGGTCTCCTAAGAATTCGATCCCGCCAAGTGCCTGTCATTCTCGCTTGTTGTATTTTTCCCAGAGTCTGTTGTTTCAAGCCTTTCTTGGCTGAATACTGTGGCAACAAGCTAGACAAATAACCATCCAGCCTCCTTTTCCCTTGTATTATCTCGGTCTACTGCTATTTATGCTGCCATTGCCTTAGGGTAGGAGTTCATTACACATGAGGGCAAAGATCTAAAAGCCTAGTGTTTAGGCAGAAAAATCTCTCCAGTTTCCAGTTTTACCTTGTCCAGCATGGCATCTCCATACCTTCAGGATGATCTTCATCCACAGTCCAGCTGCCGTGGCATAGGTGAGGCTAGCAGACAGCATACCATCCAATGTGGCCTCAATAAAGTCTGTGGCCTGTTCTGAGGGAAAGTACTCACTAACAACTTGGGAACAAATCAAAAACAGGAGAGACTGCAATGATGTTTGGCTCCAGCACTTTTAAAAATGGAGGTCTAATAGCTGTATGGAAAAAGCTCTATGCATCAGCAAATTGATAATTAGCCTCAAGTCTAGCTAGCCAGTTGTGATTCTGTTTCTCTATATAGTCTATATACTACATTTTTGTAGTCTACAAAATGATATCAGGTTAGAGGCAAAGCCTCTGTTGCACAGTTAGCACAACATTGTACTGGATATGCAGGAGGTAAGTTTCCAGATTGTATTCGCTTATATACACTGCATCTTTTTACAACATAGAAAAATAACTAAAGAGAGGCATGCACACACAAAAAGGCTAAGGCAAACCCACAAGGTGACAGAATGAAGACTGGGTGGTTTCTCAGTTTGATGATCCACTAACATATTTTTTTCTCATGCATGGCTGGTGTGACAAAGTTCCTCCTCTATCTTGGTGGGTCCTGTGCTTATTGGCGGATTTTATTGCCTCAGAGATTCACCATGTGGATTGGGGAACAGCCCAGAGACCTTCCCCTCTGGGAGAACCCACAGTCCAGGTCAATTTTGAGGTTTGGGGGGAACCCAGGCCCGCCCTCTACTCTGGGTTCCAGCCCAGGGCCCTGTGGACTGCAGCTGTCTATAGTGCCTCCTGTAACAGCTGCATGACAGCTACAACTCCCTGGGCTACTTCCCCATGGCCTCCTCCAAACACCTTCCTTATTCTCACCACAGGCCCTTCCTCCTGGTGTCTGATAACGCTTGTGCTCCTCAGTCCTCCAGCAGCACACCCTCTCACTCTCAGCTCCTTGCGCCTCTTGCTCCCAGCTCCTCACACTCCCACCACAAACTGAAGTGAGCTCCTTTTTAAAACCCAGGTGCCCTGATTAGCCTGCCTTAATTGATTCTAGAAGCTTCTTCTTAATTGGCTCCAGGTGTCCTAATTAGCCTGCCTGCCTTAACTGGTTCTAGCAGGTTCCTGATTACTCTAGTGCAGCCCCTGCTCTGGTCACTCAGGGAACAGAAAACTACTCATAGACTCATAGACTCATAGACTTTAAGGTCAGAAGGGACCAATATGGTCATCTAGTCTGACCTCCCGCATGATGCAGGCCACAAAAGCTGACTCACCCACAACAGAATCTTCCAGCCTGCGACCCCTGCCCTATGCTGCGGAGGAAGGCGAAAAACCTCCAGGGCCTCTGCCAATCTACCCTGGAGGAAAATTCCTTCCCGACCCCAAATATGGCGATCAGCAGAACCCCGAGCATACAGGCAAGATTCTATAGCCGGACCCTCATTTTACCCGCGATGGCACGTTAATGCCTAATTGACTAAAATCACGTTATCCCATCAAACCATTCCCTCCATAAACTTATCAAGCCTAATCTTGAAGCCAGAGAGGTCCTTCGCCCCCACCGTTTCCCTCGGAAGGCTGTTCCAAAATTTTACCCCTCTGACGGTTAGAAACCTTCGTCTAATTTCAAGCCTAAACTTCCCCACGGCCAGTTTATATCCATTCGTTCTCGTATCCACATTACTACTAAGCTGAAATAATTCCTCTCCCTCCTTGGTATTAATCCCTTTGATATATTTAAAGAGAGCAATCATATCCCCCCTCAGCCTTCTTTTGGTTAGGCTAAACAAACCGAGCTCCTCGAGTCTCCTTTCATAGGAAAGGTTTTCCATTCCTCGGATCATCCTAGTGGCCCTTCTCTGTACCCGTTCCAGTTTGAGTTCATCCTTTTTAAACATAGGAGACCAGAACTGCACACAGTACTCCAAATGAGGTCTCACCAGCGCCTTGTATAACGGAAGCAGCACCTCCCTGTCCCTACTAGAAATACCTCGCCTAACGCATCCCAAGATCGCATTAGCTTTTTTCACAGCCACGTCACATTGCCGACTCATAGTCATCCTGCGATCAACCAGGACTCCGAGGTCCTTCTCCTCCTCCGTCACTTCCAACCTATGCGTCCCTAACTTATAACTAAAATTCTTGTTAGTCATCCCTAAATGCATCACCTTACACTTCCCACTATTAAATCTCATCCTATTATTGTTACTCCAATTTACAAGGTCATCCAAGTCTCCCTGCAAAATATCCCGATCCTTCTCCGAATTGGCAATACCTCCCAACTTTGTGTCATCCGCAAACTTTATCAGCCCACTCCTACATTCTGTTCCGAGGTCAGTAACGAATAGATTAAATAAAATCGGACCCAAAACCGAACCTTGAGGAACCCCACTGGTGACCTCCCTCCAACCCGACAGTTCCCCTTTCAGTACTACCCGCTGCAGTCTCCCCTTTAACCAGTTCTTTATCCACCTCTGGATTTTCATATCGATCCCCATCTTTTCTAATTTAACCAGTAATTCCTCGTGCGGCACAGTATCAAACGCTTTACTAAAATCTAGGTAAATTAGATCCACCGCATTTCCTTTATCTAGAACGTCTGTTACTTTCTCAAAAAAGGAGATCAAGTTGGTTTGGCACGATCTTCCTTTCGTAAACCCATGTTGTAATTTGTCCCAATTGCCATTTACCTCAAGGTCCTTAACTACTTTTTCCTTCAAAAATTTTTCCAAGACCTTGCATACTACAGAAGTTAAACTAACAGGCCTGTAGTTACCTGGGTCACTTTTTATCCCCTTCTTGAAAATAGGAACCACATTAGCTATTTTCCAGTCCATCGGTACCACCCCCGAGTTTACAGATTTATTAAAAATTATCGCCAAGGGGCTTGCAATTTCTCGCGCCAGCTCCTTCAATATTCTAGGATGAAGATCATCCGGTCCACCCGATTTAGTCCCATTTAGCTGGTCAAGTTTGGCTTCCACCTCTGATACTTTAATGTCAATTGCCCCTCCTTTATTCCCCTCTGTCCCGCTCCCTCTATTCCTAAGCCCTTCATTAGCCTTATTAAAGACCGATGCAAAATATTCATTTAGATATTGTGCCATGCTTAGATTGTCCTTAATCTCCACTCCATCTGCAAGCTTCAGTGGCCCCACTTCCTCTTTCTTTGTTTTCTTCCTATTTATATGGCTATAAAACCTCTTACTATTGGATTTAATTCCCCTCGCGAGGTCCAACTCTACACGGCTTTTGGCCTTTCTCACCGCATCCCTACATGCTCTGACCTCAATAAGGTAGGTTTCTTTGCCAATCTCTCCTCTCTTCCATTCTTTGTACGCTTTCTGTTTTTTCTTAATCGCCCCTTTGAGATGCCCGCTCATCCAGCTGGGTCTAATTCTCCTGCCTACTGACCGTTTCCACTTTCTTGGGATACAGGCCTCGGACAGCTCGTGCAACTTCAGCTTGAAATAATCCCAGGCCTCATCTGCCTTTAGCTCTCTAAGTATGTTAGCCCAATCCACTTCCCTAAGTAGTTGCCTTAATTTATTAAAGTTGGCCTTTTTGAAATCGTAAACCTTAGTCACAGTCATAGTTTTATTTCTGTTAACCCTTCCATTTAGTTTAAACCAAATTAGCTCATGGTCACTCGAGCCAAGGTTGTCCCCTACAACCATTTCCTCAACGAGGTCCTCACTACTCACCAGCACCAAATCTAAAATGGCATCCCCCCTCGTCGGTTCAGCTACTACTTGATGAAGGAATTCATCTGCTAGCACGTCTAGAAACATCTGAGCCCTATTATTGTTACTAGCATTTGTTCCCCAATCTATGTCTGGGAAGTTAAAGTCCCCCATGATCACACAGCTCTTATTAGTTTTTACTTCCTTAAAAACATTAAATAGTTCTCTGTCCGCATCCAGGCTAGATCCCGGCGGTCTATAGCACACCCCAAGCACTATCTCAGGGGAGGCTCTAGTAGTTCTTTTACCCAGTGTAATTGTTGCCCAGACAGACTCCGTCTTATCCATTCCATCACTTATTATTTCTTTACATTTTAGCTCATTATTGACATACAATGCCACACCCCCACCTTTACCTTTTTTCCGGTCATTCCTAAACAGCACATACCCTTCCATACCTGTACTCCAGTCATGACTACCATTCCACCACGTTTCTGTTATTCCTACAATATCAGGTTTCATTTCTTGGACCAGGAGCTCCAATTCCTCCATTTTGTTACCTAGGCTTCTCGCATTTGTGTATAAACATCTTACCGTATGCTGTCTATCCTTTCTCCCATTAGTTATGCACTTTGGTACGGACCCTGTAGTGTCCATCTGCCCCCTCCTTCTTATGTCCAATTCCCTACCCCTACCTATATCTGTGCTTTTCTCCTCGCCCTCTTTTTCAGTGTTGGAATCTGGCGTGGAGATCAACTGGACATCTCCCAACCGTCTCCCCCAAGTTCCTAGTTTAAAGCCCTTTTGATGAGATGAGCCAGCCTCCCTCCCAGAAGTCTATTTCCTTCCCTACTCAGGTGAAGTCCATCCCGCGAGAACAGCTGTCTGTCCCCGAAAGCCTCCCAGTGGCCATACATCCCAAAGCCCTCCTTATAGCACCACTCCCTTAGCCAGCTATTTATCCTCACAATCCTGTCTGCCCTTTGCTGTCCTTCTCTAGGAACAGGCAGAATCCCACTGAAGATAATCTGAGCCTCGACTTCCTTAAGCGTCTTCCCCAGCCTGGCATAATCTCCCTTGATTCTCTCTAGCGAGAACCTAGCTGTGTCATTCGTTCCTACGTGAAGGACGATCAAGGGGTTCTTACCCGCTCCTTTTAGGATCCTTTTCAGCCGCAGGTCCACATCCCGTATCTTAGCGCCCGGCAGACAGCACACCCTTCTGTTTTCCGGGTCCGCCCTGGTCACAGGCCTGTCTAACCTCCTCAGTAAGGAGTCCCCAATCACATAAACCTGCCTTTGCCTGGGGGCAGCGCAATCTACCAATCTATCCCCTGTTCCCTGTGGCCGTAACTCCTGTCTGTCTCTATTTTCCCTTATAGTCCCCCTATTGCCATCCTGTATCCTCCTGGGGCCAAGTGTTGATGCTACTTCCATCAACTCCTCCCCCCTGTGTATTGGACTAGCTGCCCTTCTTTTCTTCCTCTGCCTCCCACCATCAGGTACCACCTGCTGCGTCCCCTCCTCGTTAGCCAAACACCCAAACCTGTTCCTGAGTTCTATTTCCCCCTCACTAGCCCTCCTTTTCCTTGGCCTGCTTCTCACGGTCACATGCTTCCACTGCTCTTGTTCTCCCCCCGACATTCCCCCCTCACAGACCATAGCCCCCGCTTCCATCTGCACCCCTGAGCATGCCCCTTCAGCCACCCCTTGCCTTTGCTCCATTAGCTGCTCAAACCCCCTTCTAAACTCTACCAGGGTCTCTACCTGCATCTCCAACCCCCGAACCTTTTCCTCTAACAGGGCAAGTAGGCGGCATTTCATACAGACATACCTCTGATCAGGTGCACCTGCTAGGACCATATACATACCGCAGCTGCTACATGCTTTCATCTGCATTGTGTCCCCTGCTGCCTGGCTCATGGCTGCCGTGGTCTCTGCCTGCAGCCTCTGAGGGAACAAAGCACACCGGCCACCGCGCCCTCCTGCCTCCCCTTCCACCTCCCCCTGTAAACTCCCACTTAAACTCCCCTGTTAGCAGCCCTGTTGACCAAATATACTCATCCAGTGACCAGTATATTTGCCCTCTACCAGACTCCTGTACCCCACTGGTCTGGCTCTGTCACACTGGTTAGGTACATGTGTGCGCGTCTGCGTGCGCATTTTCATGTCTATGATTCAGAAACAGAATAAAAGACGCCAATCTTTGAATGTACAATTTAGTAATACCAGTTTTGCTTAGAAGTGACTGATGAGCCTGGGTTTCCTGCCGAAGTTTTGTCCATTCCCCATCTCCTTTACACTGAGAGTTTGGTGGAGGGATTCAGACTCTGTTTCAGACATCTTCCAAAATGGCCAGGGTTACTGACTCAAAAAGCTTGTGCGGATGTTCTAGTGACCGAGTAGCATTCATTTTACATTTACACATTCATGATGCCTTTCCGTACTTGGAGCGAGCTGTGGGAGCGGAGCATTCATTTCTAGGAACCAGCAAGATGCTTTTCAGAGATGTGTGCTATGAATGCCATGTAAAAACCAGATTCCACAGAATGTTGCATGTACATGAAAATGCGCATGCAGACGCGCACACATGTACCTGCATGACTTTTCTCTCTAGCTTTCTTCTGCCAGCAAACTCATACCGTCTTTCACCTTGGAGGAAAACTGTGAGCTCCTTGATCAGTGTTTCAAAAGTTTATTTCCCCTTCCTCCCTTTGAGAAGAAAGGGGAAGGCGAGACAGCAAATGATGTTCTGCTACCTATACAGTACGTGACAACAATTCTCCTCTTGTAGAGTGACCAGATGGCCCAATTTTATAGGGATAGTCCCGATTTTGGGGTCTTTTTCTAATATAGACTCCTATTACTTCCCGCCCCCGTCCTGCTGTTTCACATTTGCTGTCTGGTCACCCTAACTGGAACTGGTCTAAACGATAACCATGCTCTATCCCTTTACATCTAACCATTAGGTGAAAAGAATATCCTACTCTTTCACAAAGAGGATAATGGCCTACACTTACTCCAATAGCTTTGACTTCTCATGACAGAGGGCCCGTGGTAGATGGTATGAGTTTGCTGGCAGAAGAAAGCTAGAGAGAAAAGTACCACCTCAAAGTAAAAAAAATGAGTCGAATGACTAGAGAGTGTCTCAATGTAGCACCCCAAATGCAAACAACCCTTCACTTTGCAGCTGAGTACCTTTCTGCACCTCTGTTAAGTATTGGCTCATCTAGAAGTAAAGATAAAACTTCAAGTTCCCTTTTTAGAGCAGGGCCACCCAGAGGGGGGGGCAAGTGGGGCAATTTGCCCCAGGCCCCGGGCCCCACAGGGGCCCCCACGAGAGTTTTTCAGGGTCCCTGGAGCGGGGTCCTTCACTTGCTCTGGGGGCCCCGGAAAACTCTTGCGGGGCCCGGGCCCCCGGAGCTTCTTCCACTCCAGGTCTTCGGCGGCAGTTCGGCAGCGGGGAGTCGTTCCGCTCCAGGACCCGCCACCGAAGTGCCCTGAAGACCCACGGTGGGGGGTCCTTCCGCCCCAGGACCCACCGCCGAAGTGCCGGGTCTTCGGCGGCGAGGGCCCCCTATCGCCAAAGACCCCAGGCGCCCTGAATCCTCTGGGCGGCCCTGTTTTAGAGAAACCCACAAGCTTCCTTCCCAATGCCAGCTAGCCAGACACCTCCCTCCCCATGTGAACTCTCCTCCATTGTACTGCATATCCCACAACTTCCAATCTTGTGTCTTTCAAGCACAAACATCCAAATGGACAAATTCAAACCCACTAGAACTAAAGTTCTGCTGGTGAGCAGCATGTGAGCGAAACCCTGCAGGCATCAGATGGCTCCATCAGACTGTAGCGAACTGGTTCCTTTTTAATGAAGTCATGAAATGCACGAATAGGGACATAAAAATGGGAAATGGATTTGAAAGGCAGAGAGGCCTGCCTCTCACACCTTGAAACAGGGCCATATGCCAGACCTGTAATAAACAGTCACCGTGCTCAGCAGACTCTCTGCCTCAGAAATGGACCATAGGGCCATCTGCAGGCTATAGAGAGAACAGAAAGATAACTCAGCAGACACAAGCCATTCCTTCCAGTTACAGCCCACAATATGTCAGCATCCCTGCCAATCTCAGAGTGGACCCAGCATTCTGGGTGCCATGCAGGTAGCTCATGAGACTGCAGTAGTACAGTCACAGCCAATGGCTAAAATAACATCTACCTGGAAAACAAGTCTTATTACATTACAACAAACTCCTTTGTACTTCAGTCCTCAAAGCACCTAATCACTCACCATTTTGCCTTGGAAGATCAGTGGTGCAAAAGGAGAATTGTTGTCACGTACCTGTATATGCAGAGCATCATTTGCTGTCTCTGGTCTCCAAAATGGCACAGCTAATCTCCGTGACATTCTGGATGAGGGTTAATTTTAGCTACAAGTCCTAAGTAATCCAGAATGAGAAACAAGAGGTGGATGAGAAACTGAGGCCTGGTCCACACTAACCCCCCACTTCGGACTAAGGTACGCAAATTCAGCTACGTTAATAACGTAGCTGAATTCGAAGTACCTTAGTCCGAACTTACCGTGGGTCCAGACGCTGCAGGCAGGCTCCCCCATCGATGCCGTGTACTCCTCTCGCTGAGCTGGAGTACCGGCGTCAACGGCAAGCACTTCCGGGATCGATCCGGGATCGATTTATCGCGTCTAGACAAGACGCGATAAATCGATCCCAAAAGATCGATCGCTTACATCCGGACCAGGAAGTAAGTATAGACGTACCCTAAGAGAAGAACCAGAGTGCAGAAGATAAAGATCAGGAATTAAATCTAGCTTCAGGAGAGGAGAGAGGTGTCCGCAGACCCCAGAAGGCAGAGGACCCCGGCTCTGCACCCACCTCAGAAGAAAAGAAAACCCAGGTTAAGCAACTAAATCCAGGTCCACTTACACCTGAGCAGCGAGGACGCCTCCTTGATGTAGCAAGGAAATCAAACTCTGTGCAATTTAAACAAGCAACTTGTGTATAGAAAAATGCAAGAGTTGAGGGCAGATTATTTAGAATTTACCTCGTTTGCAATAGTCATGCCCAGCACCTGAAAAAGGAACTGCAAAATAGATTTTAGCAATGTATATAGTCCCACATATACATTCTCAAAACGTCCTGGCTGGTGAATATGGAGCAGAGAGAAATCACTATTGTTAAATCTTCAAAAAGTCAGGAAGTGTAGCCAGAGGGGATGTTTTGCAAAGGTCAATGTCAGGGGCAATCCTACGTTGCATTTCTGAACTACCGGAAGAAATCAGTTTGGTTCAACTGTGATCAACTTTTTTAACAATGCCTAAATGAGAGTCTCAGTTAGACAGGGCAGAATTGAATGGCAAACTGACGTGGAGAGGTTGCACTGACATGAGCGTCAGTACCAGCAGTCAGGTAGGGAACAGAAATAATGAGCACACAGACAAACAAGAAGACAGATAAGAGGTAAGGGAAGTAGTGAGTCCAAGAAACAGTGACCAAACTAAAATAAGCTGGCACTGTTCTTTCTTGGGTAGCAAAAGGTAGAGCTAGATACACATACATTCATTCCAGTTTTAAATTTGAGTTATGTGCCAAACTATTGCTCAAAGGAGAGTTTTAGAAAATACAAGCCCTCTCGCTATAAACTCTAGATATTTGCCTAGTTTTACAGCAGACTACAAAGAAAGTACTTGCAAATTACTAACTAAAATTTCATGCAATGTCTTCTTTATACTACTTTATACTACTCTAAATACTACACACGGAAATGCAAGTACAATATTTAAATTCCACGTCATTTATTTTATAATTATATGGTAAAAATGAGAAGCAATTTTTCAGTAATAAAGTGCCATGGTACTTTTTTTTATAACTTTATGCCTGACTTTGTAAGCAAGTAGTTTTTAAATGAGGTGAAATTTGGGATACACAGGGCAAATCAGACTCCTGAAAGGGGTACTCTAATCTGGAAAGATTGAGACGCACTGCTCTAAATCAGAGGTTTCATAATTGTCATCCGTAGACTAAAGCAGGTTGGTTAGCCGCATTTCCAGCTACTAAGATGGATTAAAAAACAGCTAAAAATACCTTAAATGCTTTTCCATGCAAGCAACTGATCTAATTCCCACACATTGTGCATGGGAGGGGCGCTCAAGCCATGCAACATCACACGAAAAAATTATTTGAGAGAACTCCAGCTCCAGATTGTGCTCCTTTCTGCTTAACTGCAGGCATCACGTGAAATACATACATTGGGGGACAATGCTGCCCTTTCTTTAGAGGGAAGGCTGAGAGAACCCATGGTTCCTTTACCTTCAGGCGGCCGATGAACCCAGAAATCTTACCCTTGCTCATTGTGGCCCCAAACTCCTGAACTGCGTTCAAGGTGAGGTCCAAGTGGCTCTCAGCAGAGAATGCGATGATGGAAAGACTCCCTGTCACCCAAGAAAAATACTGGTATGTAATCAGGTGCCTGACAGACCCCATGAGTCCCTTCCTTTTACCTGAAGTGGTATAACAATCAGACACATGGGGAGTGGGGTCTGAGTGAAATAGTAATTAAGAGGATATGAAGCAAAATGGCAGCTCAGATCTCCTAGGCCAACTCAGAGCGGAGCCTCACAAGGAGCATTCAGGGATTAATTGGTAAAGTGGGGAGCTGGACAGAGTCCTCACCTATCTCTCAGGGGCTTCCATATAATCTGTTGTTTTCAGAAATTTATGAATCTATGATTTAACATGTACCCAGCTCAGTAACACACAGAAAGGCAAAACAGAGCCAAGTCCAAGCACCCATGCCGCGGAAACATCCCTTCATCTAGCCCATCCAGAGAACCAACAATACAGTACAGCGAAGCAGCTTGTCCAAGCAAATATTGGAAGGGCGCTGGGGGAAAGAGAGCAGTAAAAACAAAACAAATTTATATGCAGAATAAAATATAAAGTAATGAAGCATTGAGCGAAGACTTCTGCAGACTTCCAACCAGCATTTCACCATCTATCATCTCCAGAGATGTTCTTAGGAACTGAGTGTAAAACAAGAGTTAAAGCAGATAGTTAATTACAATAATTTTGGGGTTGTTGTGGAGTTTATTATGTTTTTTTTTTTTTTTTTTTGCTTCCTTGTTCTCTGTTGTAAACTGTTCACTATTCAGGTGTCATGGGAAGATTATTTACCTATTGAGAACTATAAAGATTGGCAGCCCAGACTTCCTCTGCTTGTTGTTCTTTACTCTTTGCCTGATGAGTCCTCTCAGTCCCCAAACCCAGATGGACAGTGAATTGGAGAATGAGATAGAGCCAAGAAATCTGATCATTGAGGAGTGATTTTATAGTGGATGGAGGATGGGTCTAGTAAACTTTGAACAAAGGGCCCTGGACTACGAAGGACCAGGCACCTTCCTTGAAGTGCTATGGATCCTTTATGACACCTCCCGAGGGTACCAAGGGTTGTGAGGTACCTCACAACCACCTGCCCTTAGCGTGAGAAAGCCTTCTCTGTGCCTGCCAGGTGTCAGCTCCTGACTCTGCCAGCCACAGGAAACTCAAGCACAACCTTCTCATCCCATTACGGCTCCACTGTCTTTGTACAGATAAGCAACAGGTACACTCCAACCGCCGAGCCCTCTGTACATCCCCAGAATGTCCAGCCCCTGTTCTACTGGACACTCACAGAAGTCATAGGTTTGCTACACACCGCCTTACCAGTTTCACCTCAACATCACCGCTCCATTCAATACACTGAGATACGTTTATAGTAGCATTTAATTCACAAAGATCAGCGATGTGAGAAGCGGCAAGTAAAATTAATGTAAACAAATGGTTACATAAAAATACAATAATAACACACATCTAAGAGCTTAAACGTAGATAACCCAACAGTCCCGTCTCATCAAGGATAGCTCCCCAAATCTCTCTCCCAGCAAGAAACACCCAGACCAAATGTGATCCTCCATTCATAAGACAAGCAGTTCGGCCAATAAGTGAAGGATACCTGGTGCAGAATACCTCTGGACCCCTAGATATAGTTCCAAGCATTCATTGTCTTCACTTGTAAACAGGGTACCCCCTATTGTTTGTTTGTTTTTCCTGTATCGAATCTCCTCTGGAGACTTTGCAATCACTTGATTAGAATTTTGCTCAACTTATTAGCAGCCACTGTTCATAATTGCTCAGTCTACATACAGCCAAATAGGCAGATAAGCATCTCCTGCCTGAAAGAAACTTGTTTATCACCTTGTGGTGACCAACCCTAACTCACAGCCCTTAAAAGCATAAATTTCATTATACAACCATAACGCCTTATATATTATCCATCCAGTCACTGTGCAATGATTATGATGATCAGTGTGGCACAGGCATCCAGTAAAGGCTTTACATGACACCCTTTGATTATATACAGATCAAATCCAGGCAAGCCTTGTAATCCTATGCCCTCTTGTAGCCTCTGCCAGTGGGCACCAAAGGACCCGGGGTCACACCCGCAACTCCCATTGAAGTCAGCGAAAGGTTAGTAACTCTCAGCACTTTGCTGTTTCAGGCCCAAATTTTGAACAGCAGCCAGGAAATATCAGACACCTCACAAGAGAACCTAACCTTATTTGATTTTTTAGCCCAAAGAATTTCAAATGAGGCTGGATCTGGAATGGGAAATTCTAGAGTGTAATCCAACTCCAAATGTCAAGTATCAGGGGGTAGCCGTGTTAGTCTGTATCTACAAAAACAACAAGGAGTCTGGTGGCACCTTAAAGACTAACAGATTTATTTGGGCATAAGCTTTCGTGGGTAAAAACCTCACTTCTTCGGATGCATCAGATGGAACTCCAAACCTCCTGGGGCTCATTTGTCACTAGGTCTTTCCTTTCATTTTCAGCACTCGCCATAAAAATGTTCCTTGTCTGGATTTACATGAGACTGTGAAGAGCTCTTTCTGACCAGAAAGGCTTCTCCATGAGATACAGTCATCAAACCTTGTCTTGTCTCTTTCCCTTTTTGGGTTTCTCATAGCAAATTTTCTTTTGAGTGGCAAATAGAAAAAAATCCTTTAGATATCCCCCAGTGATTCATTAGCACCATTAGCATGCTGGTTTTCTGGTTATGGTTTGTGTTGTTCCCAGTGGTAATACAGAGATATTTATAACTAGAGGTGGTTGAACAATGGTAAATCCATTTCACAAAACAAGTGGGATTTTTTTGTTTTGTTGATTTTTTCAATACACAAATGTAAAGTGAAAAAAAAACAAAAATATTTTGGTTTTCAAAATAAAAAAATGACTATTAATCAATTATTTGTTTCCCCCCTTTCCTTCCATTTATCCCTCGTTCCCATGCCCTTTTCCCCTCTTCCACTTTGTGATTGAAAAAGTGGGGGGAGGGGGGAGGAGACAAACAGAAAAGCAACTGGAAAAAAAAACTAAAAAATCAACTTCAGTTTTAAAAAACTAAACATTTTCTATTTGGAGTGGGGTTCTTTTGTTTTGTTTTTTATCAAAAAAACAAAAAAAAACAAAACCCAACCCTGAAAAATTTGAAAATGTCCCATGAAAATAAAAAAGGCCATTTTTCATTGAACAAAAGTTACAAATGAAATGGTTTGACCAGCTTTGCTTATAATGAATAATTTATCATTATTTTTTTCCCCGCTGATACATTTGAGGGGGAGGGAGGGCTGTGGAAATACATCTTAAAGCCATCTTGTAGCTGAAGCAGCATGTGCTCCCACCGTGCATGGTCCAGGGAATTCTCTGTGTTTCCTATAAAGCAGGAGGCAAAACAATAATGTCACCTAGATCAGCAAGAAGAGTCGTCCCAGGTATCTCCTTTGCAATCAGTTCTTCTAAAACTGCTGGTCTGCCAAACTGTAACATACCTGGGAGAAATTGTACCTACGCCAACGTTCTTTGTTGGACCAACAGAAAGTATCATGTTATGTACCCTGATGGCATTTTTATTCAGGGTCAGTCAACCCACCAGGAGTGAGATGCTGAGCACTCCCAATTCCTGTTGACTTTAATGGGAGCTGAGGGTGCTTAGCACCTCACAAAACTGTTCAGCACATCAGAAGACTGGGTTTAATAGGAATACAAACTTTTACTGCATAATAAGATATTCTGGACTTCATCCTAACTTGATGTAAATCGGTTTAGCTTCACTGAAGTCAATGGAATTATACTGATTTACATCAGCTGAGACGCTGGCCCTGTTTCTGAATGTCCAGCTCTAACCTACCCTTCTTTAGTGTCGGCACAATGTAGTACTGGGGACTCTGTACAGCAACAACTAGGGAAGATACAGATCATTTTTTAACTATTTTTTTTTAATATGAAACCCACTTGAACTTTGTGGGGTCCGACGTTCATCAGAAACTTATCGGGTTTGTGCTCCACTTAAGGTCTGTCCTACTCCACAGAGACTATATTGGCATAGCTACGTGTAGACGAAGCCTACACTGGCTGAAGTTTTTTTTCCATGGAGGTCAATAGATTCATACCACTGTAAAATTGATGAAAGACATTATTAGGCGCACAATACCTAGATTCTACATAGGGAACCCACTTGGCCAACCTCGCTTTTATGGCTCAGGTTTTCTTACAGAAAGAAAAACTCTAGGTTTTTTTTAATGGAATCACCCTTGAAAGTAAACATGGGGTTTAATTTTCTGAAAAATTTGCAAAATCAGACTTTATATGTAACACCAAAATATTTCACTAATCTCCTGCTTCCTGCGTATTGACCTTCCCAAATAATAAGCTAGCAACAGTGTGAGGGAAAGTGTGATAAAATTTCCATTCAGCTGAAACCGTCCTGGACTCAGTGGTTCACAGTTATCCAGATGAAGGAAAATTGAGGGCCTAGAAGCCCAATTTCAAGTCCCCACTGTTCCCATGTACTGCAACAGGAATGGCACAACACATACGAAGCTGTCAATACGAAGCTGCATTTTCTGGTTTCCCTTCTATTCTCCATGGACCGCACTCCTCCTAACTAGCACTTTACCTTCAATCTACTGCAGCAGAGATGGGATCTTTACTACCCACATCTCACCTACTGCTGCATGGATATTTTGGTGCAGGGCCTTTAGTAATTGCAAAGCAGCACATCCGTGTCCTTCTCTTTCATAAGGGGATGAGGCTACTGTCAATGAGTGAGAAAGAACAGCCTAAGGCCTGGTCGACACTGTGTGTGGGGGGGGATGTCGATGTAAGATACGCAACTTCAGCTACGGGAATACCATAGCTGAAGTCGACATATCTTATTCCAACTTACCTCCCGTCCTCACGGCGCGGGATTGACGGCCGCGGCTCCCCCGTTGACTCCGCTACCGCCGCTCGCTCCGGTGGAGTTCCGGAATCGATGGGGAGCGCGTTCGGGGATCGATATATCACGTCTTAACCAGACGCGATATATCGATTCCAGATAAATCAATCACTAGCGGGTAGTCTGGACGTACCCTAAGTTTTGTCAGCACAATACCAGTCTGTTCCTGAAGGAGGGAATAGTTCAGACTGTCTCATTATGGAGACCATAATATTGCTTCTACTGCACTGCCTTCCTGAACAAGCAAGAATTCTAGCTAGTACGAGGATCCAGAACAGTGTGTCTCAGAAGAGGGCAGAGAGAGAGACACACACACTCATACACATTTCTCAGCCTAAGTCTACAAGCATCTAGCTATAATATAAAACCGATTTTTATAGTTAACTAGCTCACGTCACATTTAACAGAAAACCTGTTCCATGGTCTACTCACCAGGAATCGCGCCAGCAGCCCCTGGGATGTAGGGAGTTTCACTAAGGAAAGAAACAGAATATCATTAATTATGCCAGGCTTTGCAGAGAGTCCTTTTGATGTTATTCGCCGATCCATTTCCAACGTGCCCACCAATGTTGAATACAGCTAATAATAATTTGAATTTCCATAGTGCTTTCAGTCTGAGTATCTCAGAATGCTTTACCAACACTATCTGGTCAAATCCAGGCTCACCAATTCTAAATTTCAGAAGTATTTATGGGAGATCTAAGGGGAAGTTAAAGTGAAAAGTGTTAGAAGATCTCTGCAAAAAGATTCTTTCCAATTAAGTTGTTTTATATCTTTTCTGAAATGTGAACCACTTACTCCATGTTGAAGGAGGGGGGGTGTCTCATCATCCCTGACATGAATTTGACATGCTGTCCCTCCATTATGCTGACTGTGCAAAAAGCTTCCTTGTGGTGAGGTACAAGGGACCGTAAGGAAAAGCGTCCCTATTTCAAGTTCGTCATTCCACTGACTTAAGGTGTCCAGACATTGCAGGATGTCAATGCATAGGGTTTGGATAGTGCTTTGTTCCTGAATATCATTGGTGAGAAGTGTTGTACCCTACTGTGAGATAGCTATATAGAACTTATTAGATAGTAGTAAGACACTGGCTATAGACTCAATGTCCTTATCTTACAAAGCCATCTTGAACATTGACCTATGCCTGCTTTTATATTGCACTGGAAGTACACAAATGTCTGAAGGAAAGAGAATAATAGAAACTCCTAACTGGTGGGTCAGATCCCAGGCTTAGGAAAACCCTAAAGTGAAAGGAATGATTCACTGAACACAAAAGAGTTTCCCAAGCAGTGTTAATTTTTTTTTAATTTGAAAAACTGTTTCTTTTTATCTCTGAGAAAAACAGTCAAACTCCACCCAGTGGAAATAAATATGCAGAAAGAGGGGGATCCGGAGTGGCTGGTCATTCTGTGGACGGGGGGGTGCAAGGACCCATGGGGTGCAGGAACACATGGAGACAGGGGCAGATGTGCCTTACTGAATGGGAGAGGTTAGGGGATTTGTCTGGTTACCACTGATGGTAGAAATTGGTGCTGGCCTGGATTTAGGATCACATGCTTAACTCTAAACCAACAAATAGACGTAAAGTTAAGCACATGCTTATGAGTTTTGCTTAGTCAGGGCCTCATTTTCAAAAATCATGTGCACCCAGATATACCTATTGGCTATGCTGGGAACTTTTGGGGACTCAGTAGCTCTTGAAAATCAGGCCACTTTTTTAGACCTCAGTATGAATTTAGAAGCCTAACTTTTGGTCCCCTGTTTTGAAGTTGCCTGCAGAGGTCATAAAGGAATTTCCCCCCCAGGCACAATTGGCTAGGTGTACACTGTGAGTGGGGTGGGGTGGTTCCCTCCAACCTTCATCTGAAGCATCAGGGATTGGCCATAGCAGGAAATGGGACACCTGGGTAGGGTGGACCAGTGCACCAAGATGGTTCAGAGAATCTGTTTCCTTAGATGCCTGGCTGGTGAGTCTTGCTCACATGCTCAGGGTCCAACTGATCTCCAGAGGTGTGGGCGGGAAGGAATTTCCCCCTGGTCAGATTGGCAGGGACTTTTGGCTGGGAGGATGGGGCACTGATCACCTGCTACGATCATCTGGGTATATCTGACCAAATTAATTCTCTACCACTGCAAGGGCCTCAGGCCTTTGTGGCAGCTCAGTCTCGCCTGTCCTTTGTATATGGCACTTGTCTATGGCATAGTTTAGTCTCCTAAAGACTGAAATCTTTTAGTCCAAGACACGTTTTTGGGATCAGTGGAGGGTTCCTTGGTGAAATTTAATGGCCACTGAAATACAGGAAGTCAGGCTAGATGATCTAATGGTCCCTTCTGGCCTTAAACTCTATGAAACTATGAAATAGCTGATGTATTTAAAAAAAATCAGGATTTTCTCCCACATATCTCTTTGCTGCGGGCAGAAATTCTTCAGGAGACAACATTTAACAAGAAATCTGAAATGCCGTATGTCATAACTATAAAGGGAAGGGTAACAGCTCTCCTGTGTACAGTACTAAAATCCCTCCTGGTCAGAGACTCCAAAATCCTTTTACCTGTAAAGGGTTAAGAAGCTCGGGTAACCTGGCTGACACCTGACCCAGAGGACCAATAAGGGGACAAGATACTTTCAAATCTTGGGGGGGGGAAAGGCTTTTGTGTGTGCTCTTTGTTTTAAGGGGTTGTTCGCTCTTGGGACTGAGAGGGACCAGACATCAATCCAGGTTCTCCCCATCTTTCTAAACACGTCTCTCTTATTTCAAAATTGTAAGTAAAAGCCAGGCAAGGCGTCTTAGATTTACTTTGTTTTCTCAACTTGTAAATGTACCTTTTACTAGAGTGTTTATCTTTGTTTGCTACACTTTGAACCTAAAACAGAGGGGAGTCCTCTGAGCTCTTTAAGTTTGATTACCCTGTAAAGTTATTTTCCATACTGATTTTACAGAGATGATTTTACCTTTTTCTTTAATTAAAAGCCTTCTTTTTAAGAACCTGATTGATTTCTCCTTGTTTTAAGATCCAAAGGGGATTTGGATCTGTATTCACCAGGAGTTGGTGAAAGGAAGGAGGGGGGAAGGGTCAATTTCTCCTTGTTTAAGATCCAAGAAGTTTGGATCTGTATTCACCAGGGAATTGGTGAAAGGTTTCTCAAGGCTTCCCAGGGTAGGGAATTCTTGAGATGGTGGCAGCGGACCAGAGCTAAGCTGGTAGATAAGCTTAGAAGTTTTCATGCAGGCCCCTACATTTGTACCCTAAAGTTCAAAGTGGGGATACAGCCTTGACACCATATTTATCTGTCTCTGTTGTAATAGCATTCCAAAGCATGAAGGAGGAACTAATCTGATTTCCCCTTCCCAGGAAAGACTGCTTGAGGTTAGGTCATTGCCCATCCTTTATGCAAATTGCATCCTTCAGTTCTAACACCCAGATGCAAACTGAATCATAACTGCAACCTACACTGCCCATCTAGCTGCTGTAGTAATAGTGTGGGATTAGGAGCACTAGTGTTGCTAAGTAATGTGACCTCCCCATGCTTTGTTATCCTGCATTTAAGCTATTAGCAGAGCTTCATGCAGCCAGCTAGAGAAGTCCTTCTGCATTTTTTGTTCTAATTTCCCCCATCTTTGATGGATTCCACAGCTAGATGTTGGCTCCATGGATGCAGAAGACACAAAACAAGGCCCCCGAATAAACATAAAACAACTGGGAGAAAAGAAGGAAGACCTTCCCCATAACATTCAATAGAAACTCAGATTCTCAGGAAAGTTTCCAGGTCCAGAGGCTGTAGGCAAACTCCTCAACTGGTGTAAATCAACACAGCTACAAGGAAGTCAACAGAGAGACACTAGTTTACAGCAGCTGAGGTTCTGGTCATATAAATGGCGAACATTAGAGCTGTGGCAGGACAGAAAAGGATAAAGGGAATTTGAACCCAGCTATCTTAACTTTTAGGAATAAAGTGAGGTCAGGCTAACATTAGCTCTAATAACGCGAGATTTCAGGCAGTGCCTGGGCAAGTGGAAAGCGTGTGGGGAAAAAAAGTAAGATACTGTTTTTCGACCTTGTGTTAGATAAGAATGGAATACAGACTGCAGCAGGAACTGCTGAGAAAAGTAAGATATCAGAAGGAGTATGTATAAACATGATGCAGTTGAGAGTCCTGTGGCACCTTTAAGACTAACAGATGTATTGGAGCATAAGCTTTCGTGGGTGAATGCCCACTTCGTTGGCGTCCAACGAAGTGGGTATTCACCCACGAAAGCTTATGCTCCAATACATCTGTTAGTCTTAAAGGTGCCACAGGATTCTCTGTTGCTTTTTACAGATCCAGACTAACACGGCTACCCCTCTGATACATGATGCAGTTGTTGATCATTCTTGCCCTAATGGTTTATCTAACAGAGACCTGCCTGGGACCTAGTTAAGCAGATGCCCCCATGGCTTTCCCTCTTGTTTCTCTTATAATTCTACTGCAATTTTCCACATCTACTTCTCCCCAAACATCTAGTCCTTTATTAAGGTCACCTTTTTTACCTGGTGGCTTTTTTCACCTGCCCTTTCTGAACTTAGTTTTAAGCCCTTCTCATAAGGTTGGTGAGTCAGTGCATGAAGATGTTCTTCCCCTTCTTGGTCAGACAGATCCCCCATCTCTTCCCAGAAAACCTTCATGCAATAGCATCCCATGGTCGATGAAGTCAAACCCTCCCAGAGACCCCCCCATCTTCATAACCCTATTATGTGAACATGCCTACCACTGAGTGTGTGCAGGAGACAAGGGGACTGAGTTAAACTTAGGGTGACCAGATGTCCTGATTTTATAGGGACAGTCCCGATATTTGGGGCTTTTTCTTATATAGGCTCCTATTACCCCCCACCCTCGGTCCCAATTTGTCACACTTGCTATCTGGTCACCCTAGTTAAACTGCAGCTATCAAGTTCACATATTTCCATTTTCAGTGACTAATCTCTTAAACCAGTGGGGATGGCCACGGTACAAAAGTATTTCTGTAGATCAGCATGTGATTATTTGTATTGCAGTACTGCCTCATAGTCCCAGTCACAGACCAGGATCCCATTGTGCTAGGACCAGTGCCGGATTAACCTTTTGTTGGCCCGGCACAAACTTATTTGTGGACCCCCATTGGAGCATGGCATGGGGAGGTCAGTCCCCAGAGCCAGGGGCCAGCCAGGGGCAATGGGCATGGTATGGCAGGGGCAGCCCAGAGCCCCCCAGCCCAATGTGAGGGCACTATTTACAAACTGGCACTAGCCAGACACACAGTGGCACACCCAGCCCTGTGCTGCCAGCATGCCTCTTCCCCTCAGGGGGCAGGACCATGCTGCGCCATACAGCCCCCCCCAACATCCTCTTGACTCCCCACACCAATACACAGCGCCCTGCACAACACCACCCCTGCCCAGCACCCCCTGCTCACAGCCCTACCACAACTGCCCAGCACCCCCCACAGAACCCCCATTCCCTAGTGCCCCAACATACACATCTTTTCTGCCCCCTCACAGCCCAGCAAACCGCCCCCCCCCCCCGGCAAGAAACCCACTCCTCCACACCCTGCCTCCCAGCCGCACTCACTGGCCCTGCTGGGAGGCAACTGTCTGCCAGACTGAGCCAGCAGTGCAGTCAGAGCTGGTCCCCAGACATGGAAATCACGCTGGTCCAGGGGCGGCTCTATGTGTTTTGCCGCCCCAAGCACAGCAGTCAGGCAGCTTTTGGTGGCGCGCCTGCGGGCGGTCCGCTGGTCACGCCGATTCATCGGCGTTTCTGCGGGAGGTCCGCCGGTCCCGCAGCTTTGGCGTACCCGCCGCCAAATTGCCACTGAATCCGCGGGACCGGCGGACCTCCTGCAGGCATGCCGCCGAAGGCAGACTGACTGCTGCCCTCACAGGGACCCTTGCTGCTTGCTGCTCCGGTGCCTGGAGCCGCCCCTGCACTGGTCCCTCGGGAGTGGTGTGATAAGCCAGGTCAGGGCCTGCCCCAGCCGGACTCCCTCAAGACGCACTTCCCCTGGACGGGCCCAGCCAAGCTCCCTGCACTGTCCCCTTCCCCACTCCTCCCCCCCCCCCCCGCCCTGACTGAGACTGCTCAGGCTTCTGCACCTGTTCCAAGCAGCTCAGCTCTGTGGAGACAGGTGGGGCCCCACAGGTGGTGGGAAGCAGAGACTGCACCCAAACAGGAGGTGCACTGGGGTCTGGCCTGGGGGCAGAGAGGAGCGGGGGGGGAGGAGGCAGCGGGGGGGGAGGAGGCAGCAGGCGGTCAGGCCAAGAGGAACAAGTGGTGGGTGGGGGGGAGACAAAGGACTCTCGGGGCGCAGTGCAAGCGGAGCAGACCAGGGCCCCTTCTGAGCCCATGGAGCCACTGAAGCCATTGTAAACCCGGGACTGGGTAGGACCTGTTCAAACATAGAACAAGATGGTCCTTAACTGTCATTAATTAACACATATTAACAGCACAACAAACAGACAAGAGGATAATAAAGCAAGCAAAAAAGCCCCCTTTGACCAGGTACCAGCATATAACTAATGTAGTGCTACATATTTAGGGAACCTTCTCCTTGATTCAGGGTCTGATGTGACTAAGCCCCTGTTCCATACCATTGTGTATACTGGGGACTTGTACAATTGCACAAGATGGAAAGTATACAGTAGCACACAGTTGAGGCTTACTCCATTTTTAGTATATAAACAGGAGGCCACGGGTGCAGGGTTAATTCGATTTAACGCTGCTAAATTCGAACTAAACTCATAGTGTAGACCAGGCCCAAGAAGCTAAGGGAATGGTCAGCACAGAGAGTTTGCCTGTCGTTGTGCTGGTGTTATGCACCCCACACTGTCTACACCTGGCTCCATAAAGTTGGGCCTTTCAAAAATGCAGCATCATGTAGGAGCACAGGTAATTGTAATAATGTTAACATCACGGCAAGGCATTCACATATCAGTCCACTACGGATGGCCCAGTGACAGGAAGAGTGTTCATGCATTTGACAAGTAACACCATGAACTATGTAATGCCACAGAACAAATTAAGATCAATAACACTGCTCTACAGCACAAATGCTTCTGAAATAAATGTAGTCAAACTTTACTAATTCTGGGTCACTGAGAACGAAAATTAAAATGCTTAAAATTGTTGATTGGCTCTAGTTTTCAAGATATGCTATTGGGTCAGTATATATGACCCTTGACTTGGGAATGGCGGAGGATAAGTGAGTTATAAAGGGAAGGGATCTCAATTTAAACCAGAAATGACTAAAATACATCTTTGACTGGATCTATGAATAAATCTATGACTGGGTTTGGACAGTACTTGCTTTTTAGGCAAAACAATGAATGATGCAATCTGAAGCTGGTATTGCGTCATACATGATATGAATTGCATCATGTTATTCCTAGAAGTCATGGATGATGCAATCATAACGAAGCTTACATCACTCTGTGGAACAAATTGCCCTATATCAGCTCTAGAAATCATACAGTGTCGTGCTCTCTTATTTGTCAGTGTTTGATTTTGCAAAGGGACACATTTCTGTTTAGCCAAAGTGAGCAGAGATGCCTCGTACTTGTGTGAACAGTGCAGATAATTTCTGCTATGTTTGTGGTGAAGTGACTTTTGCATCACAAAAGCGCAGTATAACCACTATGGTTAAGAAAGCCTATCACCTTTATTTTGGCTGCAAAATTGGAGATCAGGACAAGAGGTGGGCCCCACACATATGCTGCAACACTTGTGCAACAAATCTTCGCCAGTGGTTGAACAGGAAAAGGAAATCTATGCCTTTTGCAGTGCCACTGATTTGGAGAGAGCCAACAGATCATACCAGCAATTGTTACTTCTGCATGGTGCCTCCAGTTGGGAAAGGTGTGTCAAAGAAGAAAAAGTGGACTGTGCATTATCCAAACATTCCATCAGCTATACGCCCAGTACCCCACGGAGAAGGACTGCCGGTTCCTGATGCACCAGAATCATTCTCACTTGAGTCAGACGAGGAAGAGGAAGAGGATGAAACTTCTGGTCCTGAACCATCAATGTCACAGGACCCACATTTTCTCCCATCTTCCTCCTCTGAACCACACCTCATAACACAAGGTGAACTGAATGACCTTGTCAGGGATTTGGAACTACCCAAGAGTAAGGCAGAGCTGTTGGGCTCCAGACTACAGCAGTGGAATCTCCTGGCAGGTGATGTTAGGGTTTCCATGTTCCGTGACCGTCAAAAGGATCTTGTCCCATTCTTCTTCATGGAAGGTGATCTTGTAGCCTGCAACAACATCGATGGTGTGATGGCAGCCCTCAACATCGTTCACGATCCAGATGAGTGGAGACTGTTCATTGATTCATCGAAGACGAGTCTTAAAGCTGTTTTACTGCATAATGGCAATGTTTTGCCATCAATTCCAGTTGGTCATGCAGTCCATATGAAGGAAACCTATGACAACATGAAACAACTTTTGAGGTGCATAAACTATGACCAACATCAGTGGCAGCTTTGTGGCGATTTGAAGGTTGTTGCTCTCTTGTTTGGTCTGCAGACTGGATACACAAAGTACTGCTGTTTTCTCTGCGAATGGGATAGTCGTGCAAGAGATTCCTACTACATCAAGAAAGATTGGCCACTCCGACAGTCATTGGAGCCTGGGAGGAAAAGTGTTCAGCATCCACCACTTGTTGAATCAAGGAAGATTTTGTTACCACCCTTACACATCAAGCTGGGTCTGATGAAGAACTTTGTCAAGGCCATTGACAAAACACAAGCAGCTTTCAAGTACCTCCGTGGAAAATTTCCAAGGTTAAGTGAAGCTAAGATAAAGGAAGGTGTCTTTGTTGGTCCTCAGATTCGTGAACTTCTTCGAGATGATGCATTTGACCATGCACTGCGTGGCAAGGAAAAGACGGCATGGAAAGCCTTCCAGTTAGTGGCAATAAATTTTCTCCGAAACAACAAGGCAGACAACTACAGGTTGTTGGTGGAAAACCTCCTCAAGGCATACAAAAGCCTTGGTTGCAACATGTCATTAAAGATACATTTTTTGCACTCTCATCTAGATTTTTTCCCACCGAACTGCGGAGCAGTGAGCGACGAGCACGGCGAGCGATTTCACCAGGACATTGCAACAATGGAGAAACGCTATCGGGGCAAATGGAGCCCATCAGTGCTTGCAGACTATTGCTGGACAGTGACAAGAGATGCTCCATTTAATGAATACAAGAGACAAGCCAAGAAGCGCCGAGTAGACACTGAATAGGACTAAACTATGTACATAATAGTTTTTTGCCTTTTGTTTCATAATACATTTTATTTATATAACCCTTTTGCTGATTTTTAAAGTGTTACATAAACAGGACAGGTGAAATATTATCATGTAAAGCAACCATAAACACATGAAAAGACCTAGGTTTACAATTTATGATTAAAACTCTACTATCTACACAATATACATAGACATCAAATGTAAAAACTTAAATATCTTAGAAACAGTAGCCAATCAGTTGTTTTAATTGTCATATCTGAATTCAGCACATCAAAATACATAATAAATAGCACATTTTATCTCTGAAGCAGACGACTTCTCAAAAATTGTAGACCAGTGTAACAGAACAACATCATGTATGGCAAAGCCATGATAAACACTGTTCAGGCATCAAGGAGCTCAATTAGCACATCATCACCCAAACACTGCCTCAGCTTGACTTAGATCTTGGGCAATAGTAGACCCTCAAAAGGAGGCCACAGATTTACACCCATGGTCACCGTGGTGTTAATTGGCTGCATTTCAGAAGAGCTGGATCATAGGTTGACTTTGAGTGTATTCACAGGGGGCAAGGTTTTCACAACACAAGCCTTGTGCACACACACAAATAGTGTTCTGCAGCAGTGCAAGTCGAGCTGCAGCAAGGAGCAGCGGGATCCTGCCCATAGCAGGTCTTGGGCTTGCAATTCATACACTTCTCTCACGAATGATCAACAGATCAACCCATACTGAATGCAGCTTGACAATACACCATCACCTAAAACACATTACAGTCAGACAGGATGATAAATATTCCATTGATACACATTATGTACAAGGCCCAAAATGTCTGAGGATGCAAGAAAACAAATGTGGTGTAAATGCAGAAAATGCATTACTGCAAAAATAGCTAGCAGATTGACTCCTGCTAGCAAGAAGCTTATGTACAATGTACAGTAAGATATTTAGGCCTTAACCCATCTCAGTGCTAGGTTGAATTAAAGTCAGTCAAAGGTTTGTCTGAGTAGGGTATGAGGCCCAGATCCTCAAAGGTATTTAGACTCCTAACTTCCACTGCAATCAATGGGAGCTAGGAGCCTAAATACCTCTGAGGCTCTGAGCAAGGACTGTAGAATTTGACCCGATAACAACAATAATAATAATTTGCATTTCTAGAGAGATTTTCTTCTTCAAAGCATTTTACAAACATGTTTTCTAACTCTCTGCTTCAACTAGCCATTATTAACAGACAAGTATACTTTTCCCTCACAGCACAGACAAATAGGAGAGTGAAGACAACAACTTATTAAAGGGATTTTAAGCAGGTTCTTGCAAGGAAAAAAAATTAAAAATCCAGAACTCTATAGATGACTCTGCTTAGCTGTGTGCCGTATGGCTTAAAACAGAATTCCAAGAATATTACTTCGCTTTTTGAAACAGTTTATCAATAAACGACAACTCAAAATATCTGTTTCCACCTAGTGGTGCGGGTTTCCATAACCTGTGTTATTTCTATTCCCTGTTTTAGATATCTTTGCCTAAGGGATAAAATACATCAGAATCTACTGAGACAATTCACACTTCTGCACAAAGCCACAACAGCAATAAGAAGGTATATATTTGTTAGCAAATGGGATCATTAGGGAGAAGGAAAAGGATAATCTCAGGAAGAGGCACGCTCTTTCTCCTTCACTTTATTCTATATAGGTTTTTATACTGTTATTATCAATGCAGTATCTGAGCAGCTTCCCCTAGTACATTAATTTTATGACTAACATCTGTCAGGATAATAGTTTTTATTGGACTAATTTCTGTTGGTTAAAGAACTGCACAGAGTTCTTCTTCAGGTCCTTGAAAAATAATTTCTTTCACCAACAGAAGTTGGTCCAGCAGAAGATAGTACCTCAGCTAGGGTGACCAGATGTCCTAATTTTATAGGAACAGCCCCGATATTCGGGGTTTAGGTGCCTATCAACCCCACTCCCCCCCCCCCATCTTGATTTTTCATACTACTATACCTCACCCATCTTGTCTCTCTAATATCCTGGGAATGACATGGCTACAACACAATTGCAAATAACATTTGTTATGTCCAGTTCATTCTCTCTCATCCTCGTCTCATGGGGAGAATTGTGTGTGCAGTGGATTGTTTTCTTTTGGTGGGGCTTTGATTTTTGGTTTGTTTATAGGTTAGGTTATGTGTACACATTGCTCTGTATTTATATTAGAGAAGCCAGGTTGAAGAAATGCACCTTGCACTGGGAAAGGTGGGAAGGTTTGTTATGGTCCTTAGTTCCTTTGGGAGTTTGTTCCACTCTCACAGACTGTTCCCTGAGAAAGCTCTGTCTCCTGCACAGACAAATGTCATCCTTATAGTAGAAAAATTTCATGGTGCCTGAAAAATAGGACCTGTCAGCCACAATCCTAATCCCAGGGCTTTACCTGATATTTTAGATATACTGGACCCTGGCCATTGAGCACCTTGAAGAGTATGAGACCAGGAACCTGACTTCATATGTTCATGTTGCAGAAGTATGTACACAGGTGCAGAGTGTCTGAAGGCAAACAACAACAACAAAAACTTCAATTACCACTGAATGGGGGGCTGTGGAAAAAAATAGTACAATTGTGTAATTAAAGACTACGTCCAAATGCACGTGCACAGTACTCAGACTACCTGAATCCTGGCATTTCCTAACTTTCCATTGCTCAATTTTCCATGCAGATTTTTATATATTTGTTTGGCATATAAATAAATAGAAATACAGACATTGATTCCTATCATTTTAGTGCAAACATTCCCATTTTGTTGTTTGTTTGTTTTTAAATAAAAAAGTACAGGACTAGGTTCTGGCAATTTCTAGATTGAGCTGTAAAAAAAGCTATTTTTAAGGGTTTTAAACTGTCGAAACAGAGGCACAGAGATTGTCTCACATATGGAGGAGTGGGTGATGCAGTGCACATTTCCCCAAGCCAGCAGAGTTGCCGGACCCCAAGAGATTTCCCCCTCTATTCCTGACTCAACCTTTGCCAGAAGCAAGCAGACTCTTGTAACTTCCTAGTTAAACTGTTCCCTTCCATTCTTTAGTTGACAACTACTCAGGCTCTTTTCTTACTGGCAAACTTGAATTTTGATTTTTCTACGTCATGGCCAAGCTTTATCACCTCTCTTGTAAACTGAATATGTCAATCCCTGAGAGAACATACTTTCTTGTTTTTTTTCCTGATTCGGCAATCATAGCGCTGTGGTTTGAACTCCCATTTAAGGTACCTTTAATGATGACCCCTCAATCAATCCTTTATTTAATCTATTAGAAGGGTGGTTGAGTTTAAGTTATAAAGACAGTGCCAAATACCGACCACAATTTAGTAAAGCAGCCCTATTCAACATAGCATGTGACTGATATAAGCAAGTTCTTAAAATTTGGATCTTAGCTCATGGCCATAATTTAAAAAAATTAATTGAAACAGCTGGACACCGTCCACATTTGAAACATAAAGTAGCTTAAAACTGTTCTAGCTTGAAATGGTCTGAAATGGCTTCAGGAAATGTGGTCCTCTTAGAAGTGTAGCTGTGAGGTTGCAAATATGGTAAAGCAATTTATACAGAGTACATGCTGATTTTAATCATACAAATTTCCTAAGCTCTTTACAGAATATCTTATTGCAGCTCCAGGAATTTAGTAGAAAGAAAATTGTATGGAATTAAAGTGATGAGGAGGCCATTTCTATAGTACTTCATTTCCAACAGATTTGGATTCAACGGGTCAAATAGAGCATGCTTGCAGGTATCAAAAAAGCTATTGCTACATGGATATCTTCCAAAGCAATTGCATAGTCAATTAAATAGTTATTCCCCACGCTTGCCTTCAATCAGTGGTTCGAGGCGATGAGTTGAAGCTAAACATCTGTCTCTCTGACTACACTTGAGCAGGATTTGTTGTACAGTGATTCGATCCTATCTCTTTAGATTTTGAGGTTGGATAATAATCAATGGTCATGACCATATACATGCAAACACAATGTACATCAGGTGCCAACCCAGCAAAATGAGCCTCAGGAAAATAACTCATGACCTTTGCCTCCAAAAACAAAGGTCTCTACCTAGTAAGTCAAATGAGTACCACCACTTAAGGCCCTTACTGAGCAAAACACCAGTATGTGTTATGCAACAATTAACTTTAAACTCATGCTTAATTCCATCCCTCTTCAGCACTGCTTAATTGCTTTGCTGAATTGGTGCTGTAGTCAGAAGATGGAAATTGCATACATACAAGCAGGTCTGAAGATCAGTATAAGGCAGTAGAACAGGTACAAAGTGGTCAATCTGTTACAAAACTTCTGGGAACAGGAGGCTGGCAGAGCCTTCCTGAACAGAGTGATCAGAACGGAAATTTGAGAATACTTAAATTATTTCAATCCTGAAGCAATTATTAATTAGAGGCCTGATTCTGCCTTGCTCATTTACATCAGTTAGTACTTTATTTCATGAGTAGTGCTCATGTAAGATAATTCCATTTAAGTGTGATGGCCACCATCTTGGCCGATGTACTGGGGACCTCCAGAGTTAAGAGCATGAGATGCTATACTATAGCTTAAGCTAAAGAAACAAAGCTCTGTAGTGGGACCTGTCACAGCTCATATGCTTGGTGGCTCGGTAGCGAACACACACTCACCGCTGGGTTACAGAGGGGGTAGGAAAATCAGGCCCCATGACTGGCTATATACTGGTAAGTATTTCCCAAGAAGGATCACCACATTAGTCTCAGTCTTAATGACCTCTTGTAAAACAACAGATAATGAAAAGATAGTAGCATCCTCCATTTTATTGTGAACCTGTCAGATCTCAGAAGCTATAACTGGTTCAATCAATACTTAGATGGGACATCTCCAAGCGCTGTAGACAATAGCATTGCTATGAAGAATTCCATCTGGGTCAATATGGAATTGGTGCCCAACAATGTGTCTGTCGGGGCAGTGTGCTGCTAAATGTGTCATCTTTCAAATGAGAGGTAAAACTCACACCTGTGTGATCAGTAAGGGTCCCATGGTGAATTTTGTAAAAGTAGGTGTTTTTTAACTCCAGTGATCTGGCCAGGCTCCAGATCAGCTAATTACATTTTAATCTAAGTTGCAATTAGATAATGTTTTCTTCATCACTTCCTACACTAAACTGTTGTGTTACAAAATAGTTGCTACATCCCATCTCCGAACTGGGCAAGAGACCCCCCTTATCTACATCACACGGGTGTTGTGAGACTTAAGCTTTCTATATACGATAGGGTTTTTATGTTGCTTTTCCCCTTCCCTCTCCCCCCAGCATGACCAGAGCATCTACACATGATCAGCAACCAAGTCCCTAGTGGTCTTAACAGTTGTGTTTTGATATGTGGATAAAAATTGCTACATAAGTACAAATGGTTATATTTTTAAAATACCAAAGCAAGAGACCACCACAGTGAACTGGCTAGCTCTAGTGACTGTGGGTTTATGGAGCCTTTCACCCACAGGTGCTGGAACTAGGGGTGCTGCCAGATCCCCTAGCTTGAAGTGGTTTCCCTCGGTATACAGGGTTAATAGTTTGGTTCAATTGCTCAGACAGCTCCTCCACTATACAAATTGTTCCAGCACCCCAGCTTTCACCTCTAAGTTAGTGGTTCATATTGTTATCTGAAATTGGACCAGCTAGTAAGCTTAGGGAGGACTAATGACCCACCAGAGTTTGGCAGAAAGCAGCATATTTATTATACTGATAGCTACGCTCAAAAGAAGGGTGTGTGTGTCAAACTCACACTCGCATACTCACGCTCCCAGGACAGGCACGGCACTGGAGATGTCAGGATCCTTCAAGGTCAGTGTCCCACAGTGCAGGAACGGATGGTGTGATGAGATCACACTCCACCTTGGGCAGTGTCCATGCAGTATCTATACATTAGGTGTGTGAGTGCAGCCTAATTAGAGTCCCAGACAGCTTGTCTATCTGGGAGCTCTTCTAATCTTCCAGCTGTTTAAGCAGCCCATTCATCCCACAAGCATTCCAGCGGTATGGGGAGGGGGAAAGCCACTTCACAGATATTCAGAGAGAGAGAGAGAGGAGCCAAAAGTGTGGTGGTGGGGGGGGGGAGTGTAACAGACCTTATGAGCATACAGGTTATACATAACATACAGACCACTGCTGCTCCTACAACACTCCGCCCCCTTGATCTATGATCATTACAGTAGTTGTTGTCATTGTAGGGCACAGGTGATCTGTTGTAAACAAGCCAAACAATTATAACCAGGTGAATATAAACTAAAACCATTAAAATTGACTAAACAGCAGATATAACAAACATAAATGCAAACAATCATAATCATAATAATTGGGAATTCAATAAAACCATCACTATTACAATAATTGGGTACATTGACAAACAAAATGAGGCCCAAGTTTGATGCTGCAATAGCCATCTAACACTAAAAGTCACTTAGGTCAGGACCTCCTTAAGTACACACAACAAATAAGATTTGTAGGAGTACTATAGTTGTCATGCAAGGTTAAACTGATTTGGACTTAAATTAACATTTAGTTTCTAAACTGTTACAGAATTCCCTATTGCTAACAGTTGTCAAGAGGTCTCAGGTGGGGGGTGGGGAACAAATCCAAGACCTGAAAGATGGGGCCCAAGGTCTTCCAGATTATAGGGGCCCGTGAACTACCCTTCAGGGCTTGGGGAACTAGAACCAGGGTGCATAGAGGAAAGTGTGGCATTAACAATACAAGAAAATGTAACTAACAATACAAAAGTATCAATAACAAAAATCAACAACAAAATTATTAGAGAACCTAACAAAAATTAAACCTGATGCATTGGGGACCAAAGCCTTTTGGACAGAGGTGTATGTGATTGATAATTTGGCTGGAGATGGGGGAAGTAGAGAGAGGAAAAGGCATTTACCCTGTCTAGTGTAGTATTCCCTCTCTCTCTCTCTGGTCCCTTTGTTAGCACAGGTCACCCACCAGAGACAGACACAGAACATGGAACACAGAACACAAACTTTCTTGCGACACTATAACCATGGTATTTCTATAACTCTTCAGTTGGTACTAGCTGATGTCCTTATGTTCCAGTTCGTAGGCTGAAAGATAGAAGTTTAGAAACAAATTAGCACAGTGCTCCCAACGTGACAGACCCTGCGTGTTTGAGTTGTCCCATTTTCCCTCCAGGGTTTTATCATGCCACCAGTGTTTTTTGCTAACTTTATTGCTTATGCGGGAGTCAACTAGGTCTCTGCCACAGTGCGTCCAGTACTTGGGATTGCCCTGCTCCCTGCAGGCGCAGGCCCATAGTTTTGGGCCACCCTCCGGATTGCCGCAACACGGTGTCTGGGGTCTGGATCCGGGGATCAAGATCATACCAGATATCCCATCCCAATCATCATATGGTCTCGCACCCCCCCGGGCTTTCACCCCAACAGCAGTGGCACGGACTGAATAAGTCCCCTGGACCCTGTTCTCCCTGGCAGACCCCTCCAGGACCAGATCCTTCAGGCAGGTAACTGCCTGGCTCAGAGCAGCATTCTCCCACTCCTCCTCTGCTGCCATCACCTGTACCTCGACTATAGAGAGGGAAGACACCTGGGCGCTAGCAGTCAGAGCGTGCGCCTTCCACCTATCCCGTTCCTTCTCCAACTCATGAATTGTACTCCCAGGTGGAACCGCCCCTGGCATCCAGGGGTCTACCCCTTTTTTTTGGAGCCATTCTAACAATACCCCGAGAGGCGCTGCTGCTCCCCAAGGGGGTGTGTCTTCTCGCTTGGGCTGCTTCGCCTTTTTCTTCCCCTTGCTCCACAGGGGCATACTTAGCAGCGGCGTCCTTTTCTCCCTGCAGTGGGTTGCTAGCCTACCACTTTTTTTCACAGGCTCGAGCCGGACCCGCTCAAGAGAGCACCGGGGACACCAGGGAACCCTTACTCAAATCCTCCACTAAGGTGCCTGCATTCACCATTAATGTTACCCGAAATTGGGTGGGTAAAGGGAGGATTAATGACCCACCAGAGTTTGGCAGAACGCAGCACATTTATTATACTGAGTGCTAAGCTCAAAAGAAGGGGGGGTGTCCCACTCACACTCTCATACTCACGCTCCTAGGACAGGCACAGCACTGGAGATGTCAGGATCCTTCAAGGTCAGTGTCCCACAGCACAACGATGGACAGTGTGATGAAGGTAAGTCTTTCCAAGGCACGATGGAATGCAACGCAGTGAACCACTGGCCAGGCGGTCCGGGCAAAGGGCCTTCACGGGAGGTACAAGCTTGTGAGTGCACTCCTGAGCAAATGGCCCCTTCCCCTTTTAAGGACCTGCTCCTCATGGCCTGCGACTAGCGATGACTTGGCCGCGTCTGGTTGGTCACACTCCACCTCGGACAGTGTCCATGCAGTGTCTATGCATTGGGTGTGTGAGCGCAGCCTAATTAGAGTCCCAGACATGGGAGCTCTTCTGTTCTTCCAGCTGTTTAAGCAGCCCATTCATCCCATAAGCATTGCAGGAGGGAGGGGAAAGCCACTTAACAGGTATTCAAAGAGGAAGAGGAGACAAAAGCCGGGGGTGTGGGGGCAAGTGTAACAGACCTTTTGAGCATACAGGTTATACAGCGCATACAGATAATTGCTGCTCGTACAACACCTATCAGGTGAATAGTGACTGAAAGTTGTTACCTTCTGATAACCAATGGAATATATTAAATACAATGGTGGTTCCATTTCCTAGTCAACAGATGATAAGATGAGGCCCCCCTCCATTTTATGGTTGGCAGAGGAAAGTTTGTGCTACAACTTCCAGGTTGGATCTGTTCTCTGAATAAAAAGATTCCAGCCTCCAGGGCTGTTGGTCTGGCATCTCTCACCAGTACTCAGGTGACAATCATAATATTCCATACAACTATAACATAAAAGAATGGGCCTCAACCACAATATTCAGTAGGATATATTTGGTCACAAAGATGTCAGCATAGTCCATCCACGTATGAGCTGCTAGAACCACATAGTTGTAATGGAAAAGTGAGCTAGGGACGCAGTCACACAGAGGAGTAAGTACAACATAGCAATAAATAATGACGTACTGATTGAATGGACAATGTAAAAAGCCAGTTAGGAACAAAACGCTCAAAGACTTTTACAAGATAAATTCCAAGGCTCTTTCCAACTGGAATTTCTGGGATTATGGTCAGATTTTCATCATAACTTGTTCACTTGAAGGCTAGAGGCAAAATGCACACAGCTGCACCTATGCATTTATACTGTTCTAGTTTTTGGTATCAGAATTGCTAAGTCATAAAACCTTCTCCTTTTCATCCCTAAGCATCTTTACAGAAAGACAGAGCAGTTCAGCATTGTCATTCATTCCTGTCCATGGCTTGTTCCTTCATTAAGCCCAGCCTGGTCATGTCTTTGTATATGATGTCCTGACATCTAGCTGACGGTCAGCTCTAGGTTGGCTTGACCTTGGTTGTGTGCGCTTTCTTTGGCATCCTATCATCAGCATTCCAGCACTTTTGCTGCATAGAGGATGCTATTTCTCTTTCAAAATGGCACCCTCCACATACCGTCATCTCACACTTACCATACATGCAAGATCATGCCACATGGAAGACACCATTCTGTAGAGCCAAATGGCATCCTCCACACATTTGTGCGAGGTCACACCAGTGGGGGCGTTCCAGTAGTGTACAGCCCATTCAGGACTATACCACTGACAGCGTCCCCATCATTGCAATCTTTTTGGTTCTAGACAATCCTGTACCCTGATTTCACATCCCACTCTCCTAATTTCAGTTTTCTTAAGCTCCTTCTACTTTACACCTATCATCTTTCAACGAACGCTGATCTCTGCTTTCTCCAGCGTTCTGATGTCTGTTTCATTTAACACAGCTGCTCCCAGACCATAGAGTAATGTTGTTAGTACGCTGCTTTGACAACTTTTCACTTTGGTACTAAACAATATTTTTATCAGTCCATAATTTCATCAGTTTCAGTGCAACACTCATAGTTAAGGCACACTGCCTTTTAACTTCCATTGGCACTAATCAAGCTTCCTGGGTACATACAAGATTTTACTGGCTCTATGACTTCACCACTGATACATTTCAGCACTATCAGTTGTTCCTTTTCCAACATGCAACCACTTCATCTTCTTGGCATTTATTGTAAGACCAAGTTGACTACACCAATTCTCCAAGATAGAGACGAGAATATCTTACACCATTTGACTTGAGCCAGTTGCTTAAATTTTCCACCAATTCTTATGACTTTTAGTACATAGCTTTTATAATTGCAATTACCTTATCTGGAACTCCATATGACTTTGCTACTTTCCATAATGCTTCCCTCCAAACTGAATCAAATGCTTGTGAAGTCAACGAAAACTGCAAACATCTTTAATCCCCATTCTCACTTCCCCCCACCATCAACTATCTGAGCATGAATATCTGATTAATGCAACTTTGGCCTGGTCTAAACCCACGCTATTCCTTGCCTACTACTTCCTCTAAAATTGGCCTTAATCTAATAATAATTGCTTTCATCATGATTTTTCCCAGTACTGACAATAAGCTTACATCACTATAATTATTGGGAATCATCAGTAACACCTTTCTTCATGGTTGTCTAAAGCAGTAGTTGTACCATTCAGCTAGTATCTCTTCTTGCTCCCATACCTTCTTGGATATTTTTCTATTGCTCTGATAGCATTCGTCGTATATTCCTGCAGCTCTAATTTTCTAATTGCTTCACTGCTCTTCCTATTTCTTCTTCTGATTTCAGTTCAGAGCTGATATCCACTTAGCCTTGTAAGTTGCCCTGTTTTCTAGGATGTCTAAAATGCTTGCATCACAATGACAGGGTTCAGCACTTTGTCAAAATGCTCCTTCCGTACTCTCAGCACCTATTTGGCATTTGTTCTCAGTTCACCAGTAGCCTTTCTTAGTGCTTTCATCGTTGGCCTGATTGTGTATCCATGCAACCAGGCAGCTCCCTAGATAACCCATTCCAGTGCTTCAACACCCTCCCAGTAAAAACGTTTTTTCTAATATCCAAACTAAACCTCCCCCACTGAAACTTGAGACCATTACTCCTTGTTCTGTCATCTGGTTCCACTGAGAACAGTCTAGATCCATCCTCTTTGGAACCCCCTTTCAGGTAGTTGAAAGCAGCTATCAAATCCCCCCATATTCTTCTTTTCTGCAGACTAAATAATCCCAGTTCCCTCAGCCTCTCCTCATAAATCATGCGCTCAAGCCCCCTAATCATTTTTGTTGCCCTCTGCTGGATGTCGGCAATTTTCCCGCGTCCTTCTTGTAGTGTGGGGCCCAAAACTGGACACAATACTCCGGATGATGCCTCACCAAAGTCAAATAGAGGGGAATGATCACGTTCCTCGATCTGCTGTCAATGCCCCTACTTATACAGCCCAAAATGCTGTTGGACTTCTTGGCAACAAGGGCACACTGTCGACTCATATCCAGCTTCTTGTCCATTGTAACCCCTATGTCCTTTTCTGCAGAACTGCTGCCTAGCCATTCAGTCCCTAGTCTGTAGCAGTGCATGGGATTCTTCCGTCCTAAGTGCAGGACTCTGCCCTTGTCCTTGTTGAACCTCAACAGATTTATTTTGGCCCAATCCTCCAATTTGTCTAGGTCCCTCTGTATCCTATCCCTACCCTCCAGCATATCTACCACTCCTCCCAGTTTAGTGTCATCTGCAAACTTGCTGTGGGTCAAATCCATGCCATCCTCCAGATCAATAATAAAGATATTGAACAAAACCAGCCCCAGGACCGACCCTTGGGGCACTCCGCTTGATACCGGCTGCCAGCTAGACATGGAGCCATTGATCACTACCCATTGAGCCCGACTATCTAGCCAGCTTTCTATCCACCTTATAGTCCATTCATCCAGCCCATACTTCTTTAACTTGCTGGCAAGACTAGACAAAGTCAGATTGGAAATAATGCACAAATGTTTATTAATGAAGGTAATTACTCATTAGGATACTTTACCAAGAGTCACGGAGGATTCTCCATTAGTGGCAATTTCTAAATCAATACAGGATGTTTTTCTAAAAGATCTGCTCTAGCGCAAACAGGAAGTAGTTAAGGTCCCTTCTGGCCTTGGAATAGCTCAGTCTAGGTAGGGAATGTCACCTGTTCAGAGGAGACAGACACGAGGACATCAACTCTCCAAGGTCATGTCTACACAAGGGTGAAAAGGCAGGGTTTTTTAATCCAGTTAGCTAATGACTCACAACAGCACTCAGCACTGCCTGCAGAGATAGTTAAAGGGGTGGTTCAAAACTAGGTTAGCACACTGACTATAAAAATAAAAGCCCAAGGCTAAAAGGGGGGTGACAAATCCCAGGAGGGGCAGGGCTTGGCACCATCTGGGCATCTCCTGAAAGGAAAGTCCTGACAGTCCTGTAGGAGACAATTTTGCAAACAGCCTCTGCTGGTGATCAGGACTCTCATTAGCTATTGCTATGCATTAAGTTGCTGCCCTGTTCTTTAACTATTGACACAATGAGCTCTTAGGGCCAGTGCCTGGGGCTGCTGTGTGCTGACTCAGCATGCTGGAAAGCAATAGCTGGGGAAAGACCTGTACTGGTAAAATGCCTCTTGCTCTGCCTTTGGGGCAGGACCCAAACTGGACCAAATGTCCTTGGAGAGAGGCACATCCCAGCAATTCCAATGCAGGCAGGCATTCGTACCCCCTGCTGTTAACAGTGGGACTGGAGACAGTAACCGGGGATGTGGGAAATTCCTCCTTCCAGCCACGGGTCTCTAACCACACCACGCATTTGATTACATTTGTTCGGTCAGCACTTCCCTCTTGAGCACTGCTGGGCCATGGGCTGCTCCCATCTCCAGGAGTCCGGGCAGACTGTGGCCCCTGCTAAGGAGGGGAGGCACCAAACATGCCAGCTCCTGCTCTTAGCAGATCATCAATTAGTGATTAACATTCAGCCAGGGTGTAGCCTGACTAAGCAAGTGACCAGTCATTCCCGTTTGCAGCCTTTATCTCAGTGCAAACAGTGCCCTGCAGTGTGGGACTCTCCAGGCGGAGTGCTGGCCTGTTATTCAGTGACTACAGTGCAGCCGGCCAGGAGGTTGAAGGCTACATAAGCAGATTGCGCCTGCTGGGCTCAGAAAGCACCTTCGCTTCTCCAGGCAGGTCTCTCCATTGCAGGGAACCGCTGGCTCCCCAGGACTGTTACCAGCACGGGTGGGTCACAGCGAGGAACTGAGGCAGCCACGCCGTTCCTGCTTCCGCTGCCTGTGTTGGCTTTGGCTCGCCTCGGGGACTTCACGCTCTCTGCAGCGGCAAAGCCACAGGCCAAGGGCTGGCTCAGGGCAGGAGCCGAGGACCCAGACAGCCAGCAGGGCAGCCAGGACTCTCTTACTGGCTGATTTCATCCCTGGGGGAAACTTTCCTCAGCACCCAGCTCCTCTGGTGCGGGAGCCAAGGCCAGTCCAGCTCCTGGAGCCCTGGGGATGGGCCCTCAGTAACGGCCTGAGCCAGGGAGCTCAGCTAGAACCCTGCTGCTTCCCCAGGACAGGTCCCAAGGCAGCAGGTCCCACCCCAGCCCAGGCCTCATGGCGCTGGCTCCGGCTGATGTCCTGCTGGACGTGTGTGCCAGGGAGTGTGGGATTTGCTACGAGGCCTACAAAGTGGCTTCCAAGTGGCGGGTGCCCAAGCTGCTGCTGTGCCACCACTCGCTGTGCTTCTCCTGCCTCAGGAAGCTGGTCTGCCAGGCCCAGGCCATCTCCTTTGTGGTCTGCCCCTTCTGCAGGATGGTGACCCTGGTGCCCGAGCAGGGGCTGCAGGCCCTGCAGAACGACGAGGACATTCTGAGGGAGGCATCGGCCCTGTGCAGCCTGCGCAGCCCCGGGGTCCTGGCGGGGGCCAGCTTGGCCTCAGGGAAGGAGGAGAGAGAGGAGAAGGAGGAGGAGGAAGAGGCGGCCCCCAGCACCTTGGAGTACTCCACAAGCGATTCCTCTCTCTCCCTGGACATGGAGTTTAACTACATGACCCATTCATCCATCTTCACTATAAGCAGCGTGGTCTCCCCGTATGGCTTGGCGGTACCGGGCAGCTCCAGGGCCTGGAGCGGGCTCCACATGCAGGAGGTGCAGAATGCCTTCTTGGTGGGGCTCCCAGGCCGAGCGGCGTCTGCGGATGCTCAACCACCCATCTCCTCGGTGGAGAATCTGCGCCTGTGCTTCGCCATGGGCATCCTCATCCTCATCATCTCAGTCTTCTTCCTGCTGGTGTTCCTGAAGTAGGTCAGGACCTGAGGGTGCAGCAGGAGGGGCTGCTGGAACCGGTCCAGGACAGAACTGACCCAGTAGCCATGGCGGCAGGGAGCCAGGCTGCTGATGGAGCAATGGGGAGAGGCCTTTTCAGATGGATCAGCTGAGCTCTGACCTGGGACCCCTGCAGGAGCCCAAGCGCGGTGGCCTCCACCCAGAGCCTCGCTGAGCCACATGCGTGGTGTCCTCGGTGCTGGGGATGCAGGGTGGGCTGAGCGTCGGTGCCAGAGGATTTGCCTACAGCCATCCGGCACGAGCCCTAACATGAATATTTGTGTTACGAACAGAAGTGACAGTGGCTGGCCTGGGCTGTGGGGGGGGGGCAAGCATTGGGGGGGGCTCCCCGGGCCTGGGACAATCTGGCGAGGCCCCTATGGTGGTCGTTGAGAGCAAGACGGTAAGAGTCTGTGGAAAGAGGAAATAAAGGCAGTTTCCCACTCACCTCCACCCTGGCGTGCTGGGTCTCTGTGAGCGCCACATGGGGCGGAACAGGAGCCACTAATGAGCCACGAGAGCCCAGGCTACCCCTGCAAACAGGGAAAGGGAACCCGGAGCAGCAAAGCCTCCAGCCCAGCCAGAAAACTGCCATTACCAGGCCTGCAGCCCTGCCCACTTCCCCTTCAGGCTGCAACGTCCCTGCCATGGGCTTATCCCCCCCCCCCCCCCCCCCCCCCGCCTCCACTTGCCTCAAGGGAAGGCCCTGCCTGTATCTGCTGGGACAGAGCGGTTGTAGGGGATCCTGCGCGTGGGGGGGGGTGGGGGGTGATGGGGGCCTGCCTGCCACAGGGGATCACAAGCGCAGCCCCCTACTCCCTGCAGTGGTACCGATCTTGCTAGCAGTCAAAGGTGGCAGCTCAGTGCTGTGGCTCCCAAGGGTGGGGGGAGTCTGCTGTGTTGGGAAAGGCCCAGTGCTCCTGCAGCAGGACAGCCAGGCCTTGGGTAGAACTGCCTCCCTTGTTCCACCATGGGGGTCATCAGGTCTGGTGGGCAAGGGGGCTCTGTGCTGGCTCAGGAGGGCCTGTGGAGTGGGGTCAAGAGCCACAGTGGTCCTGTTCCTGCAGCCAGGCTGAGGCAGGAGGCCGGGGGATTTGGTCATTGTGGGCAATGGGAGTTAGGCACCTGGAATGCTTTGAGGATCTGGCCCAGCTGCTTGGGCAGGAGTTCTATCGCTATGTGTGGGGAGGACGAGTATGTCTTGTACTGAGGAGCCTGCGGCTTTCCTGCCTTCCAGGCCCTGAGCACAGAGTCCCCGTGCCAGCTCCTTCTCCGACTGGGGTGGCCTGCCATGCTCTCATTCCTAGGACTGGTTGGTGGTTTATTTAGTTTTCTGTGCAGCCCAACTTCATTCCTGTTTTGTTGATCCCTAGCATGCAGAGTGTACAGTTTGCTGGGAACGTGAACAATAACGTCCTCCCAGAACAAGGGAAATGCATGAACTACAGAGGTGTGTCTCGATTCCTGCTAGTAATCAGCAGACACGGCTTAGCTCTAAGGTCAGCCCATCGACACAGAACTATACATAAGCCTGCTGCAGCTCTGGCATATGGAGCAGAGCCAGGGCCGGCTCCAGGGTTTTGGCCGCCCCAAGCAGCCAAACAAAACAAAAACAAACAAACAAAAAAAGCCGCGATCGCGATCTGCGGCGGCAATTCGGCGGGAGGTCCTTCGTTCCGAGCAGGAGTGAGGGACCGTCCGCCGAATTGCCGCCGAACAGCTGGACGTGCCGCCCCTCTCCAAAGTGGCCGCCCCAAGCACCTGCTTGGTAAGCTGGTGCCTGGAGCCGGCCCTGAGCAGAGCACCAGGTAACATCATGGATTACAGCTACTAGTCAAGGAGAGTGCGAGCTGTCTGTTTTAGGCAGTAGGCTGAGAATTGGGAGAAGTATAAGCTATCTATGCAAGTCTCTTACCCCGGCTGTAAAATGGGGACATCTACCAGCCTTTGGGAAATCGTTCAGCACCCCAGCCCTAAGGGCTTGTTCATACATGGTGCTACGCAGGAACAGCAGTGACTCAATAACTCAGTGTGGACGTCTTCCAGAAGCAGGGCCTTGTTCCCACTGTGGGTTAAGATAAACAGAAGCAAGGCCCTTTGATTCTGGACTAGGCATGTCCAGGGAGTGACTCAGGAACGGCTAAGTGCCCTGTGCCAAGTATCAGGGTCATGTGTCCAAAACTTTAAGGCTGAGCAGACATAGTGCTCATCGTTTGGAAATGCCTGAACAGATCACCAAGTTTAAAAATTAAACCACTATTAACCTCCCCCTATACTCCCTCCCCCCTCTGGCTGCCTGCCTTGCAAGATGAGGTCTAACTCTCTTGCTTGAATTTGTAGACTTTTCCTCAATATGTTTTCGTAGTTCTCGGTGCAGTTTCCTAGGGATGTGAGAACTGTTACAGCCAACGTACCATATGTTAGAATAGGGGTGGGCAAACTTTTTGGCAAGAGGACTACATCTGGGCATAGAAATTGTATGGTGGGCCATGAATGCTGATGAAATTGGGGTTGGGGTACGCCAGGGGGTGAGGGCTCTGGGTGGGGCTGCGGGCTCTGGGGTGGGGCCAGAAATGAGGAGTTATGGGTGCAGGAGGGGGCTCCTGGCTGGGGCAGGGGTGTGGGGAGGTGGCTCAGGGATGCAGGCTCGGGGCAGCGCTTACCCTAAGTGGCTCCCGAAAGCAGCGGCATGTTCCCCCTCCAGCTCCTACGTGGAGGCACGGCCAGGTGGGTCTGCTGCATGCTGCCCTGACTGCAGATGCCACCCCTGCAGCTCCCATTGGTCACTCCCCAGCAGAAGCTCAAGGGGCAATTAAAACAGATTAAAACCCTAACCCACCCCTGTGTTAGAAGCAGTTACCTTAAACTTTTCATAGCACTGTGGTGGAGAGAATGTTTTGCGTTTTGCAAGCATGGAGCAGCCCTATGGCAATTCCGTACATGGCAGTGACACAAGGAAAGTGTTCACATATTTTAATTGTCTGAAATACAATAAGTGTTTTGTCCCTTCCGGAAAGAAGTTACTCACATCATCGCCTACTGGTCCAGGCCCCTCTCCATTTGCCACCTGCCCCTTTGCTGTTACAGAGGATTTTTTTCTAATTGGACTTATTCCCCCTTTTTCCTGCTTTATCATGTGTTAAGAGAGCCTGAAAGGGGAGGTTGTTTGTTTGTGTGTTTAACTGCATCTCTTTTGCCTTAGAACAATCAGGCATGTTTATTCCGCCCTGCTTTTGCGGGAGAACCCTGGTGGGCTCAGGGAGGTTTGCTGGGAGAGCCAGCCATTCAGCAGAGGCAAGGGTGCTGGATCTTTACCAAGGGTTCCTTTATCTCAACCTTATGTTAGTCACTGACAGGCAATAAGTGGTAACGGAGAAAAGCCCCGTCCAAGAGTTTAAAAGCTGGAGGAAAAAAATCCCCCCTTCTCTCCATAGTTCAGTTTTCCCACTTGGCTCCTTTGATGCTGTCATTTCCCCAGTGCCTAGCTTCCCACAGCACGACCCAGGCTCATCCCACAGGCATTCATGCTGTGAAAAACACGCCGAATTTAAATAGAAAAGAAAAAGAAAAAAATGTTTTGTCCCTTGGGGAGAGGGAAATACAGGCACCAGGCCACTCTGCTCCAGAGCAGTTTTTGAAATGGCCTTTACACTACCCTGCTACTGCTGGCAGTGCCACCATCCATGCTGCTAGCTGGCTCAGCCCTAGTTACACAACCAGAGCCCAGCTAACTTGGGAATCCCCAGGGGATTTTACAAACATGTGAGTGGAGCCAGGGCTTGAGGGCACAGTAACTGGATCAAATTTCTTGAGCGCCCAATTCAGGCATAGACAGATTTTTGTACGACATTAAAGGTGCCTAAAGGCCCAGATGCACACAGGTATTTAGGCTCCTAGTGTCTGTTGATTTCAACGGGCGTTAGGAGCCTAAATTCCTTTATGGACAGATGCCCAGGCCCACCTCTGCATCTGGCTGATAACAGTATCAGTGCTGACTGTTGTAGGAACAGCAGTGGTCTGTATGCTATGTATAACCAGTATCCTCAAAAGGTCTCTGTTACACTCCCCCCCACCCCCCTCTGCCGCTTTTGTCTCCTCTCTCTGTTTGAATACCTGTGAAGTGGCTTTCCCCCTCCCCATCCCTCCTGGAATGCTTGTGGGATGAATGGGTTGCTTAAACAACTGGAAGATCAGAAGAACTCCCAGATAGGCAAGGTGTCTGGGACTCTAATTAGGCAGCGCTCACACACCCAATGCATGGACACTGCCCAAGGTGGAGTGTGACCAACCAGACGCGGCCAAGTCATCTCTAGTCAGAGGCCATGAGGAGCAGGTCCTTAAAAAGGGAAGGGGCCATGTGCTCGGCAGTGCATTCACAAGCTTGTACCTCCCGTGAAGGCCCTTCGCCCAGATCACCTGGCTGCGTTGCATTCCATCGTGCCTCGGAAAGACTTACCTTCATCACACCATCCATCGTTGCGCTGTGGGACACTTACCTTGAAGGAACCTGACATCTCCTGTGCTGTGCCTGTCCTGGGAGCATGAGTATGCAAGTGTGAGTGTGATGCCCCGCCTTCTTTTGAGCTTTGCTCTCAGTATAATAAACGTGCTGCTTTCTGCCAAACTCTGGTGGGTCATTAGTCCTAAGCTTATTGGCTGGGCCAATTTTGGGTAACACTGACATAATATACTTTGCTGTCTGTAAGACGTTTGCCTTACTACTGCATGACACTTTTATTAAAAAACTAGTATGATATAAAATCAACATGGTACCCATTACATGTATTAAAAACTGGCTAACTGATAGGTCTGAAAATGTAATTGTAAATGGGGAATTGCCATCAAGTGGGTGTGTTTCTGGGGTGTGTGTGTCCCTCGAGGATCAGTTGTTGGCCCTACCCTATTTAACATCTTTATCAGTGACCTGCAATACAACATAACATCATCACTGATAAAGTTTGCAGATGACACAAAAATTGGGGGAGTGGTAAATAATGAAGGGGACAGGTCATTGACACAGCAAGAACTGGATTGCTTGGTAAACTGGGCTAAACAAAAAATACACATTTTAATATGGCTGTATGTAAACATCTAGGAACAAATGTAGGCCATACTGACTGACTGGGATTTAATAATGGGCTCTTCAATCTAGCTGAGCAATGTATAACAATCAGAAGCCTGGAAGCTGAAGTTAGTCAAATTCAGACTGGAAATAAGGTGTACATTTTTGAGGGTAAATAAGCATTGGAACAATTTACCAAGGGTCCATCGCTGACAATTTGTAAATAAAGACTGGATGTTTTTCTAATAGTGACCATAATATAATAACATTTAACATCCCTGTGGTGGGAAGAAAACCTCAGCAGCCCAACACTGTGGCATTTAATTTCAAAAAGGGGAACAATGCAAAAATGAGGGGGTTACTTAAACAGAAATTAAAAGGTACAATGACTAGAGTGAAATCCCGGCAAGCTGCATGGGCGCTTTTTAAAGACACCATAAGAGAGGCCCAACTTAAACGTATACCCCAAATTAAGAAACACAGTAAAAGAACTAAAAAAGAGCCACCGTGGCTTAACAACCACGTAAAAGAAGCAGTGAGAGATAAAAAGGCATTTTTTAAAAAGTGGAAGTCAAATCCTAGTGAGGTAAATAGAAAGGAGCATAAACACTGCCAAATTAAGTGTAAAAATGTAATAAGAAAAGCCAAAGAGGAGTTTGAAGAAAGGCTAGCCAAAAACTCAAAAGGTAATAACAAAATGTTTTTTAAGTACATCAGAAGCAGGAAGCCTGCTAAAGAACCAATGAGGCCCCTGGATGATCGAGATACAAAAGGAGCACTTAAAGACGATAAAGTCATTGCGGAGAAACTAAATGAATTCTTTGCTTCAGTCTTCACGGCTGAGGATGTTAGGGAGATTCCCAAACCTGAGCTGGCTTTTGTAGGTAACAAATCTGAGGAACTGTCACAGATTGAAGTGTCACTAGAGGAGGTTTTGGAATTAATTGATAAACTTAACATTAACAAGTCACCAGGACCAGATGGCATTCACCCAAGAGTTCTGAAAGAACTCAAATATGAAATTGCGGAACTATTAACTAGGGTTTGTAACCTGTCCTTTAAATGGGCTTCTGTACCCAGTGACTGGAAGATAGCTAATGTAACGCCAATATTTAAAAAGGGCTCTAGAGGTGATCCAGGGAATTACAGACCGGTAAGTCTAACGTCAGTACCGGGCAAATTAGTTGAAACAATAGTAAAGAATAAAATTGTCAGACACCTAGAAGAACATAAATTGTTGGGCAAAAGTCAACATGGTTTCTGTAAAGGGAAATTGTGTCGTACTAATCTATTAGAGTTCTTTGAAGGGGTCAACAAACATGTGGACAAGGGGGATCCAGTGGACATAGTATACTTAGATTTCCAGAAAGCCTTTGACAAGGTCCCTCACCGAAAGCTCTTACGTAAATTAAGTTGTCATGGGATAAAAGGGAAGATCCTTTCATGGATTGAGAACTGGTTAAAAGACAGGGAACAAAGGGTGGGAATAAATGGTAAATTCTCAGAATGGAGAGGGGTAACTAGTGGTGTTCCCTAAGGGTCTGTCCTAGGACCAATCCTATTCAACCTATTCATAAATGATCTGGAGAAAGGGATAAAAAGTGAGGTGGCAAAATTTGCAGATGATACTAAACTGCTCAAGATAGTTAGGACCAAAACAGACTGTGAAGAACTTCAAAAAGATCTCACAAAACTAAGTGATTGGGTAACAAAATGGCAAATGAAATTTAATGTGGATAAATGTATAGTAATGCACATTGGAAAAAATAACCCCAACTATACGTACAATATGATGGGGGCTAATTTAGCTACAACAAATCAGGAAAAAGATGTTGGAGTCATCGTGGATAGTTCTCTGAAGACGTCCATGCAGTGTGCAGAGGCGGTCAAAAAAGCAAACAGGATGTTAAGAATCATTAAAAAGGGGATAAAGAATAAGACGGAGAATATATTATTGCACTTGTGACGGGTTGGATCACAGAAACCCCTTTGGGAGCTGCCACCCGATGTGCAAAGACTACCCCTGCTTCTGTTTTCCCTGCCAGCTCAGGACTCCAGCACCCTGTCTTGCTGAGCCAGACACTCCAGTCTGCTCCAACACAGACCCAGGGTCTGAATCACTTGTCCCAAAGCTGCAAGTTTACCTGAAAACAGCTCACAGAAGTGTGCTTGTCTTTAGCACTCAGATGCCCAACTCCCAATGGGGTCTAAACCCAAATAAATCCGTTTTACCCTGCATAAAGCTTATGCAGGGCAAACTCATAAATTGTTCGCCCTCTATAACACTGATAGAGAGATATGCACAGTTGTTTGCTCCCCCAGGTATTAATACATACTCTCAGTAAATTACTAAATAAAAAGTGATTTTATTAAATACAGACAGTAGGATTTAAGTGGTTCCAAGTAGTAACAGACAGAACAAAGTAAGTCACCAAGTAAAATAAAATCAAATGCGCAAATCTATGTCTAATCAAACTAAATACAGATAATCTCACCCTCAGAGATGCTTCAGTAAATTTTTCTCAGACTGGACACCTTCCAGGCCTGGGCACAATTCTTTCCCCTGGTACAGCTCTTGTTCCAGCTCAGGTGGTAGCTAGGGGATTCTTCATGATGGCTCCTCTCTCTCCCTCTGTTCTCTTCCACCCCTTTATATATCTTTTGCATAAGGCGGGAACCCTTTGTCCCTCTGGGTTTCCACCCCCCCCCCCTCACTGGAAAAGCACCAGGTTAAAGATGGATTCCAGTTCAGGTGACATGATCACATGTCACTGCAAGACTTTATTGCCCACTTGCCAGCATACACATATACAGGAAGACTCACAGGTAAACACAGCCATCTGCGGATAATGGTCCTTGTTAATGGGAGTCATCAAGATTCCAAACCATCATTAATGGCCCACACTTTACATAATTACAATAGGCCCTCAGAGTTACATTTTATATTTCTAGTTTTAGATACAAGAGTGGTACATTTATACAAATCAGATGATCATACTCAGTAGATTATAAGCTTTGTAATGATACCTTACAAGAGACCTTTTGCATGAAGGTTCATGCCAGTTACGTTATATTCACTTATTACCATATTTTTGCTAAAACTATCCCAGTTACATTATATTCACTTATTATCTTTTTTTTATAAAACCATATAGACTGTACAACATCACAGCCCTTATATAAATCGATGGTACGCCCACATCTTGAATACTGCGTACAGATGTGGTCTCCTCATCTCAAAAAAGATATACTGGCACTAGAAAAGGTTCAGAGAAGGGCAACTAAAATGATTAGGGGTTTGGAACGGGTCCCATATGAGGAGAGATTAAAGAGGCTAGGACTTTTCAGTTTGGAAAAGAAGAGACTAAGGGGGGATATGATAGAGGTATATAAAATCATGAGTGGTGTGGAGAAAGTGAATAAGTAAAAGTTATTTACTTGTTCCCATAATATAAGAACTAGGGGCCACCAAATGAAATTAATGGGCAGCAGGTTTAAAACAAATAAAAGGAAGTTCTTCACACAGCGCACAGTCAACTTGTGGAACTCCTTGCCTGAGGAGGTTGTGATGGCTAGGTCTATAACAGCGTTTAAAAGAGAACTAGATAAATTCATGGAGGTTAAGTTCATTAATGGCTATTAGTCAGGATGGGTAAGGAATGGTGTCCCTAGCCTCTGTTTGTCAGAGGGTGGAGATGGATGGCAGGAGAGAGATCACTTGATCATTACCTGTTAGGTTCACTCCCTCTGGGGCACCTGGCATTGGCCACTCTTGGTAGACAGGATACTGAGCTAGATGGACCTTTGGTCTGACCCAGTATGGCCGTTCTTATGTTATGTTCTTATGTTATGTATAAGCTCTACTCGAGGCATTGGTTTGGGGAAGGTCCCTGGCCTGTGCTGTACAGGGGGTCAGACCAGATGATCACCAGGTTCCACACTGGCCTTGAAATCTCTGAATCTTTAGGCACCTAAATACATTTAAAAATCTGGCCCAGAATCCCTTGCTAACCACCTTGGGCTCCTGGTCAACTTGCCATGAAGGGCTTATCTACAAGAGAGAGTTTCCCTGGAGTTAATTGATTGCCCATGTTTGTAAGGATGGACAGGACTCTGTACCGTGGATAACATTTGGGGAGAGTCCACACCAGCTTTACAATAATTAATTAGGTGCAGTTAATGCCCTATCAGTTACTCCAGGTAAAATTCTGCATCATGATATACCCTTAGGGCTTGTCTACACTTACATTTTATAGCGCTCTAACTTGCTGGCTTAGGGGGGCACGCTCCTCCACCCCCCCCCCCAGTTCCTTCTTGCCAGACAATGCTGACAGAGGGGAAGAAGGGCAGGATGTGGAATAGACTTGAGCAACACACCTTGAAGAACACAAGTTACCGACAAGGTAACTGTCTTTTCTTCTTCAAGTGATTGCTCAAGTGTATTCCACAATAGGTGATTCCAAGCTATATCTGTTGGAGGTGGGTAGGAGTTCACAGACACTTGGGACAGAGCACTGCCCTGCCAAACCCTGTGTCTTCCCTGGTCTGGGAGACGATTGCATAATGTGAGGTGAATGTGTGAACTGAAGGCCATGTGGCAGCCCTGCAAATGACCTGAATGGGGACATGGGCTAAAAAGGCAGCCAACGAGGTCTGTGCCCTAGTCGAGTGCACCCTCACAATCGGCGGTGAGGGATTCCTGCCAGGTCATAACAGGTATGGATGAACGAGGTGATCCAGTTGGAGAGCCGCTGAGTGGAGATTGGCTGACCCTTCATGCACTTGGCCGAGGAGATGAACAGCTGCAAGGACTTCCTGAATGCCTTAGTCTGCTCCAGGTAAAAAGCCAGAGCCTGTCTCAAATCCAGCGTGTGGAGGCGTCACTCCTCACTGGACCCATGGGGCTTGGGGCAGAGGACTGGCAGGAAAATGTCCTGACCCATGTGGTAGGCAGAGTCCACCTTCGGGAGGAACAAAGGATGTGGGCGGAGCTGGACCTTATCCTTATGGACCACCATGTACAGGGGCTCGGAGGTCAGGGCCCTGAGCTCCAAGACCCACCCAGCTGACGTGATCACCACCAGGAAAGCTACCTTCCACAAGAGGTGCGACCAGAGCACATAGCTAGCGGCTCAAACAGGCGGCCTGTGAAGCGGGCCAGTACCAGGTTCAGGTCCGACTGGGGGACTAACGTACAGGAAGAGATGATTCAATCCCTTAAGGAATAGGCCAGTCATAGCATGGGAGAATACCATGTGGCCCCCCGCACCAGCAGATGGAAAGCAGATATGGCCTCCAAGTGCACCTTGATGGACGACGGTGCCAGGCCCCGGGCCCTAAGGTGAAGGAGGTAGTCCAAAATTAGCTGTATCGGGGCAGCCATGGGGGAAACACCCTGCTCATCCGCCCATCGGAAAAACTGAGACCACTTTGCCAAGTAGGCTCGGCACATGGAAGGTCACCTGCTTTCCAAGAGGATGTGCTGAACCCCTTCCAAGCATGTCCTTTCCTCCAGGCCTAACCATTGAGCAGCCACGCTGTGAGGTGGAGCGCTGCTAGGTTGGGGTGGAGGAGGTGGCCCTGGTCCTGGGAGAGGAGGTCCGGGTGGGATGGCAATGGCCACAGCGGGGCGACTGCCAGGCCTGTGAGGGTCCCGTACCAATGCTGCCTGGGCCATGCCAGGGCAATCAGGAGGACCTGGGACCTGTCCGTCTTTATCTTTTCCAGGACCTTGCCTATGACTGGGAATGGCGGGGGGAGGAAGGCATAGAGAAACCGGCCCAACCAGGACAGGAGGAAGGCATCGGAGATAGCGCCCTGCCCCAGTCCCCCCTGGAGCAGAACCAGGGACAGCGACAGTTCTGCCGAGTCACAAACAGGTCCACCTGGAGAGTTCCCCACTCTTGGAAAAGTCTGAACACCACCTCTGAGTGTAGAGACCACTCATGCTGAGAGGAGAAGTCCCTGCTCAAGCGATCTACCCGTGAGTTTCGGGCGCCTGGTAGGTGGTAGGCTTGTAGGGAAATGTCGTGGGCTATACAGAAGTCCCACAGCCTGAGAGCTTCCTGACAGAGGGCAGAGGATCGGACCCTGCCTTGCCTGTTGATGTAAAGCATCGAGGCCGTGTTGTCCATGAGAACCCTGACCACCCTGCCCTCCAGGTGCAAGCAAAAAGCCATGCACGTCAGCCGGCCACCCTGAGCTCCTTTACGTTTATGTGGAGGGCCAGGTCCTGTGCAGACCAAAGACCTTGAGTCTGAACGTGTCCCACATGGGCTCCCCACCCCAGATCTGAGGCTTCGGACACCCAGTTCCAGAGATGGGGGCCTGCCTCTGAACGGGACCCTGTGGACTGAGGAGGACCACCACCGTAGGGAGGCAATCACTGGGTCGGGCACTGTGAGGACTTTGTCCATCCTGTCTCTGGCCTGGAAGACCGCCGAGGCCAACCAGAACTGGAGGGGGCCTCATTCCTGAGTGTGGCATGACAGACCACATATGTACACGCCGACATGTGACCCAAGAGCTGGAGGCATGCTCTGGCCATTGTCACTGGAAACCTTGTGATTATGTCAATGAGCCCTTTCAGGGTCCCGAACCTGTCCGGTGGGAGAGAGGCTCTGAACGACGTAACATCCAGGACCACCCCGATAAACTATGCATTTTACCGGGACTAACGTGGACTTGGTGTCGTTTACCAACAGGCCCAGAGCGGCGCACGTGGACAGAAGGAGTGCCACGTGATCCCGCACCTGTGATCGGGAGCTGCCATTAACCAGCCAGTCGTCCACATAGGGGAAGATTTGGACCCCACGGCGCTTGAGGTAGGCTGCCACCACAGACATACACTTTGCAAATACCCTGGGGGCAATGGACAGGCCAAATGGGAGGACCGTAAATTGGTAGTGCTCCTGCCCAACCGTGAAATGGAGGAAGCATCTGTGCTGCTCGAATATATGGATGTGGAAGTATGCATCCTGCAGATTGAGGGTGGTGTACCAGTCCCCGGGATCCAGGGAGGGAATTATGGAGGCCAGGGAGACCATGCGGAACTTGAGCTTCACCATGTACTGGTTCAAGCCTCACAGGTCCAGGATCCGCCTGAGCCCTCCTTTGGCCTTCAGGATAAGGAAACAGCTGGAGTAGTACTCCTTGCATTTGAACTCCACTGGCACCACTTCCACCCCTCCTAGGTCAAGGAGCCGCCTCACCTCCTGCTCGAGCAGAGCCTCGTGAGAGGGGTCCCCCAGGAGGGATGGGGGCGGAGGGTGGTTGGGCGGGGTAGAGGTAAACTGGAGGGTGTAACCCCGAGAGAAGGTGTTGAGGAACCATCAATCCGAGGTCAGCCAGGACCACTACGGGAGGAAGCACACAACCAATTGGAGAAGGGAAGCTTAATTGTGGGTGGATCCCTGATGAGAACTGGCAGGGCGCCCCCAGGCGTCACGTCAAAAATGCCGTTTCCCTGCCTGTTTGCCCTTGGAGGACCCAGGTTTGGGGGCAGGTTGAGACTGCCTCTGCAGGCACTTCTTATAGTCCCGCGACTTTTTATAAGTGGGCTCATATTTAGAGTGGGTGGCCTGGGCGGGCCTTGAACTTAGGTCTAGCTAGAGCCGGAACATAGAGACCCAGAGTCGTGCGGGAATCTTTCAGGCCATGCAGTTTTATATCTGTTTGTTATGCAAACAGAGCTTTGTTGTCAAACGGGAGGTCCTGCAAGGAGTTCTGTGCCTTGCTGGACAGCCCAGAGAGCAGGAGCCACAAAGTCCTTCTCATGGACACTGCGGAGGCCATGGACTGCGCGGCCATGTCCCCCGCATCCGATGCTGCCTGCCCAGGCAGCCACTGTGCCCTCCTCCACCAGCGCTTTGAACTCCTTCCTGTCACGCTCCTGGAAGGAGTCCTCGAACTTGGGCAAAGTGCCCCACAGATTGAACTCATACCAGGGGACCAGGGGAGCCTGGTGGTTTGCCACCCATAACTGGAAGCTTGAGGACAAACACATTTTCCTTCCAAATGAATCCAGCCTCCTTGAATCTTTATTTTCGGAGTAGGGGCTGGTTGGCCCTGCTGCTTCCTGTGGTTGACTGACTCGACCACCAGGGAGTCACTCTCTTAGAGATGAGGCCGGGGTTTGCCACAGGGCATTTGAAATTCTCACCACCCCTTTGTGGAGAGGCAAGGCCACCCTGCCCAGTACTGAGGCAGACAGGACGTTAAACAGGGAGTCCGAGGGTTCCTCCACCACCTCTGCCTGGAGGTTGAGGTATGATGCCACCCTTTTCAATAGCTCTTGGTGGGCCCTAGAGTCCTCCTGCGGGACGGAGGGAGGAGGAGCTGTAATCACCTCATCCGGGGAGGGCGAGGAGGCTGGTGCAGTACTTTGCGTGTACACCGGCACTGGAGGATCCACCACCTGGTCGGTCTCCGGGCATGGTACCGAGGATGAACGTCCCACCGACTCCTTCCTCGGAGGCCGGGAGAGGGAGGTTGACGGCCCTTCTGAGGCTCCGGCCACCGAGCGAGCCCCCACCAGGGGCTGCGTCGGGGGCCCTGGTGCCCACTGGTACCACTGTGCTGGCCACGGGGCCCGGTGCCACTGCACCTGCTGTGGCACTGGGGGACCGGGCTGATTGGCCTGGCTGGCCTGACCCATTGATGGACAGCTATGAAGGGAGACTGATGGACAGACTGATGTACGACCAGCTGCTTTCACTGGACTGGGAGGAGCGGTGGCACCGGGAGCGGTGCCAACTCCGAGACTGTGAACTCAACGTGGAGGACCGGTACCGTTGGTAACAGCTGCTCCGCGATCGGCTCCAGTGGATGGATCCACGACTGTGACTTGCCGGCGATCGATGTCCGGGGCTGTGGGAGGGTCCTGGAGCGAGAGGACGAACGGGAACGGCGTCGACGTTCATGTCATGACCGGCTATGATAGCCCCTCTGAGATGAGGACCTTTGGACGGGGAGTGGTGCCGACTAGTAGATGGCGAGGGGTCACCGCGCACCAACACCGCGGTGCCCAGTGCCGACTCGGAGCGGCACATCGGAGTCGGGGTCAACGCCGACTCCATCAGGATGACCCGGAGCCTAATCTCTCTCTCTCTTGGTCCAAGGCTTAAACAACTTGCAAATCTTGCAGTGATAGCTGAGATGGGTTTTCCCCAAACAGCCCGCGTGCATATCACTCACTGGCATAGGTCACCTACAAGTGTCGCACGACTTAAAACCCAAGGCGTGGGGCATGCCCCGGCCCAGGCGTGCTAGCTAAACTAATCAAACTAACTAACTACAGATATCATACACTGAACGAACAAGCAGTTCTGGGGACAAGCTGCAGCAAAGCTGGAGCACAGCAGTTCTGAAGCACCTTCACTGGCGGCAAGAAAGAACTGAGGGTGGGGGGAGCGCGCAGCGCCCCTTATACCGCGCCATGGAGGTGCCACTCCAGGGATCGCTAGGGGCGCTCCCCTATGGGTACTGCTAAGGAAAAAGCTTCCGACTCCGGTGCAGCATGCACACCTATTGTGGAATACACATGAGCAATCACTCAAAGAAGAAATACCAGTGTTCAGGCTTCTGCGTGTGGGGCCTGACCCCTGACCACTAGGGGCTGGCAATGCTGACACTGTTCAGGGGGAAGCAATTCCAGGTGTAGGGGATGGAGGGTGAGGGGGGTTCTCACCACACATGTGCACCCAACCGAGCGTGCTCATGCTCAGGCAGTAAGGCCTAGACCCTCAAAGCTATTTAGGCTCCTAACGCCGACTGACTTTAATGGACATTGGGAGGCAGCCCCAGTACCTTTCAGGATCTGGGCCTAGAAGCCTTAGCACTTAAGGAGGGTGAGACGCAGCTGCTGCTGCTGACGTGAGCTCTAGCCATTAACTCAGTCAAGCTAGAGCAGGGAGCTATTCAATCCCTGCCTGTTAAACGAGGCCGTATCCAAAATGGGCCTGTAATTCTGAATGCCTCTGTCTCTGGAGGCCAGCTGGGCCAGCTTTTGCTGAATTGTCCACAGTTCTGCGCATTCACAACACCCGCACCCAGCAGAGAGCTCTGGATAAACCCCCATGCCACCCGCACCACCAACTATTCTAGTGACCACACCACATAGAGTCACTCAGCCATAGACAAATCTGCAGCCAATTCAGTCATGCAGCGTGCTGCCTCCTGCCCAGAGACGCTAAGTACCACCCCATGCGTGGGGCCCAGTGTTCACCCCAACTCTCATGCTGCCACTAGGTGGCTGTAGGGGATTCCCCCTGTCACCCACGCTCAGCCCACCCTGCGTCCCCAGCACTGAGGACACCACGCATGTGGCTTAGCGAGGCTCTGGGTGGAGGCCGCCGCATTTGGGCTCCTGCAGGGGTCCCAGGTCAGAGCTCAGCTGATCCATCTGAAAAGGCCTCTCCCCATTGCTCCATCAGCAGCCTGGCTCCCTGCCGCCATGGCTACTGGGTCAGTTCTGTCCTGGACCGGTTCCAGCAGCCCCTCCTGCTGCACCCCCAGGTCCTGACCTACTTCAGGAACACCAGCAGGAAGAAGACTGAGATGATGAGGATGAGGATGCCCATGGCGAAGCACAGGCGCAGATTCTCCACCGAGGAGATGGGTGGTTGAGCATCCGCAGACGCCGCTCGGCCTGGGAGCCCCACCAAGAAGGCGTTCTGCACCTCCTGCATATGGAGCCCGCTCCAGGCCCTGGAGCTGCCTGGTACCGCCAAGCCATACGGGGAGACCACGCTGCTTATAGTGAAGATGGATGAATGGGTCATGTAGTTAAACTCCATGTCCAGGGAGAGAGAGGAATCGCTTGTGGAGTACTCCAAGGTGCTGGGGGCCGCCTCTTCCTCCTCCTCCTTCTCCTCTCTCTCCTCCTTCCCTGAGGCCAAGCTGGCCCCCGCCAGGACCCCGGGGCTGCGCAGGCTGCACAGGGCCGATGCCTCCCTCAGAATGTCCTCGTCGTTCTGCAGGGCCTGCAGCCCCTGCTCGGGCACCAGGGTCACCATCCTGCAGAAGGGGCAGACCACAAAGGAGATGGCCTGGGCCTGGCAGACCAGCTTCCTGAGGCAGGAGAAGCACAGCGAGTGGTGGCACAGCAGCAGCTTGGGCACCCGCCACTTGGAAGCCACTTTGTAGGCCTCGTAGCAAATCCCACACTCCCTGGCACACACGTCCAGCAGGACATCAGCCGGAGCCAGCGCCATGAGGCCTGGGCTGGGGTGGGACCTGCTGCCTTGGGACCTGTCCTGGGGAAGCAGCAGGGTTCTAGCTGAGCTCCCTGGCTCAGGCCGTTACTGAGGGCCCATCCCCAGGGCTGCAGGAGCTGGACTGGCCTTGGCTCCCGCACCAGAGGAGCTGGGTGCTGAGGAAAGTTTCCCCCAGGGATGAAATCAGCCAGTAAGAGAGTCCTGGCTGCCCTGCTGGCTGTCTGGGTCCTCGGCTCCTGCCCTGAGCCAGCCCTGTGGCTTTGCCGCTGCAGAGAGCGTGAAGTCCCCGAGGCGAGCCAAAGCCAACACAGGCAGGGGCAGCTCTATGTATTTTGCCGCTCTAAGCATGGCAGTCAGGCAGCCTTTGGCGGCGCGCCTGCGGGAGGTCCGGCTGGTAATGTGGATTCGGCGGCATGCCTGCGGGAGGTCTGCTGGTCCCGTGGCTTCGGCGTACCCACCGCTGAATTGCTGCCGAAACCGTGGGACCGGCGGACCTCCTGCAGGCATGCCACCGAAGGCTCCCTGATTGCCGCCCCCACTGCGACCGGTAGGCCGCCCCCCCGCGGATTGCCACCCCAGGCACGCGCTTGGTGCGCTGGTGCCTGGAGCCGCCCGTGAACACAGGCAGCGGAAGCAAGAACGACGTGGCTGCCTCAGCTCCTCGCTGTGACCCACCCGTGCTGGCAACAGCCCTAGGGAGCCAGCAGTGCCCTGCAATGGAGAGAGCTGCCTGGAGAAGCCAAGGTGCTTTCTGAGCCCAGCAGGAGCGTTTCAGTGTAGACGTCACCTTCGCTGACCAGAGGGCTTCTCCCATCAGCATAGGCAATCCACCTCCCTGAGAGGCGGTTGCTAGGGCAACGGGAGAATTCTTCTGTTGACCTAGCACTGTCTACACCATGGGTTAGGTTGGCTTAACTACTCTACTCAGGGGTCTGGATTTTTCACACCCCTGAGCGACATATTTAGGCCAACTTAATTTTCTAGTGTAGACTAGGCCTGAGGCTGCTGTGCTGTAGCTGTGCCACTCAAGTGTAGACACTTCCTATGTTGAGGGAAGGGGATTTCCCAGTGCAGTGGTAGACCCACTTCCTCCAAGGTGGTAGCTAGGTTTAAGGTGGAAGAATTCTTTCATCCACCCCAGGCTAGCTCAGTCTAATCTCAGGACTCAGAGCGTAACATTTCTGACTGTTCTGACCGACGTCATTTCTAAGCGTAGTCCAAGCTGGAATAACAGGCCAGGGCTGGGGAGTTGCGCACCACAGGGCGCTGTTTGCACAGGGCCAAAGACTGGAAATGGGACTGGCTGGTCACTGGCTTAGCCAGGCTGTGTTAACAGCAGTCACTGATATGTTCAGCTTCATCGCCCCTCCTTAGCAGGGGCCATGGTGTATCCACACCAATCTGCACCCTGGCAGCTGTGACTCCTCGGGGGCGGGAGCAGAGCTTGAGAGGAAAGTGCTGGCCAAACAAATACCACCAGCAAAGTGTGGAGGGGGAGGCTGAGCTGGATGGGGTACCCCCCCATTGTCAGACATACGTGTGTGTGTGTGTGTGTTCGTGTTCATGTTTGTTCTCACAGCCCTCCTCATTGCTGGTATTCCCCGCAGTTAGCCTGGAACAGACGATGCCTGGCTGGTGTGGCTTATTGTTATTATTTATTGTATGTCTTACCATCACTCCTGTGAGTCTCTGCCATCAGTCAGGGTGCTAGGTGCCATGCAAGTACAGGACAAAACGTCCCTGCCCCAAAGCGCTGACACTCGAAGCAGCCCAGACAGACCCTGGGCGGGGCAGGGAGAGCAGAGAGCACCCCAGCAGGAACAGTGGCAAATTGCATGGCAGTGCCATGGTTTTTTTTGGGGGGGGAGTGCGATTTGAAGGGAATAAGCTAAAGGGAAGGGAGAGGAGCCCTGAGGGGAAAAGGGTGAGTGGTTGGGGCGGCAGAAAAGGGTAAGGGGAATGATGCTGAGGTGATATGGCTGTGAGGGAGGAAGCAAACAGGTAGTCAATCAACTCAGGGCAGAGAAGTCATAGAATATCAGGGTTAGAAGGGACCTCAATTTTTTGCCCCAGATCTGTAAATGGCCCCATCAGGAATTGAACTCACAATGCTAGGTTTAGCAGGCCAATGCTTAAACCACTGAACTATCCCTCCCCACCACCACAACCACACTGGGAGGCACCTGCCAGTGGGGATTCCCTGCCACATTTCCCACTAGTCTGCTTCCTTTCCCCCCTCGCTGTGCAGGGCTGTTTGGTGCAGTATGGGACTTGGCCTAATGCCACAGCCTTGAGCTCACTACAGATTAGTACGTCACCCCTCCCCCCAATCCCCAGCAGCCGTTTCAGTTCCGCTCCCTGCCCTGTCCCGCTCCCCCAGGCTCAGCCGGATCTTGCAAAGCCCTGTCTGTCAGACCCTACTCGACGTACTGGCCGGTAGGAGCAGAGCTGGGAGGGGGGTGAGGCAGCTCAGAAGACCTGGCCCAGCAGCAAAACCGGTGGGTCTTTGATCCAGCAGCCCCAGGTCCCCACTGCTGTGGGTGGGAGCACACGCAGCAGCCAGGGACATGCTTTTGCCCCTACCTTTCCAGCAGCCATCCCAGCACCAGCATAGCTGCTGAACAGAGTCAACCCAGCCAGCCAGCAGCAGGCGAGACTCTGAGGAAACTGCTTCCACTTGCTGGGGCTCTCCGACTGCGCTCCCCCAAGCTGCCAGCCCACCCATCTGGCACTTGGCGCAAAGGGCAAGGAAACACAGTATTGCATTGGGATGAGCCGCTCACCAGTCGCGGGAGTCACTGATTACTGTGTGTGTGACAACAGCCTTGGAACAGGGAACGTTCAGGGAAAGGGGAAAGCCCTGGGCCACTTCTGCCATCCTCTTGTCAGCTCCCATATTGAGCCCAGCCCTGCCCCCACGCCGGGAGGGTGATAGCACCTTGGGGTTCAGTGGTAAACCCCCATGTGTGCTGCATGCTGCAGTGCAGACTGGAGGGGACCTGCAATGAGGGGTTCCCGGGCCGCAGTGGGCTCAGGAAGGGCCCCTCTCCTCCACCATGGCTGGAGTCAGAGCACTTACCTCAGCTCTGCTCCCAGGCTTTGCTTTGACCCCCTCTACTGCCCAGGCGTGGGGTGGAATCCTCCTCCCTCTTTCCTCACCCCCAAGTGCCTAGCTGGTTATCTGCAGAAGGCAAATACAGCGACTGGCTGAGATGGCTCAGGCCTGGCCCCACTATTTGTCCCCTCCCCGCCCCCACCAGGCAACTATTGACATGAGGATGTTGAAATCCAATTTCTCCTCCCAAGGATCCTGGGGTTGCAGGACAAAGCATTGCAACAGTGACCCTCTACGTGCTGCAGCACATGCAGGGCTCAGGCGGGGGGGGCGGCATAGCACTCCCAGGCCTCAGCTTGCCCCAGAGTTTATGGCTGCTCTGAACCTCCAGCTCTCCCCCATCAGGCATTTCAACCAAGTGCCCAGAGGTGCTGGGTTGGCACAGCGGCTCTCTCCCAGGGGACTCAGTCCCCATCCAACAACTGCCTCCAAAGAGCTTCCTGAAGGTGCAGAATCAAGCCATCAGAATCAGAAATCAGTTGCCTGGGCTACCTTGACCCACCCCCTTGTGTGTATGCACCAGGATTCAGTCGTCACAGGCTCTGTTCTCCACAGGCACCTCCTTATTTCTTTTATCCATTGTGGTCAGCAGGCAGCCCCAGGCATTATTTACCACAGCACCCTGCACTGAACACAAGAGTAGTTGCTTCCTCAGGTGCTTTGCTATGTTGCTTTCACCACAGCACCTCAGTCCATCACAGCTATTCATGAATTCAGCTTCACACCACCCCCTGCAAGTAGGTGGTAGTGTCATCCTCCTCATCCAGCTGGTGAACACAGCACAGACCACAGAAGGCCAAAACCGTCAACAGTGGACACTCGCTTTGGTTGCCCAACTTGTGACACAGTTCCTGCTTTTCCCAGCCAGTTAGTTTTTTTATAGCCCGTTCTGTGTGCGAAGCAGACTGCCAATTGATCTCAGCTGCAGCGGTTGCAGATCCAACCCCAGGGTACAGGTGGCGGGTGGCTATGGCTAGCGGGGGCTCAGCCCCCCCAATCTATCAGCCCAGCTCCCCAACTGCCCCTCACATGCATGTCCAGCTCGAGGGGAAGCCCTGACCCAACCTGTGGTGAGAAGGAGCCAAAAGGCTGGGGGTGGGGGGAAGCCAGGCTCAGGCCAGCCCCCTCCATGGGACAGGACATAGCTAGGTGGGCTTGCTATGCAGCCCTCCTGTGGCCACGGGATAGGAGCCAGCGCTAGCTTGCTCTCCGACAGCCCCCAGTGAGTGCAAGGCCCAGCGAGCTCACTGTCCTACCCCCACCCTCCAGGTAGCTGTTAAGTGTTAGCTTCCCCAACTGTAGTCACCCTCCCTCCACCTATGGGCCAGGGGCGTGCGCTGGGCACCCAGAAAATGAACTGTGAAAAGATTGGTGTAAGTGACATGCCCATCGCCACACACAAACTCTGTGGCAGAGACAGGGATAGAATTGAGTCCTCCAGGGCAGCATTCAGCTGCCATAACCACAAGATTCTTTTCTCTTCCTACAGCCCTGCCTCATGCATGGCACAGCGCCCAGCTTCTGCACCGAATGTGATCATGAGAACACTGCATATGCACAAGGAGGCTGAATCCCCCGCACCCCCAATCATTCCCCTTCCAACCTCCGTTCTGCACTTCAATCAGGCTGTAGGAGCGATAGTCTTTGCTCTCAGTACTCGTGCCTGGCCCCCCAGCAGCTAGGAGCAGCAATTGCGGGAGAAGTCCTGCTCAGCCCTGATAGCTCTTCACTCAGAGAGAGAGAGAGAGAGAGTGTGTGTGTGTGTGTCTCTCTCTCTCCCCAAGGCCACCCCCTGCCACATTTCACATTCCCGCTCCAGAGTGAAACGGGTCAGAGTTTTTGATTGACATGGGCACAAGAACGTATTTTACCTGATCTCATTCTGAGAAGTGGCTGAGTGGGTTTGGCTGAAGCTTCCCAAAACAATTCAGCCTGAGGCAGACACTGGGCCTGGGAAATATCAGCCCAAATGCATAACGTTTGGCAAAGTTATAAGCACTGAAAACAGGGTATTGTAAAGGGAAGCATCAGGTCACCTTAACAATAGGGGGCACTGGCAACTCTGTACAGCATTGCAGGGAGGGGTCGTGTGGAAGAGCATCGGTATTGACTGACTCCAGAGTAAATCTGCTTCGTTTGAAAGTAAAGAAGTCTCTTTCCTAGCCCCAACCCCTAGGATCCAAGAACCAAGCCAGGCTCCATCATCTCAGGCATGAAGCACAGACAAATCCAAACCCTTACTGATTCAGGTACACCTACCCGTGCTGCAGTCACACCTTGAATTGTCCCTGAGTGCAGTACAGCCACAGCAACCTTAGCAGCATCAGCTCTGCACGGCTAACAGGAGAGAAATGCAGGGACAATGTAGCATAGCCAGTAAAATCTGTACATCTGGGAAGGATGAAGGGCCAAGGTGGATAACCAACTGAACATGCATTCCCAGTGCGATGCTGTTGGCTAACACACTATGGAAGGGAATAGTTAGGAGGAGGGAGGTGGTATTACCTCTGTACATGGCCCTAGTGAGACTATCACTGGATACTGCATCCAGTTCTGCTGTCCACACGTTAAAGAAAGATTTAAGATTTGGAAATGGTTCACCAAAGAGCTACAAGAATTGCCTGGGGCCTGGAACCCCCCGTGAGAGCTCAGTGAGAGACTGAAGGAGCTCAATCTATTTAGTTTATCCAACAGAAGGGGCAGAGGTAATTTCGTCATGGTCTCTCGGTACCTACATCGAGGTCTTGCTGATACTACAGGGCTCTTTAATTGAGCAGACTGACAAAAGTAAAATAAGCTGCAATGGTCAGAACTTGAAGTCAGCAAAATTCAAACTGAAAACAAGATGCAAAATTTAAAGGAAGTGTAATGAGCCCAGGCTGCTTCCCCATCACTTGGTGTCTAAAATCAAGACTGGCTGGCTTTCCAAAAGCTGCTCTTAGGAATTGAGCTAGATACACAAACCACTGGGTTAGGTTCTGCAGGAGCTCTGACTAGATGATCAGCACGCTCCCTGCAGGTCGCAGAGCTGCGCAATAAAAAGGTACCATTTTTACATCAGCTCTTCCAACAGTAGCTGCACTCTGAGAGGGTCTTTGGGGAAATTCTCTCCAGTATCTGTCCAAGGCTGGCAGCAGGAGGTTGGCCATCAAGGGCTGGGGATGGCAGGGCACCATGGAACCAACAGGGAAAGGAGGGAAGCTGGCAAAGAAGTAGGCAGCCTGCTGGTGGGGGAGGAAAGGTGAGGTGGGTAGGAGGGAGGCTGCTGAGGGAAGATCCGTCCATTGTCTGCAGGACCCACCTTCCTCTCTAACTTACAAGGTGTGACCAGAACACCCAGGGTGCAAGGGAGGCTTCAGGTGGGGACATGAGGCTTGACCTGTGTTACCAGCATAGGCCCCCCCCTCAATGGCATTGCCATAGGCTGGGCAACAGCAGGGGATTCAGCCCAAGATGCAGAGCCTTAGCTGTTGCAGATGCCACAGGCTGTGGAGGGAGCGCTAGCCCCTAGCAGGGCGATTGGTTTGTTATCGTTCAGTTTCATGCTCCTTTCTTTTCTTTGCCAGAAACAAGACGCAAATAGGTCTGAACAACCAGCAGCCAACAATTCCCAGCAGCGACAGGCGAGACTCATTCCCACAGTCCAATCCCAGCTACCACATGGGGGGAGGGCCAAGAAACACCTTCTCCTAGCTCTGCATTTTCCAAGGACCTTTGGCCTGAGGCTTGTTTCTGGGCAGGCTGTGGACCTTGCTTCTTGGCTTGGTCATTCATTACCTCTGCCTTACCTTTGGCACAGGTGGCTGGGCAGTGTTACAGAAACACCTGTGATGCTGCAGTCACACATGCCAGGCCTTGCCCCCGGAGCAGCAGCTGGAGGATCTAACCTGACAGTCCCAAGGCAGAGACACAGCGATGGGACGCGGGCCTTTCCCTACAGACACTGCCACGTTTCCAGCAAACAGCTGCACGTAAGGGCTTGTCTTTGCTGGAGCCTCCCTCCCTGCCCCCACCCTGCCCCCCAACACAGCCCAGTTCACAACCTGCCTGAGCTCTGAACCTGCCAGAGCCAGAGGGGCACTCTGCTCCCCCTGCCCCTCTGAGGCGCTCGCAGTCCCTGGGGCAGGAAATTCAATCCAGGCCTTGCCAGGACCCAGCCTTTGAAGGCATTTATTCACATACAGGCTCAGTAGTGAAATACATATGTGTGGTGGCTATACTATGCTCTTAGCCTTCCCCAAGGGCTTCAGGCACCTCAGGGCCAGCGGGAAGGGTGCTGTGGAAAGGCCTGGCTCACAGGCTGGGGGCAAGCACGGCAGGGGAGGGAGCCTTTCCAAAGTGGGTGGGTGAGGTGGGAGCTAGTAAACAGGTGCTGGCTGGGCAGCTCTGGCTACTGAACTCGCAAGGCCCATAGCACCATGGCCTACAGATCGGCCCCAAGGGTCAGTGGGGAGATGGCACTGGGGGCAGGGGGAGTTGTGGGACACAGCCTCCAGCTCATTGGGAACTCAGACCCCAAACTCACTTGCCAGGGTCAGTGCCAAGTTGGGCTGGATGAGATGTGGGGATGAGGTGCTGTGCATGCTGCTGCCATTGCCATAAGCCCATGCCGCCTTCTGACCCCCCGCCACATGCTGGGGGCACAGCAACTGTTCTGAGAGGGGTTCTGGAGAGCGGTCAAAGCTGCTTTCCTAGACTGAGCCAGGGACCAGCCTGCTCTCTGAGGCAAAGGCAGAGGGGCCTTTGGGTTTTTCTTGCCTAGACCCAATGCTGACTTTGGATCCCCAATCAGACATGTCCCAAGATGCACCTCCTCAGAGTCCTCAGCCTGGAACCGCCCCCACATAGGGTCCTGGAGCCTAGAGAGAGCGGGACAGCCAGGGAAGATGCCAAAGGAAGCTCCAGCATGAACCTGCTGCTCCAGCACTGAGCCCTGTATCAGGGAGGAAGGGCCCGATCCTGCCTCTCCCCACTCCGCCCCCCCACAGAAGGCCCTGGGAGCGAAGGGGACTCAGCCACCCACAGGATCAGGACCCAGCAATAAAAGGCCCTGGGGATGGGGTGAGCGACCTCTGTGGGACCCCTGCCCCATTTCAATCTGAGTTCATTTAGGCAGCTCCTCCATGTCATTGGTGTGGGTAGTGCCCCCTGCTGTGCTGAGAAACAGGCCCTGGGACCCCACTGACATGGCCCTTCTTCCAGCCCTCCTGGGTCCCTCAGATGGGAAGTGACCCCCCCCCCCCCAGACCAGGGATGCTCGTAATGCCACCTGACCATGGCACAGAGAGAGCATGCAGCTCCCCCAAGGCACGTCTCGCAGCCTTGGGCCCAATCAGCCTTCCACTGTTTTGCCATCACCAGTCATGAGGCTGGGGCCAGAGAAGCAGCCAGTGGGTCCCACGTTCCAGAGCCTTCCTCCCAGAGCTCAGCTGCTGAGGAGATCAGTGACGGAACTGCCTAGTGCTGCTCTGGAGAGCCAGGCCTGGCATCAGCAGGTCTAGCTCCACCTGCACCGTAGTCCTACAGCCTCCTATCCCAGTCCTATGCCATGGCCTTCCCACACCCCAGCTCTGCCGCCGCCCCGCAGTGCCCCCTGCTGGTCTCTGGGAGGGAGGTGAGCCAACACCACCAGCTCTGAGGAGCTGGGCTTCGCTGATGCAGACAGATGAGGATAACCAGTGAAATCCCAGCAGTCCCATTGCCATTGGGGATCCAGGACAGGCTTTGAACCTCGGCCCATGGAGGTAAAAGGCCAGTACCCAACACTGAGTCACCCTTCAACTGCCCTCACACTTAAGAAAACGTGAGTAAACAGCCACCAGCACAAACCAGCTGCGCCCGGAGGAACGAGACAGGCTGGTTCAGCTTGTAGGTCAAGGTCTAGAGAGCAGGGACTTACTGAAATCGTTACTTATTAATTAAAATGGAGAAGCAATTAACCAAATGCCCTGCTCCCAATGCAAAGCTGCCAACAGCTCCATCAAGAACATCACCCCATGCATGGCTAGCTCCCGCCCGTAGCTTTGGCAAGAGTGCCCTGCTCTCCCCCACAGTGCTGGCTCAGGGCGGCAGCAGCGGCCCGAGGACATCAGAGCCTTAGCTCAGAGATGCACATTTATTTTCAGCCAGGACCTGGCAGGGCTGGACAAATGGCCCCACAATTCCAGCGGGACCACCTGTGCAGAGCAGCTGTGGGCCCCATCCTGCAGGGTCAGCTGCAAGTTCTCCAGTCACATCGCTGACGGATGCTACTTGGTTTGTCCCTCCCCAAACCCAGTGACGGGAGTGGGCCCTCCCAGTCCATGCCTGACCTGCGCTATCAGCCTGCAGTCCAAGGTGCAAGACTGGAGCAGCCACTTACATTCAGAACCAGCCCCCTCTATGTCTAGCTAGCAGATCCAACCTGACAGACAGCTCCTTGCCAGCAGACCCACGGGCCCTCCCCCTGCAATGGGAGCTGGGTTAAAGTGTGTGTATCGGGGGTGCCAATCATGGTTCTCCCGGCATGGTCAGCTGCTTAAGGGTCAGATCCCTCCGGTGCAGGAGTGTGAGGGCTTGGAGCAGTCGGGGTGTGAGGGCCTGACAGGGCTCCCAGAGAATCCCACGCTTGCTGCCAAGTGCTTGTCCTTTCCCAGCAACAGCACCCCATGGAGGAGCTCTGGTCTCCCAGGTGCCCGGGTCCATGCAGAAAGGGAGCTATTGACTGAACCAGTCTCCTCTGGCTTGGAGGAAACAGTGTAGTGTGATCATGTTGCTGAAGGCAAATAAATACATTAGACAGGGAGGGGACGGGCTTGCAGCCCCCCAGGCATCTTGGGAGCACACAGACAGGCAAGGCAAGGGAGGCAGAAATCCACCGACTTGAGACAGACCATGAGTCACTCAGCAGCATCTGCTTCCATCTGCATAGCACAGGGGGCGATTGCAGGGGTTACTGTGGGGGGAAGAGGGGTGTGGCTAAACATGCCTACAGGAGCATATGAGAACATTCAGCCCCGGAGTTACCCCCCCCAGGACATGAGGGGACAGTGCACATTCCAGTCCTCCCCAAAGCAGCCTCACAGTCACAGGCTCTGAGCAGTGCAAAGTGTACACGTGACATTGGGAGGGGCGGTTGATACGCTGTGGCATGGGGATGAGCAGATCTGACACCCACCCAGGCCTCCGAGGAGCCTCGGGCAGCAGGCCTTCCCAGCTGATGGCACCTCCAGCCCCAAGAGCCCAGCAGCTGCTCCCTGGCTAGCTGCTGTGGAAGATGCGGATGCGCTGCACGATGTCTTTGCGGCAGAGGGGGCAGATGCGCAGGGTCTCGCAGCATGTTTGGCAGCAGCACACATGGCCACAGTTCAGGAAGATCATCTGGGCCTGCAGGAAGGAGGCAGAGTGGAGATGGGGGTCATACTGCTCCTGCCCCATCCACCGCACAGTAGAAAGCCTGGTGCACACAATCACCAGCTAGGCCTTGCAGCACCCTCCAGGTAGAAGAGCAGTGTCACTCCTCTTTTACAGAGGGGAAACTGAGGTACAGAGCGGGGCTGTGAATTGCCCAAGCTCACTCAGTGAGTCCATGGCAGAGCTGGGACTAGAATCCAGGTGTCCTGATCTCTGGTTCCTTTCTCTAAGCACTGCATGTTTCTATTGAAGCAGATCCAGTGTTGGACCCAGCTTTCACTCTCCTATGTTCCTGAATACACTGAGCAAAGCAGGGCTCGCGAAGCAGAGAGCTCAGGCACCGCCACTCTGGAGAGCTGGGGTTGGACAGAGCTAGTCTGCGGGGATCAGGGCTGTCAGCAACCCCCGCCTGACCCTGTATCTTGCCCTGCCCCATTTTCAGGGATAAACCCAGGTGAAAACTCAAATCTCTCCCCCACCTGCCAGGTGACTCATCCTACTCCCCCATCCTGCTTGTGAGCACCCCTTGGAAGGACACCAAGGTGAGCAGGGTCAGCATCTCCACTCGCTGCTCTTCTCGGCCATCTGTTTGGCAGCCCAGGGCTGGGCTCACAGACGTGAAGAGGACGCACTGGGCTCTTGGCAAGTGCCGAGGATCAGAAGCAGCTCCCTACAGCAGCCAGCTGTTGAGGCGGGAGGTGGGTGTCGTGTGCCTTCCAGCCTCCACAAAGGGAGAGATGAGAGGGCCCTGCCCTGGGCTAGGCTGCTGAGCCCACCCAGTAGGTCAGCTCCGGGAGCTCTCTGCTGTACACTGCTGCACAGCTGCAGCATTCCAGCCATCAGTCCCTTCACCAGCTCCAGGATCTCACCTCCTGCTCCATGCAGACCACGCACTCAGACTTCCTCTCGTCCAGCTCCAGCTGGGGTGCAGAAGGGAGGATTTCTTCAGGGGGGGCGCTCGGCTCTGGGGCAGCAGGGCCCTTGGTCTCAGTGCTCTTCAGCAGCTCTGCGGTCAGCAGGAGAAAGCATGAGTGCCAGCACTAGCCTCCTCTTAACACCAGCCCCCAGGCCAAGCAGTATATCACGGAGCCCTTCCCTCTGAACGGTGGGAGGCTGCAGCAACAACAGGCTCTGCAGCTCCTCCCTGGCCTGCCTCTTCTCCAGCTCCCATTCAGCCCTGCACATTCCCCACTCCCCACTCGGGCTGTCCAGTGCCTGCACAGAGCTGCAGACCTTCAGCCCAGAGGACTAGGAGGCTGCTGGACGCTTATAGAACACTGACATCCAGCAATGAGGCAGAGGAATAAGTTGGTGGTACCTGGGATTGTTTTAGCCACAGCCAGGATCTCCTGGGCTCGCCTGAGGATCGCGCGCTGCAGGCCAGTTTCTGTGATTCCAATCTGCAGCACAAGGAGAGGCCAGTTAGCTCTGAGAGGCCAGGGCTGAGAACAGAGCCCCTGGGGAGGCAGAGCGAGAGGGAGGCCATGTTTCCCCAAGCAGGATACACAGCCTGGGCAAGGCTTGTCGGCTTCATGCCGCAATGCCTTGGGAAGCAGGCGATGCCTTCCTGCGTCTCCTCTAGGCCCTGGAGCCAGAACCAAAGCATTTATCGGCATGGGCCAGCAAAAGGCCCGGAGAGCACTCAAGGGAGGATGAAGGTGCCAAGCCAGCTGTACAGATTCCTTCCCAGAAGATGCTGCAGGGGGTGGCTTCTGCACAGCAGCAGCCGTTTGGTAAGGCCCCTGTGTTGGGGGACAGGCCCTTGGAAGAGCACCCAGCTGATCTGGCACATGGGGCTGCATGAGGCACTCCATCCAGCCTCCCCTTCTCTCCCCCCCGCACACACAACAGTAAGCACAAAGCCCAACAGGGCTTCCCTAGGCTGCCCAGGCCCAGGGCCATGGCAGGATCAGCCCCTGGAGTGCAGGGCAGAGGCAGGGAGTGACATTACAGGGGCGTTTGCCATCGTACCTTTGCCAGGTCGCTGAGGGTCATGGTGCTGAGCATTTCCAGCGACAGCCGATGATGGGCAAAGATTGGTACATACTGTTCAGCCGACAGCTCGATTAGCAGGTTTATCAGCTGCCTCTCCAAGCCCTCCTCCTGCAAAAGACAAGGCAAATCCCAGCCATCCCCCGGCCAGGAAGCGTGCAGGGTCAGCCCCCGGTCAGGAAGCGCGCGAGGTCAGCCCCGGGTCGGGGTGAGCCACATAAGAGGAACAAGCACTGCTCCCAAACCGGCTCTCTAGGCCAACGCCCTGCTCTAGGTAATCGCTGGTTAGAAGCCTTCCTCAGAGGTACGTTTGCTCCCCAAGAGATGCTGGATCCCTGAGCACTGCTGCATCTGAGCAGCGTTTGCACCTTTCTAGTTTACCTGCCACGCCCCAATGTTCCATTTCTGGAAGAGTAAAACCAAGGGTTTGAGAGTTCCCATTGTGGCAGGTCCCTGCCCTCCCAAAGTGCTTTACAAACTCCAGTCGATGTGCAGCCAACAGGGATCAATTCAGCCATTGCTGAAATCAACCACCTGAGCCACCACTCCAGCAGCTATGTAACAGTGCACAACACAGGGCAAAAGTTATGGGCAGGAAGTGAAAAGACTCCTGCATTCAACTGAAATTGCAGGGGGATTTGGGGAAGCTGAATGCAGCTACCTGAGCTGAAGTTTGGCTAAGACCAAAAGTCCTATTCTTAAAACAGCTATCAGTGTAATCAGCACCAGGAGCTCAACATTCAGGCTGAGGCCCATACCTCTGGCAGCCCAGCACCCCCAATGCCATGCTGGCTTTGGCTCACTGCAGGCTCAGAGGGAAGAGCATCTCCTCCTGACAGCCGCACTGGGATTTCTGTGGAGATGCTGAGCAGCCACAACCCTGCGTAGGGCAGGGAGGTCTAGCAAGGCACCGCACAAGGGGATCAGAGGAAAGCCGATCTGGTAGCATTGCAGCCGTTGCGGTGACACTGCTAATGGAACTGCTCTCCAGCCCTAGCTCCAGCTGAGCACGTGGGCAGGGCAATGGAAAGTGCTTGTTACCGGCTTAGATTTGGGGCAGCGCCTAGTACCATGGCCCCCAGCACTACCGCAATCCCAGCACTACCCCGCAGTGACCTGGAGTTTCAGTGAGAGAGGTTTCTGGTTCAGCAGGCGCTGATACTGGATCAGCCAGTAGTTCTCCTGCTTCGTTTCACTTTTTGCCTCCATCTCCAGCTACAAGAAAAAGAAGGTGAATTAGAACCTGGGCTCTAGGGAGTTTGAATTGCAGAGCCAAAGGGGAAGCCAACAGCACCGTCAGCGTGGAGCAAGCTCAGAGCCACCGATGGTAGCTCACATTGCCATGGAGCGCCAGGGCTGGGACCTTAACGGCCTCCTGGGGCTGGCTCTGCTTTGATCCCCACATCCCTCCTCTTGCTCACCCCCAGGATTCTCCATCTCCCTTCCGCCCCCACCCTCCAGGCACCCTTGTCCCACACGCTGGGACCAAACTGTGCTAAGGGGCTGCCAATGGCTATGGCTCGAGAAGATGAAGCACATCGGCAGGCCATGGATATCGCATAGGGTCTCGGTGTCCTGCTTCCCTCCTCCCTTAGAAACAACCACTGCAATGGTCACCATTGCTCTGGCAGGGAGGGAGTATGCATGATGACCTCTGCCAAACAGTGCCCACACTGGTCCAGGGACACTAAGAGCCTGATTCAAAGCTCTCCAAAGTCACTGGCAAGGCTCCCATTGACACTAATGGGCCCTATGAGCACAGAATATCACATCCCTCGTCTTGGTCCCCTTTTCTCCCCCATGGCCACCCCCCACATAGCACTGCCTGCTGCTCCTGCTCTACGCAGAGTCATTAACAAGTCCCACCACATACCAGGATTTGTTGCAGTTCCTCTTCCCTTTGCTTCTTCTCCTTGAGCAGCTGCTGCAGCATGTAGCTCAGGGCTCGGCGTTGCTCTGTGATCACCTCCTGCAGCAGAAGCAGAGGCAGCCCTGTCTCCAGACCACATGGAGGCTATGGCAGGGGTGCAGCTGCAGAGCTTTGTCCCTCAGCCACACCGCACAACCTCCAGTGGGCAGAGCATTTATTTTGCTCAAATACTCAACCAAAGTTTTTGAGCCATGTCCAACTGAACCTCAGCAAAGCTGAGCAGACGCCCAATCCCACTTTTGGGGAGATCTCTGCTGGGGGCCAGGGGTCGCTGCCGTGTGCATTAGACCCAGTAATGGCAGTTCCCCCGTTCTCAACATACCGCCCTGCACTTGTCCATTACCCCAGTCCCGCCACACGCTGTGCAGAGTGACCAGACTCACTGAGGCAGCCCTTCATCCATAATCCACCCGCACACTCCAGCTGGAGACTCTGCCTCGATCTATAGCAACAGGTACATCTGTATTCCCCTTCCTTATCTGCAGCAAGGCCACAGAGGCTGAGCTCTGCAAGCCTGCCAGGTACCCAGGTGGGTGGGGACGGGCCTAGGCAACAGCATCTCCATGGCCTTGGAGATGGTTGGACTCCTCGAGATCTCATGAATATCAGATAGAATCAGGCCCCATGGCAGGGGGCTTGTTTGGTTTGATGGAGCTGTATGTCACGGGGCTGGGATTTGATCTTCATTCTGTTGTATGCTGCCCTGAGCTTGTGGCTGTGGGGGGAGGGGAGGATGCTGTAGAGGTGCAGTCCTCATTGTAAACCATTGTCATCAAGGACAGTGATGACAGCAGAACAGCTGGAATACCCCTGGGACATTACAAATCACAGCGCCTCTCGCTGGTCACAACAGGGGTGCAGCTGCAGAGGTTTATCCTACCTAGCTCTGTGTTAGTTTGGTGAAACCAACAGAACACTGGATCTGGAAATTTTAGATGGCTGGGACCAAGGTGCCAGCAACATTATTTGGAGGCAAGCCCCCAGAAGAGGCCTGGGGAGCAGAGAGACGCTCTCATCAAGCATGGCCTTGACAGGGCTAAGACACATTGCTGGCAGGAATTTCCTCTGACAGGAACAGGGGCGGGTTCTGATCGCTTCTCTTGCGTAACTCTTGAGGGGATTATGTCTCAACAGAGGATTTAATGACAGAGCCCCCTAACCCTGGGTGATGCAGCAGGAGACTGCAGACAAAATGTGGGCAGCAGCTTCCATGAACGTGGTGGGTGTCTGAGGTCTGTGAAATACCCGCTGACTTCCTCTCTGTCCCAAAGGAAGGCTACTAGGCATGGGACACCAGCCACACAACCCCTCTGTCTTGTGCTGATCTCATTTGGAGAAGACATTTCCCTCGACACAGAACTGTTGTGTTCACGTTTGTTTGTAACTGTTGATTTCTTTCATTTCCACAGAGACACAGATCCAGGCACATGGATTCTGTGAGCAAGAAAGGGCTGGTTTGGAGCACAGAACTGATCAGCTTCCCTGAAGGTCATAAGACAACTACCCTGGAGAAAGCCACCTGGAAAGCTCTGCTGGAAACATACCTCTGTGAGCAATCAGCTCCCATCCCCCTCTTGCTGCTTGATCCTCTCCCCATTTGCTCAGGGGACAGGGTAAGTAATAGCTCTGGAGCTTTAGCCACTGATGCATGGCTCAGAAGCAGCAGCTTAGCTCTCACATGACGAATCCAGCCTGGTGCTCCCCTCCCCGCATGGCCAGCTTTCCTTGGCCAGTTATTCAGGCCTTCTCTTAGGTTCCCCACAGCCCCCAGGCATGCCCAATGTACCCACTTCACGGAGGCCCAAGATCAAGCTGCTGCCGGGGAGAACATTCAAACGCAGTACCGATTCAGGAGGTTAGCCCCCTGGAGCACATGTGGCTGGAGTGCAACCACAGAGGTCTCCAATGCTGCTCTCCAGCTACCCTGGTTGGTTGTGGCCTGCACAGACTGCAGCTCGCAGCAGCTGGAAGGGTGCTCAGGCCAGTCACTGTATAATGGGACCTAGCGTCTCTACAGGCAGCACTTTGATACTAAAGAGGGTGGCAGCTGCAGTCTGCTCCACTTGATGCACATCTAGTGCAACGCTTGGGCTTCAGGTGAGTTCCTGCTGCACCCCATTTTGGGCATTGATCCTGCATTAAGGGTTCAAGACAATGCATGAAACTACTGTAGAATCATAGAATATTAGGGTTGGAAGGGACCTCAGGAGGTCACCTAGTCCAACCCCCTGCTCAAAGCAGGACCAATTCCCAACTAAATTATCCCAGCCAGGGCTTTATCAAGCCTGACATTAAAAACCTCTAAGGAAGGAGATTCAACCACCTCTCTAGGTAACCTATTCCAGTGCTTCACCACCCTCCTAGTGAAAAAGCTTTTCCTAATATCCAACCTAAACCTCCCCCACTGAAACTTGAGACCATTACTCCTTGTTCTGTCCTCTGGTACCACTGAGAACAGTCTAGATCCATCCTCTTTGGAATCCCCTTTCAGGTAGTTGAAAGCAGCTATCAAATCCCCCCTCATTCTTCTCTTCTGCAGACTAAACAATCCCAGTTCCCTCAGCCTCTCCTCATAAGTCATGTGCTCCAGCCCCCTAATCATTTTTGTTGCCCTTCGCTGGACTCTTTCCAATTTTTCCATGTCCTTCTTGTAGTGTGGGGCCCAAAACTGGACACAGTACTCCAGATGAGGCCTCACCAATGTCAAATAGAGGGGAATGATCACGTCCCTCGATCTGCTGGCAATGCCCCTACTTATACAGCCCAAAATGCCATTGGCCTTCTTGGCAACAAGGGCACACTGTCGACTCATATCCAGCTTCTCGTCCATTGTAACCCCTAGGTCCTTTTCTGCAGAACTGCTGCTTAGCCATTCGGTCCCTAATCTGTAGCAGTGCATGGGATTCTTCCGTCCTAAGTGCAGGACTCTGCACTTGTCCTTGTTGAACCTCATCAGGTTTCTTTTGGCCCAATCCTCTAATTTGTCTAGGTCCCTCTGTATCCTATCCCTACCCTCCAGCGTATCTACCACTCCTCCCAGTTTAGTGTCATCTGCAAACTTGCTGAGAGTGCAGTCCACGGCATCCTCCAAATCATTAATGAAGATATTGAACAAAACCAGCACCAGGACCAACCCTTGGGGCACTCCGCTTGATACCGGCTGCCAACTAGACATGGAGCCATTGATCACTACCCGTTGAGCCCGACGATCTAGCCAGCTTTCTATCCACCTTATAGTCCATTCATCCAGCCCATACTTCTTTAACTTGCCGGCAAGAATACTGTGGGAGATCGTATCAAAAGCTTTGCTAAAGTCAAGGAATAACACATCCACTGCTTTCCCCTCATCCACAGAGCCAGTTATCTCCTCATAGAAGGCAATTAGGTTAGTTAGGCATGATTTGCCCTTGGTGAATCCATGCTGATTGTGCTATGGGCTTGTTTATAAACACGCTGGCTAATGGGTTACCAGGGGGAATGTGGCTCAGTTGTAGTTTCTAAGCGGTCGTGCTGAGAGTAGCTAACAGATTAGGGTAAAGACACCATTCCTGACACTTTACCGCCATCCCTAGCACTGCCACAGTTTGCCTATACCCCAGTCCCGTCTCATTCACTTGACCATAGGACTTCCCACTCTTTCCCCTTGTAGCCGCTGCTTTGCAACTAGCTGTGCCATGATCCTTGGGCTGTGTATCAGGTGCGTAGGGATGTGCCCAGCTCTTGACAATCTACAGTGAGCTATTTGGCAGCCTCCCAGAAGAGAGGAAATTGTGACTGGCTTGCTTCCCCCAGGTATAATGAGCCTGGAGGGTTCCCTGCCACCAGAGGTCAGTTATTGGGATGTTTTATGACTAACTGTATTTACAGTCACACACGCTGAGTAAGTGGCAATCGAATCTCATGCTTCAGGGTGTCAACTGATCAGTGCAGGGTGTACTAAGCAAACTATATTCCTTTGACACATCAGCTATTGGCTACAGATACCAGACTTACTGGATCAGTGACCTGAACTGGCAAATTACCCTGTGGGGTAATTCACATAGCAAGACAATTCCTGCAAAGGCACATGAAAGAAAACTAAAGCTAAGCTGCTTTAACCCAACTTGAGCTCAATACAGCTGGATGAAAACTGCCCTTGGGATGGGAGGCTGGCTGGCAGAGGGGATGCTGTGATGACCTTGGAGACATGGCTTAGAAAGGAGGACGAGAGAGGTGTGGGTCATTTTTGGCAGATATTTAAACAAATTAAAATAAAAAAAAAAAACAATGCAAGAAAACATGAGATGCTTGGAAGATGTGTGCTAGGAGAAGCTCCTGCCCTGCCCAATGAGCCTGCTTCTGCCAAGTTTTCAAACTGAAAGTTACTCAAGATCTCCAGGAGCAGCAGCAATGTTTGCAGAAAGCAGCAGGAGAGGGGGAATTTGGGGACCATCCCCTTCTGACTAAGCATGAAACCACCTAGAAACTGCAAAGAGCAGAGGAAGTGAGCAGAGCTTCTGAGACCCCAGAGCAAAGGTACAGGGTAGAAGAGGGGGCAGCCCCGGAGCCCTACATACCTGCAGTGTCTCTGTGTCCAGTTCTTGCCTCTTTAACTCCAGCTGTGTCAGCTGCAATAACTCTGTTTCTATTAACTTAATCTAAACAGAAGATGAAACAGTTTTTTACTGACATTTGAAATGACTTTTATTTAGCTGCTTTAGCGCCGGCCTTAACTGCACAGCTGCCCTTGGGGAGACAGGGGGCTGGACTGCGCTTTGGGAAGCCTGTCCTCTCCCTTCGTTCTGTCAATTCTCCAGGGCCAAGTAAACAACCCACAAGCTGCCTTGCACTGCCTGCATGACTGCGCTGCCAGCTACTCATGCTTAGTCTCTTGCCTGATGCTAACTAGCTGTGTTCCACCCCCACACAACAGAAGGCGCTTTATGTGCCTGTCTCTAAGCACCTTCTATCCTATGGCCCTAAAGTGCTTTGCAGTCAGTTGGTTCATTCAAGCCTCTCAGCCAGCCTGGAAAGTAGGGACACATTAACTCTGTGTTAATGCAGCTCCTTAGATTGTAAGCTCCGTGGGGCAGGGCCCACCTCTTTGCTAGGTGTTTGTACAGGGCACGCAACATTTGGCTTCTAGGTGCTACTACAATACAAATAACAGATACTATTGATGGGGAAACTGAGGCACAGAGAGGCAAAGTGACTTGTCCACAATCCCACAGCAAATAAGTGGCAAAGCCAAGAACAGAGCCCAGATCGCTTGTCGCTCAGGCTTGTACTTGAACCATTTTTTTTTTTTAAATGGAGATATACCTATCTCATAGAGCTAGAAGGGACCCTGAAAGGTCATCAAGTCCAGCCCCCTGCCTTCACTAGCAGGACCAAGTACTGATTTTGTCCCAGATCCCTAAGTGGCCCTCTCAAGGACTGAACTCACAACCCTGGGTTTAGCAGGCCAATGCTCAAACCACTGAGCTATCCCACCCTATTTTATCTGCTGCCATACATCCCACGACCATCCAGGAAGAACACCCTTGGCATGCAGCTGACTGCTCCAGGGGCATCCTAACACTCCATTAGGTGCACAGCATGCCAATGGAATGCAGGGGAAGTGAAGGCCCAGGAGCGAAGCGTTTAACAGAGAGGTGCCCAGCAGTGAGGCCTGAGGGCCAGACATGACCCAAAGACACCCTAGGACTGTAGACCAGGGATAAGTAGACTGATCATCCACAAGGTTTCTTGTTGCTGGTGAACTCCAGTGACGGAACCTTGCAAGGAAGGTACAAGTTCAAGCAAAAAGCACATTTGTGTGATCTGATCACTGGCGAGGCCTGTGGGCTTCCCACAAGCTGCAAAGACTGGCCCTGTTTAGCTTGTTATAGCAAAGCAAAGCCGTTCAACTTCTCCTCCCCATCTCCTACACCGAGCTCCTTTCCTAGAGTCAGACAGGGGAAAGCCTGGAGCACTCCGCTGAGAAACTGGCCAGGTCCTCTCTGTCGTTTAACCAGAAGGGCATCCTGGTGCCGTGCTCCCCAGAACTGTCTCCACCACCCACCCCCAGTAACATGCTTCATCTTTAACAAAATGGAGATCAAACAGCAGGTTGGCAACAGAAACAAATAATAATGAGCTCATGCCGCAATGTGCAAGTCTAATGGTCTGGATGGAGATGCAATGGATTCTTATGGAGACAGCAGCCCCGCTCACTATGCAGCCTGTCACATGGCGGAGGCCTGGCTCCCTCTGGCTCATCCCTAGAAGCCAGTGCAGGATTGCTCTCTATAACCCATTCTCACGTGCTTTGGCTAGTTGAGTTTCAGATGACTCAAGTAATGGGGATTCCACCATTTCCCTTGGATCTATTAGACCTCACCGTCACTCCTCCATGGTGGAGAGAAGTGTTGTTAAATCAAATCAGTGCTGCCTGACACTTTGTGTTACACAGCCCTACAGAAACAGAAGGGTCCTTGGTTTTCCTTAGACCCTGCTCTGCATATGCAGCACCGCAACTTTCCTTGCAATGCTCTCACCACTCAGATGAACAAGCTGAATCTTTGGTTGCTTCTGCTCTGCCAGTGCCAACTCACCTGGTTCCTGATCTGCCGGTGCAAGAGATCCTTCTTCACCTGAAGGGCTTCAAAGGCCGCTTTCTGCATTTCACTCTATGAAACATTACATTCTGCTTAACCCAGGAACGAGGCCCAATCATGGGGACGCAAACACACCAGCAACCCTCAGTACACTGAAATGATCTGATTTACAAACACTTCCCTGGTGCTCACCCCTGCAGAATTTGGGTGCCTCCTCACAAGCCCAAGAAATAAAACACAATTGCCCCATTTTACAGTTGGTAAACTGAGGCATGGAGAAATTAAGGCCAAACATTTTCAAAGCAGGTGTTAACAGCTGGGGTCTGATTTTCCAAATGCTATCAGCAATCTGCAATCAGGGAGAGCTGAGGGGGCTTAGCACCTCTGAAAGTCAGGCCCACAGCATCTCCCCTGGGCACCCAGAGTTAGTGGTTGGCTTGAAAACATTGGCCTGTGACTCGCTCTAGGTCACCCAGCCCCAAAACCAGTCACCTGACTGTCTTTGCTTCCCATGATCTCCATCACCTGCCCTCCTCTCACAGATGCCTCAAAGCTTCCTGCTGGCTCTTTGGGTAGAAAACAAGTCATTACATAGCTTCCCTTTAGCCACTGCAACCAATTATCCAGATTGCCAGAGATTTCTGCACCTAACTAACTAGTTTTAACAAGGCTTTAGAGCAGCCAATGTGCTTGTCATGCCAGCTCTGTTCCCCACCCCCATTACAACATGCACTTAGCTTCCCTGATCACAAGCCTACCTCCTCCAGGATCTGACTAGTGGCCTTGTTCTGATCCAGCTGTTGCCAAGCCAGGATTTGTTGGAACTTCTGATCCATCTCTGCCAGGCTGCAAGAGATACATAACCAGGGGATTACTACAGGGTCTCAGACTGCAATGCAAATAAGAGGTCAAGCTGGCCATGGAAATGAACTCAGAGAAATCCAAGAATGGGGACTTCCTAAAACAGGAGAGTTTATTACTGAGCATGGGTGGACAGCCAGAGCTCTCATACTGTGACATTACCCTGCACTTGGCAGGTGTGTAAACTCCTTCCCACCAACCAACCCCGGCTGATAAATGAAACAAAAGCAGAGGCACAACTTACTGGTGCACCTGCTGTGAGTGACTCAGTGTCCATGCCCGACAGCTCATAAAACATCAAAGCGTGGGGATCATATTCCCGGATGTAAAGTGTGGCCTCTGCTCCAAGAGGGGACTTTGTATAAATAGTCCCATGAAGTGCATTGCCTCAGTGATCGCAGAGGAAATGGTCTCAGTTCTCAAGTAAAAAGACATCCCAGTGGGCCATTTGTACTGTCACTGTCAGAGCAGAACTGCGCTGTAAGTGCAACTGATTGACGATCAATGAGAGAACTGCTCTGGCTGCTTTCAAGGGATAAGAACCAACATTCTGATGCTTTTCCTCTCCCCAAAGTGCCCCATGGATTCCAGGCCACGCAGAGGCCCCCAAAGAGCATTGTGCGACTGCATGGCAGTGAAAGTGACTAATCAAAAATGAAATGACTGGTTTCATTTCACCCTCCAAACTGAGTGAAATGTAAGATATAAAATAAATCAGGTTTATACCGTTCTTTCAGTTCTTACTAATCCAGAGCATTAGTAACACTCGTATTACTCGTGTTTAAATGTAAGAGCTCTATCTTGGTGGACCCTTTTGTTCTTCAATTTTTAGTGCTGCTGTGTGCTGTTAAATAGCTGTTGTGCTCCACTCCAGAAATGGCTGCAGAGATCCCTGACTGTATGTCTCAGAATTGTGCTGGGGCCCTTTGGAATGAAAGGGGTTCTATAAGATTGCTACCAGTCACACTGCTCTCCCTAGGTACCTGGAGCAGGCCTGGTTGACGAGGTCTTGCCTTCGAGATTCGGAGGTCATGTGGATGAGCTTGTTCTTGTAGCTCTCAGCCAGCATTTGTTGCATGGCAGCTGGGAGACACAAAGAGGAGTGATTAGTGCTAGAAGCAGGTTAACTCTGTGTCCAGCATCATTCCTGCTCCCCACTCAGCTACAAGAACATGCTAAAATTGGGGTCCCCCCTCCAATTTTTATTCCATTCCTGTTTCCATGTAAAGCTGCATCCTCCCAATGGGCAACCACTAATCAGGGCTTGATGAGAGGCCAGCCAGGAGGGTGCCCTGTGGAGTCTGCTCTACACAGACTCTCAGCCTCTGCAGGGCACCACCCCAGTTTCAGCTCCCCAGCAGCTGCTTGCAGGAGCAGAGTCACAAACTAGTGGTCTCACTGGGCTGCAGGTCTGATCTCCCCGCTGCAGCCTGGGGCCTCCACCCAGCTGCTGAAGGAGAGAGAACTAGAGAGATGGGTGAAAACTTTGCTATCCCACCAAGGCAGGTTTAAGTCACTGCTTTGAGGGTTGAAATACCCACGAATAGATGCTGAGGCAGGAGACTGGCTCTGAGATAGCTTCAGCACAGATGTCTCTGTCGCAGCAGGGCACACGCTTGCTCCTGCACACACACATTTTAATCCCAGCAGCAAATGCCGGCAGCATAGGTGAGACGCGTGTCTTTGTGTAACGAGCGCACACACTGGGCTGCTTTCCAAACTTCAAAATCAGTTTCTTCCCGCTCCTATACGGCACAGCTGGCTCAGCTGGATCCAGGCAGCACCCCCAACCCCCCCCCCCCCCCCAGGGTACAGTATTTACCCGTGGTAACATTTATGCAGGTCTGAGCCCTGCCTCATTCACCTGGCTGGTTGCCAGTTGTAGCTGGTTTGAATGTACAACGTGCTATGTGTGTGCTGGGGATTGATCCCTTGCCAGATCTCTCACTGCTCCAGCCATGGCAGTGGCCAGAGGGATGTGACTCCCTTGGGATTAGTGGTGCAGTGCAGGAAGGTAATGGATGAGCTGCCATCCAGGGACCCAGTGCTAGCTACACACCTGCTCACACCACTATTTCAGGCAAGCTATAGCAGTAAGAGTCATGTGTAGCCAGGAGCCACTCCTAGGAGGATACGGCCCTCTCTCTCCCGTTCCCCCAGAGAACATGGCCCTCACAGACACACACCCCCCCCGATCCCCCCAGAGGATACGGCCCTCACAGCCCCCCCCCGATCCCCGTGAGAATACGGCCCTCTCAGCCCTCCCCACCCCCCAGAGAATACAGTTCTCTCAGCCCCCCCCCCCCCCCCCCGAGGATATGGCCCTCTCAGCCCCCCCCCCCCCCCCATCCCTCAGATGACCACCACAACTCCCTTCCCTTGGACTTACAGGCCACTTCCCTGCTGCGTAGCTGCTCTGTCTCCTCCTGCGTTATTGCCATCAGCTGGTCCATCCTTATTCTAAGAAAGAAGCAGGTCCATTCAACCACTGCTTCTGCCAGAGCCACATTTCACCCTTGCCAGCCAGCCATGCCCTCTCCACCCTCCTCAAAGCTGCACCCTGGGCTTGAATGGCTGAGTGATTCCATCCGGTCACTCATCCGTGTGAGCGAGAGATGCCAGGAGGAGACCTGCAGAGGCTCAGGAATCTCCAGCCGCAGACAGGACGCTGCCTGTCCACTGGGGAGGGTGCCTACGTTGCTCCCAGCATGACCGAACCAGAGGGCATTGCCAGCAGGCTGGCTGCCTTTGGGAAAACCCAAGGGAGTAAGAAATAAGTGAAACAAAATAACTTCTATGAAACCTCTATTCCTCTCCCTAAATGGTGAGCCCCTCCTTTTGCTTCCTGTTCTCTGGGGTCCCCCCATATACACCCCCCCAGCCTCTAGAGTGCCAAGGACTCTGTATCTCTGCCTTGCTACGCACATCAATGGCACTGCATAAACAACAAGGATGGTGGTGATCGATGGCCCCAAAGTGCTCAACCCAACAGCGCGGCACCTTCCTGGAAACCCTCTGCCCTACAACAGCCAGCAGATGTAGCTGGGTCCTCTGACCCACATTTAGCACTTCAGGAGATTGCAGGGACCTCCTCTTTGTGGGGGAGAGGAGAGGTCAATTTTCTCCTTGGAATTACAGACTGGAGCCATCTAGCTTGGTATCAGGTCTCTGACAGCACCCAAAGCACATGCCTCAGAGGAAGGTGCAAGGAATCTTGCAGCAGGCAGACAAGGGATAATCTGCCCCCACATTACATCTCATCCTGATCCTGAAGAGTGGGACACCGTTTCCTCGCCCTTCCCATACTGTTAGCTGTAACAACCGTGGGTATTCTGGTTATCCACAGCAATGTTCACAGCCTGGTTAGTCCCTGAACTCTCTGCTGAGCCTGCCAGCACCCGGGCCAATTATTGCCAACCGTGGATCTGGTTCTTGTGGTGTGGACTCCTGCTTCACCAGGAACCAGGCCGAGACCCAACAAACTCATTGTACACAGGCCACCCAATGGCTGCCAGATGCAAACAACTTTCTATCCCTGCTGACTTGAGCTGGATTCAGAATCATGGCCTAGAGGTGAACGAGTCCATCCCTCCATCCCAGCCGCTCGCCCTTGCCCAGAGGAGCCTGTCCTAGGCAGGGCACTTACCTTTCGTTCTCCAGGGATTTCAAAATTTCTGAACTTTGTTTCTGCCTAGAAAAATAAAGCAGAAGGTTTTTATTGCAGAGCAGGGCACCCCTCTCCCCAGGGAGCGGAGTCCTCCCTGAGCAAGCCACATGCCACTACCACCAGTCCACTGGCTTGGCCACTGTCCCTGCCTCTGTGCTGGTGGAGCTGTCAGCTGCAGCCAGGGTGCAGTCCTGCTACATGGGGGCAGGAGCTATGTGAGCTCCCCCCCCCCCCCCTCAGGGCACAGGCATCAGTGGAAAAGGCAAGGGGCTGGGGGACACTGCCTCTGGGTAGATCTTCCCATCCTCGCCCTCACGGGGGAGCCACTGGGAGGCCAACCCCATGATGGGAGGAGTGGGGGTGGAGCAGGATTCCTTCCTTGTACCTATTTTCCAAGGGCTTGGGCTAGGCGCTGGCCAGAGGATTTACCCCTTGGAGCATGGAGGAGCTTGGCAGCCTTCCTTGCCGTTGGCAGCCTCATCATATAACTCCATACACCACACACACTAGCTGGTGTTCCCCTCTCCTGCAAAGCAAGAGGACACACAGTTCCTGGGGTACAGCACCTCTGCAACATTTCCCTCCCCTCAGTATCTGGGCTCAGGTCAGCACCAATCTGTCTGCAGCTCTGTGCCGAGCAGATTCAGGACAGGCAGTGGGAGCTGGGACACCCAGGGTGCAGCAGCTTCCACCACGGCCCAAACTCTTCTGTTCAGTTATTTGCACCAGGAATTCTGGGCTGAAAGTTTAGGTTTGTCCCCTGTTTGCCAAACACATGTGATCATGCCGCCCTCCAGTGGCCAGCCCCAGTGACAACAGCCTGTGGCTGATTCGCACCTAACAAATTTCAGAGTTCAGACTTGGGGCGGCAGGACCATTTTGGTCATTCAGTCGGACCTCCAAAAACTTCGCTAAAGCCAGAGAAGAAGCAAAGACTAGCAGGGCTTGGAAGTGAAACCAAAGCTCAGGTCCCCGTGAGGTGTCTTAAGCCCAAGGCCAGCTCTTTGGGGACAAGGCATAGAGACACCATGTAACTGTGTCCACACTAGAGGCTTATATCCATAGAAAGTAGGACATCTTGGATGTATGGACAAGGCCTTAGGCACACTGGCTAGTTTTGTCCACAGTCTGTACCAGGAAGGCTGTGATAGAATGTGCCTCCAAACAAGGATTTGCAGCACGGAGGGTTTCCCTTGGGGTTGTTCTCCAGCCTCACCCCTGCCCTGCCACAGCATCACAGGGATTCACCCTCACTGCTATAATACTATATGGAGATATACCTATCTCCTAGAGCTGGAAGGGACCCTGAAAAGTCATCAAGTCTAGCCCCCTGCCTTCACTAGCAGGGCCAAGTACTGATTTTTCCCCAGATCCCTAAGTGGCCCCCTCAAGGATTGAACTCTCAACCCTGGGTTTAGCAGGCCAATGCTCAAACCACTGAGCTATCCCTCCGCACCCCATTCAGTCATTTCTGTGCTGCTTGGGGAGTTTGACTATGGAAAAACCTCAGCGAAATGGACAGGTCACAAGCAGCAGGTCAGCACAAAACGGGACACAGAGAAATAAATGTGCAGAGGGGCAGGGCTGACGGCAAGGTATCCAGGGAGGAGGCCAACCTCCGATTCTCCTCCAGAAGCTTCTGAATTCGGCTGGCAATGCCCTGCTCCGTTTGCTTCAGTTGCTCCAGCAGCTTCAGGTGCTCTCCCTCCAGGTTGCGCTGATGCTTTGTCAGACCTTTCTCCAGCCTCACCTGCTCCTGTGGCAAGGGGAAAAGGGAAACTAGCCAAAGAGAGAAGTGACAACTCTGCTGAGCTGTGCCCACAGCCCGTGAGAATCGCTGAGGATGGTGTTTTATTACAAGGAGCTGAAAGGTTCCAAGAGGGTGGACAGGGAGCCTATCCAGAGCTTACACCGACACTGACAGCATCACGTGAAAGCTAGAGACACTAGAAAGAGCAGAGACATGCTAGGTCACCTCTAGGCCAGTGCAGGACTGTCCCTGCAGTCCCTGAAAGGCCCTCTGGAGAATCAAAAGGAGAGGAGAAACTGGGAATAAAAATGACAGAGAGCTGAGAGGAGAGCCCTGTCAGTGCTGCCTCTGGGGGCCCCTCTGCATGGGTGGGGCCCACATGTCGATACATGAAATGCCTGTTCTGAAAGGGAGCAGGTGGGCAAGGGTCAAGTCTGTCCAGAGCAGGACAGATGGACAGTCCTGATCAAATGTACTCCTCAGCCACAGGCCGGGTGCCAGAGCCTGGGCCCCAGCTGATGTACCTTCTTCACAGTCTGCAGAATCTCCTCCTTCTGACTGCTGCTCTGCTGAAGAAGCTGAGCATGCTCCCTCTGCCCCACGTCCAGGCGACGCTCGAACTCCAGCTTCTCCAGCATCTTCTCTTCCTGGCAGAGGAGCGAGAAGCAGAGTGAGGGTCGGGATCGGCAGCCTGCAGGCTATTCCACTATTCAAACCAAGACCCAGGCTGATGAAAACAGTATCAGGGCAATGAGATCCCAACTGTACGTCCAGGCTAAACCAGCCAGGGAGCTGGAGTGCTCAACTAGAAAAATCCAGTGATTCCTACACAGGAATCCAAACAGCACCAAGAGGAAACTGCTGTTCCAGCTGCCTTGCTACTAACATTTCAGCATGGTCAGAAAGTCATTTCACTCAGTGAGCTCACCCTCTCCCCCAGCCCCACAACACGCTGTATGGAAGAGAGAGATGCAGCAAGGTACTGTTAGCCTCTGGAAGGCCAGGGAAATCCCCAGGAGCTTCAGAACGCCAGCGGAGAAGGCCGTCAGCAACAGAGTGAGCCAGTCAGAAAGTCTGAGCTGAGGGAGGGGGACTGGGTGACACACAGAGTGAGTGCAGAACATTCATGGTGTCGGCCTAGCAGCGAGGACAGGCAGAGGTTAAGGAGAGGGGCAGGAAATAAAGTGAGATTTCACTGGGAAAAATGCAGCCAGTCAATTCATCGGGGGAAAGAATCCCAGAGCCAGAGGCTCAATGAGAGGTGGAAGCCAGAGGAGCAGTAATGTCAGTCCTGGGGTGACAATGGACAGCAAATCAGCACTCTGGCTGCAGAAAAGATCACTGACATTTTAGCTGCATGTGCAAAGGAGTGGAGCAGCAACAAGGGCTCTCGCTACAGCTGCAGGTCTGGCTTGGAGGTGCACTGGAAGAGCTATATGGTAGGAGGGAGGGGGTCAGGAACAACAGCTGCTGTGGGGCAGTACTGAGGTACCTCGGCAGAATGGGGCCCAGGGCTGGAGTAGCAGGGGGCTGTAGGTCAGGACGCGGGTGCTCTGGCACAGCTGTGTGTGGATACGTGTGGATCTAGCCAGGCACCAAAACTCCTGAAGCTTAGAGAGTCGAAAAGAAGTGATGAAAGGGTTGGGAGGGCTTCAGAAAGCATAAGCACTAGAAGCAGCCCTGCTTCTTCCACATGGAGATGGACACATGCTTAACCTGAACTGGGACTTCTCACGCAAATATATGCCACGGCTGCCAAAACAAACTGATCTGAAAGGAAAACAACTAGTGCGTGTCAGGCAATTCCTGCCTTCAGAGTCAGATGTGGAGTGTGTGTTCTGATGCCTCTCTCACTCAGAGAGCGGGGGGTTGCAGAGCTCCGGGTTTCAAGGCATTCAGTGCTGGTTTGCTCAACTGGACAGAAAGAGAAACGAGCACACTCAGAACTCCCAGAAAAGGCCTCTGCAGGGACTCTTCCTTACCTTCCTCTTCTCATAATCCAAGAATTTGTTCTGAAAAGTAAATGAAATCGTTAAGAGAGAGGTATTTAAATCAGGGGAACCACATTCTCTAGGTAATGTTAGGGCACTCCGTTCCCTCTTCCTCGACTGAGGTTATGTCTACACTACCACTTAATCAGTATAACTTATGTCACTCAGGGCTGTGAATACTCTCCCCCCGAGTGGCATAAGTTATACCGTTGTAAGTACCGGTATGGACAGTGCTATGTCGGCAGGAGAGCTTCTCCCACCAACACAGCTACTGCCGCTTGTTGGAGGTGGCTTAAATATAGAGCGGCTACCCTGGAGATTTTACAGCGGCGCCACTGTAAGCTCTCTAGTGTAGACATGGCCTAAGGCCTTGTCTACACTTGTTAGGTTGACATAGCTACAGTGTTTCACACTTGTGATCTCTGTAGCTATACCGACCTAACCCCTGGGGTAGATGCAGCTAGGTTGATGGCAGAATGCTTCTGTTCACCTAGCTACTGCCGCTCGGGGGTGTGGATTACCTACAGACAGAAAAACCCTTTGTCGCTGTAGGAGGAAGCAGCATAGCTGCTGCTGTAGCGCAGACATGACCTGACAATCTGTTAAATCTGATTAAAGAGGAAATGGTTCGACCCACAGTCACTGTTCTCAGAGCGCGCTGCCCCTGCCCAGCCACACTTGGGAGAAGTGCCCATCCCAGCCAGGTGCCACTGAGATTCAGAACCTGGTGGAAAGCAGCATGCTCTGGGGCCACTGAAAATTCAGGGCCAAGCCTGTAAGGGGTGCCTCAGTTCCCTCTACCAGTGCCCGGGGCCAGATTCTCTTCTCACACTGGTGTAAGTCAGGAATAACTCCATGTCCGTGAAAGGAGCCACACTTGGTGCAAAGGAGGAAATTCAGACTCTGAGTCCCAGAAGAGCCCAACTCCACGGAAGAGGTGGGCAAGGGCTGTGAACATGCAGAGCTCCCCATCGATAAACCGGGGATAACGAGGCTCATCCCCCTTTGTAAAGAGACTGGCAATCTAAGGATGCAGATATACGATAGGGAAGCTTAGCATCATTGTTACATTTGTACAACTTGCAGCCGAGCAGCTGCAATGTCGGGATTGCAGATGGGGGAAATACAAATACAAACAAATCTCTTCATCATTACAAAAAAATAAACGAATATGAGGGTTTTACAGCTACCTACTTTCACGCAGTAGATTTCCCAGCTAAGCTCCCAGAGGGAACCTGTAACTGAAAAGATATCTAGCCCTACCCTACTAGCTAAAGCTGGTCCAATGAAAAAGCTCTTCTCCACACAGCCCTGTACAGGGCTGACCCTGCATGCCCCATACTACACCTCTACCCCGACATAACGCGACCCGATATAACACGAATTCTGATATATCGCGGTAAAGCAGCGCTCCAGGGGGGCGGGGCTGTGCACTCCGGTGGATCAAAGCAAGTTCGATATAACGCGGTTTCACCTATAACGCGGTAAGATTTTTTGGCTCCCGAGGACAGCGTTATATCGAGATAGAGGTGTATGTCTAGAAATCTGGGTCCTCAGTTTGCAGTACTGTGGCCCATCTAAAGCCAATGCCAATTAGTTACCATGGAAGGGTTTGAGATGTTAGAGACAGAAGCTGATAGGCCAGATTCTGCTCTCATGTAAATCTGTTGACCACAAGCAGTGATTCTGGATTTACACAGTGGTAAACTGGGCCTAATTAGGCACGTTGGCCTCAAATGAGAAGCAAGCAGCGGGGCATGCTGGTTTGTATACAATACCCCAAGTGAGGAAAGGGTTCAAATAAAACACAGTAGGGCTTACAGGAGAAGGATTCTCAACAGATCTCCCAGCACACTTGTCATGTGGCATCCGTAGCTAATCAGTATCAAACTGAGACCTACAGAGGCTGACTCCACACTTCCTGGGTGGAGCTGCAGGACTTCCCATTCTAAAGCCTGACCTTTGAATGGGAAAGTCGCCTATATGGAGCCTTAATGCTTCCATTGATGCCCCTTGGAGAAGACTCAGAATTTCCCAGTATTGCAATGCCAGGCCACACATCGCATTACACTCTGCGCGTCCCTCTAGCTATCCTGCCTCCTTGCTTTCAAGATGCTGACCTAAAATGAAGGTAGTGCAGGAAAATACTAACATGAATATGTATAATGTGCTCTATGCAACTGGCTTCCAGTGCGCTTTGAACACCCTGAGCAGCAGGGCCGTGATGATGGAGCTGTGTTCCAGGGCATCAGGGCTCCGCCACCGACTCACTCCATGACCTGAGTGACTCCGTTTAGCCAAAGGATGTAAGGATGATGCTTCCATACCTCCCAGGGGTGAGAGATCCTGAGGCTTAGTGAGCTAAGGGCATGGAAATCCACAGATGGAAGGTGCTGCAGAAGTGCAAAGTGCCAGTATTCTGCTCTGTATGTGGCTGAGATCCTCACCTGCCACTCGCTCTCTTCCTCCATGTATTTATGCACACGTCTGTCGACACCATCCACTGATGTTTCTCCTCCATCACTTTCCAGCACCGGAAGAAGATACTGGGAGGGAGGGCAGTATTTGATTCCCGACTCTGGAAGACACCAGACACTAGGCAAATCACACAAAGCCACCCAGTTACACAACATGTGGGTCAGGGCTGGCCCAGGGAGACTCTGCTTCCAATCACGGTCTCTCACTCCCCACCCTGGTAGAGTGCCTGAAGGAGCTCGCTGATCCCTGGTGCCAGCTAGGAGCTGGCAATGGCAGGCTCTGAAGGAAGTGCTGCGGCTTTGTACTCACCTAGGAAGATGGCGGCTGTGATGAATGGTCTCAAGCACTGGGGTGGGAGGAGCATTAGTGTCCCCTTCTCCTTAGGGACAAACAAGGCTACTCAGAGTCACCAGACCCACTTCGACTGGGCTGCATGGGGATCAGCCGAGGGGGAGATTGTGCCCAGGTGGAATTACAGTAATTTTACAGTTCTGACTCTTGCCCTGATCGCTCTTATCGCAGGGAGTTCAGCTGAAAGTCTGACTCCATTTAGCACCCCCCATATTGGCTATATAGCTTACACACACAAGCAGCACTTCCTCCCTCGCCCTCTTCTCCCCTAGCAGGCTTAAGTGTTTAATACCAGTCCCTTGTCCTTCTCCCAGGGCCTCCAAGCCCTTTGTGAAATAAACCTGACATCCTCCCATGAGGAAGAGAAGTCACATTGTCCCCATTTTATGGATGAGAAACAGAAGATGCAGAGACCGTGGTTTGTCCACAGTCACACAGTCAGTAACACAGCCTGGAATAGCTCTCCGGACTCCATGCACCTAGATCTCTCCTGGGCTCAGGACAGACCACTACAGAGTCCTTGGGCAGGTGTAAAAAGGCAAAAGGGTTTTATCGGGCTGTCGCCCCTTTCAGGCGGGGCAATACCTGCAGCCACCTGCTTCTGCAACTGCAGGCGAGTCATCAGTAGCAAATCAGAACAGTCCTGCATCGGGCCCACCTTTCCCCGGGAAGGGTCTGGCAGCCAGCTGTCTCTCAAGCAGTCTGCAGCCCCAGCCAGGCGCCACTTTCAGAGTGAGAGCTGGAAGCCTGTTCTCCGTCCCAGTCAGCCCCCCACTGAGCTGTGCTGTTCCCCTGGTAACCCTCCCTCCAAGACTGACACCTATTGCAGGTGGAGTGGGGCAGGGTTGACTGAGCCCACAACAGCTCATTACCCTTTCCTCACCAGTGTGGGGTCAGCATATGCCATCCCATTCCCATGCCTATGCTTTAACCACAAGACCAACCTTGCCCCTTTCAGAAATTGGTCATTGTTAGGATATAGATATTCAGGCCTGTCTGTAAAGGCCTATACTTTAAGAATTTAGGTGTATTCTTATCACTTAGCTAGTTATAGAGGTATAAAAGAAAGAATCAAAATCACTGTCTGTATGTGTAAGAGCCTTCTCTCACTGTAACAGTCTGAGGCCTGGTTCTTAGGCTAAGGCCTTCGGCTAAGCAGCAGAGGCAGCCATAAACTGGGAAATGTATGGTCACATCCTCACATTCCAAACTAGTCACATGGAAATAAGGTGCTATTGGGCTGTTAGGAATACAATCCTGTTCTGATATTCCTATCACCTCCAGAGAAAGGGAAGAGCCTAGAAGATATAAAAGGAAACTTAGGTTGATAGTTTTCTGTCTGGTAAGAACTCACTTATCAATAGACAGCTGGAAAATGCTTATGTCTGTATAGATATAGTTGTGAAATCCTCACTTCTGTATTAGAGGGGTAGCCGTGTTAGTCTGAATCTGTAAAAAGCAACAGAGGGTCCTGTGGCACCTTTAAGACTAACAGAAATATTGGGAGCATAAGCTTTCGTGGGTAAGAACCTCACTTCTTCAGATGCATCTTTAGTCTTAAAAGTGCCACAGGACCCTCTGTCGCTTTTCACTTCTGTATCGTTTTGTATGTTTATTTGCGTGGTCTCTGTCTGGTTCTGTAATTGTTTCTGTCTGCTGTATAATTAATTTTGCTGGGTGTAAACTAATTAAGGTAGTGGGATATAATTGGTTAGCTAATCATGTTACAATATGTTAGGATTGGTTAGGTAAATTTTAGTAGAATGATTGGTTAAGGTATAGCTAAAAATATTACTATATAAATTAGGGGCAAACAGGAAGTAAGTTGGGATTCGAAAATAAGGAAAAAGGAACTTGGATTTAAGCTTGCTGGAAGTTCACCCCAATAAACATCGAATTGTTTGCACCTTCGGACTTTGGGTATTGTTGCTCTCTGTTAATGCGAGAAGGACCAGGGAAGTGTGAGAGTGAAGGAATAAGCTCTCTGAGAGTGAAGGAATAAGCTCTCTAACAGTCATCAATTTCAAAAAGCCAGTAAGAAGTCAATACCCAGCCCGTAGCTCATACTCTGGCTGTCTGCCAGCTACGGCTTACATGCTGTCTAATGTATCTGCCACATGAGCAAAACACCAATCAAGAGCTCCCTGAGGTACCAGGTACAGCTCATGAAGTACCAACCCCCTTTGGAACATCACGCCTTCACAGACACATTCCTGGAACTCAGGGCAAGACCCGATTGGCATTTAGCTGCAGGTATGCTGTGCAGCAGACCCTTGACCTTTCACCCCCATCTACAGGCTGCTCCCCTTGCTTACCTTTGCACAGGAACTGCTGGACAGACTCTGTGCCAGCACTGCAAACATCATATGGCGGGTAGATCATGGACGAAGCATCCAGTGTCAGAGTCTCCAAAACAAAGAGCACACAGAGCTCCAGCTTTCATTCACAATCTAACAACCCAGACAGAGTCCCACTGGCTCAAAGCCAGGGGGTCAAAGCAGCAGAAAAGGACAGTTTCACCCTAGAGATTGATCTGCCCGACTTTCATTGCACCTCACTATAACTGAATGGCAAAATGATTCTGCACTAGCAGGTATCACCCGCAGCCAGCGTGATCTCACATGCACTGTGCATAGAGGATGCCATTCTGTAGAGAAAAAATGGAATCATCCGCACAGGTAGGGTGTGTTCCAGCTCTGCTGCAACTGTGTTTGTCACCAGGGACAAGTAACTGAGTCACCATATCCGGGGTCCTCTCACTGCCTCGGGGACCCTTGCAGTTGCCTGGACTATGGGTGCCTAATGCTGCCATTTGTATGTAGGGGTTGCATACCTCCAGCGTGCGGATGTGAGCCAGCGCCTGGGGCAATTCCTGCAGCAGGTTCTCACTGACATCAAGGGTGCGCAAGCTGCGCAGGTCACCCAGGGTAGAAGGCAGTTCCTTCAGCTTATTACCTAGGGAGAAAAGGGATGCTGATTAGTCCACCCCCCAAATCGACCCTCCAGAGAATTCACTCCTTTGAATTGCAAGCCCCTCAGCTGCCAGCTAGTTTAGTATTTTCAATACACTGACTTGAGATTACACTACTCTTTGAATAAAAATCACTTTGTCCCTACATTATGTACCATACATGAGGGGATCTCAAAACGTGGTGCAAGCTCAGCACATTTTAACACAGAGACCAATGTAGATGCCTCCCTCATAGTCAAGATCGCTCGCCAGCAATGCCACATAACATCGCTGAGGTCACTACAGCAGTTGCTTCCCTGGGAAGGTCACAGTGGGACACAGCCAGCTGGAAGCCAACACCATGTGACCAGCCAGCCCCTTACAAAAGATATAGGGAAGATGGTCCCTGGCCTAAGAGGTTGACTAGCTACAATCCAGAACAAAAATGTACCAGGTTAAGGACTCAGTGGATTGAGTGTGAGGGGCTTTGTGGAGAGGCAGGGTTTGACCCCTAAGCAGAGGGAAGGGACTCCAGGCTTAAGGGGCAACATGAAAGGAACAAAAGTGAAAGTGGGAGAAAAACGCAGGAAGGGAATTCAGGAGGCAGGAGGGGAGCTGGAGGAAGGGGTGGAGCTGGTCAGGGCCTGGCAGGTGAGGAGGAGAACAGGGCACTGGAGGGGAGTGGAAGCCAATTGAGGGATTCCAAGAGGAGAAGTGCCCAGGGCTGAGCAGCTAGGAGAGAGGGATTTTGGCAGCAGTGTCCAGACTGGAGAGGAGCCAGATGGGGTGCGGGGGGCAGGGCAGTGAGAATGTCACCGTATGGCTGACAGGGGAGAGGCTGGGGCATAGAGACTGTGGACAGCCACAAATGACAAGACTTGCCAACAGCCATGATGGGGGCGAGGAGCCTAATGTGACAGCGAGGGCACATGGGGAACAGATGGGGAGGAAGCCAGGAGCAGGCACAAATGCCCCCAGCCCCTGACAGAGGTATTAACATTTAAAGGGACAGTACACCTAGAAAAGTTAGCCTTTCCAAACAGCTAAACTGCTGTTCTTGGTCATTTGAGTGAAATCAGCCCTGCCAGCTACCTAGTTCAGAGTGAGACCTAGTCTTTGGGCTTGTGGGACCTCTTGGTTCCAGACTGTTTATTAAACTACACAAACTGTACACACACTCTGGTATGGTTAATGCTTTGTTAGATGCCTTAGCTGGCCACAGCCAGCTAGGTCATCAGGGCCTATCCTGACAGCCCCAGCCTGAGGCTTACCAAATCAGCTATTCCTAAGCACTACAATGTGCTGGGCAGTTCAGCACGCACAGAACCTCCTTCCTTAGTCACATTAGGATCTGCGGGCAGCGATTGATCCAGCAGCGGTCGATTTATCGCGTCTAGACCGCTGAGCGCTCTCCCGTCGACTCCGGTACTCCACCAGAACGAGAAGCACAAGCGGAGTCGACGGGAGAGCGTCAGCTGTCGACTTACTGCAGTGAAGACACCACGGTAAGTAGATCTAAGTACGTCGACTTCAGCTACACTATTCACGTAGCTGAAGTTGCATATCTTAGCTCGACCCCACGCGGTAGTGTAGACAAGCCCTTACTGAGACATTGAGTCTGTGGGTACATCTCTGCAAAGGGTGAGGGTCTCAGAGTCCAGGCTCCAGCCCGAGTGGGAACATCTACACTGCTAGCTTTAGCCCTGCAGTATCAGCCTGAGTCAGTGGACCCAGGCGCTGAGACTTGCTGCCGTGGGGGTTTTTGCAGTGTAGATGTACCTTAAGAGAACTACACGCGGTGCTGGAACATCTTAACTCCACTGCAAAGACATGGGATGGGAGGGAAGGATACTGATTATTGGCCTGTGCATCTAAGGGGAAAGAGGCCAGGGTTTCAGCTGAACACAGCAATTACCTAAGCTCCCACACACTCCAGTCCAGTCCCTGCTTCACAATGTTCCCTTTATCAGAGTGTTCTCGTGGGTTCTCCTAAGCCTGTGCTGCTCTGTAGGGACATTGGCCCACTGTGGCCAAAGCAGAGATACAGGCCTGGCGAATCCAGGAGGATTATTTGGCTGCTGAGTTCTGGTGGGCCTACCTTAAAGCTTGGCTAGTGCAAGCTATTTCCAGGCAGCTACTTCTGCTTGTTACAACACCTGACCTACCCCTCTGCTGCTGCCCACCCCTCTCATTACCTTGCAGCTATACATAGTGTCAGAGACAGGTTTTCTGAGAGATTTCTATATTTATAGCCCCTCACTTCTCTTGTTGCCAGAAATTAGTCTCACAGCACAGAGTCTAGCTCTTCCCATCCCCCACAACACCACACCAAAAGCATTGTCACAACTAAACTAAAATGGGGGTATTTCAATAGCCTACAGCAGATCTGCCAATCCTACTGCTTCCTTGCCCTTTCTACCAGCCTAGCAGAAAACTGAACCAACCTAGCGCCTGGTTCAGAGCACGGGGATTTCATAGGAGATCACGGAGCAAGAGGTGCATCAGCGTGTTTGAGAAACAACCCCAGCACTCAAATATTTAAGAGTCATCTATTGTTTGCCTGACTTCTCCTGTCATGTCAACCATCTGTATTAAGAGTCGCTACATGCGCTCCCAAAACATAGCACTAAGTAGAGAAGAGTTTTGTGCCTGAATTTAAGCAAAGGAAATTTCCACACAAAAACTTTGTTAACAAAGGGTTGAGGTGTCAGTGGGCTTTGTACATCAGTAACAAGCCCACAAAATAGAGGAAATGACCGGTTAAGGTGGCATGTGATCTACACCCCCCCTCCCTGAGAGATCACTAGTACCCCAACCAGCATACACAGCATTCCCACTCCCCTGCCCTCTAGTCCTCTTCCTCTGGCCTAGCACCACTGGCATCTGCAGAGACAAAGTCACCAGGCAGAAAGAGATTACTTTGTTCTCTGACTGTATTTCCCTCCACAGATGCAGGCTGCCCTGCTCTCCTCCCCTCTATGCTTGGGAGATTCAAGGGATGTATAATCTAAACCAGGTGCCCAAAGTGCAGCCATAGGGCAAAATATAGACTGGGGAGCTCTAAAATGCAGTTGCCCATTGCTCTCTCCCTATAACTACTGGTCTGAGCAGGCACAGGACCAGTATTTTGAATTGCTGGAGAACTTGAACAAGCAACAGTTTCTGATCATCTAACGAGGAAGATACAAGGACAAGCAAGAACCATGGGTGTGAGAGTTCAATATGGTTTTAAAACATGTAAATTACATGCAAATTAAGAGTTGGGAAGTTGTTATTGATGCTCTCCTGGTGGCCAGCCTTAGAAAAGTTTGCCATACCTTTCACATTGAGGGTCTGGAGCTGGGCGAGGTCCCCTATAGACCGTGGAAGAGATTTTAAGAGATTCCTTTCAATGTTTAGGACCTAGGATATTAAGAGAGAGAAGATATTCAAGCGATTCATTCTGTAAGCCTCAGAACCTCTGCTTGCTTATGCTGTGTCTGAGTGCCCACGAGCCCAATGGGTTTAAGAACAACTGTTCGGGTAACAAAGCTCTTGGAAAGAGCCATTGGCCAATCACTCAGGGAGACTTGGGAGTCTGCAGCTGACCAGAAGACAAGAGCACAGTTTTGGCCTAGCTGGGAAGAGCTGTTCTTGGAAGCTCCCACTGAGTCACTTTAAGAGGATTTGTCAATTTGCAGTCCCTAAGGCCATGTCTACATGGACAGCATTGTAGTGGTGCAACTGTACCGATATAGCTGCGCTGCTGCAGCGCATCTGGTGAAGACATTCTATGCCGACGGGAGAGAGCTCCGCGAGCATCATAAGCTATATTGGTAAGAGAAGTTCTCTCACTGACATAGTGCTGTGCATACAAACACTTATGTTGGTGTAACTTATGTCGCTCGGAGGTGTGTGGAATATTCACACCATGGAGCAACATACATTTTGCCGACGCACAGGCTGTAGTGTAGACATGGCCTAAGGGTCTGGCTTTGCTAGTAAGAGACCCTGCAGAGCTGTCCTTTAGGAGCAAGACCCAGAGCATGTCCATTTACTCAGAACAATGGTGATCCCCATTCATTGGTGAAAGTAGAACACAGAACTGAGTTCAGGTGCAGCAGGTGGAAAACAGGCTGACCTTCTGCCATGGCTAAATGCCCACCTTTTCCCTTTGTTTGCACAGAAAAATAAGCCAGATATGATCAGATGAGTGCTATATACTGACACATAGGCTGAGGACCCAGTAACCCATAACAGTCTATGGCTGTCCCAGACTCCTCTGAGTTACTCTTGGGGGAATTCTGTGCTAGCTGTTTTGGTGCCACAGCGGCCTCTGCTGGGCAAAGGCAGAACTGCAGTACTTCAGGGACAGAAATGTATTTTCTGCTGGAAAAAAAAAATTCAGCAGGACACATGACTTCTGCACATGCATAATAGAGCAGAATTCCCTGAGGAGTATTAGGATCGAGGACAGAGGTAGTCAATTTTTTTGTGTCAAGGTCTAAATTTCTTGGCCAGGGTATAGTCAAGGTCCAGACTCCAGAGAAACATTTTTCACACCACAAGTGCCCCTGTTCAACACATACAATGCTGTGTAATACACCCAGGGCCTATATTGCTAGTGCACTGTATAACCTAAAAATAACCTCCAGGAAAGATGTAATAAATTAGATCTGAGACTTTGAGAAAATACATCGATAAAATGTCAGATGCAAATATTAGCATTAAAACATTTTCAGACAATTGTTTTAAGTTTGAATTTGTTTTGAGTTTACAAGGAGTATTAACTTTGGTTTGTCAAATAAAATTATTGTAGGCATATAACCCTGCCGATTACCCCCTGTGACATTGTGCAGTCTATATGGTTTTATAAAAATATAGTAATGAGTGAATATAATGTAACTGGAATATGCTTCATGAAAAAGGTCTCTTGTAAGGTATCATTACAAAGCTTATAATCTACTGAGTGTGATCATCCTATTTGTATAAATGTACCACTCTTGTATCTGGGACTAGAAATATGAAATATAACTCTGAGGGCCTATTGTAATTATGCAAAGTGTGGGCCTTTAATGGTGGTTTGGAATCTTAATGGCTCCCATCAACCAGGACAATTGACTGGGGCTCTGTTTGCTAGCAAGCCTTTCAGTGAGTCAGGCTGGGAGGAATGAAGGCTTGGGGTCTTACAGTGACATGTGATCATGTCACATGAACTGGAATCCATCTTTAACCTGGTGCTTTTCCAGTGAGGGGGGGGTGGAAACCCAGAGAGAGACAAAGGATTCCCGCCTTTTGCAAAAGATGTATAAAGGGGTGGAAGAGAACAAAGAGAGAGAGCCATCATGAAGAATCCCCTAGCTACCACCTGAGCTGGAACAAGAGCTGTACCAGGGGAAAGAATTGTGCCCGGGCCTGGAAGGTGTCCAGTCTGAGGAAAAAACTTACTGAAGCATCTCTGAGGGTGAGATTATCTATATTCAGTTTGATTAGACATAGATTTGCGCATTTTATTTTATTTTGCTTGGTGACTTACTTTGTTCTGTCTGTTACTACTTGGAACCCACTTAAATCCTACTTTCTGTGTTTAATAAAATCACTTTTTACTTATTAATTAACTCAGAGTATGTATTAATACCTGGGGGAGCAAACAACTGTGCATATCCCTCTATCAGTGTTATAGAGGGCGAACAATTTATGAGTTTACCCTGCATAAGCTTTATACAGGGTAAAACGGATTTATTTGGGTTTAGACCCCATTGGGAGTTGGGCATCTGAGTGTTAAAGACAGGAACACTTCTGTTAGCTGCTTTCAGGTAAACCTGCAGCTTTGGGGCAAGTAATTCAGACCCTGGGTCTGTGTTGGAGCAGACGGGAATGTCTCTATAATGTCTGGCTCAGCAAGACAGGGTGCTGGACTCCTGAGCTGGCAGGGAAAACAGGAGCAGAGGTAGTCTTGGCACATCAGGTGGCAGCTCCCAGGGGGTTTCTGTGATCCAACCCGTCACACTCCCACCAGCTCCTCTCCCCTTACCGCCCCCAACTGACCACACCCAGCTTAGGGTTACCATATTTCAAGTTCCCAAAAAAAAGACACTGACAGAAGGGGAGGGGAAGTTGGGGGTACAGTTGGGGGTGCTGGAGGGAATATTTGGGGCAATGAGGGAGGAGTGTGTGTACTGGGAGGAGGTAACTGGGGGGTGCTGGAGGGGTGTGTACTAAGAGGGGATATTTAGGGGTGCAGGAGGGGTGGGTGCACTGGGAGGGAGAATTTGGGGGTGCTGGAGGAGTTGCCTGGTGGGGTCTGTGTACTGGGAGAGGATTTGGGGAGGTGCTGAAGGGAGTATTTGTGGGGGTACAAGAGGGCTGTGTGTATTGGGAGGGGGCATTTGGGGGTGTTGGAGAGGGGGTGTGTACTGGGAGATGGTATTTGAGGGGTGCTGGAGGGAGTTCCTGGGGGGTTCTGGAGGGTCTGTATACTGGGAGGGGGCTTTTGCGGGGTGCTGGAGGAAGTATTTGGGGCGTGCTGGAAGGGGCACCTGGGGCCTCACTCTCAAGGTGGGGGGCAGTGTTGCTCCATGCCATGGTGTCAGGGTGGCTGGTGCAGGCCTGGGACTCAGTGCCGGCCCATCAGTCAGCGCTTCCCTGCCTCTCCCCTTCTCCAGGGTGGGGAGCTGGGGCCTGGCTCTGAGGCCCCGTGGTGGGGCAGGTGACCTGGCTGAGAGATGCGTGGCAGCTGCGCTGACCTGGTGGGCTGGGTGACCCAGCTCCCCACAAGTCCCCAGATCGCCCGCCAGGTCCCCGCCCAGAGAGGCTCCCACTGCCCCACTCACTGAGCCCAGATGCCAGCGCCTGCTCATTCACCCATATGGCCCACTCGCTCCATCCCTGTGCTGCTGCCAGCTGGTGGAGGATGGAGCTGGTGAGGCTGCAGCTGCACCAAGCAGCCGCCTGGAGACACATTGTGCCCAGCAGCCTGGCCCAGCCACCCACCCCTCCCCATGGATCCTGCCCTGCTTGGCTTCAGCCAATTTGACTTTTACAGTCCACGCAAAAGTGTCTGGATTTGGCCCATGGTCTGCCTATTGACTACCCCTGGTCTAGGGGCATGAAACCCAGCTGAACCCTCTACCAAAGCTGCTGTAATCAGAATTAATTTTGTTGGTTTATTCATATTTTATATGGCATCTCGCAATAATGGAACTAAGTCCACATACCAGGCAGAGGGACCTAAAGATCAGCTAGTAACTTCCAAGAGGGTCTATCATCGTTAGCATCTAAAGATTAATTAGTCACTGCTTAGTCTATTTTTCAGGAGACACTGCAACCATTATTCCCTGCCTGGGACTACTGTGGGATCTCAGTGTTTACTAGGGGGAGGCTCTTATCTAGCCCCCCAGTCAAAGCATGGAAAAAAGTCCCATCCCCCCTCAGACTGGCAGATGCTGATTTATTTCTTCCCCATCTGGAACACATTTCCCAGCCTCCATTGCTAGAGCGCCACCTTCCCAACAGAAGGGCAGAGCATACAACCCAATCAGAGCATGCTGCTGAGGTCTCAGTTAGTTTGTTCACATAACGGTCCAATCCTGCCCTACCCACGGAGACCATCTCCCTCCTCCACAATGCACAGCTTCTCATGGTCTATGGAACAGGGCTCCCAAAGTCACTGCTGAGGGCAGGTCTCTCACAGGCTGCACAGGACATGTGCCCCCTCCATATTATGTACAATACACACATACTTTAAGTCTTGTAATGCTCTTCCTCATTTCTCAGGAGACAAGATCCCTGTGCTCCAGTGGGTTCTCATCGTGGAATGTCCGGTAACTTCCTAGAGCAATGCTCTCTGCAGCAAGAGCGCAGAGCAGGAGGGGAGGACTAGTCTCTTTCTCCAGTGGCAACAGGACATCAGAGTTACAATAGGCACACCGGGACTGTCGCTCCCAACACATTCATTGTGGGGGAGGGATAGCTCAGTGGTTTGAGCATTGGCCTGCTAAACCCAGGGTTGTGAGTTCAATCCTTGAGGGGGCCATTTAGGGATCTGGGGCAAAAATCTGTCTGGGGATTGGTCCTGCTTTGAGCAGGGGGTTGGACTAGATGATCTCCTGAGGTCCCTTCCAACCCTGATCTTCTATGATTCTCTATGAATAGGAGCTGCAGAACCTGAGTATTTCAGAAAGGCAATAGGACTGGAAACTTCTTCTTCTGGCACATACTTGATGACCTGGTTTGCTAGCCGTTGCCCTAGCCTGAAGGCCAATTATAGCAGAGTGGTGTAAACTGGCACCAAGAAATGTGACGCATCTGCTATGCCCCATACTGCCATTTTCACTGCGATTAGCCTGGCTCTTGGGGAAAGTGATAAGGATCCAAGCCACTGACAACTATCATTTAAAATACTAGTTAGCTATTTAATAGCAATACAAATCAACCACGCTGCCCTAGAACAGATCCTAAAGCAGGCACCCAGGACACAACCCACAAACCCTTTACCTGGAGATATGTCAGCTGGCCAATATCATCAGGAAGCGATGTCAGCTGGTTGTCATGGAGATCTAAAACCTAGGACAGGAGGAGAAGATTCCATCTCAACCAAGCTTGTGGTGAGGTGTCACATTATAAGCATGAAAGGAGAGCAGTTACCCAGCAGTGAAAGTCAGTCTGCCAGGCTGCAACTTTCAAAGGGCCCTAAGAACATCAGGCATCCATTTCCTATTGACTTCCAATAGGAGTTGGGCACCTAACCCCTATCAGTGATCCATTGTTCTCCATGTCCAGCGAAGGAAGGACGAGAAGTAACCTGCACTCAGGTTGGACCAAGGGAGACTTAGGTTAGATATTAAGAAAAGCTTTCTAACTCTACAGATAGTTCAGCACTGGAACAGGTCACCCAGGGAGCTTGTGGGGAATCCCTGTCACTGGAGGCTTTTAAGAACAGGTTGGACCAAAAGCTGTGAGGGATGGTCTAGGTTTACTTGGTCCTGCCTCAGTGCAGGGGGCTGGACTTGATGAACTCTCCCGATTCCATCCAGCCCTGCATTTCTATGACTAAGAAAAACCCAGCCTCTGCAAACAAATGGATTCACGGTAGTGCCAGTGACAGGAGCTCAACAGCCACCAGATGGTAAAAACTTCCTGCCACTGCCTCCCGGGGATGAAACTGAAGAGGTGAGCTCAGTGAAGAAGCCTTTGCACCTCGCTGCCAGTCCCTAGAGGCGAGAATCAGTTTGATGGGTAGGGGGTTTATTTGGTTTACTCTGCAGAACAGAGACACTGTTACAGGGTCACAGGTTACCTTCACAGTTATGAGATTCAGGAGACTGCAGGACTTTGGAACCAGAGATGTTAGATTATTTGTATGAACAATCAGCACCTGAAAAGAAAAATAACATTGGAATAACATCACAGGAGATATTACAGCCTGAACAACCACATCCCCGTGGATTTCATTCTGTATTCAATTATTTTATTTCTGTAAGGGGTTCAGACCTGATTAGATTAAATATTAAATAAAATATTTATTTGCATGAGTGGAACTGGCTGCCACAGGAGGCCAGAGTCAGATATCACAGCTGGATTTAAATAGGGTCTGGATAATTTTCTGATCAATAATACTTGAGGTCATGCAAGCTAAGACAGCAGGAGATTTGATTCATTCTAAGTTAACTCCTGTAGGGGCTCAGCAAGAATTCCTACACATATTCTCCTGTGAAACAGAGGCCCATTAGTGGTTCACTACTCTCTGACAGCAACTCCTATCAGGCTTGACAAACTCACTACACCTAACATACTGCTATCATAGTATTTGTCTGTAAAGAAGGTCATGTGAGGTATTACATGAAAGCTTATAGCAGCAGTCCCCAAATGGGGGACCCCAAAGCAGTCAGGAACGGGGCCGCAGGTCAGGGGGAGGGATGTGGACGGGGTAAAGGGGCCAAGGCTGGGGCTGCAGCCAGGGGTGAGTCTGGGGCTGGGAGTGGGGCCGCAGCCCGGCTGTGGTGGGGGTGCTGAGGTTGGGGACTGGTGCGGGGTCAGGAGTGGAGCCACACCTAGGCTGGGGCCAGGGACGCCTGAGGGCGGGAGCAGAGCAGAGCTGGGGGCGGGGAGGGGCTGGGTGGCATTCCCTCCCTGCCCCCATGGCAGCTGGCCTGGGCCCCACAGCACCCCCCGGATGTTCCTCCATGCCCCCATGGGGGGTACGCCCCACACTTTGGGGACCTCTGGCTTTATGGTATACTGGTCATCGTAGGCGTTGTGAGATGTATATATGGGTGGTAACTAAGAAGTTGTATGTATGTGTGTGACGTTAATAATATAATCTGGGACCATATAGATCATTGTTGCAACCAAAGTCCTGTAGTGGCACCAAATCTTGTATAAAGGGGGTCAAATGAGGTGTCTAAGACAAGGTTATGGTTTGCTGGTTATGATTATGCTCTCTATATGTGTGTATCAATTTTGTAGTTGAAGTTGTGAATGTTGGCTCTATACTGTCTGTATTTCAAACTTATGCTATGCTTCTGGGAAACTTCCCAGACAAGTTGGTGTTAGCTCTGCCTAGCCTGCTTGATGGCCCATTAAGGACCATCAGCTATGCAATTGACCCATTGAGAGAAGGCAAATACGCCTTGCAACTCAGCAAAGTATGCAGGGACTGGCCCATGTGACTCCAGACTCCATTTTGCTGTAATTTTCCACAGTAAGGACAAAGAGATGTTCTTACACCTGGAAAAGACTATTAAAGGCTGATGTCTCTCCTCCATCTTGTCTTCAGTCCTGCTTCTTACCTCTGGAGGGACTTTGCTACAAACAGAAGCTCTGAACAAAGGACTGATGACCCATCCCAACTGGGATCTATTCCAGAGACTTGATTTTGAACCTGCAGTTTATTTCATCACTGCTACAAGCCTGAACCAAGAACTTTGCCATTACTGTATGTAATTGATTCCATTTAACCAATTCTAGCTCTCATCTCTATCTTTTTCCTTTTATGAATAAACCTTTAGATTTTAGATTCTAAAGGATTGGCAACAGCGTGATTTGTGGGTAAGATCTAATTTGTATATTGACCTGGGTCTGGGGCTTGGTCCTTTGGGATCGAGAGAACCTTTTTTCTTTTATTGGGGTATTGGTTTTCATAACCATTTGTCCCCATAACGAGTGGCACTGGTGGTGATACTGGGAAACTGGAGTGTCTAAGGGAATTGCTTGTGTGACTTGTGGTTAGCCAGTGGGGTGAGACCGAAGTCCTCTTAGTCTGGCTGGTTTGGTTTGCCTTAGAGGTGGAAAAACCCCAGCCTTGGGCTGTAACTGCCCTGTTTAAGCAATTTGTCCTGAATTGGCACTCTCAGTTGGGTCCCGCCAGAACCAGCATCGTTACAATGTGCTACAAATGTGTTCAAACGACATGACCAGGCAGGGCTGATGAACAAGTTTGTCGCAGACAGGAATGTTGGTTTACATCAGAGACCTTGGCAGGCAGGTAAATCAAGCAATGCAAAAGCCAACATGATGGGAGCTGCATTTGCATGCAAGTCAACAGGAAAAGCCAGGCTGACCGGGGAAGCGGAGAGTATGAAATCAGCCTGGGAAAGCACTGGAGACTAAAACCACCGGGGGGTTGTCTTGTCTCTGGGGTCAAAACAATGAATTTTGGGGAAATATAAGGAGAAGCAAAAAGACATTTTGTTATCCATGCCCCTGGCAGAGGGGAGTGATTCGTGACCATTATGGATCCTGGTTTTGACTGAAAACCAGCAAGCTCTGCAGACAGATTTTGAGGGTGAGAAAACTGCTTTAGCCAAAGGACTGTAGCTTGCTAAAGTTATGTTTAGTCTCTTAGAAGTGTGTGATATTTTTGTTTTTATTTTTAACGAATTCTGTTTCCATTACCTTTATGCAACATCACTTAAATCTTTCTCTTTGTTAATAAATTTATCTTGATTTTATCATAAGTACATCTCAGTGCTGTAATATTAAGCAAAGTGTGAATCCTTAGTTGAATCAAACAGGCTGGTGTGTGCAGTGTCCCTTTGGAGATAGCGAACTTGGTAATTTCTGTGAGTGTCCAGTGACAGGGGCTGGATACTGCAGGGAATGCCTTCAAGAGGGATTGGAGTGCACCTAAAGTTAACTGGCAAGGTAAAGCAAGGCTGGCAGAGCTTCTGAGTAGATTGTTTGACTAGAGTGATAGGGAACTGACACCACGTTTAGCACCAGCAAGTCTCTCTCTCGCTGAGGCAGGGGAGTAACAAGATAACAGAATCCTGGGTGCCCCAAGAAAACATCACAAAACCCTCTATATATAGCATTGCACAACTGGCCAAGTGCATTAAGGACAGAGATTTCACCTTCCTCTGAAGCATCATCTAAATACCCATATACGCTACACAGGCACTTCACATACTGTAATAACGCTTAGTATTTAGACTTCTCTTACCTTTTTTTGCAAAACTTTACATGTTGCAAAAGCGCCATAAGGAATCTGAAATCAAGCACAAAAATAGCTCAGTATGTCACAATGATACATTGCAACGTGCCATTACTTTTCTAAGCATTTCTAAAGTATCCATCCACAGGACTGAACAATCCGCTTTCATTAAAAACCCAACTGATTCTAAGATTACTGGTCTCTGTCATTAGTCAATAGCTGGTCCCAGGACCCAGCACTTCACTGCACTGCTGTGAACATCAACCAGTGGCTCTGGGCAGCACAACAGGGACTTCGGGCTAACAGAGAATGTGCTGCTAGGTCTGGGCAGCTGTCCAGGACTTGGACAGCTTAACAGGCAGTGTGCAGATCCCTCAGAAGCCCAGGCACATTCTAAATGAGTCACTATACAAATGGGGATCCCAGCATGTCTTTGTAACCCCCAGCACACACCCTGGCCAAATGGGAAAGGGGAGAGGATAGATGCCTTTACATATGTTGGCAACTGTACACAGGGGGCAGTCAGAAAACTGAGATCAGCGCATACTTTTAGCCAGTACCAAGCACCATGGCACATTTGGAACCACTGATGCTTTGACCTGTCTTGTTCACATGAAGGTGAAACATCAGTGGGTTTGCATCTCACAGACCATCAGGGGGCCAGAATGTGAAGATGTGTCTTGCTAAAGGGTGTGGCAATTCCTCACTATTACTGTCCTCGCTTTTCAACATCTGGGTTGTTCCAAGTTTGTGGGCAGCCTAGAAGAAGACAAAGCTAGGAGAGGGGCCTTGCTTTGCAGTTAGGATTTTTCTCTCTTCTTAAAGCAGCTGCCTAGTTGTATTGGAACCACAGACTTTTACTGTACAGGTAAATAAGCACAGGTTGCAAGATTCCTAGGTCTAGTACTAAAGGGATAAAGTTAAGAAAAGCAACCGTTAGCCTTTCACAAATAAATTTCCTGACAATGAGATATATTAAGCCATGGATTCTTAACCTGGGATCACAATAAGGTGTTGGGGGTCTTGACCACCCTTCTCTTCCTATATTGCTAAACAGGAGGGTGTTCCTAATATGGAAAAGGTGCAGAACTACTGTCTTAGGCCACAGAGAAGACTTCCCAAGAAAGGGGCAGAAGCCCCACACTTCAAGAGATGAACGAGACTGAACAAAGAGGGAACAATTCTGCACGGATAAAGTGATGACACAGATAAGTTAAGAGGTTCATCTCTGTCGCTAGACCAGTGGTCTCCAACCTTTTTATGCCCAAGATCACTTTTTGAATTTAAGGGCAACCCAGGATCTACCCTGCTGCTTCCATGAGGCCCCGCCCCTTCCCCAAAGCCCCATCCCACTCACTCCAATCCCCCCCCCCAGTCACTCGCTCTCCCCCACCCTCACTCACTTTCACCAAGCTGGGGTGGGGGTTGGGGTTCGTGAGGGGGTGAAGGCTCTGGGTTGGGGCTGAGGGGTTCGCAATGTAGGAGGGGACTCTGGGCTGAGCTTGGGGCAGGGGGTTGGGGTGCAGGAAGGGGTGAGGGGTTCAAGCTCTGGGAGGGAGTTTGGGTGGAGAAGGGGGCTCCGGGCTGGGGCACAGTGCTGGGGTGCAGGAGGGGGTACGGGGTGCTGGCTCTGGGAGGGGGTCAGGGCTGGGGCAGGGGGTTGGGGTGCAGGGGGGGTACAGGGTGCTGGCTCTGGGAGGGGGCTCAGGGCTGGGGCTTGGGGTGCAGGAGGGGGTTCGGGTTGCAGGAGGGGACATGGGGGTGCTGGCTCCGGGAGGGGGCTCAGGGCTGGGGCTTGGGGTGCAGGAGGGGGTTCGGGTTGCAGGAGGGGGTATAGGGGTGCTGGCTCCGGGAGGGGGCTCAGGGCTGGTTTGGGGTGCTGGCTCTGGGAGGGGGCTCAGGACTGGGGCTTGGGGTGCAGGAGGGGGCTCGGGGCTGAAGGTTGGGGTGCGGTCTCCCGCTGGGCAGCACTTACTTCCAGCAGTTCCCAGTTGGCATTGAAGTGTGGCTGCCACTAAGGCAGGCTCCCTGCCTACCTCGGCCCCATGCCACTCCTGGAAAGCGCCAATGCGCCCCTGCGGCCCCTGGGGGGAGGGGGCGGGCGGCACGTGGCTCCGGGTGCTGCCCCTCTCTGCAAGCACTGCCCCCGCAGCTCCCATTGGCCACAGCTCCCCATTCCCAGCCAATGGGAGCTGTGGGTGCGATGCTTACAGGCAAGAGCAGTGTGTGGAGGGAGACCCCTGCCCCCCCACCCCCGGGGCCGCGCTGGCTGCTTCTGGAAGCGGCGTGGGTCCGGGACAGGCAGGCAGCCCCGCTGTGCAGCTGGAGATCATGATCAACTGGGAGATCCTCCAGGGTCGACCAGTCGATCACAACCGACCGGTTGGTGACCACTGCTCTAGACTCATCAGAGTATAACGACTGAATTTCAGTACTGGGAGGAAATGAGAGAGCTGGACAGGTCCCCTCACTCTGCAAATCACATACCTCGGAGAGTTCACATTTAGATATATCAAGAATGTCATCAGCACCAGCTTCTTTTGCCTACAGAGAGAGAAAGAGATAGAGATATGTGCTGCAGCTTTAGAATGCTTAGAGAGACAAGTGGCCTCTTGCTGCATGTTGGCTAAACTACCCTGCTGACATAGAAATTTAATCACAGCTCTTTGTTATGGCCACCACAATCAAGGGCAAGTATTAGATGCAAAGTATATTCCATAGTTATACCCGCAGCCCTGCTCATGCAACCAAGAAACTAAATTCTACAATACAAACATTGTTTGTGCAGCAAAGTGAATTTCTGTATCAAGAGCAGAGACGTCACTTACTTGTGCGAGAAGATTTTAACAGAGAGCATATGAAAGTGTTTTAGTGACATAATTCCTGGTTCTCTAGGACTGGAGAGAAATAGATCATGCCATGAATGAGAGGGAGGCTCTACTACATAAAGGGACTACTGTAAAAATGACACCTCTTAGTCATCAGACTTACTCCCTTTGTGCATTGAGAATCAGATTCTGCTATCTATAGGAACAAAAGTAATTGCTGCTGCTTTCTATTCCTGCTACAGGGCTAACTCAGCTGCTGAAAGGGGAGCTGGGATTCATTCCTTCTTGTGTAAAGCGGTTATTATGTTTCAGTTAGTAGCACTTGTGTAAACCTGTTGCTATCACTGAAGGCAATAATGAGGTTGCACCAATGAGCATAACTTGGCCTCCCAAACTTGTTATTATTAGTGATGCTCATAGGATGGAAAGAGTCCAGCTTGACTTGGAGCCCAGACTGAGTCTACAGGGCTGGCAGTTAGAAAAAAAATCCTTTCACTTGGAGACTAAGCACAGCCACTATGGCAATAATCCTGGGACAACAAACACCAGGCCCCACAGTGCTAGTTTTACAGACACTTTTCCAGAGCAGAGACACACTTTGGGCCTGACCCTGCACCACTACAAGCAGTAGGAGTTTCACCACTCACTTCAAGGGGGGATGGATCAGGGTCTTCAAGTGCATAAGCACCTAGGCCCTGATCCAGGAGGATATTTAAGTACATGACTAACTTTAAACTCGTGAATAGTCCTACTGACTCAAAAGCTCTATCGTGCTTATGCACCTTGCTGAATTGGGGCCCCTCAGACAAGTTTCAAGGAGCAAAAAGTCAATTCCAAACACCACCTAAGCTTTATCCGTGAAGGTGGACGTTTGAGTGAATTTTAGGGTTGGTGGAGTAACAGTTTGATAGCCCTGGAGACCAAAGCTCCCATTTATTTCCAGAACAGGTAAAGTCCCAGCAATGCCCAGGGCAAGCTGCCCCTTTACTGCCCCACCAATATGCCAATCCTGACATGGTGCAACCATATCTGGGGTAAAAGGGTAGGTTCACTGTCCTTGGCCTCTCTGCTGAGACTGTCAACAAGGGGGCCTATAAGCGACCATTTTTGTGTATTTTGTGACATGTACACCTGTCCCACTAGGAACTAGCCAAAGCCGCCCTCCCTGCAAATTCATTTCACACAGTCTACTGAAATGAAGGCAGCTTACATGAACATAAAAGTGAAAGGGAGTTGTGATGGGGAACCCGACAGAGGCTAACAACAACTGCCAAACCAGTCCAATTAGTTGATTGGACTCTGAACAAATGAATCACTGTAATGTTCAGACACAAAGAAAACCATCACTTTCACTGGTCAGGCTGCTGGGGTTACTAGGAAGAATTAGAAGCAGCTGCAAGTCACAAGGGCAATTCTTCATAACACTCAGCATCCTCATCTGAGCTATTAAAAGATACAATGACCAGTTGGAAGAAGAGTTCTTCTAGTCCTCTGCAGCTTCTAAGGTAAATTACATTTTGGGGGTCTAAGCATTTCCAAAGTAATGACTTCAGGGAGTAGCATTATTAATACATATTTATGCATTCCTGTTTTCACCAGACAATTAGATGTAACTACTGTTATTAACCCGGGTAGTGAAACTGATGTCATGCAGATACGTGTCAGAAAATACAGGGGCCAAATTCAGCTTTAAATGAAGGTTTTAGTGCAGAGCAAGATGGCAGGAAGTGCTTAGAGAGGCAGAGCTTATACATCATACTAGTTTAAAATACACACATTGGATGCAGACATCCAAAGCAACATTTGATCCTTTGGCTAGCTAGTGTCTCTAAATGATTAAAATTATGAATAGGGGAAAAAGTCTAAAACCACTCATCTCTTCTCAGTTACACCAGCTACACCTCATACAGTGCATAAGGCCTTTCATCCTGAAGCACTTTGCTATCTGCTTAAATAGGAATCAATCTCCCGCTACCGAAATGTGGCTGCCTCTGGGGTACAACATGGCAGTCATCCTATGCCAGCACCACTCTACAACTACTTTTAGAAGTGGTGAAAAAACTACCTGGGGATTATTTTAAGGAAGCAGAATATAAACCAGGGGACAGACCCTCAGCTGGTATAAAGCATTGTAGTTTCATTCACTTCAATGTAGCTATGACAACTTATACCAGTTGAGGATCTACCCCAGCTGTCCTGGCCAAATCACAGTGCAGGTAAACACCTGGACTTTCATTCATTATTATTATTCGCACTGCAGTAGCACCTAGTAGTGAAAGTGGCATAGGATCTGTAGTTACCAGTGGTTGGGAGTTCAGCTTAGCATCCTTATCCAAAAGAGTGATACAGAAAAGGGAAAAGCACCACCCCTAAGCTTACCAGGCACATTTGGTATTCAAGGCGCTTCCGGGCCTCATCACTGGGTTTCCTTTTACGGAAGAACAGCAGCATCTTTAGCTTTTCACTCCAGATCTGTCTCAGTGGCAGAAAGCGATCAGTGTAAACAAAGGCAGAAGAGTCAGGGAGTGTATGTAACAGGTGTTGACAGGGAGCCTGTGTTAAGGAATTTCACTCTAAGTAAAAAGAAGAGAAAATCACCATCTCTGCATTTGTCTTTGTTTAGGCTGACTCTGCCAGATGATCCCCATAAATCAGTGGGACTCCATGTTGGCAGAAGGATTAGAGTGCCCAATTGGATGCTTATTTTGCATCCAGGCAGTACCTGCCATTACAGTAGATTATTTTATGCTTTTAAACCCCACCTTTGCCTCGTGCTAATGTAATACTTTTCAGGCACTTGCTTTTTAGACAGAAATACAGAATCCAAGTAGGATACTTCTCCAATTTTAATCACCCAATACTTTTGCTTAAAACATCTAGTAGTTTAAAGCCCATTTTCAGTTGGCAGGCTTTTAAAGATATAATCACTTTCATTCTGACCTATGTTAACGCAAGTGCACCTAAACTTTGCCCATAAAATCAGAGTTGATTGCCACCGAGTTAGTCATATGCAGTGGCATGGGCTGCAGAGATGATAAATTCCAAACTGCAGTGCCTGGAGGACAAGCCTCTCAGCTCAAGCTTGAGTATTGATGCTGCGACCTGTAGTTTTTGCAGACAGTCTTGCCATATTAAACACTAGGGTGGCCTTGTTACACCGAATTATGGACTCTGTGGGACACATTTGGACAATCCTGAATTAACCAGCAACTATGCAAACAATACCGCAAGTCATGTAGCAACAATAGCAATAAGGTGAGAGTGCTGTAGTACACCAAGACCATTCCTATCTTCAGAAATGAGGCCTGCATGAACTAACATGCACTGGGGGTTACTACCGTTTGGAGATAATGTACCAAAAACCTCAAAGAGCTTTGGGATACAGGGTTGCAAAGAGTAACTGAATGGTTCTCTCTCAGATGAGCTGTGACTGGGACTATGTATTACTGATGTATTACAATCTGCTATACATGCACATGGCAGATACAGTCCCATCAGAGGGAGCATCACAGCACCAGACATTATTAAGATTTATAATATAAACAACAAAATAATGACATTAAGTTCATGAAAAATATGGCAGCTTTCATTCCCTCAGAATAACCTTAAAATGGAACAGTCCAGCAGTCAGAACTAAACTAAGAGCAGCTAGCACCAGATGCAGAATGAGAGAATTAGGAATATTCAGCCAATCCAGATCTGGCTGTTTGAATGGCTCCTAGTGCTTTATAAAATGATACTCTACGTAGAAATTTACACACACAATACACAATGTTACTGGTCCATTACAAAGGTTTTATTGGCTGATGTTGGGGTAGCTGCATAACTCACAAGCAGTGAAGGCACAAGTGAGTCAGGGAAGGTAGGGTTTCTTAATGCCTACCGTATCCCCACATATATTTTATATATGTCAAACACTGTAAAAGTGTTTGCAAGATTTTAGGTTTCTAAACTGATACAATGTTCAGGGCCTGTCACCTACAAAGGTAGGCTGCCGTAGATTATATGCGCCCAAACACACAGGGCTGCAGTGGGTGAGGACTTTTGTAAATAATACATTGTAAAGACCTCTAAACATTAAAATAGTTTTCTGACATAACAATGAGGGAAGTGGAAGGTCTGATATCTCAGGTCCTTCCAGGGCTAGAACTGGGTGCTGGGCATCCCAGCGGAAAGTGAAGACCTGGTTCTATCCCCAATCAGTTGTGAGACATGGGCCCTTAACTATGCCACTGCTCCAAGACTGAAGATTGCTGTGAAGGGCAGTTTAGAAGGAGAAATTTCAACCGGTTGTCTGGCAAATTGGATCCTTTAAATGGCAGCTGCTTGGAAACTGCTCAGAAATTCAGGAAGTCATCCAGCAGATGTGGGTTAGCTGGCACACAGCACATGACCTGGGTGCATGATAAACAGAACGTATTACATGACTATCATTTTTCCATAGGTGCTGTGTACATGAAAGCTATCTCATCACTATATTATTGGTGGGCTGGTAGTACTGCCTATTAAGGTTGCCTGACACATCCCATTATAACACTCTATTTTCAATTGTTTATAACGTTGCCAGATTTCAACCATTTAAGGTAAAGTTGTCCATGCCAGGTGTCTATCACAGACTGAATTATTTTCAAAAATTTCAGCCAAAATGGTTCAGCCATTTCCGAGAACAACGCTAGGGAAAAATAAGTCCTTTTGCAATGTTTAAAAAAAAAATCTGGCGATCTTTTGACATGCTCTAGTGCCCTCATGCTTTGGAGCTGGTGACATTCAGCAAGGAGATGGCACATTGCTGACCCAAAGGCTTTTTGTCTTCCGTGTGAAAATCCACCCAAACATGGCTGAGTTATAAGCCTTTTGAAAAAAATCACAATTCACATAGGTTAAGCATGTGCCATCCTCTCGCAACTTCTACCTGTGACCAGATTGCACTTGGGCCATCCCCACAAAGTGACTGAGCATGCGCCAATCCAGGGCTACAGTGGAAAAACTGGACTTTACCTGTAATTACTGCTCCAGATTGGGGCGGAACAGGTCACTGGAACTGAGAGCATGGAGCTCTCAGTGTCCTCAGAATGTTCTCAGAGACACCACCACCTCGCTGGCACCCAGGCTGTGTGGAGGAGGAAGCTGCCTGATCCAAATACAGAAGGGACAAAAGCTGGACCATGGGGGTGGGAAAGGAGTCGACTGGGGCAAGGAGTCTGGTGAGACTGGGACTGGGTGGGGAACAGATTGTGACAGGAAGTTAAGGAGAGACTAGAACTGGCTGGGCAAGGAGCTAGACTGAGAGTCAGGAAGGAAGGGGAGGCTAGGACTAGTTTGGCAGGGAGGCTGGTTGGGCAAGAAGGCGTGGAGCTGGTGTGGGGAGGATAGGCTGGAATTGGATGCACAAGGAGACTGGGACTGAGAGCCAGGGGATGGAGAGGAAAATGGAACTGAGAGACAATGAAGAAAACAGAGGGTGGAAAGGCTGGGAGCCAGTTGGATGGGTGGAACACTCAGATCACATGAAGACCACTAACTGTGGTAACCTATCATTTAAATCTGCTTCTGTACCAGATGACTGGAAGATAGCTAAGGTGACGCCAATTTTTAAAAAAAGGCTCCAGAGGCAATCCTGGCAATTACAGGCCGGTAAGCCTAGCTTCAGTACCAGGCAAACTGGTTGAAACTATAGTAAAGAACAGAATGATCAGACACATAGATGAATACAATTTGTTGGAGAACAGTTACTGTGGCTTTTATAAAGGGAAATCATGCCTCACCAATCTATTAGAATTCTTTGAGGGGGTCAACAAACATGTGGAAGGTCTATAAAATCTTGACTGGTGTGGGAAAAGTGAATAAGAAAATGTTATTTACTCCTTCACATAACATAAGAACCAGGGCTCATCCAATGAAATTAATAGGCAGCAGGTTTAAAACAAACAAAAGGAAGTACTTTTTCACACAACACAGTCAACCTGTGGAACTTGTTTCCAGGGGATGTTGTGAAGGCCAAAACCACAACAGGATTCAAAAAATAATTAGATAAGTTCATAGAGGATAGGTCCATCAATGGCTATTACCCAGGATGGTCAGGGATGCAACCCCATGCTCTGAGTGTTCCTACCCTCTGCCAGAAGTTGGGAGTGGACAACAGGGGATGGATCACTCGACTGCCCAATCTGTTCATTCCTTCTGAAGCACCTGGCACTAGGCCATTGCTGGAAGACAGGATACTGGGCTAGATGGACCATTGGTCTCACCCAGTATGACCATTCTTATGTTCTTATTCCCCTCCAGTGCACAACCTGCTATCAGTTACTCCATTAGTTCAAGTGGCCGAGGTCTATGTGGTGGATCTAAAGGTTCTAACCACACTGATGACACATGTGGGTGTCAATATGTCAAATACCATATGACCATGTATTTACAGACTGTATCATGCATACCACACAAGGAGGTTGATTTAAGGTTGCACAAGCACTCTTTCATACATTCCAAGGCCAGCAGGGACCTTTGTGATTAACTAGTCTGACTTTCTATATAACACAGACCTGCCCCAAAATAATTCCTAGAGCAGATCTTTTAGAAAAATAGCCAGTCTTGATTTAAAAATGGTCAGCGATGGAGAATCAACCACAATCCTTAGTAAGTTGCTCCAGTGGTTAATTACCCTCACTGTTAAACATTTACACCTTATTTCCAGTCTGAATACTGGCATTTCCTAACTTTGAGTCATGCCTGAACGTCAAACCTTTAATAATGTTCTTGTAACAGTTTTCTGGGTATATTTGCACATCACACCTGTGAGCATGCTAAGTTGCACGGCCTTGTGATACACTTCTTTTATCATGCACCTTATATCACCTGCGATGTGCAAAGGGTGACTGTGCCAGCCTGTCTCTGAAGATACTGACAAGCCCCGAGCCAGCCACTCAGCTGTGCAGCCAGAATCTCCCCTGGGTGCGGAACCCATCAGAGGCAGGAAGGGGCCTTCGCCAGGACGGAGAGGACGGGAGGCTGACGGGCAGTTTGCAGGAGGGGGCAACGCCAAGGGAACCAGCCGCTCCCCTCCCAGCTCAGGCCGAACAGCGGGGCCGGGAGGGGGAGCCCTACCCCCCACTCAGCTTGTCACGGAAACCTCTGGCGGGGGGAGCCCCACGGGACCTTGGCAACCTGCGCGGTGGTACAGCCAGCCCAGCGTCAGCGAGCCCGGGGCAACGCCGGGAGCCCCAGACAGCTACAGCCAGAGGCGGCGGGGAGCCCCACCGACGGCCCCTCCCCGCCCCCAGGCACGGCCCCAGGCGGACTCATCTCATGCCCGATCTCGCTCCCTTACTCACCACTTTCCGGGGTCATAATAGGGACTTCCGGGTGCCCCGCCCCCTCGGCTGCGGGGTCACATGACCTGACCTACCCGCCACAGAGATGAGCCACAAGAGAGACAGAGCGTCCCATTCGCCAGGCTTGGGACTGGTGAGGGCTGTGCTTACACAGCGAGCCGCCCCGCGATCCGAAGTCATAGGGACCTGCAGCTAGACAGGGGATTTGTTATCGTGCGACCCACCCATTCCTCGCTAGGAGCCGAAGAAGGAGCGACCTAGGCCCCCGCTTGGCTTTCCCTCCTTGGGGGCCTTGCCCACAGATAACATGGCGGCTGGGCCTCTCCCTCCGCGGAGCTCTGTGCCCACACTTAACATGGCGGCTAGCTCGCCTCTGGGGGCCTTGCCCACACACAACATGGCGGGCGAGCTCCCCCGCCCTCCTGGGGGCTCTTGCCCACAGCTAACATGGTGGCCAGGGTGTGGCTTGCATGTGTCTCGCGAGATCTCGGCTAGTATATGTTGCGCGATCGGAGGCGGTTCCGGTCTCTTGTGCGCGCTATCCTAGGCCGGGAGGTGACGGGAAGCTGCCTGTGTCTCGCGTCCCGGATCCGGCCCGGGCCCGCCGCTGCCATGCCGCCCAAGTTCGACCCCAACGAGATCAAAGTCGGTACGTTGGTGCGGGGGGGCGGCACGGGAGATGCAGGGCCTGGGGCCGCGACACGTCGGGGAGCCGCTGTGCCCGGGCGGGGCGGGGAGCGGAGCGCGGCGCTCCCTGAGGTGGTTTCCGCTGCTGTCTGACGTGGGGCGGCCTGGCGCGCTCTGCTTTGCCGGTGCCCGGCCTAGGTACCTAGCGCGCCCCTAACCGAGGCCTGGCAGCGCGCCCCGCTCAGCCGGGGGCTGTGCAGCGTTACAGCCGATCTCATCCCGCCTGATGAGACACGGCCAGCCGGTGTCCCCTGCGCAGCTGCCGTCTGGCTGGGGCCTGGGCTACGGCCCTGGGTGCCACGTGGCTGCTGTTCCCCGTGGGCAGCTCAGGCTGCACGTGCTGCGTACAGCCGGACCCTCTTTGGGTTTGTCATTGGGTACAGGCTATAGCAAAGCCTTACAAGCGACCGCGGGCTGTGTGAGCTCCCTGACCTCTCTGTATTGCTTTTACCTTAGTGTTCCTGAGATGCACCGGCGGGGAGGTCGGTGCCACTTCTGCGCTGGCACCTAAAATCGGCCCTTTGGGTTTGGTAAGTAGTGCTGGGAAAGCTGTTACTATATGTAACTCACGGTATTAAAATGTACTTAACAGATGCTGCTGTAACTGATACCTGGATGGCTAATCTATTAAAAGGGTATAATTAGGGTTAAATTACTTTAGTCTAAGCTAGAGATTTTTGTCCCAACTCGAACCTCTTAAAACCCCACTGTAGAATAGCTATGAGCTGAAATTAACTATGTATGAGTCCTGAGCTAGACTGAGTCAATTGCCTCTTTAACTACAGGAATCCAGTGTACCCACTTCCCTTTTAGCTAGGAACTCTGTTTACTGCCTTAGCAGTCTCTGTAAAGTGTTCAGTTACTCTCAGTGCATGAAAATTGCCCTACATAAAAAGAGTTGGCTCTTCTAAAATGCTGTAGGGTTTGTCATAGATGTGAGTTTGATACTTGTGACTGGGCTGAGAGCAAACTTGCAAGAAATTGAATTTACCATTGTTTTTGTATAACTGGGCTATTGTATCTCTTTGGGTGTGGTGTGTGAACATGTTAGTGTACCTCCCTGTGTGTGAGGGGGCTGTGGTATTGAGCTGGGTTTTTTGAGGGGGGAGGGGAGGAAGATTAGCAAAATAAAAAGGCCATTGAAGGGAGTGAGAAGTGTGATGGGGAATGACTGAGGGTGGGAGTGGATTGGTGCAAATGGCCAGTCAGGGCAGAGGGAAAGCTGTCTAATGTGTGTCCAGCAGTCCCTGCTGCCACTTCTGGGTTTTTGGCTTGCTCTGCTGAGGCATTTTTCTCTCCATGAGATTGCAGAGATACACAGGAGGGTTTGTATTTGCTCACATCAGTGAATTTAGCTGTTTGTTTGGCAAGAGGGGAATCTTTCAAATACAACAATAAAAATAACTCCAGGTACAGGGCATGAAGTGTGCAACATAATACAGGAGTTCAAATAAATGAGTGTGTTGGAAAATGTCACTCTGAAGAGAAAAAGTCAATTAAATGCTTGTTCTTGTTTTCAGTCTCCCAAAAAGGTTGGTGATGACATCGCCAAGGCAACAGGTGACTGGAAGGGGCTGAGGATCACAGTGAAACTCACTATCCAGAACAGGCAAGCTCAGGTACTAAACGCCAGAAGGGCTGGCTTAGTGGTAGAAGCGCCAGGCTTGAAACACCTGGATTAGCTGGAACCACAAATGTCAGTCCCGGCAGGGTCGACTCAGCCCTTCATCCTTTCGAGGTAGATAAAATGAGTTCCATGCAGTTTACTGTGTGGGGGTCTCCTGGACAAGACCTTAAAAACAAAGTCCTTCCTAATCTCTGTAGGCTCTGAAGAGCTGGGGAGTATCCAAGGCCAGAACTGCCTCTGGCCCAGAGGCAGCTGCATTTCAGAGTGTAATTCAGGGCTGTCTAGACCGACGGCGCTGTGTGTTTCACTGTGCTCAGAAATGGTGGTGTGTGTCTGAGTTAAGAGCAGGCATCAAACTGACCATCAAGTTTAATGACAACAGAGTGGAGAGAAACAAGTGGGTTCATCGGTCTGCCAGGGTTGGTATCATATTAGTGTTGTCGTCATGGTTCCAAGACCATTGAGAGAGTACTTCAGGTGTAACCTTTGACTGATAAATACTGGAGGTGGGAGGTAGAGAGCAAGTTTTTAGACCAGGGGAACACTGCCAAACCGAAATATTCCAACTGCTCTTCAGTATACTTGTAGCCACCCGCCACCATACCTGTCTTGTACTGAAGTGACTGGTGTACTCCAGTGGTGAGCTGAGAGGAATCCCCAGCTTAGGAAGCAGGGCTATTCTGTTTGTGGAGAGCTCTGTGCCGAAAGGCTGGGAACATTGAGTCACACTATTCTTCTCTATGGAAAGACGCAACAGGCATGTCCAGTACACACAGGTGGGAGGGTGATTGTAATTATTTTCTAGTAAATACAATGCATTTAGGTTAATTACAATTCTGTGTGAGTCGGAGGATGTGTTTAATTAGCTCTGTCCTGAGACTGGCTAGTTCTTCTGTCAAGGATTCTGCATTTGCTTTCTGACCTCAGTATCTCCTAAAGAAAACATGTGCCTCTCCTCCATTTAGATTGAGGTTGTCCCTTCTGCCTCTGCCCTAATCATCAAAGCCCTCAAGGAGCCTCCTCGTGACAGGAAGAAGCAGAAGAACAGTAAGATTAATTTATAATAATAATATAATATATAGAGATATACCTATTTCATAGAACTGGAAGGGACCCTGAAAGGTCATTGAGTCCAGCCCCTTGCCTTCACTAGCAGGACCAAGTACTGATTTTGCCCCAGATCCCCAAGTGGCCCCCTCAAGGATTGAGCTCACAAGCCTGGGTTTAGCAGGCCAATGCTCAAACCACTGAGCTATCCCTGCCCCCTAAGATTCCCGTTTTGCTAACTTCTATTGGTACTAGTGCTAAGTGGTGCATCCAGCCAGCCCAGATCTGGCTGGCTGTCACTTAACTTGCCTGCCTCCAGTTTACTCCTCTGCAAAATGGGAATATTTGCCAACATTGTAGGGGATTGTGGGGCTTCATTAATGTTGTGAAGCACTTCGAGATTCCAACCTGCAAAGCACAGAAGTACAATCCAAATCTATCTGAAGGGAAAATTACTCCCTAGGATGCAGGGAATTGAAATGATCTGCCTGTGGATCATTGTACTTGTATGACCAGCTCAGTGGTTCTCAAACTTTTGTATTGGTGACCCCTTTCACACAGCAAGCCTCTTGGGTGCAACCCCCCCCCCCCTTACAAATTAAAAACACATTTTTATATTTAATGCTATTATAAACGCTGGAGGCAAAGCAGGGTTTGGAGCTGACAGTTCGTGACCCCTTCAGGTGTCACAATGCCCAGTTTGAGAACCCCTGGACTAGCTGGAGATTGACTTGTCTAAAACTTCAGTAAAACAGCCACCTGCCACTGTACCTGTCTAGTATGAAGTGGCTGGTACAATCCAGTGGTGAGCTGATAGAAAACACCAGCTTAGGAAACAGGGTTATTCTCTCTGTGGGTAACTCTGTGCCAAAGTCTGGGAACACCAGATGATAAAACCAAGACCTCATAAGGAATGAGTGTGCTGGTGTATTATCCCCCTACCCTCTCCACTCCCAGGGCTGAGAAGTTGAACTGATTTGGTTAATACTTTTCAGGGGACTCACAGGTGGTTTGATTTTGTTCACAGTTAAACACAGTGGCAGTGTCAGCTTTGATGAGATAGTAAACATCGCACGCCAGATGAGGCACAGGTCCTTGGCCCGGGAGCTCTCTGGTAAGAGCAGTATGCTGCTAGTGGGTTACTAATGTGGTGGCTGCCATAGGCTGGTCCTGAGTGCCTGAACCAGCTCCGCCTTCTGAACTCAGATGGGCTGCAGAAGCCCTCATCCTGCTTGTCTACCCACTAGCTGGCCTACAGTGCAGCTCTGGGCTCCATGCCAGCAACTTCAGCCTCTGCTGTAGGTTTTCACTTACGATACTTCCTGGTGTGAAGTGGTAGTTTCAGAGCATTGGACAGTCAAGCTGGCAGAGGCAGAACATGTTTTTCCCCCCATACTTCTGACCCTGTCACAGTGCAGTCTGTTCCCAAAGGGGACTAACTGGTCCTCTGCTGACAGGTACCTGGGCATTAGCTAGCTTCCTAAACTACAATATAAATCCTCTTGAGTAGCTTGCATATCTGATTCAGTTTCTCAAGATACCTTAGTCTTAGAAGTTGGTCAGACCCATTTAGTAACAGGCCTGTCTTACATTCAGCCAAGTCAGCTATGAAGGGGGATACTAAGGGAACTTGTGAATGTCCTTCTGGAAGGTTCCATGTACCTTCCTGTCTGTCCTGAAACATCAGTGACCTTTCTAGGTTGTCTCCTGGGTATGTCAATGCTCTGCACTCATGCAGGAGACTCACGTTCCAGGACATGCTCATTATGCCCTCAGCTGTGAATCCTGCTAATGCACCTTGCAGACCTCTGGGAATGGAGATTATGGCTTGTATAGGTAGAAAAATGGCATAGGGCAGTGGCTTTCAACCTGTGATCCATCAATCCCTAGCGATCCCCAGACTATGCCTAAGATTTCCAAAGGGGTCTGCACCTCCATTTGAAATTTTTTTAGGGGTCACTGGACCCCAGGAGCATCCCATATAACACATGCCAAGCCTCCTTGCACCCATTCATCAAACACTTCAGCATTTAACAGACTTCCACCAGGAGGGAGATGTGCACTAGAGTTAACATGCTGTCGTAAGTCACTGACTGCTGCTACCGACATACCTAGCAGGGACGCGCTTTTTTTTTTCCCCCCCCCCCTCCTTCTTCTGGAAAAAGCTGAACTCTGAAAGCAAGTCAGGCTTGGTCTATGTCACACCACTGTGTTGTGGGGTGGGGCTAAGATGCAGTCTCTCTGTTACAGGAACCATTAAGGAGATTCTAGGAACTGCTCAGTCTGTTGGCTGCAATATTGATGGCAGACATCCTCATGATGTCATCGATGACATCAACAGTGGCACAATAGAGTGCCCAGCTGTGAGTCTCAAACTTCAGTTGAAATTGACTAGCATTGACTATGAACAAATATCTCTTTACTAATGGGAGGCTTATTTTTTTTTCTTTTTTTCAACAGAACTAAGACAGAAGCCAAGAACTCACAACATGAAAGTTAATTAAGATTTTTTTTGTAACAATTATGAAACCTCAATAAAACCTGCAGTTGTCTGAGAATGGTCTGGTAGTTTAAATACAGGATTTAGGTTGTCATCTGAAGGTGCAAAATGCTGGAATCTAAACACATGGTTGGTTCCAGACAGTTTGTATTCTCCCACATGCCACATCAAGATTACAGGATTTTTTTCTGGTCACACAGTGAACTAATTTACTAGCTACGCTAACGGGTTGTACTTGAGACACCCCCTGCATTTTGGAATGGAGAAAACATGCTACAGAAATCTTACAAAGGTTTAAAAGTGGAGATAGTCTCGATTAGAATTAGAGACAATACCTCATGGTGTAGAACATAAAGTGCCACTGTACTTGAACTGGCTTTGCTTAACTCCAATCCCTCTTAAAACTTGCCATCATAAATATATGTACTGCTTGTCAGAAGTTACTTAGTCATATTTGCTATGATGCCAGCAGGTGGTTTATTCAGAATAGTAAATCTGTGCAAATCTTAACTTATGCTCAAGTGCTATGTGTACCTAGCAGCTAGAGGAGCATAAATAATACTGATATCTTTGCATGTGTAGGCTATGGAGAACTGCAGTCATGGTTTAAAATGTAGTACATCCTGCAGGCAGATTGTTCAGGTGGCTAGCTTAAGCACTAACTCATTTAAATTATGAAGCTTTCATGCATGGTAGTGATGAAACAGGATACAGTATGATCCTGACATTATATAATGCTACCATCTTAAATGGAAAGTTACTCCTGAACACCCAGCCATGTTAAATATACTTAGACAAATCAGTTTTAATAACAGGTGAAAAGTGAGTGCTTCCAAACTCCTCAACCTGAGTGGTAGTGAAGGCAGGCACCCTCAGTCTTGGTGTGTAATAGGCACCTAGTCCAATTCAAATGTTCAATTTTCAAGGGTTTATTACTAGTAAATGTATGGTGAATGGCAGCATCCTCAATTTCTAACAGCGAAAGCTACCCATTATTACAGTACAGCTCCAAGCTTTGTAGGTGTACTGGGCTTGTACTTCTGCCTCTGAATTAACAGGTTGTTTCAGATCAGAATCACAGTGTAGGGAGGTGACTTAGTAATAGAGTATGCAGCATAATGAATCTTAGGCTGTGTTAACTTTGTGAGTCTCTTTTGATGAACACACTACATTGGCTGCTGTCAAGCAGATGGAAATTGAGCAAAGTTTGGTCTTTGCAGCTCCTGTTCAGAGAGTTGTGAAGGGCCCAGTTTCATGTCTCTTAGGTCTTCTGATGCCCTGGATGATGACACTTGGGGAGCTGGGCAAACGAGCTATCTGCCCCTTCTCAACATCATACAATCCTGGTCCTGGCGTGTTCCCTGAAAGGAAGAGAATCCAGCAGCTGGTACATTTTAAACTTGTCGACTATCTGCCCTTCTCTTAGTACTAAAAGGCTCTCTCTAAGAGTCTCTGCTCAGCATTTCACCAGTGGCTTTCCTAACAACATGAAAACAGGATCTTAGTGCTTTGTCCATGAATTAATTTCTAGCATGTGAAATGCATCTTATGAGCTTGAGGATTTCACCTACAGCTGTAACAACCAACTCCATAGCTGCTTCTGCCCCACTTGATGTGTCTGTCAGGGTTGTTTAGATGTATAGAGACCCAATGAAATTCAGATGCTGCAACCTGCTTGTTTTAATTTAAATGTTCCAGTTATGAAGATACCCTGGTGCAGGAGCCTACATGCTAGAATAAGTGAACCACCCCTTCAATGGAAAAGTACTAACTTAAACTGAATGCTTGAAGAGCTAGATTTCCAGAGAGCTTAAAATAGTAATTTTAGAGCTAGGCTGGGTAACTGCACATAACAATAGCCAAATACATGAATGGCAGGAATTAGGGTGACCAGACAGCAAATATGAAAAATCAGGACAGGGGGAGGGGGAGTTATAGGAACCTATATAAGAAAAAGACCCAAAAATCAGGACTGTCCCTATAAAATCAGGCTATCTGATCACCCTAGGCAGGAATACCAGTGCATGTTTTCGGTGATTTGTGCCCAGTGCACCAATAACTTTTCGCCATTCCCACTTACAATGGCAGTTTCACCACAGGATTTACTCCTAAAATATTTAGTCCATGTGTAAGAACCACATTCTGTACATGGTTTTTGTCCTGGCTTCCTCATCTCAGGCTTTGTCTTCACTACCCGCCGATCCGGCGGGTAGCAATCGGTCTATCGGGGATCGACTTACCGCGTCTAGTGAAGACACGGTAAAATCGATCCCTGATCGCTCTGCCGTCTACTCCGGAAATCCACCTCGGCAAGAGGCGGCAGCGCGGCAGCGGTCGACTTTCCCGTGTCCTCACCGCCAGGTAAGCCGACCTAAAATACGCAACTTCAGCTACGGTATTCACGTAGCTGAAGTTGCGTATCTTAGGTCGGACCCCCGCTGTAGTGTAGACCTAGCCTCAGTGTAACATCCACTCCTATCTGGGCAATTATACAGTCTAACTGTCTGAACCAGGCTACAACTTGTAACTGAAAACACAATGCAGCCTTTGCTGGGTAACTCCTGAGCTAGAACAGCCTACTCTCTTCATGGTGTGAAGGTCAGGGATGTGTCTCTGGAAGTATTTACAATAGTGTGTGTGCAGTGCTATGCATCTCCTAAATATGAACAATAGTCAACTGTCCAGCCTTTCATGTTCAAAATGCTTTGCAGCTGTTACCTAGCACATGTGCTACCTCCCACCCTAGCTCACCTCTCCAGTTTACAAGGGGAAACTGAGCCAGAGAGCTCAAGTGACTTATCCAACCTGGCTGCTGAGGTGGTGTCAGTTGGGATTAGAACAGAGCAGTCCCTATTTCCATCTTTCTATCTCAGCTCCCCTTTTTCGGGAGAGAAATTCCTGTGTTCTGAGGTCAGATTTTCAAGGGGATGGTGAGCAATCCTAAAAACCTTGCTACTTCTTGAGGTACCTAAATGGGAGCTAAACTCTTGACAATCTTGTAAATCTGAACATTCTCTGGTCCCAAGGCCAGCTCTACACTTCAGCTACTATAGTAATGTGAGTGGGGGGGAATGATTTTTTTTTTTTTTTTTTAACCAGCACAGAACTGTCAAAAAGACAGTGCAGAAAAATTGGGTCATGACCCATAGTGAGAACCACTGGACTAAGTCAAAGCTGCTAGTTTTGCTGTGGGTACTTTCCCATGTAGAATAGAACTGAATGTTTCCTAGTTCGTACTGAGCTTTGACAAAATATGTGGCCCCCAGGTTGGCTGCTGCTATCTGTTTTATCTTCATAAAGGTTATAACTTCTGCTCTATCAGTTTTTTCTGTCGGTGCCATTTCACTGTTACCAATGAGTGTGGAAATTATTAGTGTCCAGCTTGACATGACCTACTCCCATGTTTTCAACAGTGGCATCTGTCTGCTCCATCCCTTCCCCTGAAAAATCTCAGAGAGGAAAAGAAATGGGAACATGGTAAGAAGAATAGGGGAGGGGGGGATAGCTCAGTGGTTTGCGCATTGGCCTGCTAAACCCAGGGTTGTGAATTCAATCTTTGAGGGGGCCATTTAGGGAACTGGGGTAAAAATCTGTCTGGGGATTGGTCCTGCTTTGAGCAGGGGGTTGGACTAGATGACCTCCTGAGGTCCCTTCCAACCCTGATATTCTATGATTCTAAGTGTGTATGCAGCCAGAGAGCAATAGATTTAATTGCAGAGGGTTTTGATGTTTCTTTACCTGAACTGTCCCATTGATGAGTCCCCTGTGGCCGGTTTCTTATAGAGTAAGATGGTGAGGTCTGCAACACCTGGAAATACGCTGGTGTTGTGTCATATTTATTTGGTGCTGGATTAATTTGAGCATCTGGAAAAATAAATGGGAAAGTATGACACCAAACTCAGGCCTAAAACAAACAAAATCTGGAGACACTTTGAAGAGATAGTGGTGTTGGGGGTCTGCCCTATTGTCTTGCTAACCGCATAGAATCAGGCCCTAGGACCGTAGCTCCCATAATATACAGGTGTTGTGACTTTTCAACAACCAACTACAGTGTGCAACCCTGTGTTCACATGTGGCTCTACAGCAACAACGTGCTGTGTTTGAGCTAACAGGTTTTTGGTTTGATGTGTATTTTACCTGCCTTGTCAAGTCACACCCCTCCTTGAGTGGGCAAAATTTTATGAGGCTGAGTAACAGTGAAGAAAAAGAATGGGGAAAAAAAAAAAACTTTAACCATGTCCTTTTAAGAGGTAAAATGCCAGCTCTTCAGTGTCTGCATGGGGGACAGCTAGAGAGTTACAGTAGAATATAAACTATTAGAGGACAGTGTTGGGAAGCAGACTTCTTAAATGAGGCCTTGAACAACAGAGTACTGCTAATGCTGAGAGCTGCACTGAGATCAGCTAGGCAGAAGAGAGGGACCCATCCATAGCAGTGAAGTGTAAGCCAGCAGCTCAGAGAGTTGTGCTGGGGAAGATGGTCAGAGAGTTAAGAGGAGCCCACCTTACTGGGCACAGGAACTTCGGAGGAATCGGTCTTAATAGCAGAGCCGTAACTAGGCATTTTAGCATCTGGGGTGAGTGAGCATATTTGCGCCCCCTACGGGGTTTTTTTGTCATTTTTTCCACCCCCATGGCTTTGTGCCCTGGGCTGCTGCCCTGCTCACCCCACCCGGTTATGGCCCTGATCAGAGCACTCACCTTTGCTGACCAGGCTGAATTTCCCCTTTCTCCCAATGCTGTAGCTCGGGTACCCTGGTCTGCTGGCCTGCCGGGGGCCCAGGGTCGAGGGCTGAGTGTAGTGGAATGGAGACGGCCACTACCAGAACAGAGTTATTCTTATCAAAGCACAGAGCTAAGCAAAGCAACAGACATTACTGTGCAGGGCAGATCCCACCGCTGGAGCATCAAGGAGACTCGTGCACTATGGGGAAAGAGGGTCTAGAACACTCAGGGACCCCTCAGTTAACAGAAAGTGTGAGGTCATGGGTGGCTAAAGTGATGGTCAGGGTGATCGTTAGTGAAGAGGAGCAGCCTGCAGACTCCAAAGCCTCAGCTGCTGAGGCTCCAGGCTGCTCCAGTTCTACTGGGTGATGTAGAGCTCTTTAAATGCTGTGACTACACTCAAATGCTTATGCTCTAATAAATTTGTTAGCCTCTAAGGTGCCACAAGTACTCCTGGTTCTTTTTGCAGATACAGACTAACACGGCTGCTACTCTGAAACCTGTGACTACACTGTCTATCTTTGCCATCTGCTTCCCCTACTGCCTGAGGTATCCTCCCCATGTGACTGACTGCCTGTGTCATCCTGCTGGCCACAAGCTCAACTGGAGTCTGAGCCTCTTCCATCCCTGCCCTGTGCCTTGGACAGTCATGTACACCAGTGTAAAACTCATGCAGAGTGGATGTAAAATGCTACCAGCTCCCAATGGCAAGCCTTTTGCACTGGCTCTGCGCTGCTGTGAATGGCTGCACAAGGTCCGGGGCCATGCAATAATCTTTTTTCCCCACCATGAAGGCTCTTTGCACCCAGAGGAGTGAGAAACACAGTCTATGCCATGGCTGCTCATTCTGTCTCAGATGGGTGGGGCTGGCAGAGGACAGAGCCTGGGAGAACACCACCTCCTGTTTTTTCCAGTCTGAGCTCTGTTGGGGAGAGGAATTTGTAAAGATTCAACCAAAGAGAAAAACAAGCATCACCTACATTGCGCTCAGTGTTAAAATCTGCCTTCCTGGTAAAGGGGCTTTTGCTCTGGAACCAGGACTTCTGCCAGGATCTGCGGCCTCCACCCTCTGGAGAAAACAACCAGCAAAGGGTACGTTTGGGGAGCTGCTCCCTTCATCCAGGAGCCCTTTGCTCCACCTATACAAGTGCTTGATAGGACTTGGGGAGAGCTGACTGACATGACATAAATCCACTAAGGGCACGTCTTCACTACCCGCCGGATCGGCGGGTAGCAATCGGTCTATTGGGGATCGACTTATCGTGTCTAGTGAGGATGCGATAATATCGATCCCTGATCGCTCTGCCGTCGACTCCGGAAATCCACCGCAGCAAGAGGCGGCAGCGGAGTCGACGGCGGCGCGGCAGCGGTCGACTTGCCGCCGTCCTCACAGCCAGGTAAGTCGACCTAAAATACGCCACTTCAGCTACGCTATTCACGTAGCTGAAGTTGCGTATCTTAGGTCGACCCCCTGCTGTAGTGTAGACCTAGCCCAAGACAGATGCCTGCAGAGCCACAGCTGTGCAGTTCTCTACTCCCTGTCCCAGGGCAAAAAGTTAAACATACCAGTATTGTTTGGAGTGGGGTAGGACGTAGCATCCTGGGCCAGGACACCATGGTGCTAGGTGCTGTCCAGACACAGAACAAAGCCACAGCTCATGCCCCAGGGAGCTAGGGGAGACATCTGGTCAGTGACTGAAAGCAGGTCATCCCACTGAGTACCTCTAGGGGGTGTCTTCCTCCCAAAAGTGTAGGCTGGAGCACTGCTCTCCCTGCAGCTCATGGTGGGGGGCGAGTAGGCAGCTGGTCCAGGGCTATCCACATTGATGACCAGCGGTGGCCGGCTATCCATTGCCTCGCTGTAGCCTAGGAAAACGGCACAACGTGGTGAAGGAGCCAAGCTCATTAGGATAAAGGGCCGGCTGCGTGGTCCATGCCCCGTCTGTAAGTTACATGCTCCAGGGCTGTTCCAGACCTGGCTGGGCTTTCAGGGGAAGCACAGCTGCCAGCAGCCCTCATTTGTTCAGTACCGTCCCAGGTTTGAGCAATCAGATCCCTGGGTTGGTTCAGCCCAAGCCAGTGCCCTGGCATGTGGGAGGTGGCTCTAGCACAGCAATGCTATGCCTTCTAAACACTATAGAGCCACTCGTGGCTACACAGGAGCCCCGAGCCCCTCTGCCAGCTGCCTCTCAGCTGGACTCAGCAGCAGCACAAGGCACTGGGGCACAGTGCTAGCAAGAGCCTGGTGCTCCTGTGGGTGGAGGAGGAGGAGGCCAGTCTCGGCACTGGCTTGGAGAAGTCTGATCCAACTGGTTGGGAAATACCCAGAACTAGAGCCTGTCCCAGTGGGGTGGGGAGGAGAGTGGGAGCAGATAGCTTTTTGGGGAGGGAGTGGAAGGGTGAGAGACGAGGAGAGGCCTGTCGTGGAAAGCGGGGGTATGGTTTGGTGAGAAGAGAGGGGGGTCCCCTGTGAGGAGAGCTGGGTGAAGACAGAGCTGGGTGGATCGTGGAGGACAGCAGGAGTAGCTGTTCCAGTAGATGTGCAGTAGGAGGGTGAGTGACAGGCATAGGTTGGCCTTGCCTCACAGAGCTTGTGCTCTGGGCACCCCCCTGCCCTGGCACAGTGGGGCGGGCTCCTGGCACGGCTGGTGCTGCAGGGTGCAGACACCTCCCTTGTGACCTCAGTGTACGTTTGGGCTGCTGGATCCTGGACCCAAACCATGGGGGTCTCTCCTCCCTGTGCTCAAACATCAGGGACTCTTCTGTGGTGGGGACCACGGGCCTCCATGTTAGAGCCAGCCGCAGAGCGTTTTAGGGTGCGACTGTGGTTGCATTGGGCAGGTCTGGAATGTTGGGAGAAGTTTCCTCTCCACACATGGGCTGGCTAATCTGACTGGGGCTTTAGGAATCTAGCAATGCTTCCTCCTGGGACTTGGCCTCGGACAGATGGGCGTGCAAATAGGGAGCCTGGCTGTTTGTGCTACTGCTAACCTTTCTCCCTCCCCTGCAACTGTGTGCTGCCAAGTGCTGCTCCCCAAACCCCAGTGAAAGCCCCCTTGGCACGCCTGTTCCTGGAGACCAGTAGGAACTGGAGATGAACTTGGGGTGCTCAAATCCAGCATTTTGCCCCGTAGCCATATTGAGTAGGGACCAGAATCTCAGCAGGGATGACGATACTCGGAAGGGAGGGAGCCGGCCTCCATTGCCTCCTGCGGCCTGACTATTGTAGCCACCGACATACCATAGCCACCCGGCACAGTGCACACCTGCCTCCTTGGTATCCCAACAGGAGGAGGGCAGGGGATACAAGGTTGGCAGCAGGGGAGCATCGGGTGACGACAGGATGGGGGCTTTTGCCGGCCTGGCTGAGGGAAGGGAGGGCCCCGCTTTCCAGCAGCAGCCATTTGTTAATAAATAAAAAGGAGTAGTTGCTGGCCCTAGGATAAAGCATTTCACTGTGAAAACTCCCCGGAAAGCTTGTGCTGAAGAGAGTATTGTCATTCCTGCTGAGATTCTCATCCCTACTAAATATGGCTATGGGGCAAAATGCCGGATCTGAGCACCCCAAGCTCAGCTGAGCTAAGTAGTTTGAGCTCATCTCTGGTCCGCAGCACCGTTGAAGGCAGGATTCCCCCTAGCCTAGGCCATCTGAGGCACTTGTACTTACTGCTGCCCTTCAGCGCGCTGATCTGCGGGAACAGAAGCGTGCTGGGTTCTCTATTCAGGCGACCCCTGCAAACAAGACACACATTGAGCGTCAGTCCCTCCCCACAGCCTTGGGCAGTGCTGAGCCCTCTCTGGGAGGAGCTGCCCCCGTGACACACAGAAGTGACAAGATGAGTATTAAGGTACGGCGCTGATACCAGCTTCAAATACAGATAAAATAGAATCATAACAGCTGCGTTCAAAGAGTGCGCCTTTGAGCATGTGGGGAGCGGCACAAACAGACTATAACAGGAATCAACAGAGACAGCACAAAAAACAGTAAAGAACTGGGTCTGTGGCCAGCCCTTGTGCACAGGGCCTGGCCTGGGATGTTGCGCTAGGGAGTGACAGAGCATTCAATGCTGGTTTCAGGCAGTGGTAATCTTCCCCACACCAGCCCTGAGATGAATCATGGAGCTCAGTCACGCTGGGATTGCAGACAAGGGTGCCCATTGGGGTGGAAATGGCAGATTGAGGGAATGCCGTGACTGGAGACCACCAACCTCGCGGCCGCCCAGCCACTGAACAGCTGTCAGGTCGTGATGATGTTTGGTTGCTATCAGTCTAGACTTACTAAAATCTGTGACCTGACTGTGAATGGCACAATGTCCCAGTGCCATTCCCCTGAACTCCTGGTGAACCAAAGGGAAGGGGGCTCTAACACTGCCATGGAGGTGTCCTGTTAGCAAATAGCTCAAACCCGACACCTGAGTTAACTCTTCAAACCTGAGCTCAGCATCAGAATCTCATGATTCTGTGGGCAGAATGAAAACCCTCAGATGGGGACCTCCAGAGTGTGTGACCAATCCTAAGGGCAGAACCCCTGGGCACACAGGAGCTGCCCCAGCAGACGGGAGGGCACCGAGAAAATTCCCCTTCTTTAAACATGCTTGCCCAACGTTACCAGTGATACTGTGAGTGCTGCTTGTTAAGCAATGGTTTCCCATGTGGTTTCCAGTGCTGGTTGCCGTTCATGTAGTATTGGGCCAAAAACTTGGTGAGTTTTTGCTGATATTCCATTTCTGTGATGGATTGCCCTTGTGTCTGGGGGGAGAGGGGGGGCTGTCCTCCAGCCATTGGGTGGAACAATAGCTCCCCTCTGTATGACATCAGCATGTCCCTGTATTCTGAAGATTTGTAGGTTCCATTCTCCCTTATTGCAGCAGCCCTGGGGAGCTGGAACCACTCTGCTAGCCTTCCTGTGTGACCTTTTGGAAGGCACTTCCCCTCTCTGCCTTGGAGCCTGGCTAGACTAGGGGACTCTGCCCCAGCAGTTACATCAGTTCAAACTTCTAGTGTAGAGACACTGCACCAGTGCAAAGCAGGGCTCCCGTCAGAGAGACTTAGGGTATGTACACATTGCGATGTAAGCCTGGGCTCAGACCCAGGGGCAAGCCCAAACCCCTGTTAGTTTACACACAATTCTGTCTGACTTGGGCCTGGGCCCAGAACTCCACAGGAGTGGAAGGGTCAAGTCTGGTTCCCCTGGGGGCTCAGGCCCAAATGCCATCATTTTGCAGTGTGGACACAGCTTGGGCCTGGGCCAAGGCCCCCCCAGACTCGGGCCCTGAGAGTTTGCTGACACTGTTGTGTTGTTTAGCCTCTCGATCCCAAGAGTGGCAAATGACTCCCAAGACACAGAAGTGGCCCCTCTTGTTCTAGTACAGTAGCTCGGTGTTTAACCCTTTAATTTTATTCTGATTGCTGAGCTGAAAACACATTGAACCTGCTCCTGCATTTGCAATGGCCACCACCAGAACAAGTCCTTTGCCAAGCACACTGCTTCCGGGTCATAGGCACAGCCAGATTTTGGTGACTCTGGTGTGAGATGAGCAAAAAGTGTGATTTTAACCAGGGCCAGCTCTAGGCACCAGCAAAACAAGCTGGTGCTTGGGGCGGCACATTTTTAGGGGCGGCATGGCCGGCGCCAGAATGCCGCCCCTAAAAATGTGCCCCGGCCGCCCTAGCTCACCTCCGCTGCTGGCGCTCGCGCGCCACGGCATGTGAAACAGCTGATTCGCGCGCCGCTGCTTGCCCTCCCTCCCAGGCTCTCAAACCTGGGAGGGAGGGGGAGATCCCGAGCGGCCGCAGCGCGCGAAACAGCTGATTTGCACGCCGCTGCTCACCCTCCCTCCCAGGTTTGAGAGCCTGGGAGGGAGGGGGAGACTCCGAGTGGCTGCGGCGCGCGCGCCGCTTCTCCCCCTCCCTCCTAGGCTTGAGAGCCTGGGGGGAGGAGGCAGGGCTGGGGATTTGGGGAAGGGGCGGAGCTGAGGCGGGGCCGGGGGTGGGGTAAGAAAAAAACATGGGGGGGCGGCCAAAATTGTTTCTGCTTGAGGCGGCAAAAATCCTAGAGCCGGCTCTGATTTTAACAAGGAATGACCATGTGTACCAGGAAATAGTGAAGAAGCTGGCAGCATTGGGGATTCACCAGCCTGATGACCAGTGCAGAGAGAGGATTAAGCAGCTCATGACCAACTACTGGAAAGCCAGGGATGAGAACCACACCTCTTGGAACACACCATCATCCTTCTCCTTTTTACGAGGAGTGCTGGATACTGCGTCAAGCACAGAACCACCTGTCACACACAGGGATGTAGGCAGTGCTACCCAGTGGTTGGAGCAGAATCAGAAGGCAGAGCCAGAATCATAGAAGATTAGGGTTGGAAGAGACCTCAGGAGGTATCTAGTCCAACCCCCTGCTCAAAGCAGGACCAACACCAACTAAATCATCCCAGCCAGGGCTTTGTCAAGCTGGGCCTTAACAACCTCTAAGGATGGAGATTCCACCACCTCCCTAGGTAACCAATTCCAGAGCTTCACCACCCTCCTAGTGAAATAGTGTTTCCGAATATCCAACCTAGACCTCCCCCACTGCAACTTGAGACCATTGCTCCTTGCTCTGTCATCTACCACCACTGAGAACAGCCGAGCTCCATCCTCTTTGGAACCCCCTTTCAGGTAGTTGAAAGTTGCTATCAAATCCCCCCTCACTCTTCTCTTCTGCAGACTAAATAACCCCCGTTCCCTCAGCCTCTCCTCATAAGTCATGTGCCCCAGCCCCCTAATCATTTTTGTTGCCCTCCGCTGGACTCTCTCCAATTTGTCCACATCCTTTCAGGGGGGCGGGGGGGTGGAACTGGATGCAATACTCCAGATGTGGCCTCACCAGTGCCGAATAGAGGGGAATAATCTCTTCCCTCGATCTGCTGGCAATTTGCTCCTCCTAATACAGCCCAATATGCCATTGGCCTTCTTGGCAACAAGGGCACACTGCTGACTCATATCCAGCTTCTCGTCCTCTGTAATCCTCAAGTCCTTTTCTTCAGAACTGCCACTTAGCCAGTTGGTCCCCAGCCGGTAGCAGTGCATGGGATTCTTCTGTCCTACGTGCAGGACTCTGCACTTGTCCTTGTTGAACCTCATCAGATTTCTTTTGGCCTAATCCTCCAATTTGTCTAGCTCACCCTGGACCCTATCCCTACCCTCCAGTGTATCTACCTCTCCCCTCAGCTTAGTGTCATCTGCGAACTTGCTGCGGGTGCAAGCCATCTCATCAGAGTCAAAGACAAGCCAATGGTTGGAGCATTAGAAATCAGGAGTTTGGAGGCAGGCAGGGACTGACTCTGTAGAGGAGCAGAGAAGGACAGGAGCAAGGGCTGGACAGGAAGCAGGTCTGGTGCAGCTGTGGGTGTGGAATGCATTGAGCAGCCACCAGGGTGTTGTTACTACCAGGCTTAAATAGTGATCTGTTGGCCCTGCTGTCCAATCAGGGAGCAGTCATTGTGGCCATGTCTACCCTACAAACTCATCTCGACGCAAGTTATGTTGGCATAAAACCACCAGTTACTATGCGTGCATACTTGGCTCTGTGTGTGTGTGTGTGCGTGCGTGCGTGCGCTCACCAGGAGTCTCTGTCAATGCACAGTGCAGTGAACCATGACAAGGTATCCCACTGTGCAACCCACCACCATCCAGCACACTGTCTTTTGGGAAGTTTTGGCAATGCATGGTGGGAACAAAATGAGTCACATGAGTGACTGGAAGCGTGGGTGTGAACTTCCCAGTTTTCAACTGTTGCCATCCCATAATGTCATCTGTATCCCATAATTTTTGCATCTTTTTAAAAAATCCCACAAACCTGTGCGGCGCTCTTTGCTGTCTGCCAGCTCTAACAAAAGCATGGAGCCTGCACAGCTCTGCAATATTGCCATAAGCGTTGCACGAACTGGGTGCAAGATCCTGGAGTATTTGCAGAGCTGCAAGAAGAACCAGATCGCTGGAGGACATGACAATTTCTTGCAGAACAAATTGCTGTGGGACAGCGAAAACCAATTCATGGTTGTTTGTGGCATTCATGGAGCAGCTGCAGATGGTGGAGCGCCACTTCTAAACCTGAGAAAAGAGCACTGACTGGTGGGATTGCATGGTAATGAAGACTTGGGATGACAAGCAATAGCTGCAGAACTTTTGGATGTGCAAGGCAACATTTCTGGATCTGTGCACTGAGCTGGCTGCAACCCTCCAGCACAGGGACACCAAAAGGAGATCTGTACTGACAGTGGACAAGTGAGTGGCGATTGCACTGTGGAAACTTGCAACACCAGATTGCTACTGGTCAGTCAGAAATCAATTGGGAGTTAGGAAATCCACAGTGGGGGCCATTAATCATCTCCTGTTGTGCAGGACTGTGACTGGGCAATGTGCAAGACAGCGGATGGATTTGCAGCAATGGTGTTTCCAAACTGCGGTGGAGCGATAGCCACCATGCATAGGGTGACCAGATGTCCCGATTTTATAGGGACAGTCCCGATTTTGGGGTCTTTTTCTTATATAGGCTCCTATTACCCCCCACCCCCGTCCCGATTTTTCACATTTGCTGTCTGATCACCCTAACCATGCATATCCTGAGTTTGACACCAGTCCACCTTGCTGCAGAGTACATCAACAGAAAGGGCTACATTTCTATGGTTATGCAAGCATTGGTGGATCAGCAGGGATGCTTCACCAACATCAGTGTAGTGTGGTCAGGGAAGGTGCATGATACTCACATCTTTAAGAACACAGGACTGTTCAGAAAGCTACAAACAGGGACTTTTCCAACCAGCAGATTGGGAATGTTGAAATGCCAATAGAGATCCTGGGGGACCCAGCCTACCCCATGCTCCCCTGGCTAATGAAGCTGTACATCAGCCACCTCAGCAGCACCAAGGAATGATTCAACTACCAGCTCAGCAGGTGCAGAATGACAGTCAAATATGCTTTTGGTCATCTGAGTGTTGTTTACTCATGGCATTGGACCTCAATGAGAAAAATATCCCCATGGTTATAGCTGCCTGCTTTGCCCTGCATAATATCTGTGAAGCAAAGGAGGGGGAAACTTTCTGCCAGGGGGTGGAGGTGGCACAGCTGTCTGCTGAGTTTGAACAGCCAGACACAAGGGCAATTAGAAGAGCTCAATGCGGAGCTATATGGCTCAGAGAGGCTTTGAAAGGCCATTTTAACAGTGAGCCATAGTAATGCATGTTGTTATACTGTGCTCTACCTGGTCCTGCTCTTTTGTGGCCTCTTAGGAATTGTGTGGTGATTGCTGTACATGTAGGCGTATAAGATTATCAATACTGCTGTTACTTTTGTTTATGAATGAGCCTATGAATTGTGTGACACTGTGCAATAACAAGTACTTGGTTGCTTTCAGACCTGTTAAGCACTTGATAGCAGTTGGTGCAAACTAAAAGATGAGTTAAGTTTTAAATAGACATTTCGTAACAGAATTCAGTGCAAAAAAGAAACCGTGACACTACATTTTAAAACAAATATATTTTAAACTTACTAAAATTTAATAAATAAAAATAACAGAACCTATGAAGGGGAAAGAACATTCCTGTCCATTTTAGCTATACCTACACCATCCATGGCTTTCACAGGTCAGTGTATTTGTGGCTGTGATAGTCTTTAATGTCCCCCAGGATGGAGTTGTAGGGATAGTGCAAGGGGCCATGATGCCATGTGGAATGTTGGAGGGGATAGAGGGAGGTCCCGATATTGAGCTCTCAATGGGCTGCAGAGGGATGCGAACCTGTGAGTTTTGAACTTGCAGGTCAAGCAGAGTCTACAGTATCCGTGTTTGCTGCCTGAGAAGTGCCGTTATGTCGTGTTGCATCTCCCTCTCCTTTTCCTGCTGGGCATCCTGGGCCTCTCTCCTGTCTGCCCTTTCCTTCTCCCTGCTGTCCACTCTCCAGGCCCTGTGCTCAAAGTCCAGACTTGCAGTATTTCATTGAACATGTCAACCCAAGTCCTCTTTCTCCACCTTATCTGGCTCAGGCATTCCACACGTGTAGGGGGGAAGACCCCGAAGGCCATAATGGCAGAAGTTGCAGATAAAACACACAGGTATCATTGTCAGCATATTCACTATGACCAGTGAAACTGGAGTATGGCCCACCAGTGGTTGGGGAAATGAGAAGGGAATTGCTCGGGTGCATGAAAACTAGTAGCACAGGGCATTGGCACTGAAGACTGGTGCCATTTTCCACAGGTGGTTGTGATTTCAGCTGAGATCTCACTCCTGAGGGCTACACAGGCAGAGAGAGCACAGCTGCTGCTGGCATCCCAAAGCCATCCTGGCCAGTATGCTGCTGTCCTGGTTATTGTAATGGTGCCCGCCACAGTTATCGCTGACTGGCATGGGAAAGTGTCCTACCACAGAGGAAGAAATAAGGCAGCCCTCCCTAGAAACCTTCGGCAAAGGCAGGTACCTCCATGAAAGTTTCATTGAGATCAAGGGACATCCCTGTGTACATAAATAAACTGCTCCGCATGGCCCCCACCTCCTGCCTCACTCTAGGGGGGGGAATGAAAAGCATAGCACCCTCCCTCTTCTAGCACAAGTAAATTGATGAAAAATCAAAAGCTGTATCCTGCTATTCTGGGGGGGAGGGGGGCACCCCTGTAATAGAAAATTTATGTACACCCTTACCAGAGGTTATTTCCTCTCCATTGGGCTCACCTGTGCTTGAGTGGCAGGACTGTGGTGGAGTCAAAAACAGATCCTAGCTCGCTGCACATCTGGATTCCCCCCCAATTACCTTCCCCTATACCCCTCCTCGTCATCTGCCTCCTACTCCCCCTTGCTGTACATGGCAGAGGCCTGTAACTTGGGCTTCTCAGAAGTATCGATAGTGTGGTGTGTGTGCAAAGTATGGCATGCAACTCATTGTAAAAGCAGCAGGTCCCACACTCGCCCCCAGATCAATTGCTGGCCTTCTAATATGCCTGCTGCAGCTCCTTCGCTTTCATGTGGCACTGCTGGTGGCCCCTGATGTGCCCCTTTTCCTGCATTCCCCAAACAAGCTGCTCATAGATATCCTCATTTCTTCAGCTAGTTGGAGCTGTGCCTGCACAGCCTGTTCTCCCCACAGGCCCAGGAGATCCAATACCTCTTGTCTACCTCAGGCAGGAGCACGTCTGGAACACATAGCTGGCATCATCAGCTGGGCAGTTGCACTCAACAGTGGAGAGCTGGTAAGTGTGCTCACCAAGCCAGGCAATCAGGAACAGGAATTTCAACAATTCACAGGGCTTTAAAGTGGGGCGGGACAAGGGGGCTTCCAGTCTCTGTGACCCCTGGGCAGTGGAGTTCATAATGGTCACCCTGGAGAAGTCAGTGTGGGGCATTGTAGGACAGCTGCTGGAGGACTGTTAGAGTTGACATAGGTACTGTGTCAATCTCCATACATCAACCTTGGCTCAGTGCCTCTCAGGGAAGTGGTGTTACTATGCTAGCGTAATAGGCCACTTCCATAGGTGGGAGACAAATTTACGTGTAGACACATGCACAGCTAGGTCAACACAAGGTGGTGACGTAACTTTGCAGTGAGGACCAGGTCTTCAAAAGGGTTTATTGGGCCCAGCTAAGTACATTGGGTTGCTGGGCAGCCAGGCCCAGAGTTACCTGACTTCCTGACAGCATCCCCCTTGAGAGCTCCTCCTGGGGCCCTTGGCCCTGGCTTGTCAGGGTATCTTTGGTGAAATTCCCTCAGGAGATCAGGAATGTGAACATTTTCTTCTGGTTCCCAGAATTGTTCCTCTGCCTCGCACCCCTTAGGGTTGCCAACCCTCCCAGTTTCACTGGGAGCCTCCTGGAATCAGGCCCTATCTCCCAGAGACTACTGAAGCCAAACTGGGAGATTTTAGATGCTTAAAGTCCAGTGGTGCAGCAGGATTACCTACCTGCCCTGGCCCTGCGCCGCTCCCAGAAGTGGCCAGCACATCTCTGCAGCCCCTGGGAGGGGCCGGGGGTCTCCGCGCACTGCCACCACCCCCAACGCCGACTCCGCAGCTCCCATTGGCCTGGAATTTATGGGGACAGGAGCCAACTCTGAGCATGCCACAGGGGCAGGGAGGGGGCGCTCTGGCTCGCTCGGCCTCTGTCCCCAGAAGCTGAGCCTGGGCGGGGGGCAGCCTGCTACTGCTGCAGCCAGGTGCTCTCCTAGGCAGCTGCTGCGCTGCACCAGGCAGTGTCCCAGTGTGGCTGGAAGAGGTTCTGACCCTTCCATTCTGGCTCTAGCCCTGCCCCTTCTGCTCCCTGCCTGGGCAGCTGCTTGGGGGGCACTTCACTCTTCCCCTCCACCCCACGCCCCCGACGAGTTGCCTCTGCGAGTATGACCATCAGTCTGTAGATGGTAGGCTGTCAAGGAGAGGAGATTTGTGCCTAGAAGGTGAGGAAATTCCTGCCAGAAATGAGAAATGAATTGCGGGCCTCGATCCGAAATGATGCATGTGTGCATGCCATGGTACTGAAAGACATGCCAGGAAAGCTTGTGTGGTTTCATGGGCAGAGTGTACAGTGTGGCAGGGAATAAAATGGGCCATCTTGTCCAGGAAGTCCACTACAGTCAGGATAAATGGGTGCCCTTGAGAGCATGGTAACTCCACAATAAAGTCCATTGAGAGGGTGCAACCAAGGAAGCGGAGGTGTGGGGAAGGGCTGAAGGAGTCCCACAAGCTTGGCTCATGGGTTCTTTGTATGGGCAGAGGAATCACAGGACTGAGCAGTTTTTAACAGCAGTTCTTCGGGTCAACCGCCAGCAGTATCTCGTGATCAGTTACCAGGTTTTAAATTGGCCAAAATGTCCTGCTATGGGTAGGTCATGGCACAACCTTAGCACCTAAAGGCAGGAGCTACCCTCAGGAATGTAGAGGCGATCCCTCTGATAAAGGAGGTCTTGTTGCAGGTGAAACCTTGAATCCGGGGAAGCACTGTTGGTTCTTGGTCTGGCAGACTGGGGCCACAACTGGGTTGCTTGGCAGCAAAGATTGGAAAGTGGTCGTCAAGTGCCCAGAGAAATTCCCCAGATTGCATTTTGCATTCCTGACCTCCATTTTGAGTAAGCAAGAGTCACTCCACCATTGGAAGCTGCAGGTCACATGCTATTTACTGAGCATGTACAGTCAAAAGTAGGGGAAAGGTCAGCAGATCATAACTCTGAGGAAAATGATGGCAGTGAGCATGTGTGGAATGTTGGTACTGGGCATGTGCAAGCATGTGTAGTAAAACAAAAATAAAGATCTGATAGAAAGATATTATCAAAAGCATCTAGAATGTTCTGACAGAACTGTATAAAGGTCAGTGTGCCAGTGGGCAGCAGACTGTGCTGACAAGGAGTAGGAGCTGAGGACAGCAGAATGAAGATGAGTGCTTGCGAGAGGGGAAGTATTGCCTCTTAGAGGCGCCCAGGGGGGTGGTATGTAATTGTCCCAGGTCACTGGGTGGGGGCTCGAGACGGTTTTGCATTGCGTTATTGAAACGGAACCCCTAGATACAGAACCCGGCCCTTGTTGCTGCCAACTTAGATGGGCAGAAGTGTTACATTTTGGGGATCTCGTCCGGGATTCCCTGGGTCAGTACCCCTCGCAAGCACCTGTTGAGTGTTCCACTGCATTGGGAAACAATTGTGTTTATATTTTGAGGAAATTACTGTTTGTATAATGGCTAATATGTCAGGTTTGTTGGGCCCCGGCCCTGTAGCCTCTAGCTCAGGGGCCGCAGCCTCAGCCAATGATTGGGCAAAAGCACTGGGGCAAATATTGGAAAAGGTTGTGCTGTCCCATGCTATGTCAAACTCTTGTAGTGAGTTAAGGTTATGTCATAACTATAAAGGGAAGGGTAACAGCTCTCCTGTGTACAGTACTATAAAATCCCTCCTGGCCAGAGACTCCAAAATCCTTTTACCTGTAAAGGGTTAAGAAGCTCGGGTAACCTGGCTGACACCTGACCCAAAGGACCAATAAGGGGACAAGATACTTTCAAATCTTGGGGGGGGGGAAGGCTTTTGTTTGTGCTCTTTGGTTAAGGGGTTGTTCGCTCTTGGGACTGAGAGGGACCAGACATCAATCCAGGTTCTCCCCATCTTTCTAAACAAGTCTCTCATATTTCAAACTTGTAAGTAAAAAGCCAGGCAAGGCGTCTTAGTTTTACTTTGTTTTCTCAACTTGTAAATGTACCTTTTACTAGAGTGTTTATCTTTGTTTGCTGTACTTTGAACCTGAGGCTAGAGGGGGGTCCTCTGAGCTCTTTAAGTTTGATTACCCTGTAAAGTTATTTTCCATACTGATTTTACAGAGATGATTTTTACCTTTTTCTTTAATTAAAAGCCTTCTTTTTAAGAACCTGATTGATTTTTCCTTGTTTTTAGATCCAAGGGAGTTGGATCTGTATTCACCAGGAGTTGGTGAAAGGAAGGAGGGGGGAAGGGTCAATTTCTCCTTGTTTTTAGATCCAAGGGAGTTGGATCTGTATTCACCAGGAGTTGGTGAAAGGAAGGAGGGGGGAAGGGTCAATTTCTCCTTGTTTTAAGATCCAAGGGGTTTGGATCTGTATTCACCAGGGAATTGGTGAAAGGTTTCTCAAAGCTTCCCAGGGAAGGGAATGGTGGCAATGGACCAGAACTAAGCTGGTAGTTAAGCTTAGAAGTCCTCATGCAGGCCCCCACACTTGTACCCTAAAGTTCAAAGTGGGGATACAGCCTTGACAGGTTATTTGCTGGGGCAGAGGAGTTCGAACCCTGGTTGGAGCATACCACTGAAATGCTGCAGGAGTGGGCCGTACCTGATGCAGAAAAGCGAAGATGTCTAATAGAGAGCCTTAGTGGCCCAGCATTAGATGTGATTCGCACCCTGAAGCTCATTGACCCTGGGGTCAGTGTGAAGGACTGCCTAGAGGCCCTTGATCATACCTTTGGGAGCGTAGAGGGCCCTGAAGACAGTTACTGTAAGTTCCTTAATTCCCGACAGCAAAATGACGAGAAGATTTCAGCCTATATTCAGAGGCTGGAGAGACTGCTTCAGAGAGCTGTCATGAGGGGAGCAGTGACTGCTGAACAGATGGATCGGACCAAACTGGCTCAAATTGTAAGAGGAGCTCAGTATCAAAACCCGATTCTACTCCATCTCCGGCTAAGAGAACGATGGGAACATCCCCCAAGTTATTCCCAGCTGATAAAGGAGGTCAGAGAAGAGGAAGAAAGGCAGGCTGCCAGCGAGTTTTGGGAAGCCCAAACATTGGAGCCAGCCGGCACAACACCACTGCAAATGGCCAGTGTACTGATGGTGAGCACCACAGAGGAACTTGCCCAACAAATGCAGGTCCTGACAGAATGGATAGCTGAACTGCAAAGCACCATTGACCGAGCTAAGACTTCCCGGAATAAGGAGCCTCTGACTGTGGCGATGGAGAAGTCAGCATTTAGAGCCACCATCCCACCTGGGCGAAGGGGGAAAGGACAATTCTTCTGCTACCGATGTGGTCAGGATGGACACAGTGCTGCCAAGTGCCATAATGAAGAAAACCCTTCCTTAGTGTATGGAAAGCTGAGGATCAGTTGGGAGAGATCCGGTAGCTGCCAGAGAGTCCGGGGACGGGGACCACCCAGGCCTGCAGGATTTGAAGATTCCCCCAGAAAAGACCGTCCAGCTGAGATCCCCGCAGGACTGATAGGGCCTCGAGCAGAGGTCGCGGTGAGGATTGAAGGGGCGGAGTGTAAAGCCGTGCTTGACACTGGATCTCAAGTGACTATTATATTTCAGTCATTCTACCAACAGATGCTTAGGCACCTGCCTATACAGCCACTGACTGGCATTGGTCTATGTGGCCTCAGCATGGATGAATACCCTTACCAAGGGTATGTCATAGTGCACCTGGAATTCCCAGAGGAGCTTGCTGGGGTAAGAGAAGAGGTGGACACAGCTGCATTAATATGCCCTGACCCTAAAGGGACCTCTGATGTGTCTGTGCTGATAGGGACCAACTCCAGTCTCTTCAAGGTGCTCGCGGATTACTGCAGACGATGGGCTGGGGACCAGTACCTGAATACCCTGATGATCCATACGCTTTGTGCAGAAGCCTATAGGAAGATTGAGGGTGCTAAAAAGGAGACATCTGAGCTACCGATTGGGGCACTGAAGTACATGGGCACAACCCCCTTAGTAGTGCCTGCAAGGACGGAGCAAGAAGTGCTTGTCATGAGTACCCGGCTGAAAGGCAGTAAAGGGGCATTAGCAATGGTAGAGCAGCCGGTTGAAGGAGAGCTCCCAGAAGGAGTGCTGGTCCCCAGTGGAGTCATAACCCTACCTGCTGAAGCCCAGGAAAAGGTGACTATACTGATTGCTAATGAAACAAGTTGAGATGTTGTTGTGAAGCAAGGACAAAAGATAGCAGACCTCTTCGAGCCTGAATCAATTGTAAAACCCCAGTGTGAGACTCAAGTTCCGACAATAGACCCAGCAAAGTTTGACTTTGGAGATTCACCGTTGTCCGAGGAGTGGAAAGATCGCCTGAGGAGGAAACTTTGTGAAAGATCCAAGGTGTTCTCATTGCATGAGTGGGATGTGGGATGTGCAAAAGGAGTAGAGCACAACATCAGACTACATGACTCTCGACCTTTCAGGGAGAGATCTAGGAGGATTGCCCTCTCCGAGATGGAAGATGTGCGACAACATCTTCAGGAGCTGGCTGCGAATGGCATCATTACAGAGTCCCGCAGCCCATACGCCTCACCCATTGTGGTGGTCCGTAAAAAGAATGGGAAAATCCGGATGTGTATTGACTACCGCACCCTAAACCGCCGTACTGTGGTTGACCAGTACACAATGCCCCGAGTCCAAGATGCCTTAGACTGTTTGCTGGGAAGCCAGTGGTTCTCTGTGTTGGATCTTCGGAGTGGATACTATCAGATCCCTCTTGGTGAAGAAGATAAGGAGAAGACAGCCTTCATCTGCCCATTAGGGTTTTATCAGTTCGAACGCATGCCCCAAGGGATTTCTGGAGCACCTGCCACATTTCAACGTCTTATGGAGAAAGTTGTGGGAGACATGAATTTACTGCAAGTGTTAGTTTATTTGGATGACCTGATTGTGTTTGGAAGAACCTTGGAGGAGCATGAAGAAAGACTTCTTAAAGTGCTTGATAGGTTAGAGGATTATGGTTTGAAGCTTTCAATTGACAAATGCCAGTTCTGCAGGACCTCAGTGAAGTATGTGGGTCACATCGTGTCCCAAGAGGGTGTGAGTACTGATCCCGATAAAATAGAAGCACTCACTACATGGCCATGTCCAAGTAACTACACAGAACTCAAGACCTTTCTTGGGTTTAGTGGCTACTACCACAGATTTGTGAAAAACTATGCTACGATTGTAAAACCTCTGAATGATCTTACCAGGGGATACCAGTCCAGCAAGAACAAATCTAAGACCAAGAATAAGGGGAGGTCCCCAAAGCCTCCTGTGCAGAGACACTATGGCCCCTTCAAACCATTTGGGCCACGGTGGGATGAGAGATGTGAAAGGGCTTTTCGAGAAATCACTACTTGCCTAACTCATGCTCCAGTCCTAGTCTTTGCTGACCCAAGCAAGCCATTTATCCTGCATATTGATGCCAGTTTGGAGGGTCTGGGAGCAGTACTGTACCAGGAAGTGGAAGGAAAACGTAAACCTGTAGCCTTTGCCAGCCGAGGACTGTCTGATAGTGAAACTCGCTATCCCACCCACAAGCTGGAGTTCTTGGCCTTGAAATGGTCCATCACTGAGAAATTTCGAGACTACTTGTATGGTGCTCAGTTCCAGGTGTGGACAGACAACAACCCACTGACCTATGTGTTAACAAGTGCTAAGCTGGATGCTACAGGGCAAAGATGGGTGGCCACTTTGGCTAGCTATGACTTCAGCATTCAATACCGATCAGGGAGAAGCAATGTAGATGCAGATGCATTGTCCAGGCGTCCACAGGCACCAGGAGTTGCTGTGATACCCACAGATGGAGTGAGGGCTATTTGCAGTGTGAGTCACCGAGAGCCAGAGGCCCATGAGAGTCTTCATGGATGTGAAAACAGCAAGGAGTCTGGTGGCACCTTAAAGACTAACAGATTTATTTGGGCATAAGCTTTCGTGGGATGCATCCGAAGAAGTGAGGTTTTTACCCACGAAAGCTTATGCCCAAATAAATCTGTCATTCATGGATGTGCTGCAGAAGCTTTGGGCCTGCCCCCTGAATGCGTGCCTTCTGCTTCAGTGAACTATATTGCATTGGACCAATCTCCTTTGCCCATGCTCAATGCGACTGACTGGCAGGAAGCCCAGCTGCAAGATATTGACATTCGTGATACACTACTTGCCAAAAGGGAGGGGCAAAGCCCAGCTGTGGTTGTCCCACCTAACCCGGAGGGTAAACTACTATTGAGAGAATGGACCAATCTAAAACTGATTCAGGGAGTGCTCCACCGAGTGACCACAGACCCTTTACAAAAGCAACGAGCACAGCTAGTGCTGCCAAAAGAGTACAGAGCCCTGGCAATGAGGGCCCTGCACGATGACTTTGGACATTTAGGGATGAAGAGGACCCTGGAACTTATTCGTAGTAGGTTCTATTGGCCTCGGATGGCTGAAGATGTTCGCAGGAAATGTGAGACCTGCGCTCGATGTGTTCAAAGGAAAACTCTGCCCACGAGGGCTGCATATCTGAAGAACATCACCAGCAACAAACCTCTGGAGCTGGTATGCATTGATTTCTTGTCTTTAGAAGTAGACAAGAGGAATATTGGGAACATTCTAGTAGTGACTGACCATTATACGCGATATGCGCAGGCATATCCCACACGTGATCAGAGGGCCACCACTGTTGCTCGAGTACTGTGGGAGAAATATTTCTCAGTTTATGGATTTCCGGCCCGGATACACTCGGATCAGGGGCGGGACTTTGAGAGTCACCTTCTGAAGGAGGTGCTGAGGATAGCGGGAATTAAAAAGTCTAGGACAACGCCTTATCACCCGCAAGGTGATCCTCAGCCAGAGAGGTTCAACCGAACCCTATTAGATATGTTGGGGACTTTGCAGCCAGAGCAGAAGGCAACCTGGAGCCAACATGTCGCATTTCTGGTGCACACCTACAATGCCACAAAGAATGATGCTACAGGAGTCACCCCATATCTCTTAATGTTTGGGCGAGAACCAAGATTACCCATAGACCTGTGCTTTGGTGTATCAGAGGATGGAGATAACTATGAAACTCATCAGCAATATGTATCCCGACTAAGAGAAAAGCTGCGGGATGCTTATCACTTAGCTACATCTGCGGCTCGGAAGAACGCAGACCGCAACAAACATCGATATGATGCTAGGGTACGTCTGCAAGAGCTCCAGCCGGGGGACAGAGTCCTGCTGCGAAATTTGGGTATTGCTGGCAAACACAAGATAGCTGACAGATGGAAGGCAATACCTTACTTGGTGATGGAAAAGCTAGGAGACCTGCCGGTCTACAAGCTCAAACCTGAAGAGGGTCCAGGGCAGACAAAGACAGTGCATAGAAACCTTTTGCTCCCTGTGGGGGAATTGGTAGGCACCCCTTGTGAGATGGGCCACAACAGGACAACCGGGCAGAACGAAGGTGCTGGACCAAAGCTGCCCTCCAACGTGGACAGCCAACCCCCTGCAGCTAACCTACCCCTATGCAGCACATCCGAGAGTGAGTCTGAGGAGGAAGACACAACCATGGTGTATCCTGGGATGGAGACAAGATTTCAGTCTCGATCAGCTGAATCAAAAGAGAGCTCCTCCTCTTCCACCCTAAACCCCATGGCAGAAGTATTTAGGCCCATTCCTGACACCCCTGAGCCACTGGTGGGACCCCCATGTGATGACACACACAGGTTATTGGACAGTGGAGACATACAGGTGGAGGATGTCCTGGGCACCTTGGACCCTCCACTGTTAGAACAAGAAATGCAGGGGCCTATGCCAGTAGCCGAGGGGTCCTCAAAAGAAACCTCTCCATCCGTCGTTCAAGAGGCTATCCCCCCTACCACGGCAACAGAGATTCTCAATAGACGAGACAGGGTAATAAGACCAGTAAAACGGTTGACTTATGATGCACCTGGGGTGACTAGTGAGGAACCAATATGTTTAGCACACAGGCTTGTGGAAGCTAAAGTGGGCTATCTGAGGACCTTTGGAGGGAATCAGTGAGTTGGTATAATAGGGAGTGTGATTTGTCGGGACGACAAATTCTCGGCTGGGGGAAGGATGTAAGCAGAGTCAGGATGAGCTCTACCCTGACATCTGGTGGTGAATTATGGCGAGTGTGGAAAAGAACTCCAGGGGCTGATCTTGTTTGCATAGGCACACCCACCCGCCTGGCATGAGACAACAGCAACTGATAGTGGTTACTTTGGATGGGGTGGGATCCCCAGTTTCTCTGTTATTGGGGCAGGAGGAATAAAGTGTTCTTACCCTGATTATGTGAATCAAGGACAATGAAACTGTTTTATGACAGAGTGTCTCACCATCACCTAAGTAGCACTCGCTAGACAAGGGACATGGGTTCCACAACCCAGTGAATTGAGAGAGGATGGGGACAGGTATTTGTACCTGATGGTATGGGCCCTCTTTGAGGGCTTGAAACACCAATTGCACCACCTCCTCTCTAGTTATAGGCTGCTGAGCTGAATTCACTTTGGGCCAATGGTGCACCAGCACTGGGGCTCCCCTACTATGAGCTGAAATCACTAAGAGCTGAAATCACAAAAGAGCTAAAGTTATTAAGAGCTGAGATCACTGAGTGCTGTGTTAACTAGTGAGGGAGCCTGAAGCTATATTGCTAAGCGGCTGGCAGAGCAGTTTGCAGGGATGGCTGGAGGAGTAGCGAGCGGTGCGGAGCCTTGCGGGGACGGTTGGAGCGGCCCAAGGAACAGCGAGTGGAGCTGTTTGCGGGGATGGCTGGAGCAGCTTACAGGGGGGTGAGCGGAGCCGTTTACGGAGACGGCTGGAGCGGCTCACAGGTCGGTGAGCGGAGCAGCTCGTAGAGCAGAGCAGTTCGTGGGACGGCAGGAAGTGGATTGGCTTGTGGTGAAGGCTGCGGCGGAACCCCACGGAGAGACGGCCGGCCGGCCTCGGATCACGTAAGGCGCCCCTTAACACCCTGCGTGCCCCCCCTTTTACTCTGGGGCTGCACTGACCAGGGACAGAGATTTTGGGGGTTGTTGGACTTTTGGGACTCTGGGTGATTTTTGGGTTGTTGGATTCAAGAACCAAAGGGAAAGGAAACAGCCCAATTTGCTGGGGTGGGTCTTTTGCTCATGGTTTGTGTTATGAATCCTGTTTGTGGTGTTTTTCCAATTTAATGCTGATGTCATTTACCTCATGTTATTAAACATTTTCTGCTACACTCAGACTCCGTGCTTGCGCGAGGGGAAGTATTGCCTCTTAGAGGCGCCCAGGGGGGTGGTATGTAATTGTCCCAGGTCACTGGGTGGGGGCTCGAGCCGGTTTTGCATTGCGTTATTGAAACGGAACCCCTAGATACAGAACCCGGCCCTTGTTGCTGCCAATTTAGATGGGCAGAAGGGTTACAAGTGGATGAGAGTGAAGCAAGGCAAAGGAAAGAAAGGAGACCTGAAGAAGCAAGCAAGAAGGAAGCAGCACCAGAAGGAGTCCTGTGTCAGCAGACAGTCAATACTATAGTATAGTGTGTGTATTAATAAAGATGTATATATGTGTGTTGATAGTGAAAGAAATGTATAAGATTCAAAGCGTTTCACAATTACTGTCAGCAACCTGTGACAGACTGTCCATCTGTGACAAGGTGCAACCACTTAGAATCATTTCAACTGTTTGGAATACTCTAACTTGTTATAAGGGATTTCTGTTCTAGATTATTGTTGTGTTAGGCATTATTATTATTATTATTATTATTAACAGCACCAATAAAGAGGTGCCTTGTTTTGGAAAGAACACTGTCTTTGTGTCAATCATTTATCAGAAGGCTGAACCCATGTCCTCTAGGCATTTCCTGAGCCACCCTGGAGACCCATACCTGAAGGAAACAGTTTGGTAGTAAAAAGTGCTGTTTTGAGGGAACTCCTTGTAAACCCAGGAGGAGGCAATAGATTAGTTATATTCTGGGGGTACCCTAAATCTGCTTTCAAAGTAGCAGCCCCCAGACAAAGTGGGAGGGTTTAAGGACAGTGGTGAGGGCTGCCTGCTCCACTTCATGGTAGTCATCCTCGCAGGTTCTTAGTCCCAGGATGGTACATAACCATAAAGTCAAATCTGAAGAGGAAAGAGAATCTGATGTTGGTTGAGTCATCATGTTGTCTGTAGATGCTCCAAATTCTTGTGATCTATCTGGATTTAGGAAGTTTTTCCTAATGTCCAACCTAAACCTCCCTTGCTGCAATTTAAGCCCATTGCTTCTTGTCCTATCCTCGGAGGTTAAGAACAACAATTCTTCTCCCTCCTCCTTGTAACAACCTTTTATGTACTTGAAAACTTTTATCATGTCCCTCTCAGTCTTCTCTTCTCCAGACTGAACCAACCCAATTTTTTCGATCTTCCCTCACAGGTCATTTTTTCTAGACCTTTAATCATTTTTGTTGCTCTTCTCTGGACTTTCTCCAGTTTGTCCACATCTTTCCTGAAATGTGGTGCCCAGAACTGGACAAAATACTCCAGTTGAGACCTAATCAGCACGGAGTAGAGCGGAAGAATTACTTCTTATGTCTTGCTTACAACACTCCTGCTGAAACATCCTAGAATGATATTCGCTTTTTTTGCAACAGTGTTACACTATTGACTCATATTTAACTTATGGTCCACTATGACCCCCAGATCGCTTTCCGCACTACTCTTTCCTAGGCAGTCATTTCCCATTTTGTATGTGTGCAACTGATTGTTCCTTCCTAAGTGGAGTACTTTGCATTTGTCTTTCATCCTATTTACTTTGGACCATTTCTCCAATTTGTCCAGATCAATTATAATCCTATCCTCCAAAGCACTTGCAACCCCTCCCAGCTTGGTATCAGCCACAAACTTTATCAGTGTACTCTCTGCCATTATCTAAATAATTGACCAAGATATTGAACAGAAACAGACCCAGACCTGATCCCTGCAGGACCCCACTTATTATTCCCTTCCAGCATGACTGTGAACCACTGATAACTGCTCTGTGGGAACAGTTTTCCAACCAGTTATGCACCCACCTTATAGTAGCTCCAGCTAACTTGTATTTCCCTAGTTTATGAGAAGGTCATGCGAGACAGTATCAAAAGCTTTAGTAAAGTCAAGATATACTACATCTACTGCTCCTCCCTCCCACCCCCCATCCACAATGCTTGTTACCCTGTTAAAAAGAGAGCTACTAGGTTTGTTCTTGACAAATCAATGCTGGCTGTTATTTTTCTACCTTCTAGGTGTTTGCAAATTGACTGCTTAATTATTTACTCCATTGTCTTTCCAGGTACAGAAGTTAAGGTGACTGGTCAGTAATTCCTCGGGTTGTCCTTATTTCCCTTTTTATAGATGGGCACTACATTTGCCATTATCCCATATGTCATAATTTCTCTCAGCAGAAGTCAGTTTTCGAGAGAAGAAGGCATAGGAATGAAGCAATTGGCGAGGGCCTGTACATTGTGAGAGGATCACACCTATCAAAATCTGAGGTGCTGGTCTCAACTATGAAAACCTCTGTAGGGTCTGGATGAGTCAAAATAGGGGCAGAAATAAATGCCCTTTTCAAGAAGTCGAAAGCCACCTATGTGTCAGAGGACCAGGTGAACTTAGCCCCATAACAACCCCCCTCAAGAAGGGGGTTAAACAGGTCAGAGAATCCTTGGATAAATTACTAGTAAAAATGTGTGAATCCAATAAACTGCTGCACTCCGCTTGTATTGAAGACTGCCTTCTAGTTGGTGATAGCTGTAATCTTGCATGGGTCCATGAGATGACATAGCCAAGAAACTCCACAGTTTGTCAAATTCACATTTCTTGGGTTTCATGTGAAGTTGGATTTTGGTGAAGCCGATCAAGAATGGTGTGCTTGTGGTGGTCATGGAGTTATTGGCTTTCTTGGGGGAGGAGGAGAAAAAAATATCTAAGACAATTATTAAGAATGGGTCGAAGATTTCTCTTAAGACATTGTTCATGAAATGCTGGAGAGTAGTGGGGGTTTACATTGATCAAATAGCATGATCAAGTATTCAAAATGGCAGCATCTGGTTTGAAATGCTGTCTTCCAACTTATCCCCTTGTCAGATTCTGACCAGGTTGTATGCTCCATGCAGATCCAGCGTAATGAAGACCCAAGCCAAAGAGAGGGCAGGGGATGGTATGATGGGACTGCCTACAATGGCATGTGGCTGATTGCTACCGGCAGTCACCAAAGATCCCCAACTGCTGGAGACTGGATGGGAAGGGCTCTGAGTTACTACAGAGAATTCTTTCCCAGGTATCTGCCTGGTGGGTCTTGACCACATGCTTTGGGTCTAACTGATCACCATATTTGGGGTCAGGAAGGAATTTTCCCCAGGTCAGATTGCCTGAGACCCTGGTGGGGGGGCGGGGTGTTCGCCTTCCTCTGCAGCATTGGGCACAGATCACTTGCAGGTTTGAACTAGTGTAAATAGTGGATTCTCTGTAACTTGCAGTCTTTAAACCATGATCTGAGGACTTCAGTAACTCAGCCAGAGGTTAGGGGTGTATTTCAGGAAAGGGTGAGGTTCTGTGGCCTGCAATATGCAGGAGGTCAGACTAGATGATCACAATAGTCCCTTCTGACCTTAAAGTCTAAGAGTCTTTCCAGGAGTTCATTTATGAAGAGGGTATTGATTGTGGCTTGTGATCTTGTTTAGGGCTTGATAAATGACAAAGTCAGAGGGTGCCATCCTTCTTAGCTACAAAGGAGATTGACTTCCCCAATGGGAGCACCTAAGGCCAGATGAGATGAACCCATTCCACAGATTTTCCTCAAAATACTTTTGTAACTCAGATTCAGATAGGGTGTAAATGCCTCCGAAAGGGACTTTCATTCCAGGTTGAAGGTTGACTGGGCAATCATAACTGTGGTGAGGAGATAGAGCATCCGCCTTCTGCTTGTTGAATACCTTGGCATAGTCTTAGTACTTGGCAGGAATTTCAGTCACTGCTGATGAATCTTCGGTTTGTGACTCTGGATCCTTCATGGGCTGGAGTGTGCTGCAGAACATGACTGGTCATTGTCTGGAGCTGGGGAGGCATGCCCATCGCACTGCAGGGAACAGAAAAGTATAGATTGTGAGCACCAGCTGATTCTGGGGTCAAGCCAGGAGATACCAATGATGACTGGCAAGTGCAGAACACAGACTGGCAAGTGCAGGGTCACCTGACCCTGAACTGCAAGATGTCTAGGTGACCATAGAGGGTAATTAGCCCTCCAGGAGGGCTATCGGATGCATAATGAGGCCTGAATAGAGAAGTGACCCATTGATAGCCTCAACAATCTCAGGGAAATCCTTGCAAAGGATAGGAATTTAATGCCCCTTAAACTCCTGGTTGATGAAATTGCCAGAGGTGCCCAAGTTGACCAATGCTTCTAAGTGGACGTTGGGCATTGCAGAATTCTGGAGTTGAAAAGGGAAACAGAGCGGAGTAATATGCTGGTAAGGGGTTGCCATGATTCCGGCAGAGAGGCAGCAGTGTAGTTTGCTGTGGCAAGGAGTGGAGTGCTGACCCAACCCTAGCACCTCTACTGGGGCTGGTGTTTCCTGACCCAGAAGTGAGCTGGTCTTTGGCCAGGCACCCTGCTGCAATGTGCCTGGGCATCCCACAATACAGGCACAACCCCAATGCCTGACAACGATTTGTTTCATTGTCTGGAGAGGCGGGGCTGGAGTTGGGAATTTTGCATAACTTTGTGGTCTGGTAGGGCAACTGGGCCCCAGGAGATGGAAGAATTCTGGCTGGTAGGGCTGGATTGTATGGCATTTTTCTTGGGCTTGCTTTATTAGCTAATCATCAATCCTAATGCATAGATCAATTAAGGCTCCCAGGCTAGGTGGAGGTTTCACTCATGCTATTTTATCTTTGATAGGGTCATTGAGTCCCTGCCTAAAGTGGTGTCACTGTGTAGCCTCATTCCAGTGGGTGTCTGCAGCCAGACTTAGAAGTTCTGCTGTGTATTTGGCAACGGAGCCAGGAGGGTGCTAAAGGAGTTGGCGGATATGATTGCAGAGACATTGGCGCCATTATCTTTGAAAATGCATGGTGATCAGGCAAGGTCCCGGATGACTGGAAAAAGGCTAATGTAGTGCCCATCTTTAAAAAAGGGAAGGAGGAGTTTCCAGGGAACTACAGGCCAGTCAGCCTCACCTCAGTCCCTGGAAAAATTATGGAGCAGGTCCTCAAGGAATCAATTTTGAAGCACTTTGAGGAGAGGAAAATAATCAGGAACAGTCAACATTGATTCACCAAAGGCAAGTCATGCCTGACTAACCTAATTGCCTTCTATGATGAGATAACTGGCTCTGTGGATGAGGGGAAAGCAGGGGACATGTTATTCCTTGACTTTAGCAAAGCTTTTGATACAGTCTCCCACAGTATTCTTGTCAGAAAGTTAAAGAAGTATGGGTCGGATGAATGGACTATAAAATGGATAGAAAGCTGGCTAGATCATCGGGCTCCACGGGTAGTGATCAATGGCTTCATGTCTAGTTGGCAGCTGGTATCAAGTGGAGTGCCCCAAGGGTCGGTCCTGGGGCCGGTTTTGTTCAATATCTTCATTAATGATCTGGAGGATGGCGTGGACTGCACCCTCAGCAAGTTTGCAGGTGACACTAAACTGGGGGAGTGGCAAATACGCTGGAGGGTAGGGATAGGATACAGAGGGACCTAGACAAATTGGAGGATTGGGCCAAAAGAAATCTGATGAGGTACAAGGACAAGTGCAGAGTCCTGCACTTAGGATGGAAGAATCCCATGCACTGCTACAGACTAGGGACCGAATGGCTAGGCAGCAGTTCTGCAGAAAAGGACCTGGGGGTTACAGTGGACGAGAAGCTGGATATGAGTCGACAGTATGTCCTTGTTGCTAAGAAAGTTAACGGCATTTTGGGCTGTATAAGTAGGAGCATTGCCAGCAGATAGAGGAATGTGATCATTCCCCTCTATTTGGCATTGGTGAGGCCTCATCTGGAGTACTGTGTCCAGGTTTGGGTCCCACACTACAAGAAGGATGTGGAAAAACTGGAAAGAGTCCAGCGGAGGGCAACAAAAATGATTAGGGGGCTGGAACACATTACTTATGAGGAGAGGCTGAGGGAACTGGGATTGTTTAGTCTGCAGAAGAGAAGAATGAGGGGGGGATTTGATAGCTGCTTTCAACTACCTGAAAGGGGATTCCAAAGAGGATGGATCTAGACTGTTCTCAGTGGTACCAGATGACAGAACAAGGAGTCTCAAGTTGCAGTGGGGGAGGTTTAGGTTGGATATTAGGAAACGCTTTTTCACTAGGAGGGTGGTGAAGCACTGGAATGGGTTACCTACGGAGGTGGTGGAATCTCCATCCTTGGAGGTTTTTAAGGTCAGGCTTGACAAATTCCTGGCTGGGATGATTTAGTTGGGGATTGGTCCTACTTTGAGCAGGGGGATTGGACTAGATGACCTCCTGAGATCCCTTCCAACCCTGATATTCTATGATTCTATGACCCTGACAGAGGGCATGGAGAGCAGCTTTTGTGGTATAATCTTGATTAGGGTTGTCAAAGATGCCAACCATTGCCTGTACAAAGTTCTCAAAGTGTGCAAGGAGAGGTCTGGACTCCTGCAGGAGTGGGATGCCCACTTCAGAACCTCTCTGCTGAGCAGACTAAGTACTAATCCCACTTGGGACCGATCCAAAAGGTATGACTGTGGTTGGTTAAGGAACCAATAAAACTTGGCACGATCCCTGTTGAACTCACTAGGTAGAGGCATCCTGGGCTTGCATAAAGTGGATGCGAGTGTTGGGGGAACCGAAGATGCAGCCTGGGGCTGGAGGATTGGATTTGGGTCGCATAGTGGGGTGACCTGAGCCTGTAGGACCCAACAATGTCTGAGAATATGGGTTGGGCTCCTGCTGGGACTCTTCCAGATGGGAGCCCCATGCAATAGGGTGAAGTCCCCCCTTATCTTCTAGTGGGCTGCTCAAACTGTCACATACTGACGTGTAAGCAGTGTGACCTACTAGTCAGAGCAAAACCAGAGGGCAGCACTGGAGGCATGGTCAGGAGGCAAACAATGGTCAGTAACAGGGGTTAGGAGCCAGAACAGAACCAACAGGCAGATCTAGAGCTGTGGCCAGGAGACAAGCCAATGGCTGGAGCCAAGGGTTAGGAATCAGGGGTTTGGAGGTAGCAGGGGCCAGAGCTGGAACCATAGGTGCTGACTTTTAGTTTTCCCCAGGGGTGCTCAACCCCTACTCTGCCCCAAGGCGCCCCACCTCTTCTCTCCCACAAGGCCTTGCCCTCACTCTGCCTCTTCCTGCCCAAACCCCTTCCCCAAGGCCCTCGCCCACCCACTGCTTGCTGCTCTCTGCCCTCCCCGAAGCACCTCCCCCAGCTGCCAAACTGCTGATCAGCAGCGCCACCAAACAGTTCATCAGTGGTGTGCCACTGCACCCCATATTCACTATGGTGATATAATTATGATATGTTTTGTACAAAGTATGCCTTCTGGAGTATCATTTTAAGTCTTAAATCTGTTGACAATTAATATCCTGTTAAGTTGTATGTGCTATCATTGTATATGAAGTTTTGCTGTGTATGTGCCACTGAAACATGTTGCGAGGTTGGGAACACCCATAAGCAGCCTTTCAGGTATAACAATAAAAAGGCCAAACAACGTTGATGGCCTGTAATGGGGTCACACTTACCTCTCGCGAGCGCCCCCTGGCCGATTGTGTGTGCCTGCACTCTCTCTCTCTCTGTTTGTGGTGGATCTTTGGTGACTCAGCCCTCCAGCCAAGTCTGAGAGATAAAAGCAATGCAAACCCCTTTCGGGGTACAAGTCCAACAGGGGCCTCTCTTGGTACCCTCTGTGATGTCTCCCTCAGTTTGTCCCTGCTCTGCACTAGAGCAGTGCCCCAAGGCTCCTTCCCTGGAGGTAGTATCTTTGCCCTCTCAGGGCCTTTCTGGCCCCAGCTCTTCAGCTGGACCACTACAGTTCAGTTCCCCTTCTGGAGTGCCTCAAAGTGCAGGCCACTTTCCCAGTGGCTGGTTGGGGGGGGGGGGTGAGGGGGAGGAGAATGACACACACCCAGGCCCGCCCTCTACTCTGGGTCCCAGCCCAGGGACCCTATAGATAGCAGCCATTTGCAATGTCTCTTTAAATAAACTGTGTTGCTGTTATAATTCCCTAGGCCGTTTCCCCGTGGCTTCTGCACATTCTTCACCCTTACCTCAGGGCCTTGTCCTTGTGCAGTCCCAGCAGCCAGCCTGGAGCACCATCTACTGTCCCCCAGCTCTAGTAAGGAACTGATTGAACTTGCTCTGGCCCTGCAGCTTATACCGGCCTGCTGGGCCCCGACTGGCTGCTTCCCACACAGCCACTCTAGGCAGCTTGGAGGACCTTTCTACTGCCCTTTTGAGGGCAGGGCCACAAGGCCTCCAGCAGGGGGCCACAAGGCCTCCAGCAGGGGGCCTCAGGGCCTAGTTCACCCCATCACACACCTCCCCCCTCAGACAAGTGTAAGCCCTTTGGGATTTAGAGAGCATCGCCCCTTTTTGGGGTTTAGAGAGCATGGCCCCTTTAAATCTTTTTCCTAGGGGGGAGGGGGAGAGTGAGGAAAAAAGGAGGGAAACTCCAGGGGGTGACTCTGAAGATGAGAGGGAGCAGCCCGGAGAGGCCCTCGCCAGGGCCGGCTCCAGGCACCAGCTTACCAAGCAGGTGCTTGGGGCGGCCACTTCGGAGAGGGGCGGCACGTCCAGCTGTTCGGCGGCAATTCGGCGGACGGTCCCTCACTCCTGCTCGGAGCGAAGGACCTCCCGCCGAATTGCCGCCGCAGATCGCGATCGCGGCTTTTTTTGTTTGTTTGTTTTTGTTTTGTTTGGCTGCTTGGGGCGGCCAAAACCCTGGAGCCGGCCCTGGCCCTCGCAAAGTGAAGCAGCAGAGAACCTGCCTGGAGCCTGGGAAGGTCAGGGCGGCCGATCGGGGACACCCCAGGACAGGAGCCAGGAGGAGCACTGTGCCAGGGAGGAATCGCCCGAGAAGGACAGGCCGGAACTGGACCCAGTATCACGACTGCCCAGAGCTGCATGGGGCTGTGAGTACTGGGGCTTGGGACTCTGCATTGGGAACAAAGAGGGAGGTTGCTAGATAGTTAAGTAGGGAGGTGGTCGCTCTGTGTGGCTTTGCAGAGAGCGGCAGAAGAGGGCACCGGAGGGGTTTGTTGGGGGAAAGTTCACTGGCGCTGAAGATGACCAAGAGCACTCAAGACTCACCACTGGACTGGAACTTTGCTCAGGACTCCTGAACTCTGTGTGCAGACACATTGCTCAGTGTCTGCCCTTCCAAACTGTGCTACCACTGGGCCCGTGGGGCCTTGGTTTGAATGCAACCCTGTTTTACTGCTCCCCCTATATTTCCCCTTGTTGTTTTTCTCCTCTCATCCCTCTGTAAATAAATATCTCCCTTTCTTATATCCATTGTACTTTTCCTCTGTGTGTGTGCAAAAATAACAGGAGTACTTGTGGCACCTTAGAGACTAACAAATTTATTAGAGCATAAGCTTTCGTGGGCTACAACCCACTTCTCCGAAGAAGTGGGTTGTAGCCCACGAAAGCTTATGCTCTAATAAATTTGTTAGTCTCTAAGGTGCCACAAGTACTCCTGTTATTTTTGCGGATACAGACTAACACGGCTGCTACTCTGAAATCTGTGTGTGTGTTCACTCTGGGGGGTTTGGAACAGGTGCCCCTGGGGTGGAAGGGATTTTTCCTGCTGCATTCCTGTGTGCGCCTTCTCTTGGCCAGAGCTGCCTGCAGAGCAGACTCCAGCTTGGCCACGAGGGCGCTAAAGTTACACTTGGTGGCCCGTACGGGGACTTTGCAGTACACACACGCACCCTGGGTTCTCCTTCACAGAGCAAAGAAACTCCTGAGTGACTTTCATCTCAGTTAAAAAAAAAAAAAGAAAAGAAAGAAAAATGGAGAGAGGATTACTAGAAGACCTGTGCCAAAGGGCATGAATCCCAGTAACCAAAGCTGTGCTGGTGGCGGTGTTCCCAGAAGAGATGGAACCAAATGAAATTGAGGAGAGCCTAGATGCAGCTGAAATACTGGGGAGGGTAAAGGTCCACACCCGTATTTACAACCGCAAAGTGAAGGACATGGTAGCACTATGTACTCACTCCAAGGAAGCAGATCTTGATAAAGTGCCCAAAGAGGTACAAGTAGAAGGTATCCCCTGGACAATTCTGGGGGCAGAGCAGTCCCCTCCTAGTGTGCCCCTGTCACTTGAGGTGGATTCTTTAGCGCAGAAATTGCAAGCTCTGATGATGGATGAGAAGTGGACAAGAGAAGAATTAATTTTGGCATTAGGAGGGCTCCAACACCTGCAGCACCCAGCCTGGTGGGATGGGCCAAAGAGCTGGGAAACGCTCTCAAAGATGCATTGAAGCTGCATTTGAAAGTGCTCCATACAAGCGGTTACGTTCTTTCTCGGGGGTGTCACCTGTACCCTAAGGGGAGGATGATTACGAGACCTGGAGGGATTTTACGGTGCCACTTGTCCAAGAAGCTCTGATGCTGAGAAGCGGAAACGTGTGCTTGAGAGTCTGAGGGGACCTGCCATGAGAATTGTCCGAGCCCTGAAAGATTCCCAATCAGCTGCCACAGTGCAAGACTATTTAACCGCTCTTGAGAGTGTCTACGGTGCTATTGATAGCAGTGAAGACCTGTATTATCGTTTCTGCCATACCTATCAGGAGCCCCACGAACGATTGTCGGATTTCATCAGGAGACTAGAGGATTTGCTACAGCAGGTAGTGCGGAAGGAGGGCATCCCCACCAAGCGCATTGATTCCGCTAGGTTGGACCAAATCCTTTGGGGCACCCGACAAGATGGGTTGATGTTGTGGTGACTGCAGCTGAGGGAGTGGGCCCAAAACCCACCCCCATTCCACAAGCTCATTTGAGAGATAAGTGAAGAGGAGGAGGGATTGTTGCAAGTGGATGCAGTGGTGCAGCCGAAGAAGGCAGGGAGTCACACCACCACAGTGCTTGGAGAGATGGAAGAGGCCCCATCAGTGACAGCAGCACTGAGAGATTTGACCAGAGAAGTGGCCATGATGAAGGCTCAGGGACATACTGTGCCATCCTCAAGAGGGGAGAGTAGCAGGAGGGGTGATAGCGGTGAGAAGGTTTCTGTTACAACTGTGGAAGATGGTCACTATGCCTTGGACTGCCAAAACAAGACAGATCATGCAAGGGTATCTCAGAGATTGCAGCAAACCATTAGGAAGCTTCAGGGAAACACCAACAGGGCTTGGGGAAGGAGCAACCCAAAGACCCTGAAATTCCAAGGCTCCCCAGAAAAAAACATAAAAAGGGGTTACTCGGATGGGCTGATAGGCCCCCAGGCTATAGTACCCGTTCGTATAGAAGGATGATTGTGTGAGGCATTGCTGGACAGTGGATCACAGGTCACCATACTCTATGAATCTTACTACCGAGAACACCTGCAGCATTTACCCTTGCGTCACCTGTCTGGCCTGACAGTCTGGGGAATTGGCTGTGACTCCTGCCCCTATCGGGGATATATCCTGTTAAATGTCCAATTTCCAAAGAACGTTGCGGGGGTAAACCAGGAAATAGGAACATTGGCACTGGTCTGCCCAGATCCAAAGGGAAGAGAGTATGCACCTTTAATCCTAGGGATAAATGCAAACCTGTTCCAGAGATTGGCATGGAAATGCCATGAGATGGCAGGGAACAACTATCTGCAGGAGCTGCCAATGCACACTTTATGTAAAGCCATATACCAGCGAGCGAGGGGGCCCCCATCCCCAGAGGAAACCAAGGTTAGACCTTTTGGGAGGGATAGTTTCCAGTTTGGGGATTCCCCCATTCCTGCTGAGAGGAAGGACCGCCTGTGTGAGAAGTTAGTCAAGAAGAAGGCTGTTTTCTCTATGCACGAATGGGATGTTGGGTGTGCACATGGCCTTTTCAAGAGAGATCAAGACGATTAGCCCCCGCTGATATTAAAGATGTGAGGCAGCACCTACAGGAACTGGCTCAAGCAGGTATCATTGGGGAATCCAGGAGCCCCTACGCATCGCCAATTGTTGTAGTACGAAAGAAAAGTGGAAAGGTGCGCATGTGCGTCGACTATTGCACTCTGAATTGGCGGCCAATCCCTGACCAATACACAATGCCCCGGGTAGATGACGTCTTGGCTAGCCTGAATGGTAGCTGCTGGTTCTCTGTCCTTGACCTCCGCAGTGGATACTATCAAGTGCCCATGGCACCAGAGGACCAGGAGAAGACAGTGTTCATCTGCCCTTTAGGGTTTTACCAATTTAATCGCATGCCCCAGGGAGTATCTGGAGCTCCAGCCACGTTTCAGCGACTCATGGAGCGGGTGGTAGGGGACATGCATCTGTTGGAGTGTCTGGTGTACTTGGATGACATTATAGTGTTCGGGCGCACTTTAGAAGAACACGAGACTCGGCTGTGCAAAGTCCTGGATCGTTTGGAACAGGCTGGCCTCAAGTTATCCTTAGACAAGTGCATCTTCTGCCAGACATCCGTGCGGTATGTGGGACATACAGTGTCTGCAGATGGTATAGCTACAGACCCAGAGAAGGTGAAGGCAGTGACCACCTGGCCGAGGTCCACAACTCTCAAGGAATTACAGTTGTTTCTGGGATTCTGTGGCTATTACCGCAGGTTTATCAAGAATTTTTCGCACATCGTACATGCACTCACAGAGCTCTCCAAGGGATACCCCCCCACAAATAAGAAGAAAGGGAACTCACCTTGGCATCAATACTTTAATGTGGGTGCACCTTTTGGAAAGTGGTGGACTGCTGAGTGTGAAGAAGCTTTCCGTAAAATCATTCAACAGCTCACGCAAGCACCTGTTTTGGTGTATGCTGATCCCACCCAGCCATATGAACTTCATGTCGATGCAAGCTACACCGGTTTAGGCTCTGTCCTTTACCAAGAGCGTGAGGGCAAACTCCGACCGGTAGCGTTTGCAAGTCGAGGTCTCACACCGCCTGAGAGAAACTACCCTGCTCATCAAGTGGAGTTCCTGGCAAATATCTTGGTGGTCACTGACCATTTTACTCATTATGCCCAGGCTTATCCCACCAAAGATCAAAAAGCTTCCACGGTTGCCAAGATCTTGTGGGAAAAGTTCTTCGTTCACTATGGGTTGCCCGCCAGACTACACTCAGATCAGGGACGGGATTTTGAAAGTCGGTTAATAAAAGAACTTTGTAAGATCATGGGGATCAAGAAATCATGCACCACCCCTTACCATCCCCAAGGGGATCCACTACCAGAACGATTCAACTGCACACTACTGAATATGCTGGGAACTCTGAAGCCTCAGCAGAAAAAATACTGGAGCCAGCACGTGGAGCATTTGGTACATGCGTATAACTGCACTCGACACGATGCAACTGGGTTCACACCATACATGTTAATGTTCGGTCGAGAGGCCCGGTTGCCGGTCGATCTCTGTTTTGGAGTGTCTTCAGATGGAGCACTCCCAGAAACATACTTGGGGTATGTGACTCGCTTAAGAGATCAACTGAAGGAGGCATATCGGATAGCGACGCAAGCAGCTGGTCACCAGAATCAAAAAAATAAAACCCGATAAGATCAGCGAGTGAGGCAACAGGAGATTCATGTTGGTGACCGAGTTTTGGCCCGAAATCTTGGACTACAGGGAAACACAAAATTGCAGATCATTGGGAGTCACACCCATACATTATAGAGAAGAAACTTGGGGATCTACCAGTGTATTGCATACGTCCTGAGGGCAGTCTCGGCCCCACCAAAACTCTCCACCGGAATCATCTGTTACCTGTAGGACAAGTATTGTTTCCCCATAAGGATGTTTATACAGATTCTGAGACTCCCAGCCCTGCGAGTCAGACACGGTGACAACGACGGAAATATACCTGTCCTCTGCAAACGCCCAGCTCCTCGGAGAGTGAGGATGAAATGGGGTTTGGCAAACATCCAGTTTGGAATGCCCCGACCCTAATGGATCCTCTTATTGTCACACAAAGAGATGGTGACGGGGAAGAACCTACACTGAGCACTCCCGAGGCCCCACTGTCCAAGCTGTGGAGACCCCCCAAGAACATGATGAGGAAGGTTCAATGCAGGCAGAGAACTCTGTACCGCAAACAGCCACTTTAAACCCAGATGCCCTCGAATTCGTGCCTCAAGGACCCATCATCTTGCCTCCATGTTCAGTGGTGTCACCTCAGCCAATACCCGACAGCCAGCCTAGACGTTCCTCTAGGGAAGGGAAGCCCAGGTGCGTGCTGACGTATGATCGTTTAGGGGAACCCAGTGACCTACAGATCCCTGGGGTGCCATGGAGGGCGAGCTGCCTCATGGGAAACCTGTTCCACCCCTCGGGGTCCTGGGGGATGGATGATGGGAATGCTTCTGACGAATGGGGGCCCTGGGTCTCCTGCTGGGGATCCATGGTTTAGAGTTGCCCACCTTGATGGGGACATCAAGGATTATTTCTTTTTGCGGGGGGGGAGTGTAACCCCTTTGGGGTTTAGAGAGCATGGCTCCTTTAAATCTTTTTCCTAGAGGGGAGGGGGAGAGTGAGGAAAAAAGGAGCGAAACTCCAGGGGGTGACTGAAGCTGAGAGGGAGAGAGGGGGCAGCCCGGAGAGGCCCTCGCAAAGTGAAGCAGCAGAGAACCTGCCTGGAGCCTGGGAAGGTCAGGGCGGCCGATCGGGGACACCCCAGGACAGGAGCCAGGAGGAGCACTGTGCCAGGGAGGAATCGCCCGAGAAGGACAGGCCGGAACTGGACCCAGTATCACGACTGCCCAGAGCTGCATGGGGCTGTGAGTACTGGGGCTTGGGACTCTGCATTGGGAACAAAGAGGGAGGTTGCTAGATAGTTAAGTGGGGAGGTGGTCGCTCTGTGTGGCTTTGCAGAGAGCGGCAGAAGAGGGCACCGGAGGGGTTTGTTGGGGGAAAGTTCACTGGCGCCGAAGATGACCAGGAGCACCCAAGACTCACCACTGGACTGGAACTTTGCTCAGGACTCCTGAACTCTGTGTGCAGACATTACTCGGTGTCTGCCCTTCCAAACTGTGCTACCACTGGGCCCGTGGGGCCTTGGTTTGAATGCAACCCTGTTTTACTGCTCCCCCTATATTTCCCCTTGTTGTTTTTCTCTTCTCATCCCTCTGTAAATAAATATCTCCCTTTCTTATATCCATTGTACTTTTCCTCTGTGTGTGTGTTCACTCTGGGGGGTTTGGAACAGGTGCCCCTGGGGTGGAAGGGATTTTTCCTGCTGCATTCCTGTGTGCGCCTTCTCTTGGCCAGAGCTGCCTGTAGAGCAGACTCCAGCTTGGCCATGAGGGCGCTAAAGTTACACAAGATTGAGGTGATGCTCTTGCAGGTAATGTCTCTGCTTACCCAGTCTTTTGCCCTAGTTTAGCGGGGTATTCACTCTCTCCAACCTTTCTGTCTGGAGAGTTCCTTTGCACATGCCCCCTTTTGTCAGGGCTCTCCCCCCATGGCCTCTCTTACCCAGGGAGCTTTAGTAGTCCTTGCCATGGTTTCTAAGGGTTTCCCTGCCAGACCTATCTGCCTGGAGAGATTTGGCAGTCTCTCATCCCAGTGGATCAGGGTCTTCTCCCTCAGGCCTATCTACCTGGAGAGCTTTTATAAACCTTTTGGTCAGGGTTCCCTCTCAGGCCTCTCTTACCTCGAGAGATTTTCCAGTTCAGGCTCCTTCCTTAAGTAGCTCTGTGACACACCTATCAATTTTGCCCTGCTTCCTCAGGGTACTTCTCTCACAGGCCTCTCTACCTGGAGAGCTTTTAACAATCCCTTGCCCCAGTTAGTCTGGGTTCCTCTCAGACCTCTGACTTGACAGCTATTCACCGTAGTCTCTGCTCTGGTGCCTCAGGGTTTCTCTCTCAGGCTTCTCTACCTGGAGATTTATTTACAGTAGTCTCTGGCCTTGTCTATCAGGGTTTCTCTCCCAGGCCTTTCTACCTGGAGAGCTTTTAACCATCCCATTGCCCCAGTTAGTCAGGGTCCCTCTCAGACCTCTTTGTCTGGATAGGTTTTCATTGTTCAGGCTCCCTGGGAGCTCCTCCATTTGGAGGCAACCTATCTCAAAGCTGGGCTCGACCAAAGTGACCCTTTAGCCATGTTCTTTAGCTAAGGGGGAACTTCTTGTTTGGCTGCCACTAGGAAGTTAACCAGGTCATTGGCAATGCTCTTACTTTCCTCAGAGAAATATGAAGTGACCACAGCCTGGGGTCCCCCTTTTTGTAGGTAGCCCATACGGTGCACATAACCCTCCATAGTCAGTGGCATGTCATAATTTACCACATGCAGGCAGGGCCGGTGCTACCATTAAGGCAAACTAGGCGGTTGCCTAGGGCACCAAGATTTAGGGGCACCAAAAAGCGGTGCCCCCAATTTTTTTTTTTTACAGTGTTCCTGGGCTGGGCTGCCGGCGGCGTGCTAACACGTGCGGCTCAGACTCCCTCTCCCAGCGCAGCGGCCGCTCCATGCAATTATTGTCATTGCCGGCGGGGGCAGCATGCTCGGGGAGGGGGCGTAGCAGAGGTGAGCTGGGGTGGGGAGCCCTGCTGCCGGTGGGGGCAGCATGCTCGGGGAGGGGGCGTAGCAGAGGTGAGCTGGGGTGTGGAGCCCTGCGGCAGCTCCTCCCCTGCCCTGAGGCACCCCCCCGCTGCGGCAGCTCCCCACCCCCCCGGCCCGGGGAGCCGTGCGGCAGCTCCCCACCCCAGCTCACCCCTGCTCCGCCCCCTCCCCGAGCACGCCGTCGCTGCTCCACTTCCAATCAGCTGTTTGGCACGGCAAGCCTGGGAGGGGAGGAGAATTAGAGCAGGGGCGGCGTGCTCGTGGAGGAGGCAGAGCAGAGGTGAGCTGGGGTGGGGAGCTGCCGCGGGGGGGGGCGCCTCAGGGCAGAGGGGGGGAGCTTCCACAGGGGGGCGCCTCAGGGCGGGGGGGGGAGCTGCCGCAGGGCTGGTGGGGGGGCGCAAGGTGGAAGTTTCAGATCGTCAGAGCCTTTTACCGCCTCTAGGCTGGTTAACAGAGCCGGGATTTCCCCAGAAATACTCTCTTTTACTGTGGCCTCCTGATTTGGAGAGGAGTCCTTCTGGATGCATCTACATGTACACCCTTCAGAGTTAAGGATCCCTCTATCCAGGTTCAGATCCCTTCCAGGGTTTCCAAAGACTAGGTGTGACGGGTTAGATCACAGAAACCCCCTGGGAGCTGCCACCTGATGTGCCAAGACTACTTCTGCCCCTGCTTTCCCTGCCAAGCTCGGGACCCCAGTATCCTGTCACGCCCGTCTGCTCCAACACAGACCCAGGGTCTGAATTACTTGTCCCACAGCTGCAGGCTTAACCTGAAAGCAGCTAACAGAAGTGTTCTTGTCTTTAACACTCAGATGCCCAACTCCCAGTGGGGTGTAAACCCAAATAAATCCCTTTTACCCTGTATAACGCTTATACAGGGTAAACTCATAAATTGTTCACTCTCTATAACACTGATAGAGAGATATGCACAGCTGTTTGCCCCCCCAGGTATTAACACATACTCTGGGTTAATTAATAGGTAAAAAGTGATTTTATTAAATACAGAAAGTAGGATTTAAGTGGTCCCAAGTAGTAACAGACAGAACAAAGTGAATTACCAAGTAAAATAAAATAAAACACAAATCTAAACCTAATACAGTAATACAACTGAATACAGGTAAAATCTCACCCTTAGAGATGTTTCAATAAGTTTCTTTTCTCAGACTGGACACCTTCCTAGTCTGGGCACAATCCTTTCCCCTGGTACAGCTCTTGTTCCAGCTCAGGTGGTAGCTAGGGGATTCCTCATGATGGCTCCTCTCTCTCCTTTGTTCTCTTCCACCCACTTATATATCTTTTGCATAAGGTGGGAATCCTTTGTCTCTCTCTGGGTTTCCACCCCCCCTCACTGGAAAAGCATCAGGTTAAAGATGGATTCCAGTTCAGGTGACATGATCACATGTCACTATAAGACCCCCCAAGCCTTCATTCCTCCCAGCCTGACTCACAGGAAGGCTTGCCTGAAAACAGAGCCATCCACAGTCAATTGTCCTGGTTGATGGGAGCCATCAAGATTCCAAACCACCATTAATTGCCCACACTTTCATAATTACAATAGGCCCTCAGAGTTATATTTCATATTTCTAGTTTTAGATACGAGAGTGATACATTTATAGAAATAGGATGAACACACTCAGTAGATTATAAGCTTTGTAGGGTGACCAGATGAGATGAAGAAAATATCGGGACACCGGGGGAGGGGGAGGGGCAAAAAAAAAAAAAAAAGGCAGAGTGATACCTTACAAGTGATACCTTTTGCATGAAGCATATTCCAGTTACATTATATTCACTCATTAGCATATTTTTATAAAATCATATAGACTGCAACAGCACACTAGGGACTGAACTGTTCTGCCCACTTCTTTCAATACCTGGCTTAGCAACACCCACTTTGTTTTTTTCCCTACCCACACTATTGTGTGGATGACATTCAGCAGGTTAGGACCATTTTTAGCTTCCTTTTTCCTCTGAGAAGAGGTCTTCTTTTTAGCAGAGGTCCAGTTGTTGCCCTGCTTTGCAACTATATCATGATTTTGGGTTTTTAGACCCATTGTCAGGCAGCTCTCTGCTTCAGCAGGTGGGTGTATGTCCCTGTCCAAGCCATCTTCCTTCTGTAGTGGCTTCAGTCCACACAACCCCAGCTCTTTCTCCTTAGCCAAGTTGGACTTTGACTTTGACCCTGGCTGGACCTTGATCAGATTTTGGAGCTTAGTCAGCTCCTTTTGCAGCAGTAAGCACTGTTGTTCCACTGCCTCCTTGAGGCAGGTCAACTCTTGTTCCTGTTTTACTGCTTGCTCTATGATCCTGTCCTGTGAAGAGCAGATTTTTTCTAGCTTCTGCTGGTATTGAGCAACCTGTGTCCATAGGTCTAGGATTTCAGCCTGGTTCTGATCAGCCATAACAGCCTTTTCTTCTAGCTCACCTAGGGTGACCAGATGTCCCAATTTTATAGGGACAGTCTTGATATTCAGGGCTTTTTCTTATATTAGCACCTATTACCTCCCATCCCCTGTCCCGATTTTTCACACTTGCTATCTGGTCACCCTAAGCTCACCCCAGTCCCTTGCAGTAGGGGTCTGCTGTGTAGCTGAGGGGGTTACTGCCATTATTGCAACTTCTGTTGTGCATGGGATCTTAGTGTTTGTGCCACAGGACACCCGCTTCTTTATTAGACTGATATCTTCTCCTTTCGGGAGGTCTTTCTGGATGTCTAGCCCATCGGACAACCCATTAGTATCCACACAGGATTGCGGAGCCGGTGGCTTGGGGCTGGGGCAGCACGCGGAGCCCCATGGTCCCCCCTGCCTAGGAGCCAGACCTGCTGCTTCCGGGGTGCAGCGCGGTGTCAGAACAGTTAGGGACTAGCCTGCCTTAGCCAGGCAGCACCGCCAATGGGACTTTTAACAGCCCGGTTGGCGGTGCTGACCAGAGCCACCATAACCCAGTGCCTTACATTCCACGACCGAGTCCTGGGTTGTGACCCACAGTTTGAAAACCATTGCTCTGAGGCCTGCCGGGCCCTTTCTAGATCCAGCTTCTGTTGCTGGCTTTCTTTCAGCGTTCTACTCAAGGAGAGGGTTTCTCTCTGCCGCTCCTGTACCTCTATTTCTTTATGGGCCCACTGGTCTCTATAGCAGGCAGAGTATTCCCTCTCCAAAACAAGCAGATGCTCCAACTCCTTCTGTCTATCTTTTAGGTTGGAGACTTCTTCCTCCAGGTTTCAGTTCAGCTCATCTCCTTCACAGAGTTCCTGACCATTGTCTCCTCTATACCCAGTGTCTCTCTCACTAGGCAGATGCGTTTTGCTTTCCTTGGACACCTCTTTACATTCAGCTGCCAGCACCAGCTTCACCTCCTCAAGGTCAGCTGTCTCCTGCTTGGTCTGTCCCAGCTTCTCGGCCAGCTCTTTCACTGCTTGAAACCACCTCAATTCTATTTTCTGGATCTGGATCTCATAAGCCTCAACCAGTTATTAAGTTTGTACCAGAGAGCATACATCTGGTTCTGCAGGTTGTAGGGGTGCTTGGTGCCCAACCAAGAGTCCTGGCTATCAATCACTCTCTGAATTCCCAGGCCTTGTGAAACAGGTTTCCCTCTGTCTCTGACACTTCCCATCAGGGACAGAACCGGCTCTAGGCACCAGCAAACCAAGCATGTGCTTGGGGCGGCACAATTCCAGGGGCGGCACCCCGGCCACTTTTTTTTTTTTTTTTTGCTTCAGCAGTTGCGCTCTCGAAGGTTGTTTATTTTTTTTGCTTGGGGCGGCAAAAAACCTAGAGCCGGCCCTGATCAGGGAACCCCACTGTTCCTCACAGCCTCTCATTGGGCTCTTCTCCACTGGAGTCATTTCAGGGCCCTGGTCCTGTGACACATTAGGTCCTGTGACACATTCCCCATGTTCTCTTCCTTCAGAACAGAGACTGTAGGCTGGGTCTTGCCTTCAGCAAAAGGGTTGTTCAAGCCCCATGAATGTTTTCCCATTTCTATCACATGGGCCTCAGTCCTGCTTCCTTGTCTGACCCAGGTTTGCCAATTACAGGGAGGCCAGGGTCTATGATAGTACCAGTACTGCTTTCCCGAGTTAGTTTTTTTCAGGGCAATACCTTCTTATGTGGCCCATTTCCCCGCAATAGAAACAAATTGTCCTTGGGGCAGCCTTCCAAGCCCTAAACTGAGTCCCGATGGTTCTCTGTTCCACCTTCACTACAGCCTGGGTCTCAGCCATTCGTGGCCAGGTGTCTTGGTCAGCCTGGCCTTCTCTGGTCTTGGTGGCGCTCAAGGCGACTGGTCTGGCCTTACAACCATGGCTTGTATCAGGGTAAACCCATCTCACCTGCCCCCCTTGCCCGTAGTACCTACCGCTCCACAGTGGGGTCTTCCGACTCTTTCCTCTGTGGCGGCTGGGCCTGGGTGGACACTGTTGTGGCTGCTGAGCTCCCTACCAAGTGTGAGACTGGTGATCCTGGAGTTGCTACTGTTGAAGCTCCTCCAGGGTTTCGCCGTGGCTGTGCTGTTGCTGGCCAGCTTTCTGGAGCTTTGCAGCTCCTGAAGCCTGCTGCCTTACAGCTCTTATCAGCTTTTCCATGGTCCCCTTGTTTGCAGGGGCTGGTCCGAATAATCCCCACTTCCGGTACTAGTGTAATGGGGTCGCACTCACCTCTCGCGAGCGCCCCCTGGCTGAGTGTGTGTGCCTACACTCTCTCTCTGTTTGTGGTGGGTCTTTGGTGATTCAGCCCTCCAGCCAAGTCATATACAGTCTGAGAGATAAAAGCAATGCAAACCCCTTTCGGGTACAAGTCCAACAGGGGCCTCTCAGTTTGTCCCTGCTCTGCATTAGAGCAGTGCCCAAGGCTCCTTCCCTGGAGGTAGTGTCTTTGCCCTCTCAGGGCCTTTCTGGCCCCCCGCTCTTCAGCTGGGCCACTACAGTTCAGTTCCCCTTCTGAGGTGCCTCAAAGTGCAGGCCACTTTCCCAGTGGCTGGTTGGTGGGGCAGACCCGGGCCCACCCTCTACTCCAGGTCCCAGCCCAGGGACCCTGTAGATAGCAGCCATGCACAATGTCCCTTTAAATAAACTGTGTTGCTGTTATAATTCCCTAGGCCACTTCCCCATGGCTCCAGCACATTCTTCACCCTTACCTCAGGGCCTTGTCCTTGTGCAGTCCCAGCAGCCAGCCTGGAGCACCATCCACTCTCCTCCAGCTCTAGTAAGGAACTGAACTCACTGTGGCCCTGCAGCTCTTCTTATACTGACCTGCTGGGCCCTGATTGGCTGCTTCCCATGCAGCTGCTCTAGGCAGCTTGAAGGATCTCTCTACTGCCCTTTTCTGGGGCAGGGTGTAGGAGTGCCACAAGGCCTCCAGCAGGGGGCCTCAGGGCTAGTCCATCCCGTCACAGTGCCTATTGAGGAGAATACAAACACTCACAAGGATTACCCCAGGAACTGTGGACAGTGGAAATCTCTCAGAGATAGCACGTACCCAATGGAGACTGTTTCACCCATGTCACAGTAAAAGATCATTCCAACAAGCTGGAAGAAGATATAAAAGTGGGAAGTGACATCATCACTTGGCCTCACTCCCCCCCTACAAACAGCACCTGGAAACACCTTAGGAACAAAGACTGAATGGTGGAAGGAGGTCCCACGCAGGAAAAAATAAAGCCTGCCTGTGTACGGAAGCTTGGTGGACTGTTTGTACTATCTAAAAGGGTGAGACATTGCTTGATTCAAGTCCTGTCTAGTTTATAAAGGTTAGATTGCATTTTTGCTTATTGCTTAGGTAATCTGCTGTGATCTGTACTCTCACTATTTATACTCGCTTAAAATCTATCTTCCTGTAGTTAATACATTTGTTTTATATTTTTTACCTAAAACAGGATATTTTGCTAGAAGAGCTTGGGAAACCTGCTTAGGAACAAAAACTGGTGCATTGTTCTTTGAGGGAGAGGTGGACTGAGTAATAAACTTATACCGGTTATGCTTTTGACCGGGGCAAAACAGTACAGTTCTGGGGTCCTTGGCTGTGGAGCTGGGGAGAAGAAGCCTTCATGTAACTGCAGCTGGGTTTGTCCTTGCCTGTGTCAAGGTTTGTGTGAGTGCAGGACAGGAGTGGTCTGCAGCTTGTCACAGCAGCACAGTGTGAGACACAGCCCAGACTGGTGAGATAGAAGGCTCAGTGGTATCCCAGTTCCAGGTTGCACCCTGGGGGGAAACCTATCACAGGCAGGCGCTGCCGAACAGCTGTGACTGGTAAGTGCTGAGCACCCACTATTTTTTTTCCGAGGGTGCATGAGTCCCAGAGTCGGTGCCTATGCCTGGAGCAGAGCAGGCAAGGGCCGGACATCTTGACTTTAGTAAGGCTTTTGATACTGTCTCGCATAACCTTCTCATAAACAAACTAGGAAAATACAACCTAGATGGAGCTACTATAAGGTGGGTACATAACTGGTTGGACAACCATTCCCAGAGAGTAGTTATCAGTGGTTCACAGTCAAACTGGAAGGGCATAACGAGTGGGGTCCCACAGGGATCAGTTCTGGGTCCAGTTCTGTTCAATATCTTCATCAGTGATTTAGATAATGGTATAGAGAGTACACTTATAAAGTTTGCAGATGATACCAAGCTGGGAGGGGTTGCAAGTCCTTTGGAGGACAGGATTATAATTCAAAATGATCTGGACAAACTGGAGAAATGTTCTGAAGTAAATAGGATGAAATTCAATAAGGACAAATACAAAGTAGTCCACTTAGGAAGGAACAATCAGTTTCACACATACAAACTGGGAAATGACTGCCTAGGAAGGAGTACTGCAGAAAGGGATCTGCGAGTTATAGTGGATCACAAGCTAAATATGAGCGAACAGTGTAATACTATTGCAAAAAGAAAAAAAAAAGACGTAAACATAATTCTGGGTTGTATTAGCCGGGAGTGTTGTAACCAAGACACAAGAAGTAATTTTCCACTCTACTCCATGCTGATTAAGTCTCAACTGGAGTATAGTGTCCAGTTCTGGGTGCCACATTTCAGGAAAGATGTGGACAAATTGGAGAAAATCCAGAGAAGAGCAACACAAATGATTAAAGGTCCAGAAAACATGACCTATGAGGGAAGATTGAAAAAACTTGGTTTGTTGAGTCTGAAGAAGAGAAGACGGAGAGGAGACATAATGATAGCTTTCAAGTACGTAAAAGGTTGTTACAAAGAGGAGGGAGAAAAGTTGTTCTCCTTAACCTCTGAGGATAGGACAAGAAGCAATGTGCTAAAATTTCAGGAAGGACGGTTTAGGTTGGACATTAGGAAAAACTTCCTGACTGACAGGGTGGTTAAGCACTGGAATAAATTGCCCAGGGAGGTTGTGGAATCTTCGTCATTGGAGATTTTTAAAGGCAAGTTAGACAAACTCCTGTCAGGGATGGTCTAGATAAGTGGTGCAAGTAAAACTCATGTCTTACCAGTACAGGGGTGGGAGCACCAGCTAAGGGGGGCATGTGACCTCCCCACGTGACCCTCCATGTGACTCCTCACCGCCTTGCCCCTAGCCCGGGGCCCCCACGCTCTTTCCGTCCCCTCCCCACATCCATCCCATGTTACCTGGGGGGGGGGCGGGCTCTGTCCTCCTGCTGCACTGGAGACAGGGCTGGGAGGGGCGAGCCTGGCAGGGCAGTACAGCCACTGGAGGAGCTGCTGGCATTCCGCTCCTTTCCCCGCTGCTGCCCCTGCCAGCGGGAAAGGAGCAGAACTCCCAGCCCTCTCCTCCAGACGGGCTGCTGCTGTATCTTTCTGGTATGCCGTACCAGCTATAAATAGCTTGCTGGTACGGCATACTGAAGTGTACCGGCCTACTTGCACTGCTGATCTAGATAATAGTTTGTCCTGCCATGAGTGCAGGGGACTGGACTAGATGACCTCTTGAGGTTCCCTCCAGTTCTACGATTCTATGATTCTCTGAAGCAGGAAGCAGGTATGATGCAGCTTCAGATGTGGAACACATTGAGCAGCCACTGTGCTGATGTTGGTACCAGGCTTAAATAGGGCTCTATTGGCCCTTCTGTCCAATCAGAGAACACGGTCACTTAGTGAGGTCACTGAGTGGCCCAGCCAAGCTCATTGGGTTGCTAGGCAACCAGGCCAGGAGCCAGCTGAGTTCCTGCCACCACCTGTGCCTCCTGGCAGCCTGTGCACTTGGGCTGGCGATCTGCTTACCCCTGAATCCTGTACAGGCCTGGAGGGGAGCCAGCAGGCACTGGAGGAGGCTACTGACCCGGGTCCCCAGAGAAGCTTTGCCACCCGAGCAGCTGCAGCACATCCTGGGTCCCTACTCAGGGGAGTTGTTTGATCCCTCCCAGAAGAGCAGCCTGCTGCAGAACCAGCAGCAGGAATGAAAGAGGCAGATGTTACCCCAGAGCCTGATACATTTCTAGCTCCATGTTTGTATTAATATCGGAATCGGAGGGATTTCTGATTTATGAACCAATGCTAATGTTATTACCAGCTGCAGGTAGCAGCGTGCATCTGCTAATGGCAGATTGCATGCCATTGGCTTAGCATCCCCCTGCTCCCACCCTCCCCACACCAGCACATGGAATTCAAAATGGAGACTGGGAAGTGCAAACCATGAAACAAGCATTTAAAAATGAAGTTTTAATAGAAACTTGAACATTCTTGCTACAATGTGCTGGCGTGTTAAAAATATGAACTCTATATTGCCCTCCCTGTCACTAAGCCTCTCCATACCAGCCCAACAATTTCCTGAGCCACCTGTGAACAGGAGATATGTGTGAAATGTAGTCCATTTACGAAGGTAGTGCATTTAAGCTAACTGTAGTCCATGTAGCCCACGAGTGACAAAATCATTTATCCAAATTGTACTGGAGGAGTGGGGCAGCTGTGGAGTTCTTGTCAAGTCCATATTAGCTTGTGTATTTGCATGCAGTCATAACAGGCTGTATCAGAAGCTATGTGTGACATTGCACTCCATAGGCTTTATGGAAATATGATTATGAATATGACATAACTGGAATATGCTTTACGCTAAATACCCCTTGTATGGTGTCATTAGAAAGCTTGTAATCTACTAAGTGTGTTCATCCTATTTGTTTGCTTGTATTATTTCTATATCTGGAGTTAGGAGGATAAGATATAAACTTGTATCACTGATGTAAACATATTAAGTGGGGGCCATTAAGGGTGCTCCAGAAACAATCAGTTGTAAATATCCTTAGTTAGAAACAATCAGTTGTAAATATCCTTAGTTACTTGAAAGCCTTCCTGTGAACGAGACTAAGGGGGGATATGATAGAGGTATATAAAATCAGGAGTGGTGTGGAGATAGTGAATAAGGAAAAGTTATTTACTTGTTCCCATAATATAAGAACTAGGGGCCACCAAATGAAATTAATGGGCAGCAGGTTTAAAACAAATAAAAGGAAGTTCTTCTTCAGACAATGCATAGTCAACCTGTGGAACTCCTTGCCTGAGGAGGTTGTGAAGGCTAGGACTATAACGGGGTTTAAAAGAGAACAAGATACATTCATGGAGGTGAAGTCCATTAATGGCTATTAGCCAGGATGGGTAAGGAATGGTGTCCCTAGCCTCTGTTTGTCAGAGGGTGGAGATGGAGGGCAGGAGAGAGATCACTTGATCATTACCTGTTAGGTTTACTCCCTCTGGGACACCTGGTATTGGCCACTGTCGGCAGACAGCATACTGGGCTGGATGGACCTTTGGTCTGACCCAGAATGGCCATTCTTATGTTCTTATGTTCTCTAATCTCCCAGAGCATTTCACAATCACTGTCACCATCCTGGTCAGGTGGCCAGGGCCGCCCAGAGGGGGTGGGGCAATTTGCCTCAGGCCCCGCAGGGGCCCCGCGAGTCCTGGCCGAGAGTCCCTTCCCTGGCTACTCACCTGGCGGTGGTCTGGGTCTTCAGCGGCACTTCGGCGGCGGGCCCTTCAGTCGCTCCGGGTCTTTAGCGGCATTTCGGCGGCGGGTCCTTCAGTGCTGCCGAAGATGTGGAGTGAGTGAAGGACCCGCCGCCGCCGCTGCAGACTCGAAGCGCCGCCCGGTGAGTACAAGTGCCACAGCGGGTGGCGCCTTTTTTTGTGTCCGCTCCCCCACTTTGCCCCAGGCCCCCTGAATCCTCTGGGCGGCCCTGCAGGTCGCCGGTAGTATATTCCTACTGCTAGACTTATGGAATTTCTATCTATAAAGATTCTCTGATACTGTTTGATTCATTTAAGATTTTTACTCTATTTTGACTCTAATAAAGATAACAGGGACGTTGTAGCACAATCACTGTATCTATGTAGAACAATCCATAATACAAATGCACAGCACCCCCTACATAAACCGTCCACAAGAAAAATTCATAATAAGCAACTGCCTATTCACTTCACACTTTCATTGTGTGATGGGACAGTACCTCATGTACTGTAAGCCCTACTGTACAAAAGGTTTCATAAACTTACTATACTCCCTCTTCCATTGGCCCATACAAGTCCATAATGTGGAAGAACAGAGCACCCTGATTTCTGTTGCCCAGGTGCATCCTGGCCCAGGTGCGACAGGTACACTCTCTGGCTGAGTGCACTGGTTAAGCAGTCCATTGCTGTCATGGCCCCAGTCAGGTTGACTGGCTCACCCTGGGCTTCACAAAGATTTTGAAGAGCACAGCAGGCCACAATACTGCGGTCATCATTGATGACACAGGCGTCCAAATGTGTCTGTAAACAGCACCCAGAAGATTCATTCAGTGGCAATCATCAGCAACCCCTGGCATCCTGAAATTTTCCAGCACACCACATGTTGGCATCCATAAATTGGCTTCTGTTGTCCACAAGGGCCTGCTTAACAATGGAGTAATACCCTTTGTGGTTTATGTACTCATGTGCTTCTTGAGGATGGTAAACTATGGGCACATGAGTTCCGTCAATGGTCACAACAGATTTTGGAAAGCCTACTCTCCAAACTGGCAATTACTTCAGCAATATTGTGTATGCCCACCACCACTGGGTAAAGCACACACCTGAGTGCCTCAGAAACCTCTGGCACCATTTTACCCACCGTTGACTTTCCAACACCAAACTGTTTAACAATGGACAAGTCCCCACTTCTGGACCAATATGGCCACCCCCATGTGTGTTCTGTGAGACTGGGTGGTCAGGGAAAACTTCTTACAAAGTTCCACAAATGTAACTTTCTTCATGTGAGAGTTCTGAACCCACTGCTGTCCATCCCAGGTCCATATGATGATGTGATCCCATCAGTCTGTATTTATGCCCTTGCTCCAGAAGTGCCAGTCAATGAAGAGGGCATCAGCAGCTACACCGAGAGCCATGGGCAGTGTCAGCAAATTCAAGTCTCCCATGTTTATACTTGCATGGTGTCAAGTATCAGGGGTAGTCATGTTAGTCTGTAACCACAAAAACAACGAGGAGTCCGGTGGCACCTTAAAGACTAACCAATTTATTTGGGCATAAGCTTTCGTGGGTAAAAAAACCCACTTCTTCAGATGCATGGAGTGAAAATTACAGATGCAGGCATTATTATACTGACACATGAAGAGAAGGGAGTTACCTTACCAATGTTGACAGGGGCAATTCAATCAGGGTGGATGTAGTCCACTCTCAATAATTGATGAGGAGGTGTCAATGCCAGGAGAGGGAAAGTTACTTTTGTAGTGAGCCAGCCACTCCCAGTCCCTATTCAAGCCCAAATTAATGGTGTTAAATTTGCAAATGAATTTTAGTTCTGCAGTTTCTCTTTGAAGTCTGTTTTTGAAGTTTTTTTGTTGAAGGATGGCTACTTTTAAATCTGTTATAGAATGTCCAGGGAGACTGAAGTGTTCTCCTACTGGCTTTTCTATGTTACCATTCCTGATGTCCGATTTGTGTCCATTTATTCTTTTATGTAGAGTCTGTCCGGTTGGGCCAATGTACATGGCAGAGGGGCATTGCTGGCACATGATGGCATATATCACATTAGTAGATGTGCAGGTGAATGAGTCCCTGATGGTGTGGCTGATGTGGTTGGGTCCTCTGATGGTGTTGCAATGGACTGCTGAACCAGTGCACTCAGCCAGAGAGTGCACCTGTCGCACCTGGGCCAGGATGCACCTGGGCAACAGAAATCAGGGTGCTCTGTACTTCCGCATAATGGACTTGTATGGGCCAATGGAAGAGGGAGTATAGTAATCTAGATGACCCCTCAGTTTCCCTATCTGTAGAATGAAGATAATACTTTTTATCTATCTGACAAGGGCGATGGGAGTAAGTATTTCTAAAGCTAATGTCCGAAATCCTTAGGCAGCGAGTCCTATTAAAATACAAAGTGCGTGTCACCAAGACTGGAGCTCACATGTACTGAACTACTGAGGACAAGGGCTATTTTTCAGCATTCAACAGCGTTAGTCACTCTTTTCAGTTGCTGTTTCTTTTTCTATTCAAAACACCTGGTCAGTGGAATCTTAACAACTGGAGATAGAGAAGCCCTTGGAGGGCATCTCGTCCTTCCCCCAGACGGCCAATGCAGAATTGTTAGACTACAATATATTCTTGACTGCTTTGTCTGGTCTAGTTTTATAGATGGGGCTTTCACCTCTGTCCTGTGGAAATTATCTTGAAGTCAAATGGATTATTAGGGACTGTTTCCTGAGATTCATCCTAGATTTACCTTTGCTCCTGGTTAGATGCTTCTGGTACCACCTTAAACAATTTTTCCTCATTGTTCATAACCTTCATATACACAGTTGTCATATTCACACCTTAGTCATTGCTTAGCCAATTTATACAAAGGTAGCTCTTTTGATCTTTCCTTCTTAATCGGTCCCTTTAGCCTCTTAACACATTTGCTTGCAATTTGAAGTCTGTTTTCTCTGTCTGTTTCAAATGTTATTTCAAGATGCTACTGCAGTCAACATTTTAATCAAGAAAACAAGTTTTGAGGATTTTTTTTTCTTTTTCAGGGGCACTCTGGCTTTATATTCTTTATTGAATGTAACATCAGCATCTTTGGTAGTCAACATTTTCCAATTGCATTTTACTGATTTTTGTGGAATAAAAGACAGACTTTTTGCTCTTGTGGTTTTGATTGTAGCATTTTGTCAGATTCATTCATTTCCATGACCTAATTGTGAATAAAATCTAAATGACAATGTTTGGGCTTATCTAAATGATAAGTTTGGTTTTTTGTAGTATTTTGGTTGCCCCCTGGAAGAAGAAGAAGTCAAGCATTGAGCCTTGGAAGAGCAACGCTTCCTTGCTGAAATTAAGGAGGTCAAGTGTATCTGCTCAGTTGCTTGTCTAACTGCATTAGTGCCCCACATTATGTCTTTTTGTGTATTTGTATTGTGACAAAGTTCCTCCTCTATCTTGGTGGGTCCTGCGCTTATTGGCGGATTTTCTTGCCTCAGAGATTCACCATGTGGGTTGGGGAACAGCCCAGAGACCTTCCCCTCTGGAAGAACCCACAGTCCAGGTCAATTGGGAGGTTTGGGGGGAACCCGGGCCCGCCCTCTACTCCAGGTTCCAGCCCAGGGCCCTGTGGACTGCAGCTGTCTATAGTGCCTCCTGTAACAGCTGCATGACAGCTACAACTCCCTGGGCTACTTCCCCATGGCCTCCTCCAAAGACCTTCCTTATTCTCACCACAGGACCTTCCTCCTGGTGTCTGATAACGCTTGTGCTCCTCAGTCCTCCAGCAGCACACCCTCTCAATCTCAGCCCTGGTCTACACTACGAGTTTAGGTCGAATTTAGCAGCGTTAAATCGAATTAAGCCTGGACACGTCCACACGACGAAGCCCTTTTTTTCGACTTAAAGGGCCCTTTAAACCGGTTTCTTTACTCCACCTCCGACGAGGGGATTAGCGCTAAAATCGGCCTTTGTGGGTTGGAATTGGGGTAGTGTGGACGGAATTCGACGTTATTGGCCTCCGGGAGCTATCCCACAGTGCTTCATTGTGACCGCTCTGGACAGCACTCTCAACTCAGATGCACTGACCAGGTAGACAGGAAAAGCCCCGCGAACTTTTGAATTTCATTTCCTGTTTGCCCAGCGTGGAGAGCACAGGTGACCACGCAGAGCTCATCAGCACAGGTAACCATGATGGAGTCCCAGGATCGCAAAAGAGCTCCAGCATGGACAGAACGGGAGGTACGGGATCTGCTCGCCATATGGGGAGACGAATCAGTGCTAGCTGAACTCCGTAGCAGTAAACGAAATGGCAAAATATTAGAAAAGGCCTCAAAGGCCATGAAGGACAGAGGCCATAACAGGGACGCACAGCAGTGCCGCGTGAAAATTAAGGAGCTAAGGCAAGCCTACCACAAAGCCAGAGAGGCAAACGGAAGGTCCGGGGCAGAGCCGCAAACATGCCGCTTCTACGCGGAGCTGCATGAGATGCTAGGGGGTGCAGCCACCACTACCCCAACCGTGTGCTTTGACTCCGTCAATGGAGAAACACACAACAGGGAAGCGGGTTCGGGGTACGAGGAAGATGAGGATGAAGATAAGGTAGATAGCTCACAGCAGCAAGGAAGCGGAGAAACCGGTTTCCCCAACAGCCAGGATATGTTTATCACCCTGGACCTGGAACCAGTAACCCCCGAACTCACCCAAGACCCAGCTCCCAGACCCTGAGGGCACACAGGGGACCTCTGGTGAGTGTACCTTTGTAAATATTACACATGGTTTAAAAGCAAGCGTGTTTAATGATTAATGATTAATTTGCCCTGGCAATCGCGGCCAGTACAGCTACTGGAAAAGTCTGTTAATGTGTATGGGGATGGAGTTTTAAACTGCAGTGTGTTCTTTTCCTTCCCTCCTCCCCCACCCATCCCGGGCTACCTTGGCAATTATCCCCCTAGTTGTGTGATGAATTAATAAAGAATGCATGAATGAGAAGTAACAATGACTTTATTGCCTCTGCAAGCGGTGCTCGAAGGGGGGAGGGGAGGGTGGGGTGGTTGGTTTACAGGGAAGTAGAGTGAACCGGGTGGGGGGGGGCGGAGGGCTCATCAAGGAGAAACAAACAGAAGTTTCACACCGTAGCCTGGCCAGTCACAAAACTCGTTTTCAAAGCTTCTCTGATGCGCACCGCGCTCTGCTGTGCTCTTCTAACCGCCCTGGTGTCTGGCTGCGCGTAATCAGCGGCCAGGCGATTTGCCTCAACCTCCCACCCCGCCATAAATGTCTCCCCTTTACTCTCACAGATATTGTGGAGCACACAGCAAGCAGCAATAACAATGGGGATTTTTTTTCACTGAGGTCTGAGCGAGTCAGTAAGCTGCGCCAGCGCGCTTTTAAACGTCCAAATGCACATTCCATCACCATGCTCTTGCTCAGCCTGTAGTTGAACAGGTCCTGACTACTGTCCAGGCTGCCTGTGTACGGCTTCATGAGCCATGGCATTAAGGGGTAGGCTGGGTCCCCAAGGATCACGATAGGCATTTCAACATCCCCAATGGTTATTTTCTGGTCCGGGAAGAAAGTCCCTTCCTCCAGCTTTCGAAACAGACCAGAGTGCCTGAAGACGCGAGCATCATGTACCTTTCCCGGCCATCCCACGTTGATGTTGGTGAAACGTCCCTTGTGATCCACCAGGGCTTGCAGCAGCATTGAAAAGTACCCCTTGTGGTTTATGTACTCGGTGGCTTGGTGCTCCGGTGACAAGATAGGGATATGGGTTCCGTCGCCCCACCACAGTTTGGGAATCCCATTGCAGCAAAGCCATCCACTATGACCTGCACGTTTCCCAGAGTCACTACCCTTGATATCAGCAGGTCTTTGATTGCCCTGGCAACTTGGATCACAGCAGCCCCCACAGTAGATTTGCCCACTCCAAATTGATTCCTGACTGACCGGTAGCTGTCTGGTCTTGCAAGCTTCCACAGGGCTATCGCCACTCGCTTCTCAACTGTGAGGGCTGCTCTCATCCTGGTATTCTGGCGCTTCAGGGCAGGGGAAAGCAAGTCACAAAGTTCCATGAAAGTGCCCTTACGCATGCGAAAGTTTCGCAGCCACTGGGAATCGTCCCAGACCTGCAACACGATGCAGTCCCACCAGTCTGTGCTTGTTTCCCGGGCCCAGAATCGGCGTTCCACGCCATGAACCTGCCCCAGTAACACCATGATTTGCACATTGCTGGGGCCTGTACTTTGTGAGAGGTCTATGTACATGTCAATTTCCTCATCACTCTTGTCGCCGCGCTGCAATCGCCTCCTCGGCTGGTCCTGGTTTTGCTTTGGCATATCCTGGCTCTGCATATACTCCAGGACAATGCGCGTGGTGTTCATAGTGCTCATAATTGCCGCGGTGATCTGAGCGGGCTCCATGATCCCAGTGCTATGGCGTCTGGTCTGAAAAAAGGCGCGAAACTAGTATCTGACGGAGGGAGGGAGGGAGGGGCTAGTGACGACATGGCGTACAGGTACAGGGAATTAAAATCAACAAAGGTGGCTGTGCATCAGGGAGAAACACAAACAACTGTCACCCAGAATGGCCCCCCCAAAGATTGAACTCAAAACCATGGGTTTAGCAGGCCGTTGATTTCACGGAGGGAGGGGGAAGCAAATGAATACATCTATTTTTTACATCTTAAGCTGGCAGCAGACGGTGCAGCATGACTGACAGCCCTCGGCATCTTCTGGGTGCTTGGCAGAAGATAGTGTACTACGACTGCTAGCCATCATCGTCAAGACAGTTCAATCGGACTGCCGGCAGGACTGAGTCTCCAGGAGACAAAGCATGTCTGCCCAGGTGCCTCTGATTGAACTGGAATACGACGATGATGGATATCAATCTTAATACACCATCTACTGCCAAAAGGCAAGGGGCTGCTGCTGTGTAGCAATGCAGTACCACGTCTGCCGGCACCCAGATGACATATGGTGACGCTGAGCTGAGCTGAGCTGAGCGGGCTCCATGCTTGCCGTGATATGTTGTCTGCACAGGTAACCCAGGTAAAAAGGCGCGAATCGATTGTCTGCCGTTGCTCTGACGGAGGGGGAGGGGCCTGACGGCATGTACCCAGAACCCCCCGCAACACTGTTTTGCATCATCATGCATTGGGATCTCAACCCAGAATTCCAATGGGCGGCGGAGACTGCGGGAACTGTGGGATAGCTACCCACAGTGCAACGCTCCGGAAGTCGACGCTAGCCTCGGTACTGTGGACGCGGTCCGCCGGCTTCATGCACTTAGAGCATTTTATGTGGGGGGACACACAATCGACTGTATAAAACCAACAGAGGGTCCTGTGGCACCTTTAAGACTAATAAAAGTATTGGGAGCATAAGCTTTCGTGGGTAAGAACCTCACTTCTTCTGATACTGTATAAAACCAATATCTATAAAACCGGCTTCTATAAATTCGACCTAATTTCGTAGTGTAGACATACCCTCAGCTCCTTGCGCCTCTTGCTCCCAGCTCCTCACACTCGCACCACAAACTGAAGTGAGCTCCTTTTAAAACCCAGGTGCCCTGATTAGCCTGCCTTAATTGATTCTAGCAGCTTCTTCTTAATTGGCTCCAGGTGTCCTAATTAGCCTGCCTGCCTTAACTGGTTCTAGCAGGTTCCTGATTACTCTAGTGCAGTCCCTGCTCTGGTCACTCAGGAACAGAAAACTACTCATCCAGTGACCAGTATATTTGGCCTCTACCAGACTCCTGTACCCCACTGGTCTGGGTCTGTCACAGTATTTATTCCCAACTGCTGCCTGTCCCACTAAATAAAGCAACTGCTAGGGATGACTGGAGTGACTCAGGTTGACACTATACTGTAATGTGTCATTGTTCTTACTTTGATATAAATCATCATTAATTGTGTTTGTCTCGGCCTCTGCAGTAACCACTTACAAATGCACGTCGGCAGTGGGCTTGCTTCTGATCCAGAAGGGGTTTTGCCATTTACTTCCTTGGGAGCAGAATTGGGCCCAATGTTTATGATCCCACAGCAGGTGAAAACTTAAACACTCACAAATTGTGTAACATAGCTGTGGCCACCTAGCACTTCACAATTGTCACTCTGCTGCAGCCCATCACCCGACAGAGCTTCACAGTGACAGCAAGGATTCTCCTGCTCCAAAAACATGGGGCATTATTACTTGACCTAAAGGAAAATCTTCATTAGGCATTGGCATTTGTGCCACACTGTACCTCAGAATGACACCTTGTAACCCCCATATTCATCATTCATATATGGTTGTGATATTTCACACAAAGCATGCCATGTAAGATACCATATGAAAGGTCATGGTCTGCTGAAACCCGTGATTCTGTCCAAATATATATATCGTTAGTATGCATAAAGTTATGAGACTGTGCTGTATGGTTGTTACTGAAATGTGCTGTAAGTTTGCTGGTGGCATACAAAAGATCTCTGCCCAGATGGGTGTTGACCACCCATTAATCAACTGTGTGACTCAACTATGCAAGCACCACATAATGGGATTTGGGGGCTGCTTGTTCACTGTGACTCAGCAAAGCTCACCAAGACATGCCCGGGCTAGTGTCTGCCAGGCACATGGGCCACGGGTATAAAAAAAGGAACAGTTGCAACATGAGGGGACCTTTCTCCTCCCCCACATATGCCAGAAACAACTGGGACGCCAAGAAGATGAAGATCATCAGAGGAGACTAGTCCAGGCTTCAGGGGGAAAGTCTGTGCATTAAGGACTGCAACATCCAGTGGGGTGAGAACGTTGCTTGATCTAAATACAGTCTAGTGTGATAAGGTTTAAAATTTAGATTGTGCACTTATTTATATTTTCTTTGGTAATCATCTCTGTCCTTTTATGTCTCCCACTTATAATCACTTAAAATCTCTCTCTCTGTAGGTAATAACCTGTTTTATATTTTACCTAAAACAGTGTATTTTGCTTGAAGTGCTTGGGAAACCTCTGCTCAGTGTACAAAGGCTGGTGTGTGTCCTCTCCACATCAAGGGAGGGGCAGACTGGGTAATAAATTTACACTGGTCAGGCTTCTAACCAGGGCAGGATGGTATAGCTCTGGGGTCCTAGGCTGAGGAGGTGGGGGGAACTAGCTGGTGCCTTTCTCCATGTGATTCATGAGAGGCTTTGGGTGCCTTCAGGCAATCTGGCTAGGTGTGGGGCTCCACCTGCTGTTGTGCTGAGTGATAATAGCTCCCGGAGGGATTTGCTGCTTGTCACTAGCAAAGCATTGTGAGAGACAGCCCAGGCTGGAGAGTTAAAGGGACACAGCGGTACCCCAGTTCCAGGTTGCACCCCAGGGATCCTGTTACAGCATATAGGGCAGATGACACACAGCTGAGTAGTTGCTAATATCTGCACCCTACAGCACACTTACAAAGATATATTGCAGCCTCTCTATACTACAAGGGTAGATGCAGAACCATTCCAAGGTCAGAAAGACTATGTAGCAGTGGGGAACAGAAAAAGAAATTATGAAAGACTAAGTATAAGGCTGTATTTGAGGCATTCAGTAACTACACTATATCCACACATTTCCACTGTGTGCTCAGCACAAAAAATCCCATTTGCTTTGATTCATAAATTCAGACAAGAACTCAGGTGTATAAAAAACAGGCGTGATCACAAAGGTGGATTGACCTATGGAATGGGTCAGGTCTATGATAATTGTTGAAAAACTGAACGGTAGGTTTGCCAACTTTCTAGTCGCAGAAAACCGAACACCCTAGCCCCGCCCCTGCCTCGAGGCCCCACCCCTGCCCTGCCGCTTCCCTGAGGCCCCGTCCCCCGCTCACTACATTCCCCCACCCTCACTCACTTTGACTGTGCTGGGGCAGGGAGTTGGGGTGCAGGAGTGGGGAGGGCTCCAGCTGGGGGTGCGGGCTCTGGGGTGGGGCTGGGGATGACAGGTTTGAGGTGTAGGACGGGGCTCCAGGATGGGGGGGTGGGACCGAGGGATTCGGAGTGCAGGAGGGGGCTGCGGGTTGAGGTGGCGATTGGGGTGTGGGAAGGGTTGAGGGCTCTGGGCTTGGGGTGCTGATTCTGGGATGGGGCTGAGGATGAGGGGTTTGGGGTGCTGGAGAGGGGGCTCCAGGCTGGGGGTGGGGCCAAGGGATTTGGAGTGTGGGAGGGGGCTGTGGGTTGAGGCAGGGAGTGGAGGTGCAGGATGGAGTGAAGGGCTCTGGGGTGGGGCCGGGGATGAGGGGTTCAAGGTGTGGGAGGGGGCTCAGGGCTGGGGCAGGGGGTTGGGGCACGAGTTTACCTCAGGCAGCTCCCAGTCAGCGCACAGCAGGGGGGGCTAAGGCAGGCTGCCTGTCTGTCCTGGCACCGCACTGCGCACGCCCCGGAAACAGCCAGCAGGTCCGGGTCCTAGGCAAGGGGGCTAGGAGGCTCCACAAGCCATTCTCACCCACAGTCACCGCCCCTCCCAGCTCCCATTGGCCAGTTTCCAGCCAATGGGATTGTGGAGACAGTGCTTGGGGCGGGGGCAGCATGCAGAGCCCCATGTCCCCCCTCCCCCACCCCTAGGAGCCAGACCTGCTGGCCGCTTCTGGGGCACAGTGTGGTGCCAGCCAGGAGAAGTAGGGACTCGCCTGCTTTAGCACCACAGCACCGCTGACCGGACTTTTAACGGCCCGGTTGGCGGTGCTGACCAGAGCCGCCAGAGTCCCTTTTTGACCAAGTGTTCCGGTTGAAAACCGGACACCTGGTCACCCTACTGAATGACAGCTGATATATCTGTCTAGATGCCCCGAAACTTCATGATGCTGTGTCCAGAGGGTGTTTTCAGGCATTCAGACCAGACAGACTCACTAGTGAGGGCTCTACTCTGCAGCATTTCTTGACAACATTCTATACTCGCTATGGCAGATACAAGTATTTTAGGCTATGTCTACACTACAGAGCCTATGCCAGCACAGCTACGCTGGCATAGTCTCCTAGTGTAGATGTACCCTACATCAACAGGAGTTGCTGTCAGTGTAGGAACATTGCCACCCCGAATGACATTAGCTATGCTGGAAGAAGAGCTCTTCTGGTGACACAGCTATGCCTGCAGTGGGGCTTTGTGGGCACAGCTATGGAGGTGAGGAGGATGCTGACCAATGGAGCTATGCCAACATAAGTTTTAAGTGTAGACCAAGCCTCAGGCAGGGCCAACATCAGGGGTAGGCCATGGAAGGCACAGAAGCTCGGAGCCTCAAAGGGCATTAGGTGCCTAACTTCCATTGAAATCAATGTGCATTAGGTGCCTACATACTTTTGAGGGTCTGGGCTTGAATTATTAGGAGGGCATCGTAGTAGGAAGAGATCCTGAAACATAAGCCCTGTATCAGAGGCCTGGTATGAGGCATGAACCTGGGCTAAAGTAGTGGTCAAAATTTTGCTGCTATAAAGCAAAGTTAAGCTGTGAACAAGAGACAGGCCCTGCTCACAGACTCTGGCAAGAACAGGGGTGGTATTGAAGAAACACATATTCCTAAGTAATGTTAGGCCCAAGAAAGAGTGGTACCAGAAGGGTGGTACCAGAACACGTCAATACCAACACATTCCCTAAAGATAACAGCCAGGAACACGCTGACCCATCCTAAAGATAAGGTCAGAATAACAATGTTATGAATAGAGATGTACAAGGTGATGGGTGGTAACTGGCTACGTCCGAGGGTGTCAACTAACCACGTCAGTGGGGCAGTATGTTGCTTGTTTGCACTGATGTATAAAATGGAGTCTCAGAGGGCGTGTCTTTGGCCAGCCTAGTGGGAAATGGAAAGTCCTGCAATTCACTGAGCTGTGTCCATTGTAACGGGCATACATGTGTTAGTGGTCCTGTAGAGTCTGCGGAGTACTAGGACTGTGCCTCGTTGACAATAAACCTGGCTGGATGCCTTCGTACCTTTATGGATCTTGTGGTTACTGGGTGGTTTGCTTGAGGTCTGCTGTGCCAGCTGTCTGCGCAGAGCTGGGATGACACACAGAGCCAAACATCTGATGACAGGCAGTAAGGGAGACGGAGAGAGCCTTCCTTATGAAAATACTCTTTGGCCTAGGGAAGATGCACAGGGTTGGGAGCCCGAAGTCCAAGGCTAGGTCAACACTACAATGTTATGTCAACTCAAGTTACATCAGCATACAGCCATTGCAGTTAGTACATCGCTTGTGCGCATGCATACTTGGCTCCTTGTGTTGGCAGTGTGCATACTCACCAGGAGTGCCTGTAATGATGCACAGCACGGTGCACCATGGGTAGGTATCCCACTGTGCAACTCACCACCATCCAGAGCATTATCTTTTGGGAAGTTTTGGCAATGCACGATGGGGCTGAAACGAGTTGCACATGGGTGATTGGGAGCATGGGGTCAACTTCCCATAATGTCATCTGTATCCCATAATTTTCATGCCTTTTTTCTCAAAATCCCACAAAACCGCATGGCCCTCTTTGCTGTCCATCAGCTCCGACAGAAGCATGGATTCTGCACAGCTCTGCACTATTGTTGTGAGCGTTGCAAACTGGGTGCACGATCCTGGAGTATGTGCAGAGCTGCAAGAAGAATGGAATGAGTGGAGAACATGATGATTCCTTGAGGACAGATTGTTGTGGGACAGCGAGAATCAGTTCAAAGTTGTTGGTAGCATTCACAGAACAGCTGCAGATGGTGGAGTGCTGCTTCTGGTCCTGAGAAACAAGCATTGACTGGTGGGATAACATTGTAATGCAGGCTTGGGATGATAAGCAGCAGCTTCAGAACTTTTGGATGCATAAGGCCACATTCTTGGATCTGTGTGCCAAGCTTGCCACAACCCTGCAGTGCAGGGGGACCAAACAAGACCTGCACTGACAATGGAGAAGTTAGTGGTGATCGCACTGTGGAATCTTGCACCACCAGATTGCTACCGGTCAGTTGGGAATGAATTTGGAGTTAGGAAATCCACCACAGTGGTTGTTATGATGCAAATGGGCAGGGCCATTAATTGTCTTCTTCTATGCAGGACTGTGATTCTTGGCAATGTACAGGCCATAGTGGATGGTTTTACAGCAATGGGGTTCCCAAACAGTAATGGAGTGACAGACAGCACGCATATCCCTATTTTGGCACCAGACCATCTTACCACTGAGTACATCAACAGAAAGGGCTACTTTTCTACGGTTATGCTAGCATTGGTGGATCACTGGGGACACTTCAGTGACACCAATGTGGGCTGGTCAGGCAAGGTGCATGACACTCACATCATTAAGAACACAGGACTGTTCAGAAAGCTGCAAGCAGGGACTTTCTTTCCTGACCAGAGGATTACCATTAGGAATGTTGAAATACCAATAGTGATCCTGGGGACCCAGCCTACCCCATGCTCTCTTGGCTCATGAAGCCCTACACCAGCCACTTTGACAGCAGCAAGGAATTATTCAACTACTGGCTCAGCAGGTGCAGAAGGAGAGTCGAATGTGCTTTTGGTCATTTAAAGGGTCACCGGAGTTGTTTACTCATGAGATTGGACCTCAGTGAGAAAAATATCTCAGTGGTTATAGCTGCCTTCTGTACCCTGCATAAAATATGTGGAGCTAAGGTGTCTGCAGAGGTTGAACAACCAGAGACAAGGGCTATTAGAAGAACTCAACGTGGAGCTATATGGCTGAGCGAGGCTTTGAAAGAGCACTTTAACAGTGAGCCACAATAACACATTTTTTTGTACTGCTCCTGCTTTTTTGTAGCCAGGTAGGGATCATGTGGTGATTGCTGTACAAGTAGGAATAGAACATTATCAATGCACCTATTAATTTTGATTGTGAATATTCCTATGAGTTGTGTGACACTTAGGGTGACCAGATAGCAAGTGTGAAAAATCGGGACAGGGGATGAGGGGTAATAGGCGCCTATATAAGACAAAGTCCTATATATCGGGACTGTTTCTATAAAATCAGGACACCTGGTCACCCTAGTGACACTGTGCAGTAATAAGTAATTGGTTGCTTTCAGACCTACTAAGCATTTGATAGCAGAGATTGCAAATGAATGGAGAGGAGTTCAGTTTTAAATAGATATTTATTCTGAAACAGAATTCAGTGCAAAAAAAAAGAAATTGTAAAATGAAAAAATATATATATTTAAAACTTACTACAATTTACAGACCTTATGAAGGAGAAGGAACATTCATGTCCATTTCAGCTACTCCTACACCATCCGTTGCTTTCACAGGTCAGTGTATGTTAAGCTGTGATAGGCTTTAATGTCCCTGGGGTGTAGTCGTAGGAGTAGTGCGACATGATGCCATGTGGAATGTTGGGAAGGGATAGAGGGATGTCCCAATATTGTGCTCTCCATGGGCTGCAGAGGGAGGAGACCCTGGGAGTGTTGAACCTGCAGGTCAAGCAGAGTCTGCAGTATCTGTGTTTGCTGCCTGAGAAGTGCAGTTATGTCGTGTTGCATCTCCCTCTCCTTTTCCTGCTGGGATCCTGGGCCTTTCTCGTCTCCACTCTTTTCTTCTCCAGGCTCTCCACAATGTTCACTCTGCAGGCCCTTCACTCATGGCTTGCAGTATCTCACTGAATGTGTCAACCCGAGTCCTCTTCTTTCTCTACCTTATCTGCTCTGGTGTTCCACAGGTGTGGAGGGGGAGACCCTCAAGGCTGCAATGGAAGCAGCTGCAGATAAAACACACAGAGGTACCATTGTCAGCATATTCACTATGGGAAGCAACCTTAAGATGCTGAATTCACTCCCCTTGCTCCCCATAAGTTTTAAACACTACATTCTCACTTCTGATTGGGATTGTTTGGGCACAGCACCAGCTGTGGTGAGCATGGCCTGTCAGGGGTTGAGGCAATTGCTTGGTTGCACAAAACTAGTAGCACAGAGGTGCCTCTCCCGCCAACCCAGGTGCTGCTGCAGGGAGAGAGAGCTGGGGGGAGTCTTCTCTCCCCGCCATAGCCCCGGAGCACCCTCCTGCACCCCAAACCCCTCATCCCTGGCCCCACCCCTGAGCCCGCACACCCAGCCGGAATCTTCACCCCCTGCACCGAACCCTTTGCCCGAGCCCTGAGCCCCCTCCCACACTCCGAACCCCTCGGCTCCACCCCCACCACATAAATTTTGTTGTGTGTACCAATATGAAGGTGATGTGTCACACATCACCTCCATAGTGCTGCACATAACAAAATGCATTCTGCACATGGTTGGGACAAATTAGAGGGAACACTGCTCCTGAGGGCAACAAAGGCAGAGAGAGTATAACACTGACAGGTTGTCACCAGGCGGGACCTTTGGAAGTTTGGTGTATGAGCTTCTAGTACATGAGCTAAAAGCCATGTGGCTATTAGCTAAGGCTGTAGCGCCCCAACCCCGAGCCCCAACCCCCTGCCCCAGCCCTGAGCCCCCTCCTGGACCCCAAGCCCCTCAACCCTGGCCCGACCCCAGAGCCAGCACCCCCTGCCTCAGCCCGCAGCCCCCTCCCGCACTCCGAATCCCTAGGCCCCACCCCCAACCTGGATCCCCCTCCTGCACCCCAAACCCCTCATCCCTGTCCCAGACCCTGTACCCACTCCCACACCCCAACTCCCTGCCCCAGCCTGGAGCCACCTCCCGCACCCTGAACCCCTCATTTCTGGCCACACCCCAGAGCCTGCACCCCCTCCCGCACCCCAACCTCCTGCCCCAGCCCAGTGAAAGTGAGTGAGGGTGGGGGAAAGCAAGCCACGGAGGGTGGGGGAATGTAGTGAGCAGGGGGCGGGGCCTCAGGGAAGGGGCGGAGAAGGGGCAGGGCCTCGGGGAAGGGGTGGGGCTAGGGTGTTCAGTTTTGTGCAATTAGAAAGCAAACACGTAAACAAACAACCCATAGCCCCTGAGCCTCCAGGTTCGGACCAACAACAATTGGAGCCTAATGGTGAACAATGAAAGAGACTTATATGCTAGAGGAAAGGTATTCCAAATCCAAATTTTATAATACGACAGTGCCACTCAACCCTACTGAGTGCCTTTCCTGCCTCAGTTAAAATGGCAATTGTGTGATCCCTCATCTAAGCTTAGTGCAAGGTAAGCGCTTTCCTCCACACATTTCCCCCTCCAGGGCCGGCTTTAGACTGATTCCCCCGAATCTCCAGAATCAGGCCCCGCGCCTAAGAGGGCCCCGATGGCAGTCTGCTGCGGGTCTTCGGCGGCACTTTGGCGGCGGGGGGGTCCGCTCCAGGTCTTCGGCGGCACTTCGGTGGCGGGGGGTCCGCTCCGGGTCTTCGGCAGCATTTCGGCGGTGGGGGGTCCTTCAGTGCCGCAGAAGACCCGGAGCGGACCCCCCGCCGCCGCCGAAGACCCGGACCACTGCCAGGTATTCAAATCGGGCCCCGCAGTTCATGAAGCCGGCCCTGTCCCCCTCCTTTCTTGAAACATGCCCCTCCCACCCCAGTCACGGTGTACAAGGATGGGGCTGACCTGACTTTTCTAAGTCAATCACTATAGCACAGCGGTTCTCAAACTTTTGTACTGGTGACCCCTTTCACACAGCAAGCCTCTGAGTGCGACCCCCCCTTATAAATTAAAAACACCTTTTAAAAAATATTTAACACCATTATAAATGCTAGAGGCGAAGCGGGGTTTGGGGTGGAGGCTGAAAGCTCACGACCCCCCCATGTAATAACCTTGCGACCTCCTGAGGGGTCACGACCCCCAGCTTGAGAACCCCTGTCTAGCACTACCTTCCCACCAGATCACCCCAGCAGGCCTTCCTCCTGAGAAAAGAGGTATGAGAACAACTCCACAAAGCCTAGATATCAGGGATAGAATCATAGAAATGTAGGGCTGGTCTAGTTCAGTCTCCTGCACTGAGGCAGGACTAAGGGCTTGTACACACTAGTGCTTACTTCACTATAACTTAAGTCACTCAGTGATGTGAACACCCCCCCCCCCCCCGCAAGAGCTGTAAGTTACCCCAACCTAAGCATCGGTGTGCACAGCGCTATGCTGGGGGGAGAAGCTCTCCCACCGCCACTCAGGGAGGTGCACTAGCAGCGCTACAGCAGTGCAGCTACATCGGTACAGCTGCGCCACAGTAGCGATTCTAATGTAGATTAGCTCTGCATTATCTAAACCAGTGTTTCTCAACCTTTTTGATACCAGGGACTGGCTTGCTGCCTTCCTAAACTGTGTCAGGGAGATCTCAAGGACTGGTCATTGAGAAACACTGATCTAGACCATCCCTGACAGGTGTTTTTCTAACCTGTTATTTAAAAGCTTCAATAACAGAGATTCCACAACTCTACATGATTTGTTCCGGTGCTTAACTACCCTTACAGTTCAGAAGTTTTTCCTAATGTCTAACCTAAAGTTCACTTGCTGCAATTTAAGCCCATTACTTTCTGTTCTTTCCTCAGTGGATAAGGAGAACAATGTATCACCCTCCTTTTTATAATAACCTTTTACGTACTTGAAAACTGTTATCATGTCCCTTCTCAGTCTTCTCTTCTCCAGACTCAACAAACCCAACTTTCCTCATACCTCATGTTTTCCAGACCTATAATAATTTTTGTTGCTCTCCTCGGACTTTCTCCAATTTGTCCACATCTTTCCTGAAGTGTGGTGGAGACCTGGACACAATACTCCAGTTGAGGCCTTATCAGTGCTGAGTAGAGTGGAAGAATTACTTCTTGTGTCTTGGTTGCAAAACTCCTGCTAATTCAGTGGTTCTCAAACTTTTGTATTGGTGACCCCTTTAACACAGCAGGCCTCTGAGTGTGACTGCCCCTTATACAGTAAAACCACTTTTTTATATTTAACACTATTATAAATGATGAAGGTGAAGTGGGGTTTGGGGTGGAGGCTGAAAGCTCACGACCCCCCACGTAATAACCTCGTGACCCCTTGAGGGATCACGACCCCCAGTTTGAGAACCCCTGTGCTAATACATCCCAGAATGATGTTTGCTTTTTTTGCAACAGTATTACATTGTTGACTCATATTTAGGTTGTTATCCACTCTAACCCCCAGATCCTTAGTACTCTTTCCTAGGCAGTCATTTCCCATTTTGTATTTGTGCAAATGCTTATTCCTGGCTGGGCTTCTGCACCAGTCCCAAGCGGCTCAGCTCCAGGGGCCCCACAGGTGGTGGGAAGCAGAGACTGCCTGGAGCAGGAGGTGCATTGGGGTCCGGCCAGGGGGCAGACAGGAGCAGGGGGGTGGAGCCAGGGGGCCGAGAGAAGCCCTCAGCCAGCCGGCGGGCAGGCTGAGAGGAGCAAGTGGTGGGCAGGGGGAACCAGTGGGGTCCCCGAGCGCAGTGCAAGCGGAGAAGGCCCGGGCCCCTTAAGAGCATGGGCCCAGCTCCATGGCACCATTGTAAACCCGGCACTGTCCCCAGGTCCTTTTCTGCAGAACTGCTGCTTAGCCAGTCAGTCCCCCAGCCTGTAACGGTATATGGGATTCTTCCTTCCTAAGTGTAGGACTCTGCACTTCTCCTTGTTGAACCTCATCAGATTTCTTTTGGCCCAATCCTCTCATTTGTCTAGGCCACTCTGGACCCTATCCCTACCCTCCAGTGTCTCTACCTCTCCCCACAGCTTAGTGTCATTGCGAACTTGCTGAGGGTGCAATTAATCCCATCATCCAGATCATTAATAAAGATGTTGAACAAAACTGGCCCCAGGACCGACCCCTGGGGCACTCCGCTCGATACCGGCTGCCAACTAGACATCTAGCCGTTGATCACTACCCGTTGAGCCCAACAATCTAGCCAGCTTTCTATCCACCTTATGGTCCATTCATCCAATCCATACTTTTTTAACTTGCTGGCAAGAACACTGTGGGAGACCATATCAAAAGCTTTGCTAAAGTCAAGATATATCACATCCACCGAGCCAGTTATCTCATCATAGAAGGCAATCAGGTTGGTCAGGCATGACTTGCCCTTGGTGAATCCAAGTTGACTGTTCCTGATCACCCTCCTCTCCTCCAAGTGCTTCAAAATGGATTCCTTGAGTACCTGCTCCATGATTTTGCCAGGGACTGAAGTGAGGCTGTAGTTCCCCGGGTTCTCTTTCTTCCCTTTTTAAAATATGGGCACTATATTTGCCTTTTTCCAATCATCTGGGATCTCCCCTGATCGCCACGAGTTTTCAGAGTTAATGGCCAATGGCTCTGCAATCACATCAGCCAAATCCCTCAGCACCCTTGGATGCATTAGATCTGGACCCAAGGACTTGTGCACATCCATCTTTTCTAAATAGTCCTTAACCTGTTCTTTCACCACTGAGGGCTGCTCACCTCCTCCCCATACTGTGTTGCCCAGTGCAGCAGTCTGGGAGCTGACCTTGTCTGTGAAGATCGAGGCAAAAAAAGCATTGAGTACTTCAGCTTTTTCCACATCATCTGTCACTATGTTGCCTCCCTCATTCAGTAAGGGTCCCACACTTTCCCTGACCTTCTTCTTGTTGCTAACATACCTGTAGAAACTCTTCTTGTTACCCTTCACATCCCTTGCTAGCTGCAACTCCAATTGTGCCTTGGCCTTCCTGATTACACCCCTGCATGCTCTAGCAATATTTTTATACTCCTCTCTAGTCATCTGTCCAAATTTCCACTTCTTGTAAGCTTCCTTTTTGAGTTTAAGCTCTCCGAAGATTTCACTGTTAAGCCAAGGTGGTCGCCTGCCATATTTGCTATTCTTTCTGCACTTCGGGATGGTTTGTTCCTGCGTCCTCAATAAGGCTTCTTTAAAATACAGCCAGCTCTCCTGGATTCCTTTCCCCCTCATATTAGCTTCCCAGGGGATCCTGCCCATCAGTTCCCTAAGGGAGTCAAAGTCTGCTTTTCTGAAGTCCAGGTATTTTGCGTATTTTGCTACTCTCCTTTCTTCCTTTTGTCAGGCTCCTGAACTCAACCATCTCATGGTCACTGCTGCCTAGGTTGCCACCCACTTCTACTTCCAAGTAAGATTTAAGTGGTTCCAAGTAATAACAGACAGAACAAAGTAAATTACCAAACAAAATAAAATAAAACATGCAGTTAAATCTCACCCTCAGAGATGTTCCAATAAACTTCTTTGACAGACTAGCCTCCTTCTAGTCTGGGTCCAGCAATCACTCACACCCCTGTAGTTACTGTCCTTTGTTCCAGTTTCTTTCAGGCATCTCTTTGGGGTGGAGAGGCTATCTCTTGAGCCAGCTGAAGACAAAATGGAGGAGTTTCCAGGGGCTTAAATAGACTTTCTCTTGTGGGTGGAAACCCCTTCTCCTCTCCTATGCAGAATCCAGCTATGAGATGGAGTTTTGGAGTCACACGGGCAAGTCACATGTCCATGCATGACTCAGTTCTCTACAGGACATTCCCAGGAAAGCTCAGATGTGGATTGGCATCTATCAAGGTCCATTGTTAGCCAAGTACTCCCAATTACTTGAATAACCCCTTCACACTATGTTGACCAAATCTGCCTTAGGTGCTTCCTACAAGCATAGAGCCTATGCTCATAACTTCAGATCTAAAAATGATACATGCATACGAATAGGATGAATACATTCAGTAGAACATAACCTTTGCAAAGATATGTTACATGGCATATATAGCATAAAACATATTCCAGTTATGTCATATTTACATTCATAAGCATATTTTTATAAAGCATTATGGTGTGCAATATCACACTGTCACAGTACTGTCCACAAACTATGTAAGTGCACTCTCTATGCCATTATCCAAATTGCTTATGAAGATATTGAATAGAATCAGACCTAGGACAGATCCCTGCAGGATCCCATTCTATACGCCCTTCCAGCTCAATTGTGAGCCATTGATAACTACTCTCTGAGTACAGTTTTTGCAGCCAGTTGTGCACCCACGTTATGGTAGGTTTGTCTAGGTAGTATTTCTCTAGTTTGCTGATGAGACAGTCATGTGAGACAGTAGGCAAGGCCAGACAGGGCAGCACTGTCCCCATTTTCTAAATGCAACAATCCCTTCACCTGGGGAAACACATCCAGCACTGACTGCAGGAAGGTCTTCCTCAGATTCAACTGTCCACCTTCCAGGGGGCAGGGCTGGTACATGAGGGCTGTGGCCAGGGGGATGATGGTAGTGCAGAGGAACCCATGGGAACAAGGGTAGTGTGGGGAACCCATGGCAGTGGTTTCCCCAGGAATTGAAATTGGGGGGGGGGTGTCCGAATTTACAGGGGGGGGTGTCAGGACCAATGAGATATATATAAAAGAGATATGAATAAAGTAAATGTTTTGTTAGGATAATGCAAATTTAACATAAGGATAATGCAAGTTACACCAAAACACATAACAGGTCTAGATTTCTAAAAAAATATAAATTAAAAAAAAATGTATTTAATTTAAATTGACTTTTGAAAAGTAAGCCATCATGGGATAAGAGGGAAGTCCTCTCATGGATCAGTAACTGGTTAAAAGATGGGAAACAAAGAGTAGGAATAAATTATCAGTTTTCAGAATGGAGAGAGATAAATAATGGTATCCCTGAGGGGTCAGTACTGGGACCATTACTGTTCAACATACTCATAAATGATCTGGAAAAATGGGTAAACAGTGAGGTGGCAAAATTTGCTGATGATACAAAACTATTCAAGATAGTTAAGTCCCAGGCAGACTGCGAAGAGTTACAAAGGGATTTCACAAAACTGGGTGACTGGGCAACAAAAATGGCAGATGAAATTCAATGTTGATAAATGCAAAGTAATGCACATTGGAAAACAATCTCAACTATACATACAAAATGAAGGAGTCTGAATTAGCTGTTAACACTCAAGAAAGAGATCTTGGAGTCATTGTGGATAGTTCTCTGAAAACATCCACTCAATGTGCAGCGGCAGTCAATGATTCCCAACATTCTGTTTGCTTTTTAAAAAAGAACAGGAGTACTTGTGGCACCTTAGAGACTAACACATTTATTTGAGCATAAGCTTTCGTGGGCTACAGCCCACTTCATTGGATGTAGCCCACGAAAGCTTATGCTCAAATAAATGTGTTAGGCCTGGTCTACACTACGAGTTTAAGTCGAATTTAGCAGCGTTAAATCGAATTAAGCCTGGACACGTCCACACGACGAGGCCCTTTTTTTCGACTTAAAGGGCCCTTTAAACTGGTTTCTTTACTCCACCTCCGACAAGGGGATTAGCGCTAAAATCGGCCTTTGCGGGTCGGATTTGGGGTAGTGTGGACGGAATTAGACGTTATTGGCCTCCGGGAGCTATCCCACAGTGCTTCATTGTGACTGCTCTGGACAGCACTCTCAACTCAGATGCACTGACCAGGTAGACAGGAAAAGCCCCGCGAACTTTTGAATTTCATTTCCTGTTTGCCCAGCATGGAGAGCACAGGTGACCACGCAGAGCTCATCAGCACAGGTAACCATGATGGAGTCCCAGGATCGCAAAAGAGCTCCAGCATGGACAGAACGGGAGGTACGGGATCTGCTCGCCATATGGGGAGATGAATCAGTGCTAGCTGAACTCCGTAGCAGTAAACAAAATGGCAAAATATTAGAAAAAGTCTCAAAGGCCATGAAGGACAGAGGCCATAACAGGGACGCACAGCAGTGCCGCGTGAAAATTAAGGAACTAAGGCAAGCCTACCACAAAGCCAGAGAGGCAAACGGAAGGTCCGGGGCACAGCCGCAAACATGCCGCTTCTACGCGGAGCTGCATGCCATGCTAGGGGGTGCAGCCACCACTACCCCAACCGTGTGCTTTGACTCCATCAATGGAGAATCACGCAACAGGGAAGCGGGTTCGGGGTACGAGGAAGATGATGATGAAGACAATGAAGATAGCTCACAGCAAGGAAGCGGAGAAACCGGTTTCCCCAAAAGCCAGGATATGTTTATCACCCTGGACCTGGAACCAGTAACCCCCGAACTCACCCAAGGCGTGCTCCCAGACCCTGAGGGCACACAGGGGACCTCTGGTGAGTGTACCTTTGTAAATATTACACATGGTTTAAAAGCAAGCGTGTTTAATGATTAATGATTAATTTGCCCTGGCAATCGCGGCCAGTACAGCTACTGGAAAAGTCTGTTAACGTGTATGGGGATGGAGTGGAAATCCTCCAGGGACATCTCCAGAAAGCTCTCCTTCATGTACTCCCAAAGCCTTTGCAAAAGGTTTCTGGGGAGGGCTGCCTTATCCCGTCTGCCATGGTAGGACACTTTACCACGCCAGGCCAGTAGCACGTAGTCTCAAATCATTGCATAACAAAGCATGGCAGCGTATGGTCCCAGTGTTTGCTGGCATGCAGACAACATCCATTCCTTATCTCCCTTTGTTATCCTCAGGAGAGTGATATCATTCAAGTTCACTTGGTTGAAATGGGGTGATTTTATTAAGGGGACATTCAGAGGTGCCCGTTGCTGCTCGGCTGAACAGAAATGTTCCCCGCTGTTAGCCACGCAGTAGGGGTGAGGGGTGAAGTGATCATCCCAGAGAATTGGGTGTGGGGGGGTAGTTGGGTTTGTGCTGTATGTTAACCCGGAAACCGCAGCCCCTCCTTTTACATTGCAAACCCATTTTAAATGGCCAACCCAACGGGTGCTTGGTATGGGAAATGAGGGCGCTACTGTTTGAAACCATTCCCACATGTTAAGAAGGTTAAATAACCCAAAAGACTGTGGCTTACCATGACTGCCTGCAAGCCGAAATCTGTTGCCTGGACACACCAAACCGGCAGGCCCTCAATATAAGAGGAAAAATCCGACCTTGTAATGAAAGCACATGTGCTGTGTAATGTGAACAGCAAAATTTAACGTGAAAGAGTGTACCCATTGTTCTCTAAAATGTGTCTTTTTAAACCACCTCTCCCTTCTCCTCCACCAGCTGCAAATGTTTCTCCTTCACAGAGGCTAGTGAAGATTAGAAGGAGAAAACGGCGGACTCGGGATGATATGTTCTCGGAGCTCCAGATGTCCTCCCACGCTGACAGAGCACAGCAGAATGCGTGGAGGCAGTCAATGTCAGAGTGCAAAAAAGCACAATATGAACGAGAGGAGAGGTGGCGGGCTGAATCGCGGGCTGAAGAGAGCAAGTGGCGGGCTGAAGAGGATAGGTGGTGTCAGCTTGCTGACAGAAGGCAAGAGTCGATGCTCCGGCTGCTGGAGCATCAAACTGATATGCTCCAGCGTATGGTTGAGCTGCAGGAAAGGCAGCATGAGCAGAGACCGCCGCTACAGCTCCTGTGTAACCAACAGCCCTTCTCCCCAAGTTCCATATCCTCCTTACCCAGACGCCCAAGAACGCGGTGGGGGGGCCTCCGGCCACCCAGCCACTCCACCCCAGATGATTGCCCAAGCATCAGAAGGCTGGCCTTCAATAAGAGTTAAAGTTTTAAAGTTTTAAAATTTTAAACTGCAGTGTGTCCTTGTCCTTCCCTCCTCCCCCACCCCACCCGGCGCTTCCCTCCTCCCCCACCCCTCCCGGGCTACCTTGGCAGTTATCCCCCTAGTTGTGTGATGAATTAATAAAGAATGCATGAATGTGAAGTAACAATGACTTTATTGCCTCTGCAAGCGGTGCTCGAAGGGGGGAGGGGAGGGTGGTTAGCTTACAGGGAAGTAGAGTGAACCGGGGGGTGGGAGGGTTCATCAAGGAGAAACAAACAGGAGTTTCACACCGTAGCCTGGCCAGTCACAAAACTTGTTTTCAAAGCTTCTCTGATGCGCACCGCGCCCTGCTGTACTCTTCTAACCGCCCTGGTGTCTGGCTGCGCGTAATCAGCGGCCAGGCGATTTGCCTCAATCTCCCACCCTGCCATAAATGTCTCCCCCTTGCTCTCACAGATATTGTGGAGCGCACAGCAAGCAGCAATAACAATTGGAATATTGGCTTCGCTGAGGTCTATCCGAGTCAGTAAACTGCGCCAGCGCGCTTTTAAATGTCCAAATGCACATTCCACCACCATTCGGCACTTGCTCAGCCTATAGTTGAACAGGTCCTGACTACTGTCCAGGCTGCCTGTGTACGGCTTCATGAGCCATGGCATTAAGGGGTAGGCTGGGTCCCCAAGGATAACGATAGGCATTTCAACATCCCCAACGGTTATTTTCTGGTCCAGGAAGAAAGTCCCTTCTTCCAGCTTTTGAAACAGACCAGAGTTCCTGAAGACGCGAGCATCATGTACCTTTCCCGGCCATCCCACGTTAATGTTAGTGAAACGTCCCTTGTGATCCACCAGGGCTTGCAGCAGCATTGAAAAGTACCCCTTGCGGTTTATGTACTCGGTGGCTTGGTGCTCCGGTGACAAGATAGGGATAAGGGTTCCTTCTATCGCCCCACCACAGTTTGGGAATCCCATTGCAGCAAAGCCATCCATTATGACCTGCACGTTTCCCAGAGTCACTACCATTGATATCAGCAGGTCTTTGATTGGGTAGGCTACTTGGATCACAGCAGCCCCCACAGTAGATTTGCCCATTCCAAATTGATTCCCGACTGACCGGTAGCTGTCTGGCGTTGCAAGCTTCCACAGGGCTATCGCCACTCGCTTCTCAACTGTGAGGGCTGCTCTCATCCTGGTATTCTGGCGCTTCAGGGCAGGGGAAAGCAAGTCACAAAGTTCCATGAAAGTGCCCTTACGCATGCGAAAGTTTCGCAGCCGCTGGGAATCGTCCCACACCTGCAACACGATGCGGTCCCACCAGTCTGTGCTTGTTTCCCGGGCCCAGAATCGGCGTTCCACGCCATGAACCTGCCCCAGTAACACCATGATTTGCACATTGCTGGGGCTTGTACTTTGTGAGAGGTCTATGTCCATGTCAATTTCCTCATCACTTTCGTCACCGCGCTGCAATCGCTGCAATCGCTGCAATCGCCTCCTCGCCTGGTTTTGCTTTGGCATGTTCTGGCTCTGCATATACTCCAGGACAATGCGCGTGGTGTTCATAGTGCTCATAATTGCCGCAGTGATCTGAGCTGGCTCCATGATCCCAGTGCTATGGCGTCTGGGCTGAAAAAAGGCGCGAAACTATTGTCTGACGGAGGGAGGGAGGGAGGGGCGAGTGACGACATGGCTTACAGGGAATTAAAATCAACAAAGGTGGCTGTGCATCAGGGAGAAACACAAACAACTGTCACCCAGAATGGCCCCCCCAAAGATTGAACTCAAAACCCTGGGTTTAGCAGTCCGTTGATTTCACGGACGGAGGGGGAAGCAAATGAATACAGAACAAATCTGGTCCATCTATTTTTTACATCTTAAGCTGGCAGCAGACGGTGCAGCATGACTGATAGCCATCGGCATCTTCTGGGTGCTTGGCAGAAAATGCTGTACTACGACTGCTAGCCATCATCGTCAAGACAGTTCAATAGGCCAGGAGACAAAACATGTCTGCCCAGGTGCCTCTGATTGAACTCACTGAGGAATATGATGATGACGGATACCAGTCGTAATACACCATCCACTGCCAAAAGGCAAGGAGCTGCTGCTGTGTAGCAATGCAGCCCCACGTCTGCCAGCACCCAGATAGCCGATGACGGCTACCAGTCATACTGCACCGTCTACTGCCAAAAGGCAATTAGCTGCTGCTGTGTAGCAATGCAGTACCACGTCTGCCGGCACCCAGATGACATATGGTGATGGTGAGCTGAGCTGAGCTGAGCGGGCTCCATGCTTGCCGTGGTATGTTGTCTGCACAGGTAACCCAGGTAACCCAGGTAAAAAGGCACGAATCGATTGTCTGCCATTGCTCGGACGGAGGGGGAGGGGCCTGACGACATGTACCCAGAACCCCCCGCGACACTGTTTTTGCATCATCAGGCATTGGGATCTCAACCCAGAATTCCAATGGGCGGCGGAGACTGCGGGAACTGTGGGATAGCTACCCACAGTGCAACGCTCCGGAAGTCAACGCTAGCCTCGGTACTGTGGACGCGGTCCGCCGACTTAATGCACTTAGAGCATTTTATGTGGGGACACACACAATCGACTGTATAAAACCGATTTCTATAAAACTGGCTTCTATAAATTCAACCTAATTTCGTTGTGTAGACATACCCTTAGTCTCTAAGGTGCTACAAGTATTCCTGTTCTTTTTGCGGATACAGACTAACACGGCTGCTACTCTGAAACCTTTGCTTTTTTAAGAAAGGGATAGATAATAAGACAGAATATATCATATTGCCTCTATATAAATCCATGGTACGTGTGCACCTTGAATACTGTGTGCAAATTCACCCCATCCCAAAAAGGTATATTGGAAATGGAAAAGGTACAGAGATGGGCAACTAAAATGATTAGGGGTATGAAACAGGAGAAAAAATTAAAATGACTGGGAATTTTCAGCTTAGAAAAGAGACGACTAAGGGGGGATATGATAGAGGTCTATAAAATCTTGACTGGTGTGAAGAAAGTGAATAAGGAAATGTTATTTAATCCTTCAAATAACACAAGAACTAGCAGTCACCCAATAAAATTAATAGGCAGCAGGTTTAAAAAAAAAAAAAAGGAAGTACTTCACACAACATAAAGTTAACCCGTGGAACTCTTTGCCAGGGGATGCTGTGAAGACCAAAACTATAACAGGATTTAAAAAAGAACTAGATAAATTCCTGGAGAATAGGTCATTAAGTGGCTATTAGCCAGGATGGGAAGGGATGCAACACCTTGCTCTGAGTGTCCCTAGCCTGTTTGCCAGAAGCTGGGAATGGGCAACAGGGGATGGATCACTTGATGATTATCTGTTCTGTTCATTCCCTCTGAAGCACCTGGCCTTGACCACTGTTGGAAGACAGGATACTGGGCTATATGGACCATTGGTCTGACCCAGTATGACCATTTCTTATGTAAAAATTAATTATAATAATAAAAATGTTTAGTACAGACACTCCCCAACATAATGACCTCTCAAGATAGCAACAATGTGAGATAACAACCTTGGCAAATAATGCATTTTAAAAATCTTGGCCTTCTAGGAAACATATTTATATAAGTTTCCATTCCCAGTCACAAAGCTAGCATTCTGGAGCAAAGTCACTAAAATATAGTCCAACAAACAAATGTTTTTTTAACATGCCCCTCACTTTTCCCTCCACTGCACCCCACTCACCGGGGTTGTCCTTGGTCAGTGGAGACTCAGAGTTCAGAGGTGCTTTCACGTGAGTACACCTCCCAGGTGGGGGGCAAGAAGGCACCTTGCTCGTTCCTCCAGCTGCTCACTGTTCGCTCTGGCCACGGCTGTTCGTTGTGCCACCGTTCACTCCACCACTCTGTTGCCAATGGCCCTGCGCAGTCACCTTCTGCTGCCACCTGCCACTGTGACCTCTGCTAGTTGGTCTCTTGAGGTTCCACCCAGCTCTCAGTGATTTCAGCTGAGCTCTCAGTGGGGGAACCTCGGTGCTATTGCAGTCTGGGCCATCTCTTCCACAGAAACACTGTACCCACAGGAACACTCTCCCCATAGCAGGACTAAGCACTTAGACCTGATTTGATTTCAGCTGCAGTGGTCACTTAACAGAACAAAATACTATCTATGGAGCCTAATCAGCTCTGTCTTTAAACAGTGGAGAGGGACAGGTCCCCACCCTCTCTCTTGATGCCCTCAGTCAGCACAGGCTAAGTACAGTTCTACTGCCTTTTACTCATACAATAAGAACAACAACATTTCATTCCCACTCCCCACCCCACCCCGCATTCAAGTGATTTGTAACCCAAACCCAGCCAAAATCTATCACTTGGGCAACACAGCTCTGTTTGCTGGATACCTAGGTAGATTAGGTGTGAATGTAAATACAATCTGGTCCTGAAGCCTTTCCTCCCCCCAGCTCATCATTAGCTGTCAGGGAGAGCTCATTTAGACTTTGCTTACAAATCATCATTTGAAATTATTAGGTTGGCCATCATCACCGAAATGAATGCACTGACATTGTCATAAAAAACAACAGCCGTATAAGGAAACTAGTCTATGTTCATACTTTTCAAATCTATTATACTTTCAGATACACATATTTTATCATATACTGTATATGCTTTTAAAGTGTGTATTAATGTTTCAATTTCAATTCAAATTTCCAAACAGTCACTAAATTGGCATGTTTCAGAGTAGCAGCCGTGTTAGTCTGTATCCACAAAAAGAACAGGAGTACTTGTGGCACCTTAGAGACTAACAAATGTATTTGAGCATAAGCTTTCGTGGGCCCACTTCATCGGATGCATAGAATGGAACATATAGTGAGGAGATATATATACATACAGAAAACATGAAAAGGTGGGAGTTGCCCAACCAACTCTAAGAGGCTAATTAATTAAGATGCGCTATTGTCAGCAGGAGAAAAAAAACTTTTGTATTGATACTCAAGATAGCCCATTTAAGACAGTTTGACAAGAAGCTGTGAGGATACTTAACATGGGGAAATAGATTCAATGTGTGTAATGGCTCAGCCATTCCCAGTCTCTATTTAAGCCTAAATTGATTGTACCTAGTTTGCATATTAATTCAAGTTCAGCAGTTTCTAGTTGGAGTCTGTTTTCGAAGCTTTTCTGTTGCAAAATTGCCACCTTTAAATCTGTTACTGAATGGCCAGAGAGGTTGAAGTGTTCTCCTACTGGTTTTTTAATGTTATGATTCCTGATGTCAGATTTGTGTCCATTTATTTTTTTGCGTAGAGACTGTCCGGTTTGGCCAATGTACATGGCAGAGGGGCATTGCTGGCACATGATGGCATATATCACATTGGTAGATGTGCAGGTGAACAAGCCCCTGATGGTGTGGCTGATGTGATTGGGTCCTATTATGGTGTCACTTGAATAGATATGTGGACAGAGTTGGCATCGGGCTTTGTTGCAAGGATAGGTTCCTGGGTTAGTGTTTTTGTTCTGTGGTGTGTGGTTGCTGGTGAGTATTTGCTTCAGGTTGGGGGGCTGTCTGTAAGCGAGGACTGGCCTGTCTCCCAAGGTCTGTGAGAATGAGGGATCGTTTTCCAGGATAGGTTGTAGATCGTGGATGATGCGCTGGAGAGGTTTTAGCTGCGGGCTGTACGTGATTGCCAGTGGTATTCTGTTATATTCCTTGTTGGGCCTGTCCTGTAGTAGGTGACTTCTGGGTACCCGTCTCGCTCTGTCACTCTGTTTCCTCACTTCCCCAAGTGAGTATTGTAGTTTTAAGAATGCTTGATAGAGATCTTGTAGGTGTTCGTCTCTGTCTGTGAGATTGGAGCAAATGTGGTTGTATCTCAGGAAGTCGGTGGTGTCTCAAAGATAGCTAGGAGTTCTGGTAGTGTAGGGTCTGAGGAGAGAGTCCACATAGCCAGATAAGACTGCTGTAAGAGTGGCAATGCCTGAGATGATGGGGCGTCCAGGATTTTCAGGTTTATGGATTTTGGGTAGCAGATAGAATACGCCTGATCGGGGCTCTAGGGGTGTGTCTGTGTAGATTTCTTCCCATGCTATAGCAGGGAGTTTCTTGAGCAGTTGGTGTAGTTGCTTTTGGTACTCCTCAGTGGGATCGGAGGATAGTGGCCTGTAGAATGTGGTGTTGGAGAGTTGCCTGGCAGCCTCCTGGTCATAATTTGACCTGTAAGTGAGGACAGGCCTGTCTCCCAAGATCTGGGAGAGTGAGGGATCATCTTTCAGGATAGGTTGTAGATCTCTGATGATGCGCTGGAGAGGTTTTAGTTGGGGGCTGAAGGTGACAGCTAGTGGTGTTCTGTTATTTTCTATGTTGGGCCTGTCCTGTAGTAGGTGACTTCTGGGTACTCTTCTGGCTCTGTCAATCTGTTTTTTCACTTCAGCAGGTGGGTATTGTAGTTTTAAGAATACTTCATAGAGATCTTGTAGGTGTTTGTCTCTGTCTGAGGGATTGGAGCAAATGCGGTTGTATCTTAGAGCTTGGCTGTAGACAATGGATCGTGTGGTGTGTCCTGGATTAAAGCTGGAGGCATGTAGGTAAGTATAGCGGTCAGTAGGTTTCCGGTATAGGGTGGTGTTTATGTGACCATCTCTTATTAGCACAGTAGTGTCAAGGAAATGGACCGCTTGTGTGGATTGGTCTAGGCTGAGGTTGCTGGTGGAATGGAAATTGTTGAAATCATGGTGGAATTACTCAAGGGCTTCTTTTCCATGGGTCCAGATGATGAAGATGTCATCAATGTAGCGCAAGTAGAGTAGGGGCGTTAGGGGATGAGAGCTAAGGAAGCGTTGTTCTAAGTCAACCATAAAAATGTTGGCATACTATGGGGCCATGCGGGTACCCATAGCAGTGCCGCTGACTTGAAGGTATATATTGTCCCCAAATGTGAAATAGTTGTGGGTGAGGACAAAGACGCAAAGTTCAGCCACCAGGTTTGGCATGTAACTAGTTCACAAAACTGGGGGGGGGTGTTGGGGAAATTCAGGGGGGTGTACACCCCCCCTAGTGTAGGGAAATCACTGACCCATGGGAATGGGGCTGGTGCATGAGGGCTGCAGGCCAGGGGAACCCATGGGGATGGGAATGGCGCATGAGGGCTGCAGGCCAGGGGAACCCATGGGGATGGGAATGACGCATGAGGACTGCAGGCCAGGGGTAGGGCAGGGGAACCCATGGGGATGGGAATGGGAATGGCGCATGAGGGCTGCAGGCCAGGGGAACCCATGGGGATGGGAATGGCGCATGAGGGCTGCAGGCCAGGGGTAGGGCAGGGGAACCCATGGGGTTGGGGATGGCGCATGAGGACTGCAGGCCAGGGGTGGGGTAGGGCAGGGGAACCCATGGGGTTGGGGATGGCGCATGAGGGCTGCAGGCCAGGGGAACCCATGGAGATGGGAATGGCGCATGAGGGCTGCAGGCCAGGGGAACCCATGGGGATGGGAATGGCGCATGAGGGCTGCAGGCCAGGGGTAGGGCAGGGGAACCCATGGGGTTGGGGATGGCGCATGAGGGCTGCAGGCCAGGGGTAGGGCAGGGGAACCCATGGGGTTGGGGATGGCGCATGAGGGCTGCAGGCCAGGGGAACCCATGGAGATGGGAATGGCGCATGAGGGCTGCAGGCCAGGGGTAGGGCAGGGGAACCCATGGAGATGGGAATGGTGCATGAGAGCTGCAGGCCAGGGGTAGGGCAGGGGAACCCATGGGGATGGGGATGGGGATGGTGCATGAGGGCTGCAGGCCAGGGGAACCCATGGGGATGGGAATGGCGCATGAGGACTGCAGGCCAGGGGTAGGGCAGGGGAACCCATGGGGATGGGGATGGGGATGGCGCATGAGGACTGCAGGCCAGGCGAACCCATGGGGATGGGAATGGCGCATGAGGGCTGCAGGCCAGGGGTAGGGCAGGGGAACCCATGGAGATGGGAATGGCGCATGAGGGCTGCAGGCCAGGGGAACCCATGGGGATGGGAATGGCGCATGAGGGCTGCAGGCCAGGGGTAGGGCAGGGGAATCCATGGGGATGGGAATGGGAATGGCGCATGAGGGCTGCAGGCCAGGGGAACCCATGGGGATGGGAATGGCGCATGAGGACTGCAGGCCAGGGGTAGGGCAGGGGAACCCATGGGGATGGGGATGGGGATGGCGCATGAGGACTGCAGGCCAGGCGAACCCATGGGGATGGGAATGGCGCATGAGGGCTGCAGGCCAGGGGTAGGGCAGGGGAACCCATGGAGATGGGAATGGCGCATGAGGGCTGCAGGCCAGGGGAACCCATGGGGATGGGAATGGCGTATGAGGGCTGCAGGCCAGGGGTAGGGCAGGGGAACCCATGGGGTTGGGGATGGCGCATGAGGACTGCAGGCCAGGGGTAGGGCAGGGGAACCCATGGGGCTGGTGCATGAGGGCTGCAGGCCAGGGGAACCCATGGGGATGGGTGCTGGTGCATGAGGGCTGCAGGCCAGGGGTTGTGCAGGGGGGCTCAGGTGAATGTGGCTCCAGACCGAGGCGGCCCATGGGAACGGGGCTGGTGCACAAGGCTGGAGGCCAGGGGTAGTGCGAAGGGCTTCAGGGGGGACAGGGCTACCGTCTGGGGCCGGGGAACAGGGACTCCGAGCTCGCGACGGGCGCGGGGCGCAGCAAGAGAGCGGCAGCGGCCCCTTTAATTCCCCCCCCCCCCGTTGCGTTGCTCCGCTCCAGTGTTGGCGGCACAAAGCTTCCCGCGAGTGTGACGTCATTGTGTGTGGCCGCTGCCCCACGTAACCCCGCCTAGCACCGCCTTCCGATTGGGCGTGAGGGCCGTGCAGGAGGGTGACGCTTGGCACGACGCGTGCCGTGATTGGCTGAGCGCTGAAGGATGGGAGGTGGTGTGCTGCCCCGCCCCCCGGGTGTGCGCGAGGCGGCGGCGCGTGGCAGCGGCGGCTCCCGGGCTCAGAGTCCCGAGCGCAGGCGGCGGCGCCGAGCCCGGCCATGACCGACTTCAAGCTGGGGATCGTGCGGCTCGGCCGGGTGGCCGGCAAGGTGAGGGGCCGCGAGCCGCCCTGGGTGGGGGCCGGGCCGGCGGGAGTGCCCGGCTGGGCCCGAGGGCGGCGGGGACGGGTCGGGGGCGCGGCCGTGGCGGGGGCCCTGGTGGGGGGCGGGCTGCGCGAGGCTGCGGGGGGCTCCCCGGGGACTGCAGCGGCGAGCCGCTGTTCCCGGCACATGGGCGGCAGAGCTGCGGCGGGCGTGGGAAGCTCGGCCCTTGCCTGGCGCGTGGCTCGGCCTCTCGCGTGCAGCTCCCGGCTCGGGCTGTGCCGGGGGCGGGGAGCCGGCGCTCGCGCTGGTGTGTCGCTGGGTGAAGCCGCAGTTGCGCATGGAGCTGGGAGTGCGGGAGCTTTGGGGCCGTGTGGTGAGGGGCAGGGTTGTGCGCTGAGCTGTGAGGTGCATGCGATGGCCGCAGAAGGCATTACTATCCCAGTCGCTTTCCAAACGGTGTAGTCCGAGGCAGGAGTGTAAGAGTTGGGGTTCCACCCTTGGATGCTAAAAATCTTTGTCCAGATAATAAATGCAATACGGGCATTGGTGGCACCAGCTCGGGGTCAGGTCTCTGGCCTTTGTTGTCCATCTGAGATTGCCTGTAAGGCTGCCATTGGTCTTTGGATGTGTCCATTGGATCTGTCCATTGGGATCTTGGTCCAGCTCCTTAAGTTTGTTTCACACAGGCACCTGAATGGTACCAATATTTAATCTGCAATGGATATAGACTGGTGATGACTTAACAAGTTAGTGTTTTAGTCTGTTAGAGCTATAGTGAATTCAGTAAACTTGTTTATTTTTTTTAGTAGAGCTCTTTCTAAAAGGAAACTCAATTCCCAATTCAGTGTATGACAATTCCATGTACGGCGAACTTTTTAGTAAATTGAGATGCATCTTTGGCATGGTACATGATGGTGATACAGTACTGCATTCTGCTTAGCTAAGTATGTTACTAAACGGGCCAATGTATTTTTTTCAGGGTTCACCCAGATTTTCGGAAAAGATGTGGGTGGTAGCCATTAAGTGGTCTTAACTTTGTTCTTCCCTTTGTCTAAGTTAGTGCTGGGGTAATGGAGATTTGAAAGGAACAAGTGTAGATAGAGAATACATAGAATAACTGTTCTCCTAGAATATTTTAGCAGGGAATTGAATAAGCATAGAAACAGTGAAGAAGAGCTCTGTGGAGCTCAAAAGCTTCTCTTTTCACCAGTAGAAGTTGGTCCAATTAAAGATATTATCTCACCCACCTTGTGTGTCTCATAGAAACACTAAGACATTTTCCTTCACTAAACTGTTGGTGAGCTCTGGAATGTAGACCTGCTGTGAAGGTTCTTAGTTCTACAGGGTTGAACATATTTTGTCTAGGTTAGGTAATGAGTAAATAACTTGCTACGTCACTAATATTTTAATAACTTCTACAATTCTGGTGGATCCTGTAGTAAGCCTAAGGTCTGGGTGCTTTGCCATCCCACTTCACCTGGCAAGTCACGGTTGTGTAAGGCAGCGGTTCTTGACCAGGATTCTGAAGTCCTCTGGGGGGGGCCGCAAGCAGGTTTCAGGGGGTCTGCCAAAGTAAACTAGAGAGCAGGGCCGGTGTTAGACTCACTGGGGCTCAGGGCAGAAAGCCAAAGCTGTGCAGGGCTGAAGCAAAAGCCCGAGCAACTTAACTTTGCAGGGCCCCCTGTCATGTGAGCCACATTCAGTTACCCTGCTTGCCACCCCCTAATGCCAGCCCTGGCTTTTAATCTACTGGTTATGCAGAAAAACAGTTGTGGCACAGATGGGCCATGGAGGTTTTTATAGCAAGTTGGGAGGAGCTCAGAAAGGAAAAAGGTTGAGAACCCCTGGTGTAAAGAATATAGCTAAAAAATCTGTTCCCAGTAAAGTGATGTCATCAGGAACTGGTTGTGCAGATGCTGCTTACTTGCGGTGTTAAAATATTGCTAGTTAAATCATACATTGCAGAATAACTTCAGTAATAAAGTTACAGCTGTTCTTAACTGCCTTTAACATGTTTGGTATATTTTAGACAAAGTACACGCTGATAGATGAACAAGACATCCCATTAGTGGAGAGTTACTCTTTTGAGGTAAGTGTTTTGAGCTTTGTTTAAGTTCTCTGAGCCAATGTGGTTATTAGACTCTTGACATACTGTGGTTAGAATAGTGCTAGCAAATCACAATTCCCCTCTCTGGAGAGGATATATAGCTATTAACATTACTACTAGCTTCTAAGTCAGGGGTCGGCAACCTTTCAGAAGTGGTGTGCCGAGTCTTCATTTATTCACTCTAATTTAAGGTTTCACGTGCCAGTAATACATTTTAATGTTTTTAGAAAGTCTCTTTCTATAAGTCTATAATATATAACTAAACTATTGTTGTATGTAAAGAAAATAAGGTTTTTAAAATGTTTAAGAAGCTTCATTTAAAATTAAATTAATATGCAGAGACCCCCGGACCAGTGGCCAGGACCCAAGCAGTGTGAGTGCCACTGAAAATCAGCTCGCGTGCCGCCTTCGACACGCGTGCCATAGGTTGCCTACCCCTGCTCTAAGTCTACTTCTGAACATGGATATTAACATATAAGACATACATAGTTACAATTGTTAGGCTGCAACCTTGTTTAAAAAGGTTAAGTTATAGGGTAAATCTATAGAGGCAGAAAAGGTGTATTTTCAATCAAGTTAGCTTAACTCAATTGAAACCCCCTCCCCACACCTGGGTAGACACAACCTTTAAGACTGTGGTGTTCACAGACCAGCTAAACTGTCCTTAAAGGTATTAAACTGTGTATGTGGGTGTTAAGGTGGGTGGGGTTGTTTAAAAAACACACCCTTTTTTGTCTGTGTAGAGAGAGATCATGTTTCCCTTTTCCTTCTCCATTCCAGTCCCATTAGCAGCTGGTGTGGTGTGGTGAGGAAAACATAAATACTGAAGCAACAAGTGTGGGCACTGCATGACTCAATGGTGAATTCTATCTCTCTTTCAAAAGTACTTCTAAGGCCCCTGTACCATTATATCTGAGTCATTACAGTTTTTAATGTACTTATCCTACCAGCATACCTGTGCGATTGGGAAGTGCCGTTATCCCCATTTTACAAACGGTGACCCGAGGCAGAGAGAGACCAGGTGACTTGTCCATTGTCTGTAGCAGAGCAGAGAACCTAGGCTGGCACCTTAACCACAGGACCATCTATCCTCTTTGCCCATAGCATTTCTGCTGTGTGCAGTCCACCTCTTCCTTCTCCCCAGAACCTTCTCTGTCTAATGCAGAAATATTAAATAACTAAAATCCCATTAAGATGAAGTGGCATATAATCAGTTTCCTGCAGTTGCAGGGGGCAGATGATGTCGGGTATTGGTCTTTCCTGTCTCCCATTTCCCAAAGGGAATGTTAAGCAATGCTGCTGACAGTTGGATGCCCTTGGTCACAGAATACTCTTTCCTTCTCTCCAGGCTCGGATGGAGGTAGATGCTGATGGAAATGGAGCTAAAATATTTGCTTATGCTTTTGACAAAAACAGAGGAAGGGGATCTGGGCGTCTGCTGCACGAGCTACTGTGGTAGGTGTTGTACAAAGAATTAATATATTAAAGGTTTCAGTCAAGGATGTAGCTTGCAATCTTCAGCTTGTTTGTACATTAAATAATGCATTATGAACACTAACAGTGGGTGCAATTAGAGATCTCGCTGTGTTAAAAGGCTTAATGAAGAACAAAACCAGTCTCTCTGTAAGAAATGTTGCTCATGGGAAACTAATTGTTTGCCCATCTATACCCATAGGTTAAATCTAGGAGTTACTAAATTCCTAGAACCTTTGGGTTCTGTTCACCCCATGATATGCAAGTATAACTCCCAGTAGTACCAGTGAGATGTGAATGTTTTGTGTTTGCTCAGTCTTCTGAATGATTGATTGGGATAGGACAATGCTAAAGGTTCAACAGACTGTTTCAACATAGTGGTGCTTTGTTTGCTGCTAACTTTAAATTTTGCACACTTTATTGAATACTAGTCAGTGCTTTAGATTCTCTGTCAGGCAAGTCACCTGTGCCTATCTAAACACTTCAGAGGCTGACTTGATATATTCAGTACTTTAAATTGGTTATTTAACTTTGTAAAGTGTGTGTTCTCTTGTCTAGCTATCTTGTAGGAAATTATTTTGCTCCCTTTCATGCACAGAGCAAATCCTTGGCTATCATTGGTGACTAAAAACTGAACTTAAAAGTTTGTAGAAAAGGTAATTGCTCATGGTGAGAGAATCCTGAAATAGTCACTGAAAGCCCTTTATTTTGAGACATAAACCTAGGGATATTGTTTGCTGGTCACCTCAATGAGTTTGTATATTGTTGCTCTAAATTGGAGTTGCCCAGAAATTATCCACTCAAACCTATTGCTTAATGAATTTTCTGGCTAAATATTCATGCAACTGTGGGACCTCCTGAGGGGCCCCCCCCCAATAATGTTTTCACATATTGCCCCTCACTGGTGTCTAAGGCCTGATCTACACTGAAATGTTAGGTCAACCTAGCTATGTTGCTCAGGGGTGTGACATAGTTAAACAATAAACCTCTGGTGTAGACAGTGCTATGTCAATAGAAGAATTCTGCAGTCGACCTAGCTACCCACTTCTCAGGGAGGTGGATTACCTATACTGACAGAAGAAACCCTCCTGTCAGCGTAAGTAGTATCTATGCTGAAGCGTTGCTGCTGTATTGTTTCAAGTGTAGACAAGTCCTTAGCACTCTGCACCAGTTAGGTTTAGTGCCTCTGGCAATGCTGCTAAACTTGTTGCAAAGGTAACTGACTATAATTGTTTGGTAAATCAGATTGCCCACTGCAGTGGACACAAACCTAATGCTGTAATAATTAAAGTCCATAAATAGAATTAATAATTCCATAAAACGATGCAGCTTCTGTTCAAATGACTGATATTGAAAGTTATCCACATCGTGATGGTCCAGCTGTTTGCATATTGAGCAGCCCATTCATTCCCTCTTTCAGTAACATGACTGCTTTACTGTTTGAATCAATTATAATGAATTCAGTTGAATTGTGTACAAAAAATAGCATCTCTTTATGCTCCCTCCCCATGCATGTATGCATTATGATTAAGGCTACGTTTTAGTCACGGGCATTTTTAGTAAAAGTCATGGACAGGTCACGGGCAGTAAACAAAAATTCATGGCCCATGACCTGTCCGTGACTTTTACTAAAAACACCTGTGAATAACACTTGGGGTGGAGGATGCCCCTGCCTGGGGGCCCTGCGGATGCTGGGGGAGGGTGGCCCAGCTGCTTGGGGCGGGGAGTGGGGGGCGCGGGCAGCGGCTTGGGATCTGGGACCCCTGCTGGTGCTTGGGGGAGGAGGGGGGTTGCAGGTGGCGGCGTGTGGCTGGTGCTGGGGGGTTGGGTTGCTGGGGCTAGCAGGCTCCCTACCTGGCTCCATGCCTCCCCTCCCCCCCAGCAGCGGCAGAGTTTGGGTGTGGGAGGGGGCAGTGGGTTGGGGAACGGGACGGGGTGAGGTAGGCTCTGGGCAGCGCTTACCTGGGGGCTCCCTGGAAGCGGCAACATCCCCCTTGTTCAGCTGCTAGGCAGAGGCATGCAGGCACCACCACTGCAGCTCCCGTTGGCCATGGTTCCCGGCCAATGGGAGCTGTGAAGCCAGTGCTCTGGGCGGAGGCAGCATGCAGAACTGCCTGGCCAGGACTCTGCCTAGCAGGTGAGCCTAATTCCTCACACAACGTGGTTGCAGGCACCATCCAGCTACAGCCTGGTCAGTGGCCTCAGGCTTTTTCCTGCCCCAGTAATCCAAGCTCCAGTGTCATTCAGATTGACTTACATGAATTTGGAGTCATTTAAAAAAAAAATGGGGTGGGGGAGACAAAACCCCATGTTTTCCTTGGCAGGCCAAGCCTGACGTTCTGCCCTCCCTCCAAGTGGGCTGTGAGGCTAAAGCACTTTGAGGTCTTTAAATGAAACAATGAAGTGTTATTGTCCTCATCCAATACCCAGTCACTGTTCCCAACTCCAAGCCTTGCCTCTTGTCTAAACCTAATCTCAGAACTGGAGAAAACTGCAGCAGGTAGAAACATTTGAGTCAGTTGGTATTTTCTGCAAAAATGCAACTTGCACTGCAAGAGCTAAGCTTGTCTGCCTGATGTTACTGATGAGTTGTTGCCGTATTAGGGGTTGTCTACTTACAATCTTGAGTTAGTACAGCGTATTGCGGTTTCAAAATAAGTGTTTACACTGCCTTTGACACCAGTTTAAATAAATTAGTTTAAAATCACAGCTCAGCCCTCGGCACAGGAAACTAGCTACTCCCAGAATGCGAAGAGGAAGCTTGTTTCTCTCTATCCTAATTACTTCAATGGAGTGTGATTTGCAGCACTTAGTTGGGACTAAATGGTGACAGCAGCCTAACAACACTGCCATTGTCCTTTGCAAAAGGGCTCCGTACTCTTCCCTGTTGTACTTGACCATGTCCTCAGGACAGGCCCTTTGCCCGTTCATTCCCCAAAGCAGGATTTTCATGTCTCTCTGGCTAGTCTGCCCACAGGATGAGTTTTCCTTCCCCATTCATCCTTTTTATTCTCGGAGGCATGAGGAGTCCTGTGGAAAAAATAGCCTGATCATGTAATTAAAGACTCTCCTAGACACGGGGCCATATTAAGGTTGCATGTGCAACTTTAATTCAGGCATTTCCTAACTTTTGACTGCTTGACTTTGCAACTGTAGTGTTCTTCTAACATATGTATTATTTCATAGGGTTTTTAAAAAAGCAAACTGAAAAAAACAAATTCCATCATTAGGCATCCTACTGACATCCATGTATGTTAACAGCAGGGTTGGAATATTTAGATCCACTCCACAGGCCTCTACCACTTGAGCTACTGGGGTAACTGATAGAAGTAATAGGTTGTCATCTTATGTGGACCTGCACTCGAAGAGGATGAGCTGCACACTTTCCTAATGGGTTTCACAGATATTTGTTGACAGGAGAGGAATGGAGAGACTCTGGAATCTTGGTCTCTATTCCAGGCGTTGGGCTACCCTAGTAGGCACACACACTTCTGCCCATTCTCCCAGGCTTGACCGCTTCTGCCCCATCACTGGCTCCTCGTCCCAGTCTCCACTCCTCAGTCTTCTCATCCCAGTCTGACTCCCCCAACTCTCCCTGGCTCCATCAGATGCCACCAGTTAGGTCATTGAGAGCACAGGACGGACAGGCTCTTTGCTCTTGGTTCTAGTGCAGGGGTGGCTAACCTGTGGCTCTTCAGAAGTTAATATGCAGCTCCTTGTATAGGCATCGACTCCGGGGCTGGAGCTACAGGCGCCAACTTTCCAATGTGCCAGGGGGTGCTCACTTCTCAACCCCTGGCTCTGCCACCGGCCCTGCCCCCACTTCACCCCTTCCCCATAGCCTGCCGTGCCCTCCCTCCTCCCCTCCAGAGCCTCCTGCATGCCACGAAACAGCTTATCGGGAGGTGCGGGGAGGGAGGTAAATTCTGGCTCCTTCTCAGGCTCAGGTTGGCCACCCCTGTTCTAGTGCCTGGTCCCACGCAGGTCCAGAGGAGCAATTAAAAGGAAAATCCAGCTTTGCCCCCTGCAGCCTGGGCTGGAGCATGCTTAGTGGCTGTATGAGGATGACGCATTGCAGTCTGGTCGGCACTGGGAGCAGTGAGGGGCATGTTCATGCTTAGTATGTATGGAATTATCAGAGATCTTTACTGCTAAGTTCTAATGTCTTCACTGAGCATGTGCAAACTGCAATTTTTGAAAGGCTTGTGACCACATTTGGGTGGATTTTCAGGGGGAAGGCAAAAGGCACATTGTTGATGCAAAGGCTATCCCTGGTCTAAAGCACGGAGGTGCTAGAGCATTTCAAAGAAAAGGACTCAAGAATTTTTTAACATGCACAAAATATTTTTCCTGATCCCTGTTCTCAGGAACAGTTGAATCTTTTTGGCTGAAATTTTCCAAAAATATCCAGCCTGAGGCAGACACCCAGTGTGGAAAATTTTAGCTCAAACTGTTAAAATTTGGCAAAGTTTTATAAGCAACTGAAAACAGGGACTTATAATGGGAAGTGTGGGGCAACCTGAATAAGCTGTGCCACCATCCCCACATGTAATACCTTTTATGTTCATTGCTCCTACTGTTAAAATTCTCTTAGTGCTGTAAATTACTCATTACTTTACAAAGCACATAGCCGGATCCAGCTCCCTGCCCTGCAAACTTGCACTCTGAGATGTAAGACATGGAGGAATAATTCAGGACAGGGATGATTTAGTGAGAAAGATTGCTACAATAAATGAGTTGGGAATGGAAAAGGAGGATGGACCAGGAATAACACTTGCACATGGACAAGGAATAGATTGATGGGGTGAAAGAGAAGAAGAAAGATGAAAGGAAGAGTAATGGGGGGAGGCATGTAGGGAATGAAATGAGTAGGAGGAAATAAATGTTAATTGGGGGGGGGGGGATTTATATAGCAGGGCATGTACATGCTAATTATCCAACCTCTTTGTTTAAACAAATCTCTATTTGTACCTGCTGGTCACGAAAGCCCACAATGCCTCCAAAGGAGTCTTTATAGTGTGTACTGTATACAATTACAGGCACTAAAATGGTGCTTGCTGGTCACTGGTGAAGCTCTGGAGCCTTTAAGTCTTTGCTTAGAGACTTCCTAATGGAGCTCTAGCTGTAGTGTTGCATGTGCATGTCACACGTGCACCTAAGTGTAGCTGATCTAATCCATCTCTTGACTGTCCTAACTTCTTGCAGAAGTGCTATAACATTTATTTTGTAATTTTCTTTTTCAATTAAGGGAGTAGACTGTGGCCTTACAATTAAAGTTTTCAGATAGAGCACTTTTATGGCAGAATAGTAAACTTGTGGAATAAGTCTTTACTACTAATAAGAATGCTGCTAAGATCTGTCACTACAGTGACATGAATGGTATCTCTGATACACTACTCCTTCTGTCAAGAAACACACCACTCATAGTCTATGGAGAACTGTTCTTTGCTGTGAACTGCAAATTGTATTTAATCTCTTCCAGGGAGAGGCACCGGGGAGGGATTGCCCCAGGATTTCAAGTGGTGCATCTGAACGCAGTGACGGTGGACAACCGACTGGACAATCTGCGTTTAGTCCCGTGGGGATGGAGACCCAAAGCTGAAGACATTTCTAGTAAACAAAGGTATATCAACACAATATTTATGGGTGAGATGTAATGGAGCTCAGGAGTAAGCTGCATCCAACAAATTAACTTGGAACTATCTTCAAAATTCACTTACCTCTTCCAGACTATTTTCTAACAAAAACCCAAACAAACGAACCTTGATCTAACACCAAGCTATTTGATCTTGAATAGCTCACAATTTCTGTCCCTGCATTTCTCCATCTGAAATGGAGAGAACAATTTATTGTGGTTTATAGATAAAACAGAGCCTGTTATCACTGTGACCAAATGTCTCCCCTCCTTTTCTGTTCTTTTTCTTTTAGAATTGTGGCAGGGACACACAAACCAACAAAATTTCCATTGATGATGACCAGAATTTAGATTTTTTTTTTTTTTAAACTTTGCCAAACCAAAAAAAAAGGCTTGACCTTATTAGTTTGACTTGCGCATAATTACTTTGTCTATTTTGATGTGACATTGACAATATGTGGTTTAATGATTATAAAGCTTTATCTTTTGGCGTTTTAATGTGTTTAATTGTCTAACCCTCCCCCCTGTAATTTTCCGCAACTGTGAAAACTTAGATTAAAATTTAAAAAAAATTAAAATACATCGATATCTACTGAAACAACAAAAAATTGAATTCTGCCAAGACTATATCATAATTGTTGAAAGAAGAAAACAATCAAAATCTTGTTGGCTACAAATGTAGCTTTTTATTAAAGTTGCATACATTCCATTCCACTTGGATGATGGCATTTGGGCATCATAAAACTAAGTCTGCAGTTTTAACTGGATTAAGGATTTCAGTTCCTGTCCTAAATAGTTAACGCTACACAGCAGCCTCCTAACTTTCCAGAAGTTGCTGCAGTTCAGTTGATGAAGTGTTCCCTGTGTGTAGCTTGTAAAGTGCTTACGATCAGGAGTTATGTGACTTGAAGTAGATGGCTTAGGCCATCAGGAGTGCTTATTTGGAGTCATAGTTTGACATCACAGTAGTTTTGCAGTAACTACCTGTGATATCAGGATTTCTCAGGTCAAGTAGAAGCATCAGCAGATGCAACAACTATCTAGCAGATGTTTCTGTAATGTCCATCACTATAGTGTCTAATGCTGAAACAATCCTTTGACTTGTGTTGCCATACTAGTAATAAAGATCACTCAATCCCCATAATATGTATTAAAGTGTTGAGTTGTATAACAAGCCAAGCATGACAATATTGGAACTGGCCAATATCAAGCAATAAAAGACAAAAACCTACCTCCTGCAACTTGAGGAAACTAAAATTAAACCAAAAACATGAAGGGAGACGATATCTCAACCTCAAGTGCAAACTATTTTGGGGGTCTTTCTAACATAGTTTAGTGCAGAGAAAAATCTTGCCACATACCATTAGTCCTGAGAAATCCAGTGCTTGATGTGCAAATATTGTGTTGAAGCCTGTGGCATGTCCTTTAGTCATCTGACATTTAGCTGCTTATAGTGCACTTGTGGCTCTTATCCTGGGGCACCAAAATACCAGCAAAGCTCATATGAGCCAACAAACGCAGTGGGATTCAAACTTAATATGTATTCAGGTTAAACACGAAGTCAGTTACTGGAATCAGATTCCATCCTACTGTGCTAGCATATTATGAGGGCCTGAGTCTGTGCTCCGCTGCATAGACTATGGCCCAATAAGTTTCAGACCTCACTCATCTCCCTGGGTGATGTTTTGTTTTAATTGTATGGTGCAGCCTGAATAACATTAGAACAGTGTTTGTGTTCTGTTAGTGGAGACCTATGGGCTTCAATCCCATTGTAGCACCTTAATTTCTTCTTTGTCTACTAAATTGAAATAGCTGCAGCACCAGTAAGATGATGGTGTTCAGAGCATTGGTCAATTTAAGAAACTTCCTTTCAGAAGCCGGTGAATGGCAAGAGTTTCTACATTAGAGCAGGCCAGGAGAGCTAAAACAGGGGAATAAGCCCTTTGATCGACCCTTATTTAAATACAGTGTCCTCAATTAAACATGTTTTGGTGGTGGCTTTTGCATCAGGCCTGAAACAGGAATCCTGAAAAGAGGCCTGTTAAGGGAGGAATGCAATGGACCCTTAACTCTAATGGGGTTAAAGACAGTGTCTGCACTACCTACTTCACAACTTGAATCAGTTTTAATTTCCATAAATGTCTATTCTAAACCCATGAAATAAACATGTTCTTCCATTAAAGGGAACAAAGTCTGTACTGGCTGGCGATCCAGCAGCTTCCCACAGATCCAATAGAAGAGCAGTTTCCTGTGCTGAATGTAACGCGGTATTACAACGCTAATGGGGACGTTGTGGAGGAAGAGGAAAATTCATGCACATACTATGAATGTCACTACCCGCCATGCACAATGATTGAAAAACAGGTGTGTTCAAAGTGCATTGAAAGTAGCGATGGAAGAGACCCATTAGGCCACTTTGTGTCCAAAGATTGTTCCCTGCAGTGTAATCTCCAGTGCTTTGCCTTGTCTAGTTTTAAGTGTCTCAAGCCATCACTAATGATCTTCATCTGAATCCCGATAGAAGAAAATTCCCTGCCCTAATAACTGCAAGGTATTTTTTCTAGTAGCATTAATTTTCTTTTTCATTTGAATTTCATTACTCCCCATTAGATCGCCTTAACAATTCCTTGGGCTTCGGGGTGTTTATACTCTGAGTAATTGGCTGTATACCACAGTTACATGTATAATCCACGCAGACTGAATATCAAAATGCTTTAGCAAGCATGCATGGTGGGAGATACACAAAGTGGGCTATTCCAGATGAGCTGCAAAGAAGGCTCTTCTGCTATCAGTGGCAAGGTTGTGAAGGGACAGCAAGGCAGCCAGTGATGGGGAAGGGTTGAGCAAATTCACTGAGGGTTTTAAAAATAGGAAATCTTGAACTGGAACCTGAGCTGATCTGATAGAACTTGCTGAGAGGGTGTTAATTCTGCGTTGTATGTCAGAAAATGGGCAGTAGCATTCTGTGCCTGCTGGAGAGCTGCAGAATACTGAAAAGAGGGGAGTTGCATTAGACAAGAGGTGATAAAGCTGTGGATGAAGATCTGAGCAGTAGAGGAGTCAAAGTAGTAGCATGCCTGGCCATTGCTAGGAAGGAGGTGATAGGCAGCCTTTAGACAAGGGAGTTTTGGAAGGAGAAACTGGCAGAGAGTAGGTTGGGTGAGGGGTGGTCTGAGGGCTGAGCCTCGTCTCAATGAAGCAGATGTGTCCTTGTCTGAGCAAGGAGGGATTTTTTTCCTTTTGATAGTGAATGCTGAGCAGGATAAACTTCAAGAGATGCAGGTTACCCCCTGGATCCTCCCAAATTAAGTGCTTTTAAAAAAAAAAAAAAAAAAAAAAAAAAAAAAAAAGCTTTAAACATGGTGAACCTTTAAGCAAACACTTACCTTAATGTCTGAGTCTTAAATGTGCTAACTCCCGAACAGGGATCTCCATCTCTTTTTCTCCCTTCCCCCTTTTGGGACCAATATCGCAAAGCCCCCTGATGATCCACAAGTTTGAGGGCTAAGCCTCTGCAGTACTTCTAGTCTCTTTTTCCTGATCTGGGAACACTTGGACTGTCTGGCAGAACTATAACACTGTAAGAACAAATGTGAAACTGTGGTTTCAGCTCATTACACCTGTTAACTTCTCAGTGCTGCAATTGCCCTTAGAGCATAAGCTAGTGCAATGGTTGCACATCCTGCTGATTCAGGGAAATCTAATTGTTGGATGTTCATATTTCCCAAATGCTGATAGACTTATGGTGGGGCTTGTCCATGTGTCGGGCTTCTTGGGGAATGGCTTACCTGGACTCTTGGGGCTGAGCTGGCTAACTGATAGCTGTTCTACGTTTTTTCTAGTTACGTGAATTCAATATATGTGGCCGATGCCAGGTAGCAAGGTACTGTGGGTCTCAGTGCCAGCAGAAGGACTGGCCTGCTCACAAGAAGCACTGTCGGGAGAAGAAACGAACCTTCCAGCAAGAGCTCGGACCAGAACGATGACCAGGTGGCACAGGCCTCTCAGCAGCAGGATTCCTTCTCAAAGGCATTGGACTCTTGCTTTTGCACAATAATGACAGACTGCTTATTGAAGCCAGAGGCACTGAAGAAGACAAACCCTGTGATGCTTGAGTAGAACAGCTGACTGGACTAAGCCAGTTCTGACTGGTGCTGTGGAAAGGGATTGGGTCTTCCCTTCCAGTATTGTATTCTCAAGCAAAAAGACTACTGTGGAGGCTCCAGGCAGGAAGCTTCTCATTATTTATATGTTAATATGTTTGTAAACTCATGTACAGATTTTTGTTAGAAATTCTCAATAGGACTCATTTACTGTAATGTTCAGATGAGAACACATTGTTGGCCTACAAGTAAAAAAACTGTCATGTAGCAAAAGCTTTTCCTCCCATGTGGCTAAACAGTATCTGTGGCTGTGCCAAGGCCAGGAGACTGGCTCAGACATCAGCAGTTACTCTGGAGAACTCTGCATGGAAGTTATATTTTAAAAAAGCAAAACAAACAAAGTAAAGGGTTGGAATGAATTGTTGTCTGCTCTGCTCTGTAGTTTTCTCCTGTTCCCTTTTAGCCATTTCTGAAGCTCAGTAACACTTGGTCTTTACATCTCTTACTAAGCATTTTCTTTCTAGTACACCAAGCCTTGACACTGGGCCAGAATTCAGGGTATCATCAACAAGGAGACTGGAAGGGCATGGAGCTAGTTGATTCCACTTGCACTGGAGAAGGGCTGCTAGAGATCATGCTTTGGGTTTGCAGAAAGTTAAATCTGGTTTCCTGCTGTCAAACCTTTGCATGCTCATGAATGTGTACTTGTAGCCAAAGGATCTTCTCTTGCTTTTCCAGATGTTTGTAACTGATCTGGTAGGTATAGTGGTTGCTTTGGGATACTCCTTACTTTAAAGAGATGCTATCAATCTGAAAATCATATATTTCTGAATTTTTTTACTTAATAGTGAAAATTAACACCAAAAATGTGGGAGGAAAATTTTTTTGACCTGCTTTGGAAAAGAGAATTATTTTGGGCCCTCTTGCTTTTTTATTATGTATAACAGATACCTGAACGTTATGCTTACTTTTCCTTAGAAATACCAGAAACGTCAAATTTGGGTGCTCTCTATTGTTTTTGAGGGACTAAATGGATGACTCAAATATGCAGTGCAAATTTTCTCAGTCCTTAATAGAAAGGAGTGAGGTATTGAATTCTTAAATAGCTTTTCTGCAAGTTTTTAGTGAAATAAGTGTTACCCTAAAGAACCTGAAAAAAATCACTTCAGTTGGGTTTCACTTCTTTGGTACATGGGTCAGTCCTCCTAGTTCATTTGTCTCGAGAGTCTGCCATGAAAAACCCAGTAGTTTTACCAGTCATACTTGAATAGATATAAGGGCCTTTTATTCTTGTAGCTTAAACCCCCTTCTTAAGCAACATAAACTAAGCCCAAGAAAAAGCCCTCTCATGGGAATGTGTGTACCTGGAGTTATACCAGTATAACTCTACTGGTTTTAATTAACACCTTCGCATATAAAATCGCACATAATTAGTTGCTTTAAATGAACCAGTAGAAGTTCCTGTGAATGCAAAAAGGGACATAGATACATATGATGCTGGTCCTGTTTTCTGCTTGTTTAAATAGGCAGGTAATTAGCATGACTGACTTTTTTTTTTCATGGCACTATCTCAGTGCACTGGCACTAAGGACCACAATCCCTTTCCACAGCACTTGATTACAAAGGATTTTTAATCATTGTACAGAACAATCTGTTAGAAATAATGTTTAACTTTTTGCTATAGTGGTAGGTTTTATTTGTAAAAAACAAGGTGAGCATAGATGACTTACCTGGATACTGTTAGGGGCTAACCATGAATGTCAGATAATTTTAATTTCAGGATTGTAAAGTTTTGAGAAACGCTAATGAAAAAGATGAGTCTATTAAGTACAGAAAGCTGTGAAGCCATTGGCTCACAGCTAAGAATTAGGAGAGAAAGCCACTTATCTCAAAAATTAAACTCTGCTGTGGAATGGAAAGAGAAGATACTAGAAATAGGAAGAGGCAGTGGCAGGAGTTGTTGGAAAAGGGTAACGGTGGAGTGGTTTCTAGCTCTGACCCAGTTTCATGGAAGGAACCAGTGAATATGGAGGCTGCTCTGGTGAGCTAGGCAGCAGGAAGGAAGAAAACCTGCTCTGTTAGAAGTGGGGCTGGTAGAACTCCATATTAAAGTGGTCCAATGCTTCTCATTACAGGACTGTTTTCAGTTGCTTATAACTGCCAAGCTGTAGCTGGGTTGACATTTTTCCATGTTGTGTCTGCCTCAGGCTGAATTTTCTTGGAAAATTTCAGCCAAAATGGTTCAGCTGTTTCTGAGAATAAGGCTAGTGAAAATGGTTTTCACATGTTAAGTCCTTTTGAAATACTCTAGCACTCCCTTGCTTTGGAGCAGAGAAGTAAAGTTTGGCAGGGTAGTGGCCTTTGGCAGGGATGTGCCTTTTGTCATCCCTTTGGCAATCCGCTCATTTTTGGCCAAATTAGCCTTTGAGCATGTGTGGACTGATTTCCCCCGCGCCCGAGACTTGCTGCATTTTCACAGCTAAAATCTCCACAGAATCTGTCCTCATTGAGCATGCTCAAGCCTCCCACCATGCCTATTGCTGATCACACTGAGTATGTGCCAGCCCAGGGCTACCGCGGAGGCAAAGCCAGAGTTTCCCTGTAATAGCTGCTGCTGGCCTGGGTGGGGCTGAGCACTGGAACTGAGACCAGGGGGCCTTTCTCTTCTATGCTTTTCAGTGATCCCATCACTGGTGCCCAGGCAGCATAAAGGAAGAAGCTGCATAACTTGAATGCAAAGGGGACAAAAAATGGATCCTGGGCCTGGTGGAGGTAAAGTAGAAGATTTGGACAAGGAGTCTAGTGAGACAAGGACTGTAATGCATGGGGGTGGACAGGGAGAGGGAGGAATGGCCATTTGGGACTATTGTGCAAGGAGAAGGTTATGGAGACTGGGACTGGCTGGGTAAGGAGAGGGACTGGAGCTGATGAGGGAAATGGGCCTGGGAGCCGAGGTTTGAGACTGAGCAAACAGATTGGGATTAGAAACCGGTAGGGGTGAAGGGAGTGAAGGAGAGACAGGGCAAGGAGCTGGGCTGTGGGGTGAGAACAGGCTGGCTGGTCAGAGACTGGGATTAGACTAGATGACCTCCTGAGGTCCCTTCCAACCCTAATATTCTATGATTCTATGATTAGGTGTTGGAAGAGGGAGAGACTTGGGTTTTGTGGGGTGGGGAGATTCTGTCTCAGAGACTAGGCAGCTAGGACTGGCTGGGTGAGGAGAGAAGGTAGGAGAGGGGACTGGGAAGGTGAAAAGACTGAGACTGGGACAAAGCCAGGGGAAGGGGAAATACAGGACTGGAACAGGTTGAAGGGGATGGGGAAGGAGGAATCAACCTTGGGGGAAACTGGCAGAAAGTTAATTTGAGCAGACTTCTCTTCAGAATCTGGAATGGGACCCAGGATTCCTGAGTCTCCCCATTCCTCTGCTGTCGGAAAACATCTGTGATTCCACAGGCAAAGTGCAGGTCTCATCCCCTTCTGGTGCAAAGAGGGGGGGAGGGATAGCTCAGTGGTTTGAGCATTGGCCTGCTAAACCCAGGGTTGTGAGTTCAATCCTTGAGGGGGCCACTTAGGGATCTGGGGCAAAAATCAGTACTTGGTCCTGCTAGTGAAGGCAGGGGGCTGGACTCGATGACCTTTCAAGGTCCCTTCCAGTTCTAGGAGATGGGATATCTCCATTAATTATAATTATAATAATAATTATAAAGAGGGTGACCCATGTGGGTGTCAAGATGCCATATGATGGAATATCATTTTTGTTTGCTTTTTTAAAAAATGTAGGAAATTACAAAACACCTTTACAGAAAATTACTGCTGTAAAATCAAATACTCAAAAGTTAGGAAATGCCAGAACTAAGGTTGCCTGTGCAACTTTAATTTGGCCCCCTGGGTGTATGCGTTACAATAGTTTGCTTTACATAACATCAAATTTTTTCCACAGGCTCCTGTCTCATTTTGTGCACATACTAGATCATCTCTGGGGATGAAGCAAGGGTGTGTAGTGAAGGAAGCTGCTGTTTGTAAGACCCTTCCCTTGTTAGTTGTGGAAGTTGGAAGGTGTGCAGGGAATGAGGCAGGGGACTTCAGGAAGACTGTCCCTATGGGTGCTCCGCTGTAGCAGTGCCCCCTGCACCTGGGATAGGAGATCTTCCTCAGCAGTGCACGTCAGACCACACGTGCACCTCGCGCTGGAAGTGGGATGTATATATAGTGCTGTGCAGTCTGGCCGCCTCCGAATTCCTTCTCTGCCACAGAGTCTGTGTTGGCTCCGAAGCAGAACTCCAGGTGTTGTACCAGCGTTAAAGTAGACTTCTTTAGGTTCATGCAGAAGCCTAGATTCATAAACAGGTCCATTGTCACCCAGATGGCCCGGAGAACGTCTGTTTCAGATGGGGTCTTGAGGAGACAGTTGTCTAAGTATAGAAAGATGATGATGCCTTGTTTCCTTAGGTAGGCAACGACTACTGCAAGAACTTTGGAGAATACCCAAGGAGCTATAGACAGTCTGAAAGGCAGTACCTTGAACTGATAGTGGTCGGCACCCATGGCGAATCGGAGAAATTGCCTGTGGGCAGGGTGTACTGTGATATGTAAGTATGCATCTTGGAGGTTGAGGGCTGAGAACCAGTCCCCTTGTTCCAGTGCTGGAATAATAGTGGAGAGGGCAACCATCTTGAAGTGTTGTAGTTTGACAAACTTGTTTAGATTTCGAAGGTCCAGGATGGGTTGCCAGCTGCTGGATTTCTTCTGGATCAGAAAATGGGAGTAAAAACCATCCCCTGTGTTAGAAAGGGACTGGTTCTATGGCGCCCAGTTGCAGAAGCTTTATTTCTCCCCATAGAATGGGTTAGTGAAAGGGGTCCCTGAAGAGGGACAGGGAGGGGGGTGGGATAGATAGGAAGGGGATGGAGTATCCTTCCCTGACTATCTCTAGAACCCACTTGTCTGAGGTGATTAGTCTCCCTGATGGAAAAAATGGAGCTACTCAGTCGCCAAACTGGTGGGATATCGAAGATGATTGGAATGACTGGAAGAGGGAGAGGCTTCTTGGGGCCTTGACCACACCTTCAAAATTGTTGCTTGGCTGCAGGTGTGTGAGAGGTAGCCCCTTGAGGAGTGGGCTGTCTGTTTGGCAGGGGGTCTTTGTCTTAGGCGCTGGGTGCCATAGTGCCATTGAGGAGTGTACTGCAGTGGTCAGGATTGCAGAGGGAGATGTCTCATCTTCCCTGGGCATCTCTTTGGCACTGGTGTGTAAATGCCAAGAGAGTGGAGCAGTGGTCCCCAACCTTTTCTGTGGGGCGGGCGCCGGACGACTAGCTGCCGAGGACCGTGGCCGCTGGAGAAGCGGCCGACGAAATGCTGCCATGAAGTGGCAACGTCAAGAGGCATCATCGAGAGGCGTCGCTGCTGAAATTTGGTGGCATTTCGGCGGTAGCGCTTCTCAACGTTGCCGCTTCTCAGCGGCATTTCAGCGGCTGCTTGTCTGGTGGCCAGTAGGCGGGTGCACATGGATGCCCCGGTGGGTGCCATTGCGCCCGCGGGCACCACGTTGGGGACCCCTGGAGTGGAGAGTAACTCGGAAGTCTTTAAGGGAGTGCAGGGAATTGTTTGCACGCTCCATGAATAGTTTGAGGCCCTCAAAGGGTAAGTTTTCAACTGAGGTTTGTACCTCAGGAAAGCCTGAGAGGTGCAGCCATGGAGTTGCGATGGAGCGGGAAGCTGTATCTGCAGAGTCTAATGAGGCTTGTAGGGCTGTTTGGGCCAAGAGGTGTCCCCCAAATATTAGCATCTGAAATTGTTCTTTCTTGGCCTCCGGAAGGTTATGGCAGAGATCCTCTAACTTGGAGTAGTTAAGGTAGTTATACTTAGTCATAAGAGCCTCGTAATTCAATATTTGAGATTGGAGCATGGCTGATTAATAAATTTAATCATTTCCAGTTTCTGTGTTGATGGTTAGAATGAGATTGGTATTGTCGGCCTTTCTCTTGACTACCAGAGAATTTGAGGCGGGATGCGAGAACAGAAATTTCTCATCCTTCGCTGGAACATATTTCTTGTTGGTGGGTGTGCAGGTCGAAGGGATGGATGCTGGGGTCTGCCAGAGCACTGTTGTGGGATCAAGGAGAGCCTCATTGATAGGTAGTGAAATTTTGGAAGAAGAGGATGTGTGCAGGATATCAAGCAGCTTATGCTACTGATCTTTCCCTTCCTCCAAAGGAATCTGGAGGGAGTTTGCAATCCTGCGGAATAACTCCTGAAGGTGCCTGAAGTCATCAGCAGTCATAGGAGGTGGGGCATGATAGCTTCATCAGGGGAAGAAGAGCAGAAATATAGTGTTGGTGGAGCTTCCTCTTCCTGTTCATCCTCCTCAGCCAGTACCAGCGGAGGTTCGGTCTCTGGTGGGCGACAGACCGATGGAGAAGGGAGAGGTGTAGGGCTCTGGCTTTGTTCCATGGGAGGTTTCCCGAATTGTGCCCTATGTATGGCCCAAGGGTCCCAATATGGTCTGTGTTGAGGGAGTGGAACGTGTGGTTGCATCCATGGTGGTCCATACTGTGATGGCCCCGCCCAGGATGAAACATGAAACTGGGGTACCACTGAGCCCTCTAGCTCACCAGCCTGGGCACCCTCTCGCACTGTGCTGCTGTGACAAGCTGCAGACTGCTCCCAGTTCTGCACTCACATAAACTTTTACACAGGCAGGGACACACCCAACTGCAGTTACATGAATGCTGCTTCTTAGCTACTCATGAATTAACAATAGAGAGATTCCAGCCAGCTCACCCCCCCAGCTCCACAGCCTAGGACACCAAAGCTGTACCCTCTTGCCCTGGTCAAAAGCCTGACCAGTATAAGTTTATTACCCAGTCCGCCCCTCCTTCAAAGTGGAAAGGACCATGCACCAGTTTTTGTTCCTGAGCAGATTTCCCAAGCACTTCTAGCAAAACACCGTTTTAGGTAACAAAACAAATGTATTAACTACAGAAAGATAGATTTTAAGTGAGTATAAGTAGTGAGAGTACAGATTACCTAAGAAATAAACAAAAACGCAATCTAAGCTTTATAAACTAGACAGGATTTGAATCAAGCAGAGTTAGATAGTACAAACAGTCCACCAAGCTTCTGTAGACAGGCAGGCTTTCTTTTTTCCTGTCTGGGACCTCCTTCCCCAGTTCAGTCTTTGTTCCTAAGGTGTTTCCAGGTGTTGTGGTGTTTGGGGAGTGAGGCCAAGTGATGATGTCACTTCCCCCTTTTATATATTCTTCCAGCTTGCTAGAAAGATCTTTTGCTCTGACATGGGTCAAACAGTCTCCTTTGGGTACGTGCTATCTCTGAGAGGTTTCCATTGTACACAGTTCCTGGGGTAATCCTTGTGAGTGTTTGTATTCTCCTCAATGGGCCATCAGTGTTGTTTGGTCTTTTTATTGTTATACCAGAAAGGCTGCTTGTGGATATTACCAACCGCACAACATGTTTCAGTGGCACATACATTGCAAAACTTCATATACAATGATAGCACATACAACTTAACAGGATATTAATGTTCAACAGATTTAAGACTTTTAAAATGATACCTCACTAGGCATACTTTGTACAAAACATAATTATATCACCATGGTGAATATGGGGTGCAGAGTGTTACTTTGGGGCACTGAGTGAGGATGTAAATAGTGAGGATGTGTAGATAGTTGTTGGAGCATCTTGAATAAGAGGGTGCGATGGAATCGTTGTCCTCCTCCTCTTCTTCCTCCTTGTCACTGGAGAAGGGAGGGGCCGTCCTTGGAGGAGAAAAGGAAGAGTGTCGTGAGAAGTGGGGGGAAGTCATGTCTGAGGAGAGGTGATCAGGAGTGTCAGATACCCTAAAGATCTGCTTGTATCTGAATTCCTGTGGAGGAGGAAGGAGCATCATCGATGCCGGTGTATGACTCTGTGCCAAAGGAGAGATGCGTTCCCCTGAGCAGCCAGCAGGTGGAGCTAGAGACTTTCCCAGTGCTAACAATTTTGACGGTGCCGAGGACTTGCTTGGCTTCATCGGTGCTGAAAAGGACACCGGTGACGGTGGTTTTGTAGGTGTTGTATCTCCTGCAGCTGGTCTGTCTGTCTCCAAAGCCGAGAGTTGGTACCGAGGGCTGTAGGTCTGACCAGTTAGGATCTTTAGATCATTGTTTTGTGTTGGTGCTGGAGGTACTCAAGTGGGTCGTGGAGCCATGTCCCCTGTCAGAGGATGTTGAGGTAACTGACTTCGCAGGGGATGGAGTCCTGGCCGGCTGTGCCTCAGAGTGTGAGGAGGAAGCTTGTTTTTTTCATCAGAATGAGAAAGACATGACTTTCTCTTAGCGGGAGGCAGAGAATGAGGATTGGCGGACGACCTGGCAGATTGTGAAGGCTGCACAGGAGAAGAGTCCAGGCCTGGGTCTTGATGCTGGATGCAGTGATTTCTCCATGAGGATAAGTTTTAACTGAATGTCCCGGTCTTTTCTGGCCCCTGGCAGTCAAGTCATGGCAGTGGGAACACTTTTGTGGTATGCATCCCTCTCCCAGACAGCGAATACACTGTGGGTGGCTGTCTATCGAGAAGGCAGCCCCGCAAGAGACGCACCTCTTAAACCTGAGAGATCTGGGCATAAGAGTGAGGGAAAAAGCTTCCTGGTCGGGAAGGGCGGGAAGTGGGGAAACAAAAACTCTAAGCTATGGAATAACTATAAAGGTAAAGCAAAAACAAAAAAAATTCCTTTGATGGAGAAAAGGAGAAGTACTAACTACACTAAACTGACAGGTAAGGCACTATCTACTGAGGGAAAAGGAGAAGCTGGCTCTGCTGTGGATTCTGTCCCAGACCAAAGGCGGTAGATAAGGAACTGGGGGGAGGAGGGGTGGTCAGACCATCCAGCACTATATATGCGTCCCACTCTCAGTGTGAGAGTGGGGAGGTGCACATGTGCAGTCTTACGGGCACTGCTGATGATCTCCAATCCCAGGCGCAGGGAGCGCTGCTGCACCTGCAACGGAGCATCCATAGGGACAATCACTTGAAGAAGAATGGAAAGTTGACTGCTACTCTGGAGAATGAATTTCTATCCCTACCTCTGTCACAGAGTTCATGTGTGATACTAAGCAAACATTTGTGGTCACTAATTGTGTGTTCCTCATTTTCTGGGTCCCCAACTTCATAGATGCTCAGGCCAGAATGGACCATTGGGATTTAGTCTGACTTCTTGTATAACAGAGGCTACGTTTCCCCAAAATAATTCCTAGAGCATAGATGAGAAAAACATCCAATCTTGATTTTAAAATTGCCAGTGATGGAGAATCCACCATAACACTTGGTGAATTGTTCCAACGGTTAATATCCCTCACTGTTAAAATGTATGCCTTTTTTTTCCAGTCTGAATATGTTTAGTTTCAACTGCCAGGCAGTGAATGCTGTTATAACTTTCTCTGCTAGAATTATCACTTGAGACCGTAAAAGCTGATTTGCAGAAGTGCTGAGTGCTTTTGACTGCAACTGAAGTCAATGGGAGCTGTGCTTGAATATAGACTCGGCTCCATATCTGTAAAATGGGAATAATGCCATCCATTTGCCTCACAGGGGTTTTGTGAAGATTGATTAAATGGTTGTGAAGCATTGGAATACTATAGTGATGAACACTATACAACAGCCCATGAGAAAAAAATTCTGTCATCAGAGCAGGGTTTGAATTGCACACATTATCTAAAGCCACACATTGAACAGTGAGGAGGAAACAAAATATTGAATTGCTGCTCATTAATTGAACACTATCCATCTTTTAGCAACCATAATTCTAGCATTTCCTAAATTTAGAGTGCTTGACTTTGTGACCTTATTAATGCAGATTAATGCCCACATAACAGGCCAAACCTAGCTGCCTATCTGGAAATTCAACCCCGCTAGGCTCATCAGGATACTAACGCCAAACTGCTAATTCCCCCAATACTAGGCTGAGATCCTGATGATGTAGTGAGGTGATGTGGCCTCCCTCCGACCCAGACGGGAAGGGACGACCACCACCACCCAATTACAAGGCCAAATAACTGGAGTTTGATCAAGCACCTGACCATACAATTTATAGTCAATTCTGCATCCAGGCTGCTCTGCTCCTCACTCCCTTCCCACCTGTTAGACAGTGCAGATACTACTGCTGCTCTAAATCTCTGTTCTCCTCTCCTGTGCTGGCTGGAAGGCGAGGATTTTGATGAAACTGAGACTATAGCTCTCAACTTCAAACTTGCCAGTGTGTGACAGCAGCAATCAGAATGTGTGATAAATGATAAATGTGGAAATTTTTGTTCTGTGTTGCATCAGTGTTGCATCATAATTTAGAGTCCAGTGGTTTTTAATTATAAAAACCTGTTTTGAAGGATATTGTGACAGGGTGGACTAGGTCCGGAGGCCCCCTGCTGGAGGCCTTGCAGCCCTGCCTCACCTCACCCCAGAAAAGTGCAGAGGAGCATTCCTTCAGGCAGCCTAAAGTGGCTGCAGGGGAGCAGCCAATCAGGGGCCAGAAGGGCCATATAAAAGGAAGCAGCAGAGGCAGAACAGTCAGTTGCTGCCTGGAGCTTGAAGAGGGAGGCCTGGGTGCCTGGCTGGCCAGAAGAAAGAATGGCAGGACTGTGGACAGCTCACTGCAGGTAGGACTGAGCCCAGAGAAGGCTGCCAAATACCGGGTGCCTGGCTAGCTGGAAGAGCAGCAGTGCAGGCAGGCTGAACCCAGGGGACTGAGCCCAGAACCTAACCAGACTGGGCAAGTGTACTGTGATGGGCCATGCTGGTCTGGCTGAAGGTTGAACCCAGGGAGGGCTCCCAAAAGGACACCAACTGAGGGTATCAATATGGGCCCCTGTTGGGCTGTTAAAGAAAGCAGTGTCTCTAGGAAGGAAGCCGTAGTGCTACGGCCGCATACCAGAGCCGTGAGAAAACTAGAGACTGTATACCCTGGAAGGAGGGACAGTGTGTGTGACTCGGCTGGAGGGCTGAGTCACTGAAGACCCGTTGAAAGAACAATCAGGCATGGTGGGCACTCGAGAGGCAGGGGCCACCCCGTTGTAAGAACTGAAAGCAGGCTCACACTTGACCAGAAAAGGGGTGCCCGTAAGAGGTGAGTGCCACGCAGTTCAGAACTGCATGATTGCACGCATGTATTGGCAAGAGAGGGGGCGCTCATAAGAGGCAGGTGCCGATGTCATTACAAGATATTTTCTCATTTGTGTAAATTAAGTAAACCATTTTTTTAAAAGAAAAAATTGGAAAAGCAAATTGCCAACACACATCACCAGCAGTTATACCTTTGGGGTATAACTAGGGCCCTACCGAATTCACAGCTATGAAAAATGCATCACGGACCATGATATCTGGTCTCCCCCATGAAATCTGGTCTTTTGTGAGCTTTTATTCTATACTATACAGATTTCACAGGGGAAACCAGCATTTCTCAAATTGGGCATCCTGATCCAAAAAGGAGTTGCAGAGGGGTCACAAGGTTATTTTAGGGGGGGGTTGTGGTATTGCCACCCTTACGTCTGCACTTCCTTCAAAGCTGGACAGCTGGAGAGTAGTGGCTATTCACTGGGCACCCAGCTCTGAAGGTAGCGCCCTGCCAGCGGCAGCACAGAAGTAATGGTGGCAATACCATACCAGGCCATCCTTACTTCTGTGCTGGTGCTGGCAGTGGCTCTGCCTTCAGAGCTGGGCTCCTGGCCAGCAGTGGCCACTCTCCAGTAGCCTGCACTGCTCTGAAGGCAGTACCACTGCCAGCAGTAGTGCAGAAATAAGGGTAGCAGTACCACAACCCTTTCCCGCCTCCCCTCCCCCCCGGCCCGGCACAACTCCTTTTTGGATCAGGACCCCTACAATTACAACACTGTGAAATTTCAGATTTAAATAGTTGAAATAATGAAATTTATTATTTTTAAAATCCTATGACCGTGAAATTGACCAAATTGGACTGAATTTGGTAGGGCCCTAGGTATGACTGCACTGTAATATATGACCTGTGGTTGGCCTGGGTCAGCTGACTCCAGCTTGCAGGGCTCAAGCTGTGGGACTTTAAAATTGCAGTGTAGACATTTGGACTCAGGTTGGAGCCTACACTCTGAGACCCCACAAAGAGAGAGGATCCAACAGCCTGGCCTCCAGCTCAAGCCTGAACATCTACACTGCAATTGTATAGCCTCGCAGCCTAAGTCAGGTGATCTGGACCAGCTGCAGTTGTATCACAGGTCTTCTATTGCAGCATAGATGTACCCTTTGAATCCCAGCAGACCACCACCACATGAGCTACAACAGTAATTGCTAACCTCTGTGCAGACAAGGCACTAGATGAGGTCTTGACACACACTTTATCAGTGGGCATCACAGTGGGGTACACAATTGTCTGCTGGACATGAAAAATTGCAGATAAGGAATCCTGGGTTAAATCCCTGGCTCTAGGACAGAAGGTTGATCTAGTGGTTGGAGATAGACTAACCAAAGCATATATGGCACATTTAATCTGAAAGGCAAGTTGGTCAGTGGATAAAATGTAGGTCTGCCATTACAGACCTGGATTCTATTCCTAGCTCTTCCTCTAGTGGTTTTGTGCAACCTCTGTTAACCTGTATGTAAAATAGGGCTAGTATTTGACTGTCTTCTAGGTTTGGAGTGTTAGGCCTTTCTCAGTAAGGGGTGTGTAATGCATGGGAAATATAAGCACCAATTAATGGAGGTGAGATTTGAATTCATGGTCTTCTGGCTCCGTGCACTTTCCTGTAGGCTACTGGGTCTATGCATACTTTTTTGGTGCAGCAGTACTGCTGTCCCATTTAATCAGAAATGCAGAACATCCTGCAAAATCCAGTACACTTGAAAGCTCTGACTGGGACAAAACCCTCAGACCAACTTATTCCATGCCTCTCAAGTGTCCCTCATTTTGTCCCAAAGTTCCTTACATTTGGTGTCTTCTCACTTTTTGTTTCTGATGTAAATAATTTTCATCAATAAGAGTTTTGAAGCTGAGATTAGAGTCATTGACACTAAGGGAAAGAATTCCACTGCATTTTAAGTCCACATGAATAATTTATATCTTGCATATTTAGGTCTTTGTCATATCTTGCATCCCACATTTGGCTGTGGCAGATTGACAGGTATGACTCTGTAAATTGGGACAACTTGTTGGTCTGACTCCTCAGCCTCCATAAGAATTCCTCTCTGCCACACCACTCTTCAGCCAGCTGGTTCTGCTGACTCTCATGTGGCATCAGCTTGGCAACCTGCCCCCATTCTCATGTTCTCCTTGCTTCCATCCTTGTCTGTCTCTTTCCCTTCTTCCCTTTCTTTGCCTCTAGCTGTCCCCCATTACTTTATTTCTCTTCCACACACACACTGAAATTGTGGAAGAGGAATGACAAGGAGTGGTAATGATCAGGGCTAGCCTTAGGGAAAATGGCACCGTGGGCAAACTCGTATGTTGGTACCCCTGGCCCCCATTGCTTAATTTGTAATGAAAGAGGTGCCAAAGCCCTGGCACAAACTAAGCACTGTCTAGGCAGCTGGAGAGTGGCCTATTGAAAAGGGTGGGAAAATTTAGAATATTGTCCCTAGACCCCTGCACCACAACCGTTTATATGGATTTTCTCCTCAACTACAATGCTCCCCACCCCAGGGGAAACTCACCATGTCTGGGGTGTTTGCTGGCATGTGGGCTTGTGAAGGTTCTGTGTGAAAGTGATTGGTATGTTAGTAGAGGTGTATTTTACTGCCCTGTTTCAATGCTGTCCATGTACTTAACAATCATGGCTCTGTGTATTGTTCTTTGTTTTGTGCTTCTGCAGATGTGGCCTTGACAGGCACCCCCTATATACCTGCAGAGTGCCTCCGACGGCTAAGAAAGTGCCCGAGATGAAGCAAGGAAGATGTGTTCCTGGCGGTGATGGAATGCTCGGATGCCGAAACGGAATGCAGGCAGTGGAGAGAGAGTCAGGAAAGAGCAGAAAATGAGGCCTAATCTAGGGCTACAGTGGAGATGATTAAAGTGATGGAGAAGCAAAACAGGCTCTTATAACGCTCCAGAGTGAGCAGATGCATGCCCACCCTCCCCTTCAGCACATTCCCTCTCCCATGCCCTTCCCAAAATTCACCCACAAATTCCTTTCTGTTGTCTCGCATTTCTCACTCCACCCCCACGGAAACCTTTTTATGAGAGCTGGATTTAAAGCACAGCTGTGAAAGTTGGCCCTCCCTTGGTAGGGCCCTCCCCCCAAGCATTTGTGTATGTGTTGTGTGAAGATTTTTTTTTTGGTGCAATAAACGCAAAGTTTTTTTGAATGATAAGAACTCTTTATTTTCCCCCCAGCAAATTGTGATAGCAGATGCCAGCAACAAATAAACAAGCAATAAAATCATTTGCTTACATTGAATCCTAGGCCACAAAAATCACAAGTGCTGCCTTGCAAACATTGATTTCATTAAGCATTGTAGTCCATATCATAGCAACATTAATTACTGGTTCTTATCTTCAAAGTGTCCCTGAGTTGAATAGCGCCCCCCCAATGTCCCTCTAATAGCCCTGGTATCTGACTGCTGAAAAGCAGCTGCCAGGTGTTCTGCCTCAGCAGTCCACTCCTGAGCAAACTTTTCACCCTTAACTTCACAAGTATTGTGCAACACGTGACTCTGATCATGGGAATATTATCCTCATTTAGGTCTAACGTGCCATAAAGGCATCACCAGCACACCTTTTATCTGCCAAATGCACAGTCATCCTGCATCTACTCAGCCTGTTGCTGAACTGCTCCTTACTGCTATCTAGGTTTCCCGTGTAAGGCTTCATGAGCCATGGCATTAAGGGGTACAGCGGGTCTCCCAAGATCACTGTGGGCATTTCAATATCCCCTACTGTAATTTTCTGGTCTGGGAAAAAAGCCCCCGCTTTCAGCTTTCTGTACAGGCCTGTGTGCCTGAAGATACAAGAGTCACGCACCTTTCCCAACCACCCTGCGTTGCTGTCAATGAAATGCTTGTGGTGATCCACTAGTGCCTGCAACACCGTGGAAAAGTACCCCTTCCTATTGATGTACTCTGTCACAAGGTGGTCTGGTGCCAAAATTGGAATAGACATGCCGTCTATCACCCTTCTATAGTTAGGGAAAACCATTGCTGCAAAGCAATCCACTATTTCACACACATTGCCAAGAGTCACGGTCCTTTGCAGCACAATGCAATTAATGGCCCTGCACGCTTGCGTTAACACAGCCCCAAAGGTCAACTTCCTGACTCCAAACTGATTTGTGACAGAACAGTAGCAGTCTGGAGTTGCCGGCTTCCATGCTGTGATCGCCACATGCTTCTCCAGTGAGAGGGCAGCTCTCATTTGAGTGTCCCTGCACCAGGGTTGGGGCGAGCTCAGCACACAGTTCCAGAAAAGTAGCTTTCTTCATTTGAAAGTTCTGCAGCCACTGCTTGTCATCCCAGACCTGCATAACTACACGATCTCACCACTCAGTGCTTGTTTCATGAGCCCAAAAGCATCGGTCCATCATGTGCAGCTGCTCCGTGAAAGCCAAACGCAATCTAATGTTGATCCTATCAGTGTCAGGCAGCATGTCAGGCAACTGTGACTCCTGTTGACTTCAGAACTTCAATATTAACTGCATTGCCATTCGCAATGTAGTACTGACAGCTAGCAGAGCATGGGAAAGCCGCGCCAGATCCATGGTGGGGCAAGCAGAAAACAAAGGATGTTGAAAAATGCATCTGGAGAAGTGAGGTTTTTACCCACGAAAGCTTATGCCCAAATAAATCTGTTAGTCTTTAAGGTGCCACCAGACTCCTTGTTGTTTTTGTAGATACAGACTAACACAGCTACCTCCTGATAGTTGAAAAATGTTGCGAACCGAAGATGGAAGCACATAGAATGCTGGGACGGAAAGCAATGCATCATGGAACAGTGAGCCTGGACCCATGATACGCTGTGATCCACTCCGCCTTCCCACAAGACCTAGCAGCAGAAAGTGGAGAGCTGAACTGTGGGATAGCTTCCCATAATGCATTGCTCTCACTGTTGATACTACTGACCCAAGTGTGGATGTGCTATGATGACAGAGCAAGGCAGTGTGAACATGCAACAACAATTTTCTTTTAGCACTTTTGGATCGTTGAGAAAACTTTTGGCAAAAAAACTCATACAGCCTAAATGCACTACTGGAAGGTGCTCAGAAACTATGGTGATGGGCACAGTATAAGAACTGGTATTGGAGAGAAAAATGTGAACTAGTCTTCCACCATGCAGGATTCTTAAGAGTGTCAGCTCAGCAAAGGGAGCTGGGCTTTAGTGTGGACAGCTCAATAAAGACCTCTGCCCAACATGCAGCTGTAATTACAAAAATAAGGAATAGGATAAAGAGAATAATAGAGAAAATATTATTATACCATTGTATGAATCAATGGTTCAGCCTCATTTCAGAAAACTGTGTCCAGTATTTGTTACTCCATCTCAGAAATATATATTAAAGAATTGGGGAGGCTCAGAGGAAGGTGATGAGAATGACATGGAAAAACTTTCATAAGAGAAATTCAAAGACTGGGATTGTTTACCATAAACAAGGGATGAATGAGACGATATGATAAAAAATCCATAAAGTAATGAACAGCATAGAAATGGGAGATTGGGAGCTTCTGTTTGCCCCCCTCATAACACAACAAGGAAGTGTTCAATGACACTGAAAGTGAGCAAATTCAAAGCGCAGACAGTAGAACTCCTATTTTATGAACTAGTTGGAGATTGAAGAGTTCATCAAATTGAACATCTCAAAATTACAATATGGTACATAAGTTGCAGTATGGCGCACTGCATCACTTTCTTCTTGTCCTTCAAACCACTGCAAAGCCATTTTCCATGCATCAAAAGCATAAGAACATGAAGGGACGTTGACTTACTCTTCATCAACAGCACTTTCACTATATGATTGATGTTCATAAAATGGAGATTATACTGTAAAAGGAAATACAACACAATTAGCATACAGAACTCACTGCCACAGGACATCACTGAGGTCAAGTACCTAGCAGGATTCAAAGAGGGATTGGATGCTTATATGGATAACAAGAATATCCAAGTTATGCTAAGAAAGAAAAGATCGGGAAAGGCTATAAACCCTCCTGCTTCAGGGGGTAAGCCAAACTATTAGAGACCAGGCTGAGGTGTTCATGGGGGCAGACTGTCTCACAGCTGCTACTGCACCGTTCTTATACCTTCCTCCGCACTAGCTGGTGCGGGCAGCTGTCAGAGACCCCATACTGCCTAGAATGGATTTCGGGTTAGACCCAGTCTGGCAATTCCTACGTTCCAGCAGACGGAAAGGGAAAATAAAGGGGTAAGGAATGAGGGAAGAGAGGCTGAACTCGGGATGGGGAGCTAGTGAGGTTCCACTTGTGATGAGGAAGGGAGACAGGCTGCGGGTCTCGAGATGGGGAAAGGGCAGGAGGTGGAGGCCGCGGGTGCGGCTGGGAGTCGCTGTGCTTGTGGAGGGGAGCAGTACAGCGGTGATCACGGTCCTGCTGGTGAGAGAGCGCGGGGGGGACCCGCTGGTTAGCAGCAGGCTGGGCCGAGCCCTCCCGCGCAGGGCCATGGGCCCAGCCGTCAGTGCCTGGCGCCGCCAGCTCTCTCACTCGCGCTGGTTTTCTCCAGGCCCCAGCACTGGAGGAGGACGGCAGCCACCGTCTGACCCGGTCACCTGAGGCCTGGGGGGTGGAGGACAGAAGCAGGATGAAGAATTGCTTTGTGTTCGTCGTTAAAATCTCCGGCCTGGGGCCTGGCCCCCAAGGGCTGGTCGCAGGGCCAGGGCGCTGCAGCGCCCGCCACGAACTGGCAACGGGTGAGTTGGGAAGAGCCAGCCTCACGCTGTACGCCGCCCCGCCCCGCCTCACCCCACCCGGCTCCCCGCGGGCCTGCGCTCGCCCCGCCCCGCCTCGCCTCACCCGGCTCCCCGCGGGCCTGCGCTCGCCCCGCCTCGCCTCGCCTCACCCGGCTCCCCGCGGGCCTGCGCTCGCCCCGCCTCGCCTCCCCCATCAGCCCCGCCTCCCGCTAGCCGAGCGCTCAGCCTGACCTGGAAGCAGATGGGTGGAGCCGAGCTCTCCCCGCCGGTTACTCGGTGTGGGGGTCCCTGAGCGCTGCAAGGCCAAGCTGCGGCACTGTCCCAGCTGGGGGGAGCGGCCCGGGTCTCCCGCTGCGCGCTGAGGTGAACAGCCCACAGCGAGTGGGGTGGGGGCTGCGGGGGAGAGTCTGGCATGTTAGGACTGGGCCGCCCTAGGGTCTGGGATCGTGGTAGTGAATGAACAGTTTGTCACTGGGGGCCGTGATTGATCTGCCTGTCTTTGCTCTCCCCCAAGCACTGATGCCTGTTTCTGGATCCCTTGTGTAACTAGAGAGGGATAGATGTGGGCCTGGTACTCACTGTTCTTTTCTGTAAATCCTCTCTTGGGGAGGGACTTTATCCAGCGGAGTTTGGTTTCCCTTGTGCTCTTTGCATTGAGCTGCTTAGCTAATGTACTGTGCGGTCTAGGGAGAGACCCTAGCATCTCTGTGGGCCTAAGAGAGCAAGGTCTTTGTACGGCAGAACTGCCTGGAGCTTGCTGGGCTTGCTTCTCCCAGGATAGTAGTTGTGCTGCAGATGTAGTTTCTCAGGAGATAGGCCACCCAGGGACAGCTTAGCTGTGCTCTGCTCTGTATGTCCCAGTCAGGGTCACTGTGTCTTTCCCCCTGCTTCCTTTCGCTGTTTCTCTTATCTTTGTTTTTTCTGTGCTGTTCCTTTCTAGGCAGGATGAGCATGATCTGACATGGCATTGCAGTGCAAGACTCAGACTCTTCAAGTGGTAGACACTGAATACAGTGCAGATGCTGTGGAGTGGTGCCCTGTGGCAGGCTGGCACAGCATCCTGGTTTGTGGCACCTACCAGCTAAAGAAACCTGATAGAAAGGTAAGTGATAGAAATGATAGTATCGGGAGGGCTGATTGAACAGCAGTGACATAGGCCAGTCCGGACCTCTCATGCATTGTGTGAACTGAGTTCAGCTTCCTTGAGTTTTCAGATTGCTGCTACCCCATTCTCAGCAGTAAACTGCACAGATGTGAAATCTTGTTAGGACACAACATAAGAGAATAAGAGCCTGACCTAACCTAACCCAAACTCCCAGATTCAGACAAGCCTGAATTCAGGGAAATATCTTCCCGGATTGAAACTGCTTAGCTCACATCCATTTCTGACTTGCATTGTGCATTTGTCTGCACTGGGAGGTGGGGTAGTTCCCTTGAAATGTATCTCATCTTCTGATTTCTCAGGGACTCTGGGTGCATGTCACTCTCACCCTGCCAAGGCCTACGTGTGGGGAAAAAGACTCAAAATTGAGTGAGACAGGCGAACTATCAAAGTTGGCAGCTGTAGAGAATGTGGAAGGCATTTCTGTAGCATAAATATTTTCTATAGCCTCAGTAAAAAGCACACAAACAAAAAAACAAACCCCCAATTGTGGAAGGATAGTTGTGCTCTAAAGCTAGGCTTATGCCCTGTAATGAGGGACAGTGAAGAGACTGATTAAGTATATCTCTGGTTGTAGTTTTGGGATTTTGTGTTGGTCTTTTCTTTGTTGCTACTTTTACTGAAAATAGAAAATCAAAAATAAAAAGAACTCTGGACTTGTTAGAAGAAGTCCTCTGTGTTTGCTACTTGCTTCCAGTATGTGAATAACTGTGTAAATACAGTGTTGTGTTGGTCATGGGGTTGATGCATTAGGGCTGGAACTGTAGTGAGGGGTCCACCCATGGGAATTCGGTACAGGATCTGGCCCTTTATATTGTGCTGATCTCTGGTAATTTGGGGATGTTTAATTGTGTGTGTGACGATGTATCCCATAGTGCTTTATGGGAATATGACATAACTGGAGTATGTTTTATGCTACATGTGCCATGTAACTTATCTCTGTAAAGGTTATGGTTTACTGAATCTATTCATCCTATTTGTACACATATATCATTTTTGTACTTGAAGTTATGAATATTGGCTGTATACTTGCTTGATTTCTAAGGCCTTGGCTACACTTGCGCGTTATAGCGCAATAAAGCCGCCAAGAGTGCTCTATCTCACTCCCCGTCCATACTGGCAAGGCACATAGAGCGCTCTGACTCCGCGGCTGGAGTGCTCCTGGTACTCCACCTCCCCGAGAGGAATAATGTTTGTTGCGCTCTCGCTGGAGCGCCGCGGCGCCAGTGTGGACATCTAATGCGCTCTGATTGGCCTCCGGAAGTGTCCCACAATGCCTGTTCTAGCCACTCTGGTCATCACTTTTGAACTCTGCTGCCCTGTCCTCAGGTGACCAGCGTCCCTGGGAATTTTGAAAATCCCCTTCCTGTTTGCTTAGCCAGGCGTGGAGTGCTCTCAGCGCATCTTTCCAGGCAGCTATGCCTCCACGCGCCAGGCGATCCCCAGTATGGAGCAATGGCGAGGTGCTGGACCTCATCAGTGTTTGGGGGGAAGAAGCTGTGCAGTCCCAGCTGCGCTCCAGCCATAGGAATTATGATACCTTCGGGCACATATCAAGGGCCATGATGGACGGGCCATGACCGGGATGCGGTGCAGTGTTGGGTTAAAGTAAAGGAGCTGCGGAATGCCTACCGCAAAGCCCACGAGGCAAATGGCCGCTCCGGTGCTGCCCCCACGGCCTGCAAATTCTACAAAGAGCTGGACGCGATACTTGGGGGCGATCCTACCTCCACTGCAATGACCACCATGGACACTTCCGAGCCCAGCACAGCAAGGGGGGGGAGGAGGAGGAAAGCGTGAGCGATGGTGCTGAGGCGGGGGGAGACACCCCGGAATCCCTAGATGCATGCAGCCAGGAGCTCTTCTCAAGCCAGGAGGAAGGCAGCCAGTCGCGGTGTCCGGTGCTTGGGGAAGGACAAATAGGAGGAGGTTCCTGGTAAGCGGCTTTCTTTTCGGGAAGGAAGTTTTTAGGTATGGGCACTTTGGGCGAGGAGGGGGGACCATTGCTGCACACAGGCAAGCTGCGTATGGGCCAGGGCAGAAGCCGCATTGAGGGGGAGACCACCCCTTGCTTCCCTGGTCACCCTCAGCAGCGAGATATCTTCCAGGGCGAACTCCTGTGAAGAATGTTGGGACAGTGTTCAGTGTAGGTGCCCCCTGCAGCTGTTGGCTCTCCCCAAGACACAGAAACCCAGAGGACAGTACAGCCATGAAACAATCAGTCCCCATGGACCCAGTGCTTACTCACCATTTCTGGGGCTCCCGTGGGTTATGTGCGCTCGCTTTGGGACAGGCAAAGTATGGTTTTTGTGATTGCCCTCCTTAAGTGTGGGGGAATCGTTGCTCTGTCTGCTGTTTACAATGCTGCCTCTGTTAAGTGTTGCATTTTCCTGTATAGGTGCAACCTTGAGATCTCAGCTGTCATTCTTATCACCGGCCGACAGGCTGAGAAGACTCAGGAAGAGGCCGCGTAAAAGCAAAGAAGACATGCTGCATGAAGTCATGCAGCAGTCTGTAAACGAGAATTGAAAGGCACAGAAGTGGAGGGAGAGTGAAAGGAGAATCCGCCAGGAAAATGCGACGCACCGGCGGCAAAGCACGGAACGGCTGATTAGCATAATGGAGCGCCAAGCGGACTCTATTCAGGCGCTCGCCGCCATGCAGGCGGAACACTACCGCGCTCGCCCCCTCTGCAGCCCTTGTCCCAAAACTCTTCCCCTTGTGCCCCCATGTCCCCTCCAACCCACTTTGCCCAACATCCGGGTTCTTACCGCCCCCAGCTACACTTGTAGCTTCACCACCCACCCACGAAAACTATGACCCTTATCCACTGCACTCAACCCCCCTCAACATGCCTTATAGCCATCCTGAAGTGCAGCACTCAGTGCACAGCACTCCAGACAGGATTCGAGAGTATGAAATCACGACATACACAAGCCTATGAGTGAACCGGTCCCCAACCCACCCCCTTGCCCTTTTGGTATTTCTTTTACTTTTTTTTTTTTTTTTTTTTCTTTTTCAATAGATGGAGTTTTTTACTTTGAAAACATACTTCATTAGTGCATAAAGCAACATAGACCTTAGCCCAGGAAAGCAACAAGCACTGCAAGTCAGTGTACCAAACACAGCCACTGCACTTAACTCCCGTGCAGAGCACCAGACATTACTGGTGGCTTTCAGCCTCAGATTGCTCCCTCAAGGCATCCCTCATCCTGCAGCCCTACGCTGGGTCCCTCTAATAGCCCTGCTCTCTGGCTGTGCAAATTCAGCCTCCAGGTGTTGAACCTCCGAGGCCCATGCTTGAGTGAAGCTTTCACCCTTCCCTTCACAAATATGGAGGGTACAGCATGCGGATATAACCGCGGGGATGCTGTCTTCGGCCAAGTCCAGCTTCCCATACAGAGATCGCCAGCAGCCCTTCAGATGGCCAAAAGCACACGCCACAGTCATTCGGCACCGGCTCAGCCTGTAGTTGAACCGTTTCTGGCTGCTGTCCAGGCTCCCTGTGTAGGGTTTCATGAGCCACGGCATTAAAGGGAAAGCGGGGTCTCCAAGGATCACAATGGGCATTTCGACTTCCCCTACAGTGATCCTCTGGTCTGGGGAAAAAAGTCCTGGCTTGCTGCTTCTTGAACAGGCCAGTGTTCCGAAAGATGCGAGTGTCATGCACCCTTCCGGGCCAGCCTGCGTTAATGTCAATGAAATGACCACAGTGATCCACAAGCGCCTGGAGAACCATGGAGAAATACCCCTTTCGGTTAACGTACTCGGACGCTAGGTGGGCTGGTGCCAGAATAGGAATATGCGTCCCCTCTATCGCCCCTCTGCAGTTAGGGAAACCCATTTGTTCAAAGCCAGCCACAATGTCATGCACGTTACCCGGAGTCACGGTTCTTCTGAGCAGGATGCGATTAATGGCCCTGCAAATTTGCATCAACACAATTCCAACCATCGACTTTCCCACTCCAAACTGGTTAGCGACCGATCGGTAGCTGTCTGGAGTTGCCAGCTTCCAGATTGCAATAGCCACCCGCTTCTCCACTGGCAGGGCAGCTCTCAATCTCGTGTCCTTGTGCCGCAGGGTGGGGGCGAGCTCAGCACACACTCCCATGAAAATGGTTTTTCTCATACGAAAGTTTTGCAGCCACTGCTCATCATCCCAGACTTGCAGGACGATGTGATCCCACCACTCAGTGCTTGTTTCCCGAGCCCAAAAGCGGCGTTCCACAGTGGAGAGCATGTCCGTGAATGAGACAAGCAATTTCGTGTTGTATGCATTATGGGACTCAATATCATTGTCGTACTTCTCACTGTCACTTTGGATCTTAAGCAGTAACTCGACTGCCAAACGAGACGTGCTGGCTAGACTCGTCAGCGTGTTCCACAGCAGTTCGGGCTCCATTCCCACTGACCGAAAGGGAAGACAAAGTGCGCTCTGCACAGAAACCGTTGAAAGATGGCGCCAAATGTGGACGGAAACACAGGGATTGCTGGGTTGCGAAGCGATGCATCACGGGGCGTTGGGACAGGATCCAGAATGCCCCGCACCCCACGCCCCCTTCCCAGAAGCCACAGCGCCAGAATGGGAAGAGGTGCTCTGTGGGATAGCTGCCCATAATGCACCGCTCCAAATGCTGCTTCAAGTGCTGCGAATGTGGCCACGACAGCGCGCTTGCAGCTGTCAGTGTGGACAGACTGGAGCGCTTTCCCTGGTGCGCTCTCTGAAGGCTGGTTTAACCCAAAGCGCTCTACATCTGCAAGTGTAGCCATGGTCTAAGTAAGCTTTGTAAAGCATTTGATCAGCTTCTTTAGAAAGGAATTTGCAAAGTTAAGTTCCCAAACAAAAAGCACTTAAGGAACAATGCATCTTGGAATGCTCCAGTCCACATAAGAAGTCTTCCTGGAGACATACAAGATACCATGTGGGCAATGGCTTCTGCCTGTAAAAACTGAGTCATGGATGGACATGTGACTTGCCCAGGTGACTCCAGAACTCCATCTTGGAGCTGGACTTTGCATAGGAGAGAGGAGGGGGTCTCCACTCACAAGAGAGAGTCTATTTTAGCCCATGGGAGACCCCTCCATGTGGTCTTCAGCTGGCTAAAGAGAGAGCCTCCCCACCCTCAAGGATACCTGAAAGAAACTGGAACAAGGACAGTCCCTACAGGGGGTGGGAGTGATTGCTGGACCCAGACTAGCAGGAGACTAGTCTGTAAAAGGAAGCTTACTGGAACTGGTGAGGTGTTATTTGTATTCAGTTTCATAGACATAGACTTGCCTGTTTTATTTTATTTTACTTGATAATTCACTTTGTTCTGTCTGTTACTACTTGGAATCACTTAAATCCTACTTTCTGTATTTAATGAAATCACTTTTTACTTATTAATTTACCCAGAGTATGTATTAATACGTGGAGGGATTGGGGGGGGGGGCAAACAGCTGTGCATATCTCTCTATCAGTGTTATAGAGGGCGAACAATTTATGAGTTTACCCTGTATAAGCGTTATACAGGGTAAAACGGATTTATTTGGGTTTAGACCCCACTGCGAGTTGGGCATCTGAGTGTTAAAGATAAGAACACTTCTGTAGCTGCTTTCAATTAAGCCTACAGCTGTTAGGGGACGTGGTTCAGACCCTGGGTCTGGGTTTGCAGCAGGCTAGTGGGTCGGGCTCAAACCAGGCAGGGCACTGAAGTCCTAAGCTGCCAGGGCAGGAAAGCAGGGTTAGAAGTAGCCTTGGCGCATCAGTTGGCAGCCCCAAGGGGGTTTCTGTGATCCAACTCATCACAGTGTGTCTGATATTTTCATGTAAAGTGTGGTTCTACTCTGAAAATCACTAAAATTGGCACTGTGAATTTCACATTTGCTGTCTCCTAGTGACTCCAGATACAAGGTGCTTGGTTAATATGTAAAAAGGAGTGTGGTGGTTGTTTGGCTGCTTCCCCCCGCTAGCTGTACAAACTCACTCTGAGAGCTGACGTGAAGCTGGGCTCTTCCTATCTCTTTCATGACCACCAGTAATAAAGATCCTTTGGGCCAAATGATGCCTTCAGCGACACCTGTGTGGTCTCATTGGCCTTCAATGGGTTACTCCGGTGTAGCTAATTAAACTTGGTTAACAATTTTGGTGATTATGTCCAACATGGAATAGATCCCAATTCCCCCTTTTATAGTTATGTTAGTTGTGCAAGATTATTAGAAGTAAAACACAACTAAAAAAACTACAGTTAAAATTAGCAGCTCTGAATCCTTGGAGCTGGCAAAACTGCTGAGTAAGTAGGGACCAATTTTACAGTCACTTTTTTTCAAAGCGGAACAGCACTTTGAATTGCTTCCATCAAGTGGCAGGGCATTACCCTCTTCACTTGCATACTCCCATATTGAAAACCACTTCCACTGCACCCTCAACATAAACTGTGTTCCTGTCTGATCTTGAGAACTAAGCAGTGTACTTGGGTGGGAGACTTCCAAGGAATGCCTGGGTGATGTATGATGCTCATTCAGTAGGTGGTATGCTTTTTTCTGAGTCAGTCTTGAATCAGTGCTCCAGCATGGTGTTAAGAGGAGCTGAGCTGTGGGAGGGTTGCCTTTCTGAAAGGTGCAATACAAAGGTATTGAACAGCAGGTACAATACTGCTCATGGACTGGTTATTGCTAAAGAGCCCATGGCCCTTTTCATAAGCTCTTATTTCCTAGCCAAATATCAGCTCACTCTGCCTCCCTGAATTCCTTCTCAGTTAACTAAATATGGGAATCTAATACTCCTTCCTGCCCTAAATCATTGTCGAGTGTTGCTGAGGGCTGTTAAACAGTTGCAGAGTCCCATCCCAGTGCTGGGTGAAGTGATACAGTTATCCCTTACCTGCCTCCTAACAGAGCTTGGGGCCTGATTTTTCAGAGTTGCTGAGGATGTGTAGATATCATTGGCTTTTCCAGGAATGGTGGCTGCTTGGCATCTCTGAAAAATGACACTCTTAGTGACTTTCCAAAGGTCCTACAGCAAACGATTGTACAAATGACCAGGGAGGAGTATAAAAATATTGCTCGGGCATGCAGGAGTGAAATCAGGAAGGCCAAATCACACTTGGAGTTGCAGCTAGCAAGGGATGTTAAGAGTAACAAGAAGGGTTTCTTCAGGTATGTTAGCAACAAGAAGAAAGTCAAGGAGAGCGTGGGCCCCTTACTGAATGAGGGAGGCAACCTAGTGACAGAGGATATGGAAAAAGCTAATGTACTCAATGCTTTTTTTGCCTCTGTCTTCACGAACAAGGTCAGCTCCCAGACCGCTGCACTGCATCCGAGGGTGCTAAAGGAGTTGGCGGATGTGATTGCAGAGCCATTGGCCATTATCTTTGAAAACACATGGCGATCGGGCAGGGGCGGCTCTATGTGTTTTGCCGCCCCAAGCACGGCAGTCAGGCGGCTTTCGGCGGCGTGCCTGCGGGCGGTCCATTGGTCACGCTGATTCGGCGGCATGCCTGCGGGAGGTCCGCCGGTCCCGCGGCCTCCGCGTACCTGCCGCCAAAGCCGCGGGACCGGCGGACCTCCCGCAGGCATGCCGCTGAAGGCAGCCTGACTGCCGCCCTCACAGGGACCAGCAGGCCGCCCCCCGCGGCTTGCTGCCCCAGGCACACGCTTGCTGCGCTGGTGCCTGGAGCCGCCCCTGCGATCAGGGGAGGTCAGGGATGACTGGAAAAAGGCTAATGTAGTGCCCATCTTGAAAAAAAGGGAAGAAGGAGGATCCGGGGAACTACAGGCCAGTCAGCCTCACCTCAGTCCCTGGAAAAATCATGGAGCAGGTCCTCAAGGAATCAATTCTGAAGCACTTAGAGGAGAGGAAAGTGATCAGGAACAGTCAGCATGGATTCACCAAGGGCAAGTCATGCCTGACTAACCTAATTGCCTTCTATGTCGAGATAACTGGCTCTGAGAATGAGGGGAAAGCAGTGGATGTGTTATTCCTTGACTTTAGCAAAGCTTTTGATACGGTCTCCCACAGTATTCTTGCCAGCAAGTTAAAGAAGTATGGGCTGGATAAATGGACTATAAGGTGGATAGAAAGCTGGCTAGATCGTCGGGCTCAACGGGTAGTGATCAATGGCTCCATGTCTAATTAGCAGCCAGTATCAAGCGGAGTGCCCCAAGGGTTGGTCCTGGTGCTGGTTTTGTTCAATATCTTTATTAATGATCTGGAGGATGGCATGGACTGCACCCTCAGTAAGTTTGTAGATGACACTAAACTGGGAGGAGTGGTAGATACGCTGGAGGGTAGGGATAGCATACAGAGGGACCTAGACAAATTAGAGGATTGGGCCAAAAGAAATCTGATGAGGTTCAACAAGGACAAGTGCAGAGTCCTGCACTTAAGACGGAAGAATCCCATGCACTGCTACAGACTAGGGACCGAATAGCTAGGCAGCAGTTCTGCAGAAAAGGACCTGGGGTTACAGTGGATGAGAAGCTGGATATGAGTCGACAGTGTGCCCTTGTTGCCAAGAAGGCTAACTGCATTTTGGACTGTATAAGTAGGGGCATTGCCAGCAGATCGAGGAACGTGATCGTTCCCCTTTATTCGACATTGGTGAGGCCTCATCTGGAGTACTGTGTCCAGTTTTTGGCCCCACACTACAAGAAGGATGTGGAAAAATTGGAAAGAGTCCAGCGGAAGACAACAAAAATGATTAGGGGGCTAGAGCACATGACTTATGAGGAGAGGCTGAGGGAACTGGGATTGTTTAGTGTGCAGAAGAGAAGAATGAGGGGGGATTTGATAGCTGCTTTCAACTACCTGAAAGGGGGTTCCAAAGAGGATGGATCTAGACTGTTCTCAGTGGTACCAGATGACAGAACAAGGAGTAATGGTCTCAAGTTGCAGTTGAGGAGGTTTAGGTTGGATATTAGGAAAAACTTTTTCACTAGGAGGGTGGTGAAGCACTGGAATAGGTTACCTAGGGAGGTGGTGGAATCTCCTTCCTTAAAGGTTTTTAAGGTCAGGCTTGACAAAGCTCTGGCTGGGATGATTTAGTTGGGGATTGGTCCTTCTTTGAGCAGGGGGTTGGACTAGATGACCTCCTGAGGTCCCTTCCAACCCTGATATTCTATGATTCTATGTTGTTGGTAGAGCTGGGAACTCAACACAGTGCGTACTGACTCTATCCCCTGCTCTGACTAGTTGAGCTTGCAAAAAGAACAGGAGTACTTGTGGCACCTTAGAGACTAACAAATTTATTAGAGCATAAGCTTTCGTGGGCTACAACCCACTTCTTCGGTTGTAGCCCAAGAAAGCTTATGCTCTAATAAATTTGTTAGTCTCTAAGGTGCCACAAGTACTCCTGTTCTTTTTGCGGATACAGACTAACACAGCTGCTACTCTGAAACTAGTAGAGCTTGGTTCGCTTTCTGACAGGGTCTTTGAGGGAGGAATGTTACAATATATGAAGGAGATGAGAAAATAGCCCCTAAGCTTACAGACATCCTTTTCCCTTGTTCGATGCAGCCTGGTGTAAACCCCAGTGAGAGTGATGAGCCCCACACGCGGCTGGGTCGCCTCTACATGTATCACTACAGTGAAGAGCAGCCTTTCATCCCACTGACTGAAATTCAAAGGATTGAAACCGCCGCCATCCTAGACATCAAATGGTAATGCTGGCTAGTGAGGGGGGACATCAGGCTCCTTTGGCACTTGTGGCCAAGGGTTACCTGTGCCTGAGCTGCTGCTGTAGGTATTCTTTCTCTCCGACTGCCAATAGCTTCTCCTGCAGTAATGAATAAGCAGCTTCTGGTTATCACAGTGCTGTACAAGGTTTCTGGCTTTTAGTTTAATAACATTTGTAATATTATTCTGTTCTAGGATGAAAAATACCAGTAAGCTACTGCTAGCTCTCAGTGTGGGCATCCCACACTTGAACTGTGCCTGCTGCTTATCCAGCCTGGGGGCAGTTCTGTCCGTGCTTGTGGAACCAGGGGAAGCAGCAGGTTAGACAGTAGCAGCTGGGGGTGCTAGCTCTTCATTGGCTTTGAAAACTAGTTTTAAAGCTATGATTCTTTTTAAATTAATTCCTTCCTCTCTCCCCTCCCCCCCCCCCCCCCCCCACACACACACGAAGGGCAGCTGAGGGGAACAGGAGCTATGCAAGTTAAGGTAGTTGCAGTTAGAGAGTATGCTGCCTGGCTGAGACTTGTCAAAGAACTTTAGAAAAAAAAACAATATAGCTCCTCCTTCGGGACTGTTTTCTTTTCCTCTAATGCAAGACATGGACTTGAGTTCAAGACCTCGTTGTCAATTACTCTTCCAGGTGCCACATTCCCGTCGCAGAACATCCCATGTTGGGCATTGCAAATGCCAAGGGAACTGTGGAGCTCTGCCACCTGACTGGAAGTGAGGTAGGTGACTGGGATGCAAGTCATTAATGTAAATTCCTCTAGCTTCATTGGTAATGTTCAAAGGCTGCGGTGTTACTGAAAATGTTGTCGGAGGCTCCATGGTGCTTTTAGTGACTCCAGGGCAAATGTGTTCAGTTTACAAGTGAGATTTTGTGTGTGTGTGTGTGTGTGTGTGTGGCATTTTTCCTAAATGCAAATGCCAAAAATTTGTCCCTGATATCTGGGAGTCAAGCTTGCCTCTGTCCATCTGTGAAGAGTGGACGACGGTAAGGGGAGAAATGGGGAAGGGGTAGGGAAATTAGGACAGACAGAGAGCCTGGGGCTCTTCAGTCGCTGGGGAGAAGAAACAACTGTTGAAAGAGCAGTTGGCAAGATAGAACTGTCATAGAAGCCCAAGTATCAGGAGGCCCAACAAAGAAAGTTTTGAGGAGGTGGCATGGGGCATTGTTAAAGGCAGCATAGAGATTGTGTGTGAAGAAGGGGCTCTGTGAGGAAGAGGTTATTGATGACTAGATGGCAGTTTCAATGGAGTGGAGAGAGCAGAAGCCAGCCTAGGGGTAAGTTAGGACACTGTGGCTAGATGGCCTTCTAGCCACAATGAGGTTTGAAATAGAGGAGCTGCTGGGATGGATAGTTGGGGAGGGAGGTAGGAGTCAGTGAGTTTAAGGACAAGAAATGGGAGGCACCCTATGTGGATAGTAGTCCTTGTATCTAGCACTTCAGTGGCTTATATGTTAGGATTTTTCTCTTCTATAATGCCAAGGATCCTAAAATTCTCCAAGGTATGAACCTACAGCATCCATGGAATGCAGCCACCTGTGGGGTCCCCCAGTGAGGGGTGAAAGAGCAATTAGATACTGTCTGTGTGGTTGTTTCTGTCTTCCTGATTTTGATCGATTTCCTTTTCTCTTCAGTAGAAGAACAGCTGCATGTTGGAGCCACTCTGCAGTGTTGATTTAGGAGCACAATGCATTGCCTTGTCTCTGGACTGGTCCACAGGACGGGAGCAGAGGTGAGGAAGGGAATAACTATGGCAATCTGTTGTAGGGGTGCGTGTGTGAGAGAGAGAGTTCATTGTCACTTCCACAGTCCCTGCTCTCAAGAGGCTTAGAATTGCCTTTGAGGCTCCTTCATGTGGAAACGTTTACTGTGGGGTCTCTGCATATGAACCATTAACAAGGAAATGGCTTGGCAGCTTTAGTGCTTATGTAAAATCTAAACTCAACTTAGTCTGAGCCCCAGTAGTCTCCTGTAGTGGGGAAGCTGAGAAACTCAGTCTAGAAGTGGCTGCTCTCCTATCTGCTCCCAGAGTTGATTCCAGGAATGTCATCACCATGTAAAATTAGTTAGATGTCACCCTGAGGCCGAAGGGGACTGTTTGTTTTCAAAGTTGGGGGAGAGAGAAGTGTGGATTGAGCACAGGGCTGGGAACCAGGGGGAGTTCTATAGTTGACATTGTTTAACTTAATTTGGAATCTTTTTTTAATTGCTTGTGCCCATTATACTGTGTCTATGCACGCTGTTTAATGAATTGACAAAACTTCTGGCCTTGGGCAAGTCCCTTTGTGTATATCTTTTCTTCTCCATCTTTAAAAAGGGATAACCACTATCTGTGTTGATTCAGAGGGGCATCCCTGTAAAGTCTGTCGCTGCTGCCTAATCACTTGGGAAGCAAAAGGCCTTCTATCTCCCATGGGGCTGAACATGCAGCATTCCCAGCCCCTGCAGACCCAGTGAGTGGGAGAGCAGTGTGGGAAATTGCCACACAGGAGAGATGAGACATCTTAATGGGTGTTTCAATAGTGTTTTGGAGCTTACAGGAGACCAAAGACCTTATTTCAATTAATTGTCCCAAATCAGTATGAGCTGATCATTTCCTGTTTGAGAGCAGGGAGCTGGGATTGTGAATATTGCCATGCTTCCTGTGCGGTGTAGACTGAAGATGAAATCCAGCTCTTAAGAACAGGGGACTGGTGCACTCTGCAGATGCCCAGCATTGGTGTCTGCTTGGAAGCCTTGCTCCCCTAATGTCGCTCCATGTCTATGTTAATAGACAGATACTCATCATTTGTGTGTTAACTAGTCTTTTCAGGCTGTAACATGGCTGCAGGTGTGAAGGAGAAAGTCACTGGATTAAATTCTGGGACATGAGTTGTCTTAAACTCTAACATGTTGTCTGTCTTTCCTGCTGTAGTGGGCACCCACTGAGAGTAATCAGCAGTGATTCAAAGGGGAAGCTGAACCTACTGTCAATAGATGAGTCTGCTCCTTCTGTGCACATCCTCAGCCAGTGGAAGGCTCACAACTTTGAGGCCTGGATTGCTGCTTTTAATTACTGGGACACAGACATTGTGTATTCAGGTGTGAACACCAAAAGCCTTTTCTTGGGGGGGAGGAAGGGGGAGGAGGAGGGGCGGGGCAGGAAAATATCCTAGAGATATGTGGCTATCAAAATACCCATTTCCATGGTGGCTACTTCTCTTTCCCCTCCTACGCTTTGCATGTGCATCATGATGACACTTCTTGCTGCTGCACCAGCCAGCTGACACCTTCTCAGTGTTTGTGCCATTGCTCGGAAAAATAATCCTTGAAGGAGTGACTGTAGGAAGTTGTGGATATTGAAATGCCCACCCTGACTGTTCATTAGCCAAGAGGGAGTAGTACATTGTAGTCAGAACAGGAGACCGAAGTGAGGGCTCTGGGATTCTAGTTCCAGCTCAGCTGTTGACTTAGAGTTTGATCTTGGCAAATCACTTCACTTCTCTGAGTGTTGATATCCCCATTGTGAAGTGGAGATGCCTCCATAGTCAGTTTGTGAGATTCAACTTATGTTTGTGAAGTGCTCTGAAATGCTTGGAAGAAAGGTGCCAAATAAATGTTGACTACTATTTACTTCCGTTTAGCTAGGGTTCTTTCTAACCCTTTCCCCTGACCCTACCTCACACTTTTGGATGAAGTGAAATCTTTGTGGTACATGGAACAGCTCTGCCCTTCATTCCATTGAAAAACGCAAGTCCTGCTATGATCTTCTGAGTGCAACAGCAGTAAGGGCATTGTCCCCAACTCTAGTCATGCTCCAGAGCTGTCAAATCTCAGTTTCTTCTATGGTGTACTGATTTCCCAACTAGTGTTAATACAGAGACAATCTCTCCTTGTACAGGTGGAGATGACTGCATGCTGAGGGGCTGGGACACCAGGCGCTGCCCAGAAATGCCTATCTTCACCAGCGAGAGGTAACTAAGCCACTCAGATGGTCATAGAATGATGATGCATGACTGACTATGACTAAGTGTGTTCTTTCCCAGAATTCCAGTTAAATTTAAATTTCAGCTTTTAACCATTCAGGGCATGTCATGATCTTGTCCATCTGTGACCTTTGTTCTCTTAGAGACTTCTCTTAGAGGAGAGTCTATTGATAGAGATTCTCTAGGTTCTAGTCAGGAGCAGAGGATGGAAGAGGATAAAGTAGGGGCCAGATCAGATGAGAAACATTCACATAAAAAAGAATCTGACACATCAGAAAAGGTCAGACAAATAAACAGTGACAAATTTTTAAAGTGTTTGTACACAAATGCTAGAAGTCTAAATAATAAAATGGGTAAACTAGAGTGCCTCGTGTTAAAGGAGGATATTGATATAATTGGCATCAAAGAAACCTGGTGGAGTGAGGACAATCAATGGGACACAATCATTCTGGGATACAAAATATATCGGAAGGACAGAACAGGTCGTGTGTGGAGGGGGAAGTGGCACTATATGTGAAAGAAAATATAGAATCAAATGAAGTAAAAATCTTAAATGAATCCACATGTTCCATAGAATCTCTATGGATAGTAATTCCATGCTCTAATAAGAATATAACAGTAGGGATCTATTATCGACCACCTGACCAGGACAGTGATAGTGACGATGAAATGCTAAGGGAGATTAGAGAGGCTATCAAAATAAAGAATTCAATAATAGTAGGGGAATGCAATTATCCCCATATTGACTGGGTACATGTCCCCTCAGGATGAAATGCAGAGACAAAATTTCTCAATACTTTGAATGACTGCTTCTTGGAGCAGCTGGTACAGGAACCCACAAGGGGAGAGGCAATTCTCGATTTCGTCCTGAGTGGAGCACAGGATCTGGTCCAAGAGATAACTATAACAGGACTGCTTGGAAATAGTGACCATAATATAATAACATTTAACATCCATGTGGTGGGAGGAACACCTCAACAGCCCAGCACTGTGGCATTTAATTTCAGAAAGGGGAACTATGCAAAAATGAGGAGGTTAGTTAAACAGAAATTAAAAGTGACTAGAGTGAAATCCCTGCAAGCTGCATGGACACTTTTCAAAGACACCATAATAGAGGCCCAACTTAAATGTATACCCCATATTAAAAAAACACAGTAAAAGAACTAAAAAAGAGCCACCGTGGCTTAACAACCATGTAAAAGAAGCAGTGAGAGATAAAAAGGCATCTTTTAAAAAGTGGAAGTCAAATCCTAGTGAGGTAAATAGAAAGGAGCATAAACACTGCCAAATTAAGTGTAAAAATGTAATAAGAAAAGCCAAAAAGGAGTTTGAAGAACAGCTAGCCAAAAACTCAAAAGGTGATAACAAAATGTTTTTTAAGTACATCAGAAGCAGGAAGCCTGCTAAGCAACCAGTGGGTCCCCTGGATGATTGAGATACAAAAGGAGCACTTAAAGACGATAAAGTCATTGCGGAGAAACTAAATGAATTCTTTGCTTCAGTCTTCACGGCTGAGGATGTTAGGGAGATTCCCAAATCCGAGCCGTCCTTTGTAGGTGACAAATCTGAGGAATTGTCACAGATTGAAGTGCCATTAGAGGAGGTTTTGGAATTAATTGATAAACCTAACAGTAACAAGTCACCAGGACCAGATGGCATTCACCCAAGAGTTCTGAAAGAACTCAAATGTGAAATTGGGGAACTATTAACTATGGTTTGTAATCTGTCCTTTAAATCAGCTTCTGTACCCAGTGACTGGAAGATAGCTAATGTAATGCCAATATTTAAAAAGGGCTCTAGAGGTGATCCTGGCAATTACATAACTCAGTAATGGGCAAATTAGTTGAAACAATAGTAAAGAATAAAATTGTCAGACACCTAGAAGAACATAAATTGTTGGGCAAAAGTCAACATGGTTTCTGTAAAGGGGAAATCGTGTCGTACTAATCTATAAGAGTTCTTTGAAGGGGTCAACAAACATGTGGACAAGGGGGATCCAGTGGACATAATGTACTTAGATTTCCAGAAAGCCTTTGACAAGGTCCCTCACCAAAGGCTCTTACGTAAATTAAGTTGTCATGGGATAAGAGGGAAGATCCTTTCATGGATTGAGGACTGATTAAAAGACCGGGAACAAAGGGTAGGAATAAATGGTAAATTTTCAGAATGGAGGGGGGTGTTCCCCAAGGGTCAGTCCTAGGACCAATCCTGTTCAACTTATTCATAAATGATCTGGAGAAAGGGGTAAACAGTGAGGTAGCAAAGTTTGCAGACAATACTAAAACTGCTCAAGACAGTTAAGACCAAAGCAGACTGTGAAGAACTTCAAAAAGATCTCACAAAACTAAAAAGAACAGGAGTACTTGTGGCACCTTAGAGACTAACAAATTTATTTGAGCATAAGCTTTCGTGGGCTACATCCCACTTCTTCAGATGCATAGAATCGTCCGAAGTGCGAAGAAGTGGGATGTAGCCCACGAAAGCTTATGCTCAAATAAATTTGTTAGTCTCTAAGGTGCCACAAGTACTCCTGTTCTTTTTGCGGATACAGACTAACACGGCTGCTACTCTGAAAACTCACAGAACTAAGTGATTGGGCAACCAAATGGCAAATGAAATTTAATGTGGATAAATGTAAAGTAATGCACATTGGAAAAAATATCCCCAACTATACATTTAGTGGTTTGAGCATTGGCCTGCTAAACCCAGGGTTGTGAGTTCAATCCTTGAGGGGGCCACTTAGGGATCTGGGGCAAAATCAGTACTTGGTCCTGCTAGTGAAGGCAGGGGGCTGGACTCGATGACTTTTCAAGGTCCCTTCCAGTTCTAGGAGATAGGATATCTCCATTAAATTAAATTAAATATACATACAATATGATGGGGGGCTAATTTAGCTACAGCTAATCAGGAAAGAGATGTTGGAGTCATCGTGTAGAGCAGTGGTTCTCAAACTAGGGCCGCCACTTGTTCAGGGAAAGCCCCTGGTGGGCGGGCTGGTTTGTTTACCTGGCGTGTCCGCAGGTTCAGCCGATCGCGGCTCCCACTGGCCGCGGTTCGCCGCTCCAGGCCAATGGGGGCTGCAGGAAGGGCGGCCAGTACGTCCCTCAGCCCGTGCCGCTTCCTGTAGCCCCCATTGGCCTGGAGCGGCGACCCGCGGCCAGTGGGAGCCGCGATCGGCCGAACTTGCGGATGTGGCAGGTAAACAAACCGGCCTGACCCGCCAGGGGCTTTCACTGAACAATTGGCGGCCCTAGTTTGACAACCACTGGTGTAGAGTTCTCTGAAGACGTCCACGCAGTGGGCAGCGGCAGTCAAAAAAGCAAACTGGATGTTAGGAATCATTAAAAATGGGATAGAGAATAAGATGGAGAATATCTTATTGCCCTTGTATAAATCCATGGTACGCCCACATCTTGAATACTGTGTACAGATGTGGTCTCATCTCAAAAAAGCTATACTGGCATTAGAAAAGGTTCAGAGAAGGGCAACTAAAATGATTAGTGGTTTGGAACGGGTCCCATATGAGGAGAGATTAAAGAGGCTAGGACTTTTCAGCTTGGAAAAGAGGAGACTAAGGGGGGATATGATAGAGGTATATAAAATCATGAGTGGTGTGGAGAAAGTGAATAAGGAAAAGTTATTTACTTGTTCCCATAATATAAGAACTAGGGGCCACCAAATGAAATTAATGGGCAGCAGGTTTAAAACAAATAAAAGGAAGTTCTTCTTCACACAGCGCACAGTCAACCTGTGGAACTCCTTGCCTGAGGAGGTTGTGAAGGCTAGGACTATAACATGGTTTAAAAGAGAATTAGATAAATTCATGGAGGTTAAGTCCATTAATGGCTGTTATCCAGGATGGGTAAGGAATGGTGTCCCTAGCCTCTGTTTGTCAGAGGGTGAAGATGGATGGCAGGAGAGAGATCACTTGATCATTGCCTGTTAGGTTCACTCCCTTTGGGGCACCTGGCATTGGCCACTGTCGGCAGACAGGATGCTGGGCTGGATGGACCCTTGGTCTGACCCAGTATGGGCCATTCTTATGTTCTTTGTTCTGCTGCCTTTGGTTGGTTAGCTGCCACTTTGGGTGCTAGGTCATTTGGATTCAAGTTGTGGTATTTGGGGGAGGTGGTGGGGAAGGGATCTTGCCTCTTTTCCAAGACTTTGGAGTGGAGGTGGAGCAACTTCCGAATCTCTATGGTATCCTTGTGACTGGAGTAGTCTCCAGCCTCTGTGCAGGGAGGATTGGCTGGTGGATGTCCTGGCTCCATCCATGTCCCAAACAAAATCACTGCTACATGGTAGCATGTGTGGATTCCTGTGGAGCTGGAGCCCATGGAAACATGGGAGTGCATGGCTTCCAAGATCCCTCCCGTCTCTCTGCCAGTTCTCTTCCCCACCCCCCACTTTAGGCAGAATTTTCTGTACCTGTGGTGCTGGGGCCAAGAGTTCCCCCAGTCATAACTTGTAGATAATGCTTAGTCTTCTGGATGTTAAATCAAACCAGTTGTTGCCTCCAACTCTGGAAGAATTTGAATGCATCTCACTTGATGTGTAAAAACTAATGTGCCAAAGGGCTCTGTAATGGGTGGGACGCCTAGGGTTGAGAAGGGGACATAGGTTTGAAGTATGAAATGATAGCAAAGGGGTCCACCAGGCAACTCTGGGCTGCGTATGCAAAGGCCTCACAGAACAGGGAGGGGATAGTCCCTCTCAGCACAGCTGATGATCAGATGATGGTCAACACCTGGGCCTCTCCAGTACCAGAAAGATATTGATACATTGGAGAGAACTTGGAGAGGAGCAATAAAAATTGATCAGGGAGCTGAAGGGACTGACTTGTGCAGGAAAAATAAGAGCTATAGGAAACATGTTCAGTTTTCCTAAGAAATGTGGGGGGATATAAAGCTACTAAGATTTGAAAGGTGTAAATGCTAAGATGGAGTAGAATTAGTATGGTACAAGGAACTGGGATAAAAAGATGTGCCCATCCATAATGGAAAGGAAATTGAGGCAAAATTTAAGCTAGATAGAAGAAAGAACTTCCTGACAAAGCTCTGTTGGGCTCTAGAATGCTTTTCTCCAAGGGAAGTGGTGAAAAATCTGTCACTGGACTAAATGCTAGAAAATGTCCTGCACTAGCTTCTGGGAAATGGAGAGACCTATTCAATTCACCAGTTCATCTCAGTCTGGGATTCTTTTGCCTCCTGTCCTCTCTGCACCCCTCACTAAAATGGTAGAGGTGGGTTCTTCTTAAAAGAAGTGGATTGCTGGAGACCAACAAAACTCCCAAGAGTAACATTATCTGCATTTTAAAGACTAAAGACAGGGCAACTTTTTGCTAAACTTTTATTTTCTCTCTCCTCCCATCCTTTTACATTAATTTCTTTTGTAGTTGTGTTTTACTAGACATACCCTACAATTAAAACCGTGGGTACCACTTTTCAACTAAGCTCTGTTTATAATCCTGATAAGACACTGTGGTTTATTGTTAGTTACTACTTGGGGAACTATATCAATCTCTTTGGCATGCAGCTATTTTGCAGAAACCCATGCCACATCATGCCATAAATTTGCTTCTCTGAGAGTCTTGGAATTGCTGCCAATGAATACTCTCTTGCTAGAAAGCTGCGTGGCAGGAGTATTGCTCTTAAGAAAGCTCAAGACACACACAGGGCACTGGCAGAGTTTATATTTTCTAAGGCTGGAAGGAACCAATGTGATCATGTAGTGTGACCTTCTGTGTAACACAGGCCATATAAATTTACCGGAATTAATTCCTGTTTGAACTAGAGCATATCTTCCAGAAAAACATCAATCTGGATTAAAAATTTCCAGTGATAGAGAATAAACCACAACCCTTGGTAAATTGTTCCAATGGCTAATTACCCTCACTGTAAAAATGTATGCCTTATTTGCAGTCTGAATTTGTCTATTTTCAACTTCCAGCCACTGGAGTTTGTTATACACCTTTCTCTGCTAGACTGAAGAATCCATTATTAAAAAAAAATTGTTCCCAGTTAGGTACTCATTGACTGTGATCAACTCCCCCTTAGCCTTCTCTTTGTTAAGCTAAATAGATTGAGCTCCATAAGGCATGTTTTCTAGTCCTTTAATCATGCTCATGGTGGTTCTTTGCATCCTCTCCAACTTATTAACATCCTTCTTGAATTGTGGACATCAGAACCGAACACACTATTCCAATAGCAGTTGCACCAGTGCTAAATATAGAGGTAATATAACTTTCCTACTCAAGATTTGCCTGTTTATACATCCAATAATCGCATAAGCCCTTTTGCCCACAGCGTTGCACTCAGAGCTCATGTTCAGCTGATTATCCACCATAACCGCAAGTCTTTTTCACAGTCACTGCTTCTCAGGATAGTCCCTCAGCCTGTCAATATGGCCTAGATATAGGACATTACATTTGGCTATATTAAAATGCATATTGTTTGCTTGCACTCAGCTTACCAAGCGATCCAGATCGCTCTGTGTTAGTGACCATCTTGTTCAGTATTTATCACTCCCCCAACTTTGTCATCTGCAAACTTCATCAGTATTGATTTCAGTTTCTTTCAGATCATTGATTAAAATATGTTAAATAGTATAGGGCCAAGAACTGATTCCTACAGGACCCCACTAGACACACAACTGCTCAGTGATGATTCCCTGTTTACATTTATATTTTGAGACCTGTCAGTTAGGCAGCTTTTAATTCATTTAATATGTGCTATGTTAATTTTGCATTGTTCTAGTTTTTAATCAAAATATCATGTGGTACCAAGTCAAACACCTTACAGAAGTCTATTACATCAATGCTATTATCTTTATCAACCTAACTTGTAATCTCATTAAAAAAAAATTGTTAGTTTTACAAGATCTATTTTCCATATCCCATGTTGCTGGGTATGAATTATATTACAGGACTCAATAAATTAAAAGAGGGTATCAATTGTTCCATTATTTTATCTGGAATTGGCAAAAGGACTACTCTCTTCCTGTGTACTGCATTACAATCACTATCTCAGGGTTTAAGGCTGTCCTTAACTCCTTATTGTAAGAAGCTTTGTTGCAATGAAGGTCGCCCTAGAACTCTACAATTTTGAGAACAAAAGAAACTATCTTCTTACTTTGTGCACTCTTTCTTGGTCTCCATTCTCCCGATGCATGTTGTTCCTTTGAAGACATTCAATGGGCGTGTGCAGCATTCAGTGCAGTCCACACCGGGAGTATCTTCTGGCTACAGGAAGGTGAGTTATCTCTAGATGTTCTTACCTGACATCCCCCACCTGCCTCATTATTTGCAGTCCATGGCTGCTTCCCCAAAAGCTCTTGTGGGAAGAGGCTGACATCAGTGGAGTGTGGTGGAAAGTGCATTGCATCCTCTTTATTCCTTGTGTGCACTATGCACTAAAATTCCTTTTCTGTCTGTGCATGTTTATTTGTGGTGTGTGTTTCCAGCTATGACGAACATGTTCTCCTGTGGGACACCAGGAATATGAAGCAGCCATTGGCAGACACCCACGTTGAGGGTGGAGTTTGGAGGTTGAAGTGGCACCCAACACGTGAGCACTTGCTGTTGGCTGCTTGCATGCATAATGGATTCAAAATCCTTGACTGCCAAGGAAGTATGGGTGAGTGTTCAGTAGAGCGGGAAAGGATGTTCTTCCCTCTCCTCCACACACTGCAGTTCATCTTCCCTGACTACAGATGGAAGGGAAGGCCAGTGGATGCTACTGCACTGAATAAATGGTAGAAATATACTGTCAAGAAGCCTAGGTGTTCAGTTCACTTGTAAGAACTCCTTACTTGACATGTGTACTCCTCTATACTTCCCCTGATGGACCAACAATTTTATTGTACCATTTTGGAGTGGTCTTGCCAATCATAGTGCAGGGACACTGTAACTACTGATTTGTAACCATTAACTAGTTTTCAGTCATATTATGCAAACCCTTGCATTCTGGCATGAGGGTAGTAGCCATTCATGTGGCCACTTCAGTTTATTGCTTCATCCAAACGATAGGAGGACGAGACACTTCTGAATGTGGGGGAGGGATAGCTCAGTGGTTTGAGCATTGGCCTGCTAAACCCAGGGTTGTGAGTTCAATCTTTGAGGGGGCCACTTAGGAATCTGGGGCATAATCAGTACTTGGTCCTGCTAGTGAAGGCAGGGGGCTGGACTCAATGACCTTTCAAGGTCCCTTCCAGTTCTAGGAGATAGGATATCTCCATTAAAAAAAAAATAATAAAAATGTGTGATTGCCTGTTAGATGCTTCGTATTAACTTGGTAATAACTGTATCCTGAGCTAACAGGTCTGCTTTTGAGAAGGCTGGTTGTTGCCTCAAACAACCTCCAAACCAGTCCAAGCACAGTTACTGCCCATTGTTTAGGTCAGGGGTCGGCAACCTTTCAGAAGTGGTGTGCCAAGTCTTCATCTATTCACTCTAATGTAAGGTTTCACGTGCCAGTAATACATTTTAACGTTTTTAGAAGGTCTCTTTCTATAAGTCTATAATATATAACTAAACTATTGTTGTATGTAAAGTAAATAAGGTTTTTAAAATGTTTAAGAAGCTTCATTTAAAATTAAATTAAAATGCAGAGCCCCCCGGACCGGTGGCCAGGACCCAGGCAGTGTGAGTGCCACTGAAAATCAGCTCGCGTGCCGCAGGTTGCCTACCCCTGGTTTAGGTGTTCGTTATAGCCTGCACTTGTGTTCAGGCCATGCTACACAGGACTGCAGTCAGATTCTTGGTTCTGCCAGTGTCTGGCTGTATGACCTTGGGCAAGTCACCTAACCTCTCTGTGAAAAGGGGATAATACTTAATGTTGGAAGGGGTAATGAGGATGAACTGGTTCATATCTGTGCAGCACTTTGAAGTTGAAAAGTGCTATGATTGGTTAGTGCTAAACTCTATTACCTGATCACTTAAAATGTGCTCTCCACCTCATAGAATGGAAGGTCAGAGGTTCAGTGGGGACAACAACCTGCCATAAAAGAACATAGTGTATAGGTCTTGGCAATTGTAGCATTTTCAGTTTCTGTGTGAGACTACTTTCATGGTGCCTCTCCTCTGAGCCCTTTAAGAGCTGCATGGGCATGCTGATCCTCTTCTCCCCTCCAATGAGCTGAGTGAAGATGAGGCTATAAAGAGGCTGTAGAAAGTTGATGGGGAGAACTTCCTTTTTACCATTGCCTCATATCTCCTTGAAGGTGTCTGATTCCTTTTGTCGTGTGAAGGAGAATGGTAACCAGTAACACTTGGGGTGGAATAGGGGAATTCTTCTTGACTAAATTGTCAGCACTGGAACAGCTAGTAGACAAGCTACCTGAAACTGGGCTTTGCAGCTTGATTTCCACTTATTCTTTTTAGCAGAAAACACTGAGGAATGCACTGTTGTGTCATCCTACATCTTGCATAACTCCTTGGCTTATGGAGCTGATTGGTCAAGACTCTCCCCAAGGGATTGCGTGGCTGTAAAACAGGACCCACTTTCTGCACCCGACTCGTCTGAGGGACCAGTGGCAAGTTCGGATCAAGGAGGCAAGAAACTGGATCTGCAAATCCAGAACCTGAAGATAGTTTATGAATCTCCTACAGCTACCTTTGATGTATTGTTAGACGAGGAGGGTGAAGGCACCGTCTCCCAGGTCAGACCAGAGAGTGGCCCTGATCCTCAGGCTCAGTGTCTTGATGGAAGGGGATTGGACATCAGGCATGATCAAACTGAATTAGCAAAGGCTCAGCGAGAGATCAGCATCCTAGCGACTTGTTCATTTTATGATAATATCCTACATGTTTGGAAATGGGAAACAAGTCAAACCAACCCTTAAGAGTAAAATATTAAATATTATTCCTAGTCTGAAAGCACAAGTTCACTCGAACAACCTTGAAAAAGTTCCTCTCTCTCAAAAGTCCCATGAGGGAAAGTTATAGGAGACTTTTTGTATTGAGAACTGTATCTGCAGCCTATGCCCAGTATAACTTCAACTGGGGTTTTTCCAGTTTTATTGCCTGGGAACTCACGGCTCCTGAATTTCTGAAGACCTATTCTGTTAAATTAAGGCAACTACATTCTTAGTGTTTTGTGTCTAACTCTGACTAAACCAAAATGAATAGTCTCCTGCCTTTGCTGAGGGACATAGTAAAACATGGGTGTTTCTACTTGGCTGTCCTTTACTGTTGTGATTCAGAGTGACAGTGGTGCATTTCAGGGGATGCTTCTTTAGGCATGAAATATACCTCCCTTGACAACTAGTCTGTGTTTGTAAGTCTTGCCTCCAGTTCCAGAGATGTGGGTGGGTGTCACCTTTCCTTGTCCCTCTCTCCCAACAGAATCCACCCCCCCCCATCAACCAAACCTTGCTGCAGCACTAAATTATATAAGTCCACTGTTACATAATAGCCACAAAATTTGGATTTAAATGTTCAAGGGAGTTTATATGGGTGTTTGAATACAAGCATAGGTCACTGGCTTGTTTTGTAAACTGCCATATGCTGTGAGGACATGCTGCACAGGGAACCTGTTTATAGTGACCTTGGATACAGAGAGATTCCTTTTAGAATGAAATCCCAGATTGTCTCAATGTACATGACAGAACAGATTGCAAGTGAAGTTGTGTACTAAAAAGTGTCTTAATCATGAGGATTCTGCTGCATATGTGTAATTTTATACCTAATTTACTGCATGAGTACAAGTTGATTTTCAGGTTATCACTTGTCAACAAGCACCACTTGGGTTTGCATGATCACGTAGTGAATCTCATTGTATATTAGTGCTTGCAGCAAAGAAACCTTTTAAAAAAGCAAACTCTGCAACAAACCCATTTCCCTCTTATCCAGAGAGTGAGACCTATAATGTGAGACTAGGGTCAAATCAGGTTTAAAAAAAAGATGAGCAGCTTTTTCAGCTTAAATCTCAAAACCCTCAAACCCTGTTGGTAGCACTTCCTGATGTTCTTTAAAAATATAAAATTAATAATAATGCAGTCCTAAATAGGATGTCTCCAGAATTCCTTGAGGTTGCCCTGTTGGATTCTTACTATGAAATACCAGTAAGGCACTACATTAATGGGGCACTACCCTGGTGTTCCTGATTATCATCAACCAAAAACCAGCTTAAAATATTTAAGTAACTTCTAGCTTGTATGGTTTTTCTTTGAGAATCTTAATCATTAGCCTAGAAGGGAAGAAACACCAGCAGCAACTATAGTTTTTGTAACAGTAAATACATACAGCTATTAAAACAAGGTACAGAAATAACTAAGCTTCTTAAGGCACAAAACCTTGTTTGAAGGTACCATGTGTATTTTGGAACACCTCTTATTTTGAGTGCTGTTTTATGGAGATGCATATCAGCATTGTAAACAAAAGTTTTTGTTAAAATTAAACTATTTTTGGATGTTTCTAAAATATAAAGTTTAAGTGAGTTACATCTCTCCTTATTTATCAGTTGAAAAGTTCCAAGGAAACTCAAATATATTGGTCCTGTTCTGTGGTATCTGCTGCTGGATTTCAGAGACAGTTTAGATTGTTGTTAAACAGATACCCACCAAGCAACACACACTCTGGTGCTTTTATTTTGCATGTGGGATAATGCTGCTGAGAACCAAGACTGAAGAACAAGAAACCGTCTGGGATTAGTCTACCAAATGTGAAATGATGCTGAGAGGTAGTGAGAAGAAATGAGGAATAGAATTGGAGGGATGAGAGATTTTTGGATGCAAATGTGCTATAGAAGGGAGACGTATTTATTATGCAGACTAGTTTGATTCTTGACCAGAAGATGATGACTTTTAGATGAGATTAACACAGTATGTTCATTTTTAAAGCTATGGAGTCAAGCTATATTCTTATGTGAAATCCAGCTATACCAGTGCGGGTTTGTTCCATACACTTGTATAGCAAGTCTACAGTTAGGTGGCCCAAGTGCCAAGTTTCTATTACCCTCATTTACAGTATTAACATTTTGTGTTTAGTGTAGCTACCAAAAAGACATTCCCTTTCTTGAAGAGTTCACTGCCTGACTGACAACGATCAAGACAGGACCCTGAGGAGAACAACATCTGGAAAGAAAGGGATGCAAAAGGTGACTTAGCATACATTGTTCACTTTAACAGAGATTTGCTGTTGGGGAAACTTCCCCTTTCTCCATCCCTGCTAATAATGATATCCCTTTCTACTACCCAAAATAATCTGAGTCAACTACTGCACCATGCTCTCTAGTGGGTTACTGAAAGTGCACACTGATAGTGATCCTCCTCAGATGGTGGACATTCTGCTCAGCAGCTAGCTCACTCTGTCTGTAGCTTCCATGATGAGTTTAACAGTCTAACCCCTACATTGACTGGCTCCTATATTCAGCCTTTCAGTTTTTTGCCCAATATGCCCTTCTCATCCTTAAGTTGCTGTATAGCCTGTGATGGCTTTGTCTTCCAAGAGCTGCAGCATTGTCTGAATTCCTACTGTCCTTAGTGCACTGAATAGTATCAGTTAAATCCAATGACACTATTCTTGTAGGGCTAGAAGGATTTTGTCCTTAATCTAATTTGAAAGGACTTTAATACTTTTTCATTGGCACGTCAGTGACTTTTAAGAGCTTGTAGCACATTTGGAGCTAGCGAAGCTTTGCTAGTGTTCACAGAACGTGCTCACATCTATGTAATTTGCTAGAATGGAAAGTGCTTTGTATTGTTCGGTCTTACAAAAACACTTGATGAATCCATAACATATGTCCAACCATTTCAAGCTTATCCCAGGATAGCTGTGAGCTGAAAAACCATTCTAGATAACATGTATTTCCCAGGACCCTTGTGCTTCAGAACTCCTGAGTGGAGCTGGGTGATTGCATTTTTTTGTTACTGGCTATTCTGAAAACATTGTTTCAGGTTGAACCACAAACAAAGCGTTTCAAAACTTTTGCTGAATCAAAAATTCCAATATTGGGCATTTTGACATGTAAAGGAGTACTAGATTTATAAAATGGCCAGGGCAGGAGGACGCCCATTATAACCTTTAGCCTACTGGTTGCAGTGTTTCCCCAATGCTGGGTCCGAACAATGGGATGTGGGAAGGGTCAAGGTGGTGCCCCACAGGTGCTCCCTGTGACGAAGTGGGGGATTTTCTTGTTTTTTCCTTGTTTTCCAATGGCTTGCATGCAGAGGGGGTGGGACTCAGTTTCCCTGGGTGTTACTGGTTTAACGAGGGAGGGGAGAGGGAGTTTGTTGTGACAGAGGACCGGAGAGGGAACTTGAGACCCCAGCCAATGGCCTGGAGGATGGATACCCCAGCGACTGGTGACCCGGAGACCCAGCAGCCGGTTCTGGCCAGTGGGAGGGCAATGGGCTGCGAAGAGAGGACCCCATGACCTAACCAGCTGGTTCCGGCCAGAGAACAGGAGGCCGAGGCGACCCTGTTTACTTGGAGAGAAGACAATGGACAGAGGCGGGGCTTGGGGCCGGTGATCTTAGATGCCCAGCTGGGAAGCAGGGGGGCTCTGGGCTGGAGATGGGGAGCAGGCAGAGCCCACCTGGATGCAGGGAGAGACTGGAATGTGCTGTGCGGAGAGAGGCCAGGCCTGAGGGTCAGAGTTTCCTGTGCTGTGTTCAATGCTCAATAAACCCTCCTGTTTTACACTGGCTGAGAGTCACTCTGGTCTAGAGAACAGGGTTGCATCAACCCCTTCGGGGGTGGAGGCCGGGGGGGTCCAGAGCGAGTGGACTCCCTGAGGGGGCCCATGGCAGAGACAGACGTGCTAAGGCTCAGAGAGGTGCGGCTCCAGGAGGCGGAGGGGCTTAACCCCCGAGAAGGGGGTTCACTGAAAGGGGCACCCCCTACGGACCGCACAGGGCCAAGAGTGGGCATGATCTGTGAGTCTGTGACACTCCCCACCTTTCCAGTGGGCAGCAGCAGCATGAAGGAAAGCCTCTGAGAGGCACATGTGAAACGAACAGGCTACTGACTATTTGGCTCAAGTCACTTCCTCTGTGCTGCTGCCTAGATCCTGCTCTGGGCAGCAGGCAGTGGGGTGGGAAGAGGTATCTGGGTACTAGCCACACAGAAGAAATGGCAAGAGCCAGCAAGTGGACAGTCAGCAGCCTGGAAGCAATTGCAGTCCAGCTGTGAGGGGAGAGGAGCTGACCAGGGCTGCAGGGAGAGCAAAAGCAAAGGAGAGCCAAGCAGGAGGTTTGGGGGCCAGAGGGCTGCAGGACTCAGTAGGAGGGACAGGACTAGGGGACTGAGGAGAGGGGGAGTAGTAGTAATAATGGTGGGTCCCCCAAAAAGACACAATGCAGATGGTTGGTCACTTTAGTAAAAAGTTTGGGAACTACTGGATTCAGGGTACTCACCTGGGTTCTGTTCCTCTCTCTGCCTGTTGTGGAGAAGAAATTTGAATTTGGGTGTCCCACATTGCAGGAGGATGCCCTAGCCAGAGACTTGGTGGGATAACTCACAGGACTGGAGTACTGTCATGGATGGATATAAACTGTTCAGGAAGGACAGGCAGGGCAGAAAAGGTGGGGGAGTTGCGTTGTATGTAAGAGAGGAGTATGACTGCTCAGAGCTCCGGTATGAAACTGCAGAAAAACCTGAGAGTCTCTGGATAAAGTTTTTTAAATTAATGGAGATATCCCATCTCCTAGAACTGGAAGGGACCTTGATAGGTCATTGAGTCCAGCCCCCTGCCTTCACTAGCAGGACCAAGTACTGATTTTGCCCCAGATCCCTAAGTGGCCCCCTCAAGGATTGAACTCACAACCCTGGGTTTAGCAGGCCAATGCTCAAACCACTGAGCTATCCCTCCCCCCCCAAAGTTGAGAAGTGTGAGCAACAAGGGTGATGTCGTGGTCGGAGTCTGCTATATACCACCAGACCAGGGGGATGAGGCTTTCTTCTGGCAACTAACAGAAGTCAAAAAAAAACCTGATGAGGTTCAACAAGGACAAGTGCAGAGTCCTGCACTTAGGACAGAAGAATCCTATGCACTGCTAGGGACCGAATGGCTAGGTAGCAGTTCTGCAGAAAAGGACCTAGGGGTCACAGTGGATGAGAAGCTGGATATGAGTCAACAGTGTGCTCTTGTTGCCAAGAAGGCTAACGGCATTTTGGGCTGTATAAGTAGGGGCATTGCCAGCAGATCGAGTAACGTGATCGTTCCCCTTTATTCGACATTGGTGAGGCCTCATCTGGAGTACTGTGTCCAGTTTTGGGCCCCACACTACAAGAAGGATGTGGAAAAATTGGAAAGAGTCCAGCGGAGGGCAAAAAAATGATTAGGGGGCTGGAGCACATGACTTATGAGGAGAGGCTGAGGGAACTGGGATTGTTTAGTCTCCAGAAGAGAAGAATGTGGGGGGATTTGATAGCTGCTTTCAACTACCTGAAGGGGGGTTCCAAAGAGGATGGAGCTCGGCTGTTCTCAGTGGTGGCAGATGACAGAACAAGGAGTAATGGTCTCAAGTTGCAGTGGGGGAGGTCTAGGTTGGATATTAGGAAACACTATTTCACTAGGAGGGTGGTGAAGCACTGGAATGCGTTACCTAGGGAGGTGGTGGAATCTCCTTCCTTGGAAGTTTTTAAGGCCCGGCTTGACAAAGCCCTGGCTCGGATGATTTAGTTGGGAATTGGTCCTGCTTTGAGCAGGGGGTTGGACTAGATGACCTCCTGAGGTTCCTTCCAACCCTGATATTCTATGACTATGGGATATTCTGGTATTGGGCTTTCTCAGTCTCTCCTCTTGAAAGTGTTCTGCTTTTTATAAATAAAAAGTCACTGGTGCAGGGACTTAAAGTTTGATCTCCCAAAACCTAGGTGAGCATCTAACCCATCAGGCTATAGTCATTCTGTCTTTCCCTGGCTCAGTGACTATTCATTCTCATGCAACAATAAACAACTAATTTCAGCAGAGTAAGATCCCACTATTTTCATGACATTAAAATAGGTAGTTGATGGAAAAACATCTCAGATGTAGAAAAACCAGATGCCCTCTGAAAAAGACTGGACTAGAACTTGCTGCAGTGGGCACTAGTTAACTGCTCCTGCCTACTCCCCCACCTTCCTCAAGCTCCTTTGCTTTTTAAAAAAATAGAAACAAAAGCTTAGGCACCCAGTTTTCATCATAAGTGAGATGCTGGCAAAGAGTACATTAAAGTGGCCTTCTTCTCCACACAAGAGGACATAGGAACTACATCCTTGTGCTTAATCGATATTTTACATTTGCCAAGCCTTGTACAAACAAATCACAACTAGACATTGGGAGTGAAAGGTTCCCCAGCCATAAAACTGGACAAAGGATTATTTTTTAATAGCAAACTTGCTGTGGGACCTTGAGCAGAGCTAGGAATTCCTGCTTTCTAACACTTTGTCCATTAAACAATGAAACATCTTGATTTATTACTCCTGCTCATGTCATTGTATATACCCCATTTACACACGGAGATGCCTTTTGCATCGCCAATAAAATGAGAAAAACAAAGGTACTTTAATATTAAATCAATTTTTAAAATTCTTAGGATAGAAGTACTGCTAGCTCAGATAAGTTGGGAAGATGCATAGCTGCTAGTAGTGCCTGTTGTGGTTGAGAGAGATAATAAAGTTAATTTGATTCCTTACACAAGAGGCTTTAAAAAGTGCAATGCTCTGACATTCAATTGCCCGACTCAGGAGCAGGCCTCAGTTGTACATAAATACTAGGGATACTGATTGCATCCAAAAGAAAGTTGCCTTAAAACTGGGAATAGCCTCAGACTGGTTACAAGTTTAGGTTTAACAGGACAGTCCCAACCTTTGAGACAGCTTATAGCTTAGGCCAAGGATTCCTATTGTTCTTTTCTGAAGTTTCCCCTTGCTCTTGTGCAATACTCCATTTTATATAGGATTGATCTTTGGTGACCTAAGAGCAGGAAGATGGGAATTGCCCCAGGTACTTAGTGGTTGGCTTAATACCCTGAAGGATGAGTGCTTGTATCCCTATCTCATCTAACAACGGAAGCAGATGGCTGACTGCTTTTGACCACAGGCCACAACATGAAAAGCCACAGGTGAGGCCCAGGCAATAGCTGGTTATATTCAATGCTCTGTTCTCACCCATTTGTAAGTTACAAATCTGGTTACCTTTTTAAAAAGTTTGAGATATCTAAAAGTTACACGAGCCAAGTCAGTAGAATTTTTCTTTAATAGGTACTGAAAAAGGGCAGGATGTTTTTCCCTCTGTAGCTGAAATCTCCATATTCAACATTTTATCAGATTTAAAAACAATATTTTTGTAAGTTTCCTGTGTTGCTGCAGAAACTTTCCAGGGAAGGCTATAATCTTTACTTCTTAACGTACATAGTTCTTGGGAAACAACTGGAAGAGCTTGCCTTCTTGAGTAGGTTCATATCCATATTTCTCAAGGTTATGGGGGTCAAAAGTTCCATCTTTAATATCCTTCTCAATCTGTGGGGCAACAACATCCATGAAAAGCTGTTTGGCCGTCAGTGGTGGTTCTGTCCCTTTAGGAGTCTTATAGGAAACGTATGGCTTGAGCTTAAACCCTGTCAAATCTGGAACCACAAATTCAGGGACCATTTCCTTAATTTTGATAAATTTCCCACCTAAGGTGACATAACCCAATTTCCTGGCTCCTCTGCCTTTGTTATGGCTTCTGGGTCCACGTTTGCTGGTAAATTCAGCCATTCTGTCTGCACCTCGGACCAGGCCTCGAGCGAGGTTGGTAAGCAATCCCATGCTGAATATCTGCAAGAGGAAAAAAAAAGTCACGTAAGAAAAGAGTATGAACAATTGTTCTTCGCATGGCAGTTTAGGTAGGACTCTGACCTACGCTCCACTGAGTTACAGAAGAGCCCGTGAGCTCCCCATCTAGCTGTTATTCACAGCAGATGCTTCATGTTCACAGCACCTTCTGAGAACGGGAGCTCCCACTGCAAACAGCACCCTCCGCTTTCAGCTCCAGCCGCCTCAGAGCAGGCCCCCAGGCGGCAGCCCACACCCCGAGCACGGCCCGGGGGCACTTTTCTCCCGGGCAGATGGTTGCGGCAGGCTCTACGGGAGCCCTCGGGCTGTTTCTCTCATAGCAGTGGTGCCTCAGGAGCCGGCTCCAGGCGCAGGTGGGGACAAGCCCGCCCGGCCCGGCAGGCACATCCAGCCTGGGGGCGCCCGAACCGCGGGCGGGCAGGGCCGCTGCGGGTCCCTAAACAGCCCGCCGGGACGAGGGGGTGGCCTGACCCGTCTCTCGGGCGCTGCCCCCGCGTCCCCTGGGACCCGACCCTAACGGGGCCCTTGGACGAGAGACTCTCACATGTCCCGGCGCCGCGTTCTGTCCGCAGCACCTCGCCGCTCACTCGCCCACATACAGCAACGGCGCCTCGCCCGCGGCGCAACTACCAACCAACCCGCGGCCGCTGTAACTGCACGTGGCAATGCTCTGGCCAATCAGCGTGGAACGTCATTGCGTAGCGCGTGCGTACCCGGCGTGTTTTTCTGGAGGAAGACAAGGAAAGCACGGTCCCGTTTCTTGCATGACCCCTGCACTGACTTTTAACCTCTGACCTCATGTAGACGGTTCCCCCCGTTTCCCGTCTCCTGTCAAGAAGAGACATTTTCGAGCCGCCTGGAGCCACTCGGTGAGTCACCGCTTCCCCTGGGGACTCCAGGCACCGGCCTTCTCCCCAGACCAGCTCCCCTGCGAGCAGCGTCTGGCTGGGGGCCTGCCCGAGGGGCTGGACAGCGAGCACCCCCCTCTTCGGCTCAGCTCTGAGTATCTCCGTCTTAGCGGTGTTGAGGCCTTGCCTCCCATTCGACTCGGCTCTGCTGAGATTCCCCCTACACCCGAAGTCACTGTGGAGCCTGGATACTGCGGCCGTGGGTGGGTGCCTCAATGCAGCGGGTCTGAAATTGTTTGGACCCTTTCCCAGTACGTGGCTGCCCTGGGGTTTTACTAGAGTCTTGTGCCAGTTCTGGCCATGGCAGGAGAAGTGAATGACAGTGACACTGATACGTGATGGAGCCCCCTGTTTACTCTCTTTGCTTCTGGAAAGGGTCAGATCTCATGCTGTGTGTCTCATCTTGGATGCAGGATTATTATAGTGAACTTTGGATATCATAGGAGCAGCACTACACTAACCTGCTCAAATGTTTAGTCGGGGTAGAGTGAGAATTATTATTGCTGTTTGCAGTGTGGTTTTCGCTGGTCCTAGGACATTAGAGAGACAAGGTGGGTGGGGTAATATATTTTATTGGACCAACTTCTGTTGGTGAGAGAGACAAACTTTTGAGCTTATACAGAGCTCTTCGTCAGGTCTGGGAAAGGTACTCGGTGTGTTTGAGTACCTTTGTCAGACCCGAAGAAGATCTCTGAGTAAGCTTAAAAGCTTATCTCACTCACCAACAGAAGTGGGTCCAATAAAAGATATTACCACATCCACTTTGTGTCTCTAATTATTATTGTTATTTATTTATATTGCAGTAGCTATTCAAGACCACAGTCAGGATTGAGCATTGTGCTCAGTGCTGTACAAACATAAAGGAGATGGAGTCTTCTTAGAGAGTTCTCAGTCTAAAGTACAGAGATTTACCTGCTTGCTTAATTGAATTGGATTTACCTGTTTACACATAGTGATTATTCCCATTGATTGTGCCTCAGTAGTCCTTCAGTGTGACTACTCATAATGCAAAAATTTAAGTCTTTGGAAGATCAGGGCCTAAATAGATAGGAAAAAAACATAAACAAAATGTCAAACTATATTGTGAATCAATTTCCCTCCCCCCCAGCCTTGCAAAATTGTCATGAAAGTGTACCAGCCCAGGCACAAAATCTATTTACCTACACTTTATGATGTTAATAATGAAAGGGAAAGGTTTAAAAAAAAAAATAAAACTGACTAGCCTTTTAAGTGAATAAGCAATAAAAAAGCAAAGATGCTGCATCACAAAATGTCCTTCATTTTGACAGCTATAGTTTACTGCAGTGGTTTTCAACCTTTTTTCATTTGTGGACCCCTAACAAATTTTACATGATGGTGCGGACCCCTTTGGAAATCTTAGACCTCGTCTCTGGACCCCGGAGGTCTGCAAACCACAGGTTGACAATCACTGGTTTAGTGCACTACTTAGGATACTTCATAGTGTACTACTAAATGTAACATTGTGTATTCTGTCAAAATCAAATAAAATCATAATCATATACAATATCCCAAAGGTGGCAAGAATGCACTACATTTTTGTACAGGATGAAAAGTGTGTAGATTAATGGAATTCACATTTAAAGTAATACAAAATCCTATACATCCATTATACTAATAGGGGATGGTTCCTCATATTTAAATAATAAGACATGCATGATAGGGTGAATTCTGTGGGGTTTTTTTTTCCTTTCAGTTTTTTAAAATTGAGTTTCATTAGATCTCTGTGTATTTAATATTTTTATCTATTTAAATTTGTACACTGGCAGAAAATGTTTTTTTCATAATTTGAGCAGAAAAACTAAGATTAATAAGACTCAGAATACAATATTATATGTTATACGTTAAAATTTTTTACTATTTCATTGTGGAATATGGAATTATTTGCTAGAGATGCTGAAATACTTTAAAAATGTCCCTCAAGATATTTAATTAAACCTTTTTCTGTAAATATTGACTAAAAGGCACAGTGTCAGCTTGAAATCTAGTCTATTTAAAAGAGATATAAGAAATTTAGTTTAAGGCACTTATTGCTGCCTTTCAGTCCCCATCCTAATTTCTGTGGTTTTATTTTTGTTTTGTTTAGTTTTTAATAAATTTGTCTTTCCTGGTGCTGTGTGAAAGACTGACAACATAGGAAATTGACTAACTGTGTGGCTCTTTGGATTAGTCACTGTTACCTTCAACTCAGTCTTTCGGGAAGAGAATTTGTTGGGGTACAAAATAGAGCTGCTGTTTTTTAAGGCTTTGTGAAGAATGTTAGGCTATGTCTATACTAGGCTATGTCTACAATTTTGTCATTCGTGGGTGTGAAAAAAACACACCTCTGACTGACATAAGTTTCACTGACAAAAGTGCCGGTCTGGACAGCGCTATGTCGGCAGGAGACGGTCTCCTGCTGACATAGCTACCCCCGCTCATTGGGGATGGTTTAATTATGCTGACGGGAGAGCTCTCTCCTGCCGGCATAGAGTGGCTACACCGGAGACCTTACAGTGATGCAGCTGCAGCAGTACAGCTGTGCTGCTGTAAGGTCTGTAGTGTAGACATAGTCTTAGTTTCATTTAATTACTAATTGGGTAATTATGAACTGTGCTAAAAAAGCAATCCTCTTGCAATGGGATAAGACAGGCTAATGTTCATTGCAGAAGCAGTATTTTTGGCACATATGTAGTACTTTGAGTTTTTTGGGGAAAAATCCTATAAACTGTTTGCGTAAAGGCATTATGTAGGATATGGTGACACTGTGTATTAGAACTTCCTAGGTAGACCTGGCTACTGATCTGCAGTTCAGGTCTATGCTTTGAATTGTGTTAAATATTGTGTCAGGTCTGGGTTTTCTAATGGTTCTACAAGTGGTAACGATATGGCTATGAAAGTATAAGGGAAAAGAAGCCTGTAACAGCTGATGGTCTTTGCCTGAAAACTGCATCATGTTAACAGTGGGGACCTTGCTGGAAAATTTGTTTTGCTGATTCAAGGGTACAATTAGCTTGTTATGCCCACCTGGATATAAGGAAAGTGGATATAGCCCTCAAGGATTGAGAGAGCACACACTGCACTGTAGGGTTTGGAGCAAAAAACGAAACCTAAGCATAGCCTTATGCTCTGGTGAGGTAAGCATAGTGGTAGTCAAGCTTGAAGAGAAGGCTTGGGCTGGGTTTTCAGTTGGAAGTAGAGGGTAAATACATTAAGACCTCAGGAGGGATGACTTTTAATTTTGTTGCCTTGTATACATTACAGAGCCTTGACTTCTCTCTAGGGAAAAAGGTGTATTTTTTAATCTGTATTAAGCTAACCAATATTAAAATCTTAAGGTTGACAAGGCAGTTGCAGTTTTAACCTGAGTTAGTTGTTTGAGGTGAACGCTGTAGGGTTTACCTTGAGCAGCTAACACAGATTAAAATTACAACCACTTTATCCATAACTAGGATTTTAACATGGGTTAGCATAACACCAGTAAAACACATCTTTTTTTCTCAGTGAAGATACAGGCCAAATGTTTAAAAACAAATCTCATTGTTGCTAATAGCAATTCAGTTGCACCGGTATTAGAAACAGTGGGAGCCCTAGCATGGAAGGCTCTCTGGCTCCAGCAGACATTTTCAATATTATGTTTGAGACTTTCTTTGAGCAGGTTTAATTAATTTGGTGGGATGGGGGTGCCGGCTTGTTTTCTGTTTGTGCTGTATATGAGACCCTTGATTGAAACCCATAAACACAGCTTGGTTACCATGTAGAGAGCTTCATTAATTATCATTGTTGTACTAGAATATCAGAACAGCAAATCATCACCCTGTTTGCTTTATTTCTTCCTGTATTTTCTCTCAGTAAGAAAAAGGAAGATGGAAAAAAAATGCAATATTTCTATTAACTTGCCTTCTAATGATAAATAAAGAAGCTTGGAGGATTAGTTCTCAAACACTTTGCATTATGGTTGTTAATGCTGACTATGGGAATGATGAATGTCACTTATTAACTAGGTTTTCTTCTCTCATTTATTTCCCCCCCCCCCAAAAGACATGGGTGATGAGGACAGCAACTCCAGCCTCGAGGTACAGTATGCTGGGTTTTTATATTTATACTCTGACTTATTCAAGCACTTATGGTGTTTCCAGAATCTGGAACTTAACTTGCCCAGTTTAGTAACATCTGGCTAATTTGTTAAAGAATACAAAAATATTGGCTTTAAATAAGAGCTGTTCCACATGTAAGATGTTTAGTTTTTTGTTTTGTCCCTCCAAAATCTTAAAAAGATTGGCCCCAGCTTGCTGTCATTTTTCTAACCCTCTTCGTCCAGTTGCATTTCTTATCTCCTCCAGCCTTCATTTTAGTCTAAGATATTACCAAAGTAACACAACGTAAGCTGCATATAATATGCTCCCACACTTCTTTGGTTGCCCTGTAGCTTTTAGGTCCCAATCCTGGGTATACTTATGGATGCGCTTAACTTTGCTCAGGTGAGTTGTCCCATTCATTTCAATAATACAGCCACAGACTGAAGAGCTGGAAAAAGGTAGAGTCCCGTGGCAGCTGTCTTTTACTATAGCTATACCTTGGTGTACTAAAGTATATGATTTAATAGAGCCTTAAGGCAAGGCTCTGTGTTGGGAATTACTTATTCCTAGGGAAAAAAGATAACACACATTAAATGCCCAAACATATGCCATGCAAGCTTTATTCAAATCACAGTTTCAGCAATCAAAGCATAACCACATGGAAACAAATGTACTTGACAAGCCAGGAGGGTATCTGGTAATTTGAGTGGTAATAACAGCAAGACAAGGCTCTCTTTACTGGCAACAGCCCAGATGGGACATGCATCACTGTCGGAGAGCGCAAGGTAAAATTTATTGTAAAATTAGTTGTCAAGATAGAATTGTTGATCTGCAGTCCCCGGTGGGCCCATAGTCTTTTACAGCTTGAACCCCGAATAACATTCAGGGCACGTTACCATATGAATTGTTATGATATAGTAATTATTGGCAACAGAAGGTTGTGTATATTTGCCAGACATCTAAAGGGTATTGTCCTGGGAAGTAAACCATCTGGACTAATTCCCACAGAAAAGAGACTAGTGGGAAAGAATAAGCAGGGATTTGTCTACTCACAAAACAGAGCTCCCTCTTCCCCAGTCACTACAGTATCATTGGAAAGAGATCCCACTGGGAACAAAAGAGCACAAGTTGTGGTGGGAGAAGAATTTGGGAATGGAACTACTCTTTGAATGAACAGGAAGGAAGGAGACTAGAAATAGCAGCGTAAGGATTAAGCTAACAGTTGTAAGAATTTTTTACCTGTTTCTTTTCTCTTATAATCAATGGTGGATTAATGGATGGGCCCTGTGCCCAGGGGCCCCGGCCAATTTGGGGGCCTCTGCAGGTGTGCGAGAACCTCTGTAGAAGTGGGGGGGCCACCAGCACCAGAACTGTGGCCTCACCCCCTGCTCCTCCTCTTTCCCCGAGGCTCCGCTTTCAGCCAGACTGGAAGCCAGAGGTGAGCCATGGTAAGAGCTGCCCAGAGAGCCTGGGCTGCTGTGGGGAGCCCTGGACCCTCCACCTGTCCTGGGCAGTCGGCTGGGTGACCAGAGAGCAGCCCTCAGTCTGTGTCCCTGCCTCTTGGGGTGCGCCGTCCATGGTAGGCAGAGAGTCTGGGGCTCCACATGGTGGCCAAGGCTCCCTGGACAGCTCTTTCCATGGCCCGGCTACAGCCTGGGCAGGGGCCTTGAGGGGAAGAGGAGGAGCAGGGGGTGGGGCCCCATGGTGAGGGGCATGTGGGGGGTCCAAATGTTCTTTATGCCCAGGCCCCCAATAAATCTTAATCCACCTCTGCTATAATATAATTATGTATAATTTAAAGCAAAGCTTGAAAAAGTTATCAGACACCTACTAGTCAGGTGATATGAAATATTGAAAGGGGTGGGCAGGTGGAGGAGAACTCAGGACTACAGTAGCCCCCAACTGCTGGAATTCCTGTTAATATGCTGGCCTGGACCTTGTTGGAGGACTCCATCTTTCATATGGCCTTTGGCTAGTGAGTCTCGTATGGTTAAACCCATCCTGTCCCACCTTGGTTATGAAGGAAAGAAGAAACTTTCTCTCTGCCCCTTCCATTCTTGACTATTGGGTTGAGGGTGGCTCTACTATTCTTATCCTTCACCCAAGTTCCTGGCTACTGCTCCAGTAAGTGTGTCTGTACTGGTCTGCCCGTAACCCAGTACCTGCATATTGTGCCCTGCCCCATCCATAGTTTGGTGCTCACTTCCACTATATGCAGCATTTTGAATAACAGCTGTTGAAATGACCAGTGTTATTCTACTTTCCCTCGGCAGCTGCGATCAGCAGTGGAGCTGTTCGTATAATCAGGAGTAATATACTGCATCTGTTCATATTTTAAAAAATGCTTCAGGTTATCATTAGTACTAGAAACCTAACTTTAAAAAGGAGTCTAAAGTAGGTTGGAAGCTGGTCATTTAGAATTTTTCTGTTTAATGTTCTGTGTGTAGGAACTGAGTGCTCAGATTGGTGTCAGAATTATTTATGTAACCTTAAATTGTGATTTCCATAGTCTGAGTTTTTCTGTGCCTGTGTATAATGGTACACCTTTTCTTGAATTGCACTTAGCAATCTGAACTGTATCTTCCTAGGCGCTTATTTTAAAAGTATTCTATAATCTTATTTCCTTAACATCACTTTAAAGGGCTTTCAGACTTTATGTAGGAGGTTCATAGACTCCGAGATTCCAGTGCCTGAAGGGACTATTGTGATCATCTAGTCTGATCTCCTATATAACACAGGCCATAGAACTTTCCCCAAAATAATTTCTTTTGAGGTGATATATCTATGGATCTTATATAAATTATTGTATCTAAAATTGGTTTGTTCTGGTAACAAATTGGAAAAATTGTGGCTTTGTGATGGCACAGAAAGTTACTATTTTAGGTGACTGCCCTCAAATCACAGCACTCATTTACTTCAAGTATATTGAGTGTTATAGTGCATTTTAGAAACATAATGCATTCATACAAAATATTGGTACAGTTCTTAAAATATTAGGTCTTATTTTGGGAAAGCATGTTGTATATTTCTAAACTGCATAGCCTTAGTTACAGATTTCCTATCCTCTGGAAAGGTATCTTCGGATTAGAAATAAAGAACGCCCTGCAGAAGCACAGTTTGTTGGTGGGACTGAGAGAATACTGCATTGGTTATGTTTCAGAGTAGCAGCCGTGTTAGTCTGTATCCGCAAAAATAACAGGAGTACTTGTGGCACCTTAGAGACTAACAAATTTATTAGAGCATAAGCTTTCGTGGGCTACAACCCACTTCTTCGGATGCATAAAGAGTGAACCATATATTGAGGAGATATATATACACACACATACAGAGAGCATGAACAGGTGGGAGTTGTCTTACCAACTCTGAGAGGCCAATTAAGTAAGAGAAAAAAAACTTTTGAAGTGATAATCAAGATGGTTCAGTACAGACAGTTTGATAAGAAGCAAGTGTGAAAATACTTACAAGGGGAGATAGATTCAATGTTTGTAATGGCTCAGCCATTCCCAATCCCTATTTAGCCCTGAGTTGATTGTGTCTAGTTTGCATATCAATTCCAGCTCAGCAGTCTCTCGTTGGAGTCTGTTTTTGAAGTTTTTCTGTTTTAAGATAGCCACCCGCAGGTCTGTCAAAGAATGGCCAGACAGGTTAAAGTGTTCTCCCACTGGTTTTTGAGTATTATGATTCCTGATGTCAGATTTGTGTCCATTAATTCTTTTGCGTAGAGACTGTCCGGTTTGGCCAATGTACATGGCAGAGGGGCATTGCTGGCACATGATGGCATATATCACATTGGTAGATGTGCAGGTGAACGAGCCACTGATGGTATAGCTGATGTGATTAGGCCCTATGATGGTGTCACTTGAATAGATATGTGGACAGAGTTGGCATCGGGCTTTGTTACAAGGATAGGTTCCTGGGTCAGTGTTTTTGTTCAGTGATGTGTGGTTGCTGGTGAGTATTTGCTTTAGGTTGGGGGGTTGTCTGTAAGCGAGGACAGGTCTGTCTCCCAAGATCTGTGAGAGTAAAGGATCATCTTTCAGGATAGGTTGTAGATCTCTGATGATGCGCTGGAGAGGTTTTAGTTGGGGGCTGAAGGTGACAGCTAGTGGTGTTCTGTTATTTTCTTTGTTGGCCCTGTCTTGTAGGAGGTGACTTCTGGGTACTCGTCTGGCTCTGTCAATCTGTTTTTTCACTTCAGCAGGTGGGTATTGTAGTTTTAAGAATGCTTGATAGAGATCTTGTAGGTGCTTGTCTCTATCTGAGGGATTGGAGCAAATGCGGTTATATCTTAGAGCTTGGCTGTAGACAATGGATCGTGTGGTGTGTCCTGGATGGAAGCTGGAGGCATGTAGGTAAGTGTAGCGGTCAGTAGGTTTCCGGTACAGGGTGGTATTTATGTGACCATCGCTTATTAGCACAGTAGTGTCCAGGAAATGGACCGCTTGTGTGGATTGATCTAGGCTGAGGTTGATGGTGGGATGGAAATTATTGAAATCATGGTGGAATTCCTCAAGGGCTTCTTTTCCATGGGTCCAGATGATGAAGATGTCATCAATGTAGCGCAAGTAGAGTAGGGGCGTTAGGGGACGAGAGCTAAGGAAGCGTTGTTCTAAGTCAGCCATAAAAATGTTGGCATACTGCGGGGCCATGCGGGTACCCATAGCAGTGCCGCTGACTTGAAGGTATATATTGTCCCCAAATGTGAAATAGTTGTGGGTGAGGACAAAGTCACAGAGTTCAGCCACTAGGTTAGCTGTGACATTATCGGGGATACTGTTCCTGATAGCTTGTAGTCCATCTGTGTGTGGAATATTGGTGTAGAGGGCTTCTACGTCCATAGTGGCCAGGATGGTGTTTTCTGGAAGATCACCGATGGATTCTAGTTTCCTCAGGAAGTCAGTAGTATCTCGAAGATAGCTAGGAGTGCTGGTAGCGTAGGGTCTGAGGAGAGAGTCCACATAACCAGACAAGCCTGATGTTAGGGTGCCAATGCCTGAGATGATGGGGCGTCCAGGATTTCCAGGTTTATGGATCTTGGGTAGCAAATAGAATGTCCCTGGTCGGGGTTCTAGGCATGTGTCTCTACAGATTTGTTCCTGTGCTTTGTCAGGGAGTTTTTTTAGCAGATGGTGTAGTTTCTTTAGGTAATCCTCAGTGGGATCAGAGGATAATGGCCTGTAGAATGTGGTGTTAGAGAGCTGTCTAGCAGCCTCTTGGTCATATTCCAATTTATTCATGATGACGACAGCACCTCCTTTGTCAGCCTTTTTGATAATGATGTCAGGGTTGTTTCTGAGGCTGTAGATGGCGTTGTGTTCAGCATGGCTGAGGTTATGGGGCAAGTGATGTTGCTTATCCACAATTTCAGCCTTTGCACGTTGACGGAAGCAATCTATGTAGAAATCCAGTCTGTTGTTTCGACCGTCCGGAGGAGTCCACGCAGAATCCTTTTGTTTGTAGTGCTGGTAGGGGGGATTCTGTGGGTTAGTATGCTGTTCAGAGGTATGTTGGAAATATTCTTTGAGTCGGAGACGTCGAAAGTAGGATTCTAGGTCACCGCAGAACTGTATCATGTTCGTGGGTCTGGAGGGACAAAAGGAGAGGCCCCGAGATAGGACAGACTCTTCTGCTGGGCTAAGAGTATAGCTGGAAAGGTTAACAATATTGCTGGGTGGGTTAAGGGAACTACTGTTGTGGCTCCTTGTGGCATGTAGCAGTTTAGATAGTTTAGTGTCCTTTTTCCTTTGTAGAGAGGCAAAGTTTGTCTTGTAAATGGCCCCGCAGTATGCCAACATTTTTATGGCTGACTTAGAACAACGCTTCCTTAGCTCTCGTCCCCTAACGCCCCTACTCTACTTGCGCTACATTGATGACATCTTCATCATCTGGACCCATGGAAAAGAAGCCCTTGAGGAATTCCACCATGATTTCAATAATTTCCATCCCACCATCAACCTCAGCCTAGATCAATCCACACAAGCGGTCCATTTCCTGGACACTACTGTGCTAATAAGCGATGGTCACATAAATACCACCCTGTACCGGAAACCTACTGACCGCTACACTTACCTACATGCCTCCAGCTTCCATCCAGGACACACCACACGATCCATTGTCTACAGCCAAGCTCTAAGATATAACCGCATTTGCTCCAATCCCTCAGATAGAGACAAGCACCTACAAGATCTCTATCAAGCATTCTTAAAACTACAATACCCACCTGCTGAAGTGAAAAAACAGATTGACAGAGCCAGACGAGTACCCAGAAGTCACCTCCTACAAGACAGGGCCAACAAAGAAAATAACAGAACACCACTAGCTGTCACCTTCAGCCCCCAACTAAAACCTCTCCAGCGCATCATCAGAGATCTACAACCTATCCTGAAAGATGATCCTTTACTCTCACAGATCTTGGGAGACAGACCTGTCCTCGCTTACAGACAACCCCCCAACCTAAAGCAAATACTCACCAGCAACCACACATCACTGAACAAAAACACTGACCCAGGAACCTATCCTTGTAACAAAGCCCGATGCCAACTCTGTCCACATATCTATTCAAGTGACACCATCATAGGGCCTAATCACATCAGCTATACCATCAGTGGCTCGTTCACCTGCACATCTACCAATGTGATATATGCCATCATGTGCCAGCAATGCCCCTCTGCCATGTACATTGGCCAAACCGGACAGTCTCTACGCAAAAGAATTAATGGACACAAATCTGACATCAGGAATCATAATACTCAAAAACCAGTGGGAGAACACTTTAACCTGTCTGGCCATTCTTTGACAGACCTGCGGGTGGCTATCTTAAAACAGAAAAACTTCAAAAACAGACTCCAACGAGAGACTGCTGAGCTGGAATTGATATGCAAACTAGACACAATCAACTCAGGGCTAAATAGGGATTGGGAATGGCTGAGCCATTACAAACATTGAATCTATCTCCCCTTGTAAGTATTTTCACACTTGCTTCTTATCAAACTGTCTGTACTGAACCATCTTGATTATCACTTCAAAAGTTTTTTTTCTCTTACTTAATTGGCCTCTCAGAGTTGGTAAGACAACTCCCACCTGTTCATGCTCTCTGTATGTGTGTGTATATATATCTCCTCAATATATGGTTCACTCTTTATGCATCCGAAGAAGTGGGTTGTAGCCCACGAAAGCTTATGCTCTAATAAATTTGTTAGTCTCTAAGGTGCCACAAGTACTCCTGTTATTTTTGCATTGGTTATGTTTGATTAAGTTTTGGAAAATAGATTTGTAACCATAAAGGCTAGAAAGCTTTTAAAAAAAGTTTTATTTATTTATTTTGTTTTAGATGAAAACTAAATGAACTCTGCAGAGGAATGGAGCCATTGTTGACTTAAAAAAATAACAAAAAATTGTGGCATTCATGACAGTGACAAACAGCCAGCCATAATAATACTCTTTAGACCAGATTGAGCACTTATCTGAAGTTAGATGACAAAACATTTGACATCTAAAACTTCACAGTCAACAGTTGTTTTAGACTAACTGCTGTATCAGTTCACATTTTGAAAGTTATCTTCACAACTAAAAGGGTTAGACGTATGCAACTTCAATTTTTTTTTTTAAAAAAAAGCTTGTATTTTGCAGAATATGAATCTCAGATTGTAAATTTATCAAATGAAGTTCCTGACAGGTATATTGTACAGTATTGAAATATACATATGTATGAATTTTTAAACTTCTGCAATGAATGAGTGGTCAGTTGTAAATGGACAAATTTTTTTTACCCCCTTTGTGAAAAATCAGATTTTTGTTTTGAGTCCTCGTATAAGTAGTTCTGAAAACAATCTAAGAATACTATGTGTTTCTACAACTAAAAAGTTAATGAAGAAAGTAAGCTTTATAATGGAACATAGATTGCCACTCAATAGATAAAATTATACAGTAACTCCTCACTTAAAGTCGTCCTGGTTAACATTGTTTCGTTATGTTGCTGATCAATTAGGGAACATGCTCGTTTAAAGTTGTGCAATGCTCCCTTCTAACGTCGTTTGGCAGCCGCCTGCTTTGTCCATTGCTTGCAGGAAGAGCAGCCCGTTGAAGCTAGCTGGTGGGGACTTGGAACCAGCAGGGCCGGTGCAACCTATTAGGCGACCTAGGCGGTCGCCTAGGGCACTAGCATTTGGGGGGCGGCATTTTCTTCCTTGGCGACCGCAGCGGCCGGATCTTCGGCCGCTCCGGTCGTCGTCGGCATTTAGGCGGAGGGAGCTGGGGCAGGGGGACGCGGGGAGGGCCGCATGCAGCAAGTAAGGGGTGGGGTGGCACGCAGGGGAACTCCCCGCCCCAGCTCACCTCTGCTCCGCCTCCTCCCCTGAGCACGCCGCCCCGCTCTGCTTCTCTCCCTCCCAGGCTTGCGGCGCCAAACAGCTGATTGGCGTCGCAAGCCTGGGAGGCGGGAGACGTGGAGCAGCGATGGCATGCTCGGGGAGGAGGCGGAGCAGAGGTGAGCTGGGGGGGAGCTGCCGCACGGCTCCCCGGGCAGGGGGGGAGCTGCTGTGTGTGGGGGGTGTGCCTCAGGGCGGAGGGGGGGTGGGGAGGTGCCTCAGGGCAGAGCGGGGTGTGGAGCTGCCGCAGGGCTCGGGGAGGGGGCGGAGCAGAGGTGAGCTGGGGTGGGGAGCTGTCGCACGGCTTCCCAGGCGGGGGGGGGGAGCTGCCACGGGGGAGGCACCTCGGAGGGGGGGGTGGGGAGCTGCCGCGGGGGAGCTGCTGCAGGGCTCGGGGAGGGGGCGGAGCAGAGGTGAGCTGGGGTGGGGAGCTGCCGCACGGCTCCCCGGGCCGGGGGGGGTGGGGAGCTGCCGCGGGGGGGGGGGCGCCTCAGGGCGGGGGTGGGTGGGGAGCTGCCGGGGGGGGTGAGGAGGGGGGAGGGCGCAAGGTGGAAGTTTCGCCTAGGGCGCGAAACATCCTTGCACCGTCCCTGGGAACCAAGGTGGACTGGCAGCCCCCTATCAGCTCCCCCTATCAGCTCCCCGCTCCCCTAAGTTCCCTGTGCAGCAGCTGCCCAGCAGGCTAGCAATTGCAGCTGTCCCTCCCCCCACTGCCATGTGCTGCTCCTGCCCTCTGCCTTGGAGCTGCTCCCTGAGACTCCTGCTTGCTGTGCGGGGGGGGAGGGGAGGAAGATTGGGGCTAATGTCAGGGTGTCCCCCTCCCCCCTGCTTCTGCACCCCGCTTATCCCATCTTCCATAGAGCGGGGGGGACACACGACAGGGCTCAGGACAGAGGGAGCTTGCGGGCAGCAGCAGCTGCGGTCTCAGCAAGCTGATCTAATAAACAAGGCAGTGTACTTAAAGGGGTAATGTGCATCTCTCTCTCACACACACAATATGTGTCTCTGTCTGCGATGCTCTCTCCCCTCCCTCCATTCCTGCTGCCTTGTAGACTGTGAGAGTTAACCCTTGAGGGCTCAGCCAATTGCTAGTTCATCATTTAGCAGTAAGGCATTCCCTGGAAAATATCCCACCCTCTGACTCCTCCACCTCAACCAAGCTTCACAGTCATCATCACTGTGTACCAGTATTAAATTGTTTGTTTAAAACTTATACTGTGTGTGTGCGTGTGTGTGTGTGTGTGTGTATATATATATAATATAGTCTTTTGTCTGGTGAAAAAAAATTCCCTGGAACCTAATCCCCTCATTTACATTAATTCTTATGGGGAAATTGGATTCACTTAACATCGTTTCGCTTAAAGTCGCATTTTTCAGGAACATAACTACAACGTTAAGTGAGGAGTTACTGTAATATAATTATAAACCACAGTTTCCGGCCAATGGGAGCTACGGAGTTGGTGCTCAGGGCAGGGGCAGTGCACGGAGACCCCCTGCCCCCTCCCAGAGGCTGCAGGGACATGCCAGCCGCTTCCGGGAGTGGCCCAGGGCCATGGCAGACAGGAAGCCTGCCTTAGCCTCGCTGCACCGCCGGACTTTTAGCGGCCTAAAATCTCCCTTTTTGGCTTCAGTAGCTTCTGGGAGATAGAGCCCAATTCCATGAGACTCCCGGCGAAACTGGGAGGGTTGGCAGCCCTTCGTCTAGCTGTAGCATTTCAAGTGTAGACAAGCCCTGAGTCCCTCATTTCTGCCCAGGATGCCTGTCTGTTAGAGACCAATGGAGTTTTTGTGTTCTCCCCCTCCTCTTTACTTGACTCAGCCCTTTTATGTTTTAATGGTATATCATACAAGGCATATCTTCCCGTCCCTCAAGTGGTGTGCCTGGGTGCCTTATGCCATGTTCACTCTCTGCATCCCAAATACCAACAGCTAGAAAAAGATAGAGCTTCAAACTTATCAGAAACCTACCACTAGCCAGAGGCTGACTTACCCTTCAAGTAGGGTCCTGGGGAAGCAATCTGGTTAGAATCCGAGAAAGTGGGAGGCCTGGGCTTCTTATCAGTGCCTATGTAATAGCTTGCTATTGTGTGTGCCCCTCCTACTTCGCTCATCTGCCACATTTACCTGTGTCTAGAGTAGGGGACTAGTCCATTTTTGATAAATCCAGTGATGCTGCTATTCAAAGAGGGCTCTCCAGGAGCTATTTCTACCTCCCTGAGTAGGACCTGAGGACAGCCTCCTAAAGTTGCACGAGTGTAATTATGTACATCGACACAGCTTGCGGCAACAAGCCTCTGAATCTGGGTTGACAGACTTGGGCTTTTGGGGCTTGCACTACCATGCTAAAAATAGCTGTGTAGAAGTTGTAGCTCGGGCTCTGAAGCGTAGGCATGCAGGAGAGATTCAGCCTGAGCTGCAGCTTAAAAGCACTATCTACACTGTTGTTTGTAGTGTGAGTTCCACAAGCCCAAGTCAGTTGACCTGGGCTCAGAGGCCGAGCTGCTAGCTGTGTAGATCAGCGGTGCCCAAACTTTTCCTCTTGTGCCTCCCCCTACCAATAATGGAATGTGTCTGCGCCCCTCTGTGTCTGAGAGCAGAGTTGTGGCCTGGGGCTGGCGGCCAAGAGCAGGGGCCGACGGCCAAGCCACAGCTGGGACAGGAACAGGGTAGCGGCCGGCTACTGGGAGCGGAGCTGGGTCACAGCTGGGGCTGGAGTGGAGCTGGGGGCAGAGCGGGGCTGGGTGATGCTCCCTCCACACCCTCCCATGGGGGCTGTCCTGAGCCTCACTGGACAGGGCGTGCCCCACAGTTTGGGGACCACTGGTGTAGATGTATACTATGTGAGATCAGCAGCTAGTAAGGCTGCAGCTGGGATAGGGACAGGGAACAGTTTTCTTATCTCCTGAGGAGGCCCCCTAGAGAGTGGGCTTATAGCTGGAGTTGGATTGGTGATCCCTACAAAATAGTAACTTATCCTGCCTCTCCTGGAGCATGCTGACAATTATCTGACCCTAACTGAAACCTGTTCACCCCAGATGTGGCTGCATTTCAGTGCTAGGTATTTGTACAAGGTTTGATCCCAGAGTCCATGGGTACCCAGATCTCCTATTGACTATAGCCGGAGTGTCAATTGTGCTGTTAGTTTACTAGAGTCTGCCATCTCAGGGTATTGTTGGATCACCAGCTGCTATTAATCAAACATAGAGCAACAGTGGCCAGGAAAGCACTTCTTCATCTATATCTGTCCCAGAGCTTGCTACTGTGGGTTTTGGATGTGGGCAAGTCTACCCTTATCTGAGCTTCCACCATGTTAAGATTTGATTACTGCACTGTACTGCCCTTTATATACAGGTGCACCTTAAACTGATCTGGATACTGAAGTTGGTGCTTATTAAGGAGCATATCTTGCTGGGAGCACGAGACATCAGTGACTCTGCATGTCGCCTGATGGTTTTGGAGTGGAGTTTAAGGTGTTTGCTGTCAACTATAAACCCCAAAATGGCTTGGTTCCTGCTTATAGGGCCTTGCAAGTCTCCTCTCCTGGGCCACAGCTGTGGTTAGTGAAGGTGCCTGAATTGAAGTCCCCTTGGTTTAAAAAAGGAGGAGATGCTGACAAGGCATTTTCTTTGAGGGCCCTTGACTTTGGAACTCGTTCCTTGTGATGCTTCTTGGGGATACCCAGGGTTCTGAGGCATCTTGCTACCACCCGCCCTTAGAGATAAGTTATGCTGTCTGCTCGTCTCCTCTGTGAAAGATCCAGGGTACCCATAGACATCTCAGAGCAAACCATTGTCCTTATTCATAGGCAGGACATCCTCCTGTTTGTTCTTTTTGTTTTCTGTATACTCCTTTCTTGTAGATTTTGTCATTTCTTAATCGATATCTGGCTCAGTATGCAAATAGGCCTCCATTGTGGAGCAGACAGTACAGCTATGACCAGACAGGGAGGTCTAAGCATCTGTTACCTCCTGCCTGAAAGGAACCTGTCTGCGGCACGTCACCTTGACCTGCCTTACCTTAAGAACATAATATTCAGTATAGATACATAACTTCTTAAATATTATACTTGCATACATTTTGCAATGATTATGATGACCATTAGTAGAGACCTTACATGCCACCTTTGGTGAAGTACTATGTATGTCCCTGACCCAAGGGATCCCTGTAAAACCTCATGTGCCCTCTGCCAGTTGGCATCAAGAGGTCCCTGAGTCACACTCCTTCTCCACCTTGGACTGAAATAGCCCAGGTCTTTTGACCATCAGGGTACCCAGACTTTTGGGGAGGGAGGAACATAAGGGCTGGTATTTGTGGATGAGACTGTTTAATTTTATCACTGGTTGTTTTGAAGTTACTTCACACAATCTGATAGATCCTAAAGCGCCTTACTATGTGGTTGAAAGGAGGACACTATATAAATGTAAGAAAATTACTTTGGATGCATGAGACCAGATATGGAGAAACTGTTACTGAGATTTCTTGCTATGTGTACAGATAGTCTTTTAAAGAACCTTCAGTTTTTGCAAGCTTTTTCCTTAATTGTTCCCTTTCTGTTCTGGCTTTAGGCTGGATTCCCAGTGGGCATAGATTTACGAACACGAGTTCTTCAGTTCGTAGAAGACAGAATGCAAACTACTATGGTAATATACAACTTTCATTGATTGGATGCAAGATAAAATGTGTGTATAAATAGCCTCCTGTGTATCATTCCTCAGGTACAGTCAGTACTCCGGGGGAATTCTGTGCCAAAAAATAAAAAATTCTGTGCACAATATTTTCAAATACTGCAAAATACACAGAATTTTATTTGTCAAAATAACACAATATAATCATACCGGTTTCAATTATTTTGGTAATTTATTTCAAAATACCTGTCAAGAACTATGTCTTTAACAGTACAGACAACAAAAAAGATTCAAGAAATGTTTTTGACAAATAGATTCCTTACTAGGCATTTTAATACAGAACTTTGAGTAATAATTCATTTAAACGACAATTCAGAAATGTATCTTCTGTACCCCTCAGAAGCAGTGCAAAGGCTTGGGGGAGTCAGGGGTAACGGAGGAGCTGAGGGATAGGGAAGTAATTGCTCAGAAGCAGCCTGGGAGTGAACCTGGAGGGTTGTTGGGTGTGGGTGGGAGAAGTATGGAACAGGGTATTTTTGGGGAGAGAGATTGTTAGGGAGTTGGGGAGCCTCCCCCATGCTGACCCTGGCTGACCACTAGCCTCTCCCATTCAGTCAGGCACATCTGCCCCTGTCCCCATGTGTCCCTGCACTTTCCTTCCCCTGTTCCCATGCTCCCCCTCCCTTGGTCCCCATTTGGCCCTGCACACCCCCACCCCCAGTGTCCCTGCACCCCCACTTCCATTTAGCCTCCGCTCTAGTCTACCCCCTTCACTAGCCCTTTTGACCCTCTGTGACCCCCCCAACAGCCCCGTATGCTCTGCTCTGTCCGTCCCCCATATCCCATCTTCCTCACCTGACCTCACAGCCATGTCTCTATGAGAAAATCAGCCTCTGCTTTCTCCCTGTCGGCTGCTGGCTGCTATAGTGAGCTGGCTGCCCTCTGTTTTGGTGCCACAGCAGCCCCTGTTGAGTGAAAGGTGCAACTGCAGTGCCTCTCCGGCAGAATGTATTTTTGTGGAGAAAAAAAAAATCTGTGCAGTGGTGCAGAATTCCCCCAGGAGTAAGTCAGAGCTTGAGTGGATTATGTGATCTCACATTACTGCAATGCATGAAGTGGAGTTTCAGTTTCTGGTTTTCACCCCATGTGCTACCTACTTATTCAATTCATAGGTCCTTCAAATAGAAGCAGAGGATCCCAGGGGTATGTGTGTGGGAGGGAGACTGTGAAATTGTTTAAATGCTTCAGTACTTAGTTATATCACAATTGGGTCACTTTTTTTTTCTTTTCCAAAATGAGGATTTCTGAACATGCCCTGAATTTCCACATTCATACCTTGCTGAGTGTTTGCTATAGGATTTACCAAAATTTTAAGGAATATTTTAATTATTCACTCTTTTTCCTAACCTCTCCCCACAGCTAACTGGAATAATAATTGGAGCTGCAGTGGCATTGCCCCTTATAGGGATTTTTGTGTTTGTCGTTTACAGAAAGGTGAAGCAATCTAGTAAGTACTCCACTTGCTACACATGTTTTAAAACAGAATCTTCTCAGTGGTTTCCTTTGCCCTACTATTTCCTTAATGTAATATGATAGAGCCAGTGCTTGTTCTGGAGGTAATGATTCAAGCAGGAAAATAGCCTTAAAAGGACACAGAATTTGTGTTGCATTGCTGATTGTGCTAACTGTCCAAGTGCATACAGTGTTCAGGAAGCTTAAAATTAGGTGGGTTTAGTTCCTTTAGCATATAATAAACTCCATGGCATCACAATCAATATGTAAATAACTTGGTGTAATCAGGAAATGTCACTGAGTTTGAGTGGGACAGAGGTGAAAATTGGGGGCATCCTTGTGAGGGACAACTGACAGATCCAGTGCACAGCTATAGAAGGAGTTCTGATCTTTGGGAGAGAGGTGAAAGGCCCTGCATGGCCTTTTAAAAAATTAAATTTACAATAACTGCTTCTTGTGCTCTGGTATTGGAGACATGTTAAGTTCCTTCTTCAGCTGTCTGTTCTCTGGCCTGGCCTATCGGAGCAGAAATGGCATAAATGAGACAACGTGGTGGATCAGAGTCCAAATTCTAGACATCGTGTCTCCGTGGCCATCAGGGACTGAAAGTACTATGGAGGCAGTATCCCTGGTGGCTGGGAGGAGGGCCCTTAGTATGGTTCTTGGGCCAACTTGCGGGCTGTTTTCAGGCTCCAGAGAAAGTCTGCTGGCGGGATTCTTAGCCCTTCTCTCTCTTGACAGATCTAGAACTCCATTCTCCTTCTCAACTTGCAAACATTCCTGAACTTTGCCGTGCATTTCCCTTCTCTGCTCTCCCTGCTTTGTGTTGAAACTTAGCCCTGGTCTACACTACGAGTTTAGGTCGAATTTAGCAGTGTTAGGTTGATTTAACTCTGCACCCGTCCACATGACGAAGCCATTTTTGTCGACTTAAAGGGCTCTTAAAATCGATTTCTGTACTCCTCCCCAATGAGGGGATTAGTTCTGAAATAGACATCGCCAGGTCGAATTTAGGGTAGTGTGGATGCAAATCGACGGTATTGGCTTCCGGGAGCTATCCCAGAGTGCTCCATTGTGACCGCTCTGGACAGCACTTTCAACTCAGATGCACTAGCCAGGTACACAGCAAAAGCCCTGGGAACTTTTGAATTTCATTTCCTGTTTGGCCAGCGTGGCGAGCTCAACAGCACAGATGACCATGCAGTCCCAGAATTGCAAAAGAGCTCCAGCATGGACCAAATGGGAGGTACTTGATCTGATCACTGTTTGGGGAGACGAATCCGTGCTATCAGAACTCGGTTCCAAAAGACGAAATGCCAAAATATTTGAAAAAATCTCCAAGGGCATGATGGACAGAGGCTACAACAGGGACCCGCAGCAGTGCCGCGCGAAAATTAAGGCGCTCAGGCAAGCATACCAAAGAGGCAAACGGCTGCTCTGGGTCAGAGCCCCAGATGTGCCACTTCTATGATGAGCTGCATGCAATTCTAGGGGGGGCCCCTACCACTGCCCCACCCCTGTCCATGGACACCTGCAAGGGGGGAGTCTCATGCAACAGGGATGAGGATTTTGGGGACGAGGAAGATGAGGAGGAGGATGAGGATAACGCACAGCACGCAAGTGGAGAAACCATTCTCCCCGACAGCCAGGAACTGTTTATCACTCTGGAGCCAGTACCCTCCCAACCCTCACAAGGTGGGCTCACGGACCATGAAGCCAGAGAAGGCACCTCTGGTGAGTGCACCTTTGTAAATATAATGCACGGTTTAAAAACAAGCGTGTTTAATGATTAATTTGCCCTGAAGACTTGGGATGCATTCGCGGCCAGTACAGCCCCTCCTTTTAAATGACCAGCCCAACAGGTGCTTGGTATGGGAAAGGAGGGCGCTGCTGTTTGAAACCATTCCCACATGTTATGAAGGTTGAAGAAGCCGAAAGACTGTGGCTTACCATGGCTGCCTGCAAGCTGAATTCTGTTGCCCGGCCCTGCGTGTGTGATCTCTCACACCAAACTGGCAAGCCCTCAATATAAGAGGCAAAATGCGACCTTGTACTGAAAGCACCTGTGCTATGTAATGTTAACAGCTTGGTTTACCGTGAAAGAGTCTACCCATTGTTCTCTAAAATGTGTCTTTTTAAATACTACTCTCCCTTTTTTTCCTCACGCAGCTGCAAATGTTTCAATACTCCCCCTAGCATCTCCGTTCCAGATGCTAGCGCAGATAAGGAGGCGAAAAAAATGCACTCGTGATGAAATGTTCTCTGAGCTCATGCAGTCCTACTGCACTGAAAGAGCTCAGCAGAATTTGTGGAGACAAACAATGTCAGAGTCCAGGAAAGCAGAAAATGAATGAGAGGACAGGAGGGACGAGCGAGATGAAAGGTGGCAGGAGCAAGATGAGAGATGGCGGCAGTGCGATGAGAGGAGGCAGGATGCAATGCTGAGGCTACTGGGGGATCAAACTGATCATAGAATCATAGACTATCAGGGTTGGAAGGGACCTCAGGAGGTCAGCTAGTCCAACCCCCTGCTCAAAGCAGGACCAATCCCCAACTAAATCATCCCAGCCAGAGCTTTGTCAAGCCTGACCTTAAAAACCTCTAAGGCCACCACCTCCCTAGGTAACCCATTCCAGTGCTTCACCACCCTCCTAGTGGGAAAAAGTGTTTCCTAATATCCAACCTAAACCTCCCCCACTTCAACTTGAGACCATTGCTCCTTGTTCTGTCATCTGGTACCACTGAGAACAGTCTAGATCCATCCTCTTTGGAACCCCCTTTCAGGTAGTTGAAAGCAGCTATCAAATCCCCCCTCATTCTTCTCTTCTGCAGACTAAACAATCCCAGTTCCCTCAACCGCTTCTCATAAGTCATGTGTTCCAGCCCCCTAATCATTTTTGTTGCTCTCCGCTGGACTCTTTCCAATTTTTCCACATCCTTCTTGTAGCGTGGGGCCCAAAACTGGACACAGTACTTCAGATGAGGCCTCACCAATGTCAAATAGAGGGGAACGATCACATCCCTCGATCTCATGGCAATGCCCCTACTTATACAGCCCACAATGCCATTAACCTTCTTGGCAACAAGGGCACACTGTCGACTCATATCCAGCTTCTTGTCCACTGTAACCCCTCGGTCCTTTTCTGCAGAACTGCTGCCTAGGCATTCAGTACCTAGTCTGTAGCAGTGCATGGGATTCTTCCGTCTTAAGTGCAGGACTCTGCACTTGTCCTTGTTGAACCTCATCAGGTTTCTTTTGGCCCAATCCTCTAATTTGTCTAGATCCCTCTGTATCCTATCTCTACCCTCCAGCGTATCTATCACTCCTCCCAGTTTAGTGTCATCTGCAAACTTGCTGAGAGTGCAGTCCACGCCATCCTCCAGATCATTAATGAAGATATTGAACAAAACCGGCCCGAGGACCGACCCTTGGGGCACTCCGCTTGATACCGGCTGCCAACTAGACATGGAGCCATTGATCACGACCTGTTGAGCCCGACGACCTAGCCAGCTTTCTATCCACCTTATAGTCCATTCATCCAGCCCATACTTCTTTAGCTTGCCGGCAAGAATACTGTGGGAGACCGTATCAAAAGCTTTGCTAAAGTCAAGGAATAACACATCCACTGCTTTCCCCTTATTCTCAGAGCCAGTTATCTCCTCATAAAAGGCAATTAGGTTAGTCAGGCATGACTTGCCCTTGGTGAATTCATGCTGACTGTTCCTGATCACTTTCCTCTCCTCTATGTGCTTCAGATTTGATTCCTTGAGGACCTGCTCCATGATTTTTCCAGGGACTGAGGTGAGGCTGACTGGCCTGTAGTTCCCCGGATCCTCCTTCTTCCCTTTTTTTCAAGATGGGCACTACATTAGCCTTTTTCCAGTCATCCCTGACCTCCCCTGATCGCAGGGGCGGCTCCAGGCACCAGCGCAGCAAGCGTGTGCCTGGGGCAGCAAGCCGCGGGGGGCGGCCTGCTGGTCCCTGTGAGGGCGGCAGTCAGGCTCCCCTGATCGCCATGAGTTTTCAAAGATAATGGCCAATGGCTCTACAATCGCATCCGCCAACTCCTTTAGCACCCTTGGATGCAGTGCATCCGGCCCCATGGATTCGTGCTCATCCAGCTTTTCGAAATAGTCCTGTGACGTTATTGATATAATCTGGGACCATATAGATCATTGTTGCAACCAAGGTCCTGTAGTGGCACCCAAATCTTGTATAAAGGGGGTCAAATGTGGTGTCTAAGACAAGGTTATGGTTTACTGGTTATAATTATGCTGTCTATATGTGTGTATCAATGTTGTAGTTGAAGTTATGAATATTGGCTCTATACTGTCTGTATTTCAAACTTATGCTATGCTGCTGGGTGACATCCCAGACAAGCTGGGGTTAGCTCTGCCTAGCCTGCTTGATGGCCCATTAAGGACCATCAGCTATACAATGGACCCATTGAGAGAAGGCAAATATGCCTTGAGACTCAGCAAAGTATGCAGGGACTTGCCCATGTGACTCCAGACTCCATTTTGCTGTAATTTTCCACAGTAAGGACAAAGAGGTGTTCTTACACCTGGAAAAGACTATATAAGGCTGATGCCTCATCTCCATCTTGTCTTCAATCCTGCTTCTTACCTCTAGAAGGACTTTGCTACAAGCTGAAACTTTGAACAAAGGACTGAATGACCCATCCCAGCGGGGGATGTATTCCAGAGACTTAATGTGAACCTGCAGTTTATTCTATCACTGCTGCAAGCCTGAACCAAGAACTTTGCCATTACTGTATGTAATTGATTCCATTTAACCAATTCTAACTCTCATCTCTATCTTTTTCTTTTATCAATAAACCTTTAGATTTTAGATTCTAAAGGATTGGCAACAGCGTGATTTGTGGGTAAGATCTGATTTGTATATTGACCTGGGTCTGGGGCTTGGTCCTTTGGGATCAGGAGAACCTTTTTTCTTTTACTGGGGTATTGGTTTTCATAACCATTTGTCCCCATAACGAGTGGTACTGGTGGTGATACTGGGAAACTGGAGTGTCTAAGGAAATTGCTTGTGAGACTTGCGGTTAGCCAGTGGGGTGAGACCAAAGTCCTCTTAGTCTGACTGGTTTGGTTTGCCTTAGAGGTGGAAAACCCCCAGCCTTGGGCTATAATTGCCCTGTTTGAGCAATTTTTCCTGAGTTGGCACTCTCAGTTGGGTTCCGCCAGAACCGCATCGTCACAAGTCCCGAACCACTTCTTTCTCCACAGAGGGCTGGTCACCTCCTCCCCATGCTGTGTTGCCCAGTGCAGCGGTCTGGGAGATGACCTTGTTCGTGAAGACAGAGGCAAAAAAAGCATGGAGTACATTAGCTTTTTCCACATCCTCTGTCACTAGGTTGCCTCCCTCATTCAGTAAGGGGCCCACACTTTCCTTGACTTTCTTCTTGTTGCTAACATACCTGAAAAAACCCTTCTTGTTTCTCTTAACATCTCTTGCTAGCTGCAACTCCAAGTGTGATTTGGCCTTACTGATTTCACTCCTGCATGCCTGAGCAATATTTTTATACTCCTCCCTGGTCATTTATCCAATCTTCCACTTCTTGTAAGCTTCTTTTTTGTGTTTAAGATCAGCAAGGATTTCACTGTTAAGCCAAGCAGGTCACCTGCCATATTTACTATTCTTTCTACGCATCGGAATAGTTTGTTCCTGCAACCTTAATAAGGATTCTTTAAAATACAGCCAGCTCTCCTGGACTCCTTTCCCCTTCATGTTATTCTCCCAGGGGATCCTGCCCATCGGTTCCCTGAGGGAGTCAAAGTCTACTTTTCTGAAGTCCAGGGTCCGTATTCTGCTGCTCTCCTTTCTTCCTTGTGTCAGGATCTTGAACTCGACCATCTCATGGTCACTGCCTCCCAAGTTCCCATCCACTTTTGCTTCCCCTACTAATTCTTCCCAGTTTATGAGCAGCAGGTCAAGAACAGCTCTGCCCCAGTTGGTTCCTCCAGCACTTGCACCAGGAAATTGTCCCCTACACTTTCCAAAATCTTCCTGGATTGTCTGTGCACCGCTGTATTGCTCTCCCAGCAGATATCATGGTGATTAAAATCTCCCATGAGAACCAGGGCCTGCGATCTAGCAACTTCTGTTAGTTGCTGGAAGAAAGCCTCGTCCACCTCATCCCCCTGGTCTGGTGGTCTCTAGCAGACTCCCACCACGACGTCACCCTTGTTGCTCACACTTCTCAACTTAATCCAGAGACTTTAAGGTTTTTCTGCAGTTTCATACTGGAGCTCTGAGCAGTCATACTGCTCTTTTACATACAATGTAACTCCCCCACCTTTTCTGCCCTGTCTGTCCTTCCTGAACCGTTTATATCCATTCATGACAGTACTCCAGTCATGTGAGTTATCCCACCAAGTCTCTGTTATTCCAATCACGTCATAGTTCCTTGACTGTGCCAGGACTTCCAGTTCACCCTGCTTGTTTCCCAGGCTTCTTGCATTTGTATATAGGCACTTAAGATAACTTGCCGATCGTCCCATTTTCTCAGTATGAGACAGGAGGACTCCCCTCTTGCGTTCTCCTGCTCGTGCTTCCTCCCGGTATCCCATTTCCCCACTTACCTCAGGGCTTTGGTCTCCTTCCCCCGGTGAACCTAGTTTAAAGCCCTCCTCACTAGGTTAGCCAGCCTGCTTGCGAAGATGCTCTTCCCTCTCTTCGTTAGGTGGAGCCCGTCTCTGCCTAGCACTCCTCCTTCCTGGAACACTATCCCATGGTCAAAGAATCCAAAGCCTTCTCTCCGACACCACCTGCATAGCCATTTGTTGACTTCCACGATTCAACGGTCTCTACCCAGGCCTTTTCAGTGGAGTGTCCTTCTGCTCCCTTCCCTCAGATGTATCATCTAGTCCACTCTCCGCATTAGTACCTGTGGAGAGAACATGAAAACGGTTGCTCACCTGTATCTCCATTGCTGGTACATGGACGCTCCTCTTTCTTCTTCTGGAGGTCACATGCTGCCAAATTTCTTCACCGTCCCTGTGTCCCTGCTGCCTAGCCTGCTCTGATTCTTCAGAATGTTGTGCCCGTAGAAGTATATCCTGACGTCTGTCCAGGAAATCTTCATTTTCTCTTATGCAACGCAGGGTCAATACTTGTTTCTCCAGACCGCAAACCTTCTCTTCCAATATGGAGACCAGCTTGCACTTTGTACAGACAAAGTTGCTTCTGTCCTGTGGAAGAAAGACAAATATGGCACAACCTGTGCAAGTTACAACAGCTGAATGCTCACCTTCCATATTGCCTTCCTTCTAAGAGCTTCCTCAGCTGTTGCAGTAACTACTCAGAGAAGCCCGCAAGATGAAAGCCTCAGTGGTCTCTCCCCAGGTGAACTTCCAGGCAAACTCCCTCTGTTAGCCTCCGCTGTTCGCCGCCACTGATATGCTCCGGCGTCTGGTGGAGCTGCAGGAAAGGCAGCAGGAGCACACACCGCCGTTGCAGCCCCTGTGTAACCACCCGCCCTCCTCCCCAAGTTCCATAGCCTCCTCACCCAGATGCCCAAGAACGCGGGGGGTACCCTCCGGGCTCCCAACTGCTCCACCCCAGAGGACTGCCCAAGCAACAGAAGGCTGGCATTCAATAAGTTTTGAAGTGCAGTGTGGCCTTGTCCTCCCTCCTCCCCACATCTACCACCCCACCCAGTGCTTCCCTCCTCCCCCACCCCTCCCGGGCTACCTTTGCAGTTATCCCCCTATTTGTGTGATGAATTAATAAAGAATGCATGATTTTGAAACAGTAATGACTTTATTGCCTCTGCAAGTGGTGATCGAAGTGGGGAGGGCGGTTGGCTTACAGGGAAGTCGAGTGAACCAAGGGGGTGGGTTTTCATCAAGGAGAAACAAACAGAACTGTCACACCGTAGCCTGGCCAGTCATGAAACTGGTTTTCAAAGCTTCTCTGATGCACAGAGCACCCTGCTGTGCTCTTCTAATCGCCCTGGTGTCTGGCTTCGCGTAATCAGTGGCGAGGCAATTTGCCTCAACCTCCCATCACACCATAAACGTCTCCCCCTTACTCTCACAGATATTGTGGAGCACACAGCAAGCAGCAATAACAATTGGAATACTGGTTTCGCTGAGGTCTAACCGAGTCAGTAAACTCTGCCAGCGTGCTTTTAAACGTCCAAATGCACATTCTACCACCATTCTGCACTTGCTCAGCCTATAGTTGAACAGCTCCTTACCACTGTCCAGGGTGCCTGTGTCTGGCTTCATGAGCCATGGCATTAAGGGGTAGGCTGAGTCCCCAATGATAACTATAGGCATTTCAACATCCCCAACAGTTATTTTCTGGTCTGGGAAGTAAGTCCCTTCCTGCAGCTGTTCAAACAGACCAGAGTTCCTGAAGATGCGAGCGTCATGTACCTTTCCCGGCCATCCCACGTTGATGTCGGTGAAACGTCCCTTGTGATCCACCAGTGCTTGCAGCACCATTGAAAAGTACCCCTTGCGGTTTATGTACCGGTGGTCCGTGCCAAGATAGGGATATGCGTTTCGGCTATTGCCCCACCACAGTTAGGGAATCCCATTGCAGCAAAGCCATCCACTATGACCTGCACATTTCCCAGAGTCACTACCCTTGATAGCAGCAGCTCAGTGATTGCGTTGGCTTCTTGGATCACAGCAGCCCCCACAGTAGATTTACCACTCCAAATTGATTCCCGACTAACTGGTAGCTGTCTGGCGTTGCAAGCTTCCAGAGGGCTATTGCCACTCGCTTCTCAACTGTGAGGGCTGCTCTCATCTTGGTATTCTTGTGCTTCAGGTCAGGGGAGAGCAAGTCACAAAGTTCCATGAAAGTGCCCTTACGCATGCGAAAGTTTCACAGCCACAGGGAATCATCCCAGACCTGCAACACTATGTGGTCCCACCAGTCTGTGCTTGTTTCCCGGGCCCAAAATCGGCGTTCCATGGCATGAACCTGCCCCATTAGCACCATGATGTCCAAATTGCCAGGGCCCATGCTTTAAGAGAAGTCTGTCCATGTCCTCATCGCTATCGTGATCGCGCTGTCGTCGCCTCCTCGTTTGCTTTTGCAGGTTCTGCACATACTGCAGGATAATGTGCAAGGTGTTTACAATGCTCACAACAGCAGTGGTGAGCTGAGCGGGCTCCATGCTTGCTGTGGTATGGCGTCTGCAGGAGAGCAGAGTTGCAGCGGAAGCGGTGGATGATGACAGATGCCACGAGAATAGATATTTATACCGAATGACGAGAGGACCTGCGAGGTGGATTCATGGCACCAGGAGAGCAGAGTTGCAGAGGAAGCAGTGGATGACTGAATTCATTTACTCAATTGAGACTGAGTTCATTTACAACAGCAGGAGAGCAGAGTTGCAGCGGAAGCGGTGGATGACGATGGTTTGCAGACCTACTGCACCGTCCACTGCCAGCAGCGCCCAGGACACAACAGCAGCAGTGACGGTGAGCTGAGCTGAGCGGGCTCCATGCTTGCCGTGGTATGGCGTCTGCACGGGAAAAAAGGTGTGAAACGATTGTCTGCTGTTGCTTTCACGGAGGGAGGGGTGACTGACGACATGTACCCAAAACCACCCGCGACAATGTTTTTGCCCCATCAGGAGCTTAACCCAGAATTCCAATGGGCAGCGGGAACTGTGGGATAGCTACTCACAGTGCACCACTCCGTGAGTCGATGCTAGCCATTGAGGACGCACTCCGCTGACCTTCTGCGCTTAGTGGGGACATACACGATCGACTGTATAAAATTGCTTTCTAAAGATCGACTTCTATAAATTCAACCTAATTTCCTGGTGTAGACATACCCTTAGTGTATTTAATAAATCTTATTGTACAAGTGAGGGTGCTTATATCAAAGGGAAAAGCAGACAAACAGCATAGATTACTGCTGTTCTGTATTTCCAATATCAGGCAGTGCTAACAGCCCTTGGTTTCTTTAAATCCTTTTTTCGATTTCCCTCCTGTGCGTCTCCCGCTCCCAAGAGCTGTCTGAGCTCATCAGAGCTTCTCAAAGTATCACAAATGCTTTTTCAAGAGTGTTAAAAACAAAAAACAAGCCTTTTATCACCTCGATCACGAGGGTGAATGTGAACTGGACAAACAAAGCTTTAACATCTGACTTTAGGTGAGTGTTTTTGACTGTTTGAAAATAAGACAGAGCTGAGAATGATTTTTGGGGTTTGATAGTTCAGGGGCTACATGGGAAATTTGAATTTCCCTTCAGTGAACTTCAGCTGTTTTATTTTCCTGCATCTCCTTCTGGGCTGCACGCTGTTATGGATAGGCGACTGTCATTGCACATCCTTATGCTTCAGTAGTAGCCATGTAACCAACATAGGCGCCGACTCTGTGGGTGCTCCAGACCCACGGAAAAAAAAGGTGGGTGCTCAGCACCTACCGGCAGCACCCCCACCCCCGATCAGGTCCTCCCCCTCCCCCTAGCGCCTTCTGCCTGCTGGTGGCCCTGCTGATCAGCACATCCCCCTCCCCCCCAGCACCTTCCGCCCGCTGGTGATCAGCTGTCCAGTGGCGTGCTGGAGGGAAGGGGGGGGCGGAGCGCGGGCAGGGTGCGCTCGAGGGTTGAGTTGGGGCAGGAAGAGGCAGGGCGGAGCCTTGGGGGAATGGGTGGGGTGGGGTCTGGGGCAGAGCCGAGGGGGCACATTAGGAAGTTGGCACCTCTGGTGACCAGCGTTGATCTGCCATAGCTGAGAGTTTTCTCTAGGATCTAACCATAGTCTGCTAAAGGACTCAGCGAGCATAATTGCAGTCAGCATCTTTCTCACAGACTCTGTGCCTTCCTGTGAGAGCAGGCCCTGCTCTAGATAAAGAGAAGCTTTGGAAATGGGAATGGTTCCTAAAATCGCCTGCCGCAGACAGCACGACTGGCAGTTATTCAGCACTATAGGGATTCTGCACCTATGACGTTAAAGCTGCTTGGAAAGTATGAATGAAACATATCCTTCAAGGAGTAATACTTAAAAATCCTAATGTGTTTAGAGATCTACCTTTCTGTGGGGAGATGATGGTGGGAAGAGACTTCTGGGACTGTCCTTATTTTCTCTTCCTCTCCTCACTAAGTATTATGATGACCACCTCTTCTGGGAAATAAGCACTGAACTTGGCTCCCTTTGGTCAGTGCTGCTTCCAGGACTAATTAGATGAAGTCTCACACTCTGGCTTCCCTACCATTTGTATTTTTGCTACCTCCTTAGCAGTTTTTGACCCCATGATACCTACAATCAAGGTTCCTTGGAATACATCCCATAATCAACTACATTGTGAGGCAAAAGTAACACCGGGTTAAATTAGTCCACTAACAACTTGAACATAGGTAGTTCATCATCCCAAAAGAGTGTTTGGACAGAATAGGTTTCTTTCTTGTCATTCATTTGAAATTGTACTGACAAAGAGGCGTGGGTTTTTGGTTTAGTCTCCAACAGGAACAGTTGAGAGTTTCACATGAATTTCTATTAGTAATGTAAGTTGGATTCCAACTAGTGAGCAAGGTCAATGCATCTGCATGCTCCTCTTTCCCCTTGTTACAAACTATCTGCAGTTATTTGATGATCCTTTTGTGTTTCAGGACAACCTCAGCCACAAGTGCCTCAGTACAGATTTCGCAAGAGAGACAAAGTAATGTTTTATGGGCGGAAGATCATGAGAAAGGTAAGTACATCTAATGGAGAGGAACTGAGGATGGAAAATAAAGATTAAAATCCAGGAAGATAAATGTGAACCCCCCAGATGCCTGACCTGCTTACCATGGTTATTAGCTCCAGCCCCACTGCATATTTTCAGAAGAGAAGTCTCTAATACGTTGGGATTGTCATCCTGGATCAGACCATAAGTTTTGTAGTCCGTATCCTGTTAACAGATAGTGGGTAATGCCTGATGTTTCAGAGCAAGTTCCTCTTTCCCCTAGGAAAGAATGCACTTTTCTAGTTTTGCAGGGCTGTGTGTGGAAGGGAAAGATTCCTTCCTAACTCTTATGGTTACCAGTTTTATAACCTGAGAGATGAGACATGATTGTCCAGGTCTTAGCATGCATAAGTATAAAACTTCACTAATAGTTCCTAAACTATCCAAAGTCCCCCTTTCTGTCCCTACTTTTAAAAATCAATTTCAAGTGTATGACTTGGTGACCTCCTAAGACCAATCTGTGTGTGAAGTTTTTTTTTTTTTTTTAAAACTAACATATATGTTAAATGCTGAAAGAGCGAGAGAGACTTTAAAATGAACAATTCAGTTTCTTTGAAAAATGCTCCATCCTTGTTTCTATTTTTAGGGTTCTCTCTGTGTTTGTGGTCTTTTATTTTAAGCTGCTTAGATGGCATGGTGATCTAGAGAGCCAGAAAACTAGTTGACAGGTTTCAGAGTGGTAGCCGTGTTAGTCTGTATCAGCAAAAAGAACAGGAGTTCTTGTGGCACCTTAGAGACTAACAAGTTTATTTGAGCATAAGCTTTCGTGGGCTAAAACCCACTTCATCGGATGCATGCAGTGGAAAATACAGTAGGAAGATAGATAGATAGATATAGATATAGATATATATATATATATACACACACACATACACAGAGGACATGAAAAAATGTGTGTTGCCATACTAACTATAACGAGAGTAATCAGTTAAGGTGGGCTATTATCAGCAGGAGGAAAAAAAACTTTTGTAGTGATATTCAGGATGGCCCATTTCCAACAGTTGACAAGAAGGTGTGAGTAACAGTAGGGGAAAAAATTAGCATGGGGAAATAGGTTTTACTTTGTGTAATGACCCATCCACTCCCAGTCTTTATTCAAGCCTAATTTAATGGTGTCCAGTTTGCAAATTAATTCCAATTCTGCAGTTTCTCGTTGGAGTCTGTTTTTGAAGTTTTTTTGTTGGAGTATTGCGACTTTGAGGTCTGTAATCGAGTGACCAGAGAGGTTGAAGTATTCTCTGACTGGTTTTTGAATGTTGTAATTCTTGACGTCTGATTTGTGTCCATTTATTCTTGAAACTTTAGTAAGGTAAATGGGGATTTGCATTTAAAATACTTTTACACATCAAAAAAACAAGCTTTTGTGTTGCCCTTAAGATTCAAGCTCCTTAATGGGGCATGCATTTGAACTTGAAACTTACCGGTACTGTTACATTTGGAAATAAGATAATTAAAATGACTTCATCCTTCATATGAAAAAAACTGCTAAGACCTTGGTGTGATGGTTTATTCTTGATGTCTATTTAAACCAATAAACCTCATTAATACCTACAACAGCTCCCTACCCTTTAAGTGTAAGTGATGGCAGAGACTCTTGCTATCTTATCTTGCCAGGTAAAGTGTTCTTTATTTTTTTAGTTTTAATCTGAATAGCGTCTTGGTAAAAATGGCATGGATAGGGTTCCTTGATTGTTTTATCTCTAGGACTATGTAATCAGTGCATGAGGTATAAGATAAATCAGGAAATGGAGAAATTAAGATTCTAACAGATGTGTTACACAGGCTGTCTTGTATTTGTGTGTATTATGGTTTTTCATGTAATGACATAAGGGATAATATATTGCAATAGCCATTTAACAAGGAATAGAAAATGTGACATATGGGCATTGTGGCTGAGATCCCATTATTGTAGGAATCTTGGAGTTCTGACTTCTTCTTTTAACTGTGCTATCTAATGATCCTATCTCTCCTGTATATGTGGGAGAGAATAAGTGTCTGGAGACCTGACCAGGAGGCTGTTCCATGTTCCCTATTTATTATTTATATTACCATAGTGCCTGGGTGGCCCACTCAGGGACCAGGACCCCATTATGGCAGGTGCTGTACAAACCCAGAACGAAAAGACGGTTAACAATAAATTGAAAAGTGTGTGTGTCTGGGCAAACAGCATGTCCTCAAACTTTTCACACAAAGATCAGACGCCTTTGGGCAGGATAGACATGAGCACTTCCATCACAAAAGGATTTAAAAATAATAAAAAAAAACCATGTGAATGATGAAAACAAGATAATAGTGGAACTGTTTTTCAAGCAGAATTGTAGAACTTGTTATTAAGTGACTCCTGTTATATTTGCAAACAAATTGCCTGTTTTCGTCTGGAAGCTTTCAGTAGCAGCAACGTCCTACTATTACTATGACAGGCTCTGGGGTAAATCATAACATCTCTGTGTGTGTTTTCTGCATCAGTGCTGTTTCCATAGACTTTGCCATTTTGAGACACTTTGCCAGGATTTTCCTTAGAGCTGCTTAACTGTCTGTCTTTGGCAGCTGTTCTATTTCTGGTGAAATGTCTGTCTGCCATGACATGCCTCTCTTGATCTTTGCAGTATTGTTTGTTGCAAATGCCAGTTCTTGCTGTCTCACCATGCAGGACTTCTCAAGAGACTGGAGCAATTTCTTGCTTTGTTTGTGGGGAGAGTCCAGATTGCTAAGCCTTATGCCATTCCTGAAAGGACATCCTTAGCCAATTTGGCAAATATAGGTGTTCATTCTGAGTTCAGTCTTCCTAAATGCACTTTGATCCCAATTTTGTTCTTCTGCTGATTTCTTCAAACTGGCCACTCTTTCTCTAGAATGTGTGGTGGTTTTTTTTTTTTTTTTTTTTTTCTTTTTTCTCCCCCTACACTGGGATGGAGTGAATGTCCTATTGTTTCCTATTGACAGATTTATGTAAAGAGGACATCTTGATTTTGAAGAAACAGTTTCCTCTCTTAGTAAAGAATGCAATTCAGTTTCCCATTTTTGGCTTACATTTAGCTTAATTGTGTGGTCTTCAACAGGCAAGAGAGAGCTTAACATCCGTATAACTCCATGCAAGGGGACATGGGAGGTATGGAGAAACAATCAGACTAAATACACGAGAAATACATTTATTTTTTATAAACAGTTATTATAGGTGGTCTAGTAGTGCTGTCTGACTAACACTTCCCATTGTAAGATCTGTTTTTGCAGTTGCTTTTAACTTTACCATACTTTAATTGTTTGGGCTGAAGTTTTGGATGCTGGGTATTCAGTCATTTCTGGGTAAGCATCTGGGGAAAATGTGTTGTTTTGCCCTTGTTTTTTTTTTTTAAAGGCCAAAAAACCCCACAAACAAACCCCTTACAGCCCTTTCACTGAGATGCTCATATTGGAAGGCACTTTGTATTCCATATGGTAAAATCACCTTTTCTTTTTCTTCTGGGAATTTAGACCTGTGTTTATTTTTATTTGTCTGAAAGTATAAAGCAGGTGAAAGATAGTAGTTTCTGTCTGCTGTACTTCTGGTAAAGTTAAATTGCTGAGTTTCTGATTTTATGATGCTTGGAGATATTGATGGCCCAGAGACCCACTTGTCTGTTGATACAAGAGATGAGACAGAGTCTGAAAATTCTCATTACAGAAGCATACAATGGAATCGAATTTCCTGAGGGATAAACAGGATATTTAAAAAATAAAAACTAGGAAGTTTTCTTGATCTTGCAATGTTTGCGTTCCTCCACTAAGTGGCACTCCAGTTACTGCATTTATTGTGCTATTTCAGTATTAGGACAGGTGTCCTCATTTATATATTTCACTAAAATGTATAAGTCTGTTCTTGGCATTGATTAAGTGTATCAGGTCTCAGTGCATCAGCATTAGTGATTGCCAGACTAATATTTACACTTTAAAAGATTACTTCTATGTTTCTGGTGCTTGCAATTCTTGGACAGAAATGGTCTAAGTTTTTTCTGTATTTCCCATCACCATTATATTAATTGCTCACTAAAAAGTATGATGAAACTTCTCTCTAAAAAGAAAATGCCATGATGTAGCACACTGCCCTAGTGCTCATGTAGGTCCTGATCCTGCAAAGCCTTACACATGCACTTAACTTTACATGTATTCCAGTGGTGCCACATGTGCGTGTGACTTTGCAGGATCAGGACCTTTAGCGGTTGTTGGAATTCTCTTGAAACAGATTTTTGTTTTGTTGTTTCCTGTAGGTGACAACTCTCCCAAACTCTCTGGTTGGGAACATGGTGCCTCGTCAAAGGATGCGGAAAAGAGCAAAGGTTTTGTCTTTGGCTAAGAGGTACAGTTACGTGGTAATGGAGGTCCTGTGAATTGCTGTGGCCATGTACAGATGCAATTAACTTTATACTACAATTGTAGGAGTTCTAGTTTGGCTCCTGTGGCTCTAAGGGTGAAGGACTTCTATTTGTTTTGTAAACTTAGATTTCCAAGAGGCTCAGTCCGTCTCTGTTCATGTTGGGCTTTTGGACGACCAGCTTTTCTCATAAAGTAGTGAAGGTCTCATGGTTTCCAATGCATTTGCCCACTTTTCTGGCAAACACTGGATTAAAATGGAATAAATTCTACTCTTCCCCAATAATGAAAGTTGCACTGGAAGTGGAAAGTGGGGAGGTTTGCGGTAGTTCTTAGCTGCTGTGCAGGTTTGTTCCATAGTCTCTAGAATGCACAGTGGCTCAAGGAGGAGTGCAGGGATAGAGCTGGTGATGAGCTGTGCAGGTTTGTTCCATAGTCTCTAGAATGCACAGTGGCTCAAGGAGGAGTGCAGGGATAGAGCTGGTGATGAGCTATGAGGCATCAACTTTACCCAGAACTGTTGTGTACTGTAGGGTCAGGCTTGTGTCTACCTCATTCTGGCTGGGCCCCCACACAGACTCTCTTTATTTGACCCTGGGTTGTGTCTAAGCCCTGAATCTGGATATGCCCCAGGAAATGTTCACAATTTTTTGCGGGGTAGGGGAGGGAAAGGGAGATCTGTTAGAATTTTTTTTTTTTTTTTTTATGTCTGCTGTAGCTTGTAATTCAAAAGCCCAGCATGAACAAAAGCTGACTGAGCCTCTGAATTCTGTTCATTTTGCTTTTTCTCTTGTAGGATTTTGCGTTTTAAGAAGGAGTCTCCAACTCTGCAACCAAAGGAGCCGCCTCCTTCCCTGCTGGAAGCAGATCTAACTGAATTTGATGTGAAGAATTCCCACTTGCCATCAGAAGTTCTGTACATGCTTAAAAATGTCAGGTAAGGTTGAAGTGAAAGATCGAGGCTTGATCTTGATATGTGCTAAACTGGTGTAAATCAGCAGTAACTCCGGTGAAGTCACCAAGCTTTACCAGTGTGAAATCAGAATCAGACTCTTTAATGAATTTAAATAGGCGGCGTAAGACTTTTCAGGTGGGGAAAAATAATACTGATTTGCAGTTGCCAAGAAGCATTAGGTAAGGAAAGGAAGAGGGTGGTCAAATGGACTAGGTTTGGGAGTAAAAATGCTGAGCTCTGCTAGATTGAATAGATTTCTGTTAATGCTCTTTCTGTGCCTTTTGAAACTCTTTTTGGACTTCTTTCTATATTGCTATGGATATGTGTAACAAAGGGCAGTGGGACCATTTTGGTATGTTCAGTGTCAGACTGACAGCTCTGCAGACTTGCCACGAGCAGCAGCAGCAGTAGTACAAACTTACACACCTTGCTCCTAGAGGGACCAGCTTGAGGGAAGGAGGAGAGTTCACTTTTTTCATGTTCATTCAGTCTGGCTTCTGCATCTCTTTGCTGAGACAGTTAAAGGAGCCAGTCACCTCGATTATTTTGCTTGTTATATTTTTTTGAGAAGTGATCATAGAATCATAGAAGATTAGGGTTGGAAGAGACCTCAGGAGGTCATCTAGTCCAACCCTCTGCTCAAAGCAGGACTAACCCCAATTAAATCATCCCAGCCAGGGCTTTGTCAAGCCGGGCCTTAAAAACCTCAAAGGATGGAGATTCCACCACCTGCTTAGGGAACCCATTCTTGTGCTTCACCATCCTCCTAGTGAAATAGTTTTCCCTAATATTCAACCTAGACCTCCCACACTGTAACTTGAGACCATTGCTCCTTGCTCTGTCATCTACCACCACTGAGAACAGTGGATTTCTGTCCATTAAGAGCTAACCTGAGCTAATCCTTTCACTTTATGTAGGTGACTAAACAACCTCTGCATCTTTCCTCTCCTCTCTGTAGGTTTGTGGATGTTTTCATGCCATGACCTTGAAGACTAAATTATAGCATAGTCTCTGCCTTCCTTGGCCATCTAATAGAGTTACTGTTAGTCATCTAGGCTTTTATCTATGGGCTGATGGCACAATTAATATGTATTATTCTTCACACATTTTATGGGTCAGTTAAATTCCACTGCAACTTGAATTTGTCACAGGAGAAATTTTTTAAAAAAATATACATTCTAGATGCTTAGAGAGCCCTTTTCAGTGCTGTGTGCTGACAGGAAATGAGGGTAGAGACTGGTGTTGCTGCTTTTGCCTGTGTGAGTGCATGATTTGGTTGTGGTGAGAGCCTGCTTGCATGTTCCCTGAGAGGGGTGGCTTATCTCAAACTCCCAAATACTCTGTGAAACTGGCATTTTCCTCCTCCTCAGTTCTGACATTTTTTCTGGTGAGTTCGCTGTTCTAGTTACATTAGTGAACAGAGAAGTTCTCTGGGTGATTTTCTTCATCAAGTGTGTGGGTATGTTCCAGGCTTCTAGGGTCACCCAATGAAATAAATAGGCAGCCGGTTTAAAACAAACAAAAGGAAGTACTTCTTAACACAATGCACAGTCAACTTGTGGAACTCCTTGCCAGCGGATGTTGTGAAGGCCAGGACTATAACAGGGTTCAAAAAAGAACTAGATATATTCATGGAGGATAGGCCTATCAGTGGCTATTAGGCAGGGATGAAAAACAATGCTCTGAAGTGTCCCTAGCCTCTGTTTGCCAGAAGCTGGGAATGGGCAACAGGGGATGGATCACTTGATGACTACCTCTTCTGTTCATTCCCTCTGAGGCACCTGGCATCGGTCACTGTAGGAAGATAATATCAGAGGGGTAGCCGTGTTAGTCTGGATCTGTAAAAAGCAACAGAGAGTCCTGTGGCACCTTTAAGACTAACAGCTGTATTGGAGCATAAGCTTTCGTGGGTGAATGCCCACTTCGTCGGATGCATGTGACATGCATCCGACGAAGTGGGCATTCACCCACGAAAGCTTATGCTCCAATACAGCTGTTAGTCTTAAAGGTGCCACAGGACTCTCTGTTGCTTTTTGTAGGAAGATAGGATACTGGGCTAGATGGACCATTGGTCTGACCCAGTATGACCTTTCTGACGTTCTTCTCCACATTCCCACCTTCAAAGGCCACACATCAACTTTTGGCTGAGGAGGGCAGGTTGTGGATGCCTTTGAGCCCATCAGCATCACGCAGAGTGCTGACCAGAGGGCCTTGCTTGAAAGCAATCCCAAATCTTTCCATCCCTGCAAGGGTCACACAGTGCTCCTGCTCTTCTGGCTCAGAAAGTTCTGTCCTTCATGTGGCTGCATATGGCATGGGACTGCCAGGTTACCTCATGGATTCCCACAGTATTGGTACCATGAGGCTTTGCTAGTTTAGGGAGGACTGTCATGCACCACGGCATCTGCAAGCTTCCTTTTGCAGCAGAGAAGGTGTCACTGATCCTTTGCTTTCCTGCAGGGTTCTTGGCCATTTTGAGAAGCCTCTCTTCCTGGAGCTGTGCAAGCACATGTTTTTTGTGCAACTGCATGAAGGCGAATACATCTTCCGTCCCGGGCAGCTGGATAACAGCATCTACGTCGTGCAGGATGGCAAGCTAGAAGTTTGCATTCAAGAAAGTGTAAGGATAAGCCTAGCCACTGACTCTTTTGATAAATCTCTTATTAGGATAGCATATGGCTAGAGATAAACATCTCCATCATGTAATAACTTGGAACAGGCTGTATTAGCTCCTGTAAGGCAAGTGTTAAGCTTTCTGGCAGCCTATAATTCATTAGGCCAGTGGTTCTCAATCAGGGATATATGTACCCTTGGGGGTACTCAGAGGTCTTCCAGGGGATACCGGGGGAGGGATAGCTCAGTGGTTTGAGCATTGGCCTGCTAAACCCAGGGTTGTGAGTTCAATCCTTGAGGGGGCCACTTAGGGATCTGGGGCAAAATCAGTACTTGGTCCTGCTAGTGAAGGCAGGGGGCTGGACTGTATGACCTTTCGAGGTCCCTTCCAGTTCTAGGAGATAGGATATCTCCATATATTAAAAAAAATGATACATCAACTCATCTAGATATTTGCCTACTTTTACAACAGGCTACATAAAAAGCACTAGTGAAGTCAGTACAAACTAAAATTTCATACAGACAATGACTTGTTTATACTGCTCTAGAGACTATACACTGAAATGTAAGATATATATATATATATATATATATATATATATATATATATATATATATATATATATATATATATATATATATATATATAAGATATATATATATATTTTCCAATCAATTTATTTTATAATTGTATGGTAAAAATGAGAAAGTAAGCAATTTTCAGTAATAGTATGCTGTGACACTTTTGCATTTTTATGTCTGATTTTTGTAAGCAAGTAGTTTTAAAGTGAGGTGTAACTTGGGCGTACGGAAGACAAATCAGACTCATAAGTACATAAGAATGGCCATACTGGGTCAGACCAAAGGTCCATCTAGCCCAGTATCCTGTCTTCTGACAGTAGCCAATGCCAGGTGCCCCAGGGGGAATGAACAGAGCAGGTAATCATCAAGTGATCCATCCTCTGTCGCCCATTCCCAGCTTCTGGCAAACAGATGCTAGGGACAATATCCCTGCCCATCCTGGCTAATAGCCAATGACCATCCTGGCTAATAGCAATACTCCTGAAAGGGGTACAGTAATCTGGAAAGATTGAGAGCCAGTGCATTCGGCAACATGGTCATCAACAATGAGGAGTCCGGTGGCACCTTAAAGACTAACAGATTTATTTGGGCATAAGCTTTCATGGGTAAAAAGCCCCACTTCTTCAGATGCATGGAGTGAAAATTACAGATACAGGATGGTGTTTTCAGGAAGATCACCAATGCATTGTAGTTTCCTCAGGAAGTCAGTGGTGTCTCAAAGATAGCTAGGTACTTGGCACCATGCAAGGCACTGAATTTAGCCGTATGAAGTGGAAATCCATCAACTTAATGAAAAAACTCGCACAGATACAGACAGACATCATCTTCCTCTCCAAGTGCAAACAGATGGACATCATACCAGATGGACTGAAGGCAAAAGATCCATTGCAATCGACATACTACATTGACTGTGGTGAGAGATTGTGCCACACACTCTCAAAGAAACTGAGGAACCACTTGATCAGCATCCTGTACAGCAACCAGGAGAAGATCAAGAATGAGCTCTCAAAACTGGAGACTCTCATACAAAAGACGATCCTGGCCACCATGGATGTAGAAGCTCTTTACACCAATATTCCACATGAGGATGGACTACAAGCTGTCAGGAACAGTATCCCTGATGAGGCCATGGCTGAGCTTTGTGACTTTGTCCTCACCCACAACCATTTCAGATTTGGGGACAACTTATGCCTTCAAGTCAGTGGCACTGCTACGTGTACCCACATGGCCCCACAGTATGCCAACATTTTTATGGCTGACTTAGAACAACACTTCCTCAGCTCTCGTCCCGTAGCGCCCCTCCTCTACTTGCGCTACATTGATGACATCTTCATCATATGGACCCACGGGAAGGAGGCCCTTGAAGAATTCACCCGGATTTCAACAATTTCCACCCCACCATCAACCTCAGCCTGGACCAGTCCACACAAGAGATCCACTTCGTGGACACTACAGTGCAAATAAGTGATGGTCACATAAACACCACCCTATACCGGAAACCTACTGGCCGCTATACTTACCTACGTGCCTCCAGCTTCCATCCAGGACACATCACGTGATCCATTGTCTACAGCCAAGCCTTAAGATACAACCGCATTTGCTCCAATCCCTCAGACAGAGACAAACACCTACAAGACCTTTATCAAGCATTCTTAAAACTACAATATCCACCTGGGGAAATGAGGAAACAGAGTGACAGAGCAAGGCGGGTACCCAGAAATCACCTACAACAGGACAGGCCCAACAAGGAAAATAACAGAACATCACGTACAGCCCCCAGCTCTCCAGCACATCATCAACTATCTACAACCAATCCTGGAAAATGATCCCTCACTCTCACAGACCTTGGGAGGCAGGCCAGTCCTTGCTTACAGACAGCCCCCCAACCTGAAGCAAATACTCACCAGCAACTACACACCACACCACAGAAACACTAACCCAGGAACCAATCCCTGTAACAAACCGCGTTGCCTATTCTGTCCCCATATCTACTCTAGCGACGCCATCAGAGGACCCAACCACATCAGCCACACCATCAGGGGCTCATTCACCTGCACATCTACTAATGTGATATATGCCATCATGTGCCAGCAATGCCCCTCTACCATATACATTGGCTAAACCGGACAGTCTCTACGTAAAAGAATAAATGGACACAAATCAGACATCAGGAATGGTAACGTAGAGAAGCCAGTAGGAGAACACTTCAATCTCCCTAGACATTCAATAACAGATTTAAAAGTAGCCATCCTTCAACAAAAAAACTTCAAAAACAGACTTCAAAGAGAAACTGCAGAGCTACAATTCATTTGCAAACTTAATACCATTAATTTGGGTTTGAATAGGGACTGGGAGTGGCTGGCTCACTACAAAAGCAATTTTCTGTCTCTTGGTATTGACACCTCCTCATCAATTACTGGGAGTGTACCACATCCACCCTGACTGAATTGGCCTTGTCCACACTGGTTCTCCACTTGTAAGGTAACTCCCTTCTCTTCATGTGCCAGTATATCTATGCCTGTATCTGTAATTTTCACTCCATGCATCTGAAGAAGTGGGTTTTTTACCCACGAAAGCTTATGCCCAAATAAATCTGTTAGTCTTTACGGTGCCACCGGACTCCTCGTTGTTTTTGTGGATACAGACTAACACGGCTACCCCTCTGATACATGGTCATCAACAGTAATTTATTTTTCAGCTTATAAAATGCACTTATTGGCATATCAAAGTGTATGCACAAAAAATAAAATCCCATGCGTTACAGCCTAGTGTGACATAATGTCATCTCAATCTCCAGTCTAAAAGAAGTTAATTATACTTTGTGTAGTTTGCCAGCCTTGTGACTTCCATGTCTGCATTTCTAGTCAGAGAGGTACTGTTAATGACAATCTCTTTCCCTTCATGTGTTAAAACAAATTAAAAGATATCAGACCTGTGAAGTAACAGCAATGAAACTAAAACAGGTTACCGTTACTGTTTAGCTGTTCTGTGTGTTGCAATGCTCAGCAACATCACAGCCTTTCAAAGAGGATGGCAAAGTTTCTGCAAAGTGAAGGATAGAAGAGATGATGGGATACAGGGAAAGCAGGGCTGTCACTTGCATCTCACCCCATGTAAATCTGAAATGAATTAAAGTAAATAAATAGTGTTGGTGTTTTTAAATCCTCTGCTAGATGCCTTTGCTACCATCTGCTGGGTTCCAGTGCCACAGGTGACCTTTGCTTCTATCACTCAAAGTGAAAGTGGTGTTCAAAACCTCAGAATGGATCAGTACAATTCCAGGGGGCACAAGGAGAATCACCCTTGGGTCTAGTTCTGCTGGATGAATTCCACTGTTAGGTGGTACTTAGGTTATCTTGCAAAATTAGAATGCGAGAGTTGAACAGCCATTTTTTTTGAAGCATGGGCCTGCCTGTATTGGCCCATTTAAACTTGGTGATGGAATACGAGCCGTTAATCTTCTCCTTCTGTCTATCTGTAGGATGGCACTGAAGTAGTCGTTAAAGAAGTGCTGGCAGGGGATAGTGTTCACAGCCTCCTCAGCATTCTTGATGTTATCACAGTAAGTTCCTATGTGCGGGTGATTTTTCTGAGACTTGCCATATATCAGTGCACCTGTCAGAGCTATGCAGCTTTGGCACATTAGCATTACATTTGTCATCTTGATTCTTTCCTGGCATCTCTGGGTAGTGCTCCTCTCCAGGGCCGGTGCAACCTATTAGGCGACCTAGGCGGTCGCCTAGGGCGCTAGCATTTTCTTCGGTGGCGACCGCGGCGGCTGGATCTTCGTCCGCCCCGGTCGTCGTTGGCATTTAGGCGGAGGGAGCTGGGGCAGGGGGGCGCGGGGAGGGCCGCCTGCAGCAAGTAAGGGGGGGGCGGCACGCAGGGGAACTCCCTGCCCCAGCTCACCTCTGCTCCACCTCCTCTCCTGAGCACGCCGCCCCGCTCTGCTTCTCTCCCTCCCAGGCTTGCGGCGCCAAACAGCTGATTGGCACCGCAAGCCTGGGAGGCGGGAGAAGTGGAGCAGCGACGGCGTGCTCGGGGAGGAGGCAGAACAGAGGTGAGCTGGGGTGGGGAGCTGCCGCACGGCTCCCCGGGTGTGGGGGGAGCTGCCGCGGGGCGGGGGAGGTGCCGTGTGGGGGGGTGGGGAGCTGCCGCAGGGCTCAGGGAAGGGGCGGAGCAGAGGTGAGCTGGGGTGGGGAGCTGCCGCACGGCTCCCCGGGCCGGGGGGGGGGTGGGGAGCTGCTGTGGAGGGGGCACCTCAGGGCGGAGGGGGGGGGTGGGAGCTGCCGCAGGGCTCGGGAAGGGCGCAAGGTGGAAGTTTCGCCTAGGGCGCGAAACATCCTTGCACTGGCCCTGCTCCTCTCCCTAATTAACAAGCTATATGCCATAATTGAAAAGCTCTCTGAGTGAGTGTACATTTGAATTCACTGTTTACCTGTGATTATTTCCTCACATTTCAGCTGGTTGGCCTTTGAACCCCTCCCTGGGTTTCTTACTTCTAGTTTGTTTAAAGCAAACAGACTGAATTTTGTTTTTCTTTAAAATGTTTGGTTATGTTTCCAGCACTTTAACTCTGGCGGGAGGTAGCTATGTGACAGCCATTGACACCAGGAAGGCGCTCCCCTCCCCCACCACTGCTGTAAACTTAGTTCCATGATATATCAGTGACTGGGGAAACATGCATTTCCCTATGTTGGGGGCTCAAATTTGCCCAAGTCCTATATTGGCAACGTGTTGAAAGTTACGAGTACCTAGTTGGCATGGAGCAAATAGCAGCTACCTTTATTTTTAATAAGAAGGGGTGGTCTGTGGAGATGACAAGTCCCAGCATGCAGTGCTCCATCTGTAGCAGAGCTGCTTTCTGTGTAGGGCAAGCTGAAGCATTGCATGCTGCGTCCTGTAATACCAGCAGGGTGAGTGAATCCCACAAATGCTGAAGAAGAAGGTGGACATTGTCCTGGGCTCATGTAGCCTACAGGCTGCAGTTCGACCACCCCATCCTCTCTTACACTTGCCATCATCAGTAGGGCACCTGAATAAAACCCCACATCTTGCCATCTTAGGATGTGGGTGCTGTCTACTGTGTATGCATCCTGAAATACCTAGGAAGAGCACACATAGTAGCAATGATTGTACTGTAGTTGCAGGCTGCTTGTAAGAAAACCTACAACTGGAATATTAATTGTTATTGCTATGTTAAATCAAAGAAGTGTGTGGAGGATTATCATGAAGAATAAATAACCTGTTTTCTGAGACACATTTTTCTGGCTTAATACTTTTGTAATAGAGCTTTTTAGCTATGAGTGTGCTGGTTCAGAGTCCTCTGCTTTTTGGTTTGCTTGTTAAAACTGTGCTATTAAATTCCTTTTATTTGTAATTCATGCCAGTTTCTTGCTGTTTTCCATTCTCACTATGCTGTTTGCTGGATTTGACCAATCCACCAACTTTTGCCCATTCTGCATTGTTTAACATCAGGGTCATCTTGTGATTTGAGGTCTATTTTCTAGCCTTTACAGCATTGGTACGTTAATATTTATTATGTTTAATCTAGTACTAGTTAAGGCTGGGTTTATGACAGAATGTTAATTAGAAAGTGTGCTGGCAGAATGACTAGTAAGAATGACATTAGGTTTGGAACTATGCTTTGCTCATTCACTTTTGTATGGAAAATGTCTGTAATTATTAAAACAATATTTTACCTCTGCCCCGTAATCTCTTTTCTTTTGTTCCTTTGCACAGTCAGTAATAAGGTTACATAGTGACTGTGTAGTTCTTACATCTTCAGAGCTCTGTGAAACATTAACTAGTTTTCAGTTGCCCGTGTGAGTAAGTCAGTGTAATCCTTCTTTTAAAAATGGGGAAACGAAGGCATGAGGTGACTTGCTGAAGGTCATGCAGGCAATGGTGGCAAAGCTAGGATTAGGATCCACGAGCTCCTGGCCTTAGACAGTGTGGCCTATAGTTAATTATTTTTATCTACTCTAATTAAAAATAAATCTTTCAGTTGATAACATAGCAATTATACTGTGAAACAAGCTAATGACTTTCATCCTTCTTAATGTTGCTCATACTGCCAGTGACCATATATGGGTTGTGCCCTTTAACTTGTTTTGCTTATATGCCGATGGACTGGCTGGTGAGATACTTTATGCTGATTGAAACAAAATACATGCTACTAGCTAGAATTCCAGGGGGGATTTTCTGGACTATTGTGTGTATTACTACTGCACCTATTTAGGATTTGTTAAATACAAGGTGGTGGCTTTGCCTCTTCCAATAGTACACAGGCATGTGAGTGTTCATTGGAGGGTGTTGGAAGCAGAGGTGGAAACAGAGTCCAGTCAACAAGCTCTGCTATTAATCATACTTGACCCTGTACCCTGTGTCACGGACTCACAGATCATGCCCACTCTTGGCCCCGTGCGGTCGGTGGGGGGGGTACCCCTTTCAGTGAGACAGCCCTTCTCGGGGGTCCACTCTCGGGGTTAGGCCCCTCCACCTCCTGGAGCCGCACCTCTCTGAGACTTAGCACACCTGTTTCTTGCCGTGGGACCCCTCAGGGAGTCCACTCGCTCTGGACCCCCGGGGCCTCCACCCCCCGAAGGGGTTGATGCAACCCTGTTCTCTAGACTGGAGTGACTCTTAGCCAGCGTAAAACAGGAGGGTTTATTGAGCGTTGAACACAGCACAGGAAACTCTCAGGGCCTCAGGCCTGGCCTCCCTCAGCACAGCACATCCCAGTCTCCCCTGCATCCAGGTGGGCTCTGCCTGCTCCCTCTCTCCAGTCCCGAGCCCCCCTGCTTCCCAGCTGGGCATCTGATATCACGGGCCCCAAGCCCCACCTCTGTCCATTGTCTTCTCTCCAGGTAAACAGGGTTGTAAACAGGGTGGCCTGGGCCTCCTCTCCTCTCTTCTGTCCTCTGGCCCCCTCTGGCTGGAACCGGCTGGTTAGGTCCCCGGGGTCGTCTCTTTACAGCCCATTGTCCTCCCACTGGCCAGAACCGGCTGCGACTCCTTAGCTGGGCCTCTGGGTCACCAGGTCGTCAGGTCACCAGTCGCTGAGGTATCCGTTCTCCAGACCATTGGCTGGGGTCCCAAGTTCCCTTTCCGGTCCTCTGTAACAGCAAACTCCCTCTCCCCTCACCTCGTTAAACCAATAACACCCAGGGAAACTGAGTCCCACCCCCTCTGCATGCAAACCATTGGAAAGACCAGGAAAAAACAAGAAAATCCCCCACTTCGTCACATCTTTTTTCCCCCCTTCGAGGCTGAACGGAGCAGGGTCACTTAGCCAATGACCTGGGGAAGTTCAGGGCCCCCCACCCCGTGATAAAGCATCGGCTATAACATTGGCACTCCCCCTCACATGGACCACCTCCATGTCATAACTCTGGAGGAGAAGGCTCCATCTCAGCAGCTTGGCATTAGCTCCTTTCATTTGGTGCAGCCATGGTCAGTGTACATGGTGAAGCGCCGCCCAAATAGATACGGCTGCAGTTTTTTAAGGGCCCACACCATGGCCAGGCATTCCTTCTCTATGGCCGCATAGTGCTGCTCCCGGGGCAGCAGCTTCTTGCTCAGGTACACAATGGGGTGTCTCTCCCCCTTAGTATCAGTTTGCATCAGCACCGCACCCAGCCCTGTGTCTGGGGCGTCGGTGAACACCAGGAAGGGTTTGTTAAAATCTGGGTTTACCAGCACCAGGCCTTGGATAAGTGCCCCCTTCAGCGCACAGAGAGCCCTCTCGCACTGCTTGGTCCAGACCACCTTGTCCAGCTTTCCCTTCCTACAAAGCTCTGTGAGGGTAGCTAACAGGGAGCTAAAGTGGGGCACAAACCTCCGGTAGTACCTCGCCATCCCAATGAAATCCTGGACCTGCTTCTTAGTCTGGGGAGCGGGTCAATCCTTGATTGCCTCCACTTTGGCCGGCTCCGGCTTCAGGTGGCCGCCCCCCACCTTGTGGCCCAGGTATGAAACCTCTGCCATCCCCACCTTGCACTTTTCAGCTTTTATGGTCAGTTCTGCATCTTGGAGGTGACCCAGCACCCTCTTCACCTGGGATACATGTTCTTCCCAGGTGTGGCTAAAGACGCAGATATCATCAGTATACGCTAGAGCAAAGTCCTCCATCCCCCTTAGCAACTGATCCACCAGGTGCTGGAAGGTGGCAGGTGCCGCCTTGAGGCCGAAAGGCAGGACCAGGAACTCGAAGAGTCCTGGGGTGGTGAAGGCAGACTTCGCCCTGGCTTCTGGGTCCAAAGGCACCTGCCAGTAGCCTTTGGTAAGATCCATGGTAGTGAGGTACCGGGCGCCCCCCAACTTGTCTAGGATCTCATCGGTCCTAGGCATGGGGTAGGCATCGGACGCGGTAATGGCATTGAGCTTCCGATAGTCCACACAGAACCGGATCAACCCGTCCTTCTTGGGGGCCAGCAGCACGGGTGAGGCCCAGGGGCTGGCAGACGGCTGGATCACCCCTAAAGCCAGCATATCCCTGACCTCTCTCTCTCTCCAGGTCCTGGTCTGTTTTCCCAGTGACCCTGAATGGGGAACACCTGATGGGAGGGTTGGCTCCCGTCTCCACCCGGGGGACAGCCAGGTTAGTGAGCCCAGGCCAGTTGGAGAACAGCTGCCGGTATGAATGCAGCACCTCTCTGATCTCTGCCTGCTGGGCAGGGGTTAGCTGGTCTGAGAGGGGAATTGATTCCAGCGAGGGGTTAGCCCCAGCCTCAGGAAGGAGTCCCACCAGGGGATCCTCTCCCTTCTCCTCCCACTGCCCACACACAGCCAGCACCAACTTCTCCCTGTCCCAGTACGGCTTCATCATGTTGACATGGTACACCCGGTGGCTGTGTGCGCGGTTGGACAGTTCCACTACATAGTTCACCTTGTTTACCTGTCTGATGACTTTGAAGGGGCCGTCCCAGGCAGCTTGCAGCTTGTTCTTCCTCACGGGGATGAGGAGCATCACCTGGTCCCCGGTAGCATATGAGTGGGCTCGTGCTGAGCGGTCATACCAGACCTTCTGCTTCCTCTGTGCCCTTGCTAGGTTTCCCCTAGCCAAGCCCATGAGCTCCACGAGCTTTTCCCGGAAAGTCAGTACATACTCCACCACTGATTCCCCATTGGGAGAGGCCTTTCCCTCCCACTCGGCCCTCATCAAGTCCAGGGGCCCCCTCACTCTCCTCCCGTACAGCAACTTGAAAGGGGAAAACCCTGTGGATTCCTGGGGCACTTCCCTGTAGGTGAACAGCAGGTGGGGTAAATACTTGTCCCAGGCTTGCGGGTGCTGGTCCATAAAGGTTTTCTGCATCATCTTTAGGGTCCCATTGAACCTCTCCACCAGCCCGTTGGACTGAGGGTGGTATGCTGAGGTCCAGGTGTATCGGACCCCACACTTCTCCCACAGGCACTGGAGCAGGGTTGACATGAAGTTAGTCCCCTGGTCTGTAAGGACCTCCTTGGGGAACCCCACTCTGCTGAAAATGCTCAGCACCGCGTCTGCCATGGCATCTGCCTCGATAGAAGACAAGGCCACCGCCTCGGGGTAGCGCGTAGCGAAATCTACCACCACCAGGATGTATTTCTTCCCTGACCAGGTCACCCTGCTGAGGGGCCCCACTGTGTCCACGGCCACCTTCTGGAAAGGCTCCTCTATGACGGGCAAAGGTCTCAGCGGTGCTTAACACTTATCCCGGGCCTTCCCCACCCTCTGGCAGGAGTCACAGGACCTGCAATACTGTCGGACAGCATCAAAGACCCCAGGCCAGGAAAAGTTCTGCATCAGCCTTTGCCTGGTGCGCCGGATGCCCTGATGCCCCGAAAGGGGGATATCGTGGGCCAAGTACAACAGTTTGCGGCGGTACCTCTGGGGAGCCACCAACTGCCTCCTGACTTTCCAAGGTTCAGTTTGCCCTGAACCAGCCCATTCCCGGTACAGGAATCCCTTCTCCCACAGGAATCTCTCCCGGCGGTCCTCCCCCGGGACCCTGCACCGCCGTGGCCAGCCAGGGCCCTCAGTTTCTCCAAGGAGGGGTCCTCCTGCAGCTCCGTCTGGAATTCAGCTGCTGGGTTTGAGGATACAGCCCTGGCTGGTGGTGCCTCAGTTTCCCCACCTTGGGACGGAGGCTCCGGCCCAGCCCTGTTGAGCCCTACCCTCGGTACTTCGGTCTCCCCCTCGGGAGGTCCTACATTCCTCTCTGGCTCTGGATAAGGACCAGGGCGTTCTGAGTGCCATCTGGCCAGTTCTCCAAGACATTACCCATTAGCACCTCGGTAGGCAGGTGATTGTGCACCCCAACCTCTTTGGGTCCTTCCTTAGCCCCCATTTCAGGGTATCCTCGCTACAGGCACCTTGATGGGGGGCCCGAACACTCCCCTCAGGGGCATGTAGGTATCGGGCACTAGCTGGTCTGGGTCCACCACCTCGGACCACGCCAGCGTCACCTCTGCACCCGTGTCTCAGAACCCCTGGACGCGTCTTCCCCCCACCTCAATGGGGATGATGTGGCGATTGTCCCCTGGGGCCTGTCCCACGCTCACCCGGTGGATTGAGTACGGGCTCTCTGGACCTGGGGCCCCACCTTCCCCTGCTGGCCTGGCCTGGCGGTCCCCTCCCCCTGGCACAGCCCTCTCAACTGCAGCCCTGGGCCCGGCGGTGCCCCCTCTCGGTGGGCTTCCACCCAGTTGACACCCCGCGGGTTCTGCTTGGCTGCCATTTCCTTCATCTTCAGGCATTTGTGCCACCTTGTGTCCCTTTCAGGTCCCTCAAGTCCCACGAAGGGGGTTGGCCTGCCTCGGCATTCCTGGGCACCCCTGAGTTGGGCTTCCTGGAGTCCCACCTTTGAGAGGTCTCTGGGTGACTCCCCTTCTGAGGCCCTGATGTGGGTCTCCCTCCTGCTCCCGATCTGCTGTCCACAAACTCATCTGCCAGTGCACCTGCACTGCGCAGATCTTTGGGCTTCTGGTCCACTAGCCACATCTTAAGGTCCAGAGGGCAGATGTCATACAGCTGCTCCAACCCCACCAGGTTATACACGTCCTCTGTGGTAATGGCTCCTGCGCCCTTCCCCCCCTTGCGGAGATATTCCCCCAGTAGGTTGGCGACCTCCTTGTGACACCTGAGGTCTCGCATACACCCTGGAATCATTTCCTGTACACCTCGGGGATCAGTTCAAACTTCAGCAGCAAAGCCTGTTTGAACAGGTCATAGTCCCCCATCTCAACACCATCCATTTGGCTGAACTCCTCCCCCCCCCCCCCCCCCGCTGAACTGGGCAGCAGTTTGGTGTCTAGAGTCCCCACACCACTGGCGTCTCGGGGCCCTTCCCCACTTACCCCCCGGCAGGCCCTCTTGGCCCACCGCTCCTCCAACTTGTGCTTCCGCTGTACTGCACGGTCCACTAGCCTCCGCTTCTCCAGCTCCAGCTCCAGCTCCTTCGCTTTCAGCTCCAGCTCCAGTCTCCGCAGCTCCTCTAGGGAGGAATCTGACTGGGGTCCCCCCGTGCTGACTGGGGAGTCAGGTCTGATACACTCCTGGTTGCTGCATGGACTGCCCCCACGGCTACTCCCCGGTTCTCCGGGCACCCTGGGAGCCCCCCTGGGGTCTGGAGCCTGTTCCTCAGACTGGTCATTCTCTACAAGCTGAGCAATCAGCTGCTCCTTAGTGAACCTCCCGATGCTCAGCCTTCTCTCCCTGCACAGATGTGCCAGGTCGCTCTTACGGAGCTGGCTATAGGCCATTTCCAGGCTGGTTCCTTTCAATACCCTTGTTCCATCTACAGGGTGCGTCTGCTAAATATCCTCTGCTACCATGTTGTCACGGACTCACAGATCGTGCCCACTCTTGGCCCCGTGCGGTCTGTGTGTGGGGGGTGCCCCTTTCAGTGAGACAGCCCTTCTCGGGGGTCCACTCTCGGGGTTAGGCCCCTCCACCTCCTGGAGCCGCACCTCTCTGAGACTTAGCACACCCGTTTCTTGCCGTGGGACCCCTCAGGGAGTCCACTCGCTCTGGACCCCCGGGGCCTCCACCCCCCGAAGGGGTTGATGCAACCCTGTTCTCTAGACTGGAGTGACTCTTAGCCAGCGTAAAACATGAGGGTTTATTGAGCGTTGAACACAGCACAGGAAACTCTCAGGGCCTCAGGCCTGGCCTCCCTCAGCACAGCACATCCCAGTCTCCCCTGCATCCAGGTGGGCTCTGCCTGCTCCCTCTCTCCAGTCCCGAGCCCCCCTGCTTCCTAGCTGGGCATCTGATATCACGGGCCCCAAGCCCCACCTCTGTCCATTGTCTTCTCTCCAGGTAAACAGGGTTGTAAACAGGGTGGCCTGGGCCTCCTCTCCTCTCTTCTGTCCTCTGGCCCCCTCTGGCTGGAACCGGCTGGTTAGGTCCCCGGGGTCGTCTCTTTACAGCCCATTGTCCTCCCACTGGCCAGAACCGGCTGCGACTCCTTAGCTGGGCCTCTGGGTCACCAGGTCGTCAGGTCACCAGTCGCTGAGGTATCCATCCTCCAGGCCATTGGCTGGGGTCCCAAGTTCCCTCTCTGGTCCTGTGTAACAACAAACTCCCTCTCCCCTCACCTCGTTAAACCAGTAACACCCAGGGAAACTGAGTCCCACCCCCTCTGCATGCAAACCATTGGAAAGACAAGGAAAAAAACAAGAAAATCCTCCACTTTGTCACACCCTGTCTCTCGTGTTTGGGAGTAGCTTTCTATTAAGAAAAGCCTCAGACCCTAAGTGCTGGCGATCCTAACAATCCTGAAAGGTGTTCTGCTCACCACTTTTAGGCTGGTGAGTCTACAGTGCAATGCAGACATAAATATTTCTATTTCCATGGCTCCTACAATCAGCAGTATTCCATTATCTAGGCTTGGGCATGCGTCTCCTGTAAAGTGATGGCATGTCATTCAGGGTAAGCAGACAGGTTAATAAAAAGATTTATATTGTGTAAGTCTCAGTTCTGCTTTCGAATCCCCATTATTGGCTGACCTAGCAGTACCTCCATCTTGCTTACCTCCCTTCATAACCTATAGTGAAAGCATTTTCAAAGGGCATGACCACAGAGATGCCAGTTGTGTGGCACTCCAGCCAACATTCCTTTGGCTAAACGGGAACAATGCTCCTCTAGAAGAGTATGATCACTCTGAATGGCAACCACAATCAAATGACAAAACAGTACAGCAGTTACAACTGTTACGAAGTTAGAAGTAAGGATCTCAATTATTAGTGATTTATTTATAGTACAGTTGGGCTGCAAGTGTGCCAGTGGTGCCACACAAACATACAGGAAAGCTTAGTCCTTATCTAGAAGAGCTTATAACTGAAGCAGATTTTCCACTGGAAAAGTGGCAGCTTCCCTGCTGAACTCACCTGTATGTCTGTCTTTTACAGACTAGATCCAACCCCTTTGAATTGAGTGGCTGATTTTTGTTCTGTTCTTCCTCTTTGTTTTGTTCCTTGTTAATTTCACCAAAAGGAGCGGTATGAAACTGGCATTAAAAGACAAGAAGAGAGGAAATGACATTAATTGAGTTAGAAAAGTAGAGAGAGGAGGGACTGATTTATGGCATCCAAAAAAAGTGTTGAATACTACTTGTCAAATTTTTAGCTTTTTTTTCTTTTCTTAAAATGAAAATCTGAAGTAGGATTCGCAACAATGTCAGACATTTTCCAGCTAATGCATGTCAACAGGGAGATTTCTTAATGATAGAATATTGGCTAATGTTACAGCAGATTCAGCTGTGATCTCTCTTGTTTAATTACGAGCTAACTCATGTAACTAAACAAGGTTGGGCCTGGTCACTGATTGGATGGGAGACCTGCAAGGAAAGCTCAGGGTGTTGCAGGGAGTGGTGATGCTTGTGGCTGTTGTGGAAAAGGTGATGAGAAGGTAGAGGGAATGGTTCCAGCTAAATTGTATTAACAAACTCAGCTAGTGCCTCTGCTGTGGAAGAGAGGCACAGTCTGAATCTGACAAACTACATGTGTTTGGTCGGGAAGGGGAATGCTAATGCTTCCCTGCAATGTTCCCTCTAATTTTTTCCATCCATGTGTGGAATGAATTTTGTTGTGTGCACCATATCGAGGTAATGTGCAGATGTGTGCCACCAGTAGAAACAAAAAAACCTAGCTATAGTATATATTTTTTAAAAAGTTACCATAGGGATAATTATTCCAGCCAGGACAGGTTGGACAATTGAGAACTCCCCACTCAAAGAATTAAATTTAAGCGTAAGAGTGAAATAAAAATTACGAAATGCATAGACCAGTCAAAAAACTAAAATAACACACTTTGAAAGAAGTATCCAGAGGTAAAACAACAATAATAAAACAAGTATGTATTGGGAGGTGCGTGTGAGAGAGACACACACACACACTGTGTGTGTGGGTGAGACAAGTTGGCCCTTTAAGTACGCTGCCCTTTTAAGAAGATTGGCACTCATCAGTCTGAAGCCTGCTTGTTCAGACACAGCAGCAGCCTCTCCCTCCGTCCCACTCCTTAGCCCCATTGTATTCCCCCCTCTCCACTCTGTGGAGATGGGCCACAGGGGAAGGAGGGGGACACCCTGACATCAGCGTCCCCCTTCCCCCCCGTTCTGTGCACCTGAAGTGTGCAGCCCTTGACAGAGTGCTGGGCGGCTGTGCAACTTGGAGGGAACTTAGCTTCCCTGCCTGTTCCATCCACCAGAGCCACTATGGCTTGTCCGAGTGGAGAGTTGCTCTAATCTGAGCTGTAGTGGGAGCACTGCAAGTGTTCTCTTCCACTGCATGTTGTACACCAGGCAGCCTAGGGACCAGCCAGTACATGGGAGCCTTGGGTCCTGGCCCCTGTCCTGTCCGGTGTGCTAGAGGCAGAGGAGAGCTGCTGCACTATGGCCTGGAGCATTGACTCCCCTCGCTGGTGAGCCGCAGCAGGTCTGATGGTGGAGAAGGCAAGGCAGCTACTGCTTCCCTGCCTTCTCCTACCTCTTTCCCCTCCCTTCATATTCCCACCCACTCACACCTACATCGCTCTGCTCACAGCCTTCCTCCCCTCCAGTAATGGGGCAGCCTTCTGGTGCTTAAGAGTGTGGCTGACAATATTTCCCATGTCCACTGTCTTTCTTTGATATTCAATTTGGCTATGAGAAGTTGTAGCAATAACATTAAAGCTTCAAAATGTCCAGCTTGACTGCTTGGCCTGTGTCTGAGAGACACTACAGCTGAGCTGCTCGGTGAAACTTGAAGGCTGTGTTACACTTATGCTTCAGGTTAGAGGAACTCAAGGAAATCTGAGGAAAACATAGAAGGGTTTCAAAACAGGAACATCTTAAAGTGTTTCCTCCGTAGAACCAACTATTTCTCTTCTTTAAAAAACCAAAAACAAAAAAAACAATTGTCCCATGAAGCGTTAAATATCTGGTCACTAACAATGCCTCCAGGGTTAGTAATACTATAATCCAAGCTATTTCGTTCAGAGGTAGCTGGAGCATTTTTCAGGGTTGTTTGTATTTTGAAGGATCTTGTGGTTCTCTAAGTGGATTTGCACAACTGGATCCCAATGACATTGCTGGCTAAAGTAGTTTTGATTTACTAGGGAAAAAAGCAACCCCCTAAACAGTTTCCAGCTCACAAAGAGGAAAACTGCTAGCAAGGGCCCCCATATAAGGGTGGTGGTGGTGGTGGGAGCCTTGGAAAGTGAAGTGCGGTGGGAATCACTCATTCCAGCAGCATAGAAGTAAGGTAAGACTTTCTCTGTAATGTGGCGTGAATCCAAAGTTAACATTTGAGGTTTTGTGTTGGAAGCACAACATGGTCCAGTATAATCCACACTGACTTGTGTAAAAAGTACAAGGTACCTCTGAATTGTGAAGTGAGCCAGGCTCCATGGCCTACTGATGCTTATGCACATTCCAAGCATATTGCCTTCAGTTTGTATTTTGAATCATTTAAACAACCCAGTAATGTTTAAACTTCACTTTGGAAACCAGCAAAACTAAGCGGGATCAGTGGAAAATGGGTGGCCCTCACACCCTGGGCCAGCACAGATTTGTGGCATTAGGGACTGAGATAGAGCTCTGCCTATTAATTCTGCACGTGGCTTGGGATGGGATATCAAGGGGAGAGTTAAACTCCATCCTAATTCAGCCATCCCCTTCCCACCCGCTATCCCGATTGCCTCCCTTGATGGAGCAGGGCCCCCTTCTGGCTGGGATGGAAGTGGGAGAGATGCTGGATACCCAGAAAAGGGAAACATTCTGATCCCAGTAATTCAGCAAACAATAATAAACTTCTCCTTACAATGATAGTTTTGTGTCTGCTCTCCAGGGAAGGTGCTTATGGACTTATTGATCTTTTTTGTTAATTATGGAGTATTTTCTCAGTCCTGCATTAGTCCTCTTGTAAACCTTTCCCTAGCAACACAGACTTATCATGTGCTTCTTGTTAACTTTGCTGCTAATTACCCAATAACCATCAAAGAACAGAATGTTTCCTGGGAGCTGATGTCTCAAAGGGAAGCCAGATGGTCATTAAACCCAGTGAAATGTCTTGTCAAGGTGGCTGTTGCCATTGCAAGCTCCAATTTTTGGTTTTGTTTCTGGTTTTTGTGTTTGTGTGCATAGTACCATGTGACCCATGTCTGATACCACTTCAGCCAGTTATCAAGGCATTTATAGTGTTAATGCCCAGTACAGTAGCCAATAGCGAATTTTAGTTATTGGTGGGCTCCTGCTACCAGGGAAGAATTGGCTCTCTAGATCCAGCTGAACGGATGATCATGAATGGGAATCAAGCTGTGATTAGGGAAATTCCTGTTGGAGCATTGATTTAGTATTCGCTTAACTAGCGAGAGAGACTCTGTCTGTGTGAACTTCTGTGGGGACTAGAACCTGGATCTGCAAGGTGCGGGACGACTGATATCGTCACGCCACTACCCGACACCTGTGATAGGGCTGTATGCGTTATTGTGTAGACCCTATGGAAATAAACATCACAGAATGTACCACCGCAGAAGGCCAGACGGACAGCTTCTCTTGTGGATGCTGTTTGGTCCAGGTGTGCTATTTAAGCCCATGAGGAGATCCAGGAAGTGTCCATCCAACGAGGTGGACACCCAAGCAGTTATAGCAATGGACCTGTCTCTTGGCTTGCCCTTGGACTCATGGCTTCTGACCCCAGCTTTAACTCTTGATTCTGACTCCTGGTCCCTGACTCCAGCTCTGGCCTTCAGCACTGTTTCTGGCCTCTGAGTGCCAGTTCTGTGTCCACTAGGCACGACTGCCCAAGCCCCGGTCATAACAGTCTGTGGCTGTGTGGATATGTGTCTTTCTGTGGGGTTCTTTGTTTCCTAGCTGCTCTTACTCTTACTGTGGCATCTTTCATGTAACTTGACTTGTATGTGCCATAATGGCTGATGATTGATCACGCTGTTGAGTCACTCACTCAGCTCACTGTATCATATGAACAAAACCCTTAATTTAATGCCAAGCTCTAGCAATCAGTCTCTTTTGATCTGCTCATTAATTTTACAGCATGTGAGATGAGGCCCTATCATAATGTCAGCAGATTTACTAATAGTTAAATGGTGATAAGAATAGATTTTTATTAACTAAGTGAAGTAGGAATGGAAAAATTGAGTAATGATTCTTGAGCTGAAAATGTATTGTGTACTGAGCATGTCATGAATAATTGACTGTTTTCTAGAGTCTATCTAAGTAACCTTTTCTCTTGCTAATCAAATATTAACTCTTAGATGGGTGGCATTTTCCAGACTGCTAGTCCAATGCATATTTTACATAGTGCCACATTTGACCTGAGTGATCCAAATGGGCTTGACAAACTACATACACACGCCACCAAAATGTAGCTGGCTCTGGGGGAGAGGACAGACCGCATTGGGCAAGAGAGGAATTACTAGCCAGGGGCAAATCCTTACTGTAATCAAAAAGTGCTATGGGATTGCTACTGTTCACACTGGATACAAGGATTATCTTTTCAGGTCTCTCTGAAAGATTCTCTCTTGCCTGCCCCCTCCTACTCAACTTATGCTCACTAAACTGCATGACACTCATTTTATCTAAGAAGGTTGAAAAGATGAGTCAACCCTGCTGAGGTTTGAACCTGTGGTTTCAAATAATTGTTCTGGGTACTTTTTGAAGTCTCAGGTTTATACTGCAAAATTGCCTATTTTTCATACACACAAATAAATCCTATTAGGTTGGGATATGGCAGCAGAAAAGTTATTGACAAAGATAGGAGTAGTTAACATTCCACGAGAATGACCTGGAGAAGGGTGAGAAATCTGATGAGGGTTGGAGCACAGGGTGGCTGTAAAGTTGGAATCTGAAGCTATGACTGGAATGTCAATTTTTCCTATGACAGAGACTTAATGAAATGGATTTAGCAAGGTGATGAGCAAATTAGAGTCATTCGTAGGGACGTAGCTATTATACTGGTGCAGACCAGCAGTGATCCATCTAATCTAGGCCTTGGCTACACTTGCAGCTGTACAGTGCTGTGAGTTAAACCTGTCTTCATACAGCTGAGTAGGGAAAGCGCTGCAGTCTGTCCACATTGACAGCTGCCAGCGCACTGTCGTGGCCACATTTGCAGCAGTTGCAGCACCATTGGGAGTGGTGCATTATGGGCAGCTATCCCACAGAGCACCTCTTCCCATTCTGGCACCGTGGGTTGTGGGAAGGGGGCGTGGGTGTGGGGGATTCTGGGTCCTGTCCCAACGCCCCGTGATGCATCCCTTCGCATCCCAGAAATCCCTTTGTTTCCGTCCACCTTTGGCGCCATTTTTCAACGGTTTCTGTGCAGCGTGATCTGTCTGCGGGAAATGGAGTCGGAACTGCTGAGGCGTATGCTGACGAGTCTTGCCAGCACGTCCCGTTTGGCTATCGAACTATTCCTTAAGATCCAAAGTGAGAGTGAGGAGTCCAACGATGCTATCGAGCCGCATAACGCATACGACACGAAATTGCTTGTGGCATTCACGGACATGCTCAGCACTGTGGAACGGTGCTTTTGGGCTCGGGAAACAAGCACTGAGTGGTGGGATCACATCATCATGGAAGTCTGGGATGACAAGCAGTGGCTGCAGAACTTTCGGATGAGAAAAGCCACTTTCATGGGACTGTGTGAGGAGCTCGCCCCCACCCTGCGGCTCAAGCACACGAGATTGAGAGCTGCCCTGCCAGTGGAGAAGCGGGTGGCTATTGCAATCTGGAAGCTGGCAACTCCAGACAGCGACCGGTCGGTCGCAAACCAGTTTGGAGTGGGAAAGTCGACCATTGGAATCGTGTTGATGCAAGTTTGCAAGGCCATTAATCGCATCCTACTCAGAAGAACCGTGACTCTGGGTAACGTGCAGGACATAGTGGATGGCTTTGCACAAATGGGTTTCCCTAACTGTGGATAGATGGGATAGATAGATGGGACGCACATTCCTATTCTGGCACCACCCCACCTAGCATCCAAGTACATTAATCGGAAGGGGTATTTCTCTTTGGTTCTCCAGGCGCTTGTGGATCACCGTGGGCGTTTCATTGACATTACACAGGCTGGCCAGGAAAGGTGCATGATGCACGCATCTTTCGGAACACTTGGCTGTTCAGGAAGCTGCAGGCCGGGACTTTTTTCCCAGAGCGGAAGATCACAGTAGGGGAAGTTGAAATGCCCATTGTGATCCTTGGAGATCCCGCTTACCCGTTAATGCCGTGGCTCATGAAACCCTACACAGGGAGCCTTGACAGCAGCAAGGAATGGTTCAACTACAGGCTGAGCCGGTGCCGAATGACTGTGGAGTGTGCCTTGGGCCGTTTAAAGGGCCGCTGGCGATCTCTGTATGGGAAGCTGGACTTGGCGGAACACAGCATCCCCGCGGTTATATCCGCGTGCTGTACCCTCCATAATATTTGTGAAGGGATGGGTGAAAGCTTCACTCAGGCATGGACCTCCGAGGTTGAACACCTGGAGGCTGAATTTGCACAGCCAGAGAGCAGGGCTATTACAGGGGCCCAGTGCGGGGCTGCAAGGATTAGGGATGCCTTGAGGGAGCAATTTGAGGCTGAAAACCAGCAGTGATATCTGGTGCCTTGCACGGGAGTGAAGTGCAGTAGTTCCAATCTTTAGGAATCAGTGTTTGCTAAGCAGACTTGCAGTGCCTGTTTATTTCCTGGGCTAAGGAATCTTTTACTTTTTGCAATAATAAAAAATGTTTTCAAAGCCAAAAAATCCATTTATTGACAAGAAAATCCATTTATTGAAAAGGAAATTTATTTATTGAAAAGAAACACAACTGCTTGGGAATCAGAAAGGGCAAGGGGGTGGAGTGGGGAACGGTACAATCACAGATTTGCGTATGTCCTGTCTGGAGTGCTGTGCAGTGAGTGCTGCACTTCAGGATAGCTATACTGCATGGTGATGGGGGTTGAGTGCAGAGGGTAAGGGTCGTGGTTTTCAGGTCTGGGTGGTGAAGATACTGGTGTTGGAGGCAGCTGGTGGCGTGAAGAACCTGGAAGTTGGGGAAAGTGGGTTGGAGGTAACAGTGGGGCACAAGGGAAAGAGTTTTGGGACAAGGGCTGTAGGGGGAGGGGGGGGCGTTTGCGTTTGCGGTACTGCTCCTTCTGCATGGCTACGAGCTCCTGGATAGCGTCTGCTTGGCGCTCCAGGATGCTTATGAGCCGATCCGTGCTTTGCTGTTGGTGCTCCGTACTTTGCCGCTGGTGCGCCGCGTTTTCCTGGCGGATCCTGCTTTCTCTCTCCCTCCAGTTCTGTGCTTTTTCATTCTCTTTAATAGATTGCCGCATCACTTCTTGCAGCATGTCTTCTTTGGTTTTTCGCGGTCTCTTCCTGAGTCTTTGCAGTCTCTGAGCAGGCGATAAGAGGGACGGCTGAGGTCTCAAGGTTGTTGCAGCTGTATAGGCAAAATGCAACATTTAACAGAGGCAGCATTGTTTATACCAGACAGAGTAGTGATTTCCCCCGCACTTAAGGAGGGCACACACAGGGTCTACACAATAGCATAATTTTCCCGTCCCAAACAGAGCGCACACAACCCACGGGAGCCTCAAAATGGTGAGTAAGGGGGACTGATTGTTTCAGGGCTGTACTGTCCTCTGGGTTTCTGTGCCTTGGGGAGAGCCAACAGCTGCAGGGGGCACCTACACTGAACACTGTCCCAACATTTTTCACAGGAGTTCATCCTGGACGATATCTTGCTGCTGAGGGTGACCTGGGAAGCAAGGGAGGGTCTTCTACTGCAATGCGGCTTCCGCCCTGGCTCATATGCAGCTTGCCTGTGTGCAGCAATGGTCCCCTCGCGGCACAGTGGCGCGGACACGTTAGCCTGGCTGCGACAAGGACCACGGTGGCTCTCCCGATAAACCTGCGCAATGCATTGCACACGTTCTGGATGAGACATTCGAAGAGATATCCGAGGCCAATTACCGCGATGTGATAAACCACATCAATGCACTATTCCGCATCTAGGCATGCATGCCTAACCCTCCTCTCCCAAAGAGCCCGCACCGAAAAAATTCCTTCCCGAAAAAAAACCCGCTTACCTGCTCTTCTGTTTGTTCTCCACCAAGTACCGACCGCTGCGACTGGCTACCTTCCTCCTGGCTCGGGAAGAGCTCCTGGCTGCATGCCTCCAGGGATTCCGGGGTGTCTCCATCTGCCCCACCACCCTCACTCCCATTTTCCTCCTCCTCCCACCCCGGCTCTGAAGTGTCCATGGTGGTGCTCGGAGTGGAGGTGGGGTTAACCCCAAGTATCGCATCCAGCTCTTTGTAGAATCGGCAGGTCGCGGGGGGAGCACCCGAGCGGCCGTTTGCATCGCGGGCTTTGCAGTAGGCACTCCGCAGCTCCTTCACTTTAATCCTGCACTGCAGGGCGTCCCCGTCATGGCCCCTTTCCATCATGTCCTTTGATACCTTCCCGAAGATATCGTAATTCCTACGGCTGGAGCGCAGCTGGGACTGGACAGCTTCCTCCCCCCAAACACTGATGAGGTCCAGCAACTCGCCATTGCTCCATGCTGGGGCTCGCTTGGCGCGTGGAGGCATGGTCACCTGGAAAGATTCGCTGATAGCACTCCACGCCACGCCTGGCTGAGCAAACAGGAAGGGGAATTTTAAAATTCCCGGGGAATTTTAAGGGAGGGTCACATGGTTGGTTACCTGAGGCCAGGGCAATAGAGTTTGAACTGATGACCAGAGTGGCTAGAACAGGCATTGTGGGATACTGCTGAATACTTCTGGAGGCCAGTCACAGTGCATTGGGTGGCCACACTGGCGCCGCCGCGCTGCAGCGGCGGTGCAATACACGGTATTCCTCTTGGGGAGGTGGAGTACATGCAGCGCTGCAGCCACAGAGATACAGCGCTGTAAGTGCCCTGCCAGTGTGGACGGGGAGTGAGTTACAGCGCTGTAACTCGCAAGTGTAGCCAAGGCCCTAGTGTCCATTTCTTCATTGGCCAGTACCTGATGTTTCAGAGCCTAGAGGCAGATGCAAGACACCCATAATGGGTAATTGTAGGCAGCTATTCCCCAAGGGAAATTTTCTTCCTAAACCTCATCATTGTTGGTTTTATAAATCCTCTAGAGGAAACATCTTCCGGAGTCTGGATGGACTCTGAACACAGAAAAGGTTCTTAGCTTGTTCATAATTACATGTGACAGTGCAGGGAGTGCAGAGGTGAGCCTGCACTCTGATTACTTGGAGGCGAATTAGTGCCCCAGGAGAAACTGATTGGGGTAATGATCTGATCAGGCTAGTGGTCTGGGTGGGGTAAAAACTTAATGATTGCCCCCAGCACAATACATATGCTAACAAACTTAAACAAAACCTATGCTGTTAAAGCCATATAAAGAATGAATGCTCTCCCAACCCGTTTTGTGGTTAAAGCACAGGACTGGAACTCCGGGTATGATTCCTGTGTCTTTTGCCAACTTTCTGTGTGACCTTGGGCATGTCATTTAGTCTCTCCATGCCTCAGTTCCCCATCTATAAAATGGGGACAAGAATGCTTCCATTCTCCCACCTTTTTTCCATCTCTTCTATTTAGATGCTGAATCCTCTGGAACAGCGATGGTCTCTAGAATGTGTTCGTACAGTACCTAGCACAGTGGGGCCCTGATCTGGTGTGGGGCCTGTAGGTGCCTCCATAGTACAGATAATAAATAATATCCCTTAAATCTATTCTAGGGGTGTATATACCAAAAACGTAAGATGATTCCTTTGCTTAAGTGACCTTAATAGCTTATAATACTGTATAAAGGGAAACTAGTGAGGGTAGCTTTTTCTTCTGATCCATCCATTGTGTGTATGTGCTGGGGATGGAGAATCCCAGTGGGAGAGCACCCACTTGTAGCTTCGCCTCTTGAGGTGCAAAGGACTGCTCCCCTACCACTATTGGCGAGGCTATTATTGCTGCAATGTGTCTCTGCACATCATGAACCTATCAGGAGATTTCTGTACTTTTTTGTTTTAAAGGAAAATCATTGCCACAAAGCACAGCACTAATAACTAATGGCATAAAGAGAAATCCAGGGAAAAAATCTTCATAACCTGAGATGCCAGTGCTGACTTTCTCCCCTTCAGGGGCCCCACTTTCCCTTCTGCATCGAAGATGGCAGTAGCCGGAGCTCTGCATATGTGTTGCCAACAAGAAATATTTTAGTATTTTTTTTGTTGCAGCATGTTCAATCTTTCTTTCTGATGACTGTTCTAATAGTCTAACCCAGGGATGGGCAAACTACAGCCTGTGGGCCACATCTGGTCCACCAGCCATTTTAATCCGATCCTTGAGCGAGGTCTGGGGCTTGCCCCGTTCTGGTGCTCCAGCCGGGGAACAGGGTCAGGGGCCACTCTGCGCGGCTCCCGGAAGCAGCGGCATGTCCCCCCTCCAGACCCTACATGTAGGGGCAGCCAGGGGGCTCCACCCCGCACGCTGCCCCCTCCCCAAGCGCCGCCCCTGCAGCTCCCATTGGCCATGTAGGAGCCGGAGCGGGGACATGCTGCTGCTTTTGGGAGCTGCTTGAGGTAAGTGCTGCCCTGAGCCTGCGCCCCAACCCCCTGCCCCAGCCCCGATTCCCCTCCCGCCCTCCGAACCCCTTTGTCCCAGCCTCCTACACCCCAAACTCCTCATCCCCAGCCCAACCCCAGAGCCCGCATACCCAGCTGGAGCTTTCATCTCCCTCCCCCTGCACCCCACCCTCCCTGCCCCAGTCCAGAGCCCCCTCCTGCACCCTGAACTCCTCATTTCTGGCCCCAGCGGCACCCCCAGCCAGAGCCCTCACCCCCTCCTGCACCCCAACCCCAATTTCGTGAGCATTCATGGCCTGCCATACAATTTCTATACCCAGATGTGGCCCTCTGGCCAAAAAGTTTGCCCACCCCGATCTAATCTACTTTTGTTGCAGTTTTAATAGTGTAGAAATTTGTTAGCTGCTAAATGTGAAGTTGTTTTGTATGACGCTTTTTGTTGATGGAAACATACTGTGCAAGTCTGAAAAAAAAAAATAGCAAAAAAAAATAAATTTTTTTTTGAGTGGGGGAGGAAGGGAGAGAAGGAACAAGGAAGCAAAACCATTTCTATGCTCAGGAATTTGGTATTTGCACTGTGTGCCTGCAAATTCTGCCAGCTTGCTGGAAAAGTGTTTTTGAAGGTACTTTCTCCATACACACAATGTGTATAGTACTAGGGCTTCAGATCTTGTTATAATTTTCCAATTCGGAACGTGAACTATGCTGGTCTTTATTTTGCTCTTTCTTCTGTCACTATTATTTATCTGTATTATCATAGCGCCTGGGAGCCTCAGTCATGGCCTAGGACCCTATTATCCCAGGCAGTCCCTGCCCCAAAGAGTTTACAATTGAAGTATATGACGAGAGACAAAAGATAGAGAAGATGGACTGGAAAGATACAAGGAAACAATGAGACAGTATTAATCAGGATGATGGGCAGTAGTCTCACACCAGCAGCCTGACGGTTGACTATTTTTTTTTTAGGTATTTCAGTCTGTCATTGTTGAAGGCTTTTTAAAATAAAATTATAGCCTGTCACTGTGGGGCCCTTCAATGCATAATCCTTGCATCTGAAAATCAGCTGTGTATTAATCCTCAGAGAAATACCCTAAGATAAAAGGGCCTCACTGCCTGTACCCAGGGAAGCAACAGGGTGAGGAGGGCTGAGCACAGATCTTGGTCCGAAGGTTTTGTTCTGTCCTTGGGCCTCTCATGGACTCGCTCTGTGGCTGTGGGTGGGCAAGTGACTTCATCTCTCTGTGCTGCTGTTTTCTCATCTGTATAATTCTGACCTGCCTTGTACAGGGGTGTGTGGGGGTCAGTGAATGGCTGGAAAGCACTTAGCACTTATATGGGGTTTGATGTGTTCCAAGGAGGATCGTCTGCCATCAGTCATTGGAGAAGATAACCAATAACTCTTGCAGCCCTTCCATTTCTAGTGGAGGAGAGTCCTTTCTCAGAAGTGTGCCCCCATTTTGGATCACTGCAACATGCAAACCCAGAAAGTCTGATTTTTGAATTAATGCTTTTTTTAAAAAAAAAAGTTAAAATAAAGCTAAATATAAAAGTACTAGAACTTTTTCCAGAAGAGAAAGGTGAGCCTGTGAGGGGACATACAGGGACTGGTGCACTTTTCCAGACCCCAACCCCAATTGAACCTTTCTGAAGCTTCTGAAAGTTTGGTTAATTAGTTTTAATTTTCTGTTGTGTTCTAGCCCTCATGGGCTCCAACTGGGACTGGAGCTTCCAAAATACCATGCAAGACTCTATTGTGGGGGTAATGTATGACCTTACTAGGGGTATAAAGTGCCATAGATCTCTTGACAGAGCCCTGGATGAACAGCCATATGTTTTGGGTGCTTTTCTAGCCATCAAAATTATGTCCACTAGTAGTTTTATAATTGTAATAATAATGTTTACTTACAGAGCTACATGAAGGAGCTTTTAAGTTTACACAGTATTTTACAAACACATATACGCACATTCTCTGTCCTGGGGAATTTGCAATATTAGTTAGATAAGGCAAATAAAAGGAATAAGCAATGACTTGCCTATATGGCCATTTACTGCATGGCAAGCTGGGGTGTAAAGCTACAGCGCACTAGCTTGTCATAAGAACGGCTATACTGGGTCAGACGAAAGGTATATCTAGCCCAGTATCCTGTCTTCTGACAGTGGCCAGTGCCAGGTGCCCCAGAGGGAATGAACAGAACAGGTAATCATCATCTGATCCATCCCCTGTCGCCCATTCCAAGCTTCTGGCAAACAGAGGCTAGGGACACCATCCCTGCTCATCCTGGATAATAGCCATTGTTGGACCTATCCTCCATGAACTTTATAGTCTTGGCCTTCACAACATCCTCTGGCAATGAGTTCCACAGGTTGACTGCATTGTGTGGAAAAAATACTTACTTTTGTTTGTTTTAAACCTGCTGCCTATTAATTTCACTTAGTGTCCCCTAGTTCTTCTGTTATGAGAAGAGGTAAATAACACTTCCTTATTTACTTTCTTCACACCAGTCATGATTTTATAGACCTCAATCATAACCCCCCTTAATCGTCTTTTTTCTAAGCTGAAAAGTCCAAGTCTTATTAATCTCTCCTCAGACAGAAGCCGTTCCATACCCCTAATAATTTTTGTTGCCCTTTTCTGAATCTTTTCCAATTCCAATATATCTTTTTTGAGACAGGGCAACCACATCTGCATGGAGTATTCAAAATGTGTGCGCGCCATGGATTTATATAGAGGCAATATGATATTTTCTGTCTTATCTATCCCTTTCTTAATGATTCCCAACATTCTATTCGCTTTTTTGACTGCTGCTGCACATTGAGTAGATGTTTTCAGAGACACAGTACTCCAGATGAGGCCTCACCAATGTCGAATAGAGGGGAATGATCACGTCCCTCGATCTGCTGGCAATGCCCCTACTTATACAGCCCAAAATGCCATTAGCCTTCTTGGCAACAAGAGCACACTGTCGACTCATATCCAGCTTCTCATCCACTGTAACCCCTAGGTAACCCCTAGGTCCTTTGCTGCAGAACTTCTTCCTAGCCATTCGTTCCCTAGTCTGTAACAGTGCATGGGATTCTTCCGTCCTAAGTGCAGGACTCTGCACTTGTCCTTGTTGAACCTCATCAGGTTTCTTTTGGCCCAATCCTCTAATTTGTCTAGGTCCCTCTGTATCCTGTCCCTACCCTCCAGCGTATCTACCACTCCTCCCAGTTTAGTGTCATCTGCAAACTTGCTGAGAGTGCAGTCCACGCCATCCTCCAGATCATTAATGAAGATACTGAACAAAACCGGCCCCAGGACCGACCCCTGGGGCACTACACTTGAATCCGGCTGCCAACTAGACATGGAGCCGTTGATCACTACCCGTTGAGCCCGACGATCTAGCCAGCTTTCTGTCCACCTTATAGTCCATTCATCCAACCCATACTTCTTTAACTTGCTGGAAAGAATACTGTGGGAGACCGTATCAAAAGCTTTGCTAAAGTCAAGGAATAACACATCCACTGCTTTCCCCTCATCCACAGAGTCAGTTATCTCCTCATAGAAGGCAATTAGGTTAGTCAGGCATGACTTGCCCTTGGTGAATCCATGCTGACTGTTCCTGATCACTTTCCTCTCCTCTAAGTGCTTCAGAATTGATTACTTGAGGACCTGCTCCATGATTTTTCCAGGGACTGAGGTGAGGCTGACTGGCCTGTAGTTCCCCGGATCCTCCTTCCCTTTTTTTAAAGATGGGCACTACATTAGCCTTTTTCCAGTCATCCGGGACCTCCCCCGATCGCCATGAGTTTTCAAAGATAATTGCCAATGGCTCTGCAATCACATCCGCCAACTCCTTTAGCACCCTCGGATGCAGCGCATCCGGCCCCATGGACTTGTGCTCGTCCAGTTTTTCTAAATAGTCCTGAAGCACTTCTTTCTCCACAGAGGGCTGGTCACCTTCTCCTCATACTGTGTTGCCCAGTGCAGCAGTCTGGGAGCTGACCTTGTTCGTGAAGATAGAGGCAAACAAATCATTGAGAACATTAGCTTTTTCTACACCCTCTGTTACTAGGTTGCCTCCCTCATTCAGTAAGGGGCCCACACTTTCTTTGACTTTCTTCTTGTTGCTAACATACCTGAAGAAACCCTTCTTGTTACTCTTAACATCTCTTGCTAGCTGCAACTCCAAGTGTGATTTGGCCTTCCTGATTTCACTCCTGCATGCCTGAGCAAGATTTTTATACTCCTCCCTGGTCATTTGTCCAATCTTCCACTTCTTGTAAGCTTCTTTTTTGCGTTTAAGGTCAGCAAGGATTTCATTGTTAAGCCAAGCTGGTCGCCTGCCATATTTACTGTTCTTTCTACGCATTGGGATGTTTTTTTCCTGCAACCGCAATAAGGATTCTTTAAAATACAGCCAGCTCTCCTGGACTCCTTTCCCCCTCATGTTATTCTCCCAGGGGATCCTGCCCATCAATGAGGTGCTCACTGCTGAATCTGTCCTGAAAGGCAGTCCCTAAAGAGTTCCCTGTGTGTAATTATAATAAACTGATTGAAGTTGCAATTTAAACAGTGTTCTCAGTGCTGTTGATTACAATGTGCTAGAGAGAATTGACGCATCTGAGAACATTTTCCTCTGTTCTTCCTTTGTAGCAGCTTTTAGTACGTTCCGGCCAATTACACAGTGCAGCCTGCTTTTGTGCTTTTCGAAAAACAAGCTCCTCTCATCATGCTGATTAGTGTTTAAAAAGGAAAATTGCACCCAGGATAAATGGGAGGATGGAAATGTTACAGTTATTCTTCTCTTAAGTGCCCTGCTGGATTAAGAGTCCTCTGCTCCTTTCTGTATTGTAATCTTTAGAGTATGATTTTCTCAGAGGTCCTTAAACTCTGTTCTGAAAGACTACGTCTACACAGCAAAGGAAAAAAAAAAAAAAGACACATGCCAGTGAGTCTCAGAGCCCAGGTCAGCTGTCTTTAGTTTGCAGGCCTGATGCTGTGGAGTTAAAAATAACAAGTATAGATGTTCAGGCTCAGGCTGGAGCCTGGGCTCTGAAACCCAGGGGGGAGGGAGAGTCTCTGGGTATGTCTACACTGCAGTTAGACACCCACGGCTGACCCATGCTAGCTCACTCAGCTCGCTGGGCTTGGGCTAAGGGGCTGCTTAATTGCGGAGTAGATATACAGGCTTGGGCTGCAGCCTGAGCTCTGAGACCCTCCCACCTTGCAGGGTACTAGAGCCCGGACTCCAGCCAATGCATGAGGGTCTACACTGCCATTTTCAGAGCAAACCCAGCCAGCTCAGTTGTAGTTCAGAGTTGAACATCTGAAGGTGATCTGTAACCCACTCCTTGGTCTTTTGAATTACTTCTGTGTAACATTTTATAAAGTTAATTATAAATCTTTATTGAAGAGAATTATTTTTTATCCAGCAACTAATTTTCCCCACCCATTTGCTTTAGAATCTGGTGGAAAATACAGTTGGTAGACAGTACAGGGACCAGTATCTTTAAAAAGCAAAGAGTGTAATTTTACTTTTTTCTAAAGCAGTTTGGGTGGGAGTAGATGAAAAGCAGAATAATCTCATTAGGTAGGAGCAGGCTTTTAGAGGTTGGCTTTAAGGTGACCTATAAAAGGAAGGGACATTGAGCCCTTTTTGCTTTATGTGAAAAGCCCCGAAAGGCTATGTGTGGTGTCCTTGAAGTACTTTTTATTAAGTGTCGAAATAGTGAAGAAGCCAGGCAATTCCAGGGCACAGACTGAGTAGATATTCAGAATTACAGACTGCACTCAAAACTGTCCACAGCCTTTTTACTCTTTATAATATCATACAGTAGAACACCAGAGTTACGAACTGACTGGTCAACCACACACCTCATTTGGAATCGGAAGTATGCAATCAGGCAGCAGAGACACATACACACACAAAACAAATACTGTACAGAACAGTACTGTGTTAAACGTAAACTACCAGGAAAAAAAAAGCGGGGAAAGTTAAAACAAAAAAAAAAGGTTTGACAGGGTAAGTTAACTGTTTCTGTGCTTGTTTCTTTTAAATTAAGATGGTTAAAAGCAGCATTTTTCTTCTGCATGGTAAAGTTTCAAAGTCAATGTTCAGCTTTTGAAAGAACAACCAGAACGTTTTGTTCAGCATTACGAACATTTCAGAGTTGCAAACAGCGTCCATTCCTGAGGTGTTCGTAACTCTGGGGTTCTGCTATACAACATCAGTATAATCCAGAGATACAGTTTCCAGTTAATTTGATCTTGCTGTCCAAGTCCTGTGCTTTTCTTCATCCAGGCTTCCAGCTGTGCTGATTTTACTAAGGGTATGTCTACACTACGAAATTAGGTCGAATTTATAGAAGCCGGTTTTATAGAAATCTGTTGTATACAGCCGATTGTGTGTGTCCCCACATAAAATGCTCTAAGTGCTCTAGTCGGTGGACCGCGTCCACAGTACCGAGGCTAGCGTCGACTTCCGGAGCATTGCACTATGGGTAGCTATCCCACAGTTCCCGCAGTCTCCGCCGCCCATTGGAATTCTGGGTTGAGATCCCAATGCCTGAATGATGCAAAACAGTGTCGCGGGGGGTTCTGGGTACATGTCGTCAGGCCCCTCCCCCTCCATCAGAGCAACGGCAGACAGTAGATTCGCGCCTTTTTACCTTTGTTACCTGTGCAGACATCATACCACGGCAAGCATGGAGCCCGCTCAGCTCAGCTCACCATCACCATATGTCTTCTGGGTGCCGGCAGACGTGGTACTGCATTGCTAGACAGCAGCAGCTAATTGCCTTTTGGCAGTAGACGGTGCAGTATGACTGGTAGCCTTCATCGGCGATCTGGGTGCTGGCAGATGTGGGGCTGGCAGACGTGGGGCTGCATTGCACACAGCAGCAGCCCCTTGCCTTTCGGTAGAAGATGGTATATTACGACTGGTATCCGTCGTCATCGTACTGCAGTGGCTGTCAATCATGGGCACCTGGGCAGACATGCTCAGTCCTATCGAACTGTCTTGATGATGATGGCTATCAGTCGTAGTATGCTATTTTCTGCCAAGCACCCAGAAGATGCCGAGGGCTATCAGTCATGCTGCACCGTCGTCTGCCAGCTTAAGATGTAAAAAATAGATTTGTTCTGTATTCATTTGCTTCCCCCTCCCTCCGTGAAATCAACGGCCTGCTAAACCGAGGGTTTTGAGTTCAATCTTTGGGGGGGGGCCATTCTGTGTGACAGTTGTTTGTGTTTCTCCCTGATGCACAGCCACCTTTGTTGATTTTAATTCCCTGTACCTGTACGCCATGTCGTCACTCGACCCTCCCTCCCTCTCTACCCTGGTCCGTCAGATACTAGTTTCGCGCCTTTTTTCAGACCAGACGCCATAGCTTGCACTGGGATCATGGAGCCCGCTCAGATCACCACGGCAATTATGAGCACTATGAACACTACGTGCATTGTCCTGGAGTATATGCAGAGCCAGGACATGCCAAAGCAAAACCAGGACCAGCCGAGGAGGCGATTGCAGCGCGGCGACAAGAGTGATGAGGAAATTGACATGGACATAGACCTCTCACAAGGCACAGGCCCCAGCAATGTGGAAATCATGGTGTTACTGGGGCAGGTTCATGCCGTGGAACGCCGATTCTGGGCCCGGGAAACAAGCACAGACTGGTGGGACCGCATCGTGCTGCAGGTGTGGGACGATTCCCAGTGGCTGCGAAACTTTCGCATGCGTAAGGGCACTTTCATGGAACTTTGTGACTTGCTTTCCCCTGCCCTGAAGCGCCAGAATACCAGGATGAGAGCAGCCCTCACAGTTGAGAAGCGAGTGGCGATAGCCCTGTGGAAGCTTGCAACGCCAGTCAGCTACCGGTCAGTCGGGAATCAATTTGGAGTGGGCAAATCTACTGTGGGGGCTGCTGTGATCCAAGTTGCCAGGGCAATGAAAGACCTGGTGATATCAAGGGTAGTGACTCTGGGAAACGTGCAGGACATAGTGGATGGCTTTGCTGCAATGGGATTCCCAAACTGTGGTGGGGCCATAGACGGAACCCATATCCCTATCTTGTCACCGGAGCACCAAGCCACCAAGTACATAAACCACAAGGGGTACTTTTCAATGCTGCTGCAAGCCCTGGTGGATCACAAGGGACGTTTCACCAACATCAACGTGGGATGGCCGGGAAAGGTACATGATGCTCGTGTCTTCAGGCACTCTGCTCTGTTTCGAAAGCTGGAGGAAGGGACTTTCTTCCCGGACCAGAAAATAACCGTTGGGGATGTTGAAATGCCTATCGTGATCCTTGGGGACCCAGCCTACCCCTTAATGCCATGGCTCATGAAGCCGTACACAGGCAGCCTGGACAGTAGTCAGGACCTGTTCAACTACAGGCTGAGCAAGTGCCGAATGGTGGTGGAATGTGCATTTGGACGTTTAAAAGCGCGCTGGCGCAGCTTACTGACTCGCTCAGACCTCAGCGAAAAGAATATCCCCATTGTTATTGCTGCTTGCTGTGCGCTCCACAATATCTGTGAGAGTAAAGGGGAGACATTTATGGCGGGGTGGGAGGTTGAGGCAAATCGCCTGGCCGCTGATTACGCGCAGCCAGACACCAGGGCGGTTAGAAGAGCACAGCAGGGTGCGGTGCTCATCAGAGAAGCTTTGAAAACGAGTTTTGTGACTGGCCAGGCTACGGTGTGAAACTTCTGTTTGTTTCTCCTTGATGAACCCTCCGCCCCCCCCCCACCCGGTTCACTCTACTTCCCTGTAAACCAACCACCCCACCCTCCCCTCCCCCCTTCGAGCACCGCTTGCAGAGGCAATAAAGTCATTGTTACTTCACATTCATGCATTCTTTATTAATTCATCACACAACTAGGGGGATAATTGCCAAGGTAGCCCGGGATGGGTGGGGGAGGAGGGAAGGAAAAGGACACACTGCAGTTTAAAACTTTAACTCTTATTGAAGGCCAGCCTTCTGATGCTTGGGCAATCATCTGGGGTGGAGTGACAGGGTGGCCGGAGGCCCCCCCACCGTGTTCTTGGGCATCAGGGTGAGGAGGCTATGGAACTTGGGGAGGAGGGCTGTTGGTTACACAGGGGCTGTAGCGGCGGTCTCTGCTCCTGCTGCCTTTCCTGCAGCTCAACCATACGCTGGAGCATATCAGTTTGATGCTCCAGCAGCCGGAGCATCGACTCTTGCCTTCTGTCTGCAAGCTGACGCCACCTATCCTCTTCAGCCCGCCACTTGCTCTGTTCATCCCGCGATTCAGCCCGCCACCTCTCCTCTCGTTCATACTGTGCTTTTCTGTAGTCTGACATTGATTGCCTCCACGCATTCTGCTGTGCTCTCTCAGCGTGGGAGGACATCTGGAGCTCCGTGAACATATCATCCCGCGTCCTCCGTTTTCTCCTTCTAATCTTCACTAGCCTCTGTGAAGGAGAAACATTTGCAGCTGGTGGAGGAGAAGGGAGAGGTGGTTAAAAAAGACACATTTTAGAGAACAATGGGTACACTCTTTCACGTTAAATTTTGCTGTTCACATTACACAGCACATGTGCTTTCGTTACAAGGTCGCATTTTTCCTCTTATATTGAGGGCCTGCCGGTTTGGTGTGAGAGATCACTCACGCAGTGCCAGGCAACAGATTTCGGCTTGCAGGCAGCCATGGTAAGCCACAGTCTTTTGGCTTTTTTAACCTTCTTAACATGTGGGAATGGTTTCAAACACTAGCGCTCTCATTTCCCATACCAAGCACCCGTTGGGTTGGCCATTTAAAATGGGTTTGCAATGTAAAAGGAGGGGCTGCGGTTTCTGGGTTAACATGCAGCACAAACCCAACTAACTCCCCTCCCCCCCCCACACACCCAATTCTCTGGGATGATCACTTCACCCCTCCCCCCCACCACGTGGCTAACAGCGGGGAATATTTCTGTTCAGCAGAGCAGGAAGGTGCACCTCTGAATGTCCCCTTAATAAAATCGCCCCATTTCAACCAGGTGACCATGAATGATATCACTCTCCTGAGGATAACAAAGAGCGATAAGGAATGGATGTTGTCTGCATGCCAGCAAACACTGGGACCATACGCTGCCATGCTTTGTTATGCAGTGATTCCAGACTACGTGCTACTGGCGTGGTAAAGTGTCCTACCATGGCGGACGGGATAAGGCAGCCCTCCCCAGAAACCTTTTGCAAAGGCTTTGTGAGTACATGAAGGAGAGTTTTCTGGAGATGTCCCTGGAGGATTTCAGCTCCATCCCCATACACATTAACAGACTTTTCCAGTAGCTGTACTGGCCGTGATTGCCAGGGCAAATTAATCATTAATCATTAAACACGCTTGCTTTTAAACCATGTGTAATATTTACAAAGGTACACTCACCAGAGGTCCCCTGTGTGCCCTCAGGGTCTGGGAGCACGCCTTGGGTGAGTTCGGGGGTTACTGGTTCCAGGTCCAGGGTGATAAACATATCCTGGCTGTTGGGGAAACCGGTTTCTCCGCTTCCTTGCTGCTGTGAGCTATCTACATTATCTCCATCCTCATCTTCCTCATACCCCGAACCCGCTTCCCTGTGTGTTTCTCCAGTGAGGGAGTCATAGCACACGGTTGGGGTAGTGGTGGCTGCACCCCCTAGAATGGCATGCAGCTCCTCGTAGAAGCGGCATGTTTGCGGCTCTGCCCCGGACCTTCCGTTTGCTTCTCTGGCTTTGTGGTAGGCTTGCCGTAGCTCCTTAATTTTCACGCGGCACTGCTGTACGTCCCTGTTATGGCCTCTGTCCTTCATGGCCTTGGAGACCTTTTCTAATATTTTGCCATTTCGTTTACTGCTACGGAGTTCAGCTAGCACTGATTCATCTCCCCATATGGCGAGCAGATCCCGTACCTCCCGTTCGGTCCATGATGGAGCTCTTTTGCGATCCTGGGACTCCATCATGGTTACCTGTGCTGATGAGCTCTGCGTGGTCACCTGTGCTCTCCACACTGAGCAAACAGGAAATGAAATTCAAACGTTCGCGGGGCTTTTCCTGTCTACCTGGTCAGTGCATCTGAGTTGAGAGTGCTGTCCAGAGCGGTCACAATGAAGCACTGTGGGATAGTTTCCGGAGGCCAATAACGTCGAATTCCGTCCACACTACCCCAATTCCGACCCGCTAAGGCCGATTTTATCGCTAATCCCCTCGTCGGAGGTGGAGTGAAGAAACCGGTTTAAAGGGCCCTTTAAGTCGAAAGAAAGGGCTTCGTCGTGTGAATGTGTCCAGGCTTAATTCGATTTAACGCTGCTAAAGTCGACCTAAACTCGTAGTGTAGACCAGGCCTAAGAATCCTTCAACTTTCTTTTCCAGAGAGGTGATAGCAGTGCAGAAAGTAACTTGTTTAGTGTTTTTATTCATCATTCCTTGGGCAGAAAATTCCTCTGAGTCAGTGTCAGTGGGTGCATCTGACTCCATAGTGCTGTGGGAGGCCCTGGTGGTATCTCCACGTTCAGTGTCCTGCGGATTTTATGTAGTTGCTTTATATTGCACAGTGGAAGAAAATGTAAACCCTTATGATGACTGAATAAGCAAGAACTCCAGTTTGTTCTTGCACTCAGCTTCCTGCTCAGGCTCCATCCCATAAAATATCCTCCCCATGCCCCCAATTTTTTTTCTGCTAGTTTTTTTTTTTTTTTTTTAATCTTGGAAATAGCTAAATGAGGTCTTCATTTTCCTGGATTTTTAGGAGGAATCCACAGAGGACTGACATGCGCTTTCTCAGAACTCAGGGAAGAGGGGGCACTGAATCTTTTGCAATGAGCGCTTTTCTCCCAAGTGTTTAGCAGGAGTTTGAGTTAAACAGACATTAAGAAAAAAATACCCAAACAAAAAAGAACATAAAAATCTGTACCCCCATTTCCTGTCTTGTGATGTCATTCTGCTGGTTCTCCAGTCCTCCAGCAAAAACAGGGACATCTAGACCTTACATTTCTCACGTAAAAAGCTGGATTTTTAAAAAGAGTGTTTCACACCTTACTTTTATTGAAGATAAAAAGTGTAAAAAGGAACAGTCCTACAATTAATAATATAAGCCTATCTTCAGAATTTCTCCCCTCCTTCAAGATATGCAGGCAGGTCTTTGTCTTCCCTATCTATTACAACTTGGTTCCAGAAGGGTAAAAGTTCTTCACACATCTTGAAGGGCTTTTGGTCACTATTGCTTTCCCATCCACTGCTCCTGTAGCTCTTAGGATCTAGCCACATCTGGAATAGTGGAACTAGCAGATTCTTCTTTTTCTGCAGACTGTGCGAATCCATAGATTGCCATGGCAGCAAATATGCTAAGTGGAGGTTGTGACCCTAAACTCCCTGAATTTACACCCTACACTTTATTGTAGTAATATTTGCGCAAAATATGCCTTGTGAGATACATTTAAAAACTAACACACTGATTGTTAAAATTCTTGTGTAAAGTATGTATAATAGTGTATTGAGTTATGAACACAAGCTGAAATTATGACTAAAATGTGTTTGCAAGACCAGTCTGAGGAGGGGGTAAACCTGTTTCTCAAAGACACAGGACAAGGTGATGCCTCTAGCCAGGTGTCATCAAAGTTGATTGGCTATCACCTGTCAAGTAGCCGTTCTTTTGCAAAGAAGGGGGCAGGAAGAGATTGATCTGCATTTTAGCAAACAACAGCATGGAACCTGATGTGTAGAAAGAATAGTAAATATGGCAGGTAACCTGCGTGGCTTAACAGTGAAATCCCTGCTGATCTTAAATAGAAAAAAGAAGCTTATAAGATGTGGAAGGTTGGACAGATGACCAGGGAGGAGTATAAAAATATTGCTCAAGCATGCAGGAGTGAAATCAGGAAGGCCAAATCACACTTGGAGTTGCAGCTAGCAAGAGATGTTAAGAGTAACAAGAAGGGTTTCTTCAGGTATGTTAGCAACAAGAAGAAAGTCAAAGAAAGTGTGGGCCCCTTACTGAATGAGGGAGGCAACCTAGTGACAGAGGATGTGGAAAAAGCTAATGTACTCAATGCTCTTTTTGCCTCTGTCTTCACGAACAAGGTCAGCTCCCTGACCGCTGCACTGGGCAGCACAGCATGGGGAAGAGGTGACCAGCCCTCTGCGGAGAAAGAAGTGGTTCAGGACTATTTAGAAAAGCTGGACGAGCACAAGTCCATGGGGCCGGATGCATTGCATCCGAGGGTCCTAAAGGAGTTGGTGGATGTGATTACAGAGCCATTGCCCATTATCTTTGAAAATGCATGGCGATCGGGGGAGGTCAGGGATGACTGGAAAAAGGCTAATGTAGTGCCCATTTTTAAAAAAGGGAAGAAGGAAGATCCGGGGAACTACAGGCCAGTCAGCCTCACCTCAGTCCCTGGAAAAATCATGGAGCAGGTCCTCAAGTAATCAATTCTGAAGCACTTATAGGAGAGGAAAATGATCAGGAACAGTCAGCATGGATTCACCAAGGGCAAGTCATGCCTGACTAACCTAATTGCCTTCTATGATGAGATAACTGACTCTGTGGATGAGGGTAAAGCAGTGGATGTGTTATTCCTTGACTTTAGTAAAGCTTTTGATATGGTCTCCCACAGTATTCTTGCCGGCAAGTTAAAAAAGTATGTGATGGATGAATGGACTATAAGATGGATAGAAAACTGGCTAGATCATCGGGCTCAACATGTCTAGTTGGCAGCCGGTATCAAGCAGAGTGCCCCAAGGGTCGGTCCTGGGGCCAGTTTTGTTCAATATCTTCATTAATGATCTGGAGGATGGCGTGGACTGCACCCTCAGCAAGTTTGCAGATGACACTAAACTGGGAGGAGTGGTAGATACGCTGGAGGGTAGAGATAGGATACAGAGGGATCTAGACAAATTAGAGGATTGGGCCAAAAGAAATCTGATGAGGTTCAACAAGGACAAGTGCAGAGTCCTGCACTTAGGATGGAAGAATCCCATGCACTGCTACAGACTAGGTACTGAATGCCTAGGTAGCAGTTCTGCAGAAAAGGACCTAGGGGTTACAGTAGACAAGAAGCTGGATATGAGTCGACAATGTGCCCTTGTTGCCAAGAAGGCTAACGGCATTTTGGGCTGTATAAGTAGGGGCATTGCCAGCAGATCGAGGGACGTGATCATTCCCCTCTATTCGACATTGGTGAGGCCTCATCTGGAGTACTGTGTCCAGTTTTTGGCCCCACACTACAAGAAGGATGTGGAAAAATTGGAAAGAGTCCAGCGGAGGGCAACAAAAATGATTAGGAGGCTGGAGCACATGACTTATGAGGAGAGGCTGAGGGAAGTGGGATTGTTTAGTCTTCAGAAGAGAAGAATGAGGGGGGATTTGATAGCTGCTTTCAACTACCTGAAATGGGGCTCCAAAGAGGATGGATCTAGACCAGGGGTCGGCAACCTTTCAGAAGTGGTGTGCCAAGTCTTCATCTATTCACTCTAATTTAAGGTTTCGCGTGCCAGTAATACATTTTAACGTTTTTAGAAGGTCTCTTTCTCTAAGTCTATAATATATAACTAAACTATTGTTGTATGTAAAGTAAATAAGGGTTTTTAAATTGTTTAAGAAGCTTCATTTAAAATTAAATTAAAATGTAGAGCCCCCCGGACCGGTGGCCAGGACCTGGCAGTGTGAGTGCCACTGAAAATCAGCTCGTGTGCCGCCTTCGGCACGCGTGCCATACGTTGCCTACCCCTGTTCTAGACTGTTTTCAGTGGTAGCAGATGACAGAACAAGGAGTAGTGGTCTCAAGTTTCAGTGGGGGAGGTTTAGGTTGGATATTAGGAAACACTTTTTCACTAGGAGGGTGGTGAAGCACTGGAATGGGTTACCTAGGGAGGTGGTGGAATCTCCTTCCTTAGAGGTTTTTAAGGTCAGGCTTGACGAAGCCCTGGCTGGGATGATTTAGTTGGGGATTGGTCCTGCTTTGAGCAGGGGGTTGGACTAGATGACCTCCTGAGGTCCCTTCCAACCCTGATATTCTATGGTTCTAGGAACTTCCTCACAGCTGGAATGAACTTTATCCCAGGGTAACCCTCAGGAAAATGCATTTCATCTCTCTTTCACCTAAGAAAAAGAACCAGCCCTTTGACTGGGGGGGGAGATTCTAATATGGGAATTTGGTCAGCTATATTGGAATGTGTGGTAAGGATTTTATCTTGAACCTAGCTTGTTAAGTTTTAGCTACTAGGAAACGATTTATCTTTATTTTTCTTGTAACCATTTCGGACTTTAATGCCTTATACCTGTACTCACTTGAAACCTATTTCTTTGTAGTTAAAAGAAACTTGTTTTGTTTTTTAATCTAAACAAATTCAGTGTTGTGTTTAAACTGAACTGTTTGGTAACTCCAGTTAAAGTAGCAAACTGTTGAACGTTGACCCTTTATAGACCTTTAATATCTAAACTGCCCAGGAGAGAGCTGGATGGTGCAGAACACACATTTTTTTGGGAAAACTCAGGACTGGGAGTGCATTGGTGTCACCCTGCAGGTAGTAACTAAGACTGGTGGAAGCCAGAGGGGGGCTGGAGTGTTGCTGACAGGCTGCTGGGGTCAGAGTTGTTGGACCAGGGCTGCAGCTACACACAGACACTCGGGGTGACCTGCATGCTGGCAGGCTGTTTGTGAGTGGCCCAAGTTGGGAGCTACCACAGCAAAGCATTGTGTGGCATGCAGGTTTGCGGTGCAGGTGGTGACACAATCTCTCACTGATCTGGAATGCACCCCAGAATGTGACATAGGGCAGCATAGATTAATAGACCTGCCAAAAGGCCTTTTCTCAACCTCTTTGGAGAGCTGGAGTATCAATTTGACATTAATTCTGAAGCCTGGCTTTCTCTGTAGCATTACAGAATAAGTAAGCCAGCAGATTCATCTACTTGATGATGAGCTACACTGTGGGGATTTCTCATTTCGCCTACCCCCTTCCTAGGCAAATGGAGTTGACCCTGTGAATGCTGTTGACCACCCTGACCTCTTATATCCCCGACTGGACAATTCACGGAGCATAGGAGCACATCTTTCTCTTGTGGCCGGAGAATTAGGATGGTGTGCATCAAAGGAAAAAGTGGTGTAATGTCATTAGGAAGAATTGAGGCAGGTGGACAGTGGTACAAGAGGGAGCAAATAGTAAACTCATTTCTCTAATGCTTTTTTAATAGGGTCACCCTGCTCCATATAAAACCGTTTCAGCCCGAGCAGGAACACCATCCACTATATTGCGACTTCCAGCCAGTGTTTTTCAGGATGTTTTCCAGAAGTACCCTGAAACTCTTGTCAGAATGGTACAGGTAAGACTGATCTGTAGTTTGTTTTTATTATGTATTCCTTATGCCACCTGATCTTATACCAAACTTTGCACCCTCGATAATCTGTACATTATTCCCTGATAACCAGAAACTTCTATGCTCAAACTCTGTTCACTTTTTTTTTTTTAACATCATCTTAATAAAATTTTTATATCCATTTTTCCTTTAAAAGGTTTTTCCCTATCCGGCCAGCTAGTCCATCCTTCTGCTGGTGCAGAATTGTTCTCCTTAGCATATTTTCAGGGTTTTGTCCAATATTTAAGTGTCCCAAGTGTTGGGGCTGCCACCACATATCCAAGGAGATTATCGCACAGTCTGATTGATCTTTATGTTAGGCGGGGATGAGGGAAATATTTCCTAAATGTGTCTCGGCTTAATTTCATCACATTATACCCTTCCTTGGACCAACATACCGAAGTTTCCTTCCCCCTTGAGGCCAGATTCTGCCTTCAGAAATATGCAGCTCCTGTTACTGTCCGTGGGGGCTGCCTCTGCTCATCAAAGAGCAGAATTTGGTCCTAGATATTTACTTCTCAAACATCTGCAAACTCTGAACTGCTGTAGCAGTGGGTACTTGGAATAAGTTCTAATCTTTGCTTTTGAATAATGCTACCACTTAATTAATTTGTGTTATTGTGACACCTTTATTGTACTCTTAAGAATGATATATGAGTAACTTTCCCCTGGATATGTGCTGGGCAAAGAATGGCAGAGGGAAATCTAATGGCGATGAAGACAGCTTATTGCCCCTCTGTAAGTTTCCAATGTCTCTAGTTCAAGACATAGTGTCTTTCCTTGGGGCTGGTCATAAGTCATTCCCTCGCTAACCCCCAATACGCTGTCCTTTTTTGAAGATCTTGAAAAAATGGGGACTTAGAATCTGAGCATCTGGGTGCTCAGCACTTCTGGAAATCAGTTTGTTTTTTTCATTAGATCAGCCTCTTGGTGAATAAGCAACCGTATCCATATGCCAGACAAGATGTTGGGAGATAGGGAGAGGTGGGGAAGGAAAGAGGAGTCTAGTTAAAGAGGAGAGTGACAAAGGGGAGATGCCAAGTGAGAACTGATTGCTGTAGAGAATATATATCTCCTCAATATATGTTCCATTCTATGCATCCGAAGAAGTGGGCTGTAGCCCACGAAAGCTTATGCTCAAATAAATTTAAGTATCAGAGGGGTAGCCGTGTTAGTCTGAATCTGTAAAAAGCAACAGAGGGTCCTGTGGCACCTTTAAGACTAACAGAAGTATCACTTCTGTTAGTCTTAAAGGTGCCACAGGACCCTCTGTTGCTTCAAATAAATTTTTTAGTCTCTAAGGTGCCACAAGTACTCCTGTTCTTTTTGCGGATACAGACTAACACGGCTGCTACTCTGAAACCTGCTGTAGAGAACTGTAGATTTTGGATCATATGCTCTTATGAAGGGTGTTTATGACATCAAGATGTCATGATCAATATTATAAATATCATCATTACTTGTTTATTGCCAACAGTGTATAGGCCCTTTATAGTTCTTGCAAGAGCCTCTAAAATTGGGACACCAGACCCAACTTGCCCCTTGAGATTGTAATTTTATTAAAACAAAACAAAAACACCCCCTCCCCCCAAGTTGGGATTTTGAGGTCTTCATACCAAAGAGGGGTGCCAGACACTGCATCTGCTTAGCTGGCTGCCTGTCTCCCCCCCCCAGCCCTAGCCCCCTGCAGCCAGCCGAGAAGCTGCCGGCCTCCCCAGGCTGTCTCCCCCCAGCCCCTGAGGCCAGCCCAGAAGCTGCCTGTGTCCCTGCTTGCCCCAGCCCGGCTCTCTCTGCCCTGGAAAAAGACTCACCTGCTTGCTGCAGTCAGAGCCGGGCTGGGAACCTGGCTTCTGGCCAAAACAGCTGAAGATAACTTTTTGGCATGAAGCCGCCTGATTGGTCAGATGGGGAGAGCTGATTGGCTGCAGTGGAGCAAACAGCTGATGCGGTCTGCCCATGCAATAGCTGATCCTCCGGTTTGTGCTAAGCACCCACTATTTTTTTTCCGTGGGTGCTCCAATCCCGGAGCACCCACGGAGTTGACACCTATGGTGTCAATTCTTTTGGGTGGTGTCTCTGGCTCAGCCACCTACTGTGTCTCTTGGTGAGAGACCCAAGCTTTCAAGCCACACAGCGCTCTTCTTCAGCTGTGGGGAAAGGTATTCCCAGCATCACAGCAAAGTGGAACAGAATGTTTAGCATAAGTAGTTAGCACAAATTGTAAGGGAATATTCAAGGTAGAGTGGCCTGTTAACACTTCTGCAGTCATAGGACAAAAAGAGTGGGTTAGTGGATGTTGGTGTATTTGGTATTCACCTGCTCCCTGTGTTTGATCTCCTGCTCCTAGATCATCATGGTGAGGCTCCAAAGAGTGACATTCTTGGCTTTGCACAACTATCTTGGCCTGACCACCGAGCTCTTCAATTCCGTAAGTGTAGAATGAAAGCAATTTACTCTTACCACACTGTATGTATCTGATTCTAACCCTGGCTGTGGGAGTGTGTCTTCTACTCCAGTAGCTCGCAAGCATAATCTCTGTATAAAACTAGCATTAATTTATTGTTTGCAACAATATTAATACCATCGTGCTTGAGAGTGAAGCTCTCATGCTATAAAATCTGCTCAGTGCTGAAGCCTGCTGAATAACATTTCATGTGGGCATTTTTATTATGGAGGCTATCATGGCTGCCAGGCTAGCTGCATCTCTGTCCCCTTTCTGGTCCCTCTGAGTGCACCCCCTCAGGTGTAGACTCTTGTGTCTTTACCTATTGTGATGCTCTTCTCCAGTGCTCCCAGAACCATAAGCCAATGTGCAGGGCTCTACCAAATTCACTGTCCATTTTGGTCAATTTCAGGGTCATACGATTTTAAAAATCAGAAATTTCATGATTTCAGATATTTCAATCTGAAATTTCACAGTGTTGTAACTGTTGGGTTCCTGACCCAAAAGGGGGATGTGGGGGGGTCACAAGTTTATTGTAGGGGGTTGTAGTATTGTCACCCTTACTTCTGCGCTGCCTTCAGAGCTGGGGCCTTGGCCAGCAGCCGCCACTCTCTGGCCACCCAGCTCTGAAGGCAGCAGCACAGAAGTAAGGGTGGCATAGCATGGTATAGCCACCCTTATTTCTCTGCTGCTGCTGGTGGGATATTGCCTTCAGAGCTGGGTGCCCAGCCAACAGCCGTCACTCTCTGGCCACCCAGTTCTGAAGGCAGCACTGAAGTAAGGGTGACAAACCGCGACCCCCCTACAAATACCTTACAACATCCCCGCCTCCACAGCCCCCTTTTGGGTCGGGACTCCCAGTTTGAGAAACACTGGTCTCCCCCTTGAAATCTGTATAGTACAGGGTAAAAGTATACCAGATTTCATGGTCCGTGACGCATTGTTCATGGCTGTGAATTTGGTAGGGCCCTACCAATGTGTTACTCCACTTGGCCTCAGCAAGAAAGAGCTTTGCTGGAGCTTCAACTGTGTGTCAACTCCCTGCCACACCGCTGTCTGCCTTCCCAGCAAACTCCTCAAGACTCTGCCCATCTTAATCTAGCCTTGCAGGTAACATTCAGTGAGACCTAGTTTCGCAGACATACCTCTCTGCAGTGTCCAGTCCCTCTCACTGGACACTCGCAGGAATTATGAAGTCTGCAGTCTCCAAAGTAACAGTGCACACACACCAGCATGTTGACTCACTGTGGACACACTCTAACTTAATACACAGCACTGAGGTCATTTATAGTAAAATTAAGCATACGTTTATTAATAAAGAACAGAGATTTAAGTGATACTAAGCAAGAGAAAAGGACATATATGGTTACAAACAAAAGAAAAGGAAAAATGTGCTTTCTGATGTCTAAAAGCTTAACAGTTCACAATCTGGTCTCAGGCAGTTTCTCACCTACAGTCAGTTCTCAGCATCTTCAGCCCAGATGGTTGAAGGATTCATCTTGTATGGATTCCAAGACCACAGGCCTCATTTGTCCAATTTAAGTGATGATTAGCAAAGGGGCTCCCTCCCCTTCTTTTTATAGTCCAATAAACCTTTGAGTTGTATTCTTCTGAAGGGATAAAGTTTTTCTCAACTACTTGTCCCCCAAGAAACTGACGCCATCCTGTCTTCCTTGCCCTCCTATCAGTTTGCTTTTCCTGTGGACTCAGATGCAAATGAACTTACACTGTCTCTGGTGTCACCTTGCTCAATTTACAATGGTGAAACAGGCAAAACAACATTCCCCTGTCTAGGACAAACTTGTTTATCAGATGCTTCCACAGATTATTTTAAGAACATCTTACTGGCCTACATACATAACTCTTTATATGCAACCGGTCCAGTGGTTTACCCAGGAATTGAAATTAGGGGGGGTGTTTGAATTTACGGGGTGGGAGGGGGAGGGAGTATCAGGGCCAATAAGGGGTGAGACTGTGAGAGTGAAGGTGGGCTGTATGGCACCATAGTAAAAACTGAAAAATGTTTCATGACCATTTTATTAGATTTAACTCATGTTTTAAAATCATCACACAAATTAAAGTTGGCTACTCAATCCTTCTATGAATCACTATGTCTACAACCTTCTTGGTTTCCTGTTATAATTTTGCACAACTCTCTTAATGAACTTCTTGAATGCAATGCGTTCATCTTTGGTGGCTTCTCGTGTGTCCGGTACTTCCATTCCTTCAATTGATATGCTCATTAGTTCATTCACATGATCAGGCAGAAGGCGACTTCTTTCAGAACACAAAATTCTATTCAATGATGAAAAAGAACGCCCAACTGTAGCTGTTGTGACTGGGAGTAGCAAGAGATGAATTCTTACTTCTTTCATCCCAGGAAACAGAACACAAAGATCGGGTCGAGCCACTAGTCATGATAAAAAAGAAGTTGAAGTCAAATCTTCATTCATTCGTCGTATGATATTCCACTCTGTGTTCAAATTCTCTATTCTGTCCTGATCACATGGCAGCCCCATTGCTGGTAGTGCCTCACTCCACTCAACTGTTTGTGTTTTATAGGACAGGCATCTGTAAAAGCTACGTAGAGGTTGAGTAGAATCTAGAAGTCGCTGTTGTAGATTTTTAAGAATCAAGTCTGTGTACTTTTTCAGTTGTCTTAACAAATACTTCTTGTCTTCTTCACTTAAGGATTCAATATAAATGCCTTCATTAGTCAACTTCTGGACTGAAATCTTTGCTTCTTCCAGTACTTTTTCAATGGATAGCTCTCTGATTGATCCAAATGTAGCTTCTATTGCTGGACAAAGATCTACTACTGTTGTAGCAGATGCCTGGATGGCATTGTTTAATGACCCAAGTGGTTTCAACAGTAGACTTACGAGAGAGAGAATGGCAATAGTCTTCTCTGAACGTAGTAGCAAAAGTAATCCACCAACCTCACTACTTAGATCCATCCCATCTTGGTAGATACTTTCCAAAGCCAGTAATAACAGCTGGAGTAATTTTAAGACAACAGTCAAGGATCGCTCATGAGAAAGCCAGCGGGTTTTCCCAGGTTGGACTAATTTGAACTTCAGTCCCATTATATCTTCTATATTTTCCAAGATATTCAGTCTTTTTGGACTCTTTCTGAAAAAAGAATATAATGAAGACATTACATTTATAGCTTTTTAAATGTCTTTTGAAGATTCTGCAGCTCGTACTAGTGCTAGTTGGAGTAGATGGCCTCTGCAGTGTGTATAGGAGAGATTAGGGTTACACTTTTCTCTGAGCAAAGCTTGTACTCCACCATGTCTTCCAGAGAAGTTTGCAGCTTCATCAAATGCACAAGCAGCCATCTGTTTGGGGTCCAGTTGACAAGCATTTAACTCTTCTAAGATGTGGGTTGTCACAGATGCAGCCAATGTGTCTTCTATAACTTGAACATCTAGAAATGCATCTACTGGCCTACCACTGACATCAAGATAACATACACAGTTACTTAATACTTGATGCCCATTTGCATCGGTGCATTCATCAGCCATGTATGCAAATTTTTTTAATATGGTGAGAGAGTTCGTCACTTTTTCAACTGTTGAGTCTTTCACTGTTGCACTGCATGCTTCTAGCCAGTCAGTTGAGTTTCTTGCAGAAAGATAGTGAGCATTTGCTGGTCTTGTTTGGAACCAGTGTTCAACTTCAGGATGAACAAGTGACAATGCACTTAACATTGGCCTCCAGTTTGTAGTGTGTGGTATCTCTTGCTTAAATAGAAAGTAGGATGCCACAGCCATGTTTATTCACATGAACTGTGTTGTGTCTCCAGCATTCTTAACAGCCTCATTAAGTACTTCTAAAATTGGCTTTGAAAGTGGGCTTATAAGGCTTTCTGCATGTTGATGCACTCCAGAGGCCTGGTGTTTTGCAGCCTTTTCACGTAGTTTGTCAGCATTGGCTTTGCTGATCGGTTTGACAAATCAAGCTCCTCCACTTTTACCAATTATAGCATTGGGAAGCTTTCCTTCTTCGTAAGCTTTTTTGCAAGAGGTGCACCAGTAGCCATCTTTTGTAACTTCAATAAATGGGAACACTTTGACCGACAAACATCGGGAACTGCCTTTAGGTTTTGGAGACACTGTTTCTTCAGTAGGTAGCTGTATTTGTGCTTCGGGCTGGTCGGATGTAGATATACCACTTGAGCCTTCAGATGACATGTTGATATATTCTTGGTTCTTGATGTGTTCTTCACCTTGGTTAGTTTTTGAGGCCTTTCAGTGGAAAAATTGTTGTATTGTTTTTTGTCTTTTCATTTTCACTTTGACCTGCAACATATAAAAGAGATATGAATAAAGTAAATGTTTTGTTAGGATAATGCAAATTTAACATAAAGATAATGCAAGTTACACCAAAATACATAACAGGTCTAGATTTCTAAAAAATATAATTAAAAAAAAATGTATTTAATTTAAATTGACTTTTGAAAAATAAGCCATCATGGGATAAGAGGGAAGTCCTCTCATGGATCAGTAACTGGTTAAAAGATGGGAAACAAAGGGTAGGAATAAATTATCAGTTTTCAGAATGGAGAGAGATAAATAGTGGTATCCCTGAGGAGTCGGTACTAGCACCATTACTGTTCAACGTATTCGTAAATGATCTGGAAAAATGGGTAAACAGTGAGGTGGCAAAATTTGCTGATGATACAAAACTATTTAAGATAGTTAAGTCCCAGGCAGACTGCGAAGAGTTACAAAGGGATCTCACAAAACTGGGTGACTGGGCAACAAAATGGCAGATTAAATTCAATGTTGATAAATGCAAAGTAATGTACATTGGAAAACAATCTCAACTATACATACAAAATGATGGAGTCTGAATTAGCTGTTAACACTCAAAAGAGATCTTGGAGTCATTGTTGATAGTTCTCTGAAAACATCCACTCAATGTGCAGCGGCAGTCAAAAAAGCAAACAGAACGTTGGGAATCATTAAGAAAGGGATAGATAATAAGACAGAAAATATCATATTGCCTCTATATAAATCCATGGTACATGCACACCTTGAATACTGTGTGCAGATTCACCCCATCCCAAAAAAGATATATTGGAATTGGAAAAGGTACAGAGATGGGCAACTAAAATGATTAGGGGTATGAAACAGGAGGAGAGATTAAAATGACTGGGAATTTTCAGTTTAGAAAAGAGACGACTAAGGGGGGATATGATAGAGGTCTATAAAATCTTGACTGATGTGAAGAAAGTGAATAAGGAAATGTTACTTAATCCTTCACCTAACACAAGAACTAGCAGTCATCCAATGAAATTAATAGGTAGCAGGTTTTAAAAAAACAAAAGGAAGTACTTCTTTACACAACATAAAGTCAACCCGTGGAACTCTTTGCCGGGGATGCTGTGAAGAGCAAAACTATAACAGGATTAAAAAAAGAACTAGATAAATTCCTGGAGAAGAGGTCCATCAGTGGCTATTAGCCAGGATGGGGAGGGATGCAACACCATGCTCTGAGTGTCCCTAGCCTGTTTGCCAGAAGCTGGGAATGGGCAACAGGGGATGGATCACTTGATGATTACCTGTTCTGTTCATTCCCTCTGAAGCACCTGGCCTTGACCACTGCTGGAAGACAGGATACTGGGCTATAGGGACCATTGGTCTGACCCAGTATGACCATTCTGATGTAAAAATTAATTGTAATAATAAAAATGTTTAGTACAGAAACTCCCCAACATAATGACCTGTCAAGATAGCAACGATGTGAGATAACAACCTTGGCAAATAATGCATTTAAAAAATCTTGGCCTACTAGGAAAAATATTTATACAAGTTTCAATTCCCAGTCACAAATCTAGCACTCTGGAGCAAAGTCACTAAAATATAGTCCAACAAACAAATGTTTTTTTAACGTGCCCCTCACTTTTCCCTCCACTGCACCCCACTCACCGGGGTTGTCCTTGGTCAGTGGAGACTCAGAGTTCAGAGGTGCTTTCACGTGAGTTCACCTCCCAGGTGGGGGGCCAGAAGGCACCTTGCTCGTTCCTCCAGCTGCTCACTGTTCGCTCTGGCCACTGCTGGCTGTTGTGCCACCGTTCACTCCACCACTCTGTTGCCAATGGCCCTGTGCAGTCACCTTCTGCTGCCACCTGCCACTGTGTGACCTCTGCGAGTTGGTCTCTTGAGGTTCCACCCAGCTCTCAGTGGTTTCAGCTGAGCTCTCAGTGCGGGAACCTCGCTGCTAGTGCAGTCTGGGCCATCTCTTCTACAGAAACACTGTCCCCACAGGAGGACTAAGCACTTAGACCTGATTATCAGTGATTTCAGCTGCAGTGGTCACTTAACAGAACAAAAGACTATCTATGGAGCCTAATCAGCTCTGTCTTTAAACAGTGGAGAAGGACAGGTCCCCACCCTCTTTCTTGATGCCCTCAATCAGCACAGGCTAAGTACAGTTCTACTGCCTTTTACTCATACAATACGAACAACATTTCTTCTCCCCCACCCCCCGCATTCAAGTGATATGTAACCCAACCCTAGCCAAAATCTATCACTTGGGTAACACAGCTCTGTTTGCTGGATACCTAGGTAGATTAGGTGTGAATGTAAATACAATCTGGTCCTGAAGCCTTTATACATCACACAATGATATCCATGACCAGTGTGTCATCAGTTTTTGTATGATACCTTGCAAGATGCTGTCTGGCTAAATATTCTGACAGCAGTGTGTTTTATTTGCCTTTTGCTAGCTGGCACAAAGTGGCTCTTAGGGTCACACCTGTGAAATGTCTGTTCTCCTGCTCCTGGACTGGGCTCTGGCCTATAGTATCCTGTGTAGCAGCTGTGCTTGCCCTGCAGATTCAACTGATCTTGTGCACCTGCTGTTCTTCCCTTTGGGAGCCTGTGACTAGGGAAACAGTGACAAACAGCCATCTTAAATCAAAATATTGTTTGTTTTTGCAGTAGGAACAAAGCATAAGAGAAAAAGGAATTTTAAAACCGTCTGCACACATCTCTCTTACCTAGAGTCCTACCATCCCGATGGAAACCTAGGCAGGCCTACTTCTTCAGACGTCCTCAGAGGGGTCCTGTGTCTCAGCTTGGTTCCCCTGAACAGTTACTCCCCATCTCTGCGGACAGGGTCCCTTTTAATTCTGCCAGAGCTCCCTTGTTCTTCCATGTTCCCATGCTTCTGCCTGTCCTGGTGCAAACCAGGGCTGTAGGTGGGCTGGATAGGAGGCAAAATCATGAAGGCTAATAGTTCAGGTGTTGTCTCTTAACAACTCTTACATGTTTCTGGAAGGTGGCTTATCTTGAGCCATTCTTTTCCTTCCTGCCTGTTGCAGTTCTGGGGCATATTTATGTCTCTGTTACTAAAAAGCACTTTCCTTTAAGTAGTATATTTTATTCTTATTCTGGAATATGAATTCTATATTTTGAATTTTAAAATAAATGGGATTGAAGATGTGATGGAGTGTAGCAGGGTGGTCACCCCGCTCCTGCCCTGAAGGGCTTAAAACAGCCCTGGGAGAGGGCTGTGGCAGGGGAAAAGCTGGGCTGATTGGGGGAAGCAGCCACAGGTGGGGCCACGCCCCAATCAGACCACAGCTGGCCCTATAAGAGGGCTGAGGGCCAGAGACTGAAAAAGTGTCTCTCTCTAGCAGTGGAGAGAGAAGGGACTGGCTGTCTGGTAGCTGAGCAGGGTACCTAGAGTGGAGCAGGGCTGGGGGAAGGCCAGAGGAGCTGGGGAGCTCCAGCCTGGAAAACCCCCAGGCCTTGCTAAAGGCTGGGAAGGGTATGGGGTTGCAGAGGTGCAGCCCAGGGTTAGGAAAGGCAGCAGGTCCAAACCCCCCTTTCCAGTGATGAGTGGTTTACAGATTGCAGTCCGGCCCAGTGAGCGGGGGCTAGATGGTGGCTGGTAGTAGCCACTGAGGCAAGGTGTGGATAGAGGGTTGGGAGTTCCCCTGGGTGGGGAGACCCAGATTGTGGGTTACTGCTGGGGGAAGAACCCTGACATAGAGGGGCACCGGGGGCTAGTGGAGGGCGAGACACCGGCCTGCAGAGGGTGCTCCGGGCTGGAAGAGCTAATTCCCAGGACGACCAGCAGGAGGCGCCGCGCCGGTGAGTCGTCGCACTGCCACATGGAGGTTTGAAAACGTGTCATTTCATGGCTGTAGGTGTATCTGATGGGGACATACCAACCCCACTCTGAGTGAGCAAGGGTTATGATGGGATAATGTGATTTTAGTCAATAGGTCAATAACGTGCCATCGCTGGTGTGACGATGCGGTTCTGGCGGAACCCAACTGAGAGTGCCAACTCAGGACAAATTGCTCGAATAGGGCAGTTACAGCCCAAGGCTGGGGTTTTTTCCACCTCTAAGGCAAACCAAACCAGCCAGACTAGGAGGACTTCGGTCTCACCCCACTGGCTAGCCGCAAGTCTCACAAGCAATCTCCTAGACTCTCCAGTTTCCCAGTATTACCACCAGTGCCACTCGTTATGGGGACAAATGGTTATGAAAACCAATACCCCAGTAAAAGAAAAAGGTTCTCCTGATCCCAAAGGACCAAGCCCCAGACCCAGGTCAATATACAAATCAGATCTTACCCACAAATCACGCTGTTGCCAATCCTTTAGAATCTAAAATCTAAAGGTTTATTCATAAAAGGAAAAAGATAGAGATGAGAGTTAGAATTGGTTAAATGGAAACAATTACATACAGTAATGGCAAAGTTCTTGGTTCAGGCTTGCAGCAGCGATAGAATAAACTGCAGGTTCAAATCAAGTCTCTGGAATACATCCCCCGCTGGGATGGGTCCTCAGTCCTTTGTTCAAAGCTTCAGCTTGTAGCAAAGTTCCTCCAGAGGTATGAAGCAGGATTGAAGACCAAATGGAGATGAGGCATCAGCCTTATATAGTCTTTTCCAGGTGTAAGAACACCTCTTTGTTCTTACTGTGGAAAATTACAGCAAAATGGAGTCTGGAGTCACATGGGCCAGTCCCTGCATACTTTGCTGCGTCTTAAGGCATATTTGCCTTTTCTCAATGAGTCCATTGTATAGCTGATGGTTCTTAATGGGCCATCAAGCAGGCTAGGCAGAGCTAACACCAGCTTGTCTGGGATGTCACCCAGAAGCATAGCATAAGTTTGCAATACAGACAGTATATAGCCAATATTTATAACCTCAACTATAAAACTGATACACACATATAGACAGCATAATTATAACCAGTAAACCATAACCTTGTCTTAGACACCCCATTTGACCCCCTTTATACAAGATTTGGGTGCCACTACAGGACCTTGGTTGCAACAATGATCTATATGGTCCCAGATTATATCAATAACGTCACAGCTGGTAATTAGTAACAATGGTCAATGATGGAATATTAAAAGTTACTACAGAGAACTTTTTTCCGGAGGGTGTGGCTGGAGAATCTTGCTCGCATGCTCGGGGTTCAGCTGATCGCCTTATTTGGGGTCGGGAAGGAATTTTCCTCCAGGGTAGATTGGCAGAGGCCCTGGAGGTTTTTCGCCTTCCTCCGCAGCATGGGACAGGGGTCGCTTGCTGGAGGATTCTCTGCGACTTGAAGTCTTTAAATCATGATTCGGGGACTTCAACAGCTGAGTCAAGGGAGAGAATTATTCCAAGAGTGGGTGGGTCAGCTTTTGTGGCCTGCATCATGCAGGAGGTCAGACTAGATGATCATAATGGTCCCTTCTGACCTTAAAGTCTATGATCTGCAATGGGCCCACTCAGCCTCACCTTGTTACACCTGCACTCAGTGTCTGGTGATGAAGGGGGTAATTAAAAGGGAAGAGAGTTCTAAAACAACTCAGTAGGTGGCTGACCAGCAAGGAGCACAGACTCCTGTCCTTTGGTCCCTGAGGAAAGGACCAGCTAAGAACCTCTGCAGAGACTGCTGCCTGCCAGAACTCCCCGGAGGATCATAGGTCTGGCACAGGACTATTGTTTTTTGGGACTATTTCTTTGCTTTACTACAAAAAGGGCTCTTGGGCTGTCTGTGCTATCCAGGACAGGCCTGTCAAGGTCCTAACTAGACTGTTGCAGGGAATCCCTGCCCTGGAAGGGTTAGGACCTGCTTCAGTTAACTCTGTGTGGACTTTTGCACCCTACTCAAGTCTGCCTTGTGGCTTATTTTGGACCCTGAAGAGCATGGTCAGAATGTGCATTGACTCATTTTCTCATTAACTTGGGGATCTTACTAAACATTTGATAGTATGGTGTGATGGGTTCGGTCACATAGACCCCCTTGGGACTGTCACCTGACATGCTGGAATTACCTCTGAGACCATTTTCCCTGCCAGCTTGGTACTCAAGAACCCTGCCTTGTTGAGCCAGACACGCTAGCCTGCTGTAACACAGACCCAGGTCTGGTCCATGCCCCCAAAGCTGCAGACTTTAACCAAAAACTGCTCAGCAGGTCACCTATCTCCAGCATCCAGACCCCAATGGGATCCAAACCCCAAATAAATCTGTTTTACTCTGTATATAGCTTATATAGGGTAAACTCATAAATTGTCTGCCCTCTATAACACTGATAGAGGGAGATGCACAGCTGTTTGCTACCCCAGGTATTAATCACTTACTCTGGGTTAATTAATAAACAAAAGTGATTTTATTAAGTTTAAAAAGTAGGATTTAAGTGGCTTCAAGTAATAACAAGCAGAACAAAGTAAGTTATTAAGCAAAATAAAATAAAACATGCCAGTCTGAGCCTAATACATTAAGGCTAGGTCTACACTACCCGCTTGAATCGGCGGGTAGAAATCGACCTCTCGGGAATCGATTTATCGCGTCCCATCGGGACGCGACAATCAATCCCCGAATCGACGCTCTTACTCCACCAGCGAAGGTGGGAGTAAGCGCCGTCGACGGGAAGCCGCAGAGGTCGATTTTGCCGCCGTCCCTACAGCAGGGTAAGTCGGCTGCGATACGTCGAATTCAGCTACGCTATTCGCGTAGCTGAATTTGCGTATCTTAAATCGACCCCCCCCTTGAGTGAAGACGTACCCTAAGAAGCTGTTTACAGGTAAATCTCACCCTTAGAGATGTTCCAATAAGCTTCTTTCACAGACTAGACTCCTTCCTAGTCTGGGCCCAATCCTTTCCCCTGGTACAGTCCTTGTTAGTTCCAGCAGGCATCTTAGGTGAAAAACAGGGGTGTTCTTATGACTGCTGCCGCCTTGTTCTGCTCCACCCCCTTTTATAGCTTTGGCACAAGGCGGGAATCTTTTGTCTCTCTGGATCCCCACCCCTCCTTCTAAATGGAAAATTAGCAGGTTTAAGATGGTTTCCACCATTCTTCCTGGGCTGGCTTACACGAACACAGGAAGGCTTGCAAGTAAACAGAGCCATTTACAACCAATTGTCCTAGTCAATGGGAGCCATCAAGGTTCTAAACGATCATCAATGGGCCACACTTTGCATAATTGAGTTAGAATCTCTCTCTCATAAATTCAGAGGCTCTGCAGAGCTAATGGGACTGTCACAGGTTAGCCTGAACCAGTGGAGTGTCTCACACAGCAAGCTCACTCTAATTTTAGTTTTTTGTCTTGCCTGTTGGGACCTGATTAGCTTTGGCCTGCACCTGGCCCTACTAGCCACTGGAGGCAGTACCAGATTTACCATGGCACCAGTAGCGCCATGGCATCGGGCCCACGCTCCAAAGGGGCCCCGGCCCGGCTGCTCTTCTCCTCCCCCCGCTCTCTCCTGGGGGCAGAAGCTTGGGGCTGCCGGCTCCTGGGGCTCTGTCCTGCTGCAGCAGGGCAGGCTCCGCCGGCATCCAAGCTCCCCCCTCCCCCGCCTCTTGCCCCAGCGTGCTGCGTTCCCGCCCCTCCCCCTCTCCCTGCCACCGATCATCTGTTTGCCGGAGTGAGGGGGGGAGGAGGTGGAGAAGAGGTAGGGGCGGGGCCTTGGGGAAGGGGGGTGGAATTAGGGCATACCCCCTCCAGCCCCCTGCTGTGAGATGCTCAGGGCAGGGGGCTGGGAGCACCCCCACGACCCCAGCCCCCTGCCCTGACTCCTGCACTCCCCTCACACTCCCCTGCCCTGACTCCTGCACCCCCCTCACACACACCCAGCCCTCTCCCCTGACTCCTGCACCCCCCCACGACCCCAGCCCCACCTTTGGATGGAGTGTGTCAAGGCGGTAGGGCCTCCAGCAGGGGGCATCGAATGCCTGCTACACCCCATCAGAGAGAGTACAACTATATTGTGTATAAGGTGAGACTGAGAAAAGAAAGAAGAGGTATGTCTGGCTAATGATGTTATGTTGGCCGCAGAGTACCTGTGAACCTAGGTTTTGCTACACAAAGATGACATTGAATAACACATCCAAAGCCGGAAAGCCCAAAGAGACTGCAGTTATCTCCCCCTTTTTAAAGGTCCTAACATGTAATCTGCTCCATATACAGCACTGCAAGACACAGGAAACTGTGTACACATGTGAATCTGTGTAAATCTTCATCTCTCGTTTCCCTCAGGAGAGCCAGGCCATCCCATTGATATCTGTGGCAAGTGTAACATCTGGAGGAAGTTCATACAAAGAGGTGAAAAGACAACTGTCTAATGTATCGGAGGAGGAACGGGGAGAAAAGTTGGAGAAAGCAGGGGATACCTCCGAAACAGGTAACGTTTGTGTTCGTGTGTACAGAGCGCCCTTGATGATGCTCTGGGCGGCACAGTATTGTGCTGTGTATCAGCAGCCTTTTGTTTGATTTAGGTAGACGGGAAATGTCTTTACATTTTGGATACAGATCCCAAGTCTTCGGAGAATCCTAAACTTCTTTATTATGAACCAATATTTCATCTTGATTTAAGATCTTGAAAAAGAAAAAAAGAAGCCTAATTTTAAAAAATTTAAGGCTAGAGAAAATTATTATTTCATGAATATATTTGCAAGACCAGAGTACTCTTTAATTTTAATTGAATATGCTGTGAGACTATAAGAGAATTACCTGACTTAAGTAGTAGCAAGAGAAACCCTACAAATATGAAGGGGTTTGAGCTAAGAGACCTCCCTAGAATTTACCTAGAATAAATGAAATTAAGGCAGCTAAGTAGTGAGCAGCATCACATGGCTATCATGTAGCCATGGTGGCATGTAGAATGAAGCAGGCTTCCATCTTGAATGGTTGTGCAAGTCATCTTCCTTTGGCAAGAGTCAGTAAGGGAGCATTTAGGCTTTTTAAATCCCTCAAAATTGCATCTTCCAACCTTATTTGGGTCGATTTTTTGTGTTCTGCTTCCTTCGACCTCCTCTCTAAGAAGTGAATGTGTCTGAATCTTCCTTACAGAACGAAATGTTCTTCTTTGAGAGATGTCCCTGTGGATACTCCATTCCAGGTTTTGGTGCACCCCTGTGCCTTCGTTCGGAGATTTTTACAGCAGTACTTGTACGGGCCACTCGTGCGCGGTGCCTGCCTCATGCGCTGAATGTGCCTCAATAACGCACACGCGCGGCCCGAGCTCCTCGGTTCCTTCTCTACCGTCCCCAGCCTGAGATGGAGCTCAGCAGTCTCGCTCAATTATTTCTCGCTTTAGATAGATAGATAGTTAGTTATTTATACAGTTTATCTAGGGTGGTTTTTTTTAGTCAGATAAGTTTAATTTCCCCCTTCCCAGTTTTTTTCTGTCAGTTAGACAGTTTATACTATGCCTGGCTCGTCAGGTTTTAAGAGATGCACTACGTGCAGAGAGACCATCCCTGTCTCTGATGGCCATTCTCAATGTGTTCGCTGTTTGGGGGTGTCCCACGTCCCCCAAATATGTTCCCACTGCAGTAAACTGAAGGCTAGGGCACAAAAGGACAGAGACCTGAGACTCAAGTTAATTCTAATGGAGAAGTCCCTCAGACCTGCCTCTGACCTAGGTCAGGAGTCCTACTTGAGACAGAGACCTCCTAAGTTCACCAAGGACAAGAAAACAACAAAAAAAGGCCAGCTTCATCACCTCACAGAGACCAGCCTGTATCCAAATGGTCTCCAACCAGGTCTGTCTCGTTGGTGCTGACCGCTCCACGGCTCAGCACATACGATGCTCCAGCATCCGTACCCCAGCTGCTGCCAGTACATACCGCTCCGGTGCCGAGGCTACAGGCTTAAAGTTGCCTGCCTCTTCTAATACGGTGCAGCACAGCACCGCAAAGGACTCGGTGCCTATTCAGCTGAGCCTGCCTGTGCCGCACACAATTACAGTTGCTGTCCTGGCACTGACACCTCAACCACCTATGACTCCGCATATGGCGCCGTGCCAATCGGCACCGGCCGAACCTATGGCACTGCCGCCACACCCAGCGCTATATATTCTGGCTCCTTCTACCTCATCACCACAATTTATTCATTCCAGCGATTTGCTAATCTCGCCAACTCCAGATTCCCCATTACTTGGTACCGATCTCTCACTGGGACCGTAGGCACGGCACCGACAGATATCCCTTATTCCCTCTCACTTTTCTAGTGATGAGGACGATGAAGTGGAGGGAGTTTTTTCACCATACCATTCCTCCCCCCTTCACACTCCCGCTAGCATGGGACCAAGGAGACCAAGGGGTTCATATTCCAAGGACTTACCACCCTGGTATGGACACCCGTGGATGGAACCACCCATGCCCTTCCCCGGACAATGGCATTATTGGAACCCATGGGGGTCCTACAGCAGGCACCTCAGTCGCTGGTATAGCCCACGCAGAGGCAACATTAGATCTCCTCCTGTACCTGTCCACACTTCTGCGATGGACAGACAGGAGCAACCTGCAATGGTGCATGCAGATGAGGAGGCACCTGAACCCTCTCCAAATAATAATAATAATTCATCCACCTCACCAGTAGAGGCTATCATGCCTCCACCCCCAACAACAGTGGATGATTTTACTCATTTTCAGGACCTCTCCAAAAGAGTGGCTAATGAGCTCAAGATCACTCTGGAGGAGGTGTCGGAGACTCAGCATGAGCTGACTGACATATTACAACCTTCGACCTCCTCCACGATTGCCCTACCTATTAATGGAGCCATTATGGACCCTGCCAAGAATATCTGGCAAACCTCAGCCACCATACTCCCTACCTGCAAAAGGGTAGACCAGAATACTATGTCCCCTCCAGGGGGCCAGAATTCCTTTTCATGCACCCAGCACTAAATTCACTGGTGGTAGAAGCAGCCAACCAAAAGAACAAACAGCAGCATTTCCAGTCCACTCCCTTTGACAAGGACAGCAAAAGAATGGACCTACTCGGCCGCAAAGTTTATGCATCATCCATGCTACAATTTAGAGTGGCAAACTACGCAGCCCTACCGGCCACATATGATCACAGAAATTACGGGAAACTCATGGACTTTATTAATGACATCCCAGAGGACAAGAGACAACAATTCAAAACAGTAGTTTCTGAAGGACAGATTATTTCCTGCACGACATTGCAGGCTGCTCTTGATGCTGCAGACACAGCTGCCAGGTCCACCGCGATTGCCATAGTGATGCGTTCGGCTTCATGGTTTACCGCTTCTTCTTTCCCACGCAAGATACAAAACACCATGGAGGATCTCCCCTTCGATGGCAAGAAGTTATTTGCAGCAAAAACCAACGAGGTGCTGCACACTATAAAGTATTCCAGAGCAACGCTCAGATCCCTAGGCATCCATACACTGGCAACTAGAAGAAGACAATACAGGTAAGTAACTCCACACTTAACGTTGTAGTTATATTCCTGAAAAATGTGACTTTAAGTGAAACAATGTTAAGCGAATCCAATTTCCCCATAAGAATGAATGTAAATGGGGGGGTTAGGTTCCAGGGAAATTTTTTTTGCCATACAGTACAGTACTATAGTTGGGAGATGCCCTCGCCTTACTCCACACAGGCACAGCCCACTGGCACTGGAGATAATGAGACAGGCAAGGAGGCTGAAGGTGCTGTAGGCTAGGAGAAGCATGTTGCGCAGCGGCAGCTTCCCCTACTCTGCAAGCACGAGGGGCGGGGCTCAACCCTCGGCCCGCCCACGCCGCCTCTTCCCCCAAGCCCCCACCGTTAACCCGCCTCTTCTTCCCCCCCTCCTCCCCTTTTACTTCACACGCTGCGTCCTCCCTCCTGCCCACAGCAATCAGCTGGCTTGCGACGTTCAGGGGGCAGGAGGGAGGGGGGAGGAGTGCAGACTCTGCCGCGGGTAAGAGGCAGGGGAGGGAGGGGGGAGCCTGCGCGCCATCAGCTGGCTTGCGGCGTTCAGGAGGCAGGGGAGGGACGGGGAGCCTGCACGCCAAGTCCTCGCTCCTACCCCCTCCCTCCTGAACGCCGCAAGCCAGCTGATTGCCGCGGGCAGGAGGCAGGGGGAGGAGGGGGAAGGCGCTGATCCACGGGGTCTGCCGACGGGCGGGAAGCACTATGGGGAGCTGATGGGGGGGCTGCCAGCTGTGGACAAAGCAGGCAGCAAAATGATGTTACAGCGAAGCATTGCACAACTTTAAATGGAGCATGTTCTGTAATTGAGCAGGGACGTAACATCGAAACAACGTTAAGCGAGAGGATGTTAAGTGGGGAGTTACTGTATCAACCTTACCAGTGCCCACAATACCTGGCCTACATAATAACAGAGGCCGTATGACCAGCAACACCGCCAGAGACCCAGGCATCAATGACGATGCCCCACAATATCAGCACCATCCCAACCCCCTCCATCTAATAAGCAGATCTGAAGCCTTGGTCAAGGGTATAGAAGACCTCCCACACACTTCAGGGCTTATACTTCCCATCAAACTTTTTGGTCACCATTTACTCCCATTCTACCGCAACTGGCGAGCCCTCAGTATGGACAGATGGGCCCTAGAGGTCATCCGATTGGGCTATTCCATCCCCATCCTGTCCATACCCACCCCCACCCTGTCCCTCTTCAGGGACCCCCTCATGACCACTTGCTCCACCAAGAGGTGCAACATCATCTACAAATAGGAGCAGTCGAGACGGTGCCCGGTCAGCACGGGGAAAGAGTTTTTATTCCCACTACTTTTTGACAGAAAAGAAAAGTGGGGGATGGCGACCCATCCTTGACCTCAGGCGATTCAACAAGTTCATCAAAAGGCAAAAATTCAAAATGGTTACCCTCACAACCATAATTCCAGTATTGGAGCAGGGAGATTGGTTTTCAGCCCTCCACCTGCAGGATGCTTATTTTCATGTAACTATACACCCCGCCCACAGGCATTTTCTCAGATTTGTTATGGGCTCAAATCACTACCAGTACAGGGTTCTGCCCTTTGGCCTCTCAACAGCACCCCGCGTCTTTTCTAAGATTCTCGTGGTGGCAACGGCGCACCTATGGAAAAAAGGAGTCATAATTTTTCCTTACCTGGACGATTGCCTGCTCAAGGCACAGACTCTCGAGGAGGCCATCCAAGCCACACCGATAACCATCGACTTCTTCCAGGGTCTGTGCCTACAAATAAACAAAAACAAATCCACATTAACTTCTACTCAACGTCTAGAGTTCGTAGGCACTCACCTCGATTCCACAACCGGACTTGCATCTCTCCCATCCAATAGATTCAACACCATAAAGAATCTTGTCACCAAGTTGCAAAACAGCCCGCAGGTGACTGTCTGCAACTTCTCGGCCATATGACCTCTTGCACTTTTGTGGTCAAGAATGCACGCCTCTACATGCGGTGCCTGCAGGGTTGGATGACCACTGTCTACAGACCGAATATGCACAGCCTAAACAGACTTCTGTCCATACCTACCAAAGTCAAGGACTCACTCACATGGTGGACTCTTCCACACAACCTCTGTTCCGGAGTTCCGTTTGTACAGAAGTCCCCCCTCCATTATAATTACCACGGATGCTTCCCTCACGGGCTGGGGAGCACACATGGCCAAGCTGTGCTGTCTACAGCTTTCTTACCGGATCTGAAGTCCCTACCTCCTTAAGAGATACTGCTTTTCAGTCACCTGGAGTGGAGCACCCACAGGGACATCTCTCTCAAAGAAGAGGAGGTTACTCACCTGATGATTGTCCCTGTGGGTGCTCCCCTACCCACCCTTCTCCCCTCTACTTCAGAGTTTGGAGCGGTTTCCGTTGTAGAGAAGGAACTGAGGAGCCTGGGCCGCGTGCGCGCATTATTGAGGCACATTAGGCGTGTGAGGTAGGCACCCCGAGAGTACTGCTGTAAAAATCTCCAAGTGAAGGCGCAGGGGCACAGCAACACCTGGAGTGGAGCACCCACAGGGACACTCATCTCGAAGAACGTCAGTAGTTCTTCGAGTGCTTATATCAATTCCAGTTAGGGGTGTGTGCATGCCATGTGCACGGCTGTCGGAAACTTTTCCCGAGCAGCTACCTGTCGGGCCGGCTGTGGAGCCCCCTGGAGTAGCACTGGTATAGTGCTCTATATACGACCCTGCCGGGCCGACACCCCTTCAGTTCCTTCTTACCGCCAGTGATGGTTGTTGGAACAGTGGTCTCTTGCTTGCAAGTGCTCCACTAATCCCTAGCTCTTCTGCTTATCTTTGTGTATAGTTACCCATTGTTAGTTAATCGTTCTTTTCTAGTTGTTAATTGTAGTCTTTAGTGGTTGGGGAGTTTTCCCCTTCAACGAGTGCCCCGTGGGGCTCCGGGGCATGCCGTTCCAGGGCTTCAAACCCTGTAGCTCCTGCGCCAAGCCTATGCCCACAGGCGACCCCCACGACTCCTGTCTACGGTGTCTGGGAGAAGCCCATCAGGCAGATTAGTGCAAGATCTGCACAGCCTTCAAGCCTCGCACTAGAGGAGAGGGACATTTGTTTAAAACAACTCCTCATGGAGTCTGCTCTCCGTCCGCAGCAGGACCCGGCCCCGAGCGCCTCAGTGCAGAGCGCTCCTCCGGCGGTGCCATCCGCGACACCGAAAAAGGACTTGACATGCCCTCCCAGGGGTCGGCGGTCTCCCGGGACCCAGAAGCGTTCCCCTCAGCACCGCTCCCACTCGCCAGCTGCCCACAAGAAGCAGGCCAAGCCTCCACAATGGCCTGATTCAGAAACCGCAGTCTCGGCAGGGCATGCTGCGGAGCATGGGCCTACGGCCGACAGACCCTCCGGTCGGGCTCAACCCCCACGAGCCCCCTGTCTCCCCAGGAAGTCCTGTGCTCCTGGACTTCACGCGGCTGCAGGTGGAGGAGGTCATGCTACCCTCCACACTGGACACTTTTGAGGCCGCTATGAGGCTTATCGAAATGATGGCGCCCAAGTCTCCAGTCTTGGGGCCTCCGCTACCCTGAGGCCCGGCACCTTCAAGAGGCAAACCGGCTATGTTCAGGCCATCTGCACCCTGACCAGGATCTCTGTGTCGCTCTGAGTCCTGGTGCCGTACATATGCCCCACGCTGGTCTGACTCGCGGCAAAGGTCCGACTCGTGGCACTGGTCTTGCAGCCCTGACCCTCAGAGCCGTTCCCGGTTAGGGTTAGGGTTATGCTGATAGGTCATGGTCCCGCTCGAGGTCCAGATCCCAATCTGTGACCTCGCGGCACCGCTCACATTGACCTCAGACTGCACTCCCCAGTCGTTGCTCCCCGACACGGCACCGCTCCCCAGCACAGCACCGGTCCCGTTCGCGACGCCATTCCAGATCCTGTTCTAGACAACGGTCCCTGCTTCAGCAAGGGCCTCAATTGTGGTACCGCACCCCATCAAGGCACCGCTTCACCTCGCGGCACCGCTCCGCATCTCGTCGCCGTTCCCCACAGTGACCCTGCCGGTCACTGACCAGCCCTCGTTATTCCTCACGGCACTCATCCCGCCCGTTCAAGGAGGAGGAAGTTGCCATGGGGCAGTCCCGCACCGCTCCCCCTTGGCCATCCCGCTTAAGGGCCGCCTCCTTCAGGTCAGGCAGAGTATCGGGGGCATCGGAAGCACCCAGATCCAGGCCGGGTGTACCATCAGGCCCAATGTGGCCCCCCTGGCGCTCCCCCACTGTCCCATTCGGGGTCTCACCTTCCTGAAGCAACCATCAGCTGCCCGCCTCAGGATCCCTCGCAAAACCCGGATCCAACCCCACCTCCGGTGGAGGCTACACCTGGGGCTCGGGATGAGCTGGTCCCAGAGGATCAGGAGGCCGCCATGGAACCAGTCCTGCCAGTGGCGTCTTCCTCGTCCTCTCCTGACAAGGTGGTGGCGGGTACCTCCACGTCCGGTCCACCACCCATGGACTACAGGGCCCTGCAGGAACTCCTCCGAAGGGTGGCCCTAAATATGTACCTCCAGGTGGAGGAGATGGTAGAGGACAAGGACCCTGTGGTGGACATCCTGGCACCAGAGGGTCCCTCTAGGGTGGCCTTACCCATGCTAAAGACTATCCAGTCTAATGCCAAAACTATTTGGCAAACGCCTGCCTCCATTCCTCCTATGGCCAAAGGGGTCAAACGGAAGTACTTTGTCCCTACTAAAGGGTATGAATATCTGTTCACTCATCCCCCTCCGTGTTCCCTTGTTGTGGAGGTGGTGAATGAAAAAGAGAGGCAGGGGCCCACGCCCAAATCAAGAGACACCTTGATTTGTTTGGGAGACAGGTTTATTCAACCAGGGGCCTTTCTCTCCGGATCGCTAACCAGCTCGCGATCCTGAGCCAGTACAGTTATAACTCGTGGTCTGCGGTCCAAAAGTTCAAAGAGCTTCTCCCGTCCGAGTCAAGGGCTGAACTGGGGGCCATCGCTGAGGAGGGCAGAATTGTAGCCTGGACTTTCCCCGCAAGGCCCAGGCAGGACTTCTCCCGCAGGAGGAATAGATATAGTCGGCGTAGGCCACCGCACCCGCCTCCTGGGCAGGGCCAGGGATAGTCTAAGCTCCCTCCAGGCCCTAAGTGCCCCTTTTGAAGGTGCGCACAAGATCGGATTACCAGTCCACAATCCGGACACTTATCCTCCCTTCCTGAACCGTCTATCCCGCTTCTGTCTGTCTGTCTGTTTGTTTGTTTGTTTGTTTGAAGGACCGTGTGCTGTGGCTGGCAGTTGGAAGCTGTGAGCTTCAAAGTAAGGTTTGAAAGCTGGAAGCCTTTGTTAATTGGCTGAGCCTTAGGCAGTGGGCGGGGCTATCAAGAAGGCCAGGGCTTTATAAAGCAGTGAGCAAGTGACCAGGGAGCTTTGCGACCAGGGCTGCTAACAGGGAGTTTTGCAAGGGAGTTTGGAAGGGGAGTGGAAAGGGGGCAAGGTTCACTTGCCGTTCTTTAAAACCTCTAAACTAAACTATATTCAAAACTTCTTGATTTAAACAATACCCTTTCATTAAATAGGTAGCTGTAAGAGAGAATGCAGGCAGAACCCAGCAGCAGAGTGGGGGCTACCCAGTTTATTGCGCTGAGTGCAGCATGTATGATTACCTGCCCTGTGGGCGGGTGGCGTATGTGTGCATTCGGTGCAAGGAGCTCCTGGCCCTCAGAGACTGCATACAGGCTTTGGAGGCCAGGGTGGGGGAACTGGAGGAGCTAAGGGAGGCAGAGAGGTATGTTGATGAGGCTTTCCGGGACACTGTAGAATTGTCCTACCTCTGGTCAGACAGCCCCTGTGCTGTTGAGGAGGATGAAAGGTAGAGCAGTCAACGGGAGCAGAGGGAAACCTTCACATAGTTGGGACCCTCCTTCCAGATGGTGTTGGGGTATCCTCTCGCACTGAGGTTACCTCTCTGGGGGAGGGAACTCCAGTCACTAGGAAAAGGCAGATGTTAGTAATGGGAGATTCAATCATTAGAAACATAGATAGCTGGGTTTGTGATGACCGGGAGAACCGTATGGTGACTTGCCTGCCTGGTGCAAAGGTTGCGGATCTCTCGAGGCATCTAGATAGACTTATGTGTAGTGCTGGGGAGGAGCTGGTGGTCGTGGTACATGTAGGTACCAATGACGTAGGGAAGGGTAGGAGAGAGGTCCTGGAGGCCAAATTTAGGCTGTTAGGGAAGAGACTGAAATCCAGGAGCTCTATGGTGGCATTCTCAGAAATGCTCCCAGTTCCACGTGCAGAGCCAAGTAGGCAGGCAGAGCTTCAGAGTCTCAGTGCGTGGATGAGACGATGGTGTAGGGAGGAGGGGTTTAGATTCATTAGGAACTGGGGAAACTTTTGGGATGGGGGAGCCTATACAGGAGAGATGGGCACCACCTAAACCAAAGTGGAACCAGACTGCTGGCACTAAACAATAAAAAGGTTGCAGAGCAGTTTTTAAACTAAGATATGGCGGAAAGCCGACTGCTGCAGAGGAGCACGTGGATCGGACAGAGACTTCTCTTAGAGGAGAGTCTATTGATCGAGATTCTCTAGGTTTTAGTCAGGAGGAGAGGATGGAAGAGGATAATCTAGGGGCCAGATCAGACGAGAAACATTCACATAAAAAAGAATTGGACACATCAGAAAAGGGCAGACAAATAAACAGTGTCAATTTTTTAAAGTGCTTGTATATAAATGCTAGAAGTCTAAATAATAAGATGGGTGAACTAGAGTGCCTCGTGATAAAGGAGGATATTGATACAATAGGCATCACAGAAACCTGGTGGACTGAGGACAACCAATGGGACACAGTCATTCTGGGGTACCAAATATATCGGAAGGACAGAACTGGTCATGCGGGGGGGGGGGGGAGTGGCACTATATGTGAAAGAAAATGTAGAATCAAATGAAGTAAAAATCTTAAGTGAATCCACATATTCCATAGAATCTCTATGGATAGTAATTCCATGCTTTAATAAGAATATAACATTTGGGATCTATTATCGACCACCTGACGAGGACAGTGATAGTGACGATGAAATGCTAAGGGAAATTAGAGAGGCTATCAAAATTAAGAACTCAATAATAGTGGGGGATTTCTATTATCCCCATATTGACTGGGAACATGTCACCTCAGGATGAAATGCAGAGACAAAATTTCTCGATACTTTAAATGACTGCTTCTTGGAGCAGCTGGTACAGGAACCCACAAGGGGAGAGGCAACTCTTGATTTAGTCCTGAGTGAAGCGCAGGATCTGGTCCATGAGATAACTATAACAGGACCGCTTGGAAATAGTGACCATAATATAACAACATTTAACATCCATGTGGTGGGAGGAACACCTCAACAGCCCAACACTGTGGCATTTAATTTCAGAAAGGGGAACTATGCAAAAATGAGGAGGTTAGTTAAACAGAAATCAAAAGGTGGAGTGAAATCCCGGCAAGCTGCATGGACACTTTTCAAAGACACCATAATAGAGGCCCAACTTAAATGTATACCCCAAATTAAAAAAACACAGTAAAAGAACTAAAAAAGAGCCACTGTGGCTTAACAACCATGTAAAAGAAGCAGTGAGAGATAAAAAGGCATCTTTTAAAAAGTGAAAGTCAAATCCTAGTGAGGTAAATAGAAAGGAACATAAACACTGCCTAATTAAGTGTAAAAATGTAATAAGAAAAGCCAAAGAGGAGTTTGAAGAACGGCTAGACAAAAACTCAAAAGGTAATAACAAAATGTTTTTTAAGTACATCAGAAGCAGGAAGCCTGCTAAACAGCCAGTGGGGCCCCTGAACGATCGAGATACAAAAGGAGCGCTTAAAGACGATAAAGTCATTGCGGAGAAACTAAACGGATTCTTTGCTTCAGTCTTCATGGCTGAGGATGTTAGGGAGATTCCCAAACCTGAGCCGGCTTTTGTAGGTGACAAATCGGAGGAATTGTCACAGATTGAGGTGTCACTAGAGGAGATTTTAGAATTAATTGATAAACTTAACAGTAACAAGTCACTGGGACCAAATGGCATTCACCCAAGAGTTCTGAAAGAACTCAAATGTGAAGTTGCGGAACTATTAACTAGGGTTTGTAACCTGTCCTGTAAATCGGCTTCTGTACCCAATGACTGGAAGATAGCTAATATAATGTCAATATTTAAAAAGGGCTCTAGAGGTGATCCCGGCAATTACAGACCGGTAAGTCTAATGTCAGTACCGGGCAAATTAGTTGAAACAATAGTAAAGAATAAAATTGTCAGACATCTAGAACATAAATTATTGGGCAGAAGTCAACATGGTTTCTGTAAAGGGAAATCGTGTCGTACTAATCTATTAGAGTTCTTTGAAGGGGTCAACAAACATGTGGACAAGGGGGATCCAGTGGACATAGTGTACTTAGATTTCCAGAAAGCCTTTGACAAGGTCCCTCACCAAAGGCTCTTACGTAAATTAAGTTGTCATGGGATAAGAGGGAAGGTCCTTTCATGGATTGAGAACTGGTTAAAAGGCAGGGAACAAAGGGTAGGAATAAATGGTAAATTTTCAGAATGGAGAGGGGTAACAGGTGGTGTCCCCCAAGGGTCAGTCCTAGGACCAATCCTATTCAACTTATTCATAAATGATCTGGAGAAAGGGGTAAAAAGTGAGGTGGCAAAGTTTGCAGATGATACTAAACTGCTCAAGATAGTTAGGACCAAAGCAGACTGTGAAGAACTTCAAAAAGATCTCACAAAACTAAGTGATTGGGCAACAAAATGGCAAATGAAATGTAATGTGGATAAATGTAAAGTAATGCACATTGGAAGAAATAACCCCAACTATACATACAATATGATGGGGGCTAATTTAGCTACAACGAATCAGGAAAAAAGATCTTGGAGTCATCGTGGATAGTTTGCTGAAGACGTCCATGCAGTGTGTAGCGGCGGTCAAAAAAGCAAACAGGATGTTAGGAATCATTAAAAAGGGGATAGAAAATAAGACGGAGAGTATCTTATTGCCCTTATATAAATCCATGGTGCGCCCACATCTTGAATACTGCGTACAGATGTGGTCTCCTCATCTCAAAAAAGATATACTGGCATTAGAAAAGGTTCAGAGAAGGGCAACTAAAATGATGAGGGGTTTGGAACGGGTCCCATATGAGGAGAGATTAAAGAGGCTAGGACTTTTCAGCTTGGAAAAGAGGAGACTAAGGGGGGATATGATAGAGGTATATAAAATCATGAGTGATGTAGAGAAAGTAAATAAGGAAAAGTTATTTACTTGTTCCCATAATACAAGAACTAGGGGCCACCAAATGAAATTAATGGGCAGCAGGTTTAAAACAAATAAAAGGAAGGTCTTCTTCACACAGCGCACAGTCAACTTGTGGAACTCTTTGCCTGAGGAGGTTGTGAAGGCTAGGACTATAACAGCGTTTAAAAGAGAACTGGATAAATTCATGGAGGTTAAGTCCGTTAATGGATATTAGCCAGGATGGGTAAGGAAGGGTGTCCCTAGCCTCTGTTTGTCAGAGGATGGAGATGGATGGCAGGAGAGAGATCACTTGATCATTGCCTGCTGGGTTCACTCCCTCTGGGGCACCTGGCATTGGCCACTGTCAGTAGACAGGATACTGGGCTAGATGGACCTGTGGCCTGACCCAGTACGGCCATTCTTATGTTCTTATGTTATGTTCTACTGTGCATGGTCCCTTATTACATCAGACCGATGTACACTAGAAGCGGGATATTCTATCCACTTCTGCTCCTTCCCACCCTCCCATCCCCCTTGCCCGTCCCTATTCAGGGACCCCTCTCATGAGCAACTTCTCATCCAGGAGGTTCAAAGGCCAATTCTGGACCTAAGGGAACTCAACAAGTTCATCGACAGCCTGAAGTTCTGCATGGTCTCCTTGAGCACAATCATTCCCTCTCTGGATCTAGGAGACTGGTATGCCGCCCTCGATATGAAGAACACCTATTTTCACATATCTATCACCCGATCTCACAGACGGTTCCTCCACTTCGTGGTAAACAAGGTGCATTATCAATTCACGGCTCTCCCATTCGGTCTATGCATGGCTCCTCGCGTCTTCACCAAGTGCATGGCGGTCATGGCAGCCTTCCTTTGCCACCATCATGTGCATGTCTACCCTTACCTGGATGACTGGCTCCTCTGAGGCCGCTCTTGTCAGCAGGTAGAATCGCAGCTGCAAATGGTGAGAGGCATGTTTGAACGCCTAAGCATCATTCTCGACGTCAGCAAATCCGTCCTCACCCCGACTCAGAGACTAGAATTCATTGGGGCAGTTCTCGATGCCAATCAAGCGAGAGCGTTCCTCCCAGAGGTGCAGTGTCTGGCCCTCTCACTGATAATCAGCAGCCTTTGCAGTTTTCTCACCACCACGGCGAGGCAGTGCCTCAGACTGCTGGGCCACATGGTATTCTGCATGCCAGATTGTGACTTGGGCCTCTGCAAGCATGGCTTGTGTCCGTGTATCGCCTGGTCCGCGACAGTCTGGACATGGTGCTGACCATTCCAAGGCATACCCTCGATTCCCTGCGATGATGGCTTGACCCCCGCATGGTGAATGCCGGGGTCCCTTTTCACCCTCCCCAACCCACCTTGACTCTGGTAATGGACGCATCTGCGCTGGGTTGGGGAGCGCATCTCGGAAGCCTGACAACTCAGGGCTTATGTCAAGTAGAGGAACTGGCTCTGCATATCAACATCAAAGAGCTCAGGGCGGTCCGCCTTGCGTGCCAAGTGTTTCTGCCCCGCTTGCAAGGTCACTGTGTAGCAGTGCTCAAGGACAATACCATGGCCATGTTTTATATAAACAGGCAAGGCAGAACCCGATCGTCTCCTCTCTGTCAGGAAGCCCTCCTACTGTGGGAATTTTGTCTTGCCCACTCCATCCTTCTCTAAGCTTCATACCTGCCGGGCATTCAGAACGTGCTGGCGGACAGCCTGAGCAGACAGTTCCTTACGCACAAGTGGTCAATTCATCTGAACATCATCCACTCAATCTTCCTCAGTTGGGGATTTCCCCAAATTGACCTGTTCGCCACCTGGGCCAACAGGAAGTATCCAACCTTCTGCTCCTTCTGGGGATCACAGCCTGGGCTCGATCGCAGATGTGTTTCTGATTCCATGGTCCGGTCAACTACTATATGCCTTCCCACCATTTCCACTCATCCACAAGGTGCTTCTCAAGGTCTGCAGAGACAGGGCAGATGTCATACTGGTTGCTCCAGCTTGGCCTCACCAGTGCTGGTACCCCACCCCCATGGACGTGTCGGTCCAGTCCCGTCCCCAGTACGTCTGCCTCTCGTTCCCGACCTCATCTTGCAGAATCATGGCCGCCTCCTTCACCTGGACCTTCAGTTGCTCCACCTCATGGCCTGGAAGATTCGTGGTTGAACCAGGCAGAACTTGCCTGTTCGGACTCAGTGAGGCAGGTGCTTCTGGAGAGCTGCAAGCCGTCCACCAGAGCCACTTAAAAAGCGAAATGGAAGAGGTTTTCTATCTGGTGTGCCCAAAGGCAGGTGCTTCCACTCCAGGCTTCAATCCTGTGTATCCTGGATTATCTCCTGCACTTGAAAGACCAGTGCCTGGCATTTGGATCTCTCAAGGTCCATCTCGCGGCTATATCGGCTTTTCATCCCAGTGTTTCCAGGCGCTTGGTGTTTGCGCACCCCATCGTGGGACGTTTCGTGAAAGGTTTGGAAAAGATTCATCCCCCGATGAAGCCCCCTGTTCCGGCCTCGGACCTTTAATTTAGTTTTTTCTCGCCTCATGGGTCCTCCCTTCGAACCGTTAGCTTCCTGTTCGCTCCTCTACCTTTCTTGGAAGGTTGCTTTTTTGGTGGCCATCACCTTGGCACGACACGTGTCTGAGCTGCGGGCCCTCACGTCTGAGCCTCCATACACGATTTTTCATAAGGACAATGTGCAGCTTAGACCTCACCCGGCCTTTCTTCCCAAGGTCGTGTCCTGCTTTCATGTTAGCCATGCCTACCCAAAACCGCACAGTAGCTGCATTCGCTGGACGTTAGAAGGGTGCTCGCCTTCTATATAGACCGAACTAAGCCGTTCCGCAAAACAACCCACTTGTTCGTCGCTTTAGCAGAGTGGATGAAAGGTTTGCCAGTATCTTCCCAGCGGATATCATTGCACTTGTTATGACTTGGTGACGGTTCTTCCGCCTACTATTACGGCTCACTCCACGAGGGCGCAAGGCTCGTCGACAGCCTTCCTGGCCCACGTACCTCTTCAGGAAATCTGCAGGGCTGCCACGTGGTCTTCAGTGCACACCTTTATATCGCACTATGCCATCGTCCACTAATCTCGTGACGATGCGGCCTTCGGCAGAGTGGTTCTTCTATCTGCAATACCTTGACTCCGACCCCACCTCCACGGTATGGCTTGGAAGTCACCTATCTGGAATTGATATGAGCAAGCACTCTAAGAAGAAAAAATGGTTACTCACCATTTTTGTAACTCTTGTTCTTTGAGATGTGTTGCTCATATCTATTCCATTCCCCCCCACCTTCCCCTCTGTCGGAGTAGCTGGCAAGAAGGAACTGAAGGGGGGTCAGGCCGGCAGGGTTGTATATAGAGCGCCATACTGGTGCCACTCCAGGGGGCTCCACAGCCGGCCCAACAGGTAGCTGCAAGGGAAAAGTTTCCGACAGCCGTGCACGCGGCGCATGCACACATCTAACTGGAATAGATATGAGCAACACATCTCGAAGAACAACAGTTACAAAAAAGGGTGAGTAACCATTTTTTACTGTACAGATGAGTAACCTCCTCTTAATTTCTATATTCTTCAGTGCCTGAAACAGCTTGCCCAATTAGCAGGTAATATTGAATGGGGTTCTGCCATTTGTCGCTGTACTTTTGTGACCCCCATCATTATAGTATTTGAGTGTAACACAAACATTGCTGAATTTATCCTCAGTGCCCTCTCTGAGGTATGGCAGTGGTATTGTTCTCCTTTCACAGATGGGGGAATTGAGGCCCAAGCAGACTGTGACTTGCCCATAGTTACACGGGAGGGTTGTGCCAAGAATTGAACTCAGGTTCCCTGAGTTCCAGTTTAATACCTAAAATCCAGGGCTGTCACTAGGGCAGGTCGTTGATTAACTCACCCAAATATGAGGGAAGTGGAATTGACTCTCCAAATTGAGGAAGGATCTAGAGTGTGGATGCTGCAGTCTGGAAGGAATAACCTTCAGAGGAGCCAAGCCTGGTGAGATGGTTTGAGCTGAATTTTGTTCTTCCTTTTGACTTAGTTGTTAATAAAATCAAATCCTAAGGTGATATGTTTAGACATTGCACAGTATGTGCATTGTGTGGGTGAAGGCACCTGTTCTTCGTACTTCGTTTTGTTGGGGTGTACTACATGTTTAAATCTGTGATAACCTTTATTCTGTTCTTAAACGTCAGACACAGTGAAGACTTCAGATACAGAGAATTCTGAGAACCTTCTCAAAAGAAGAGTTTCTTTGACATCCTCTTCTGGATCAGCAGAGGCTCTTGGTGAGCAGGGGCTGGGGAAAATTGCAGGAAATACAAAATATCTAATTATTATGGAGGGGGATGATGTAAGGTAACCCACTTCCCTTAGTTCCACACCCTTATTGATCTGAAATAACACTCTAATATTTGTCTGCAGAGGAAATAAGAGCTCTTTTCTCAGAGAGCATCCACTGTCACTTTATATGGCATGGACTTTCTCTGCTGCATTATGGGAATGAGTGAAGGGAAAATATTTAAAAGCACTTTATACAGGACCTGGGTTCATTTCCCTATGATTCTGTCTTAGTTGGCTTTTCACTGTGCTCTGTAAAATATACTATCAAAATGAAATTCTGTGGCAAATCAAAAGAATACTTAGCTGCGTTTCAGAATGCAGTATTTATCTTGTGCAAAATCCCAGTAGACCAGTGAGAACAGTCAGTCTAGCCCTGCAGCATATTATTAGTGCCCTTACATTTCTCTAGTGCCTTGTTTTGAAAATTTAATCCGTGGGTGAATGAGAGATGATAGGTAGGGTGGGGACAGGTTGGGAAGATGACAAGTAGCTTATGTTTGATACAATAGACAAGAGGGAGCTAGTGAAGGGATGCAAAGAAAACGGTAACATGAGCTTGGAAAATGATCTTTGCAGTAGCATTCTCAATGGATATGATCGAGGCAAAATTGTATTTGTGAAGACCAGAGAAAAGGATGTTGCAGTAATCAAGATGCAAGATGATGAGAGCCTGGAGAGAGTTTTAGCTGCGCAGATGGATAGGAAAGGCTGTATTTTAAAGATGTTATGCAAAAAGAATCTGCAAGACATAGGCATAGCTTGGATGTGAGGACCTACAGAGAGGTCTGAGTCAAAGAGGAGACCCAGGTTACAGGCCTGAGGATGGTGGTGCGCTCCACAGGGATCAAGAAAAGAGGTGGGGAAGGGGGGTGAATTTATTTTTGGGGGAGGGGAGAGAGAAAATTAAGAACTGTGTTTTTAGCCATGTTGAGGTTGAGCTGACAGCTAGCCAGGCATGAGGAGATGTCAGAGACAGACTGAGATTTTAATGTGGACAGAAGGAGAAAGGTCTGGAGTAGACAGGTAGATCTGTGAGTCATTTGCATAAAGATGGTAGTTGAATTTGTTTGGGGATGAGATTACCCAGAGATAAGCTGTAGAGTATAAGAGTATAAGAGGATCCTATGGTCCTATGGAACCACCACAGAAAGCTGGAGGGAGGGATGAGAAAGATCCTCTGAAGCATATGCTGAAGGAATGATTAGGGAGTTAGGAGGAGAATCAAGAGAGAACAGAGTCATAGAAGCCAAGGGGGGGCAAGATTTCAAGGACAGGAGAATGGTCGACTGTGTCCAAGACATCTGAAAGGTCAAGGAGGATGAGGATGGATTACTGGTTCTGAGAGTTGGCTGCGAGGTCATTGGAGACTTTGAGAGCGGTTTCAGTTGAGTGCAGGAACAGAAGCCAGTTTAGAGAGGGTCTAGGATGGAATTTGAGAAGAGGAACTCTAGACAGTGACTGGAAACTGAGTGAGGCAGAATGTAATAAGTGTAGTTGCTCTTTGCCCGTGGTACTGTGGCTACTGTCATTGCTTTAGTCACACAAAAAGTGCCATGAGATCTTTAATAATGACGAGTGATCAAGACCTTGGATTTTACATTTTATCCCAGCAGCATATTGACCACTCAGACCATGTTGGGATGTCAATTGGTGATTCAGAGAAAAGACTGGTGCCTATTAGATGATCAGTATCACACAAAGGGTTTCCAACCATCCTTTATCTTGCTTAGCTGGTGAGAATTGACAAGGTCTCAGCAATCTGTGGGAATAAGTTTAGAAGCAGCCAAATCTGTGAAAACCATTTTTCTTTCCACTACTCCAGTTCCCTGTATTTCTGGGGTGCAGAGCATACTCTGCTCCCAATTCTCAAATTAGGTCATGTACAAAGAACGTAGCAAAATGGATTGACACATATGTGTATCACCCCCCCCCCAACCTGTTGTTGAAAGTCAGATTCACATTGCATTAATCCTCTCCAGAGAACAGACAGGCAAGTATGTCATATAGAGGATCTGGATTTAAGGACAACAGAAACAGGTGAACCACTTGAGATCCCATGATGGATGGAGCTGTCAAAGTACAAAGTATTATCATCACTTTTCAGTAACTCGTGTCCTTATTCTAAATGTTTTATAGAATAAGCAATTGTGAAAGTAAAATAGCAACTCTCTGCTTGCGGGAGACAAAATGAAGACTAGATTTTCCTTCCTCAAGACAAACTGTGTGTTGTACAGAAGTGCAATCCTACTGACTGGAGCGAGGCTGCATGGTTGTAAGTGATGGCTTTGCTCTTGTGAATTAGTGTTCAGGAAGGGAGAAGCAGTGAGATATTGTCAGAAGTGTGCCCGTATCCTGACACTTGCACAGTGACTTTCATACCAGAACTGTGTGGGTCAGCAGTGAGCAAGTATTGACCAATAAGGATGAAGCTCCACTCAGTTGCCTATGTCCTTCTGTTCCTTTGCTTTAAGTTTTCTAGGTAACATTTGCTTGCTACATCCTTTCTGATTCCCACTTTGGCAGCAAGATGGTTTAATTTAAGAGAGGGGGTGTTCCCAGGCACAAAAAAGGGTTGTGGGAAGACGTGACTTGTAGAATTGTAGTAGAGTAGTACTTTCATCCATGGGCTGCCTTTTCTTTGCGCTCTATGATGTTAATAGAAAGAGCCAAGTATGAGATGCTTCTCATGGCTGTGTGATAAGATGTGCCACATTGCTGGATTCCTTTTTTAGGCCTTGTCTGGCAAAGCACTTAAGCACGTGCTTTGCTTTATGCATGAGTTTAAATGCTTTGCGGGATCAGAGCCTTAATGTATGCAGTTCAGCTGGTGGCATAACACAAGCATGTAGGTGTCTGTGCTCTCTTTGAGGTGCTCGTCTAATGCTCTTATGGACGTTTTGCTGGAGTGACTGTTTTTGGGGTAGCTAATACTAGGCTTTCGTGGGGGTTAATAACTGAATACCAGATGGCCCCATTGGAGCTTGGTGGCTTTCAGAACTGCCAAGTTTGCTTCATTGTTAGAGGCAGAATGAAAGAGATGGAAAAGATGTGCCAGAGAGAAAGGGGAGATAACCCATGCCCCTGCCTTGGACGGGCTGGAGTTCCTCAGCATGATGGGAGACCATTATGGACTTGGGGGCAGTCCAAGCTTTCACATAGCTCCTTACCCTCAGAAATAAAAAAATATATATATATTTTTTAAAATGTCGTCTTCAATTGCTCAGAATGATAAAAAATTAAATGAAGTTCTCTCCACATGTCAATTTCTGGCGGTTGTTTTGCAGGTCACTTTAACTGTTCTGTTATGGAACCACACAGTCTGTGCAGAAGGCTAGAACCAGATAGCCTGGTGAGAAAATGCTGCTCTAATAAAGGCAAAATTGACAGAGAGAGTAGAAAGTTAATGCTATTTTCCTTGTCTTGCTGTCTGTGAAGCCTTCCCATAGCAGCCCTTGTGGATATATTAATTTCTAGAAGCTGCAAGATGATCCAGCTACATTGCAACATCAGGCTGCATTTTCTTTGCTGTCTGTGCAATTCTTAACTTTAAGAATAAAAAAAGAAAAGTGGCCTATGGATGTATATGGTGTCTGCCGTACTTGAGAAGACTGACCAAGGTGCTATAGGGAAGGCTAACCAAGCCATGGTGGTGGGACTGCTTTGAAAAAAAACCTCTTTCCTTGTCTTTGCAGGTAGCTCCAGTGGCACTAAATCAGACTTGGATATGGCGTACGAGAGAGCCAGGGTGCATTTCACAGCAGATGAAGCTCCGACCAGTCCTGTTGTGAGCAAGGTAGATATTCTCTGCATGATGTCAGAGATACACTTCCCTCCTTCCCCCTTAATGTGGTTCCTCCTCATGCACCTGAATAAGGAATTCGATTGTGCTTACGGATTGCATGGTCACATAAAATATTCTGCAACCATGCACTTATACATATGTGGATGGAGCTCTGGCCCTCTCCATGAGGGTTGTGTCAGCATCCAGTCTTCATGTAAAGCCAGACGTTTGCAGAAGCAGATCAGTTGTCTTGTGTAAGTGTATTTAAAACTTGTAATTACTCAATAGAGTTTAATGGCTCTTTTGGCTCATTAGTCCCAACAAGGACTCTGGTACTGAGGCATGGGATAAAAGTCCTTATGAGACTGCTTTGACAAGTAATAGTGCATATGCTGTAGCTATTTTAGCTTGGATGTTACCCGCATATCAAAAGGGATTACTCTAATGGATGAATCTTCTACCAGATCATGTTTTATCTGTCAAAACTGGCTCACAGCAATAGGAGTTCAAAAGCCACATGCAGCCTGTGAGATTTCGACTGGGTTTTCAGTCCTGTGACTCATAAAATTTGCTCATCTGCTTTTCTGTTTCCAAGACTTGTCTGTTTTTAACTTTTTAAAAAGCCCAGGTGCGAGCATGAGCTGCAGGTTTCAATTCAGAGCAAAAGTATACAGCTGACTGACTATACATCTTTTCAAATTAAAGTTTGAACTGAAATTTTGGTAAAAGTATTGGAGAAACTATTGGTATTTGATAAAGGTTCCTCCTACTCTGGAGGCTGCCGTGGTGGTTCTATGTAAGGGAGGTGAGCAGAACTGGGAGAGGAGGTGCTCCTCACAGAAGAAGCTGGTAGTCAGGGATCATCTAGGACCTAGAAGTGGTCTTAATCTTTACTGCAGCCTGCACCCCTTTGGTTCTCAAAATATGTTCTCGCACCCCTTATCAAAAATCGTTGAAGTAGGTCAGTTCTTTAAACCTAGATATATTTTTTGTTTGTATATTACAGTAATCGTTAAAAATGTATAATAATAAGTACATAGGTTTGATGAAACAAAGTAGTTGTACTTACATGCCTGTGCTTAATTTGTGTTTTCGATGATTTACCTTTTAAAAAAATCTGCCCAGAAAGGGCATCTCGCACCCCCAGGGGGTGCGTGCACCCCCGGTTAAGAACCACTAGAATCTAGGTCTGCATCTGGCTGTGGCCATCCCCGCCTCCTTCTGCATTTGGGTTTCAGGCCAGATTAAATGAAGAAACCAATCTCAAAAACACTTTGCAGTGCAGGTGATGATGGTGTTTTGGAGACTGAAAAGGGGAAGGCCTGAGTTTCTGGGAGTTACCCACACAATATAGGTGACTTAGCAGGCTGGTCTCTGATCAGAGTGGAGTATGTTTGTGCCAGAAGCCTCTGGGATTTTTGTGTAAGCGCTCCTGTATTTGACTAGTATGTGCTAGATCCTCTGAGACTCAATCTATGCAGGATCCTGCTTTCTGAGAACTGTGATGAAGAAGTAGTTTTACCCTCGTGTCCTTGGTGAGGTTTGGAATTTTCTCAGAGATATTTCTCCAGACTCCACAGACATTTATCTCTCTGGATTCGTTACTCCCGTTGTCATGTGTAATTGCATGTCTTACTGTTTTAATTAAATCTTAATTCCATCATAGCAGCAGCTGCCTAATTTGTGAGATACTTGGCGGGGTGGGAAGGAGAAATTTAAAAGATAGAAATCTTATTTCTCTCTTTTCCAGGCTCCTGGGAGGCCAGATGAATAAACCTATTATTGCATTAGAACGACCGGCTGTCTAGGGAAACACAAGGATGATTAATTTAGTGAGCAGTTGAGGTTTTTTTGTTTTTTGTTTTAAAAACTCCTACGTATTTCTAGGTCACCAGTTGTGGTAGGTTGGAGAGCACAGATGATAATACAATTTCTTTTTCCCAGGTAGATGCTAATTATAGCATGAAAAATAACATTTGTCATCTCTGCTTTTTTAAAGTCTATATTGAAGAAGACTGTGACCGTGACAGAAACTCCCTCTGCGGTTTTCCATTACATAGAGGGTGACTTAGCTGTGCCAGATTCCTGTGCCGGCAAACAAGTTGATGCCATCTTCGAAGCTGCTAAGAAAGACCTTTTAACATTGATGAAACTCGATGTAAGTTATTAAAGGAGAAATGACCTTGCCTTTCATCCCATTCTGCACAATTAGTAAAAAGTAAATCCCCTCCCTGATGTACTGCAAACTCTTTAGAAGGGAAATGGACTGGTTGAGTGGGAGTTCTTCTATTCCTCAGCCTGTTAAAGTTGAAAGCAGGATTGAAATAGATGTAACTTTACATCTGTAATGCTTAATGCGTGACTGTCGGCCATTTGAGTTTATTTTTGCCTTTGAAGTTGCAGTTGTGTACCTTACTGGTAGGAATCACAAAGGTTTTTACTGCAGGTAAGTGAGAAACAACTTCTCATTTTTATCTAATCTTACACTTTTTGTTGTCAGCAACCCATGTTGACAGTCCTCCTCAGACTGCCTATAGGTGGCAGTGTGATACTCAATTGCAACAAGTATCAGAGGGGTAGCTGTGTTAGTCTGAATCTGTAAAAAGCAACAGAGGGTCCTGTGGCACCTTTAAGACTAACAGAAGTATTGGGAGCATAAGCTTTCGTGGGTAAGAACCTCACTTCTTCAGATGCAAGTAATGGAAATCTCCAGAGGCAGGTATAAATCAGTATGGAGATAACGAGGTTAGTTCAATCAGGGAGGGTGAGGTGCACCCCAGGGTGTTTCTGTGGCAGGCCTGGCCCTTGTGCTGTGTCAGGGTCAGGTTCAGTCTCACTGTCAAGTCCCTGTCCCAGGGGGGTAGGGGAGGCTGCAGGGTGATCTCCCACCTCCATGCAGCCAGTGGCCTGTGCTCCCCACTGCCATGGTGGAGCTTCCACATTTATTTATTATAAAAAAAAATCAGAATTTTAAAATATTATGCACAGAATTTGATCCAGAATTCCCTCAGGAATATGGGGCACTATACAGCTGTGATGGTGGGACTGTGAAGGGGGTGCTGGACAGTAGGGGATCTGTGGGTGCGGGAGCTGGGCAGGGGGTATGGTGTGCAGGGTGCTGTGTAGTTGTGGTGGGATGTCAGCGGGAGGGGTCTCTAGGCAGGGGGTGCTGGGCATAGGGATCTGTGGGGGAAGTCTCTGGGTGAGGGGGCACTGGCAGAGGGCAGTGTGGAAGGGGCACGCTGGCACCGCAGGGCTGGGCAAGCCAGTGTGTGTCTAACAGTTTGGGGTTTGTAAATAGTGCCCTTGTGCTGGGCTGAGTGGGGCCACTCCTGCTGTGCTGCGTCTCATTGCCCCCAACCGGCCCCTTGCTCTGCGGACCGCCCCCCATCACATGCCCCATTTCCCCAATGGGGGCCCACAAATATGTTTGGTGCCCGGCCCACAAAAAGTTAATCCGGCCCTGGTGCTTTCGTGCAGCTTTTGTGCTCATATAAAGAGAGGAGGCTGCCAGTGGAGCAGATGGCTTTTGGCAGTGTATAGACTTCTTGAAATGTTACCTGACATATGAATATTAATATGTAAAAACTGATCATGGTATAAGATTGGAAACTGAGGTTCTTGAAATGACAGTAACTGGAGCACACTGCAGAGCCTTTCTTTTTAGTGATATGTGTTGAACCCTGAATACATTAAGATGCACATTTAAAAAGGCACTAGTACAAGCTGTGTCCAACATGCCTGAGCTAACTTTGTTCTGGGGCTTAACATTTTAATATCCTGATGTTTGAAGGTTTATATTTGTGGCTGAAAATCTAAATAATGTATTCGTGTAACAATTTATGGGGCCCCCATTGTGCTCGGTGCGGGACAACATTACATAAGCTTTTGTGTTCTGCTTCTGTGTCTCCAAGAGCAAAAGAGAACCTCCAGAGCTACTATTTTGTTTAGCATACAAAGTCCTTCCTTGAGTCAGAGTTTTCAGGGCTTGCTGAGTTTATAGCCCTGCTGCTGTGGTACCTGAACATTTCTCACTTGATTTACAAATGGATCCATTCAAATAAATGAGTCATCCACTTGCGTAGCTTCATAAAAGGCAGTAGAGTCCCCTTGCTGCAGTGGCAGGTGGCTAGCTAAAAGCCTGAATGAATAGGTAAGTGGTGCCATGAAGGTGCCAAGCTCTGGCAGATTGACAGAAACTGCAAGAGCCCTCAACTGTGGAGGACTGGCACTGTTCTGGATACTTGAATTCCAAGAACTAATAGCAGGAGCAACCCAGTTATCTGTGCCATTTGTTTAAAAAAGTCTATTTTCTGTTAGATCAAATGAGTTCCAAAAGAGGGTCTAAATTCTGTGTGTGTGTGTGTGTGTCCGTCCAGATGAAACAAAGATGTCCTGCACCCTGACCCCAGGCCCTGAGCCCCTCCCGCATATCTGCACCCCTCCTGCACCCCAACACCTTGTCCTGAGCCCCTTCCTGCACACCGCACCTCCTCCCACACACCGCACTCCCTCCCGCACCCCAACCCCCTGCCCCAGCCCTACATTCATGGCCCTGCATGCAATTTCCCCACCCAGATGTGGCCCTTGGACCAAAAAGTTTGCCCACCCCGCTCTACAGTGTTGGGAGGGTTCTCCTATCACTATAGTTAATCCTCCTCCCCAAGAGGCAGTAGCTAGAATTCTTCTGTTGACCTAGCACTTTCCACACCAGGGTTTAGGTTAGCTTACCTGTGTCACTCAGGGATGTGGATTTTTCATGTCCTTACCTTAATTCAGGCCAGGTCTACACTAAAACGTTAACTTGATATGAGGTACTCTTAAACCTGTTTATGAATTTCCACATAAGGGAGTTGCACTAATTCAATTAACTCTGTTTCTAAATTGATGTAGTTAAATCAATGCAATTTTTGTGTGTTGACAAGTCATGTAGTATATTGACATTAGAGTTCCGAGTTATATTCTCCTGCCACCCTAAAATATTCAGAGGTTCACCATAAGGGCTTGGTATCTACCAAAAATAGTTTAAGCTAAGGAGCGATTTTGATTTCTAATAGAAAAGGAAAAAATTCTTCCTCTCTACATATATCTTAGGGAGAGAGGCAGCAGGATCCTCTGGCTGTAGCAGGGAGTAGGAATTGGAAAAGCTGACTCTTAACCCTAGAGCTGATCCTGTCTCAAGATGTGGCATCGGGGAAGTCACTTTGCCTTTCTGTGCTTTGGTTTCCCCTTGTTCCGAATGGAGTTAATACTTTCCCCACCTCACCGGGGTGTTGTGAAGCATAATCATTTAGTGTATGTGAAGCACTTTGAAATTTTCCGAAGGAAGATGCTTTGAAAGTAATTATCTTACCAGCACAAAAATAAATGGCTGTTGCAGTTGATTTTTAAACCAAGAGCTCTGGGTCACCTTCTTTCCACCGTAACTGGGGGTCAAACTTGGGGTGCAAATGGCATAGCTCAAAGGCAGGAAATAATTCAGTTGAGCAGCTAATCATCAAGTGAGCTCTTGCAGTCTAGCACAGCATAGGGGTAGGGATAGCTCAGTGGTTTGAGCATTGGCCTGCTAAACCCAGGATTGTGAGCTCAATCCCCACTTAGGGAACTGGGGTAAAAATCTGTCTGGGGATTGGTCCTGTTTTGAGCAGGGGGTTGGACTAGATGACCTCCTGAGGTCCCTTCCAACCCTGATCTTCTATGATATCGCAAACTATAGCTGGGCCTTAGACATTCTGGGCTCTAAAATTAATGCACATTGTAACACCTCAGTGTCTGAAAGATGGAGAGAAAGAAAGCTCATTTGAATAGTTCAGGCCTTGTAGCCTTGTGCACTATTATTTATGGAGGGCTTAATTTAGCTCTGCAGAGCGGCATTGACTTCTCTTTTGGGACTCTTAACGTGCCCTATCATTTTGCTTTCAAGGCAAAACAAAAGTCGGTTTCAATGTTTCAAATAGTTATAATAGCCTGGAAGTTGAATGCACCCATTGTTCTCATGATGTCTGATAGAGGCTATCTAGTCTAATTATACCCGTTAATTAGTGTGTTTAAAACAATAGCCTCTCTCCTAATCTATAATTTAAAGAGTGAACCTGCCAGGTGACTTCAGCTGTGCTCAAAACATAGGGCCTGACTCATAGCAGAGAAAATGGCTAGTTTCCAGGCTGCCCACATGGGCTTGGTGAAACAAATGCCAGGCGACTTTATTTCCCTTTTAACTGAATATTGCTCTTAGCTGGGGACTTTGAAAGAACTGGTACTTCCACCTCTTCAACCAGAATGGAGAGTGACTTATAAAGAATGGAATTTGTGACACTGTGGTTATGACCGCAGCTGTGGGTTACACGTGTAGTGTCTGTTAAGACCATATACCTGGCGAGATTAATAGTCTCAAGTTAGTATCTTCTAATTTTTGCTGTAGAGCTTGCTATAGAATATTTAGTACTTCATTTGTCTTGGAGACTATCTGCCCTCTGGGAAATGGGTTGGTGGTGTCAGCCCAGCTTGTTGTGGATGTCACAGAAGCACTTCGCAGTTGTAGTAATTGGTACTTGCTGGTACTCTTAATAGAGAGGCCAAAGGCAGATTGGGCTATGGATAATAAACTGTTTGCTTTCACCCTTTGTGGCTACCCTACAGGCTCAACAGAGGCATGCTGGTGGGACAGTGTGTGAGTGAAATCCTGCTGTACCTGTTCTGTGATTAGATAGAGACTGTGAGCATTCAAGGCTGTCGGTCTGACATCAGTCTCCTGCATGAAAACTCATTTTTTGAAAAGTAATTTATTACCCCTGCATCCTCCACTGGCATCCAGTTCACTTCCATTATCAGTTCAAGCCTCTGGTCACTGACTTCAAGCCATCAGTAGGTCAGGACCCAGGTACATTAGTGACCATATCTCCTAGATAACTGCTTTCCTCTAGGACATTGCAGTTGCAAAACTCTGGACAAAACATGTGAGAGCTGGAGTTGATGATCTTGATGAGGAGGATCACTTGTAAGAATGAGCTACTATAAGAAGTAGGCTGATCTGAAGTCTGGCAACTGCCTTTAGAGTATGCTGCAGAATGCACCATGACTAGAATAGGGAAGAGAAGGAAGGAAAAAAATCTCCCAATAAGAACTTAGAATGCAGTGAGAGACGAGCAGAAGACTCCACTAAGCCCACTGTGTTGACCCTTGTGTTCCAGATGTAATCAACCTGTGCAGTGCTCTCCTACTATGGGGATGACCACTATTGGCAACCCTAAGACAGGTAGAATTTGAAAATTACAGGGTGATCAAAACAACCCTTCTTCTTCAATAAGTTACATAGCTGAAATAGTAGTTACATGAAGAAATGCCCCAAACTTTATACTGATAGGAGATGTGACACTTATGCATGTAATAGAAGGGCTAATCATGGTTGCATAGGATGAGCAGAGCTTTGCAATTAAATTAGTTTCAATTACAATGAAGTAAAAATGGGTCCTTTAAAAACGTAGCACTCAGTATCAAGATTTTTTTTGGTCCTGAATTATCTTAATAATGGAATAATGCAGGCTCTTCAAACTCCTGTGTAGCAGAAACTTGCTGGAATCTTGTGTATTGGCTATATTTGAAAACTTTTTTTTAAGGATTAATGGTAATTTTTTGCCATTGTTCTTCATAACTGAAAGTTTATTTCAACATGGTTTGAAGAAAAATGTTCTCTAAAAAGAATTCCATAAAGACCTGTCTTTTTTGAAAATGGTTACCATCTCCTATAGTCTCAAATAAGACTGAGGTTACACATGTCTTCATTTTCAGATGCCCTCTTTTAAAATAGGCACCCAATGGCAGTAAGCTAAGCTGCCCTGAGATCAGCTTATGGTTTATGATATCATGAGGAAAAAAGAAGAATCACTATGGGGCAGAGTTGAGGTTGCTTGGGTACCTTAACTGCATTTCCAGATTTTAACATGTTTGGATTTCTTTTAAATTAACCTTGACTCTGCTTGTTTTGGGGGTAAATACAATACTGGGTTTTATCCTTAAGTTGCTGGTATGTATTCTCAACCATACACCCACACTGATGTAGCTTTTATCCAGGAGTTACATAGAAAATGGTACACAATGCCTCTGATTCTGACATTCCCCAAGGCACTTTACAAACGTAGGCCTGATCCTGCAACTGCCTCTGCATACATGGAGAACCATTTAAGTCAATGGGTCCCTAACTTGAAATGCAAATTATACACACAGGTCATGTCATCTACCACTGAAGCAGAGAAGTTGTTTGATAGCACACAGCCATCATATACAATAGTTAAGGTCCAAAAGGGACTCCAGATGCAGTTGGCGTGTAGCTAGAAGTGGACATTTGGGTGGGCCCCAGGTTACAGTGGATGAGCAATGATTTGTCCCTGGGGCATGGAAGACCAAAGCCCTAGCTGGACTGTGCCCTGCACTTTGCTGCTAAGTGGATGCTGAACCTTCTCATCCATGAGCTGGTCATAGGATCTGTCCAGGTCACTGAAGTTGGACAACTCTCTTTCTTGCCCTTGCTCTGCATCTTTCCCGCCAGCTGCACTCTGGAGCTGCCCACAAGCCCAGGCAGGCACATCTGCCAAGGTGGGGAGTCTGGCACTGGGATGGGATGGGAGCCCTGGGGCATGTCTACACTGCATTTGGGAGCATGCTTCGTTTTTCCAGCTGGAATAGACACACACTAATTCTGCAGGCTGAAAATAACAGGGTAGCTAAGAGTAGCACTGGTAGCAGCTCGGGCTCGCTGCCTGAGTACCCTGCTCCTAGCTCCAGTGTAGGCATACATTTACATGTGAACTGAGGATGTGATTCCCAGCTTGTGCAGATGTACCCATGCTAGCTCTGCTTTATCTAATGCCTAAAAATGAATCCGTAGCTGCGGCAGCATGCGCAGCAGGAGGGAGTATCCGCCTTGAATATGTACCTGGCATCTCTGATGGGATGTACTCTGTGGCGAGGCTGCCACCCCCACCGCTACATTCTGTTTTCGTGTGCTAGCTCTCATTGAGTAAGCTCAAGTACACTTTGACGTCCCCTCAGGCTCAAATTTGGGTGGGCCTGCGTGCTGATTGGGTGGGCGGTGGCTCACCCAGGCCCACTCATGGCTATGCCCCTCATATGTAGTATGCTGTTGAAAACTAGGGGGGAGGGATAGCTCAGTAGTTTGAGCATTGGCCCGCTAAACCCAGGGTTGGGAGTTCAATCCTTGAGGGGGCCATTTAGGGATCTGGGGCAAAAATCTGTCTGGGGATTGGTGCTGCTTTGAGCAGGGGGTTGGACTAGATGACCTCCTGAGGTCCCTTCCACCCCTGATATTCTATGATTCTATGAAACTGCAGGGGGAACTGAGGTAGGTAGGCTGTAATCACTGGAGACCGGGTTTGAGCAGGATACATATAACTATTATGATAAGATATTAATGTGTTTTGTTTCTTCTTGGGGGCAGGTGGAGTGAGATGAAACCAAAAATGTACATAAAATGAGAGATGTGGCAGAAGTTGTCTGTTGCTCAGATCTCATTTAGTGTAGATCTGTGTATAATTCACTTTTTCCATGGACTGAAGTTAAGTGGCATCTAAATATGACCTTTTATACATGTCCAAGAATAATTGGCACAGTGTATTTCGGTGCCCAGCTGTGATTCAGAAAACCATCAAATGAATGGCGTCGGAAGGAAGCCAGCAGACCGCATGGAGCCCTCAATCCAAGGCAAGGTGTGGGCTTGCAACCGGAGCTGTGAGGGAGTTGGGTGATTTTATCTCTTTGACTCAGGAATACATTGGTTTGTATAGTCCTGTTCTATTGAAGGGCAACTGAAAAGCTTTTGAAAATTAAATTTAGGAAGATTTTTAAGATCTCAGTTGGATATTGGGATATGTGCAGGCTTAAGTATGACACACAACCAAATCTGTAAACTGTTTGAAGGAAGAATTTCTTTTCCATCTGCCTGCCAAGAGCTGCATATGCTTTTCTGTGTTCCCCTCCTCTAAGTGCAGTTGGTATTTGACCTCTAGGGAGAAATGGACCCCAGTGCAGAGGACAACTTGAGAGCCTTGCATTAAGGGCTTATATGGGATTTATGTGGTGCTTTGTATGGATGCTCTTGGTGGATCACACCCCTAATGCCGAACTGGATGTTCAAGAAACTACTCTGCTTTGGAGAGTGGTGTCAGCGCTTGGTAGAGGAGTGGGGAACTCAGAAACCTGACCTGGGGTTTAGGCAGATGGGTGACTCCTGGATATCATAATACAACTTAGAAACAACTAGATTGATTCTTTTTCTGATAATTCTGTCTTCCAGATATCAGTAAATGTTAAGTCTACACTTACAGGTAGTGAATTGAGGTCTTTAAAAATGAAGTGAAAAGCTTTTAAAATTAATTCTGAAAAAAACTTTGCATGTGCAAACACACTCCAGCTAACAGTGGTTATCATTAAAAAGTTATTTCCTGTCTAACATCCTGTAGAACGTTCTAGTAGGAATGGTGACTAAACAGAGCTTTGCTGAGCTTTGCACGAGCCCTTAGGGAAAGTGATCAGCTCCTTTTCCAGTGAGGTTCCTTCCACCCCACCAGGGTTTGCAAATGAGTCATCAGTATTATTGATGCATCCATGGCTGACCTCCGGTATTGGTCTTCTTTCTTGCTTAACACTAGGAGGCTGAGTAAATTACATGCATGGGCCTCATTGACCGTTCTTTTCCCAGGTCCTTGTAGTGGTTTGATTTGAGCCAGTTTTCCTTTACTCGGTAGTATTTGTTCCCAAATGGCGGGACATTCTCAGCATTCTTTGGGACTTCTCACCCTTACTGTGATATGGCTAGCCCTGGATGGCAGACTTCTGTTCTCTTTATTTGGGCCACAGAGATGTTTACCCATGTTCCTCACTGTGGAGTCAATGATCAGGATTGCTTACTGTGATGGTCCTTGGGGTACCCAGGGCTGTTACCTTGTTACCTCCTGCCTCTAGCTTGAGAGTCTTGCCTCTCTGATAGCTGGGTGTTAGCTCCCTAACACCACCAGCCTTTCAGTCACTCAAGCACTCTCCCCGGGGCTATGCCAGCCTTGTCTTTATTTTGCAAGTTAACAATAGGTGCAAACAAATCCGCTTGAAGTATTCCCCTGTGATATACAGCCCCTGACACTGACTACACACAGAAATCCTGGATCCTCTGATCCCAGAGGAACAGTGTACCCCAATTTACTTGTGTTATCTTAAATCACTCCTCCTGTATTGTGCTCAGCACTTCTGAGCACTTATAATAAAATGAGAATTTATTTAAGAAAAAATAGAGGTTCCCCATTAGAAACGAGAGAGTGATGGAAACAGATGGTTATAATATAAAATAAAACCGTAAAAGGCAAACTAGGGCCTGCACTTATTAATAGTTGCCTTTCCTATCTAATAAAGTAGGTTTTTCACCCCGGTTCAGTGTGTTGCAGAGCTGGCTGGCTTCCCAGGAACCAGGATCCATTCTTTCATGAAACAGTCATGCTCAACAAGATGTCTCCTTAGTGAATGGATGCAGAATGTCTGTTTCCAATCTGTGATACTCTTTTGTCTTTTTAACCGATAGGGTGATCCCTATCTGATATAATGTTCCTTTTTACCTCCAAGTGGTTTTGATGTTTATAGCTTACCTTTGATGGTTTTCCATTGACATTTCTGTGTTGTTGCAACAATGGACAATTGAGCAATACATTATATTATTGGCTAGCCAGGGAGGGTTGACAACTCCCTACCACTTGAAAGGGCCATCACTGAGGCATATCGTTCCTTGGTGACTTACTTTCACTCCAAGACCATAAGGCATAGTTTTCATTGGATAAGGCAAAGTTACCTTAAATATTACCTGTAAACATATCTTTCAATGATAATTAGTATTGATTAAGTTACATGCTTCCAGTAGAGACTTCACATTGCTACCTTTATGGATAAATACCATGAAAGTGGTGTATTAGGTGTAGTGAGTTTGTCAGGTCTGAGACAGGAGATGCTTGTAAAGAACAGTGATCCCTTTGCCAGTTGATGCCAATGGGCCTGTGTTACATTTCTCTTTTTTCTCTTCTTGTGGAGGCTTCATGTTACTTCTTGCTTCTGGTCAAGCCACTGGCCTGCTCTTAGTCACTGCCTTTTCCTTCCAGGCAGAAATACTCCTTGTTGGCCAGCAGGCTGGCTGAAAAGTTTGATACATGTTTCCCTTCTGCTCCTCTTGCTAGTTGCCACATTCTTTTGCTCATCTATAACTATCTCAGCCGTTGTCATAAGCTGCTTTTTCTGATGTTTCCTGCCTCTCTGCTTCATCGAGTTTCTCATAGTCACTTTTTGAGTCCTAAAACCTCTTCCTCCAGAAAGGAAAGAAGTTTGCAATTGATGCAAATGTAACTGAGAATATATTATTGCCCTTATATAAATCAATGGTACGTCCACATCTCGAATACTGCGTACAGCTGTGGTCTCCTCATCTCAAAAAAGATATACTGGCACTAGAAGAGGTTCAGAAAAGGGCAACTAAAATGATTAGCAAAAATAACAGGAGTACTTGTGGCACCTTAGAGACTAACAAATTTATTAGAGCATAAGCTTTCGTGGGCTACAACCCACTTCTTCGGATGCATAAAGAGTGAACCATATATTGAGGAGATATATATACACACACATACAGAGAGCATGAACAGGTGGGAGTTGTCTTACCAACTCTGAGAGGCCAATTAAGTAAGAGAAAAAAAACTTTTGAAGTGATAATCAAGATGGTTCAGTACAGACAGTTTGATAAGAAGCAAGTGTGAAAATACTTACAAGGGGAGATAGATTCAATGTTTGTAATGGCTCAGCCATTCCCAATCCCTATTTAGCCCTGAGTTGATTGTGTCTAGTTTGCATATCAATTCCAGCTCAGCAGTCTCTCCTTGGAGTCTGTTTTTGAAGTTTTTCTGTTTTAAGATAGCCACCCGCAGGTCTGTCAAAGAATGGCCAGACAGGTTAAAGTGTTCTCCCACTGGTTTTTGAGTATTATGATTCCTGATGTCAGATTTGTGTCCATTAATTCTTTTGCGTAGAGACTGTCCGGTTTGGCCAATGTACATGGCAGAGGGGCATTGCTGGCACATGATGGCATATATCACATTGGTAGATGTGCAGGTGAACGAGCCACTGATGGTATAGCTGATGTGATTAGGCCCTATGATGGTGTCACTTGAATAGATATGTGGACAGAGTTGGCATCGGGCTTTGTTACAAGGATAGGTTCCTGGGTCAGTGTTTTTGTTCAGTGATGTGTGGTTGCTGGTGAGTATTTGCTTTAGGTTGGGGGGTTGTCTGTAAGCGAGGACAGGTCTGTCTCCCAAGATCTGTGAGAGTAAAGGATCATCTTTCAGGATAGGTTGTAGATCTCTGATGATGCGCTGGAGAGGTTTTAGTTGGGGGCTGAAGGTGACAGCTAGTGGTGTTCTGTTATTTTCTTTGTTGGCCCTGTCTTGTAGGAGGTGACTTCTGGGTACTCGTCTGGCTCTGTCAATCTGTTTTTTCACTTCAGCAGGTGGGTATTGTAGTTTTAAGAATGCTTGATAGAGATCTTGTAGGTGCTTGTCTCTATCTGAGGGATTGGAGCAAATGCGGTTATATCTTAGAGCTTGGCTGTAGACAATGGATCGTGTGGTGTGTCCTGGATGGAAGCTGGAGGCATGTAGGTACGTGTAGCGGTCAGTAGGTTTCCGGTACAGGGTGGTATTTATGTGACCATCGCTTATTAGCACAGTAGTGTCCAGGAAATGGACCGCTTGTGTGGATTGATCTAGGCTGAGGTTGATGGTGGGATGGAAATTATTGAAATCATGGTGGAATTCCTCAAGGGCTTCTTTTCCATGGGTCCAGATGATGAAGATGTCATCAATGTAGCGCAAGTAGAGTAGGGGCGTTAGGGGACGAGAGCTAAGGAAGCGTTGTTCTAAGTCAGCCATAAAAATGTTGGCATACTGCGGGGCCATGCGGGTACCCATAGCAGTGCCGCTGACTTGAAGGTATATATTGTCCCCAAATGTGAAATAGTTGTGGGTGAGGACAAAGTCACAGAGTTCAGCCACTAGGTTAGCTGTGACATTATCGGGGATACTGTTCCTGATAGCTTGTAGTCCATCTGTGTGTGGAATATTGGTGTAGAGGGCTTCTACGTCCATAGTGGCCAGGATGGTGTTTTCTGGAAGATCACCGATGGATTCTAGTTTCCTCAGGAAGTCAGTAGTATCTCGAAGATAGCTAGGAGTGCTGGTAGCGTAGGGTCTGAGGAGAGAGTCCACATAACCAGACAAGCCTGATGTTAGGGTGCCAATGCCTGAGATGATGGGGCGTCCAGGATTTCCAGGTTTATGGATCTTGGGTAGCAAATAGAATGTCCCTGGTCGGGGTTCTAGGCATGTGTCTGTACAGATTTGTTCCTGTGCTTTGTCAGGGAGTTTTTTTAGCAGATGGTGTAGTTTCTTTAGGTAATCCTCAGTGGGATCAGAGGATAATGGCCTGTAGAATGTGGTGTTAGAGAGCTGTCTAGCAGCCTCTTGGTCATATTCCAATTTATTCATGATGACGACAGCACCTCCTTTGTCAGCCTTTTTGATAATGATGTCAGGGTTGTTTCTGAGGCTGTAGATGGCGTTGTGTTCAGCATGGCTGAGGTTATGGGGCAAGTGATGTTGCTGAGCTGGAATTGATATGCAAACTAGACACAATCAACTCAGGGCTAAATAGGGATTGGGAATGGCTGAGCCATTACAAACATTGAATCTATCTCCCCTTGTAAGTATTTTCACACTTGCTTCTTATCAAACTGTCTGTACTGAACCATCTTGATTATCACTTCAAAAGTTTTTTTTCTCTTACTTAATTGGCCTCTCAGAGTTGGTAAGACAACTCCCACCTGTTCATGCTCTCTGTATGTGTGTGTATATATATCTCCTCAATATATGGTTCACTCTTTATGCATCCGAAGAAGTGGGTTGTAGCCCACGAAAGCTTATGCTCTAATAAATTTGTTAGTCTCTAAGGTGCCACAAGTACTCCTGTTATTTTTGCGGATACAGACTAACACGGCTGCTACTCTGAAACCTAAAATGATTAGGGGTTTGGAACGGGTCCCATATGAGGAGAGATTAAAGAGGCTAGGACTCTTCAGTTTAGAAAAGAGGAGACTAAGGGGGGATATGATAGAGGTATATAAAATCATGAGTGATGTGGAGAAAGTGGATAAGGAAAAGTTATTTACTTATTCCCATAATACAAGAACTAGGGGTCACCAAATGAAATTAATGGGCAGCATGTTTAAAACAAATAAAAGGAAGTTCTCCTTCACGCAGCGCACAGTCAACTTGTGGAACTCCTTACCTGAGGAGGTTCTGAAGGCTAGGACTATAACAGCGTTTAAAAGATAAATTCATGGTGGTTAAGTCCATTAATGGCTATTAGCTAGGATGGGTAAGGAATGGTGTCCCTAGCCTCCGTTTGTCAGATGGCAGGAGAGAGATCACTTGATCATTGCCTGTTAGGTTCACTCCCTCTGGGGCACCTGGCATTGGCCACTGTCGGTAGACAGGATACTGGGCTAGATGGACCTTTGGTCTGACCCGGTACGGCCGTTCTTATGTTCTTATGTTCTTAACCTTTTTGTTTTTTGTTCATCACACAATTCCAACATCTGCTTCCCTTGGCTCTCTCAGTATCCATTCTGTATCCTAATTGGGTTATTTCTAGGAAGGTTGGGACTAGCCTAGTGACCTTGTCTGAGAACTTTTTGGGGAACTCCTTTCTTTGTTGCCATCCCTTCCTATTTTCTCCTCATAGTTTGCTGAACCCCAGGCCTTCATACTCAGCCTCCTCTTTGCCAACAATAGCTCACAAGACAATAGATGTTTGCTCATCCATCATGTGGAATTTTCAAAGAAAAATATGTAGTAATATTGCCAGTCACTGGCCAATCTCATTCCAGAATTTGTTGTTCCTTCTGTTATTGCATTGGAGTGAGCTCCTCTTTGGAAACATTGCCCTTGTCTGAGCTAAGTGATAATATAATTATCTAACCATTTAAAATGAAAAAAATCCTATTATGGCACAGAGAAATAATATGCCTTTCTCTGTTCCCACCCAGGGTTTGGGGTTCAGTCAGTAAATCAGTAATTAAATTATTCACTTACTCCAAGCAGATTAGAATATTGAGATTAGTGGAAATCTTGAAACACAAACTGTCAGTTTGCTTCTCCCTCTTTTGGTGGCTTCTTTTATCTAGACAGACCTACTATGGCCCAGTTTGGGCAACACTGGCTTATTTTATTTAGAAGCAGATCATGCTTTCTCCTCTGCAGCATGAACCGCTAACACTCAATTGATTATTATTTGTTGTTTATATTACTGTAGCACTTAGGAGGTATAGTCATGGACCCCATTGTGCTAGGCACTGTACAAACAGAACAGTTTTGGGTTTTTTTGAAAGTATCATTTTTAGTGCAAGAAACTTTATTTAGGACAGATCCCACATCTTCCTACTGCTGAGTTTCTTGCATCTTCTTCTGGAGCAGCTGGTCTGGCCACTGCCAGAGACAGGACACCGTGTGAGATGGACCGCAGATTGGATCCAGTCTGTGTAGCCCAGAGGGGTGGCTTGCCTTCACTACATCAGCTGTAATGCAAGGAACCTACAGCTCTGTATCTGGAAAGACATTACCTTAAGCAAGTTAGCACAAGTGTAGTCAAGTATAGTAGGCCTGCGACCTTTGGCATAGATAAATGGTCTGACTGTTACCCCTTAGGTTTTGGGGAACTAGGAATGGCTTGCTCAAAGGTAGGAGTTGAAACCTAACGGTAAATGGCAACCACAGGAATATGGAAGTGATAACCGTAATGTAGCTTGAGCAAGAAGTGACTGATATGATAATGAGTTAAATGGCATTAATATGTATTAATTAATATGCTAACTTATAGGATAAGTGTACCCTAATATGATGGGATGAGGAAGCTATATTTGGGCATGGAAGGCTGAGCATAAGCATGAATATTCATGATGGTGCTCAGGCCCTATAATAGGACAAACAACCATAGAATCATAGAATCATAGAATATCAGGGTTGGAAGGGACCTCAGGAGGTCATCTAGTCCAACCCCCTGCTCAAAGCAGGACAAATTCCCAACTAAATCATCCCAGCCAGGGCTTTGTCAAGCCGGGCCTTAAAAACCTCCAAGGAAGGAGACTCCACCACCTCCCTAGGTAACGCATTCCAGTGCTTCACCACCCTCCTAGTGAAATAGTGTTTCCTAATACCCAACCTAGACCTCCCCCACTGCAACTTGAGACCATTGCTCCTTGTTCTGTCATCTGCCACCATTGAGAACAGCCGAGTTCCATCCTCTTTGGAACCCCCCTTCAGGTAGTTGAAGGCTGCTATCAAATCCCCCCTCATTCTTCTCTTCTGGAGACTAAACAATCCCAGTTCCCTCAGCCTCTCCTCATAAGTCATGCGCTCCAGACCCCTAATCATTTTTGTTGCCCTCCGCTGGACTCTTTCCAATTTTTCCACATCCTTCTTGTAGTGTGGGGCCCAAAACTGGACACAGTACTCCAGATGAGGCCTCACCAATGTCGAATAAAGGGGAACGATCACGTCCCTCGATCTGCTGGCAATGTCCCTACTTATACAGCCCAAAATGCCATTAGCTTTCTTGGCAACAAGAGCACACTGTTGACTCATATCCAGCTTCTCGTCCACTGTGACCCGTAGGTCCTTTTCTGCAGAACTGCTACCTAGCCACTCGGTCCCTAGTCTGTAGCAGTGCATAGGATTCTTCCGTCCTAGGTGCAGGACTCTGCACTTGTCCTTGTTGAACCTCATCAGGTTTCTTTTGGCCCAATCCTCTAATTTGTCTAGGTCCCTCTGTATCCGATCCCTACCCTCTAGTGTATCTACCACGCCTCCTAGTTTAGTGTCATCGGCAAACTTGCTGAGAGTGTAGTCCACACCATCCTCCAGATCATTAATAAAGATATTAAACAAAACCGGCCCCAGGACCGACCCTTGGGGCACTCCGCTTGAAACTGGCTGCCAACTAGACATGGAGCCATTGATCACTACCCGTTGAGCCCGACGATCTAGCCAGCTTTCTATCCACCTAACAGTCTATTCATCCAGCCCATACTTCTTTAACTTGGCAGCAAGAATACTGTGGGAGACCGTATCAAAAGCTTTGCGAAAGTCAAGGAATAACACATCCACTGCTTTCCCCTCATCCACAGAGCCAGTTATCTCATCATAGAAGGCAATTAGGTTAGTCAGGCACGACTTCCCCTTGGTGAATCCATGCTGACTGTTCCTGATCACTTTCCTCTCCTCTAAGTGTTTCATAATTGATTCCTTGAGGACCTGCTCCATGATTTTTCCAGGGACTGAGGTGAGGCTGACTGGCCTGTAGTTCCCCGGATCCTCCTTCTTCCCTTTTTTAAGGATGGGCACTACATTAGCCTTTTTCCAGTCATCCGGGACTTCCCCCGATCGCCATGAGTTTTCAAAAAAACCATGTAGAGGCTAGGCTTTTTCCATCATTGTTAGCTATCCATCATTTAACCCTTCAGCTCTATCGTTATCTACCATCAATCTTGGGATTGAGGAACCTGAACCATTGGACTCATTTGGCATGCCAGAGACAGGCTGGTCCTTTATCTCTTACCACCAGGTCCTCAAGAAAGGGTATAAGTATGCAAATCTAAGAGCTTATGCAAAGAATGATACTACGGATATCCCCAATACTGTATTACTCCTATCTTTTTATGGGGCTTGGAGCTTTTCTGGCTTTATTCCTTATTTTAATAAAAATCTCAAAGGCTTTACTTTGCCAACCGTATAAGTATCCTTGCCATGTGCCCTGAGGGTCACTGCAAGATATTAAACTTATTGGTTATAGTTTTGGGTAGCCTGATTCTGGGATTAGAAACTTCTGACAAATTGGCAATTAATACAAATATTATTAACCTTCAAAAAAGATCAGGCAACATCTGGCAATATGTTCCTAAATAGCAGTAGTAATAGTGCTAACGTAATCAAAAATCAAAAAGCCAAATAAAGATGGGTTATAAGAACGGTTTGTCAGGAACTGGAATTTCTGTTCATGGGAAGTTCAGACATTTCAAAAACATTTTTTCCCCCCCAAATTTGGAACAAAAAGCCGAAATTCCAAAATTTCCCATGAAATGAAAATCCGAAAAAATTTCAATTCTGGACCATCAAAATGTTTTGTTTCAATAGTGCTATTTTAATTAATTTCATTTTGACTTTTATATATTAAATATAAAATAGTCAAAATGAAGTGAATTGAAACACTGTTGAAATTAAGTGTTTAAACATTTTACCCCCCTCGAAAATCTTTCCACAAGCTCTAGTTATAGGGAGCAACCTAGCTCTCTCTGCTTTAATTCGGTAAAATAGAAGTAACCAAACTTTCATGTATCACCCTCCTTCTTCAGGTAATGGAAATGCAAAGCAAGTTAGAGTAACAGAGTTGACACCCTTGCTATATTTGTTTTCCTAGTGCAATGGGGATAGTGATTGAGGGACGCGTTCTGCCATGCTTACCCGCAATGAATACTCTTTGAATACCTCAAATAGCCCTATTGATTTCAGTGGGACTATTCAGAGTAAGGTGTTGCCACAAGTGAACAAAGGTGGCAAAATCTGCAACGTAGAAGAGTGTGCTCAGCCATTTGTCAATGCTGCGTGACAACTGCACATACACCTATCCCTTTAAGCCTCTGCTGCTGTAGTTGGCTCAGTCAGTGGTGCCTCCTACAGTTTTGTTGCTAGTTTCTGTATTTTTTGGGTGCTTTAATAATGGCACCTGGCTTGGCATGTTCCTACAGGGAAAAGAACATGATATGGGAGCAGCTGTTTTTCATGATTGAGTCTAATAGGAAATGCACAGGAGAGAGATTGGAGGATTCTGTTTATACATCTTTTTAGGGAAGAGGGGAACCAATCTAATTTGAAAGGCTTCTTTGATCTTTGCACTCAACCTGCGAAGTCTGCTGCTATGCGTGCAGAGATATTTAGAACAGCACCTATGATTGTTCCATCAGTGGAGAGAGGGAGAGAAGAAAAATCTCCCCTCCCATCCCACTGTGCTGTTGTAGTAGGAGGCATAGGAATATTTCTTATGATTCATCAAGATGTTTTATGTAAGGTTACTGAGAAACTTTTCGGCAAATCATAGAATATCAGGGTTGGAAGGGACCTCAGGAGGTCATCTAGTCCAACCCCCTGCTCAAAGCAGGACCAATTCCCAACTAAATCATCCCAGCCAGGGCTTTGTCAAGCCGGGCCTTAAAAACCTCCAAGGAAGGAGACTCCACCACCTCCCTAGGTAACGCGTTCCAGTGCTCTACTAGTGAAATAGTGTTTCCTAATATCCAACCTAGACCTCCCCCACTGCAACTTGAGACCATTGCTCCTTGTTCTGTCATCTGCCACCATTGAGAACAGCCGAGTTCCATCCTCTTTGGAACCCCCTTTCAGGTAGTTATAGGCTGCTATCAAATCCCCCCTCATTCTTCTCTTCTGGAGACTAAACAATCCCAGTTCCCTCAGCCTCTCCTCATAAGTCATGTGCTCCAGACCCCTAATCATTTTTGTTGCCCTCCGCTGGACTCTTTCCAATTTTTCCACATCCTTCTTGTAGTGTGGGGCCCAAAACTGGACACAGTACTCCAGATGAGGCCTCACCAATGTCGAATAAAGGGGAACGATCACGTCCTTCGATCTGCTGGCAATGCCCCTACTTATACAGCCCAAAATGCCGTTAGCCTTCTTGGCAACAAGGGCACGCTGTCGACTCATATCCAGCTTCTCATCCACTGTAACCCCTAGGTCCTTTTCTGTGGAACGGCTGCCTAGCCATTCAGTCCCTAGTCTGTAGCAGTACATAGGATTCTTCCGTCCTAAGTGCAGGACTCTGCACTTGTCCTTGTTGAACCTCATCAGATTTCTTTTGGCCCAATCCTCTAATTTGTCTAGGTCCCTCTGTATCCGATCCCTACCCTCTAGTGTATCTACCACGCCTCCTAGTTTAGTGTCATCGGCAAACTTGCTGAGAGTGCAGTCCACTCCATCCTCCAGATCATTAATAAAGATATTAAACAAAACCGGCCCCAGGACCGACCCTTGGGGCACTCCGCTTGAAACCGGCTGCCAACTAGACATGGAGCCATTGATCACTACCCGTTGAGCCCGACGATCTAGCCAGCTTTCTATCCACCTTACAGTCCAAAGAAGGAGGAGAGAGGCATTTGGAGAAGAGAGAGAGGCCACCTTTCAATTCAGTTATAGCAGCACATGTAGATGACATTTCAAGATAGTTTGAGAGAATTAATATTGAGAAAGGGAAAGTTAACCTGAATCCAGAGCATTTGAATAAGTAATTCTAATTATCAGCTTTTTCTATTGTGTATTTCATTGGCAGATTTCAGTGCTTTACAATGAAGGTGAGTATCACTATCCCAATTTTATCACTGGAAAACTGAGGAACAGGGAAGTGAAGTGACTTGGGGGTTGCACAATGGGCCTTTGACAGAACTGGAAATAGAATGCAGGTCTCCTGGGTGCCAGTTCAGTGCTCTGTTCACAACCACAAGCAGAAACATAGAAATTGGTGCAGACCTCTTGCTAGCATTCCCCAACTTTTTTTTTTTTTTTAAATCATGCACTTACCCTATGTATTGTTCTCTGTGCTTTGAGACCTGTGCGAGGAAATTTTAAAGGGTGCCTGTAATCCATAGTAAAACTTGCTTCAGTTTTTTTGCTTGCTGTTTACTAGCCAAAAGTACTGAAACTGACTACTATTAATATTAATGTTGTGTTAAATGCATATTCGTAGAAGTGGGTGTGGTGTGGGAGAAATATACTTAAGTTATAGTGCCTAGAATGCATATATTTAGTGATGTGTTACAAAACAAAATCCCACAATACAGGAATCCTTGAGGGTTGAAATGTTAACCATGTTTTCATTGATGAGATCAACCAATCTATGTTCGTTTCACCAGGACATGGAAGGTTCATAGTCTGTTAGGAGTTGAGGCAAAAATGGAGTTAAATAAAGTGCTTAAACGTCTGAATCTATGCATGTGAAGACAGAGAGCTACATTATTCCTATGAAGATGTATATTGGCAGGGAAATGTTAAGGTGTGAACTTGAACTATAGCTTCAAGGTCAAGGGATTTATAACCTTCCTGTTCAGTAGATTGCTTACTCCCTTACATTTTCACCTCTGTTTACATCTGCACAGATGTTTAAATTGTGTGTGTGAATATCTTTTTTCCCTCAGGACCCCTTGTTGCTGAAGGGTAAAGTAACACTGCATCAAGTTACGGCTGGGACTGTGGTATCAAGGCAGGGAGACCAGGTGAGTGCCCTCCAATAAGGGAAAAGTGAACCTGTAGTTTAAAAACTGTTTGATATTATTACTACTCTCCAGTCATGTCAAGACCTTAGTGTATGACTAAAGATGGACTAGAGTTGAGGTGAGTGGCCCTGGACTGGGTTTGGGGAGTTCTGGGATAAGTTCCTCTGCCACAGGCTTCCTGTACAAGTTACTTTCACCTCTCTGTGCCTCATGCCCCCACCCTGCAAAATGAGAATGATAGGTACCAACCTAACAGGGGTATTCTGAGGATAAACTCATTAAAACATTTCTGAAGCACCCAGATACTATGGTGACGAGAGCCATATAATGTTCTGGATAAAAACAGGTTGGGTTGAAGAGTGCACATCAGGCAGTATGTGGTCTAGAACATGACCTATAAGGAAATATTAAACAATTGGGTTTGTTTAGTCTGTAGAAGTGAAGACTGAGGGGGGACATAACGGATTTAAGTTCATAAAAGAGGAGGGTGATAAATTGTTCTCCATATCCACTGAGGAGAGGACAAGAAGTAATGCGCTTAAATTGCAGGAAGGGAGATTTGGGTCAGACATTAGAAAAATCTTCCTAACTATAAGAGTGGAACAAATTGCCTAGAGAGGTTCTGGAATCTCTGTCTAACCTTTTCTTAAAAACCTCCAATGATGAACACCTGTCAGGGATGGTCTAGATAATCCTTAGTCCTGCCTCAGTGCAGAGGACTGGACTAGATGACCTATTGAGGTCCCTTCCACTCCTACATTTCTGTGATTCTGTTGCCTCTTGAATGGGGAGCTGAACAAGATTGAGAGGAATTGGTAGGTGCTTATCCATCCGGGTGCAGAGGCTCAGAATTGCAATCCAAACACAGACAGCAGGGAAACCCCCCCCTCCCCTTTTCTCCCTTGCATCTTGTTGAGTTTTTCCTTTGTAATTAAAGAGAAGAGGGGCTCATTTAATAGCAACAGCAATTTTAGCTGCAGATTATGGGTTTTGTTTTGTACGGAAGAGTGCATAGCTAAAGTTGCAATGTAAATTTAGCATCCTTCTCCATGAGGTTTCAAGTTTATACATATATTGCATATTTTCCCATGAAATTATGTGCATTACAAATGCCTAGATAACCTGCTTACAAAAACCCAACCCTCAATGCATGATGTATGTCACTCAGTTTTATTAGAATGCCTTCTCCTATTAATACACAATTGGACTTTTTTGTATATTAGTGCATTTTGCAACAAGCATATCATTCAGGGCATAATATTGTTCTGTAATAGCACTAGGAGATTGTTTGAAAATACGTAACTGTGTGCAATGCAAATTAAGGGAATACATTTTTGCTAATTTCCAGTACTAATATATTCTGTTTTGTCACAATACAGTATTATTCACAGAGTTTTGCTATTAATTCTGTGTCATCTCCACCTCTTGAGGTCTCCCAATTATGGCCCCAGTCAGAAAGCTCCATTTTCAATATTGTAACTGGAACAGTTTACAACATTAATAAATGCTTTTAATTATTCATGAATGTGCCTTATTGTATTGCCTAAGTGCTTAACGCTACATAGAGCTCCACAGCAAACACATCAGTCGTTGCAGTTCTGTTACAATTAATGTTGGTTTAAAATCCAGGAGGGTTTATAATGAGGGACTCTCTCTCCATCCTTTTCAGGATGTCAACATCCGGTTTGTGATCTCAGGTTTGCTTCATGTGTACCAGTGGAAGATAGACTCTGAGGAGGAGACCTGTCTATTCATCACCCATCCGGGGGAAATAGTAGGCCAACTAGCTGTCCTTACTGGGGAACCTCTCATTTTCACCATCAAGGCCAATCGAGACTGCACGTTCCTGTCCATTTCCAAATCCCATTTCTATGAGTGAGTTCCCCCTTTGAGTGGTGCATTGCTTTCCATTTTTACACCCACCTATAAATCACAGTTATTTTGGACACATTTCAGTGACAGAGGGGGTGAGTATGATGTGCTATTGCTAGAGCACATCATATAGCAAACTAGATGTTCTGGAGTAGGAATTTAGGAAATGCCACACTGTATTAGACCCCAGATCTAATTTATTACATCTATTACAAATTCCTGTCTCCAGCAGGGTAAGTACCAATTACTTCAGAGAAAGGTGCAAGAAACTCTGTGATGTTCAACGATGGAATAATCTGCTGTAAGCAAATTAAATTCCCACTTTGCTCTGAACAGCATTTTAACACCCTGTATTTAGTCCAGACATTCCCTAGGGCTGGCATTTGGCTTTATTGATAACTCAGATAATAAGGAAAATGCCACCCTCAGCCCATGCTTACATGTTGGTAGTGTTTCTCTAAAGAGACCTCTCTGTCCTAGACCTTTCACCAGAGTATCACTCCCACTTCTTTTTAAACCAGAGTGGAGTTAATGAGCCTCCCCTGCTACATGATTCATAGGGTATAAGTCAGTATCTCCCTGCAGGATTACAGCACTTACTAATAGGGTAGGTCAAAAGAAGAACCCTGCTACACCTGCCCATAGGGCAGGTTTCTTCCTGACCCCTGTTAATTGGTGGTTATCATGAGCTGTGAAGCATGAAGGTGAATATACCTTAGTGTTTTATCCTGTATAAACGTCCTGTAAATGTTCTCATTATTCCATATAAACATCAATCTTGCTATGATCTTATCATCAAGGTTTTGTGACAGAGAGTTCACACTCATAGTTTATACTAAAAAAATTCTTTCATTTGTTTAAAATTAGTTGCCTTTTATTTATTTTATTATTATTTGTATTGTTGTAGTGACCAGGACTCCATTGTAGTAGGCGCTGTACAAACACAAACCCATAACAGCTCCTGCCCCAAAGAACTTAAAATCTAAGTAAAGTCAAGAGACAGCAGATGGGTACAGACAGACCAGCGGGGAGCACAAAGAAACAATGAGACTTGGTCAGCAGGACAGGCTGTCTCAGCACACCAGCAGCCTAACCGTTGTCAAGTGTTTTGTAGTAAAGGACAGTTTTGAGGAGGGTTTTGAAGGGGATAATGAATTAGTTTTGCTGGTGTTTATGGGGAGCTCCTCCTGAGTGTGAGAGGCAGCATGGGAGAAAGCATGAAGGGGCTCATTGGAAAATGTAACAAGTGGGTGATGGAGGCTGGCATCAGGGGCCAACTGGAAGTGGGAGTCCAACAGAATGAGAGCTGATAGATAGGGTGGGAATAGGCCGGGAAGGGCCTTGGAAGTGAAGGCCAGTAGCTTATGTTTGCTATGATGGAGGAAAAGGGAATGTAAAGAGAACGGTAACATAGAATCATAGAATATCAGAGTTGGAAGGGACCTCAGGAGGTCATCTAGTTCAACCCCCTGCTCAAAGCAGGACCAATCCCCAACTAAATCATCCCAGCCAGGGCTTTGTCAAGCCTGACCTTAAAAACCTCTAAGGAAGGAGATTCCACCACCTCCCTAGGTAACCCATTCCAGTGCTTCACCACCCTCCTAGTGAAAAAGTTTTTCCTAATATCCAACCTAGACCTCCCCCACAGCATCTTGAGACCATTACTCCTTGTTCTGTCATCTGGTACCACTGAGAACAGTCTAGATCCATCCTCTTTGGAACCTCCTTTCAGGTAGTTGAAAGCAGCTATCAAATCCCCCCTCATTCTTCTCTTTAACATGGTTAAAGCAATGAGCTAGGAATATTATTTTTGCAGCAGCATTCTGAATGGGTATGAGCGAGGCAAGATTGCATTTGTCAAGGCCAGAGGAAAGGATGTTGCAGTTATCAAGATGCAAGACGATGAGATTTTTAGCCATGTGGATGATGAGAGAGGCTGGATCTCAGAAATGTTTTGCATAAAGAATCAGCAAATTTAGATATAGCCTGGTTGCGAGGACCTAAAGAAAGGTTTGAGTCAGAGATGAACCCCAAATATGGGCCTGAGTGACAGGCAGGATGGTGGTTTTGTCCACAGTGATTGAGAACGGCGTTAGTGGAGAGGACTTGGTGGTGGGGAGATTGAGAGCTGTTTTAGCCATGATAAGCTTGAGCTGAGCTTGAACTTTGCAGTTGAGTCATGGTGAGCTTGAGCTTTCAGTTTTTAGTGGAATGTCCCCTTGTTCTTGACTATGAGCGTGTAAGTAGGAGTTTTTCTGGCTTTTGTTCTCTAAACCATTCATTATTTTGCATAGCTCTGCTGCCTCTTTTTATCTCCTCTCTAAACGCTCCCTATCTTTAGTTTCTCCAGGCTTCTAATCAATTTTGTCTCCAGGCTCCTATTTCTATGATATCTTTTTTGGAGGTAGGGTAATGAGAACTGAACACAATGTCCTCGGTGATAGTGCACCATCAATGTACATAATAGCTTTCCAATAGACATCGTATTTTCTACCCCGTTCTTTACACTATATCTCTTTGTTCAAATCACATTCAATTATATACTCCTCTGCTGTCATCTACATCTCCCTACCCTCCCTGATTTTGAAACCTGACTTTTTTTCTTTTATTCCTCTCCCCACAGTCCTCCCTCATCATACTTGGTGACTTCAAATTTCACACTGATGCCCACTCTGACCCATTAGCTGTTCCTACCTCTTTGCCTTCATTTTCTCTTTTGACTTTCAACCTTGGATCATCTCTCCTGTTTGCCAAAGTGGCCACTTGCTTGACCTTGTCTCTGCGCGTCTTTGCTCAAGTGTTCCTTTTCTGATCTCTCAGGAGTGGTGACGCTCTCCAAACGCTACCCCGTCACTTCTTCCTTATTGCCTATTTCCCCTCTACCAGTGATCTAAGCTCTTATTCTGCACCACTCTCAACTCCTTTATTGTTCCCTCTCCTCCTCCTCTGTAGACTCCATTGTTAGTTCACTGCACTCTGCTCTCGCTACACTTGATTCTTTCATCTCTCCTTCCCACCAAAAGTCTGTTCCTAAACCTGGCTCATTCCCAGCTTCAGCTTTCTCCACACCTGCTCTCATGTCAGTGACTGTCACTGGAGAGAGTCTCAAGACAACATGGATATCTTCTGCTGCAAAATTGATCTTTCCTTCTTTAGTTCTACTGTATCGCTGGCTGAACAGCACTGCCTCTCCACTGTCATTGAATCCCCAGCTCACAATCCCTGTCACATGTGCAATCTCTGACTCCTTCCTGTGCCCTCCATGCAAGATTTTGCTTGATTTCCCTCCCCCACGCTCCAGGAGGAGATGGATAAGGGCCACCACAAGTCCACAACACTCCTTCCTCCCTCTCCCTTTCACTGGCAGATTTCACACTTGTTTTTCTCTTTGAAACCTCTCCAGGTGCCCTGTGACCCCCAATCCTCTCCTGGCATCCCTGCTCCCCACTCACACCCTCTTCCTTGTCCTCCTCCTTTTACCTGTCCTTGTCCTCTTGCTTCTTTTCCTCCAGTATACAAATACATTTGCTTCCACTGTCCCTAAAACATCAATCCTCAATCCCACCTGCCACGCTAGCTATTGCCCATTGCCACCAAACTTGCTGAATGCTCCATCTACAACCATTGCCTTAAGTTCTTCTTCAGATGATTCCACATGTGCATTTCACGCTTGGTGTGGGACCATCTCTCAGAGGTACCCATTGGAGAGGCTCAAGTGCCCTCTACCATAGTGTGCCATCGCAAGCCAGTATAAATGGCACAACTGCCCCAGAGCTTCTTCAGTTCTAATGACTGTCACGGGTAGTAAGAAGGAATTGCGTGGCTTGCGTTAGCACATGCTGTCAGTGTGCTCATGGAAATTTCTTGTAAATAGTTTTCTAATTGATTAGTATAGGGTTACCATATTTCAGCAAGCAAAAAAGAGGACGGGAGGAGCCCCGCCCCCATCCTGCCCTAGCCCCGCCCCTGCCCCTCCCACTTCCCGCCCCCCTCAGAACCCCCAACCCTTCTCCCACTCCTTGTCCCCTGACTGCCCCCTCCTGGGACCCCTGCCCCTAACTGCCCTGCAGGACTCCACCCCCTACCTAAGCCTCCCTGCCTCTTGTCCCCTGACTGCCCCTTCCTGAGACCCTCCCCCCATCCTAACTGGCCCCCTAGGACCCTACCTGTACCCTGACTGCCCCAACCCTTATACACAGCCCCACCCCCAGACAGACCCCTGGGACTCCCACGCCCCATCCAACCACTCCCCACCCCCTGACAGCCCCCCCCAGAACTCCCGACCCATCTAAACCCCTCTGCTCCCTGTCCCCTGACTGCTCCGATCCCTCTCCCCACTCCTGCCCCCTGACAGCCCCGCCCCCAGAACTCTCAACCCCTCCCCCCCACTCCTTGTCCCCTGACTGCCTGGGACCCCTGCTCCTAACTGCCTTCCAGAACTCCACCCCCTACCTAAGCCTCCCTGTTCCTTGTCCCCTAACTGCCCCCTCCTAAGACCCTCCCCACCCTAACTGCCCCCCAGTACCCTACCCCCTACCTGTACCCTGACTGCCCAAAACCTTATCCACCCTCCCAGAAAGCCCCCCCCGAACTCCGACCCCCCCCATCTCTTGACTGCCCCCTCCAAATCTCCGACCCCACCCCCCATCTCTTGACTGCCCCCTCCAAAACCTCCCTGCCCCTTCTCCAACCCCCTGGCCCCCTTGTTGTTGGCCTTCGCCTAACGTCTCTGTGAACTTGCTCAGGAACGGCCTGAGCCGTTCGTCCCGGCACTCTGGGGAGCGAGGGAGGAGCTCCAGACTGCCGGAGGCAATCTGCGAATGCAGGGAGGGAGGGAGGGAGTGATCTCAGCTGCAGGGGAGAGGAGGAGGGGCTCTCTCTGGCTGTCGGAGCCCCATGTAAGTGGCACCATTCGTCCGGCTGCCCTGTTAGCCGCGCTTGCTCTGCATGGGGGGGGGGGAAGTCCGGACATTTACAAATTCCCCCCGGATGCTATTTTTAGCTCAAAAAGCTGGACATGTCCGGGGGAATCCGGACGAATGGTAACCCTAGATTAGTACTTAGAGTAGATAGGATTAGTTTCCTTTTTGGTCCCCACTTCTGGGGTTTCTGTTACATGGTCACTGGGCTTCAAGCTCTGCGTCTCTTGTGCTAGGCCAATGCCCATGAGCAACCCACAATCAAGCTGCTTGAAGCATTCGGGGGAAGCTCATATTCAGGTTTGTTGTCAAATTTGCAAATATTTTAAGCCAAGGACAAAAAAAGCCAGAGAAGCCAGGCTAAAGGTTTTACTCACAGAGGCGGCCCTGAGACCTCCATCAGACTCTAGCCTTCCTGACTTGGCACAGAGTGCTTTGGCATCAGTTAGGAGTGTACCTCCTGTGCTGCCTGAGACCTAGCACCAATTGCTTTCCCCAATGTCTAAGAAGAGACATAAGACCTCTTGTAGCGGGGTGGACACCCGCTCCTGCCTGGGAGGGCTGGAAAGCAGCCCTGGAGAGTGCTGCAGCTCGAAAAGCTGGGCTGATTGGGGAAGCGGCCGCACCTGGGCCACACCCCAATCAGGCCACAGCTGGCCTGTATAAAAAGGCTGTGAGCCAGAGGCCCAGAAGAAGTCTCTCTGCGTTCAGAGAGAGAGAAGGGCCTGGCTGCAGGGATCTAGAGACAGGGTACCTGAGTGGAGCAGGGCTGGGGAAAGGCAGAGGAGCTGGGGAGCCCCAGCCTGGAAAGCCCCAGACTGCAGCCTAGCATTGGGCTAATAGGTACTGGGGGTTGCAGAGGGCAGCCCAGGGGTAGGCAAAGGCAGCAGGTCCAAACCCAACCTTGCCTGTGATGAGTAGGCTGATACTGCAGTCTGCCCCAGGGCGTGGGGGCTAGATGAGGACTGACAGTAGCCTTATACTGAGGCGAGGTGGGGATAGTGGGTGGGGGGTTCCCGGGGAGGGGAGACCCTGAGAGAAAGGGGCTACTGCCAGGGGGCAGCACCCCAGCTAACAGGGCACCGGAGTCCAGGGAGGGACATGGGGGCCAAGCGGTAGTGGATCACTGGCCTGCAGAGGGCGTGCTGGGCTGGAAATTGAGCTAATTCCCTGAGAGACCAGCAGGAGGCGCTGCAGGGGTGAGTCCGCCCAGCTTACACCTCTAGACAGGAAAGTTGCTGGCTCCAGAATCTTCTAAGCATGGGGAGAAGAGTAGAGTGCAGCCAAAACCAAAGCACTGCTCGTCTCTGGTAGCACTGAAATGGGCACCATTGACTCTGGTACCCGGGCATGTACCATCGAGTCTGATACCTGGAGGGGTGCCTTCTATGTCTGCAATACTGCAACGACTCAAGACCATCTCGGTACTGACCATGTCGGAGGTGTTTGTGTCAGCAAGAGATATGCTGAGCCTATTGGTACTGATGTCCCTGGTAGTGCAGGAGTCTGTGCTCCTGGTACCAGCAGACAGAGGGTCGCCAATATTGTCCGTGCAGATCTCAGTGCAGTGACAGTCTCCTGTGCCTTGGATTTCACGCCCATCGGTGCATTGAAGGGGAAGCCTGCAACACTGGCTGTTCTACACTCTTCGCCAACTAGGCACTAATCTCTGGTACCATTGGGAGCAGCCCCTGCTTGGTCAGCAGAGTGTGATTCAGACTCCTCTGCATCAGAGATGGCCTCCTATGTTTCCCAGCCTCGGAGCCTGTCATGCTACCCCCACCTAGGCATTACTACCCTGGGTTGCCTCGAGATCCTACGGCTGGAATGGGATAGGGCTTGAGGCCTGGGAGTCACTGGGGCTCACCATTGGCCCTTTGGGGAAATCTCCACAAGTCCCAAGTTTTCAGATCCTGCTCTGTGTCCTTGGAGAGGCATGGGGAGTCTACTCTCTGGGCACTGCCTGTTTCTGAGCCTGGTACAGGTCCTGATGCTGAGCAGGAAGAGGTAGTTTAGGAAGAGCCTACTGGACAGCTAGCGAAGGAGGGGCATCCTGAGCCTGTGCTGGCTTTATCCTCCTCCTCCTCTCCTAATGAGGCAGTTTCCTCAGGGGGCATTTCACCGCCTCCCGATGATTATTAGAGCTCACCAAGAGTTGTTGAAGAGGATTGCCTCAGGTTTGGAGATCCAGCTAGAGAAAGTTAAGGAGTCCTCCCATTGCCATAGTGACATTTTGGCCACAACCAAGCCACTGCAGGTGTCTTTACTTGTTAATGAAGCAATTTTGGAGCTCATGAAGCCACTCTGGCAGACTCCTTTGTCCCTTTCTCCCGCCTCAAAAAAGGACCAAATGTAAATATTATGTCCCCCCCACCCCCTAGGATTCTCTGGTGGTGTCAGTGGCCAGTGAAAGGGAATGACAGGGCCAACAGGTGGCAATTTCCAAATCAAAGGATGCTAAAAAACAATAGATTTATTTGGTGGAAAAGTTTATTCTATTGCAGTGCTGCAACTCAAAATTGCCAACCAACAAACCTTTTGGGACATTGTTATTGTAATATTTGGGACTCCATGTTAAAGTTTAAGGACATGTTGCTGGAGGACACTGGACAGGAGTTTTCTTTAGTTGACGAGGGGACATTCATCGTGAGAACTTCACTTCAGGTTGGACTACATGTGTGGTAGACTCGGTTGCTAGGACACTGGCTTCTGCGGTTTCCATTACAGGAGCTCCTGGGTGTGGTCGTTGGGGCTTCCACACGAGGTCCAACAAACAATTCAAGACCTGCCCTTTGAAGGGTCTTCACTTTTTTCAGAGCAAACAGATTCTAAGCAGTATGGGATGAAGGATTCTATGCTGACTTTAAAGTCTTTGGCGTTGTATACTCTGGCCCTGTCTAGGAAACATTTTTGCCTGCAGCAGACCACTAATACTCTGCCCCTGCTCCTCATCAGGACTTACAAAGAAAGAAGAGTAGAAGTTATAGACACAGGCCACCTCCTCCTTCTGCTTCTACGTCAATGCCTGCTCCATCCAGATACCGAGGGGTGCTAAATAGGTGTTTTGGGGTCAGTTGAGGATGCCATACCAGTTTCCAGGATGCCAGATTCTATCTCCCCCGTGTTTGCAAACTGTCTTTCCCACTTCCTCCCGGCTTGGTCCCAGATTACTTCAGACCAATGAGTATTAAGCACTGTGGAAATGAGATATACCCTCCAATTTGTTTCTGCTCCTCTCTCCCTTCCCTCCCATCCCTCTTCAGGGACCACTCTCATGAGGAGCTCCTCCTCCAGGAGGTTCAGTCTCTCCTTTGGGTGGGAGAGGGAAGGGGTTCAGTGTCACAGAGGGAAGGGGTTCTTGCCTGTTATTTTGTAATCTCGAAAGCAAAGGGTCACTTGCCAGTTTTAGACCTGTGCCAGCTCAACAGATATATCAAAAAGATAGTTTTGCATAGTCACCCTGGCTTCCATTATTCTCTCCCTGGAGACTGGTATGCTGCCCTCGACTTAAAAGATGCCTACTTTCATGTGGTGATTTATTAAGGTCATAGAAAGTATCTCTGGTTGGTAGTGAAACGCTCTCATCAGCAGCTCACTGTGCTGCCTTTTGGTCTGTCAGCATCTCCCCAAGTTTCCACAAAATGTCTGACAGTGGTAGCTGCTTTCCTGAGGAGACCAGGAGTGCAAGCCTACCCTTTCCTGTATGACTGGCTAGTCAGAGGCCATTCCAGGGCTTAAGTACTGGCAAGGGTATCTCTCATCCAGCCAGCTTTCGCAGCTCTGGGTCTAACTCTCAACTTCGTCCAGTTCAGAGGACAGAGTTTAAAGGAGCAGTACTGGATTCTGCTCAAGCTAGAGCTTTCCCTCTGGACTCAAGGTTCCAAACAATGTGATCCCTTGTTGCAGATCTCAAGGCTCACCCAATCATAACAGCTCAAAACTCGTCTCAGGACTCAATTGTCTGACCTCCATTTATTTGCCAAGTCGTTGCCATCTAAACTCTGTGCTGAATGTTCCCTCTTGAGTACTGACTTCTCTAGATTGGCACACAGACCCAGTCAGTGTATGTGCAGGTGTTGCCTTTGTCTGCCCTCAATCTTCACTGACATTGGTGATGGACACGTCTGCTCTGGGGTTGGGGGCACATCTGGGTCCCCTCGAAACTCAGGGTTTTTGGTCCTCATGGGACCGGTCTCTACATATCAGTTTCAGGGAGATACGGGCTGTCCACTGAGCCTTTCAGGCTTTCTTATCTCAGATCAAGAGAGAAATCTTGTTAGTTCTCACAGATAAAACAGACAACTCCAATGCAGAGGAGTAAGAGGGTGGATCATGGAATGCACATGTGTGACATATTAAATAACAACCATTACAAAAGGTTAGTACTGTACCTGTTTTTTTTCTTGGAGTTGTCCGGGAAGAAGAAACTGAGGGGGTTCTGGGGTGCCTGGGCCCTTTAAACCAGCACTCTGAGTGTGCTCCAGCTGCCCCAGTGGGTACTACTGAGGGGAAAATTTGATGACTGTGCACGGGGTGTGGCCACTCCAAGAATGGAATGGACATGTGCAACACATCTTGAAGAACAGTTATGTAAGGTTTTTCCTCTCTTGCGACTTATCTTAGAATCTCTCCAATCATTCTTTCCTCCTGGTGTCACTTCACATTGGGCGAATACTGCCAAGGTTCGCTGTGGAGAAGTGACACTAAAAGATTGCCCTCAGGCAAACAATGTAATAATGAAGACAACAGCCTAGTGTTTGGAAATATGTGGCCTAAGGTGCTGGGCAGTGGGTTAAGTCCCCCTCACTAATACCTTGGGGCAGGGAGCTATTGCCTGGTACTTGCACTACTAAACACTTTGTGTAAATGGGGAGATTAAGCATAGGAACGACACAAGCTGCTTATATAGTTTCCCCTAAATACTCTGTTATTTCACCAAATTGACATGCTAAGTGCAGGGTGCTTACTCTGAAACATGTGGTTCTCTTGATGAACAGTGTAATCAAGTTGTCCCCAGAGTCGTGTGTGTGTGTAGGCTCTGGAATGCTCTGTCACATTTTCTTCACCAGTAAACCTCGGTTTGGAGTCTGATGATATGTGATTGCCAAAGGAGCAGAGATGCTCTGCTTAAAAGTGCACTGCCAGTTGGGTTCTGCACTAGAACCCAACTACCTTTGAAATTCAGTGGGGAATTGGACACCTAACCCCCTTGGTCTCCTTTGAAAAATCTTAGCTATGCTACTTACTTTGCAGGTGTTGTGAGGCTTAATTAACGTTGAAGCTAGTGAAAGGCAGAGTGGTGGCCAGTAAAAGGAGTGTATTTATTTCAGGGGGTATGCTAATTGAGGAGATTTTCTTGTTTTTGATTTCTCCAATATTCAGTATATTTTTTTCTGAATTAATTAATGGTCTTTCTAAGTAAGGTTTGTGGTGTTATTGCAAGTGTGTTTTTCTGTTTTTTTTCTGGTTGCTACCCAACAAGAGTTACAGATTAAGACTAAGAGGAAGTGGTTGACTGTCCATCCCATGGCTTTCTTTGGCTACACCACTGAATGATGATGATAAAGCTCTTGATCATATTAATAGTTTTATAAATCTAATCAGGGTTTCTTTGACAATACAAAATACAGCTTTACGTTGGAAAAGGACCCGGTCTTGACTCCAGTGCTGGACAGACATTATCCATTAGCCTCTGAGTTAGGTTTTAGGTAGCTGTGTTTTACAGTCAAAGTTCTTCACTCCATTCCTGCATTGTACTTGTCAAACGTAATTTGTATGTCCTAGTGAAAGTCTGGCATCAGAGCTTCTCAATCATGGATCTCAAAGCACTTTAGAAACATGGAAGGCGTCATCATCTCCATTGTACAGGTGAATAAACGGAGGCATGGAGAAGTTTTGTTGTGTGCAAGGTCAGAGTCATTGACAGAACCACAGATAGAATGCAGGACGTCTGATTCCCAATGTAACCACTAGCCCACCCGGCTTCTTGACAGTCATCTTCTGGTGCCTTTGGGCTTTATGCTAATTCTGAATATAGAGCATTATTCCTGTTAGTGGAATACTTGATCATGTCAAGTCATCAGTGACTGTAGTGAGTGACGTCTTAACTTTTTACAGTTAATTTTGACTTTTTGATGCATTTTTTGTAAGCAGTATTTATGCTTTTGAAGTGACTAATATAGGTATTACTTGTATTACATTAGCACTTAGAAGTCCCACCCAAGATCAGGGCTCATTGGATGAGACACTGTACATACACCTAGTAAGCTGGATATTCAAGATGGACAAAAGATGTCAGAAGGGAGCTATTTTCCCCCTCATTTTGCAGAACTGAGGTACAAGGTGACTTAGCCACAGTTCCAATGGAAGTCTGTGCGGAAGTTGGGAATTGAACCCAGATCTCCCATGTTGTATTTAAATTTCAAAGAATATTCCTTTATCTTTTCCAATTCTGAAACATCTGAAATTACCACAAAAGGTGGAATTTAGAGTTTGGATTTTTTCAAAGCATGGGTTAGCATTCCCTTTTTAAAATAGAGGAAACTGCTTCCCCTTCCTCCCCCCCAAGGTTGATAGCAGCCTTCAACTACCTGAAGGGGGGTTCCAAAGAGAATGGAGTTAGGCTGTTCTCAGTGGTAGCAGATGACAGAACAAGGAGTAATGGTCTCAAGTTGCAGCGGGGGAAGTTTAGGTTGGATATTAGGAAACACTATTTCACTAGGAAGGTGGTAAAGCACTGGAATGGGCTACCTAGGGAGGTGGTGGAATCTCCTTCCTTAGAGGTTTTTAAGGCCTGGCTTGACAAAGCCTTGGCTGGGATGATTTAGTTGGTGTTGGTCCTGCTTTGAGCAGGGGATTGGACTAGATGACCTCCTGAGGTCTCTTCCAACCCTAATATTATATGATTCTATGAAATAATAGTGGGTATTGGTTTCTAGTTGTTGTCCTTGCTATCCTGTTTCTGAACTGGTGGAACAGTGACTATACGCTGGCAGGTACTCATGCCTTTGCTGACCTGCGGGAGGTGCAGTTGGATGGGATCAATCTCCCCTTTACACTCAATTCCCAAGGAGCTGAGCAAGTTGTAATTTATGATCTTCTTGGTGCATTGAGCTAACTTGGGCACCTGCCTTTTAACGTGAGACTCTTTGGCGTCACCATTCCTAATTCATGGCAGCCTTCTTATGAGCCATTTTATGTGCATATTTTACATGCATTTACTAATTACTTAGCACTCACATAAGCCATTCCATTGGGCATCTAAAAGCCCTGTACAAAGCTTAGGTAAATATGATTATCTCTCTGTACATATGAGAAAACTGAGGCATAGAGGTTGTGAGATGGCCAGAATATTTCACAAAGTCAGTGAAAGATCTGAAAATAGGACCCAGGTCTCTTTATTCCTTGTCCAGCAATAAATATATTGAATCCCACTGTCTTCCTGAATGGGGTTGGAACAATAAAGCAGATGGATTTTTTTAAGGAAGTTTTAACGTGTTTACAAGTCCTTGCCATGTAAATATCAGAAACATAAGTATCATTACAACAGTGAGATTTTGTTTAAAGAAACATTATACAGGAATTTAGTCATCAGAACTTTGTATTTTAAGGGTGTTATTATATTGCAGAGTGAGCATCACTGAAACACCTATGTCGTTTCTAGAGATTTTATTAAATTGAGTGAAATCTCTATATGCACATATTTAACAGACCAGGTATGTCTATCAAATGTTAATATTCAAAAAATTGGACAGGTGTGCTGGGTTTTTTGCAGGTGAATATACTTTGTCTGAGTACTGAATAAAAGGTATCCAAATATCTAAGTATCATCTGTCGTCTGTCTATTTTGCTATTTTTGCTGGTACATAATTTTCATAACTACAACTTCCCATATTTTTTTTTTTAACTATTCCTCAGTGATTGGGCTATTTTATTTTTCCTATAAGAGGTTACCAACAGCAGAGCTGCTATTAGAAGGTGAGAGATTAATTCTTCATTTCCTTTTGTGTGATCATTGCCATGGGGTCATTTGGTAATAAATATCTAACAGTTTTGATATTTGGTTATGGATTGCATCCCAGTATTCTCTAATGACTGGACATGTCCTCTATATATGCATAAAATCTTCTTTCACCACAATTTCTCCAACATTCATCTCCATTCAATCTATATATGTTTTTTAACCTGACTGGCGTGAGGTACCATTTAAGATACTGGTTCAAAAAATGTTCTTTTATTGTGCTATAGACTGAGATTGCTGGTCCTCTTTTTTTTAGATCAAACCTCAAACATGTGGGGTAATATTGTCTATCCACATCCTTTTCCTAGCACGTCACATATATGGACATTTTTCTGTTACGAAAGCTGTCTGTCTGCAAAGAATGTCATAAACTAATTATAATTTTTTGTTTCCTGATTGACTAAATGCCACTATATCTGTTGCTAGTCGTTGGCTGCATGTGTGTTGTTGGTGTATGGTGTCCTAGCTCTGTGCAGATAGCTGACACAGCAGACCTCGTTCAAACTGTCCACAAAGACTACAAGACTTGATTTGTAGCGAAGGCACTCAGCCAGGTTTATTGTCAATGAAGCACAGTAACAGCACCCGACAGACTCTATGGGAATACTAAGACATGTATGCCCATGAAAATGGACTCAGCTCAGTGAATGGCGGGACTTTCCATTCCCCCTTGGGCTGGCCAAAGACACCCCTTTGAGACCCTTCTTTATACACTGATACAAACAAGTTATGTATTGCCCCTCTGACATGGCTAATTACCACCTTTTACATTACACTTTGATTCGATCAAAACATCTCTATCCATCATACTGTCATCCTGACCTTATCTTTAAGAGAGGTAAACATGTCCTTGTTATCTTTGGGAAGTGTATTTGTGCCATACTTGGTACCACCCTTCTGGAATGTGTTTGTGTGAGTGTCCTGTGCCTAGTACTATTTAGGAATGTTTGTGTTTTTGCAATACCAGCCCTGTTCTTGCCAGATTCTGTGAACTTGCAAGCAGGCATGTTTTATAACAAGGCCTGACTACTACTTTAGTTCAGGTCTCATACCAGGCCTCTTATACCAGGCTACGTCTCAGTCTCTTTCCTTCTACTACAGCATCTATTAAAGTTAACTTTTTGTATACAACAGATTTTCTAGAAATTTGAAAAACATTATGCCTGACTTGAAAGTACTGGTACCAGGGGAGAGTGGGCCAGTTAAAATTAGTTTTGATCTCTAAATAAGTTAGAAAAATGTCTTTACTGAATAGCTGGCCAGCTCTGTGTGTATTCAATGGCTTTCCTAATCTTTGAAGCTCTCTGGTTTGCAGTTCAGGTTAAGATATGGATTATTTGCAATCGGTGTCATTGGTGAGGGAAAAGAACTGATCTTCCCTCTAGTTGTGTCCCAAACCCATAGAGTCATCTTTGTTAAAGGATGTGTGTAAATTTCTGAAGGATGTGATTTTTTTTTTTTAATTAATCCATAGTAGTATAGCAGTCTTTACACTGCTGCAATTTTCTTGTCCAATAAAGACCCAGTGTTTGGCTAGGTTAGAGCGCCCCCACTTCTGCTTTGAGCTGGTTGGCTTGATAGTACCATAGAATATTTGGAACAGCTAGTCTACCCTGTTTAATGGGACTGTACAAAGTATGTGCTCTCACTCTTGGTCTTTTCTTATTCCATGTAAATTGTAACAACATCCTTTGTATTCCTTCTAGAGTTTTATCTGGGGTCATCAAAGAAAGATTTTGAAACAAGAAAGATATCCTTGGCAGAATATTCGTTATGACAGTATTTGTTCTTCCCAACCAAGAAATTGCATACTGCTTCTTCGAGTAGTGTCCCTATGTGTGCTCCACTGAAGGTGTGCCTGCCTCCTTGCACCTCTGATCAGAGATTTTAGATAGCAGTGTCTGTTTGGCCTGCATATGTGCTCTCCCTGTCTAGTGCTGTGCAGGCAAACTGCCTTCAATTATTTCTCAACCGCTATTGGCCTGAGATGGAGTAATTAGCAGTCCAATTCAGATTACAGTTTTTTGCCTTGAATTTTATAATAGCTGTAGAGTTTCAGTTCTCATAGTATTTAGTAGAGTTTCTGTTTTAAAAATTCCTTTCCCCCCATTTCATCGTAAATTATTTTTTTTCTTATACCTTCATTTTTCTCCCTTTCCTTGTGGACAATTTTTTCCTCCCCCTCTGGGGACCGACCCCCCTCCCCCCCTCAAAGGGTATGCCCGACTCCCCCGGCTTCAAACATTGCCTCTCCTATAGAGAGGCAATTCTGATCAGCGATGGTCACTCATGCTGTACTCCGTGCCTCGGAGAGGCTCACGTTCCTCAGAAGAGCACCTTCTGCCAAAAATTAAAGGCCAGAACGAGGAAGAGTCGTGAGTTAAAACTTAAGCTCCTCACGACGGAGAGTTCCCTCAGGCCAGCCTCTAATCTGGGTCCTGGGACTCCTCTTGAGCAACAGTCACCCCTGAGACCATCAGCCTCCAAGGAAGGAGAGCCTAAGAGTAAATCTTCCAACTCCCCTTGTAAGGCTTCTAAGAAGAGGGCTACAAGTCCCCAAACAGATATTGACCAGTCAAAGGAGATCTCTGGCAAGATCATTGACTTTGGCACCACGGCATGGTACCCATAAGGCTCATGATTCCTTGCTATCAAGCCTAAAGACCCAAAGGGCACAGGCTCAGAAGCGTCGGCACCCCGTCTGACAGAGTTAAAAGCAGAGACTGTACCGCCTCTGCAAAATCGGCACCAGCATGTAAGTCTATCGTACCGAGCACCTCCAAGGAGCCCTCTTCTGGTCGCTTATCTCACAAGAGGCTTCTGCCTCCACTGACTCCCTCAGTACTGACAAGCCAACAGAGACAAACCTTAGCGGTACCGATTGCCCACCACCACGAGACCTTCTGATTACTGAGACGTCAGAGTCTCCACTGCTCAGTACTGGCACTCCGGTACCAACTACATCTTGGTCTCCAGGATCACCCTCGGTACCAGGACATCAGCCCCCCCGTCTGCTCCACCTTTCTTCAGCAAAGAGGCAGACAGGAGAATGACAGCCTCTCCTTAGCCTTGCACCACAGCTCACCTGAACAACACCCAGGGCCTTCCCAAGTGCATCCATGTTCAGAGCTTCAACCTACCTGGTATGGGCACCCATGGGTGCCAACACTCATTTCTTTCCCCCCATCCCAGTGGCCATACTGGGACCCATGGGCAGCCTATAGAAGTAATTCTTCTAGGCTAGAAACTCTCGTGTCTACTATAGAGAGACAGCCTCTCTTTCTGGAGCCCCAGAACCTTAAGGAGAAACTTTTTTGAGGAACAGGAGGCCAGATTAGAGGATATTACTCCGCCAATGAATATCTCTTCATTCTCACTGGATGAAGCTGTGATGCCCCCTCCGCCATCATAGAGGCATAGAATATCAGGGTTGGAAGGGACCTCAGGAGGTCATCTAGTCCAACTCCCTGCTCAAAGCAGGACCAATCCCCAACTAAATCTAAATATCAATAGCAGATGATTTCAAATTCTTTCAGGACCTCACTAAGATTCACTGGATGAATGGACTATAAGGTGGATAGAAAGCTGGCTAGATCGTCGGGCTCAACGGGTAGTGATCAATGGCTCCATGTCTAGTTGGCAGCCGGTTTCAAGCGGAGTGACGCAAGGGTTGGTCCTGGGGCCGGTTTTGTTCAATATCTTCATATCTGGAGGATGGCGTGGACTGCACTCTTAGCAAGTTTGCAGATGACTCTAAACTGGGAGGAGTGGTAGATACCCTGGAGGGTAGGGATAGGATGCAGAGGGACCTAGACAAATTAGAGGATTGGGCCAAAAGAAACCTGATGAGGTTCAACAAGGACAAGTGCAGAGTCCTGCACTTAGGACGGAAGAATCCTATGCACTGTTACAGACTAGGGACCGAATGGCTAGGAAGCAGTTCCACAGAAAAGGACCTAGGGGTTACAGTGGATGAGAAGCTGGATATGAGTCGACAGCGTGCCCTTATTGCCAAGAAGGCTAACGGCATTTTGGGCTGTATAAGTAGGGGCATTGCCAGCAGATCGAGGGACATGATCATTCCCCTCTATTTGACATTGCTGAGGCCTCATCTGGAGTACTGTGTCCTGTTTTGGGCCCCACACTACAAGAAGGATGTGGAAAAATTGGAAAGAGTTCAGCGGAGGGCAACAAAAATGATTAGGGGGCTGGAGCACATGACTTATGAGGAGAGGCTGAGGGAAGTGGGATTGGTTAGTCTTCAGAAGAGAAGAATGAGGGGGGATTTGATAGCTGCTTTCAACTGCCTGAAAGGGGGTTCCAAAGAGGATGGATCTAGACTGTTCTCAGTGGTACCAGATGACAGAACAAGGAGTTAATGGTCTCAAGTTGCAGTGGGGGAGGTTTAGATTGGATATTAGGAAAAACATTTTCACTAGGAGGGTGGTGAAGCACTGGAATGTGTTATCTAGGGAGGTGGTGGAATCTCCTTCCTTAGAGGTTTTTAAGGTCAGGTTTGTCAAAGCCCTCGCTGGGATGATTTAGTTGGGGATTGGTCCTGCTTTGAGCAGGGGGTTGGACTAGATGACCTCCTGAGGTCCCTTCCAACCCTGATATTCTATGATTCTATGAAGAGGATTACCGACACACTCTAGATCAGGGGTGGCCAACCTGTGGCGTTGGAGCCGCATGCGGCTCTTCAGAAGTTAATATGCGGCTCCTTCCATAGATGCTGACTCCAGGGTTGGAGCTACAGGTGCCAACTTTCCACTGCTCAACCCCAGGCCACGCCCCCCCGAGCCTGTTGCACCCTTGCTCCTCCCCCCTCCATCCCAGAGTCTCCTGTACACTGCGAAACAGCGGATCGCGGCAGGCAGGAGGCATGCGGAGGGAGGGAGAGGTGCTGAGGTGGCGGGGAATGGGGTGGGGGCTGCTGATGTATTACTGTAGCTCTTTAACAATGTAACATTGGTAAATTCTGGCTCCTTCTCAGGCTCCTTCTCTAGATTCCCATCATAGAGGTAAAAGAATTGCTTCACAAATTATTAGAAATACTGCACATGACCTCCTCATCAAGGATTGTCCTCCCAGTCAATGCAGTGCTCTTGGATCCCACCAAGATTAGTTGATAAACACTGGCTTCCATAGTACTGATATGCAAAAGGGCCGATTAAAAAAATATTATGTCCATGTCCAAGGATTTTCACACCCCTCATTGAATTTCATAGTCATATATGCTATAAATGCATGTGGAAGACCGCACCATACTTAGTCTATCTCTTACGACAAGGACTGGAAAAGCCTTGAGCTATTCAGCAGAAAAGCGTATTCCTCTGCAACCCTGCAGATCAGGAGTGCAAATTACCAGGCCCTAATGGCCAAATATGAGCACACCAATTATGAGAAACTTAATGCCTTTATTGACTTCCTGACAACCAAACAAAAAGAACAGTTTCAAGCCATCATCAGTGAAGGTCAGCTAATAGCGAGGACAGAGCTATAGACTTGTGACATTACCTAGGGTACAATCTGGACTGTTGAACAGCTATGTCCCCTTAATTCTCTAGCCTCCGGTGCCTTTTACACTGCTTTGCTGTCAGAACAACCACACCTGCCCTGTTCACACAGCCTTCAGCATGCAAATTCACTTGCAGCTAAATACATGAGCACTATGACCAGTCATTCATAAATTACATATTGGGTGTCACCTGCAAATTCCTAGTCCCAGCCTTGTCCCTCCAGGAATGTGTGTTTTGTACTTCTCAGTACCCTTCTGAATAGTACAAGCTCATAGAAAGTCTGTCATTTCATCAAAGGAAAATCATAATGCACCAGCCTCGTTATCCCAAATGGAGGTTCCCACACACTTGAATCCAAACACACTGGTTAAGATAAAACAATAAGATAAGTTTATTAAGTACATAAAAATAGATTTTAAGTAATTAGAAGTGTTGATGCATAAAAGTCAGGTTTGGTTACAAAAGAAAATAAAAGAAGTAAAATGCAAGCTAATGGCTAACTTAAACTAACATAATTCAAAGTGAAGGTTTTCCTCACCATACACTGCAGTAAATTTCACAGGCTGGGTCTCCTTTCAGCTTGGGACCCCTCCCCCTTAGTTCAGTGTCCTTCAGGTATTGATTGATGTCATGGGCAGAGAGATGGGAGGAGGAGTGAAGACAAGCCTTTTCCTCCCCTCTTTTTAATTCAATTTCTTGTGCTAGAAACATCCTTGCTGAGTCATGATGACAAAATGTCTCTTGTGGACATGAGGTTTGAACCGTCTCTGTGATGGAATGTAAATTTCTTCTTGTCACCTTTCCCCGTGCTGGAGAATGGCTGCTTAAGCAGGTGATAGCTCTTTAACACCTGGCGGGGGCCAGTGTGTCTTCGTCTCTGAAAAACTGGTTTGTGGGCAGCATGTTTCAGTAACAATCATACAGTAGAGTCTGATAACTTCACATATAGTGTTGCTACACATATTTCCACAGGATAATGATATTCAGCAGATTATGACTTTTCAAATGATACCTCACAAGGCATATGCTGTACAAAATTTATCCTAGTCTTGTAAAAGTGGTGAACGTAATAGTGTAGACCGCCACAAGACTGCACTATACCCAGCCCCATCCCGGACCTGACGGGGGAGGGACACGTATCCCGCGGCCCCAGAGCTGCCACGGCAGGGAGAGGTGCTTCTCCCCCCAACCCCCAAGTACAGGTGGTGCTGCAGGGGGAGAGAGCTGGGGGGAGCCTGCACTCCAAACCCCTCATCCCTGACCACACCCCAGAGCCCACACCTCCAGCCGGAGCCCCTCATCCCCGGCCCCACTGCAGAGCCTGCATCCCAACCCTCTGTCCCAGCCCTGAGCCCCACATCCTCAGCCCCACCCCAGAACCTGCACCCCAACCCTCTGCCCCAGCCCTGAGCCCTCACATCTCTGCACCCCAACCCTCTGCCCCAGCCCTGAGTCACCTTCCACACTCCAAACCCCTTGGCCCCACCCCCACCACATGAAATTTATGTGCACCAATATGGAGGTGCTATGTCGCAAACACATCACCTCCATATTAGTGCACATAACAAAATTCATTCTGCACATGGGTGGGAAAAACTAGAGGGAACACTGTCAGACAACCACTCAGTATCTCCCATTCAAGGGCTCCAAGCTCTTTGCTGATAAGACGAATACCTCACTTCATGTGCTGAAGGACTCGAGACACCCTATACTCAATGGGAATCTACACGCTGGCACAAACAAGAAAATTCAGTACACAATCATCACGTAGATCCTGACTGGCACAGATCCTTCCACCCCAATGGTACTACAAGCCCCAACGGAAGAGACAAAGATTCAAAAACTGAAACGGTCAGTCCCCCAAACTTCAACATCGCAGCCCTTGACCTCAAAACACCAGGCCCCGAGTGACAACTCCCACCACCAATTGCTGCAGTATACAAACCTTCCACATCCTTTTGGATGCCACCTTGCTGTTTTCTGACAAAGCTGGGAAAACATAACTTTGGATAAATGGGTCTTGGAAATCCATTTCCAAGGAATACTCTATCCATTTCACCTCCCTTCCTCTTATCCACCCTCACTCTCCCATCCCTCTTCAGGGACCTTTCTCACAAGAAACGAATACATCAGAAAATAGATCACCTACTGGGCCTGGGGGCTATAGAACCAGTTCCTGATCAATTCAAGGGAAAAGATTTCTATTGCAGATATTTCCTGATTTCCAAAAAGAAAGGGGGAGGGAAACCCATTCTAGGTCTAAGAGCATTAAACAAGTACATAAAGGTTCAAAAATTCAATATGTTCACTCTAGCAGCAATTATCCCATCTCTAGACCAGGGAGACTGGTTCTTGTCCCTCAACCTACAATATGCCTCAGTCCCGTTTTCAAATGTGAGGCACTTCATAGCCTAAGGGTTGGCGGGCAGCGATTGATCCAGCAGGGATCAATTTATCGTGTCTAGTCTAGACGCGATAAATCAACCCCCGAGTGCTCTCCCGTCGACTCCTGTACTCCAGCTCGGCAAGAGGCGCAGGCAGAGTCGACGGGGGAGCAGCAGCAGTCAACTCACCGTGGAGAAGACACCACGGTAAGTCAATCTAAGTACGTCGACTTCACGTAGCTGAAGTTGCATAACTTAGATCAGTCTCCCCCCTCCCCCCCAGTGTAGACCAGGGCCTAGTCTCAGTGAAAGTCAGGTGGGAATTAGGTTCCTAAGTAACTTTTGAAAATGGTCTCTTGTTGATTTGTGTGTTTCTGTTTCAGCCAAAGCAGAATTTTCAGATCATGTAAAAGAGGATTTTCACTGTCATTTAAGAACAGCCATTAGCGAATATGACTACTTATGGATCCAGGTGTTGCTGAGCTGCTGTTTACTCTAACTGTCTCTTTCTTTGTGATTGCATCCATATGTACTGTATCTGGGTTTAATATTTCTCCAAGACATAATTTAAATACACGTACTGTCTCCAGTATTTACACTGTCCCCTTTGAAGGGAAGTTAGTGTATATTAATTTTTCTAACAAGTTTTTGTTTGAGCAGTAATATGACTTTAACTTTTGAATTGTAAAAAGAACGAGGAGTACTTGTGGCACCTTAGAGACTAACAAATTTATTTGTGCATAAGCTTTCGTGGGCTAAAACCCACTTCATCGGATGCATGCAGTGGAAAATACAGTAGGAAGATATATATATATACACAGAGAACATGAAAAAATGGGTGTTGCCATACTAACTATAACAAGACTAATAAATTAAGGTGGGCTATTATTAGCAGGAGAAAAAAAACTTTTGGAAATGTTTTGGAAAGTTATGAGTAATGGAAAACAAGGGGTTAATATGGAAACATTTATGCTACTTTGACCCTAGTGGTGGTGCTGCAGTGGCTTCCACTACACGTGTACTTTAAAGAGATTTCACTGGTTGCTTGTGGCTTGACTGTATCATGGTGAATGTATTTGGAGCAAAGCCCTTCTATAAACTAAACACTAATTTCACCAGTGATTTTACCTAGTTGGTAGCTGGCTAATATGACCACTTTGACCTTTGCCAAACATATACCTGCCTTCTGTAATGTGACCTGGAAACTAATGTCTGTCTGTTTTATGGCTATGTGATGGGATAAATTAACCCCACTCTAGGCCAGCAAAGGGTTAATGGGCTGCTGTGGGCCCACTGAGCCTTACCCTGTTACACCTGCACTCACTGTCAGGTGATGAAGGGGCAGTTAAAAAGGGAAGAGAACAGCTCAGTAGGTGGCACAGACTCCTGTCCTTTGCTCCCTGAGGAAAGGACTATAGAATATTCGGTTTGGAAGAGACCTTAGGAGGTCATCTAGTCCAATCCCCTGCTTAAAATGCCAGGACCAATACCAACTAAATCATCCCAGCCAAGGCTTTGTCAAGCCAGGCCTTAAAAACCTCTAAGGATGGAGATTCCCCCACCTCCCTAGGTAACCCATTCCAGTGCTTCACCACCCTCCTAGTGAAATAGTGTTTCCTAATATCCAACCTAAACCTCCCCCACTGCAACTTGATACTATTGCTCCTTGTTCTGTCATCTGCCACTGAGAACAGCCGAGCTCCATCCTCTTTGGAACCCCCTTCAGGTAGTTGAAGGCTGCTATTAAATCCCCCCTCATTCTTCTGCAGACTAAATAACCCCAGTTCCCTCTGTCTCTCCTTGAAAGTCATGTTCCTCAGCCCCCTAATCATTTTCATTGCCCTCCACTGGATTCTCCAATTTGTCCACATCCCTTCTGTAGTGGGGGGGGACCAAAACTGGACGCAATACTCCAGGGGTGGCCTCATCAGTGTTGAATAGAGGGGAATAATCACTTCCCTTGATCTGCTGGCAATGCTCCTACTAATACAGCTCAATATGCCGTTGGCCTTCTTGACAACAAGGGCACACTGCTAACTCATATCCAGCTTCTCATCCACTGTAATCCCTAGGTCCTTTTCTGCAGAACTGCTGCTTAGCCAATCGGTCCCCAGCCTGTAGCGGTGCATGGGATTCTTTCTTCCTAAGTGCAGGACTCTGCACTTGTCCTTGTTGAACCTCATCAGATTTCTTTTGGCCTGATCCTCCAATTTGTCTAGGTCACTCTGGATCCTATCCCTACCCTCTAGCATATCTACCTCTCCCCCGAGCTTAGTGTCATCTGCGAACTTACTGAGTGTGCAATCAATCCCATCATCCAGATCATTAATAAAGATGTTGAACAAAACCAGCCTCAGGACTGACCCCTGGGGCACTCCGCTTGATACCAGCTGCCAACTAGACATCGAGCCGTTGATCACTACCCATTGAGCCTGACAATCTAGCCAGCTTTCTATTCACCTTGTAGTCTGTTCATCCAATCCATACTTTTTTAACTTGCTGGCAGGAATACTGTGGGAGACCGTATCAAAAGCTTTGCTAAAGTCAAAATATATCACGTCCACTGCTTTTCCCATATCCACAGAGCCAGTTATCTCATCATAGAAGGCAATCAGGTTGGTTAGGCATGACTTGCCCTTGGTGAATCCATGTTGACTGTTCCTGATCACCTTCCTCTCCTCCAAGTGCTTCAAAATGGTTTCCTTGAGTACCTGCTCCATGATTTTGCCAGGGACTGAAGTGATGCTGTAGTTCCCCGGGTTCTCTTTCTTCCCTTTTTAAAATGTGGGCACTATATTTGTCTTTTTCCAATCGTCCGGGACCTCCCCCGATCGCCACGAATTTTCAGAGATAATGGCCAATGGCTCTGCAATCACATCAGCCAACTCCCTGAGCACCCTTGGATGCATTAGATCTGGACCCATGGACTTGTGCATGCCCAGCTTTTCTAAACAGTCCTTAACCTGTTATTTCACTACTGAGGGCTGCTCACCTCCTCCCCATAACGTGTTGCCCAGTGCAGTAGTCTGGGAGCTGACCTTGTCTGTGAAGACCGAGGCAAAAAAAGCATTGAGTACTTCAGCTTTTTCCACATCATCTGTCACTATGTTGCCTCCCTCATTCAGTAAGGGTCCCCCACTTTCCCTGACCACCTTCTTGTTGCTAACCTACCTGTAGAAACCCTTCTTGTTACCCTTCACATCCTTTGCTAGGTGCAACTCCAATTGTGCCTTGGCCTTCCTGATTACACCTGTGCATGCTCTAGCAATATTTTTATACTCCTCTCTAGTCATCTGTCCAAATTTCCACTTCTTGTAAGCTTCCTTTTTGAGTTTAAGCTCACCAAAGATTTCACTGTTAAGCCAAACTTGTCGCCTGCCATATTTACTATTCTTTCTGCACTTCGGGATGGTTTGTTCCTGCGTCCTCAATAAGGCTTCTTTAAAATACAGCCAGCTCTCCTGGATTCCTTGCCCCCTCATATTAGATTCCCAGGGGATCCTGCCCATCAGTTCCCTAATGGAATCAAAGCCTGCTTTTCCAAAGTCCAGGGTCCATATTTTGCTACTCTCCTGTCTTTCTTTTGTCAGGATCCTGAACTCAACCATCTCATGGTCACTGCTGCCTAGGTTGCCACCCACTTCTACTTCCCCTACCAATTCTTCCCTGTTTGTAAGCAGCAGGTGAAGAGGAGCACAGCCCCTAGTCGGTTCCTCCAGCACTTGTACCAGGAAGTTGTCCCCAACACTCTCCAAAAACTTCCTGGATTGTCTGTGCATTGCTGTATTGCTCTCCTAGCAGACCAGACCAGCCCCTCTGCAGAGACTGCTGCTTGCCAGTCCCCCGGAAGAAAGTAGGCCTGGCACAGGACTACTGAGTTTGGGTTTTTCCATGGGACTGTTTCTTGCTTACTACACAATGCCTGTTGGGCCTAATGAGACAGTTCCAGGGAACACCTGCCCAGATGGGGTTGGGAGGGGTGGCTTGGTGTGTGTGGGGCTGCTCCAATAAACTCAGGTTTCAGAGTGGTAGCTGTGTTAGTCTGTATCCGCAAAAAGAATGAGGAGTACTTGTGGCACCTTAGAGGCTAACATGCTCAAATAAATTTAAGCTTTCGTGGGCTAAAACCCACTTCATCAGATGCATGCAGTGGAAAGTACAGTAGGAAGATATATATATATACACAGAGAACATGAAAAAATGGGTGTTGCCATACTAACTATAACGAGAGTAATCAATTAAGGTGGGCTATTATCAGCAGGAGAAAAAAAACTTTTGTAGAGATAATCAGGATGGCCCATTTCCAACAGTTGACAAGAAGGTGAGAGTAACAGTAGGGGGAAAAAATTAGCATGGGGAAATAGTTTTTACTTTGTGTAATGACCCATCCACTCCCAGTCTTTATTCAAGCCTAATTTAATGGTGTCCAGTTTGCAAATTAATTCCAATTCTGCAGTTTCTCGTTGGAGTCTGTTTTTGAAGTTTTTTTGTTGGAGTATTGCGTCTTTGAGGTCTGCAATTGAGTGACCAGGGAGGTTGAAGTGTTCTCCGACTGGTTTTTATAATTCTTGATGTCTGATTTGTGTCCATTTATTCTTTTGCGTAGAGACTGTCCGGTTTAGCCAATGTACATGGCAGAGGGGCATTTCTGGCACATGATGGCATATATCACGTTGGTAAATGTGCAGGTGAACGAGCCTCTGATGGTGTGGCTGATGTGATTAGGTCCTGTGATGGTGTCCCCTGAATAGATATGTGGACAGAGTTGGCAACGGGCTTTGTTGCAAAGTGTGTTAGTGTTTTTGGTGTGTGGTTGCTGGTGAGTATTTGCCTCAGGGTGGGGAGCTGTCTGTAAGCGAGGATTGGCCTGTCTCCCAAGATCTGTGAGAGTGAGGGATCGTCCTTCAGGATAAGTTGTAGATCCTTGATGATGCGTGGAGAGATTTTAGTTGGACTTTTTAACTTTAGTCGAGTCTGCCCCTAATTTGTCTTGTATACTGATGAGCACAGTCACAACTATGATTTTATGTGCCAAGTCTAGTAAAAATACCTAGCTGTTATATAGTGCTTTTCAAAGACTAATTGTAGTCTGTCTCTCTCTAGTGCTGTTGTATTGGTGCACTGCTTGTCCTCTGACTAGTCCTGCCACTCTGTAAGGGCATGTGAGTTAAGGGTACTCAGAAATGTAGAACTTCTGCACATTCATCTCTACCTGCCAAGACCCAAGCCTGTGATTAAAACCTCAAAATTAGGGACACCAAGAAATGATTCATGCAGGAAACTTAAAATGCAGAGGGGACTTTCCTTTCGTGTTAAAGTAACTTTCTGTAACGTTAGGTTCATGATTCTTTGTTTCTCGTGAATAATTTTCCACAAAAGACAAGAGGAGACATCAGGTTTGCATAGAAGGTGGGGGACTTTAAATCTAAAATCCCTGATGTCCCTCAACTGGTTTGTCTATGCTGCAGCTGGGAGTGAGCCGCCCAATCGGGGTAGAAAGACTCACACTAGCAGGGCTCAAGCTCTCTCATTAAAAATAGCAGTGTAGACACTATGGCATGGGCTGGGGCTTGGGCTTTGAAGCCCATCTGACCAGCTAGATTTGAGAACCCGAACTCCAGCACAAGCCACAACCTATATACTGTTATTTGTAGCATGCTAGCTTAAGCCCTGCTTCGCAAGTCTGTGTTCCTGGGCTCACTCCTAGCTGCTGTGCAGCCATTCCCAAAGTCAGGGACATTGTAGAGGTATGCTGCTTTGTCAGGGTCTGATGGAACTAGCTGTTATCCCACTCCTTCTGTGGATGGCTAACTTTATTGCTCTCAGGGTCAATTGTTTGAGTGTATGGGCTTTAATTACCACTTAAAGCCACTGAAATTCCCATAGTGAGCACTATGTCATCCAGGGTGCAGGTCTCTGTCTTTTTAATTTTATTTTTAAGATCATGATCAACTGCCAAATCCAGTAAGACTCTCAGGGATTGTCTACATGGCACGTCCAAGCGCATGAGGGGGTGAGATTTGTAAAATGCAGTAGTGTGCTGCTCTCCGTAAAGAGAGAGAATCTCCTTAAACACTTCAGTGTGTGTGTGAGGGAGGGAGGGACTGCGGGAGGCCAGTGTATAATGTACGATGGAAAACTGGAGTCTTGGCACCAAGGGAGCAGTAGTTATGTAGATCATATTTTTATTCCATTTCTAAAGTGAAAACCCATTAAACTGATCCTCCTTGTGAAGCTGTGCGTTGCACCTGCAGCAACTGCGGTTTGCTCTGGGAAAGGTGTCTGTGTTTGTTTCTGTCTGAGTGAAGTGTTTGTTTTTCTCTTCTAGGATAATGCGGGTGCAGCCAAGTGTAGTGCTGGGTGTGGCCCACAGTGTTGTAAAGAGGATGTCCTCATTTGTGAGGCAGATTGACTTTGCCTTGGACTGGATGGAAGTGGAGGCTGGACGAGCTGTTTACAGGTGAGAAGTGAGCAAAATGGCCCATGTTTTGTAAGTCCCAATACCCCTGCAGGAATGATATCAAAGGTTTCAAAGTAATACATAAATAAATAAGAGTGCTTTGCCTAACTGTCATCCCCCATGGAGTCACACTGCTTACGCTGATGGGGCAAGCTCATCAACAAGTGTAGGAAGGGTTCATCTGTCCACCTTTTGAGGGGTTTCTCTTGTGCCCATCAGCGTAGTATTTAAGGACTTTTCAATTTTGTGGTTTTCATTTATATTAGTGAGAGTGGGATTCTGCATGCTGCTTTGGTTTAAATTCTTTGGTACCTTTCTGATGTAGCAGAACAGATAACACACACAAACTAAAATAATAACAATTCATATAGACAGGTTTTGTTTGCCAGCAAAGTCCTCTGCCTCAAGGAGCTTACAGTCTGAAATAAACCAACTGAAAGGGAACTCAGTCGAGTTTGCCTAACAGTAAATTAAAACTGACTTTACAGCACTTAATATATGAACTGGGTCACATTCCTCCTTAGATAGCTCCATTATAGAGTTATCTGTGGTATAAATTTGATCCATTGCATGAAAGCAGTGGCTGGGAGGACAAAGCTCTGATTTGCAGTTAGTATAAATAGCAGGTAACTGTAATTCTAGTTTTTTGTTACTGCTTTTGCAATGTCATTACTAATATAAAACTCAAATACTTGGTCAGTGCATGAAAACATCATGTGTCGATGGGGAAATTTGTTATAAATCATATGGCCAGGCTATGCTCTAGTATTGGTTCCAATATCAAAGTTTTAAGCCCGGCTTGTATCCTTCATTGTGCTGGAGACCTGAATGCCAAACAGCATTCTACCATATCTACAGTTGGGCTTGAACCCAGGCAAAGGCTACAGCTTCACACCATGCACAGGTTCTCCCACCAGAAGAGGAGGCTGAGGTTTGAGTCAAGCCACCCACCCACACAGTTTGTTCTCTTCTCTCTGCACAATTGCCCTATTCCTCTAGTTCAACTATTTTCCTGTAGCCTGTTTGCTTTGCTAGGGAATGTTCAAATTCCAGCTGTCTGCCTGGTGACCTAGAACCAGCCAGTTGTTGATTGTATATAGTCAAAAATGAAAGGTGTTTGCAAGTTGCATTTGACAAATCTGTGGTCAGGTTGTTTTTTTAATTGTTCAGTAAATGTTTTTTCTCTCATCTCTGCAGAGAGCAGAGCTACCAAGGGATGGTGGGGAGGTTTACATAGAGCTGATTAGTTAATTATTTTTGTGGATGTATTTGCTGAGCACAGACACCCACTAATTCATAGTATGGATTGTTCTCTCCCAGGCAGGGTGACAAGTCAGACTGCACATACATTGTGCTGAATGGTCGACTTCGTTCTGTCATTAGGATGGATGATGGGAAAAAACAACTGACTGGTGAATATGGGCGAGGAGACCTAATTGGGGTGGTAAGAACCAGCTTCAGAATTTACTTGCTGAACTTTATAGAAAACTCTGGCTTTTTAAACAAAACAAATAGAAATACGTTAATAGGTCTGATCGTAACAACTTGCTGGTCTTGGCTTGTGAAAGTGAGGCTGTCAAGCTATTTGAAAGGGAGGAAGCTGCTGCTACCAGCAAGCTCTGTGGCAGGATAGTCCATGTGTAGTCTGTTTAGATTCTTTTCAATTTGCTACTATTCTGTTTTGTTTCTGACATTGTAAGGGGTATGGTATATGTGCACTGTGCAGATTTCTTTAAATCAGTGTAATTTGGAATTGAAAGAGCTGGTTTGATGTTAGCGTATATCCCCGTCAGACGACTTTCTCTCCCACATGCCTCTGTTCATTACTTGCTCTTAGTACCCAGGTTAAAATATGAAAAGGACATCCGGCTTTACACCAGGGTAATGCAGGCACTTTGCCTGTCTTAAACCTAAACCAAGAGGACCTCTGAAATGCTGAGGCTTCAGTTCAAACCCTCTCCTGTTTGTTCTGGCTGTTGAGGACTAACAGTTCTGCCCATAAATAGATGTGCTACTGCAACATACCATCAGGAGGAGTGCCAAGTGTGAGCTCCCTTGAGACACAGAACGATCAAATGATATTACAACATCTTATTTTGCACTAGTTAAAGGCAATAGTGGCTGCATGCCGACAGCAGGTTAATGAAAATGACCTAGTGGGTATTGGGACTACAAGTGGAAAACTCTTGTTACAAAGTATAGCGTAGTGAGGAGGTGTGGCCTCCCTCAGAGGCGGATGCGGAGGGAACACCGCAAGCTGCCTGGTGGGTGGAGCCAGGATGACCACGCCCTGCAGCAGCTCAGTTTAGAAGGAGTTGCCAAGGGATAATATTTACTTATCTCTGATGCTTCATGTTTTAAAAGTCTTTTGAGATTATCCAAATAAAGGCATTAAACAAAATATGCAAGTTATGCATCCCCCTCCAGCAGCAGGAGCAGCACTTCCAGGATCTGATCAAGAGAGTTGCAGACTCCTTGAAGAGTCCTCTTGAGGTGAAAGAGCGTTATCATAAGCTGCTTGATATCCTCCACTCACCCTCATTAGTCCATGTCGCCCTGCCTGTTAATGAGGCTCTGCTGGACCCAGTGAAGATCATCTGGCGCACCCCCACTTCTATACCGCCTACATGCAAGAGAGCGGATAAGAAGTATTATTTCCCAGCAAAGGATTCACAATTTTTGTTTTCCCATCTCTCACTTAACTCCTTGGTAGTTGATGCAGTTAATGAATGTGGAAGACAGCACCATGCTAAAACCACACCTCAATAAAAAGACCATAAGCATCTAGATTTACTGAGGAGGAAATCTTATTCCTCAGCTTCCTTACAATTTGGAATTGCCAATTATCAGGCATTAATGGCAGAGTACAATCACATGAATTATACCAAGCTGAACTCTTTCATGGACCACCCATCGACAGAGCACAGGGAGCGGTTCCAGGCAATTGTTGTAGAAGGCCAACTTCTTGCTAGAACAGCCCCATAAGCCTCCTCTTACGTGACTGATATTGCTGCCTGATCGATTGCTACAGCAGTAGTTATGGGAAAGACTTCCTGGCTCCAACTCTCTGGAGTCCCAAAAGAGGTCCAAAGTACTGTAGAGGACCGTCTTTTGATGGGTCTAAGTTTGCAGATAGCACGGACGAGTCTCTGCAAACATTAAAGGACTCTAGAGCTACTTCATGTTCTCTTGGTATTTACACACCTGCTTAGAAGAGAAAGCTCAGCAAGTCACAGATGGCCCAGAGATCCCAGGTTGCCCAATTCCTTTCCTCCCAGAGGTCGTATTAACCACAACAAAAAAGGCAGAGATTCCAGAGAAGGAAACAGCCTCCCATGTTGTGCCCATCCACCTCCAAGCAGCAATTTTGACAGACTGATCGAAGGCTTGAATTGCCATCTTCGTCCTCTTCAGCTACACTGTTTCTCCAGCTTCCTCCCTTTGGCAACCACCTTCACCACTTCAGGTGCGCTTGGGAGTCAATCACTATGAACAAGTGGGTTTTGGAGATCATCTCCACAGGATACACCATCTACTTTACTACACTTCTACCAACAACCCCTCCCTTTCCTGCCTCTTAAGGGACCCCTCTCACGAGAGCTTGCTTTGTCAAGAAATAGACAATCTTTTACGCTTGGAAGCTATAGAACCAGTTTCCATGCAGAACAGAGGGAAGGGGTTTTATTCAAAGTACTTCCTGGTGTCAAAAAAGAGTGGAGGTTGGAGAGACTTATCCTAGATTTGAGGCTACTCAGTGCCAAGGAGGAGCAAGATCCCCCTCCCTCTGCGCCTGGCTGTCAAGTTTTGGAATTGGTGCATATGCAAGTGGATCGTCATCACAGGTCTATCTCCCCAGAGTTCAGAATGTGACTGCAGATGCACTCCTGATGATGTCCTGGTATCCCCTTGCACTGAGGATACCTCTCTGGAGGAGGGAACTCCAGTTACTAGGAAGAGACAGGTAATTTGATCATTAGAAACATAGATAGCAGGGTTTGCGATGATCGAGAGAACTGCATGATGACTTGCCTGCCTGGTGCGAAGGTTGCGGATCTCTCGAGACGTCTAGATAGACTTCTGTGTAGTACTGTGGAGGAGCCGGTGGTCGTGGTAGATGTAGGTACTGATGACATAGGGAAGGATAGGAGAGAGGTCCTGTAGGCCAAATTTAGGCTGCTAGATAAGAGATTGAAGTCCAGGACCTCCGTGGTAGCATATCTGAAATGCTTCCAGTTCCACACGCTGACCCAGTTAGACAGACAGAACTGCAGGGTCTCAATGTGTGGATGAGATGATGGTGTAGGGAGGAGGAGTTTAGATTTATTAGGAATTGGGGAAATTTTTGGGAAAGGGGGAGCCTATACAGCAGGGATCGGCAGCCTTTGGCACGCAGTCCGCCAGGGTAAGCACCCTGGAGGGCTGGGCCGGTTTGTTTACCTGCCGTGTCCGCAGGTTCAGCCGATCGCTGCTCCCACTGGCCGCGGTTCGCCGTCCCAGGCCAATGGGGGCTGCGGGAAGCGACGCGGGCCAAGGGATGTGCTGTCCGCTGCTTCCCGACGCCCCCATTGGCCTGGAGCGGCGAACCATGGCCAGTGGGAGCCGTGATCGCCCGAACCTGCGGACGCGGCAGGTAAACAAACCGGCCCAGCCCGCCAGGGTGCTTACCCTGGCAGGCCGCGTGCCAAAGGTTGCCGATCCCTGCTATAGAGGAAGGATGGACTCCACCTAAAACAAAATGGAACTAGGTTTCTGGCACTTAAAATTAAGAAGGTCATAGAGCAGTTTTTAAACTAAGGGCTGGGGGAAAGTCGAGAGGTGTGGAGCAGCACGTGGTTTGGACAGAGACATCCCTTAGGGGAAGATCTATTAATGGAGATTCTCTATGTCCTAGTAAGGAGGAGATGATGGAAGACGATAAAATAGGGGTAGGATCTGATGAGAAGCAGTCATTATCTTCATTACTGATCTGGAGGATGGCGTGGACAAGTTTGCAGATGACACTAAACTGGGAGGAATGGTAGATACGCTGTAGGGTAGGGATAGTATACAGCGGGACCTAGACAAATTAGAGGATTGGGCCAAAAGAAATCTGATGAGGTTCAACAAGGACAAGTGCAGAGTCCTGCACTTAGGACGGAAGAATCCTATGTACTGCTACAGAACTAGGGACTGAATGGCTAGGCAGCAGTTCCACAGAAAAGGACCTAGGGGTTACAGTGGATGAGAAGCTGGATACGAGTCGACAGTGTGCCCTTGTTGCCAAGAAGGCTAACGGCATTTTGGGCTGTATAAGTAGGGGCATTGCCAGCAGATCGAGGGACGTGATCATTCCCCTCTATTTGACATTGCTAAGGCCTCATCTGGAGTACTGTGTCCTGTTTTGGGCCCCACGCTACAAGAAGGGTGTGGAAAAATTGGAAAGAGTCCAGCGGAGGGCAACAAAAATGATTAGGGGTCTGGAGCACATGACTTATGAGGAGAGGCTGAGGGAAGTGGGATTGTTTAGTCTTCAGAAGAGAAGAATGAGGGGGGATTTGATAGCTGCTTTCAACTACCTGAAAGGGGGTTCCAAAGAGGATGGATCTAGACTGTTCTCAGTGGTGGCAGATGACAGAACAAGGAGTAATGGTCTCAAGTTGCAGTGGGGGAGGTTTAGGTTGGATATTAGGAAAAACTTTTTCACTAGGAGGGTGGTGAAGCACTGGAATGGGTTACCCAGGGAGGTGGTGGAATCTCCTTCCTTAGAGGTTTTTAAGGTCAGGCTTGACAAAGCCCTCGCTGGGATGATTTAGTTGGGGATTGGTCCTGCTTTGAGCAGGGGGTTGGACTAGATGACCTCCAGAGGACCCTTCCAACCCTGATATTCTATGATTCTATGAAATGAATAGTATCAGAGGGGTAGCCGTGTTTATGAAATGAATGAGAGTCTCATTCAGTTACATCATGTAATGGCAGCATAGGTGTGCGCAGCACATTTCATTAGGGTGTGCACCCTGGCTTTTATTTTAGCGTCAGCAAGGCGAATTGTTTCGATAATCTCTTGTAAAGCTTGTAAAATGATGGAGTAGTTTTGTTTTACAGCAGCCACTGCTTCTGCTCTGCATGCCCATCTTGTGTTTGACAGTGACTTCAAAGTCTTCAACTAGGATCCTACTTCTTGTGAAATCTTCTCCATTACTGCATGTCGCACAGGACTCCCCTCCATGAAGGCATAAAGAGTCTGAATAACACCAAAAAAAATCAAAGACAGTTCTGTTTTATTTACTTGAAGTGCATGCATCTACTAGGACAAGGTTCAAACAATGCGCATAGCAGTGTACATCGAGTATTTCACTGTTTCTTTCTTTACATTTCATTTGAACTCCCGCAGTACATCCAGACATAGTAGATGCGCCATCAAAACAGACAGACATCACTGATGACCAGTCAATTTTAAGAATGCCAAGGACATAATTTAACTTGTCAAAAATAGATTTAGCATCAATAGTTAATAGCATGTTAATAGTCTCTGAACAGACACAAAATGTTCAACTGGACTATGTTTTTCATTGTCAAAATACCGCACCACAATGGACATCTGTTCATAGTGTCCACTGTCAGTAGTGTCGTCTGCAATTATTGAGACCATTTTTCCATGTAGTGAAGACGCAATCTTTTGTTGCACAACGTTGTGCAAGGCCACAATTAAATAATTTTGGATGCGATTACTCAGATAGCGTTTCGAGGAGATTGTTGCACATGCTTTCCCATTACGGGATCATATTTTTGGAGCATATTGACAAGATTTAGAAATAAACCTCTCTCAAAACAGTCAGCTTTTTCATTGTGACCCCTGAATGGTCTCCCACCTTCGCCAAACACAGAACAATGTCAGTCAGTCGCTCTATTACACTTCGGTTATGGCACCGTTGTTCTTCTTGTTTAGACAGATAAACCTGCTTGCCCTCATCCAACAATACATCAATAGGTTTCCCTTCATTAAAACTTGACCATGAAGAACAGCTCAACACATGAGATTTTGACAGTTGGTGGTTTTTAAAACATTCATTAGCCCTATGCCAGTTTCTGAATCCCTTATCAATAAATGCTGGATCAGTGTGACCTTTGTTTGCTGCATCACTAGAGGAGAAGAAACAGCAGTAAAAGCAAAATGCTGCGACCTTTGATGGGCTATATTCTAACCACCTATACTTTTCATACCAATCGGACTGAAAACTTCTTTGTTTATTCCCTATTTTACTTCTAGGAAACATGCTCAATCTAGGCTGATAAGGACCTCTAGATAATCGAGACTGGCGTTCTAATCTATTTTTTGGCATATCACAGACCGGGTCATCAGATGGAATGTTTGATGGCTTTGAATAGGAACTACACTGACCTGAACTAAGAGACAAAGTCTGTTTCTGTGGGTCATTATTCAGTTTATCGCACGCACTGGAACTGGTGGCGGCATTATCTTCATGTAAGTTCTTAACCGAGGAGTCCGAGGTATTTGCACTACTGTCAGCACATTCATTATAATTCAGTTTGTCTGCTCCTTTTCTTATCTTAACAACAAACCAATCCATATTTCAAAATTAAAGGGGTGTATCATACGATTGAATTAAAACGTAAAGCCACGGGCTTGTTATGCTATTTCAGTAGAGTACACGCGACAAAGATTACAAACACTGTAGACACTGTGCTGGGCACGCCTGACATGGTCGCTTATATAGGTCAAAGAATTTTCTAGAATAGTAGTTGGAGGGGGAGGGGACGCATGCAGCGAGCGAACGCGGGCTTTCTATACATTTCTACAACATCTATATTACGCAATTCGGCTCTTATTGCATAATACAACAATCCATACTTTAAAACTAAAAGAGCGTATCATGCGATTAAATTAAAACGCAAAGCCACTTTTTTTTTTTTTTTGAGACATTAGGTTGTGCTTGGGCACACCCGGCACACCCCATACGCACGCCTATGAATGGCAGATAGCTAAAAAGTGACAAGTTTTTAAAGTGCTTGTATACCAATGTTTGAAGTCAAATAATAAGATGGGTTAACAAGAGTGCCTCATATTAAATGGGGATATTGATATAATAGGCATCAAAGAAACTTGGTGGAATGAGGATAATTAATGGCATACAGTAATACCAAGGTACAAAATATATCAGAAGGACAGGACAGATTGTGCTGGTGGGGGAGTGGCACTATATGTGAAAGAAAGCGTAGAATCAAATGAAGTAAAAATCTTAAATGAACCAAACTGTACCATAGAATCTCTATGGATAGTAATTCCATGCTCTAATAATATAGCAGTATGGATATATTACCAACCACCTGACCAGGATGGTGATAGTGACTGCGAAATGCTCAGGGAGATTAGAGAGGCTATAAAAATAAAAAACTCAATAATAATGGGGGATTTCAACTATCCGCATATTGACAGTGTACATGTCACCTCAGGATGGGATGCAGAAAGTTTCTTGACACCTTAAATGACTGCTTCTTGGAGCAACTAGCCTGGAACCCACAAGAGGAGAGGCAATTCTTGATTTAGTCCTAAGTGGAGCACAGGATCTGGTCCAAGAGGTGAATATAGCTGGACCGCTTGGTAATAGTGACCATAATATAATTAAATTTAACATCCCTGGGGCGGGAAAAACACCACAGCAGCTCAACACTGTTACATTTAATTTCAGAAATGGGGAGTACACAAAAATGAGGAAGTTAGTTAAACAGAAATTAAAAAGGTACAGTGCCAAAAGTGAAATCCCTGCAAGCGGCATGGAAACTTTTAAAAGACATCATAATAGAGGCTCAACTTAAATGTATGCCCCAAATTAAAAAATATAGTAAGAGAACCAAAAAAGTGCCACTGTGGCTAAATAACAAAGTAAAAGAAGCAGTGAGAGACAAAAAGGCATCCTTTAAAAAGTGGAAGTTAAATCCTATTGAAGAAAATAGAAAGGAGCATAAACTCTGGTAAGTGAAGTATAAAAATATAATTAGGAAGGCCAAAAAAGAAGTTGAAGAACAGCTAGCCAAAGACTCAAAAAGTAATAGCAAACATTTTTTCAAGTATGTCAGAAGCAGGAAGCCTGCTAAACAATCAGTGGGGCCACTGGATGGTTGAGCTGCTAAAGGAGCACTCAAGGACGATAAGGCCAATGCAGAGAAACTAAATGAATTCTTTGCATCGGTCTTCATGGCTGAAGATGTGAGGGAGGTTCCCAAACCTGCGCCATTCTTTCTAGGTGACAAATCTGAGGAACTGTCCCAGATTGAGGTGTCATTAGAGGAGGTTTTGGAACAAATTAATAAACTAAACAGTAATAGGTCACCAGGATAGTTCTCTGAAAACATCCACTCAGTGTGCAGCGGCAGTCAAAAAAGCGAACAGAATGTTGGAAATCATTAAGAAAGGGATAGATAATAAGACAGAAAATATCATGGGTGGGAAATAGACCCCAGCATATTACATCACATATTCCCTCAATGGGGAACCCCTCCAATAGACTTGTTTGCCACAGAGTTAAACAAGAAATTTACCCAGTTTTGCTCGAGGGGCAGACTAGGTCATTAGTCCCTGGGGAATTGTTTTCACCTTCATTTCTCCCCTAATAGCCAAAGTTATGCTCAAAATAAAGACAAAGCCAGAGTCATCCTAATATTTCCAACCTGGCCCAGGCAAATGTGGTTTCCTTATCTGATACAGCTGGCTGTTTGCTCTCTGATCACTCTTCACACCGCTCCTCATCTCTGCTCCCAGGATGATGGGAAGATCCACCGATAGCCTCGTCACTACTGGATATACTGGACTACAACCTAACTCTAAAAAGCTCGGAACTCTCGATGAGCTCCGTAAGAGTCCACCTGGCAGCCCTCATGGTTTTCCACTCCCTCTTAGAGGGTTATTCTGTCTTTGCCCACCCAACCACAGCAAGATTCCTCTGCGGGCTTGGAAGCCTCTATCCACTGGTCCAACACCCTACTCCAGTATGGGACCTCAATCTGGTCCTTAAATGCCTCACAAGACCGCCCGTTTGAAATGATGACTACCTGCTCAGAGCTTCATTTGTCAATGAAAACTGCATTCCTGATAACCATGTTGGCGCAATGGGTTGGAGACATATCACCCTTTCACAGTATTTTTTAAGGAAAAAGTCACGCTGTGGCCCCACCCCAAATTCTTACTCATAGACTTCAGGGCCAGAAGGGACCATCATGATCATCTAGTCTGACTTCCTGCGCATGTCACAGAACCTCATCCACCCACTCCTGTAATAGACCCCTCACCTCTGGCTGAGTTACTGAAGCCCTCAAATTATGATGTAAAGACTTCAAGTGACAGAGAAACCACCATTTACACTAGTTTAAACCTGCAAGTGACCCATGTCCCATGCTGTAGAGGAAGGCAACCCCCCCACCCCCCGCCCAGGGTCTGCCAATCTCACCTGGGGGGAAATTCCTTCCTGACCCCAAATATGATGATGAGTTAGACCCTGAGTATGTGAGCAAGACCCACCAACCAGGCACATGTAGTAACTCAGAGCCTTCCCCATCTAGTGTCCCATCTCTGGTGGTTGGAGATATTTGCTGCTAGCACTTGCAGCTTGGCTAGATGCCATTGTAGGCAGTCTCATCATCCCTTCCCCTCCATAAACTTATCAAGCTCAGTCTTGAAGCCAACTAGTTTTTTTGCTCCCACTGCTTCCTTTGGAAGGCTGTTCCAGAACTACACTCCTCTGATGGTTAGAAACCTTCATCTAATTTCAAGCCTAAACTTGTTCTTGTGTCCACATTGGCACTTAACTTAAATAAGTCCTCTCCCTCCCTGGTATTTATCCCTCTGATGTATTTATAGAGAGCAATCATATCTCCCCTCAGCCTTCTTTTGGTTAGGCTAAACAAGCCAAGCTCTTTAAGTCTCCTCTCGTAAGGTAAAAGCAACAAAGAGTCCTGTGGCACCTTATAGACTAACAGACGTATAGGAGCATGAGCTTTCGTGGGTGAATACCCACTTCTTCGGATGCATGTAGTGGAAATTTCCAGGGGCAGGTATAAATATGCAAGCAAGAGGGAGTAAGGCTAGAGATAACGAGGTTAGTTCAATCAGGGACAATGAGGCCCTCTTCTAGCAGTTGAGGTGTGAACACCAAGGGAGGAGAAACTGCTTTTGTAGTTGGCTAGCCATTCACAGTCTTTGTTTAATCCTGAGCTGATGGTGTCAAATTTGCAGATGAACTGAAGCTCAGCAGTTTCTCTTTGAAGTCTGGTCCTGAAGTTTTTTTGCTGCAGGATGGCTACCTTTAAATCTGCTATTGTGTGTCCAGGGAGGTTGAAATGTTCTCCTACAGGTTTTTGTATATTGCCATTCCTAATATCTGATTTGTGTCCATTTATCCTTTTACGTAGGAACTGTCCAGTTTGGCCGATGTACATAGCAGAGGGGCATTGCTGGCATATGATGGCGTATATTACATTGGTGGACGTGCAGGTGAATGAACCGGTGATGTTGTAGCTGATCTGGTTAGGTCCTGTGATGGTGTCGCTGGTGTAGATATGTGGGCAGAGTTGGCATCGAGGTTTGTTGCATGGATTGGTTCCTGAGTTAGAGTTGTTATGGTGCGGTGTGTGGTTACTGGTGAGAATATGCTTCAGGTTGGCGGGTTGTCTGTGGGCGAGGACTTGCCTGCCACCCAAGGCCTATGAAAGTGAGGGATCGTTGTCCAGGATGGGTTGTAGATCACTGATGATATGTTGGAGAGGTTTTAGCTGGGGACTGTATGTGATGGCCAGTGGAGTTCTGTTGGTTTCTTTCTTGGGCTTGTCTTGCAGTAGGAGGCTTCTGGGTACACGTCTGGCTCTGTTGATCTGTTTCCTTATTTCCTCATGCGGGTATCGTAGTTTTGAGAATGCTTGGTGAAGATTTTGTAGGTGTTGGTCTCTGTCTGAGGGGTTGGAGCAGATACGGTTGTATCTCAGTGCTTGGCTGTAGACAATGGATCGTGTGGTGTGTCCGAGATGGAAGCTGGAGGCATGAAGGTAGGCATAGCGGTCGGTGGGTTTTTGGTATAGGGTGGTGTTAACGTGACCGTCACTTATTTGCACCATGGTATCTAGGAAGTGGACCTCCCGTGTAGATTGGTCCAGGCTGAGGTTGATGGTGGGGTGGAAGCTGTTGAAATCGTGGTGAAATTTTTCCAGAGTCTCCTTCCCCTGGGTCCAGATGATGAAGATGTCATCAATGTAGCGTAGCTAGAGAAGGGGCGTGAGTGGACGAGAGCTGAGGAAGTGTTGTTCCAGGTCAGCCATAAAAATGTTGGCATATTGTGGGGCCATGCTCAGCAACCAGTTGTGCTGTGGCATCATCAGGTATGCTGTTCCTGACAGCTTGTATTCCATCTGTGTGTGGGATGTTTGTGTAGAGAGCCTCCACACCCATGGTGGCTAGGATGGTGTTTTCTGGAAGGTCACCAATGCATTGTAGTTTTCTCAGGAAATCAGTGGTGTCACAGAGATAGCTGGGAGTGCTGGTGGCGTAGGGTCTGAGTAGGGAGTCCACATATCCAGACAGTCCTTCAGTGAGGGTGCCAATGCCCGAGATGATGGGGCATCCAGGATTTCCGGCTTTGTGGATCTTAGGTAGTAGATAGAATAACCCCGGTCGGGGCTCTAAGGGTATGTTGATTTGTTCCTGTGTTAGTGTAGGGAGTGTCCTGAGTAGATGGTGCAGTTTCTTAGTGTATTCCTCAGTGGGATCTGAGGGAAGTGGCCTGTAGAATTTGGTATTGGAGAGTAGTCTGGCAGCCTCCTTTTGGTAGTCAGACCTGTTCATGATGACAACAGCACCTCCTTTATCAGCCTCTTTGATGATAATGTCAGGGTGGTTTCTGAGGCTGTGGATGGCATTGCGTTCTGCACGACTTAGGTTATGAGGCAAGCGATGTTGTTTTTCCACAATTTCTGCCTGTGAACTTGGTGTTCACACCTCAACTGCTAGAAGAGGGCCTCATCCTCCCTGATTGAACTAACCTCGTTATCTCTAGCCTTACTCCCTCTTGCTTGCATATTTATACCTGCCCCTGGAAATTTCCACTACATGCATCCGAAGAAGTGGGTATTCACCCACGAAAGCTCATGCTCCTCTACGTCTGTTAGTCTATAAGGTGCCACAGGACTCTTTGCTGCTTTTAAAGATCCAGACTAACACGGCTACCCCTTTGATTCTCGTAAGGTAGGTTTCCCATTTCTAGACAATCATAGTAGCCCTTCTCTGCACCTGTTCCAGTTTGAATTCATTTTTCTTAAATGTGGGAGACCAGAATTGCACACAGTAATCCAGATGAGGTGTCACCAGTGCCTTGTATAGTGGTACTAACCCTTCCCGGTCTCTACTGGAAATACCTTACTGAAGGTTTCTTCCGAGTTTCATGTCAACCAGTCCATTTACCTGTCTGTCTTCCACCCCGCACTGCATCTAGATAACCAGGAGGCACTGCTACACACCCTTGATGTCAGGAGGGCCCTGGCCTTCTATCTGGATAGGACAAAGTCCTTCAGAAAGACCAATAGTCTGTTTCGCTAGCAGATAAAGCAAAAGGGTCTGCAGTCTCTAACCAGAGGCTTTCCAAGTGGATATCAACCTGCATTAACTCTTGCTACGAATCTTGCAGTATTCAATCACCTTCGAATATATGCGCTCATTCTACAAGTTCCATTGCCACTTTATGGCCTTCCTCAAGAGCGTGCCCATTATTGAGATCTGTAAAGCTTCTACTTGGGCATCTATATGTACATTCACCGAACACAATGCTATAACTCACAATTTTGCTTCTGATACTGTGTTTGGCTCAGTTGTACTTTCCTTAGTACTGGACTTGACTCCGAAGCCTCCTCTGCCTCTGTTCGGTAGTCACCTAGTCTGTAGCACCTGTAGGAACACTGCTCAAAGAAGAAGTAATGGTTACTGATCCTGTGCAATAACTGTTTTTTTTGAATTGTGTGTCCCTATGCATGCTCCACTACCTGCTCTTCTTCCCCTTTGCTTTGGAGTTCTCTGTTGGGGAGCTTTGCGGTAGAGAAGGAACTGAGGGCAGTTCACCTATGCAGTGTTATACAATGGCATGAGGCACAAGACAGACTGGCATGCAAGCGCAGGCCAAACAGACACTGCTATGAGAAATCTCTGATCAAGAGCGTAGGGGGCGCTAGCACATCTAGAGTGGAGTACCTGTAGGAACACACATCTTGAAAAACCAGTTACTGCATGGGGGAGTAACCATTTCTTTCTGTACTTCAATAAATGGGCACAATTTTCCAAGTCAGTTCCTAATGTTAGGCCCACGAAAGGGCTGATTATCCAGTAGTTCTGTCACTGGGGGAGTGGGTTGGGGGGGGGGGCGCCGCTGCACCCCAGTTCCAGCCATGTGCTCTCATGCCCAGTCGCAGTCAAGGAGGTTTATTTAAAAAAGCACAGTTTTAAGTCAATACCTTTTCCCTAGGCTTCAAGGCCACCCCTCACAGAGTCTCAGCTCTCCAGCTCCCAGCAGCTTCCTTGCCTCCTACATCTCTGCTCCCCTCTTAGAGCTGCAGCTGCAGGCTTGCTTCCTTGAGCCCCTGGCCCCCTTGCTCCAGGGACCCACCACAGGAGTTAACTTAACTCGACTCCTGTGTGGCCTCTGCTGACAAGGGCTCAGCCTGTCTCAGTCCTTTTCTTCCAGCCTACTAATGGCCCTTTATAGCCCTGCTCTCTTTAATTAGCTGGATTGGGCTCATCTGCTCCAGTCCTGGGCACTGGGCTCAGTCGAAGACTCTAAGAGACCAGCTACCCTGTGACAAGATCTTGTAGAAGTTAATCAGAGCAACTGGGTGCACAGCACTTTTGAAAATCCATGCCACTTATCTAGGCTCCTAAGTACCAAACTGTGGATTTACCTGTGGTTACCTGCCTCTGAAAATCTTGGTCAAAATCCAGAAGGCTTCCTTAAATGTTTTATTAATGAAAAAACGAACAGGCTTCATGTCCAGGAAAGTTCTGCACACTGTTCTCTAGCACATGACTTATCCATGGAAAAGAAACCCAGCTCTTGCTAAAGTTTTTACTCCTCACAAAGAGGGAAATAAATATCTTTTAAGTAAACCATACAGCAAAACCTGTACAAACACATTTCTGCAGCCGCACTCTCATTAACCACACTAAGAGCCAATGATTAATTACAGTGGAGATTAAATTAAAACAGCAAATGATGCAGTGAGCCAGATCTGCTATGCAGTGAATTTCTTTTTACACTCTAGAAGTTATGAATAATCTAGTCTGTTTTAAATCTTGTAGTCTTTAGAAATGCAGTTCAACTCATAAATATTGATGTGGTAAAGTTAAGAAATGTTCAAGACCAATGATCAGAATGATTCTGAAATGGATTCTGGTTTCTTTGGAGATTGAGAGCACATTCCTTTTCAGTGTTTTAAATTAAATGTTAGTAACCTCTAATCTCTGTGCAGTCCCTAAAGGAAATGGCAGTATCGGTTTTTTCTTCAAGCTTTAGTTCTTTACCAGAATCCACATTGTCACAAGCTTGTTTCCTTTCACAAAAATTACAAAAGCAGCTAAGAGTTTAAAAAATGTGCTTGACAACAGTGCTATAGTAGCTATTGCTTGGTGCCTTGGAGAGCAAATGGATGTTTTTTAATGTGCAAATGTGTGAAATTTTTGCCAGTTAACTTCATGTGACTTTGTATCCCTATTTCCCCCCTTCCCTCATTAAAAGTCAGGGCACTGAAAAATTCACATAGGCAGGTGAACACTTGAAAGGCCCTTTCAGTGCAGAGTTCGCACTTATGAATGGAAGAGATGGTTGATGCTCAAAAGGTGGTCTATGGGTTTGAGCAGAGTAATGGCAGCCAAGTGTTCCTGAGGTCTGTTCCCATTTCTGCCATTGACTTGCTTTGTAGTACAACACTCTGATTTGCTATTGGCATAACACTTTGCAGGCATTACTTAGCTGTGAAGTTGGTAAATATCATTATCCCCTTTTATACAGGGGTATTTTAGGCTTAGGCAAAACTGAAGTAACTAGTTCAAGTTTGAACAGCAAGTTAGCATCAGAACGAGGATTAGAACTGGTGTCCTGATTCCCAGGTGCTGTTGCCGTAGCAGTGCCCTCAAGCCTTCTAGTGCCAGCCATCCAAAACACTTGCCAAAATCTGTGTTTCTTGCCTATTGTTTCATCCACGTCATCCTGTTTTTTGAATTGCTTTGCTGCATGCCCTTGCTTTCAAAGCCTTACATTATGCAGCCCCTGCCTGTATGTCTGACATGGTCTCCTTTAGCATCCCTCTTCCCTTAGCCCCCCTCGGCTCCACCAGTGATCCAGCATTGCTACCTCATCCTCAACTTCTTTCACTGTGTCAAGTATCAAGGGGTAGCCGTGTTAGTCTGTATCTACAAAAACAACAAGGAGTCTGGTGGCACCTTAAAGACTAACAGATTTATTTGGGCATAAGCTTTCATGGGTAAAAACCTCACTTCTTCGGATACAAAAGTGAGGTTTTTACCCACGAAAGCTTATGCCCAAATAAATCTGTTAGTCTTTAAGGTGCCACCAGACTCCTTGTTGTTCTTTCACTGGTATCTCCACACTTTCTTCCATAGCCCATCCTCTCCAAACCTGTTTGCCAAGCCACCCCCAGATTGCTCCTAAAACCTTGTTCTGTTGTCCTGCTTATGCAATGTGAGGGTGGAGGTTGGTAATTGAATTTATTTTAAAGTTAAGGGATCAAGTAAAACCATCAAGGTGTGTCTGTCTTTGCTGAGTTACTGCATGGCCTTAGGCCTGGTCTATAAGGTAGACCCAGCTACGTCACTGAGAGGTGTGAAAAATCCAGCCCACTGAGTGATTTAGTTAAGCTGACATAACCCCCGGTGTAGACAGCACTAGGCCGATGCGAAAAATTCTTCCACTGACCTAGCTACCGCCTCTTGGGGAGGTGGATTACCTATAATAATAGCACCTCTGCAAATGCTGACAGCACTCATCTGTTGGCAAAACTGTGTCTGTGCTTGGGGTTTTGACTGCATAGCTGTCACTAGGGGATGTTTTTTTTGCAACCCTAACTGACATAGCTACACTGGTATAAGTTTTAAGTACAGTAGAACCCCGTTTAACCAAGCCTCCATTAACTGGCTCTGTATTAACTGAACCACCAGCTGCCAGGGGCAGACGGTCTGAGCTCCGCCACCCATTCTCCAGTTTATCCTGATTTTTGGTTATCCGATTTGGGCCCCAGTCCCAGTTAGATCGGATAATAACTACTTTATAGACCAGGCCTTTTTCTCTTTGACCCTCCCTTGTGCCCTGCCAAATGCTCTTTGGACTGTGTTTATACTTGTTTTATGTGACACCTGGCAGGTTTGGGGCACTCTGATAATGATGGTGCTCTAAAGGTACGTTGTGTAAGGAGATGCAGTAGCAAGCTGAGTGGCAGCATCCAGGACTCTGGTCCATTTTATTTATTTATTTAGTGTTTTTTGTGTGGTCTAGAGGGGAATATTTAAATCCTGTAGCTGCAATACGTTCTCGCGAGGAAGCACCCTTCTTAAACATGGTGACAACTGGTTTCTGCTTCTCACTGACACTACTGAGCGTTATATGAGTGGTGAAAAAGAGAATAAAAACATCACCTTGCTATATCAGTATTCTCTCTCCTTTAAATCTCCTCCCTTTTTCTCTTTAAGCGGGCTTCATCTTGCTTTCACTGAAGTGTCTGACAAAACTGTTGATTTCAGGACTGAGCTTTTTGTCCTCTCCAATCTCCCTGTTGTTTTGTGCCACAACAGACCATGTGTTCCTAGGCTGTTAGTGCATTGCTCAAGTGTCTGAGGGAACTCTGCTGTTGTAAGCTCTCAGTGTTTGCATGCAAAGACACTATATAGACATTATCCATAGTAGTCCTCATTAATGGGGCTCAGGGGAAGGAGAAACCAATTCGTATAAAAAGTTATTTAATTCAAAAAACCAAGCCACGTCCAAATGTTTCAATTGTAACTAATCCCATCATTCTCATATCTGCTTGTTACTCATGCTCATTGTCTTATCCAGTAGGTGGCAGTACTGTGTCTTAAACTACATCTGTTCTTGCCTGTATAAAAGCCACTATTTTTTATAAACCAGAAATTGGTGGAGATTGGTGTGTGAGACTGAAAGATGCAGGATGGGGAAAATGAAGAGACTAAAAGAATCTCAGAATGGAATGAGTGGCCATGAGGGAAGATCCTGAAAAAATCCTGAAGGGGAGGAGAACACATGGAAGACTAGAGAAATAGCAAAAGTGATTAAATAGCTGGAAGGATTGGTACATGAATACAAACACTGTTTAGCTGGCCTTGGATCAGTAATTCAGACATGCAGTTTGGTAAGCTGGTACTGCTCAATTTAAACAAATCTGATCTGTTGGATAAATGGATACCACATACATGCTGGCCCTGCACAGTATATAGGATATAGCATTGTGTGGGTTTAAAATATGTATTAAATCCTGCATGAAAAGCAATGAATTGTCCTACATAGAAACTACCTTTCAAAACCCATTACATCTGCTGCTTATTTTGGCTACAATCCAGTGACGCACTTATGCTCGTGCTTAAAGCTTAGTTCTGTTTACTGGGCTATTCATAGGCTTAAAGGTAAGCGGTTCTTATAGGCTTTGCTGGATCAGGGCTATTGTTACAAAAAAGAGAATTCAGACCAATTGAGCCAAATTATAGATCAGCCACTTGCCAAATTTTACTTTAGAAATGTGACAGTTGGAGGTCTGTCAATGGAAAAATGTCAAGAATGGATCCCTTCATCTTTATTTTTACACTCATGTAAACAGGGCAAAACAGATATTTTTCTTTCAAAAGACTGGAGTAAGAGCTTCTGTGTCAGGTGTGATCATGAAGTGAATTTATCACCATTTAGCAGGTGAACTGTCGGGTGAAAAACATGGTTTTGTGGCCCTTTTTTGCTGCTTCATGATGCATAAAGGAGATCTTAAAGGTGTCTCCCCCTCATCATCCTCCTGCCCCAAAAGTAGATTCAATTAAATTAAACAAGTAAATAAAATCACACTTCCAAATGTCTGTTGGTGTTTTATACAGGACACTTAGGTCCCTTTAAAAAAAAAAAAAAATCTGTTTTTTCCTGAACTCTGGAGCCAACTGGAGACCAAGTGTTATGATATAACTGGCAACGGAGAGGGGGATGAGAATTTTTATTCAGACTGTTTGTCTTTGACTTTTTTGTTTACACACATTGAATTCAGACAATGGGAGAGAAGGTTTGTTACTAAAGGTAACACTCTTGCTTATATATACTCTCTCGTAAGGGTTGAGATTGAAGTTGAATTACAGGTCCAACAAAACTTCCAGCACAAATAGTAGACACCAGCCTTATGTTTGATATTTAGGCAAGAAACAAGGAGAAGTCACATCCATTTCTGTGAGGGTAAAAGGGACTCTCAAGTCTTCATAAAATCATAAAGAATCAGACAACTCATTTTTTCTTTTGCTGGTAATTTTTTTACAAACTTCCCAAAATTGCACTATTTTATGACAAACCACTGGCATCTGAATGCAAAGGCAAGTTGTAGTTAAACATCTATGCCCTTTTAAGTGCACACTTTATCATCACAGCTAGTGTTTGTTACCCTCCCTGTACCAGCTGAACTAATATTTGTATGGCCCTCCTGATAAAGGGTTACAAGCAAGCTACATCTCTGTCTCTTGTACACTTTCTGGGACCTAGACAGTACTTAGACATTTCAGTTTTCAATCTGCAGTTTTCAATGTTGACACACTGGGAATGTCTACACTGCAATAAACCTCTGCAGCTGACTTGGGCTCTTGGGGCTCAGACTAAAGGGCTGTTTAATTGCAGCATATATATTTGGGCATGGGTTGGAGCCCTGACTCTGGAACCCCATGACGGGGAGGGCCCCAGAGCTCAGGCGCCATCCCAAGTCCAAACATCTACACCACATTTAAAGAACCCTTTAGCCTGAGCCCGAGTCAGCTGGCATGGTCCAGCCATGGGTTTTTAATTGCAGTGTAGACGTACTAAGTATGTCTATATGCATATAGAATATCGTGGAGAGGGTCAGTAAAAACAAAGCACATCTTAGGAAAATTCCTTTTTTTCCAAATTGCATACAAAATAGTAAGTTTAGCACACACAGTAATGCACATGCCGTCCAGGAAATGGGAATGGTAAGGATGAAAACACAGCCTTAGCTCTTATCCCTTAATTACATGCATTATGATACAGTCCTTAATTATATGATCACATTTTCAAATAATACAGTGTAATAAAAAACATTCTGCAACTTTAGATACACGTGTAGGATGGTGCATTATGCTTTTCTCTTCTATACTTATTTATTATTACATTGGCAATTTTTGTGTATTTGGACTATTGTGGGCTTAAAGAAACTTTGATATATTACCATAGATTTTTTGGTAGTGATATGTAACAAGCTATTGCATAAATATTCCTGTAGTTACAGGCATATTTGTGTTTTAAAAAAATCTATCTGATTAGATGAGTTAATTCTGTTAGAAGAATTTAGTGGAATCTTCAACATTGGAACAAATTATGAATAACATAATGACAGATAAAAACCTGTTATTCTATTTGTGTTTCCTTTGCTATTGGAAAATAGACCAAGATGGAAAGTGACATACCTTTTTATTGTAGGTGTCTGTTAGTTGCTAAGCCCTGAGAAATTTTTATTATACAATCCATAGTAATTACAGCTGCTACTACATCTACTGTTTCTTTCTAAACAAATGATGTGTGGATTTTAATCTCAGCAAACTGCTCCTATTGCTGAACCAGACAGAGCTAGGCACCAGGCTGTGTTACTAAGCAATGAAATGTCATGGCACACCCCAGGGTCCTGACTGACAACATCTCGCACAGTGGGTCGTCTTATTAAGCATCTGATGTTTTTTCAACACGGGAATCCAGTTCTGGATTTCAACAAAATACAAATGAAAACTGGTCATTGTTAATTATTTGCTAAGTAGCAGAATGGACAGGAATCCAAACTACTTTAATGAAAAGCTGCACTTTGCAGGCCAGGACCCAGAAAGTAACCTGTTGGAGTTCCCATATGAAATATAGTGTCCCGGCTTCCATTTTCAACTCTCTATCATTCTGTTCTCTGTAAAAATTCATCTCAATCTAACATAATAAACAGGGGTGTTTGAGTGCATGTACCTTGTTTGTACTTATATAGTCATCTGCCTTGTATCCAATGTGTGTAATAAGTGTCACCGAAATATTTGGGGGGGGGGTCACTGCTGACTGTCACATAAGTGTATATCTAAAATTGTCTGAAAACAGTAACGAAGTCTGGGGCACACATGGACATGATTTAATGGCTTGCTCCCCATGACTTTCTTTCATCTTGTAGGAAGCTTCTGTTCTTTCGCAATGTTGTTGGTGCCCCATGCTCTGGGAAGAAGGCTGAAAGCTTAGCAGGACTAACGTGTGCACCTTGAGGATTTTTTATGGTTTTGTTGTTCTATTGGGGGGCTTTGCAAATAAGACCTGTGGCTATGGCAAATGACAGAGCCTTGGCATGCTTCGATGTATGACGGGCTGGTTCTCCCTGTCACAGATCCACAGCCCCAGCTTTTAAACAGTCTCTTGGAGGAATCCCTTTAGTGTGCCAGACCCTCGTGGGCCCTATTCTTCCTTAAGGATGGGCCACATGACCTCCCCACTGAGACTAAGCATCTGAACTCCATCACTCCCATTTCTCGCTGTGAGCTCTGCCAAGTGAGGCCAAATGAGATAGGCTCTTAGGCCTTGTCTACACTACAAAGTTTTGTCGTCAAAAGCTGCCTTTTGCCAACAAAACGGGAGGTGTACACACTACAAAGCTACTTTTGGCGGCAAAACTCTGCTGTTTTGCCGACAAAATAAAACCACCTCGACGAGAGGCATATAACTTTTTGCAGCAAAGTTAAAGCGACAAAGCGTCAGTGTAGACACTGCTGTTTGTTTTGTCGACATAACTGGCTTCTACCAGTATCCCACAATGCCTGCCATGACCGCTCTGCTCAGTGTTTTGATCTCCGCTGCCCTGCAGGCATGCGCCCCTCCCCTTTCAAAGCTCGGGGATGCTGCTCCCTTTTGGGGAACAAACAGCAAATCATTAGCATGGGATGCTCCTATTCTGCCCTGCACTAGGAGCACAGCTGCAGGCTGGGGGCTGCTGTGACATTCCTCAGCACGGAGAGAGCTCACAGAGCTGCTCAGGATGCTGCTCCCAGCAGCCAAGGAGGCTGTGGGAGAACTCGGAGGGAATCATAGAACCATAGGCAGGCAGGCAGAGCGGGCTGCTTCCGTAGAGACTGCTTGTGCCGAGCAGAGGGGGCTGACGTGGGGTGGGGGGTGTCCCCCTCCCCCACCTCAGGATAGGTCAGTCAGCCTGCTGTCTCCCCTCCCCCAGACACACCACTCTCCTCTCCCTCCCACCAATCTCATGTCTCCGGCACTGCCCCAAGAGCAGACTTAACCCTTTAGCCCTCATTGGGTAGCAATGTAAAGTACAGGGGGAAACTGAGTCATGCATGGGATTAATAAAAATATTACAGAAAATTCCTACTTCATCACACTCCCCTATTCATCTTCTCTGACTCTGATAATATGATCACTCATCTAGTTATAAGCTTTTGCACTGATGAAAAAAGTGTAATTACCAAACTCTTCCTTTTGCACACTGTTCTTATATATGTCAGTGTGTGGGAATTTATCGAAGTTCAAAGGGAATTTTTCTCCTTTAACATTTTCAGCCTAACTTCCCACTATTGTCGAGTTTAGTTCCATGAAGAACAGCAATCTACCTAGATGAGGAAATGCTCATTTGTCAAAGACTCTGATTAACTGAATGGTTTTCCTGCAGCTGGATGTGGGTACAGTAAGGTATCAACACAAGACCACTCACTAGCACTGGGCAGCTTGTTCTACTTAAGTACATGTTATCAAAAAATTAGGAGCGGGGGAAAGGCCAGAGATGGGTAAAGCTGATTCCAGTGATCAGGTGGTTCTGTTCTGCTTTGTTGCATTTTTATTTGGGCAGTGCTCTAAGATTTACCTTTTCAAGTCTTCGCTGTATTTTCTCTTTCTCCTCTGGCAGGTGGAGGCATTAACCCATCAGCCTAGAGCCACAACAGTACATGCAGTCCGAGATTCTGAACTGGCCAAGCTACCAGAGGGAGCACTGACATCTATCAAACGCAAATTCCCACAGGTAAGGAAATTGGCACTCTTCTCTCTCCTGCATGCTTCCAAGAGCCACAGCTTAGTTGTCTCCCTTTTAAAGAAAAGAGTAATGTTCTATATGCAGATGTATTTCTTCAATCTTGTTAGCTGTAAATAAGGTTTGTTGTGGGGGTATCTCTGAGCCTAGGGTTGAATTCTCATCTGCTGTTCAGTGAAATACACGTTGCTTAAACATGAGGATGAATTCATGTACCGCTCACCGGGTGGAGCTGAGTAGAGGTACTGATTACTAGAAAGCATAAATATTGTCTAAATAAGACACACCTTGTTTCAGAAGATAAACTAGCAAAGGGAGTTACTTGCATAACACAGGTTATTTTTAATGGGATATAAAGAAAATGAGGTCATGAATACTTGTAGTTTCTGAACTGGTGACTATAATTAGTGATATAAGAGAGTTATCTGCTCATCGGACAGTGCAAGATCGTTCCCTATTGTTTAATTTCTAATGCTTTGTCCAGGCCTATGTTAAATATCCCAAGTGAAAGGAGCTGCCTTCACTTCCTTTAGGAGATGATTCCCCAGCTGAACAAATCTTACTGTCATGGTATCTTTCCTGATTTAAACTCAAGCTCTCCTTATTTCACCTCATTGCTCAGAGCAATACTTCTATACCAGTCTCCAGTGTCCTTCCCTTACCTTTGTATTTACAGATTTTGCTTTTCTCCTAGTCAAGTTCCTTTAATCTTTGCTTTAAGTCTTTTTCCAGCCCCCGATCATTCTGTTGCTCAACATTGAATTCCTTCCAATTTAATATCTGTCTGAAGCAATGTCCAGAATTGAACACACTGTTCCAAGGGCAGGTTCATCAGACCTTCAAGCATTCCCTCATAAAGACATATTGTTCCTCTCATTGATTTTCCCACTCCCCCAGACACACAGAGAAGTTGTAACTTTTGTCTTAATTATGGTGTTTTATAATTTTTCAGCCTTCCCTTCATATATTTTGGAATGTAATATTTTCTCCCATTGCATCATGCTCCAATTGGACGTCCTTGAAATCTAATATCTTGGCTTTTCTTCAAATATAAAATTTCCTTTGATAGATAGATATTGCAGAACAATGGTGATGCATTAACTGCATGCTATATGGGAGATCACAATGGCCCAAATTCTTATGCCCTTATGTTGAACAGTACCTTACTCCAAGAATGGCCCAGTTCAAGTCAGTGGGATTACTCATAAGTTAGGTGCTAGCTTTACTCATGCTAGGTATTGGACTCTGGCCCAATATTATTTCTATGTAGATTTCAGAAGCTGGGGGCTAAGGAGATAAATGTTGAGTTAATGGAGATACTCATTGAATGAACTCCTCCATTAGTGATTGTTACTGCTGTATTCTTTGTGTGTTTTATAGTAACGTTTTTAATATATCTGGAAGCAGTACACAGTTAAATGTTGTCTATATGCATCAATTTAGCTGTCCAGAGACCACTGGCTCCATTGATATTGAATGGGAGCCTATCTTCTAAAGCCACATATACTACTCCTGGGGGAATTCTGCGCCACTGTGCATGTGCAGAATTTATGTCCCCTGCAGATTTCTTTGTTTCCCTGCAGAAAAATAACTTTCTGACGGGGAAGCAAAGGGAAGCCACAAAAGCGGTCATGCGACCCTCCCCAGCAGTATGTTTCGGGTGCCCAGGACAGCCAGCAGAGAGGTAAATCAATGTGGGGTGGGGGTGGGACTGGGGAAGACGTGGTTGGTGGCTCCTACCCTGCGCTGGGCTCAGCTGCTAGTCCCGGCTGGGCAAGACGGGACTTCCTCTTCCCCTGCATGGCATCTGGGGCTGGGTCAGACCCACTCCCAGATTTCTCCCCTGGCTGTAGGAAGCTCTGCAAATTCCCCCTTCCTCTTCCCCCCCCCCCCGCTTCCTGCACCCCCGCGCTTCTTGCACCCATCGCTCCTCAGCTGCAGGGCGAGGGATCGTTGTACAGGGAGCTGCTCTCCCATCCGTCCAACCCACATGTATCCAAACCCCCTCATACTCAGACTCTCCTGCCGAGCCTCACGCCCCCCCGCACCCAGAAACCCCAGACGAGTCCCACTCCCCCTGCACCTGACCACCGCGACGAGCCACCCGCACCCAGATCCCCCTCTACCAAGCCCCAACCAGCTGCACCTGGATCCCAACCCTACTGAGTCCCACTCTCCCAGCATTTGGACCCCCCACACCCAGACCCCCCTGCTGAGCTCTATCCCCACCCACACTCAGACCCCCCCCCCGCTGAGCCCCAACCACCTTCACTTGGACCCCCCGCAGAGTCCCATTATCGTTGCACCCAGAACCCCCCAACAAGCCCCTGTGCATCCAGATCCTCCTGCACCTGAATCTGAGCCACCCACACCCCTATTGCCCCACACAGAACCCTCTCAACCCACACCTGGATCCCCCACTTAGCCCCTCCACTCTTGGATCCTGCCTTGCTGAGCCTGCCTGCCCACACCTGGTGCACCTGGCATGGAGGGGCAGGGCTTTGGGGTGTCACTAGGGCAGGCCCGGTCCTTGCGCTGTGTCAGGGTTGGGTACAGACCCACCACTGAGTCCGTGTCCCAGAAGGGGAGCAGCATAGTGATCTCCCACCTCTGTGCAGCCAGTGGCCTGTGCTCCCCAATGCCATGCTGGAGCCTCCACATTTATTTGACAAATAAAATTTGCAGAATTTTAAAATATTGTGCGCAGAATTTAATATTTTTTTTTTTGGCGCAGAATGCCCTCAGAAGTAATATACCACTGTGACTGGTGAATTCTCTCAGCTACTGAAGACTGGAAGTCTTTGCTTTGTTACCTCCACCTCTGCCTCTGGGGCTTTGATGTTTGAGAATCTGATTCCGTTTTCCCTTGAGTCTATCAATACTCTTTCTTAGCCGACCTGGGCTGAATTTCTTCTATCCCCTGTAAGCCTGAGGATTGGGAATCTAATGCTGGTATCCCTAAATGTGTTGTGTGCATCGTGCTAGGTCATCCCACCAGCCACTTGTCGCCTCTTCTTTTGTACTATTAATATTGATTTATTTAAATTTCTCCCCTTCCTAACACTGGTGACTCCCTCCCTCCAAAGCTCTGTATTTTTCATAGAATCATAGAATATCAGGGTTGGAAGGGACCTCAGGAGGTCATCTAGTCCAACCCCTTGCTCAAAGCAGGACCAATTCCCAACTAAATCATCCCAGCCAGGGTTTTGTCAAGCCGGGCCTTAAAAACCTCCAAGGAAGGAGATTCCACCACCTCCCTAGGTAAAGCATTCCAGTGCTTCACCACCCCTCCTAGTGAAATAGTGTTTCCTAATATCCAACCTAGACCTCCCCCACTGCAACTTGAGACCACTGCTTCTTGTTCTGTCATCTGCCACCACTGAGAGCAGCCAAGCTCCATCCTCTTTGGAACCCCCCCTCAGGTAGTTGAAAGCAGCTATCAAATCCCCCCTCATTCTTCTCTTCTGGAGACTAAACAATCCCAGTTCCCTCAGCCTCTCCTCATAAGTCATGTGCTCCAGACCCCTAATCATTTTTGTTGCCCTCCGCTGGACTCTTTCCAATAATTCCACATCCTTCTTGTAGTGTGGGGCCCAAAACTGGACACAGTACTCCAGATGAGGCCTCACCAATGTCGCATAAAGGGAAACGATCACATCCCTCGATCTGCTGGCAATGCCCCTACTTATACAGCCCAAAATGCCATTAGCCTTCTTAGCAACAAGAGCACACTGTTGACTCATATCCAGCTTCTCGTCCACTGTGACCCCTAGGTCCTTTTCTGCAGAACTGCTACCTAGCCATTCGGTCCCTAGTCTGTAGCAGTGCATAGGATTCTTCCATCCTAAGTGCAGGACTCTGCACTTGTCCTTGTTGAACCTCATCAGGTTTCTTTTGGCCCAATCCTCCAATTTGTCTAGGTCCCTCTGTATCTGATCCCTACCCTCCAGCGTATCTACCATGCCTCCCAGCTTAGTGTCATCTGCAAACTTGCTGAGAGTGCAGTCCACACCATCCTCCAGATCATTAATAAAGATATTAAACAAAACCGGCCCCAGGACCGACCCTTGGGGCACTCCGCTTGAAACCGGCTGCCAACTAGACATGGAGCCATTGATCACTACCAGTTGAGCCCGATGATCTAGCCAGCTTTCTATCCACCTTACAGTCCATTCATCCAGCCCATACTTCTTTAACTTGGCGGCAAGAATACTGTGGGAGACTGTATCAAAAGCTTTGCTAAATTCAAGGAATAACACATCCACTGCTTTCCCCTCGTCCACAGAGCCAGTTATCTCCTCATAGAAGGCAATTAGGTTAGTCAGGCATGACTTCCCCTTGGTGAATCCATGCTGACTGTTCCTGATCACTTTCCTCTCCTCTAAGTGTTTCATAATTGATTCCTTGAGGACCTGCTGCATGATTTTTCCAGGGACTGAGGTGAGGCTGACTGGCCTGTAGTTCCCCGGATCCTCCTTCTTCCTTTTTTAAAGATGGGCACTACATTAGCCTTTTTCCAGTCATCCGGGACCTCCCCCGATCGCCATGAGTTTTCAAAGATGATGGCCAATGGCTCCGCAATCACATCCGCCAACTCCTTTAGCACCCTTGGATGCAGCGCATCCGGCCCCATGGATTAGTGCTCATCCAGTTTTTCTAAATAGTCCCGAACCACTTCTTTCTCCACGGAGGGCTGGTCACCTCCTCCCCATACTGTGCTGCCGAGTGCAGCAGTCTGGGAGCTGACCTTGTTTGTGAAGACAGAGGCAAAAAAAGCATTGAGTACATTAGCTTTTTCCACATCCTCGGTCACTAGGTTGCCTCCCTCATTCAGTAAGGGGCCCACACTTTCCTTGACTTTCTTCTTGTTGCTAACATACCTGAAGAAACTCTTCTTGTTACTCTTAACATCTCTTGCTAGCTGCAACTCCAAGTGCGATTTGGCCTTCCTGATTTCACTCCTGCATGCCTGAGCGATATTTTTATACTCCTCCCTGGTCATTTGTCCAATCTTCCACTTCTTGTAAGCTTCTTCTTTGCGTTTAAGGTCAGCAAGGATTTCACTGTTAAGCCAAGCTGGTCGCCTGCCATATTTACTATTCTTTCTACACGTCGGGATGGTTTGTTCCTGCAACCACAATAAGGATTCTTTAAAATACAGCCAGCTCTCCTGGACCCCTTTGACCTTCATGTTATTCTCCCAGGGGATCCTGCCCATCTGTTCCCTGAGGGAGTCAAAGTCTGCTTTTCTGAAGTCCAGGGTCCGTATTCTGCTGCTCTCCTTTCTTCCTTGTGTCAGGATCCTGAACTCGACCATCTCATGGTCACTGCCTCCCAGGTTCCCATCCACTTTTGCTTCCCCTACTAATTCTTCCCTGTTTGTGAGCAGCAGGTCAAGAAAAGCTCTGCCCCTAGTTGGTTCCTCCAGCACTTGCACCAGGAAATTGTCCCCTACACTTTCCAAAAACTTCCTGGATTTTCTGTGCACCGCTGTATTGCTCTCCCAGCAGATATCAGGGTGATTAAAGTCTCCCATGAGAACCAGGGCCTGCGATCTAGCAACTTCTGTTAGTTGCTGGAAGAACGCCTCGTCCACCTCATCCCCCTGGTCTGGTGGTCTGTAGCAGACTCCGACCACGACATCACCCTTGTTGCCCACACTTCTCAACTTTATCCAGAGACTCTCAGGTTTTTCTGCAGTTTCATACCGGAGCTCCGAGCAGTCATACTCCTCTCTTACATACAATGCAACTCCCCCACCTTTTCTGCCCTGCCTGTCCTTCCTGAACAGTTTATATCCATCCATGACAGTACTCCAGTCATGTGAGTTATCCCACCAAGTCTCTGTTATTCCAATCGCATCATAGTTCCTTGACTGTGCCAGGACTTCTAGTTCTCCCTGCTTGTTTCCCAGGCTTCTTGCATTTGTGTATAGGCACTTAAGATAACTCATCGATCGTCCCTCTTTCTCAGTATGAGACAGGAGTCCTCCCCTCTTGCGCTCTCCTGCTCTTGCTTCCTCCCAGGATCCCATTTCCCCACTTACCTCAGGGCTTTGGTCTCCTTCCCCCGGTGAACCTAGTTTAAAGCCCTCCTCACTAGGTTAGCCAGCCTGCTTGCGAAGATGCTCTTCCCTCTCTTCGTTAGGTGGAGCCCGTCTCTGCCTAGCACTTCTCCTTCTTGGAACACCATCCCATGGTCGAAGAATCCAAAGCCTTCTCTCCGACACCACCTGCGTAGCCATTCGTTGACTTCCACGATTCGACGGTCTCTACCCAGGCCTTTTCCTTGCACAGGGAGGATGGACGAGAACACCACTTGCGCCTCAAACTCCTTTATCCTTCTTCCCAGAGCCACATAGTCTGCAGTGATCTGCTCAAGGTCATTCTTGGCAGTATCATTGGTTCCCACGTGGAGAAGCAGGAAGGGGTAGCGATCCGAGGGTTTGATGAGTCTCGGCAGTCTTTCCGTCACATCGTGTATCCTAGCTCCTGGCAAGCAGCAGACCTCTCGGTTTTCCCGGTCGGGGCGGCAGATAGATGACTCAGTCCCCCTGAGGAGGGAGTCCCCGACCACCACCACCCTCCTCCTCCTCTTGGGAGTGGTGGTTGTGGAACCCTCATCCCTAGGACAGTGCATCTTTTGCCTTCCAATCGGTGGAGTCTCCTTCTGCTCCCTTTCTTCAGATGTGTCATCTAGTCCACTCTCCGCATTAGTACCTGTAGAGAGAACATGGAAACGATTGCTCACCTGTATCTCCATTGCTGGTACATGGACGCTCCTCTTTCTCCTTCTGGAGGTCACATGCTGCCAAACTTCTTCACCATCCTTCTGTCCCTGCTGCGCCTGCTCTGAATCTTCAGAACATTGTGGCCGTAGAAGCATCTCCTGACCTCTGTCCAGGAAATCTTCATTTTCCCTTATGCAACGCAGAGTCGATACTCGTTTCTCCAGACCTCGAACCTTCTCTTCCAATATGGAGACCAGCTTGCACTTTGTACAGACAAAGTCGCTTCTGTCCTGTGGAAGAAAGACAAACATGGCACAACCTGTGCAGGTTACAACAGCTGATCGCTCACTTTCCATATCACCTTCCTCTTAAGAGCTTCCTCAGCTGTTGCAGTACCTAGTCAGAGAAACCCACAGATGAAAGCCTCAGTGCGCTCTCCCCAGGCAAACTCCCTCTGTTAGCCTCTGCTGTTCGCCGCTCAGCTGGTTCGCTGCTGACTGCCCTTATATACCAGTCAGGCCCACTCAAGGCCCACCTGGAACAAAGCACTCCCAATTCACACTTTTCAAACAAACAAACAAGCAAGCAATCAAGCACACGGTCAAACTGACAAACTGCCCCAGCAACAGACACTCAGATACTCACCAACACAGCCCCCCTAATGCAGCACTTAGCGTACCTCCTCTCGGACAGCTCCCAGGCAAACTCCCTCTGTTAGCCTCTGCTGTTCGCCGCTGTATCTGGCTGTGTATTATTTTTTAAAAATTGGACTGTATCACAAATGTAGCAAAAATGCTTAAAATATTTATATGTTGTCCCTTCCCCAAAGCCTGTGAAAGTGTTTTATGAGATTATTCTCTGAATTTTAGAATGTGTGTTCCTGCATTTAGATACCACGGAGATTGTTTTGTATTGGTATTATTGTTATGGGAGTATTTTATCAAGCCGCTCCAGCAAAGCTTCCAAAATTCTACTGCTTAAAATTCATCTTCTTGGTCTCTACGTAGATGGCAAAAACGTGCTTATGTAGAAAGGTGTTTTTAGAATTCCTGTGCTTGGTTATTAGTAAGATTAAGATTTTGTCACGGTTATTTTTAGTAAAAGTCATAGACAGATTGTGGGCAATAAACCAAATTTCATGGATGCCCGTGACCTGTCCATCGGGGAGGAGGGAACTGACAGTCCAAGCCTCGCCGCTGGGACAGGGAGCAGCAGCTGACAGCTCCTCCAGTCCTGCTGCTGCAGGCAGCGGGGGCTGAAGCCTAAAAAGTCTCAGAGGTCCGTTAAAGTTACGTGACCTCTGTGATGAAATTGTATCCTTAGTTATTAGGCATTGGGGGCCACTGGATGTCTCTTGCATATTCTTTAAGGCTGTTCTTGTGTCATCCAGACATCTAAATTCAATATACCATGTTACCTGGGATGCTCCTAACATGTGGCTACTATTGTCAAAAAGGATGCCACTTGGGGATGATTAAAAGCCACTGCCATTCAGCTAGCCACAGTGTATAGTAGGGATGTAAATATCGGTTTAAAAAGTTAACTGGTTAAACAATTAAAATATCGTTTAAACATTTAAACGTTAACCGAGGTCACTCTGGCGGGCTGGCGCCAGGCGGCCGGGGCTGGGGTCACTCCAGCCCACAGATGGCCCCTGCTGGGGCTGGAGTCCTGCCTGCTCACCGCAGCTGGAGCTGCTCTAACCAGCCCGGCCTGCCGCGGCCAGAGTCCCGCCAGCCCGCCTGCCACGGCCGGGAGCCTGCTCTGGCCTGCCCGCCGGGGTTGGGGTCCTGCCTGTCTGCCGCGGTCGGGGTCCCACCAGCCTGGCTGGGACTGGGGTCCCTCTGGCCAGCCGGCCCGACATGGCCTGGGCTGCTCTAGCCGGCCGGCCACCGGTGTTAACGGTTAAGGTCTGGTTAATGGTAAGCCTAATGCAGGGAGCAATTAACCACTCAGAGACTTCAAACAGCAGGGCTGATCCGGCTCGCCAATGGTCAGAGCCATACAGCCCTTACCAAGCCACCAACAAACAGACTTGTCTCAGCTGGCACAGAGAATTCTCCTGTCAGCTGCCTCCCTTCCTGGCTCTTGAATCGCTCAGCCTTTCAAACTGAGAGCTGGAATGGTATGAAAATCCTAGCTGGGTGCTGGAGGTCTGGCACTGAACGTTGGTGTTCTTGGAAAAGGCAGGATGTTGACACTTTAAGAAATCCTCATGACAGACTGTGTACCCAGCTTTAGGTGCGATAAATAGACTAGCTTTCCCTCCACGTGTTTGTTGTAAAGGAAAGATGTAGGGTGATGTTGATGACTGATCTGCCCCTGTTTGTGGTGCCAAAGCCAAAAGGTTTCAAGTTCAAAGAAAGCAGAGATTTAAGGTGAGTCTATAGGCTTTCAATGGGAATCATAGGACAGGAAGGGACCTCGAGAGGTCATCTAGTCCAGTCCCCTGCACTCCTGGCAGGACTAATTATCATCTAGACCATCCCTGACAGGTATTTGTCTAACCTGCTCTTAAAAATCTCCAATGATGGAAATTCCACAACCTCCCTAGGCAATTTATTCCAGTGCTTAACCACCCTGACAGTTAGGAAGTTTTTCTTAATGTCCAATCTAAACGGCGCTTGCTGTAGTTTAAGCCCATTGCTTCTTGTCCTGTCCTCAGAGGTTAAGGAGAACAAATTTTCTCCCTCCTCCTTGTAACAACCTTTAATGTACTCCTCTACCCCGATATAACGCTGTCCTCGGGGTCCAAAAAATCTTACCGCGTTATAGGTGAAACCGCGTTATATTGAACTTGCTTTGATCCGCCGGAGTGCGCAGCCCCGCCCCCCCTGGAGCACTGCTTTACCGCGTTATATCCGAATTCGTGTTATATCAAGTCGCGTTATATCGGGGTAGAGATGTACTTGAAAACTGTTACATCCCCTCTCAGTCTTCACTTTACCAGACTAAACAAACCCAATTTTTTCAATCTTCCCTCATAGATCATGTTTTCTAGACCTTTAATCATTTTTGTTGCTCTTCTCTGAACTTTCTCCAGTTTGTCCATATCTTTCCTGAAATTTGGCACCCAGAACTGGACACAATTCTCCAGTTGAGGCCTAATCAGCTTGGAGTACAGCAGAAGAATTCCTTCTCGTGTCTTGCTGATAACACTCCTGCTAATACATCCAAGAATGATATTGGTTTTTGTTTGTTTGTTTGTTTTGTTTTTTGCAACAGCGTTACACTGTTGACTCATATTTAGCTTGTGAGCCACTATGACCCCCAGATCCCTTTCTGCAGTATTCCTTCTTAGGCAGTCATTTCCCATTTTGTATGTGTGCAATTGATTGTTCCTTCCTAAGTGAAGTACTTTGCATTTGTCCTTATTGAATTTCATCCTTTTTACTTCAGACTATTTCTCCAATTTGTTCAGATCATTTTGAATTTTAATCCTATCCTCCAAAGCACTTGCAACCCTCCCATAGAATCATAGAATATCAGGATTGGAAGGGACCTCAGGAAATGGGGTTGAATGGGGGCAGGGGTCCCGGAGGGGCAGTCAGGAAGGAGGGGGAGTTGGATGAGGCAGCAGGGGGCAGTCAGGGGCTGGGGTTCCAGGGGCAGTCAGGGGACAGAGAGAAGGGGTGGTTGGATGGAGCAGGGGTCCCGGGGGGGGCCATCAGGGAACGGGGGGGGGGGTTGGATGGGGCAGGAGTCCTGGGGGGGGAGGCAGGTGGGGGCCGGACCACGTCCCCCTCCCCTAACCGGCCCTCCATACAATTTACGAAACCCGATGCAGCCCTCAGGCCAAAAAGTTTGCCCGCCCTGCTCTATGCCATTATCTGAATCACTGATCACGATATTGAACAGAACCAGACTCAGAACTGATCCCTGCGGGACCCCACTTGATATGCCCTTCCAGCTTGACTTTGAACAAGTTATGCACCCACCTTATAGTAGCTCCATCTAGCTTGTATTTCCCTAGTTTGTTTACAAGAAGGTCATGTGAGACCGTATCAAAAGCCTTACTAAAGTCAAGATATATCACATCTACTGCTTCCCCTCCTATCCCCAAGGCTTGTTACCCTGTCAAAGAAAGCTTGACACGATTTGTTCTTGACAAATCCATGCTGACTGTTACGTATCACCTTATTATCTTCTAGGTATTTGTAAATTGATTGTTTAAATATTTGCTTAATTAATACAGGACCCCTAAAGAATAATAAGATATGGATACTTTCACCTTTAGGTTACCAGTTTGAATCCAGTCCAGGTGTGTAGTGATTGAATGTTGTTACAGCCTCTCCTGAGTGTTCAGTGACTTGTGTGAAATAAGTTGCTTTTGGTGGAGAACCTAGTTGGACAAGTGAAAAATTGCCATTGCTTTTGGCATTCCTGTTGGCAGCCTCAGCAGAGGATCAATGGGGCATATCTCATCAGCCAAGGGTTGTATGCTTATGGAGATGGAAATACCCTTAAAGATGGACTTTCCTGGTTAGGTTGAGGTGATTAGAGAAGGTCATATGTGGGATGCTGCTGCTTTCCATGGGGCATCTGTTCTGGGACAAAAACAGCTACAACTACAGATGTCGTTCTGGACCTCTCATTAGCTTTTAGTGCCCTTTAAAGAAATGATGCATTCAACATTTTTAAAGGAAATGGATTTTATCTACTTATTTTAGAATCTGCTTCCAGGCATGCCATAGTGAATTCCAGCGACATGACTTGTATCAAAGGACACCACGCAAGAGTGTGATGCCAGAGATTAGGGCACTAATCTAGGACCTGAGTTTAGAGTGGTTTCACAACTGTACTGCTTGGTTCTGAGTCTGTTCAAAACCATCCTCCATCTGGGATGGTGAGCCGTACTACACCCATTTGAATATTTCAACTATAAACTTTTCCTAAGTGGATCAAGGCTTCCCTGGGGGTTTCTGCCATGTGCAGTTATTTCAGTGATGTACTCCTATCTCAAGACACTTCCCTCAAGCAATGTGTATACTGTTGTGTGCATTCATTACGCTTGGTACGGTGGCTATGTTCAATAGGGCAGGAGAGGCCATTGGCTTTCCTGGATTCACTATACTGTGTGTTCTCACAAGCCATTAAAATCAATTCTTTTTTACCACGGGAGGGGTGGGGTGGGGGGAGAAAGGAGAAAGCAAAACCTACAGCTGAACCTTAATCACCAGCTGTGGCTCCCAGATAAGGCAGGCATGTTGGGTGTACTCAGTCACAGTGATACTGGGAAACTGACAGTTTTCTGCAAGACACAATAAATCACAAGCAATCAAAGTCCAGTGGGTCTCGGGCAGTGCTTTGATACCTCTCTGCCTTTGGTACTTGCGAAGGTGCTAGGAATGGTTGAGGGCAATCAGAGAGTGAACAGCTAGTACTTGTTTTGGCATTGCTGTTGTCAAACCATTGGAAGTTTTCATGTGAAATCTCTTCTGAGGCTACTCAGTTTTGTGACAAGTAGGGTATCTCACAGGCTAAATGTTTGCTTGCCTTTGTTCATGTTCTCTGAGCTGTTGTCTGTCCCATTTGAAAAACAACATCTGGGCTGCTCTCTACAAATGTTCTTAACAGGCCTGAACTAAATGCTATAGAAGTGATCTAGATATAATGGGAACTTAGTACAGGTAAGGCAGCCAGTATTACTACTTCACGATAATCTGAATTATGCCCTGCCTACCAGTAAACCCTTGGCAGCCCCTCAAGTCAGTTTCTTGAGATTTTTTTGAGTAATGGGTAGGCAAAGGACAGGGAGATGGGATAAGCCACCAATGTGTGCTAGGGTCTCTAATATCCTGCAGTATAGGATTCAGTAAATTATCATTTAACATGGTTGAAATAAAGCTGACTTAATGGGTTGGTTACTGGCTTTTAACCTCTAAATACCTTAACTGATATCCTGAAAAAGTCACAGGTGAAAATGTTTGGCTTTGTCCTTGTCTCTCTGTGCACATCCCAACAATACTGCACCGTTGGGCGTGGCTGGCAGTGTTTGGAGAGGACCAGTGCTGGGACAAAAATGGGGGTTGTTGGTTAGGACTAAGCTGCATTGGCAGAGCTGTTCCATTGGAAGCATGTACAATGCCTGCATGGGGGCGGGGGGGCGCATCAGATTGGGGAAAAAGGAATAAGGGACAGGGTCCCCTTAAATTATACTGCCATCATTCTGGGTTGGCCCAATGGGCCCCTTGCCAGCAGGCATGGTGTTGCAGGAGAGCCTTTAATTGATTTCCCCCTAGCCCAGGGTATCATAAAGTCTGACCAGACGGCTAGGTGCAAAAAAGCACCCTGTTTTGGAGGATCTTATTTATTAATAGAAAAGCCAGTGCAAAACATAAACAAAACTTTCTCTCCCAACATCTCAGCTGGGTGAGTGGGTCATGTTTTAGTCCATCTCTCACCCGCCTGAGTCCAGGGCTCACCTCTACCCAGGTTCTTCCCCAGGGGTTCTCTCAGTTCCAGTCTCTGCCCCTGGTGTTAGGCCTCTTGCCTCCACTGGAGTAATATCCTTCTCTGGAATCAGGTGTCTGGGGAAGTCCGCCCACTGTGACTCTTCTCCTGGGATAACAGGTGATCCTTGCCAGGCTGGACTTCTGGACAGTGTCTGGGAAACCCCTGGCTGAGACTAGGCCCTCTTGGATGCTTGCTGACTGCAGCCGTCCAACTAGGAGGCTCCCCTCTCTAGGAGTACCTCTTACAGGCTTTCTATTCTGGTGGATTCACACTCTAGGCTCTCCCCCTCTAGGCCCTCTGCTCTGCCTTCTCGCTCAGGCCTTTCCTTAGACAGTTTCTCCATAGGAGCTTCCTGTGTTCCTTTGGAGTTCCCTTCTAACTGAGCTTGGGGTAACATTTTTTAGGTCCAGGTTAGGGTTACCATATTTGAACATTGAAAAAAGAGGACACTCCACGGGCCCCCCCGCCCTGCCCCAACTCTTCCCCTTCCCCGCCCCTATTCCAACCCCTTCCCCAAAGTCCCTGCCCCAACTCCGCCTCCTCCCTGCCCCCATTGGACCCCTTCCCCAAATCCCTGTCCCGGCCCCGCCTCCTCCCCTGAGTGCGCCACATTCCCCCTCTTCCCCTCTCCCTCCCAGCCACCCAAAACAGCTGCCTCCTCCCCGGGCTCCAACTTTCCCGGCTCCCGCCGCTCTCCAGCCCCCGGCCGGGAGCTTCCCCCACGCAGCAGCAGCCGGAGCCGGGAGAGCGGGAAGTTGCTTCGGGCCCCGAGCTGGGCATCCCAGCCTCCCACCTGCGAGGCTGCATCCCAGCCGCGGGCTCCCTCTCTGGCCGGGCTGGAGCAGAGAAGTGCTGCGTGCGTGGCCCAGGCCTTGCCTGCGGGCTCAGGGGGGCCTCCACCCTGCTCCCAGCCGGACCCGGCAAGGCTGTGGCAGCTCAGGCCGGGCGGCTGCGGGAGGCGCTGCAGTGCGGGCCCTTCCTGGGGGTGGGGAGGGAGGGCGGGGAGCTCGGGCTCCTGGAAGTTGCCATCGAGAAACTTTCCCCTGCGCCACGACCCTCGGGCAGTGGCTCCGCGGGGGGGAGGGAGGGGAAGGCAGCCCTGGCTGCACGGACCGCTGGCGGGGGGACTCCTTACACAGCCAGGGTGGAGGGGAGAGACTGAGGCTCTACCAGAGCTGTGGGGGATGCTTGGAGGAGGGAGAAGCGGCCGCGGGTCCCCCCGACCCGCAGCTGGCTGCAGAGACGCCACCGCTCCTAGCTGTGGGGCGTGGGGTTGCAGCAGCACTGGGGGGAGGGGAGGTTGCAATCCACAGGCTGCAGCGAGCTGACACCCCAAGAGGAGAGGGGGCAGTGGGTAGGGTTATCATACGTCCATATTTTCTGTACGTTTTTATGTATTTAAAAAATCCTCCCGGACGGCGATTAACAACTAAAAAGCCAGACATGTCTGGGAAAATACGGACATATGGTAACCCTAGTCCAGCTGCTTGTTTGCTAATCTGCCACCTGGGGCAGTCAGTTACCCCCAGGTGTGGCCTTCATAAGGCATTCATGGGCAGACTGGGCCCTAATTCCCTGTAAAGGGCAGCTGCCCTGGACACATACCCAGTTATGATGCCAAAAGAAAGGCCAGAGGTTTGCCTGTTTCCAGGGCTGAGAAGCTCTTGCCCAGGCTGCTTCAAAGTGCAGAGTCCTGCACTTAGGACGGAAGAATCCCATGCACTGCTGCAGACTAGGGACCGAGTGGCTAGGCAGCAGTTCTGCAGAAAAGGACCTAGGGGTTACAGTGGACGAGAAGCTGGATATGAGTCAACAGTGTGCCCTTGTTGCCAAGAAGGCTAACAGCATTTTGGGCTGTATAAGTAGGGGCATTGCCAGCAGATCGAGGGACGTGATCGTTCTCCTCTATTCGGCATTGGTGAGGCCTCATCTGGAGTACTGTGTCCAGTTTTGGGCCCCACACTACAAGAAGAATGTGGAAAACTTGGAAAGAGTCCAGCGGAGGGCAACAAAAATGATTAGGGGGCTGGAGCACATGACTTATGAGGAGGGGCTGAGGGAACTGGGATTGTTCAGTCTGCAGAAGAGAAGAATGAGGGGGGATTTGATAGCTGCTTTCAACTACCTGAAAGGGGGTTCCAAAGAGGATGGAGCTAGACTGTTCTCAGTGGTAGCAGATGACAGAACAAGGAGTAATGGTCTCAAGTTGCAGTGGGGGAGGTTTAGGTTGGATATTAGGAAAAACTTTTTCACTAGGAGGGTGGTGAAGCACTGGAATGGGTTACTTAGGGAGGTGGTGGAATCTCCTTCCTTAGAGGTTTTTAAGGTCAGGCTTGACAAAGCCCTGGCTGGGATGATTTAGTTGGGAATTGGTCCTGCTTTGAGCAAGGGGTTGGACTAGATGACCTCCAGAGATCCCTTCCAACCCTGATATTCTATTATTCTAAGCTGAAGCTATCTAAATTCATGTACAAATGAGTGCAGATTTTAAGTGGAGGGTAATTAACTATTGGAACAACGTACCTAAAGATGTGGTGGATTCTTTGTCCTTTGGTCCTGGAGTGTTTAAATGAAGACTGGTGTCTCTTTCTAAAAGATATTCTCTAGCTCAACCAGAAGTTATGGGCTTGGTGCAGGAATCACTGGCCTGTGCTATGCAGGTAAACTGGATGATTGTAATGGTCCCTTCTAATTTTAAATTCAATTAGTTTAGTTTGTGACCCAGCAAGTCTGTGCCATTACATGGCCATGTCTATCCGTCGGGCAGCTTTGGGAGGAGATGTATGCTCACCTTGAACTTGCATTTGTTAATGTCAATGTTCTGAGCAAAGCTTAGCCACTCTTTCAGGTGAAACCTACTTTTCTAGGTAGAGGTGAAAGTTCTGAAATATTGGCTAGGGCAGGTACACTCCTAATATCATGTGATTCTTCTATGCTTGAGATTTAACCAATGAAAAATGATTGCTACTGCCAAAGACTTATTTCTGTCGAAAGCATCAGGTAGGGACTGATTATAAAATATCATAGCAATGTAATTTTTCCTACACAAAAATTGCTGTAAAGTGATATGTATTTCTTTTATAGGACAAAGAGCGCAACTTTTCTGGGATACAATTCTATTCATTATCATTGGTTTGTATTTTTTTAAATGAAGATTGCTTTTCTGCTGTGAATCAACTTACTGCCAGTAAATTAATAGTGATGGTCTCTGTATGTGGAAATCTACTGTTGGGATGTTTTTTATGGAAATGATCAGTGAGCAGTATTTTTAAAAATTAAGTTATCTAAAGTGGAAAATTAATGTAGATGTGTTTAGCACCATCAGTGCTAAACAAGTTGTAAATTTTCCCAGAAGTCCAAACTATAGATGAAACAAAGAAAAGACAACATTTCCCACTGATACATTTTTTAGAACTGAATTCTCATTAGAATGATTTTTCAGGATGGTTTACAGTAAAGCAAATTAAATTTCACAGATGAGTGGAAATTTTTTTAGCTAAAACTCTGGTCTTGAAAGATCATGTAGGTAACTCATAGATGGAAATGGACCTAGAGAATTACAGGTTCCTTGAAATATAACAGTGCAGATAGTTGAGCGTAGGGACTGGAGTAGCTGTTAAACAGAGCTCTGGAAAAGAGGGATAGCAATGAAATTGAAATCATATGGGATGGATGGAGTGCACTTGTATTATAACTGGAACGAATTATATATAATTGAAGTACTGTTTAGCCCACTGTGTTGAAGGGTGTTCAGTTCTGAAGTTGAAGTAAGCCAGCTGAGAGTAGACAAATATACAGCTCAGAGGAGGAGAGCTGGTGGGGTTAATCTACGAACATATTAAGAGGGCCTGGGCTGGGAGCATTTGGATATTAGGCTTCTGTTTAAAATTTGCAGTGCTCGAAAGCACATTGCCAAATCATTAGGGGTACAGTTATCAAAAGCACCTAAGAGCCAAAGTGTCATTGAAAGTCAATGGGACTTAGGCCTCGTCTACACTACAGAGTTAGGTTGATATAACGCTGCTTAGGTAAAATGCAACTCCCACCGATGTAAGTCGCCCACTACATCGACTTAATATCTCTGTGCCCACTAGAAGTGTAGCGTTTAGGTCTATGTAGTTAGGGTGACGCAGTGTCTGCGTCGACACTGCACTGCTTACATCACCTGTTGACTGACAGCAGGAGTCCCCCCCCCCCCCCACGTGGGGCTGACAGCTGGAGCCCCCTCCTCCATGGGGTTCCAGCTGTCAGTGCACCACCATGACAGTTAATTTGGTGGAAGCGCTCCTGGTGAGGACGTGCATCGCCAACAGAAGGAGCATAGTGTGGACACGAACCACTGTTTTAATTACGTATCAGAGGGGTAGCCGTGTTAGTCTGGATCTGTAAAAAGCAACAAAGAGTCCTGTGGCACCTTATAGACTAACAGATGTATTGGAGCATAAGCTTTCGTGGGTGAATACATGCGTCTGACGAAGTGGGTATTCACCCACGAAAGCTTATACTCCAATACATCTGTTAGTCTATAAGGTGCCACAGGACTCTTTGTTGTTTTAATTACTTAAGTCAACTTAATTTTGTAGTGTAGACATGACCTTAGTCTCTGAAGTCCCAAAGTCTCTCCTGAAAATGGGACTTAAGCTCCTAAGTCACTCCACGTGCTTTTGAGAATTTTTACCCTGGGTATATTTCTTAACCACCTCCATGAAAAGGAGTTCCCTGGATCATAACTGTAGTAGCATTCAGTTTGACAATCTTTAAAAGAGTTGTTCTGATATCACAGTTAGTGTGATCACATCAGTGCAGGCTTCCGTTCTGATACTTTTACTCTCCTGGACACAGTTACCAGATCCTGTCCAGCTCCACAAACACAATGGTTACTCAAGTGCACGTCTAACCTTTTTCAAAAGTTGTCTGATGTTTTAGAGAGTCTCAATTCCAAACCAGCTGACTTTTAGAAGTATAGATTTTCCATGAGTAGTGCTGCAAAGACTAGCTGACCAGTGTACTGACCGGTGATCTGCCAACAGCTGTGATTGTAAACTGGTTACGTGTTAGGAGGTCTGTTGAGTAGAATTGGATGTGGGTTAACAGGTGCCGTGGTGACTGTAGTGCACTACGGATATTGCAACACACCAGAGATGTTACACTCTGTGCTAGTGGAGTCTACTGTCTGGCACCAGATGATGCACATCACAATAGAGATGAGTGAATGCTGCATTCCCAGGTGCATTCTTCTGCCTGCAAAGAGCAGACAGTTCGCTCTCCTCCAGCCTGTGGAGGGGGAGCGGGGGGGGGGGGGGGGGGGAGAGAACCACCTCACTGAGATTTCTAAGTCTTGTCTACATTTTCAAAAATGGAGCCCAAAATTCACCACTGGTTCAGCTCTGCTGGTGGCAGTGATGCTGGAATCTGTAGTGTACAAGAAGACTCAGGTGTATTTCCCACCATGCCATCTAACTTGTAATCTGTGTTAAAAATGACTGAGCCCTGTCTTCACTACAGCATCTACCGTTGCTATGCATAGTGAAGTAGCCCTGGTGGAAAGTTACAAGTCCCAATTCTGTCAATATAGAGGCAGCCCTAGATGTGCTGAAAAGTTCTAGACTCTTGTAGCCTCCTTTAGGCCAATTGTACTGTCCTGAGCGTTCAGGAGGCCCTTTGCTTCCCAGCTCCCTGCCCCTGGGCTCCCTGTCCCTGATGCCCCATCTCTCTTCTTAAAAACAAGGCTGCTCTGCTACTTGCTCTCTACTCCTCTCCTGGGGGAAGTATAGCAGCTCCAGCTCCTCATGCTACTCATTTCTCAGGAGGAGCAGGAATGGTTTGTTCCTTGTCATTCCCCTCTTTACCAGAGAAGAAACCAGTGGTTCCCTGGTTGCACTTGGCCAGAATTGCTCCTGGACCTGAGGGAGTGAGTTGACTAAATCGTGTTGTCATTGTGGTGCAGAATAAAGGTGGTTGGAAATTAACTGAGAATTTCTTCACCGTTAGTATTAGAATTCTTCCCACGGGCTTTGTATTAACTATGTTCTTTGCTGTGGGAGGCTATTACAATGCATGTTTTGACTGCTCTGAGGAATCTCAAAGAGCTCAAGTCTCAGGTTGGGAATAGCAGCAGCTGTGATTTATATTGGCATCTCAGAAGACTGAGGGCCAAGTCTTTTTTTCTAAAGAGCACAGTACCTTTTTATGAGAAAATGCTTGGCATATTTTAAAACTCCAAGGAAATCTCAGATCAGTTCCTATCTTAGATCCAGAATTGATGTTCTTGTATGTTTCCATGACAGCAGCATGGTGACTCATCCTATGATGGTAAGCAGCCTGCTTCTCTCACACAGGGCATTGGAAAAACAATTTTTTCACAGCTATTCCAGGGGTGTAAGGATTGATTTAACTAATAAGGCAAATCATGTCTCCTGGTGGTAGGAGCAGCAGACTGGGAATCAAGACATTAGTCGTTTGCTAACCTCCTTGAGCTCCTCAGGTGAAAGGTGCATTAGAAGTGCAAAATATGGTTAAATAGTAACTCCATAACTGTTATTGTAGATTCATATTTTGTAGGTGCGAATTGATACTCCAGCATGCCTGCTAACTGAATACAGTATGTATAGACATTATCTTAAATAAATTCTCAAGTCATGGGGCATTTCCCTTGGGAGGCGGTTTCACTGTCTAATAGATTTCACTGTAGAAGGAATTTTTTCTACAGTTGAAGCAGTTAGCAGGATTGGGTTTAGCTGTGGAAAACCAAAATCCACACTTGCAAACCTAGGAGCTGTAGTACTGCAGCAGGTTCAGCTTGTGGCTGGGTGAGTAGTAAACTTTGTTATATTTGCTGCAGAGTTAGTTGATTTTTAATTCTAGCTGAGATTCCAAAATAAATGAGCTTGGCAGTCAGTTCCTTTGTGAGCAACAGCCAGTATTACTTAGCCACTGTACATTAATAAATGCTGTTCTGCTTTATTAGTATTCTCTGCTGAGCAAGGTTCGAAGATTGAGTTAGTTATGGACACTGATGGTAAGAGGTAACTTACCGAAGCGATCTCCTTAGGTCACTGCTAGTATGAGTAGGGCCCTACTAAATTCATGGTCCATTTTGTTCAATTTCACAGTCGCAGGATTTTTAAAAAAATCATACATTTCATGATATCAGCTATTTAAATCTGGAATTTCACAGTGTTGTAACTGTTGGGGTCCTGACCCAAAAGGGGTTTGTGGTGGGGTCCCAAGGTTATTGTAGGGGGGGTTGTGATACTGCCACCTTTACTTTTGCCCTGCTGCTGGCAGTGGCGCTGCTTTCAGAACTGGGTGCCCACCTAGTAGCCACCAATCTCCAGCCACCCAGTTCTGAAGGCAGCACAGAAGTAAGGGTGCCAATACTGCGAACTCTCTACAATAACCTTGCGACCCTCCCTGTAACCCCCTTTTGAGTTGGGACCCCATTTTGAGAAATGCTGGTCTCCCGTGTGAAATCTGTGTAGTATAGGGTAAAAGTACACAAAAGACCATATTTCACGGTCTGTGATGCATTTTTCACATTTGTAAATTTGATAGGGCCCTAAGTATGATTGTTTGAAAGCTTCCTCAAGATGCTCTGTCAATGTGATTGTCTGGGCTTAGTCGGGGAGTGGCTTGAATACAAGGTCAAAAAACATGTTTGGATTGGCTGGAATGTTCCTGGAAATCTCCTCTACCCTGTCTTGGCATGCATACGTCTAAATATCTGTCCTGTAGCTGAATGTTGTTTTGATATTCTGTAATATTCAACTGACCGTATGGGGCCCATACTTCACACTGGGGCTGTGGAATACTCTCTCAGTGGGGGAGGTGGGAAACCCATCACTTGCGACTTTGAAAGTTATATTGAATAAGATGTACACTAGGGAACAAACCTACACTGGTAGAGAGGTGGAAAAAGATGATTTAATGGGCCTCTTCCATCTCTGGCTTCTGATTGTAATATATGCTTATTTTTCCATTATATTCTATATGGACTATTTGCCTTGACTGTCCCTGATACTGGAGGTAGGAGACATATAGTTCTGTGCAAACTTATTGTTCGAATACGTTGGTCCTGTCTGAAGTTCAGCCATTACTCTCAGTTCTGACATTAGTAATTGATATTGTGTTGGAGACGCCCCGAGTTTTTCTCCAAATGCTCTTTAAAGCTCACATTTGTTAAAATTGTGGGATTCCATGAACTATGAAAACAACAAGGAGTCTGGTGGCACCTTAAAGACTAACAGATTTATTTGGGCATAAGCTTTCGTGGGTAAAAAACCTCACTTCTTCAGATGCGAAGAAGTGAGGTTTTTTACCCACAAAAGCTTATGCCCAAATAAATCTTAGGCCTGGTCTACACTACGAGTTTAGGTCGACTTTAGCAGCGTTAAATCGAATTAAGCCTGGACACGTTCACACGACGAAGCCCTTTCTTTCGACTTAAAGGGCCCTTTAAACCGGTTTCTTTACTCCACCTCCGACGAGGGGATTAGCGATAAAATCGGCCTTAGCAGGTCGGAATTGGGGTAGTGTGGACGGAATTCGACGTTATTGGCCTCCGGGAGCTATCCCACAGTGCTTCATTGTGACCGCTCTGGACAGCATTCTCAACTCAGATGCACTGACCAGGTAGACAGGAAAAGGCCTGCGAACGTTTGAATTTCATTTCCTGTTTGCTCAGCGTGGAGAGCACAGGTGACCACGCAGAGCTCATCAGCACAGGTAACCGTGATGGAGTCCCAGGATCGCAAAAGAGCTCCAGCATGGACAGAACGGGAGGTACGGGATCTGCTCGCCATATGGGGAGATGAATCAGTGCTGGCTGAACTCCGAAGCAGTAAACGAAATGGCAAAATATTAGAAAAGGTCTCCAAGGCCATGAAGGACAGAGGCCATAACAGGGACGCACAGCAGTGCCGCGTGAAAATTAAGGAGCTACGGCAAGCCTACCACAAAGCCAGAGAAGCAAACGGAAGGTCCGGGGCAGAGCCGCAAACATGCCGCTTCTACGCGGAGCTGCATGCCATTCTAGGGGGTGCAGCCACCACTACCCCAACCGTGTGCTATGACTCCCTCATTGGAGAAACACACAGGGAAGCGGGTTCGGGGTACGAGGAAGATAGCTCACAGCAGCAAGGTAGCGGAGAAACCGGTTTCCCCAACAGCCAGGATATGTTTATCACCCTGGACCTGGAACCAGTAATCCCCGAACCCACCCAAGGCGTGCTCCCAGACCCTGAGGGCACACAGGGGACCTCTGGTGGGTGTACCTTTGTAAATATTACACATGGTTTAAAAGCAAGCGTGTTTAATGATTAATGATTAATTTGCCCTGGCAATCGCGGCCAGTACAGCTAGTGGAAAAGTCTGTTAACGTGTATGGGGATGGAGCGGAAATCCTCCAGGGACATCTCCAGAAAGCTCTCCTTCATGTACTCCCAAAGCCTTTGCAAAAGGTTTCTGGGGAGGGCTGCCTTATCCCGTCCGCCATGGTAGGACACTTTACCACGCCAGGCCAGTAGCACGTAGTCTGGAATCATTGCATAACAAAGCATGGCAGCGTATGGTCCCGGTGTTTGCTGGCATGCAGACAACATCCATTCCTTATCGCTCTTTGTTATCCTCAGGAGAGTGATATCATTCACGGTCACCTGGTTGAAATGGGGCAATTTTATTAAGGGGACATTCAGAGGTGCCCGTTCCTGCTCTGCTGAACAGAAATGTTCCCCGCTGTTAGCCACGCGGTGGGGGGAGGAGTGAAGTGATCATCCCAGAGAATTGGGTGTGGGGGGGGAGGGGGGTTAGTTGGGTTTGTGCTGCATGTTAACCCGGAAACCGCAGCCCCTCCTTTTACATTGCAAACCCATTTTAAATGGCCAACCCAATGGGTGCTTGATATGGGAAATGAGGGCGCTGCTGTTTGAAACCATTCCCACATGTTAAGAAGGTTAAAAAAGCCAAAAGACTGTGGCTTACCATGGCTGCCTGCAAGCCGAAATCTGTTGCCTGGCACTGCGTGAGTGATCTCTCACACCAAACCGGCAGGCCCTCAATATAAGAGGAAAAATGCGACGTTGTAACGAAAGCACATGTGCTGTGTAATGTGAACAGCAAAATTTAACGTGAAAGAGTGTACCCATTGTTCTCTAAAATGTGTCTTTTTTAACCACCTCTCCCTTCTCCACCAGCTGCAAATGTTTCTCCTTCACAGAGGCTAGTGAAGATTAGAAAGAGAAAACGGAGGACGCGGGACGATACGTTCACGGAGCTCCAGATGTCCTCCCACGCTGAAAGAGCACAGCAGAATGCGTGGAGGCAGTCAATGTCAGACTACAGAAAAGCACAATATGAACGAGAGGAGAGGTGGCGGGCTGAATCGCGGGATGAACAGAGCAAGTGGCGGGCTGAAGAGGATAGGTGGCGTCAGCTTGCAGACAGAAGGCAAGAGTCGATGCTCCGGCTGCTGGAGCATCAAACTGATATGCTCCAGCGTATGGTTGAGCTGCAGGAAAGGCAGCAGGAGCAGAGACCGCCGCTACAGCCCCTGTGTAACCAACAGCCCTCCTCCCCAAGTTCCATAGCCTCCTCACCCAGACGCCCAAGAACACGGTGGGGGGGCCTCCGGCCACCCAGTCACTCCACCCCAGATGATTGCCCAAGCATCAGAAGGCTGGCCTTCAATAAGAGTTAAAGTTTTAAACTGCAGTGTGTCCTTTTCCTTCTCTCCTCCCCCACCCATCCCGGGCTACCTTGGCAATTATCCCCCTAGTTGTGTGATGAATTGATAAAGAATGCATGAATGTGAAGTAACAATGACTTTATTGCCTCTGCAAGCGGTGCTCGAAGGGGGGAGGGGAGAGTGGGGTGGTTGGTTTACAGGGAAGTAGAGTGAACTGGGTGGGGGGGGGGGCGGAGGGTTCATCAAGGAGAAACAAACAGAAGTTTCACACCATAGCCTGGCCAGTCACAAAACTCGTTTTCAAAGCTTCTCTGATGCGCACCGTGCCCTGCTGTGCTCCTCTAACCGCCCTGGTGTCTGGCTGCGCGTAATCAGCGGCCAGGCAATTTGCCTCAACCTCCCACCCCGCCATAAATGTCTCCCCCTTACTCTCACAGATATTGTGGAGCGCACAGCAAGCAGCAATAACAATGGGGATATTCTTTTCGCTGAGGTCTGAGCGAGTCAGTAAGCTGCGCCAGCGCGGTTTTAAACGTCCAAATGCACATTCCACCACCATTCGGCACTTGCTCAGCCTGTAGTTGAACAGGTCCTGACTCCTGTCCAGGCTGCCTGTGTACGGCTTCATGAGCCATGGCATTAAGGGGTAGGCTGGGTCCCCAAGGATCACGATAGGCATTTCAACATCCCCAGCGGTTACTTTCTGGTCCGGGAAGAAAGTCCCTTCCTCCAGCTTTCGAAACAGAGCAGAGTGCCTGAAGACGCGAGCATCGTGTACCTTTCCCGGCCATCCCACGTTGATGTTGGTGAAACGTCCCTTGTGATCCACCAGTGCTTGCAGCAGCATTGAAAAGTACCCCTTGTGGTTTATGTACTCGGTGGCTTGGTGCTCCGGTGCCAAGATAGGGATATGGGTTCCGTCTATCGCCCCACCACAGTTTGGGAATCCCATTGCAGCAAAGCCATCCACTATGGCCTGCACGTTTCCCAGAGTCACTACCCTTGATATCACCAGGTCTTTCATTGCCCTGGCAACTTGGATCACAGCAGCCCCCACAGTAGATTTGCCCACTCCAAATTGATTCCCGACTGACCGGTAGCTGACTGGCGTTGCAAGCTTCCACAGGGCTATCGCCACTCGCTTCTCAACTGTGAGGGCTGCTCTCATCCTGGTATTCTGGCGCTTCAGGGCAGGGGAAAGCAAGTCACAAAGTTCCATGAAAGTGCCCTTACGCATGCGAAAGTTTCGCAGCCACTGGGAATCGTCCCACACCTGAAGCACGATGCGGTCCCACCAGTCTGTGCTTGTTTCCCGGGCCCAGAATCGGCGTTCCACGGCATGAACCTGCCCCAGTAACACCATGATTTCCACATTGCTGGGGCCTGTGCCTTGTGAGAGGTCTATGTCCATGTTAATTTCCTCATCACTCTTGTCGCCGCTCTGCAATCGCCTCCTCGGCTGGTCCTGGTTTTGCTTTGGCATGTCCTGGCTGTGCATATACTCCAGGACAATGCGCGTGGTGTTCATAGTGCTCATAATTGCCGCGGTGATCTGAGCGGGCTCCATGATCCCAGTGCTAGCTATGGCGCCTGGTCTGAAAAAAGGCGCGAAACTAGTATCTGATGGACCAGGGGAAGGAGGGAGGGAGGGAGGGGCGAGTGACAACATGGCGTACAGGTACAGGGAATTAAAATCAACAAAGGTGGCTGTGCATCAGGGAGAAACACAAACAACTGTCACACAGAATGGGCCCCCCCCAAAGATTGAACTCAAAACCCTGGGTTTAGCAGGCTGTTGATTTCACGGAGGGAGGGGGAAACTAATGAATACAGAACAAATCTATTTTTTACATCTTAAGCTGGCAGCCGACAGTGCAGCATGACTGATAGCCACTGCAGTACGATGACGATGGATACCAGTCGTAATATACCGTCTTGTACCAAAAGGCAAGGGGCTGCTGCTGTGTAGCAATGCAGCCCCACGTCTGCCAGCCCCACGTCTGCCAGCACCCAGATCGCCCTCGGCCTCTTCTGGGTGCTTAGCAGAAAATACTGGGCGCTTGGCAGAAAATAGCATACTACGACTGATAGCCATCATCGTCAAGACAGTTCAATAGGACTGAGCATGTCTGCCCAGGTGCCCATGATTGACAGCCACTGCAGTACGATGATGACGGATACCAGTCGTAATATACCATCTTCTACCAAAAGGCAAGGGGCTGCTGCTGTGTAGCAATGCAGCCCCACGTCTGCCAGCCCCACGTCTGCCAGCACCCAGATCGCCCTCGGCCTCTTCTGGGTGCTTAGCATAAAATACTGGGCGCTTGGCAGAAAATAGCATGCTACGACTGATAGCCATCATCGTCAAGACAGTTCAATAGGACTGAGCATGTCTGCCCAGGTGCCTCTGATTGAACCGCAATATGACGACGATGGATACCAATCGTAATATATCATCTACTGCCAAAAGGCAAAAGGCAAGGGGCTGGTGCAATGCAGCCCTACGGCTGCCAGCCCCATGGCTACCAGTCATGCTGCACCGTCTACCGCCAAAAGGCAGTTAGCTGCTGCTGCTGTGTAGCAATGCAGTACCACGTCTGCTGGCACCCAGATGACATATGGTGACGGTGAGCTGAGCTGAGCGGGCTCCATGCTTGCCGTGGTATGTTGTCTGCACAGGTAACCCAGGTAAAAAGGCGCGAATCTATTGTCTGCCGTTGCTCTGACGGAGGGGGAGGGGCCTGATGACATGTACCCAGAACCCCCCGCGACACTGTTTTGCATCATTCAGGCATTGGGATCTCAACCCATAATTCCAATGGGCGGCGGAGACTGCGGGAACTGTGGGATAGCTACCCATAGTGCAATGCTCCGGAAGTCGACGCTAGCCTCGGTACTGTGGATGCGGTCCGCCGACTAGATCACTTAGAGCATTTTATGTGGGGACACACACAATCGGCTGTATACAACCGATTTCTATAAAACCGGCTTCTATAAATTCGACCTAATTTCGTAGTGTAGACATACCCTTAGTCTTTAAGGTGCCACCAGACTCCTTGTTGTTTTTGTGGATACAGACTAACACGGCTACCTCCTGATACATGAACTATGCAGGCTTAATGATATTGGCTGCCTAGGACAAAACTACTTTAGACAGGATGCATAAAACAATACTAATTATCAAGCTGCGATGTCTTACAAGGTTTTCCACTTTAAGGTTAAATCTTGAAGTGCTTACATTTGGGAGAAATTTATGTTTTATTGTTTCAAGTTATTGATTTTTACAACATGGAGGGAGGAGAGAGGGAAGGGGCATTCACAGATGTCATTAATATTGGCATGCTAGTGACGGAGGGGCTGTGTAACTGCCAGTCACACACCAACACGCCAACAGAAAATCATGCTCCGCTTGCCACTTAGTTCCTTCTTGTCTGACAAACAGCAATAGTGTACAATACATTTATCTTGTTGATGAATCAAGTCAAAATGAGGGGTGGTTTTCTCTTTAACATCTTCATGAGGTTCAAAGCTACTTTTATTTACCCGGAAATGGCTTTTATTTAAAAAATCCAAGTGTTTGTATTTTACTACATATTAGCAGTTATAGTTTACTAGAATTTTACTAAGGCAGTTACTGCCTTTATTTTACTTAGTGATAAATTGATAAGTGTCAAAACCAACTGAAGTATTTTCCAGTTCAGCTACTCCTTAGTGTTACAACTGTTAGCTTTCCATTATTGCTGTTGTTAGGAACTACTGATTACTTCTTGTAAAGATAAATTTATCACTTTTGAAATTAGATTAAGGGCCAGATACTGATTTCACATCAGTATAAATCCCAAGTAACTCCATTGAGATCAAAATCTGGTCCTTGGAATGAGCCCATGCCTGTTTCCTGTGCCTCCAGATCAGTTTCATGAAGGTAATTCAGCTTGCCAGGACGTATACAGGGCTTTGAATATGTGTGTGTTCCACCTCTTCACCCATAACACCTTGTATATGAGGAATCTGATCTGAGTATGGACCAGGGTGGTTGTACAGTATACAAATGAGATGGTATTCAATAACTACCACAAGACACTTTATTTCTGAAATACTCACAGTATGTGGACATTGGAGATATAGTGAAAATGTGACAGAGTCTTTCCAGAAAAGTTCTTTTTTTTTATAGCAGAATAGATTGTAAATGACCTATTTTTTTTTTAAGTTTTAAAGGTTAGTGTAAAATAAAAATGACACAGGTAACTTCAGACAAGAAAAATGAGCTGTCACTATATCACAGAGTGGAAGTAATTGCTTCCCATGGAGAAACTGTGCTTTGTAAAACCCTTAGCAATTCTCAGCAATGTTCTATTTAAGCCCTTCTCTTAATTTTTTCCATTATCTGTTAGGATATTTTATTTTAATGCATTCAGTCTGAAATGTTCGTTTCTTTCCCCCTTCCAGGTTGTGACTAGACTGATCCATTTGCTGGGTGAGAAGATTCTTGGCAGCCTTCAGCAGGGGGGTAAGAAACAATTCATGGGCCATTTGCTTAATTTCCAGTGCTCAGAAAATATGTCTAAGGGCCAGATTCAGATCTCAGTTACACTGATATATTTTCCAAGTAATTCTACTGAATTCAGTGGAGTACTGCTGGATTTACACCAGTAAATTTGAGAACAGAGAATTCCTGTCAGAGATAAGAATTTGCCCCTGATTATTCCACTTTAGCTAGGGTCACAAGGGAGTAACAATTTCATAAGTACAAAGAATGAGTGTGCATAGGTAAGATAAATGGGGTGGGGGAATGGAATGAAATGTAATTGATACCACTGAGTCCCAAAGGTACTGGTGTACGTGCACGGTGAAATCTGCTTCAAATATTTGTTGAGAGAGGGGGTTTGCAGGGACAGGGAGCAATACTGAATTTAGTAACCTTGCACAGAATCACATCACACCAAATGGAATCTGCATGCAGGATGACCTAATGAATCTGTAGTTTGCTTATCTTGCTGTGTTGCCTAATAGCAATTATTCAGTATTTAGGTGTTCCCAAGTTTTTATCCTGAGAAATTTCTTGTGAATTGCCTTGGTTGAATTAGTTTAGATTACTAATTGGATTGATAGTGGGTGGGAGGAAACTTCCCTTACTGTTTGTTCTTCTTGGACTATAAAACTAAACCAGTTTTAAAATAAAATAATGTTCTAAGTACTGGTAAATTTATAAAACCTCTGTGCTATGATGCTCATTTATAAGATTTAAAACTATTTACAGAAATGTGTCTGTTTCCATGCAACCCATTGCTACCAATGTGGTTGGGGTTTTCAAAGGATAAGAGAGTTAGGCAAACAGCTCGTATTGAATTTCAGTTGTGTGCTTTGGACCAAGTACTTTGAAGAAGGGCAACAAAAATGATTGGGGGCATGGAACAGCTTCTATACAAAGAGAGATTAAAAAGACTGGGACTATTCAGTTTAGAAAAGAGACGACTAAGGGGGTATACGATAGAGGTCTATAAAATTATGAATTGTATTGACCAAGTGAATTGTTATTTACCCCTTCATATAACACAAGAACTAGAGATCACCCAATGAAATAATCAACAGCAGGTTTAAAAGAAACTTAAGGAAGTACTTCTTCACACACAGTCACACACAGTCATTTCCACGGGATGTTGTGAAGGCCAAAAGTATAAGTGGGTTCAAAAATAATGAGATAAGTTCATGGAGGATAGGTCCATCAATGGCTATTAGCCAAGATGGCCAGGGACACAAGCCAATGCTCCGGGTGTCCCTAAACCTTCAGCTGGCAGAACCTGGGACTGGATGATGGAGGATGGATCACTTGAAATTGCACAGCTCTGTTCATTCCCTCTGTAGCATCTGGCAGTGGCCACTGTCAAAAGGTTGGAGTTTAGGATAAATGGACCATTGGTCTGACCTAGTATGGCTGTTCTTATATGTTCTTATGATGAACTTTGCATTGTGTCACAGCTTAAAAACATCAGTACATTAAAATTAACCTATAATCCCCACTAGACTACTGGATATTTCTTGCTTTGCCATTTTGTGAAACAAGCAGAGAGTAAAAGTAACAACCAATTTGTAACTTCTTAGGGCCATTTTAATCTCTCTAATTGTAAGTGACAGCCAGTTAGGCTGGAAATCATCCTAACAAAGTGACTTGTGCAGTTATGATTGTCCCACTGACGTGGAAAGAATGTTCAGCTCTTCCAGTACGTGTCAGTATGGCTTCCATTGCAAGGGGCACATGTGCCTTATGCCTGTGAGACTAGATTCTTTTGGCTAGCAGTGTCTGGGCTGTGCAAGTGTCTGTCCTGTGCCTCCTCACTCTCCCATGTGAGGGCACAAAGGGCAGAGTGGTCATATATTCCTTCTGGCCTCAGAACGTATGAATCTGTGAAAGGCCAGGCAGTCTCTTCCCTGAAACTTTTAAAGTGGATCACACAGTGCACATCCATCTGGTAGCAGCTGCCTGGTGTGTCTCTTCCGCCTAACATAAATGCACACTCCACCAGAGCACAGGCAGCATTGTTGGCTTACTTCAGAAATGTGCTGATCTTGGAGATTTGCACGGCAGCTGTGTGGAGTAATCCTGTGACCTTCATTAAACGTCATGCGCTTGACATGGCAGCCAGGGCAAATGCCAAGCTTGGATGAGCAGTGCTACAATCTTCATTTCCCTGATCAGCTGTGACACCTCAGTCCCACCATCCAAGGATGCTGCTGCTTGCCAGTCACCTATAGGGGAATCCACACTGACGTTCTCGAAGAAGAGAGAACAGTTACTTAACCTACGCTAATTGTGGTTCTTCAAGATGTCATAGTCTGTGCGGATCGCATTACCCACCATCCATCCCTGCTTTCAGAGTGCTCAGCAAGCATAGGCTTCGAACTGTGATGGAGCTGAAGGAGGGATGCAACCATTTTGTCCTTCATGCCTTTGAAGAGTTACTCCTGGGGGAATTCTGCATCACTGCGCATGCACAGAATTTATGTTCCCCACAGATTTCTTTGCTTCCCTGCAGAAAAATGACTTTCTGATGGGGAAGCAAAGGGAAGCCACAAGAGCAGTCATGTGACCCTCCCCAGCAGTATGTTTTGGGTGCCCAGGGCAGCCAGCAGAGAGGTAAATCACTGTGGGGCAGGAGGAGGGACTGGGGAAGGAATCCGCCTGGTGGCTCCTACCCTGGGTCAGGCTCAGCTGCTAGTCCCGGCTGGGCTGGGGAGGTCAGACCCACCCCCAGATTTCTCCCCAAGCTGCAGGAAGCTCTGCAAACTCCCCCCCCCCTCACACTTCCTGAACCCATTGCTCCTCAGCTGCATGGGGAGGGATCCCTGTACAGGGAGATGCACCCCCATCTGCCTAGCCCTCGTGCATCCAGACCCCCTCATATCCAGACCCTCCTGCCAAGCCTCACCCCCTACACACACTCAGAACCCCCATGATGAGCCCCTCTCCCCCTACACCTGGACCACCCCAACGAACCACCCGGATCCCCACCAGAATGAGCCCCAACCAGCTGCACCTGGATTTCCCCCCCACACACACTGAGCTCCACTCCCCCAGTGTCTGGAGCCCCCACCCAGACCTCCCTGCCAAGCTCTAGCCCCCCACCCCATGCCCAGACACCCTCCCCCCCCACTGAGCCCTAACCACCTTCACCTGGACCCCCTGCAGAGTTCCATTGCCGTTGAACCCAGAACCCCCCAACAAGCTCCTGTGCATCCAGATCCCCCCCCCCCGCACCCGTATCCCCCACTGAGCTGCCCACACCCAGATTGCCCCACACAGAACCCTCTCAACCCACACCTGGATCCCCCACACTAATCCCCTCCACACTTGGATCCTGCCTTGCTGAGCCTGCCTGCCCACATGGAGGGGCAGGGCCCTGGGGTGTTTCTGGGGCAGGCCCTCTCCTTGTGCCTTGTCAGGGTTGGGTGCAGCCTCACTGCTGAGTTCATGTCCTGGGTCAGGGCCGGCGCAACCCATTAGGCGACCTAGGCAGTCGCCTAGGGCGCTACAATTTGGGGGGCGGCGACCGCGGCGGTATTTCGGCGGCGGGACCTTCCGCCTCCTCTGTGGGGGGCTGCATTTCGGGGCGGGACCTTCCTCCGCCTAGGGCGGCAGAAAAGCTGGTGGCGCTCCTGCCCGGGGTGTGTGTGGGGGGGCTACACAGTGATCTTCCACTTCTGTGCAGCCAGTTGCCTGTGCTCCCCACTACCATGCTGGAGCCTCCACATTTATTTAACAAATAAAATTTGCAGAGTTTTGCAGAATTTTAATATTTTTGGTGCAGAATGCCCTCAGGAGTTACAGGGTGCATGCTGTGGATGCAAAATGGAACAGCTGAAGAAATTTAGCCTTCAGTTCTATCCTGTGGCTCTTTTGGCTTTGATTTTTAGATGTATATATTGGGTCTGACACTTCCTCTAACTGCTGTACGGTATGTACTCAGTGCAAAATAGATATAATAAACCATGGAAGATATTTTCTGCCCTCTGCCTGAGCTATATTTAAGCAGTATTTGCCAACCAAACTCAGCTGTCCAGGAAGGATCCTTTTATACACTGGCATGCTGTGCTATACAGCACAATGCCATTGTATCTAGGACATGATTCATCACAGATACGTATACTTCATCTGGTTGAAGAAGTGTTCTCATTTTACTAAACACTTCAAAGTTTGCTTCCTGGGTCTTGGAGCTTTAAGTGTCCTCTTTTAAATTACTGGTAGCAATTGCCAGTTTACAGTTCATGTCATTGGTAAGCAGCCATCTGGTCCCATATGTCCTTGCTGTTTCCAGTCCTCTTGATAAAGCTTTGATACCGACTATACTGCAATGTTTCTGAACTGGGGCAGTGTCTTTCCCTCATGCAGAATTTATTTAAAAAAACTTGTCTGTCTTGGGCTCAGTTTAGACTTCTACAGTTTCTGATCATACCGTAACCATGAATCCCCTGGTATTTGTCAAGCAAAGCGTTCTTCCTGGCTAATTGCAAAGGGCCAAATTACCTGTCCCCATTAAATCTGTTTAGTTAATCATTTTATCATTTGAATGCTGTTTTTCCCCCACTGGTATTTTGAATACCAATATTTTACATGGTAGTCAAGCCATATGAATGCTGTGACTCTATTACACTTCGAGTAACATGCAAATTGCGTTGACAGACCCTTACTGAATACAAAAAGAACAAGGAGTACTTGTAGCACCTTAGAGACTAACAAATTTATTTGGGCATAAGCTTTCGTGGGCTAAAACCCACTTCATCGGATGCATGCAGTGGAAAATACAGTGGAAGATATATATACACAGAGAACATGAAAAAATGGGTGCTGCCATACTAACTATAACGAGAGTAATCAATTAAGGTGGGCTATACTCAGCAGGAGAAAAAAGACTTTTGTAGTGATAATCAGGATGGCCCATTTCCAACAGTTGACAAGAAGGTGTGAGTAACAGTAGGGGAAAAATTAGCATGGGGAAATAGGTTTTACTTTGTGTAATGACCCATCCACTCCCAGTCTTTATTCAAACCTAATTTAATGGTGTCCAGTTTGCAAATTAATTCCAATTCTGCAGTTTCTTGTTGGAGTCTGTTTTTGAAGGTTTTTTTGCTGGAGAATTGTGACTTTTAGGTCTGTAATTGAGTGACCAGGCAGGTTGAAGTGTTCTCCGACTGGTTTTTGAATGTTTTGAGCTCTTCTGGATCAATCAAAGTAACTTATCTCCAGTTCTGTGCTATTCCAATACTTGGAAAAAAATCACTATAACCCTGCATGTTGTGTTGTATTGGCTGGGAATATTGTATAGTTTATACATCATTACAATGTGCTCTCCAAGTATAACCCAGCAAATTTGTAATACATTTTACTTACTTCAGTTTGCAACTGCTTCTGTGTTTAATTTGGTAAGTTGATAAGCACACATTAAAATTGCCACCTGGCACTTAGATTTGGAGGGCATAATTTTGCAACTCTCTTGAGTTTCTGCTCTATTTTCCTGAATGTTCATTGCCATCCTAGAGGTAGAGCAAAAACTGTTGCTCATGGATTTGTTCTTGGAAGGGCACATTCTCATTAGTTTAGAGAATAACCTACTCTGTGTTTTATTAACAGATCTGTTAAATTGGCTTAAATACAGTTGAAGTGATTGTCTGCATAGATTCCACTTCTGGTACACATGTGTCCCATGCATGTAAGATTGGATTCTTTTTGCCAGAATTGTCCACTGAGTCATGGCCAACTGTGTCTGCGAGATGGAACTTCTCAGCACGCTATGCAACTTGACTGGTCCTCTGCGTGTATGTGTGTACATGCAATATGAGAGAGTTTGATAGTAATATTAGTATAGTTGTACAGTGGTGTAGTGTAATTTTTTCTTTTCTTACACATCTAGGAGGATGCAGAAGGCAAGGGAGGCCTGTCTTTATTGTTTTCTCCTGGAGAACTCAATAAGAGCTGCCTCAGAAGCAGGGGCCTTGTAGACCAGAACACAGATTTCCTTGATCAGTGTTTTTGTGAGATGTGGATGAACTCCAAGCTCCTGTGCTCACTGGTCAATAAAATTTCATTCACTGAGCCTAGCAGAGCATTGAAGTCCTCCTGCACCCAGTGATCTGATCTGAGGGGGGAAGAACATCGTTCCCACAGTGAGCACAGCTCTAACACCTAGTAAAAGGAGGCATAGATCCAAAAGGTAGTTTGTAGCCTGAATTGGATTCCTGTGACACTCTGGCAAAACTCAGTCATTGAGCACATATGGTACTGTCTCAGGTAGCAGTCCACAGTTTGCCTGGTCCCAGCCTCTCTCTATTGACATCAGTGCATGTGGAGCCAGTGACCCCAACGTCCACGAGACTGGTGCCAACCCCTGTGGAACAGAGCCCCCTGGCACAGACTTTCTCGGCACCAAAGTTATTTTCAGTACCAAGTAATCTTGCATTGACCACACAGCCCAAGTCATCATTACTATCCTCGCCTGTGAGAGTGTCCTGTACAGTACTGATTACCAGTACAGTCATGGCGCCAATCAGCTTTTCAGCTCTAGTGGTGGTCAATACTCAAGCTTACCCTACATCTCCAGGTAGGGTAGCCCCACCATTAGAGAAGGAGTCATTTTCTTCTTCCTCCCAAGCAAATAGGGAGGCATCCCCCATCCACTCATCTCATTCCCATTCATATGACCCCTTCAGGGAATCTAGACACCATTAGTGTAGGCATTGACCTATGTGATCTCCAGGAGAGCACTCTCCTAGGTATCCACCCTTGTAGCTCCCAGCTCCCCTAGTGAGCCTCTTGGGCTACATCAGCTGTCCCTCTCTGACGGGATCCCTGGAGTACAACCTGGAACTATGGGACCGCTATGTCCCCTTAATTCTACAGCCTGGGCTGTCTTTTCATAATGCTTTGCCAGTGACAAGCAGCAAACCCCCTCGAGGTGCTGTGATCACTCAGTCACCTGCATGCTGAGGCACACCCAGCTAAATTGCATGCATACTCTCCAAGGCCTTCATGAACTATACACAGGGAAACACCAGCAAATCTCTCAAACCGCCAGCCTTGGACCCCAGAAATATACTGTGTGACAGACCCAGACCAGTGGGGTACAGGAGTCTGGTAGAGGGCAAATATACTGGTCACTGGATGAGTAGTTTTCTGTTCCCTGAGTGACCAGAGCAGGGGCTGCACTAGAGTAATCAGGAACCTGCTAGAACCAGTTAAGGCAGGCAGGCTAATTAGGACACCTGGAGCCAATTAAGAAGCTGCTAGAATCAATTAAGGCAGGCTAATCAGGGCACCTGGGTTTTAAAAAGGAGCTGACTTCAGTTTGTGGTGGGAGTGTGAGGAGCTGGGAGCAAGAGGCGCAAGGAGCTGAGAGTGAGAGGGTGTGCTGCTGGAGGACTGAGGAGCACAAGCGTTATCAGACACCAGGAGGAAGGTCCTGTGGTGAGAATAAGGAAGGTGTTGGGAGGAGGCCATGGGGAAGTAGCCCAGGGAGTTGTAGCTGTCATGCAGCTGTTACAGGAGGCACTATAGACAGCTGCAGTCCACAGGGCCCTGGGCTGGAACCCAGAGTAGAGGGCGGGCCCAGGTTCCCCCCAAACCTCCCAATTGACCTGGACTGTGGGTTCTTCCAGAGGGGAAGGTTTCTGGGCTGTTCCCCAACCCACATGGTGAATCTCTGAGGCAAGAAAATCCGCCAATAAGCGCAGGACCCACCAAGATAGAGGAGGAACTTTATCACAACTGTCTTACACTGCTCAAGACCTTCTTTTGAACAATGCAAGCATATTAATTAGGGGCAGTGTCTTTCCCTCACACAGAATTTATTTGTGAAAGGAAAGTGGACATGCACCAGCCTTTGTAACCTGAGCAGATTTCCCAAGCACCTTAGACAAACTCACTGGTAAGGATAAAATATTAAAATAAGTTTATTAACTACAGAAAGATAGATTTTAAGTGGTAGGAATAAAGGTCAGAAAATAAATACCTTAAGAAAATAAAAAGTAAACATGCATTCTAATTCTTAAACTTTTAGACTAAGCAAGAGTTGAATCAAACAGCTTTTCTCACCTCGCTGGATGTTGCAGGTAGGTTACAGTTCTTAAGACACAGGCTGAATTTCCTTCTCAGCCTGGGACCAGTCTCCTCAGTTAAAGTCTTTGTCTTCCCAGCATTCTTGTTGCCTTCAGTGTAGGTAGGGGAGGGGAGAGAGGTGGTCTCATGATGCCACTGTCCATTATCTTATACCTTCAGTCCATGTGCCTGTAAAAATACTGGCCCAAATATGTCCTGGTGGGCCTTGCTGAGTCTCAGAGTTGAGCAAGCCCCATTGCATGGGGCTTGAGCAATGATCTCTTACAGAATTTGTAAATTTCTTATTTACAATTCCCCTGCTGGTCAATGGCCCAGAATGGTCGCTTTGGGTGTGGGTTACTGGAGAACTAGCAGTGAGCGACTCCCAGCCTCACAACATATTTCAATAACAACCATTGCTAGCAAAATCTCATAACTTCATGTATGCTACCAATATACATATTATGACAGAACAATTAGTTTCAGCAGATCATGACCTTTCATATAGTATCTTACATGGCATGCTTTGATGAATATGGGGGTTACAGGGAGCTTCTTTGAGGTACAGTGTGTCACACGCTCCAGAGTTAGATTTCCTTCTCCTATGAAGCTTCGGAGAGTAGCTCAGGAAGGGTAGATAATGTGGGACTCATGCTATACCCCAGGAAGAACAGGAAACTGAGGAATAACACCTGCAGATGGAAGAGTGTTTCTGTGTCACATGGCAGACACTTTAGAGATCTTTGGCGGTAGTGTAGGAAAAATTGCACATCCTGCATTCCTCCATGTTTGAAAATGTTGCCATGCCAATTAACAAGGGGCTATTGGAACCAGTAAACATTTATGGCAGACACCAGTGTCTGTGGCGCCTACCTCTAAAATGACAGATAGGCGCTATTGAGTCCCTTCAAGTGGGTTTGAATGTTTCCTGCATCTCTGGTAGTGATGGTGGTGCATGAAAGGTCCAGGCAGCAGGGACCACAAAAATAACTCGGAGACAAAATATCTGAAAAAATTAGATCTATCTGGCAGGAAGAATTAATCATCATGAAGTCTGCAGATGTGCCTTGCAAAGTATTTGGCACTCCTGTCAAAGTATGTATCTGAGGGACTATTTGTGGCTCATCCATCACTGCAGGAGGTGTTGGATGCATCGGCCACAGCATGATCAACAGCCACCTCAGTCGTCATTTGCAGGGCTCCGTGGTTGCAATCTTCAGGAACACCCAAGGAGGTCCAGACAACAACTGAGGGCCTCCCATTTGGAGGTTGTGACATAGTCAATGCAACAACTAATGAAGCCCTGCACTCTGAAAGATTTGAGCCTCTCTCTGTTTCTTGGGAGTCTGCACACCAGCCCCGTGGAGAAGGTGATTTTGCTTTAGACAAAGAACTCTCCACGTGTTATTGTAACCCACAAACGTCATCAGAATTGCTGAGGAAGAAGCAGAAGTTCCCAAACAGCAGACTCTCTGCCTCTTTGTCCTCTACTGCACATTCTGTGTCCACTGCACAGCAGCAAGCTTGATGCCATCATCAAGAGCCATATAGAGTCTTTGGATGGTTTATACCCTCCCTCCCTCACCCCTTTTGGCATTTTGGAGTGGTTGGGAATCTACCTAAGCCAGGGGGGCTTAGAGATCATCAACGTGGGGTGTTCAGTTCAATTCCAGTCCCTTCCTACCAACTCACCCCTCTTCCCCATTCCTCTTCAGGGATCTCTCTCATGAGATACTGTTAAATCAAGAAGTGGCCTCCCTTCTAAATTTCAGAGCAGTAAAAGAAGTGGCTCTGAATTTCAGAGGGGAAGGGCTTTTACTCGTATTTTTTTCTGATCCCAAAGGGAAAAGGGTGTTTGCAACACAGTCACCTGCGATTATTTCAAGTTCAGGATGGCAACTCTGACCTCCGGGAGCTAGCAATGGGATTATGAAGACTGGTTCACAGCTGTTGATGCATATTTTCAGGTATCACGTCATCTGGCACACAGAAAATATCTTGAGGTCCCAAGTGGGAGACTCTCCCTGCCAGTACAAAGTCCTGCTTTTTGGTGTTTTAACAGCAGCCAAGGTATTCACCCAGTGCTTTGCAGTCATTGTGGCTCATCTAAAGAGACCGGGGATTCAGGTATATCTGTACCTCTGTGATTATCTCATTCAAGGAAGGTCACCATAGCAGGTGAAAGACTCCATTCACCTAATTGTACTTTTCACCACATTCGGTCTCAGGATCTTCAAAGACTGTCATCACTGTTGCCGACCCAGAGACTAGAGTTCATAATGGCATGGCTACTAGATTCCACATCAGCAAGGGCTTATCCAGCACAGGAGAGATTCATGACCATGGTGGTGTAGACCTCATTTGCTAGCTCCAGGCTCACCCACAAACATCTGTAAATAATAGCCTTATACTTCTGGTTTGCAATGTTGTCATAGCTGTGCTGGTCCCAGGATACGAGAGTACAAGGTTGGTGAGGTAATATCTTTTATTGGACCAACTTCTTTTGGTGGCAGGTGCAAGCTTTTGAGGGTATGTCTACAATACGAAATTAGGTCGAATTTATAGAAGTCGGCTGTTTAGAAATCGTTTTTATACAGTTGATTGTGTGTGTCCCCACATAAATGCTCCAAGTGCATTAAGTCGGCAGACTGCGTCCACAGTACCGAGGCTAGCGTCGACTTCTGGAGCATTGCACTGTGGGTAGCTATCCCACAGTTCCCGCAGTCTCCGCCGCCCATTGGAATTCTGGGTTGAGATCCCAATGCCTGATGAGGCAAAAACAGTGTTGCGGGGGATTCTGGGTACATGTCGTCAGTCGTTCCCCCCCCCCCCCCCACGAGAGCAACGGCAGACAATCGTTTCGTGCCTTTTTTCCTGGGTTACCTGTGCAGACGACATACCACGGCAAGCATGGAGCCCGCTCAGCTCAGCTCAGCTCAGCTCACCGTCACCATATGTTATCTGGGTGCCGGCAGACATGGTACTGCATTGCTACACAGCAGCAGCTAATTGCTTTTTGGCAGTAGACGGTGCAGTATGACTGGTAGCCATCATCAGCTATCTGGGTGCTGGCAGATGTGGGACTGCATTGCTATACAGCAGCAGCTCCTTGCCTTTTGGCAGCAGATGCTGTATTATGATTGGTATCCGTTGTCGTCGTACTCGTCAGTGAGTTCGGTCAGAGGCGCCTGGGCAGACATGTTTTGTCTCCTGGAGACTCAGTCCCGCCGGCAGTCCTGTTGCACCGTCTTGACGATGATGGCTAGCAATCGTAATGCAGCATTTTCTGCCAAGCACCCAGAAGATGCCGATGGCTATCAGTCATGCTGCACCGTTTGCTGCCAGCCTAAGATGTAAAAGATAGATGGACCAGATTTGTTCTGTATTCATTTGCTTCCCCCTCCCTCCGTGAAATCAACGGCCTGCTAAACCCAGGGTTTTGAGTTAAATCTTTGGGGGGGCCATTCTGTGTGACAGTTGTTTGTGTTTGTGTTTCTCCCTGATGCACAGCTACCTTTGTTGATTTTAATTTGCTGTAAGCCATGTCGTCAGTCGCCCCTCCCTCCGTTTCGCGGCTTTTTTGAGACCAGATGCCATAGCACTGGGATCATGGAGCCCGCTCAGATCACCGCGGCAATTATGAGCACTATGAACACCACGCGCATTGTCCTGGAGTATATGCAGAGCCAGAACCTGCCAAGGCAAAACCAGGCAAGGAGGCGACTGCAGCGCGGCGACGAGAGTGATGAAGAAATAGACATGGACATAGACCTCTCACAAAGTACGGGACCCAGCAATGTGCAAATCATGGTGTTAATGGGGCAGGTTCATGGCATGGAACGCCGATTCTGGGCCCGGGAAACAAGCACAGACTGGTGGGACCGCATCGTGTTGCAGGTGTGGGACAATTCCCAGTGGCTGCAAAACTTTCGCATGCGTAAGGGCACTTTCATGGAACTTTGTGACTTGCTTTCCCCTGCCCTGAAGCGCAAGAATACCAGGATGAGAGCAGCCCTCACAGTTGAGAAGCGAGTGGCGATAGCCCCGTGGAAGCTTGCAACGCCAGACAGCTACCGGTCAGTCGGGAATCAATTTGGAGTGGGCAAATCTACTGTGGGGGCTGCTGTGATCCAAGTAGCCAACGCAATCATAGAATATCAGGGTTGGAAGGGACCTCAGGAGGTCATCTAGTCCAACCCCCTGCTCAAAGCAGGACAAATTCCCAACTAAATCATCCCAGCCAGGGCTTTGTCAAGCTGGGCCTTAAAAAGCTCCAAGGAAGGAGACTCCACCACCTCCCTACGTAACGCATTCCAGTGCTTCACCACCCTCCTAGTGAAATAGTGTTTCCTAATATCCAACCTAGACCTCCCCCACTGCAACTTGAGACCATTGCTCCTTGTTCTGTCATCTGCCACCATTGAGAACAGCTGAGTTCCATCCTCTTTGGAACCCCCCTTCAGGTAGTTGTAGGCTGCTATCAAATACCCCCTCATTCTTCTCTTCTGGAGACTAAACAATCCCAGTTCCCTCAGCCTCTCCTCATAAGCCATGCACTCCAGACCCCTAATCATTTTTGTTGCCCTCCGGTGGACTCTTTCCAATTTTTCCACATCCTTCTTGTAGTGTGGGGCCCAAAACTGGACACAGTACTCCAGATGAGGCCTCACCAATGTCGAATAAAGGGGAACGATCACGTCCCTCGATCTGCTGGCAATGCCCCTACTTATACAGCCCAAAATGCTGTTAGCCTTCTTGGCAACAAGAGCACACTGTTGACTCATATCCAGCTTCTCGTCCACTGTGACCCCTAGGTCCTTTTCTGCAGAACTGCTACCTAGCCATTCGGTCCCTAGTCTGTAGCTGTGCATGGGATTCTTCCGTCCTAAGTGCAGGACTCTGCACTTGTCCTTGTTGAACCTCATCAGGTTTCTTTTGGCCCAATCCTCTAATTTGTCTAGGTCCCTCTGTATCCGATCCCTACCCTCTAGTGTATCTACCACGCCTCCTAGTTTAGTGTCATCGGCAAACTTGCTGAGAGTGCAGTCCACTCCATCCTCCAAATCATTAATAAAGATATTAAACAAAACCGGCCCCAGGACCGACCCTTGGGGCACTCCGCTTGAAACTGGCTGCCAACTAGACATGGAGCCATTGATCACTACCCGTTGAGCCCGACGATCTAGCCAGCTTTCTATCCACCTTACAGTCCATTCATCCAGCCCAATCAAAGAGCTTGGGCCTCTGATCTTCAGATTCGGGGAACAGGTAATCAGCAGACAATGGTTCTCTCCTCAGGGCATAGCTTCAGAAGGTTGGGTCTGGATGTGGGAATGTGCATTCACCGTACTCCCCTCCCTCCCCCCCCCCAGTATTTCCTAGATGTGTTGTCCACATTGATTCCACAACTCACCCTCCTTCCCTGCTATTACATCTAGATTCCCTCCTATACCATCTGGATTTTGTATTGCTGATGGAACTGAGGAAAAGTTGGACCTGCTCTGCCTTTTATGCTCTCAGTTGGGGGACACGAGAAAATCTGGGGCATAAGTGCAACCCCAGTGGACCCTGTTGGCCAAAAGGATCTGAGCTGACTGGCATGGGGTGTATGCACAGCAGAAGTGGAATCTACATTGACAGTAAATTTCAAAGAACTTCTGACAGTTGGGGGTTCACCCAGACCAGTTGTCACCACCTGCCCAGTAACCCTGGGTGTTTCTGTGTTGTGCAGCTTTGGCTCAGAGTAGCCTGCTCACAGTAGAGTGGCTTCTCCCTGGCTGCCACTAGCCTGGTTACTCCTTGCTACACCAACAGCTTGTCCAGTCCCAAGTCTCCCCAAAACCATCTCCCCTGCAGTGTCCAGTCCCTCTCACTGAACCCTTACAGAAGTTAAGTTCGCTGCCTCTAAAGAGACAGAACACACCAGCCTGGTAGCCTGGCTGAGGATTTTACCCTTCGGTTTAATATACAGTACTGAGATGGTTTGTGATAAAAGAAGACTAAATTTATTAACAAAGAGCAGATGTTTAAGTGATAATAAGTAAGACTAGAAGACAGTTATGGATATAAATAAAATAAAACACTATCTAGTGACTAAAACTTAATTTCAGCAAGTTACAATCTTTGTCCAAACAGGTTTCTCACCTACTGTCAGTTTTGAGCTACTCTTTCCTCCTGGGTCAATAGGATCCACACTTCATGAGCTCAAAAGGTGCTGGTGCCCTAGGTGATGGATGACAAAATGGCTTTTTGCTTCTGCTTATGTCTTCCCAAAGTTCACTGACCCTGTTTCAAGAGGCAGGAAGGCTTCATGGGGGTGCAGCTTCTGTTCCCATCAAGATTGTTAAGTGGTCACCTTCCCCCACTTGCTCACCTGATGGCTTTGTTTGCCTTACATGTAAATGCCCTTTTCATTGTCTTTGGTCTCACCTTGCTTAATTTACACTGGAGACACAGTCAAACTGGTGAAACAGCATTTCTTTTTCTAGGACAGGCTGGGCTTTAGGCACTGTCTGCCAAACATATTTTAGGAACATATTTGCAGCACACATCTATAATTCTTTATACACTGCCCGTACATACACCACACAATATTAATGACCAGTGTGTTGCCAGTTTGCATATGACACATTACAGATTATGACAACAGTGAGTTGGAGGCAATGTGTGTGTCAGGCCTGATGAGAGTTTGGTTTGGTGTGCCCTCTGCCTGTGTATAAATAAAGATAATAAAATGGCTAAACCCTATTTTCACTGCAAATGCAGAAATAGCTCAGGCAAAAAAACATAATTTCCTCTGACACATTCTTTTAAAATGAAGATAAGCTAGAGACTTGATGGAAGCAAACTTCAGTTTGTTGAATGCAAGTGTTGTTAAAATGACGAGAGAATCTAACTGATAAAAAGGAATGAATCAGGTACTAAAAGTAAACTTCCCGCAGGAGGACTTGAAAGGGGATGAAATGAATCAGAACAGCAGTGCACCTGTCATTCTCTTCATTGATGCTGTGAAAGCTAAAGAACTTTTTTGTTATAAAGAAGAGGTAGCAAGAAAAAATGACCAACGTACAAGAGAGAAATAAGATAAACTAATTGAGAAATCTGTTTATCTTCTCTGAAGCATATTCTCTTGCATCCTATAGATGAACTTTTATCTTGTAGAGTGCTGACATTCTGCATGTGTAGAGTGAGCAAGATTAAAGATTATTGGGAGGTTTTTATTATTTTACTTAGTGCAAAACAAAACAGGCTGATTTTAAAAATATGGGCTTTAAAATGTAAATTTTACTAACCGCTGGCCAATTACTTTTAATCACTGTCAGTGCCTGTATTGGAATGTGTGTGTTCCAGAAAATATACAATATAAAAAAGAAGATCAAGAAGGGGAAAATGTCTGTTAGACTTCAGAGAGATTAAGGGAAAGTTACTCTGTTATACATATATAAGGGGTTTGGGCTAATTATAGTCCTCTCCTCCAGGACTGACTTATCATAGAAGATTAGGGTTGGAAGAGACCTCAGGAGGTCATCTAGTCTAACCCCCTGCTCAAAGCAGGACCAGCACCAACTAAATCATCCCAGACAAGGCTTTGTCAAGCCGGGCCTTAAAAACCTCTAAGGATGGAGATTCAACCACCTCCCTAGGTAACCCATTCCAGTGCTTCACCACCCTCCTAGTGAAATAGTGTTTCCTAATATCCAACCTAGACCTCACTCACTGCAACTTGAGACCATTGCTCCTTGTTCTGTCATCTGCCACCACTGAGAACAGCCGAGCTCCATCCTCTTTGGACCCCCCTTCAGGTACTTGAAGGTTGCTATCAAATCCCCCCTCACTCTTCTCTTCTGCAGACTAAATAACCTCAGTTGCCTCAGCCTCTCCTCGTAAGTCATGTGCCTCTGCCCCCTGATTACATATATGGAGATATACCTATCTCATAGAACTGGAAGGGACCCTGAAAGGTCATCGAGTCCAGCCCCCTGCCTTCACTAGCAGGGCCAAGTACTGATTTTGCCCCAGATCCCTAAGTGGCCCCCTCAAGGATTGAACTCACAACCCTGGGTTTAGCAGGCCAATGCTCAAACTACTGAGTTGTCCTCTGCTGGACTCTCTCCAATTTGTCCACATCATTTCTGTCGTCAGATGCTACCGGTGTGGTGCTCTGCTCTGTTCAATGTTGATAACAGTCGGCTGTATGCATGTGTTCCCTCTGTGTGCTGCCCCGGCTCTGCAGATCACTGGCACAACAAACCCCGAGAGAAACCCCAATGACCACAGACTCCGATAAGGTACAAAGGCACCCGGCCAGGTTTATTGTCGAACGAAGCACAGTAATAGTTTCCAGCAGACTCCACAGGACATACTACGAATATGTGCCCCTGACAATGGACACAGCTCAGTCAGTGGCGGGACTTTCCACTGCCTCCTAGGCCGGACAAAGACGTCCACTCAGGGATGTGTTCTTATACACAGGTACAAACAAATTACATATCACTCCTGATTTATTGAGGTGCAACCCTCTACGTAGCAAGATACAACCCCTCTATGCAGTAAGGTGCCGCCTCTCACCTTGTACATGTTGGTTTGAACAAAACAACTCTATCCATCATATTACCCTTTTGCCCCTGTCCTTGTTATCTGTGTGGAATGTGCAAGTATCGGAGTGTTCTGGTATCTCTAGTGTCCAGTACCTTTTAAGTATGTGTATTTTTGCAACATCAGCCCTTTCATTGCCAGCTTCTGCGAGCAGTGCCTGCCTCTGGCTCACAGCTTAACTTTGCTTTATGTTAGCAAAGTCTTGACCATTACTTTAGTTCAGGCCTTAGGCCTCATACCGGGCCTCTGATAAGGGTTTATGTTTCAGGGCCTCATCTTACTACAGTGGGGGGCCCAAAACTGGATGCAATACTCCGGGATGGCCTCATCAGTGCCGAATAGAGGGGAATAATCACTTCCCTCTTATGAAACTGGATTCTAACAGGATCAGTGCTATTTTGCAGGAATTGATGTGCATTTGTATCAATAATTCACTCAGTTCTGGGCCCACATAGGTATCTGTTCTGGCTGAAAGGGATTCTTAAAGGAATATGAAAGTAGTTTGGACCTAAAACTTCACCTGCTGTAAAATTCAGAATTTAGTGAGGAAAGCTTCCATAGAGAGCGTGCCAGCATCTGAGCTGCGTGTGAGTTATAACTACTGGCAATACACTAGTCGTAGCCCTTGGAAAGAAAGCATCTTCACCTACTCTTGTCCTTAGTCTATTGTCTCTCTCACCAACAGAACTTGGTTTAATAAAAGATACTATCTCACCCACCTTGTCTCTATATTTAAATGTACCTGACAAGCATGGACATCTGGGACAGTACGTATTATATGGATTTCCTGGGGAATCCCTGGGGAGTGGGTAATGCCAGGACTCTGGTTATGCAAAAAGTCCAGCCTTTTGAAGCTACATCCTGAGGAGAGGTGTAGCTGCTGATTACCTGTTCCTGAGCAAGAGCCCGAGCTGTATAAAGAAATGGCTGATTTGCCCACTCTTCGTTCTGGTTCCTGATCTAAAGACTGATATGAAATTGTAACCACAGGGAGAACCCATTTGTGGAGTTTGAAGGACTGACAGCTACCAGAGCCCTACATTGGACTTGGGGGGTAATCTCATTTAAGCTTTTCTAGTATGCGTGTAGGTTTTTATTGTTTTTACCTGTTTTCTCTGTAATGCTTTTACCTTAAGAATAAAGGTGCTTACTTTGAAGGAATTGGGTGGTGACTTGTAACTGCTGGCAATACACTGATCATAGTCCTTGGAGAGAAAGCAAAGCACAGGTGCTGGCCTTTTAGGCAGACAGGCTTGCTGGGGATATCACAGTGTAGATCAGGGAGCTGTGCAGTCTTATAACCCTTTATAAACCCCGCCCAGGAAAGGTGATGGCTGGGAGTCTGAAACTTTAAGTGGGTGCCCTTCAGGGACTGCAGAGTGGGAAATACAGGTGCAGTTATTCTGCAACTTTGACAGTAGTAATAGAAGACAAACGGTTTGTAGAGCATACCTGGATCTAAACTTCTCAGCTGAACTAGATAAGACAATCCTCAGCTTAGTTACAGTAGAAAGATGAAAAAACCTCTTGCATCTCTCAGAAGTGTGTGACATTATTGACATGAGCTGTGACCGTATAGATCATTGTTGCAACCAGGGTCCTATGGTTGCACCAGGTCTTGTACAGAGGAGGTTAAGTTGGTGTCTATGGAAAGGTTGTAGTTTGCTGGTTATGATTATGCTGTCTGTATGTGTTTATCATTTTTGTATTTGAAGTTATGAATATTGGCTATGTACCTGTATCTCAATGTGTTTGATTCTAAGTAGCCTCAGTGAAGCATTTGGTCAGCTTCTTGAGAACAGACTATTCTCAATAAGTGCCCAATCAAGAAACACTTAACTGACAGTGGACTTTGGGAGACACCAATCCACATCTGAACTTTCCTGGGAATGTTCAAACTAACATGTAAACAATGGCGTCGGCCTGAAAAAAGCTGAATCATTCATGGATATGTGACTTGCCCAGGTGGCTACAAACTCCATCTTGTTACTGTTATTTTGCACAGAAGAACAAAGGGGTTTCTGCCCACAAGAGAGAGAATATAAAAGGCCCTGGAAGCCTCTCCATTTTGTCTTCAGCTGGCTCAAGAGATGGCTTCTCCACCCCAAAGAGATGCCTGAAAGAAACTGGAACAAAGGACAATAACTATTGGCGGGGGGAGTGATTGCTGGACCCAGACTAGGAAGGAGTCCAGTCTGTGAAAGAAGCTTATTGGAACATCTCTGGGGGTGAGATTTCATCTGTAATCAGTTTCTTAATGTATTAGGCTTAGACTTGCGTGTTTTGTTTTATTTTGCTTGGTAACTTACTTTGTTCTGTCTGTTATTACTTGGAACCACTTAAATCCTACTTTTTATATTTAATAAAATTACGTTTGCTTATTAATTAACCCAGAGTAAGTAATTAATACTGGGGGAGCAAACAGCTGTGCATATCTCTCTATCGGTGTTATAGACGGTGGACAATTTATGAGTTTATCCTGTATAAGCTTTATACAGAGTAAAACAGATTTATTTGTGGTTTAGGCTCCCAGAAAGACTGAATTCTGGGTGCTGTGACAGGCTCTGTTAACTAAGAAGCCCCTGAGCTGAGTGGATCTCAGTTTCAGTGAACTGCAGGGGGGCGTGGCCCAACCTCTTGGTCTGTGCTGTAGTTGACTGGAGTGTCTTACTCAGCAAGACAGGAATGGAGGGAAGCCTTCTCTGGCAGGGGGGTTTGTTCTCAGTGGTATCCCAGCACATCTAGTGACAGTCCTGGGGAGTTTCTGTGACCGAACCTGTCACAGTGGCAGGGTAAACTCATTCCAAGGCCAGAAGGGACTGTTGTGATAATCTGGTCTGACCTCCTGTATAACACAGGCCACAAACTTATCCAAAATAATTCCTAGAGCAGATTGTTTAGAAAAACATCCAGTCTTGATTTAAAAATTGTCGGTGATGGAGAATCCACCATGATCCTTGGTAAATTGTTTCAATAGCTAATTACTCTCACTGCTGAAAATTTACACCTTATTTCTATTCTGAATTTGTCTAGCATTAACTTCTAGCCATTGGATCATGTTATACCTTTGTCTGTTAGATTGAAGTGTCCATTGTCAAATATTTGTTCCCAAGGTAGGTACTTACAGAATGTGATCAAGTCACCCCTTAGCCTTCTCTTTTTTTAATCCAAATAGATTGAGCTTCTTGAGTCTATCACAACATAAGGCATGTTTTTTAATTCTTTAATTATTCTCATGGGTCTTCTCTGAATCCTCTCCAATTTACCAACATCCTTCTTGAATTGTGGAAATCAGAACTGGACACAGGATTCCAGCAGTGGTTGCACCAGTGTCAAATACAGAGGAAAAATAACCTCTCTACTTCTCAAGATTCCCCTCTTCATGCATACAAGGATCGTATTAGCCCTTTTGGCCACAGTGTCACACTGGGAATTCATGTTCAGCTGATTATTCATCACGAACCCCAAATCTTGTTCAGAGTCACTGCTTCCCAGGATAGAGCCCCCCATTCTGTATGTATGGCCTTCATTCTTTGTTCCTATATGTATATGTTTACAGTTAGACATATGAAAACACATATTGTTTGCTTGTCCTCTGCATACCAAGCAATCCAGATGGCTGTATATTAGTGACCTGTCCTCTTCATTATTTACCATTCCTTTGGTGTCATCTGCAAACATTTTCAGCGATGATTTTATGTTTTTTTCCAGCTCGTTAATCAAAATGTTAAATGGCATAGGGTGAAAAACTCAAACCCTGCAGGACCCCACTAGTGATAGTTCCCTATTTATAATACATTTGTATCAGTTTAATACATTTTAATCAATTTAATATGTACCATATTAATTTTATACCTTTTTAGTTTTTAATTAAAATATCATGCAATACCTTACAGAAGTCTAAATATGTTACATCAACACTATTACTTGTATCAACCAGACTTGTAATCTCATCAAAAAAAGATATCGAGTTAGTTTGATAGGATCGGTTTTCCATAAACCCATAAGTTCATGCTGAGCCAACCAGCCAACGTAAAAGGAGCGTAGGGAACATGTGTTAACTATTTTCTGAACTGCGTAATTTGAAGGCAGTGAGCATTTTGAACTTTGAACCCTCACGATTTTCAAATTAATCAGAAACAAAAATAAAACTATCTAAGCCCTGGTCTACACTACGAGTTTAGGTCGACTTTAGCAGGGTTAAATCGAATTAAGCCTGGACACGTCCACACGACGAAGCCCTTTCTTTCGACTTAAAGGGCCCTTTAAACCGGTTTCTTTATTCCACCTCCGACGAGGGGATTAGCGCTAAAATCGGCCTTTGCGGGTCAGATTTGGGGTAGTGTGGACGGAATTTGACGTTATTGGCCTCCGGGAGCTATCCCACAGTGCTTCATTGTGACCGCTCTGGACAGCACTCTCAACTCAGATGCACTGACCAGGTAGACAGGAAAAGCCCCACGAACTTTTGAATTTCATTTCCTGTTTGCCCAGCGTGGAGAGCACAGGTGATCACGCAGAGCTCATCAGCACAGGTAACCATGATGGAGTTCCAGGATCTCAAAAGAGCTCCAGCATGGACAGAACGGGAGGTACGGGATCTGCTCGCCATATGGGGAGACGAATCAGTGCTAGCTGAACTCTGTAGCAGTAAACGAAATGGCAAAATATTAGAAAAGGTCTCAAAGGCCATGAAGGACAGAGGCCATAACAGGGACGCACAGCAGTGCCGCGTGAAAATTAAGGAGCTAAGGCAAGCCTACCACAAAGCCAGAGAGGCAAACGGAAGGTCCGGGGCAGAGCCGCAAACATGCCGCTTCTACGCGGAGCTGCATGCCATTCTAGGGGGTGCAGCCACCACTACCCCAACTGTGTGCTTTGACTCCGTCAATGGAGAAACACGCAACAGGGAAGCGGGTTCGGGGTACGCGGAAGATGATGATGAAGACAATGAAGATAGCTCACAGCAAGGAAGCGGAGAAACCGGTTTCCCCAACAGCCAGGATATGTTTATCACCCTGGACCTGGAACCAGTAACCCCCGAACTCACCCAAGGCTTGCTCCCAGACCCTGAGGGCACACAAGGGACCTCTGGTGAGTGTACCTTTGTAAATATTACACATGGTTTAAAAGCAAGCGTGTTTAATGATTAATGATTAATTTGCCCTGGCAATCGCGGCCAGTACAGCTACTGGAAAAGTCTGTTAATGTGTATGGGGATGGAGCGGAAATCCTCCAGGGACATCTCCAGAAAGCTCTCCTTCATGTACTCCCAAAGCCTTTGCAAAAGGTTTCTGGGGAGGGCTGCCTTATCCCGTCCGCCATGGTAGGACACTTCACACGCCAGGCCAGTAGCATGTAGTCTGGATTCATTGCATAACAAAGCATGGCAGCGTATGGTCCCGGTGTTTGCTGGCATGCAGACAACATCCATTCCTTATCTCTCTTTGTTATCCTCAGGAGAGTGATATCATTCACGGTCACCTGGTTGAAATGGGGTGATTTTATTAAGGGGACATTCAGAGGTGCCCGTTCCTGCTCGGCTGAACAGAAATGTTCCCCACTGTTAGCCACGCGGTGGGGGGGGGGAGGGGTGAAGGGATCATCCCAGAGAATTGGGTGTGTGTGTGTTGGGGGGGGGGTAGTTGGGTTTGTGCTGCATGTTAACCCGGAAACCCCAGCCCCTCCTTTTACATTGCAAACCCATTTTAAATGGCCAACCCAACGGGTCCTTGGTATGGGAAATGAGGGCGCTACTGTTTGAAACCATTCCCACATGTTCTGAGGGTTAAAAAAGCCAAAAGACTGTGGCTTACCATGGCTGCCTGCAAGCCGAATTCTGTTGCCTGGCACCGCGTGAGTGATCTCTCACACCAAACCGGCAGGCCCTCACTATAAGAGGAAAAATGCGACCTTGTAACGAAAGCACATGTGCTGTGTAATATGAACAGCAAAATTTAATGTGAAAGAGTGTACCCATTGTTCTCTAAAATGTGTCTTTTTTAACCACCTCTCCCTTGTCCTCCACCAGCTGCAAATGTTTCTCTTTCGCAGAGGCTAGCAAAGATTAGAAGGAGAAAACGGCGGACTCGGGATGATATGTTCACGGAGCTCCAGATGTCCTCCCACGCTGAAAGAGCACAGCAGAATGCGTGGAGGCAGTCAATGTCAGACTACAGAAAAGCACAATATGAACGAGAGGAGAGGTGGCGGGCTGAATCGCGGGATGAACAGAGCAAGTGGCGGGCTGAAGATGATAGGTTGCGTCAGCTTGCAGACAGAAGGCAAGAGTCAATGCTCCGGCTGCTGGAGCATCAAACTGATATGCTCCAGCGTATGGTTGAGCTGCAGGAAAGGCAGCAGGAGCAGAGACCGCCGCTACAGCCCCTGTGTAACCAACAGCCCTCCTCCCCAAGTTCCATAGCCTCCTCACCCAGATGCCCAAGAACACGGTGGGGGGGCCTCCGGCCACCCAGTCACTCCACCTCAGACGATTGCCCGAGCATCGGAAGGCTGGCCTTCAATAAGTTTTAAAGTTTTAAACTGCAGTGTGTCCTTTTCCTTCCCTCCTCCCCCACCCCTCTCGGGCTACCTTGGCAATTATCCTCCTAGTTGTGTGATGAATTAATAAAGAATGCTTGAATGTGAAGTAACAATGACTTTATTGCCTCTGCAAGAGGTGCTTGAAGGGGGGAGGGGAGGGTGGGGTGGTTGGTTTACAGGGAAGTAGAGTGAACCGGGTGTGGGGGGGGGGGCGGAGGGTTCATCAAGGAGAAACAAACAGAAGTTTCACACCGTAGCCTGGCCAGTCACAAAACTCGTTTTCAAAGCTTCTCTGATGCACACCGCGCCCTGCTGTACTCTTCTAACCGCCCTGGTGTCTGGCTGTGCGTAATCAGCGGCCAGGCGATTTGCTTCAACCTCCCACCCCGCCATAAATGTCTCCCCCTTACTCTCACAGATATTGTGGAGCGCACAGCAAGCAGCAATAACAATGGGGATATTTTTTTCACTGAGGTCTGAGCGAGTCAGTAAGCTGCGCCAGCGCGCTTTTAAACGTCCAAATGCACATTCCACCACCATTCGGCACTTTCTCAGCCTGTAGTTGAACAGGTCCTGACTATTGTCCAGGCTGCCTGTGTATGGCTTCATGAGCCATGGCATTAAGGGGTAGGCTGGGTCCCCAAGGATCACGATAGGCATTTCAACATCCCCAACGGTTTATTTTCTGGTCCGGGAAGAAAGTCCCTTCCTCTAGCTTTCGAAACAGAGCAGAGTGCCTGAAGACGCGAGCATCATGTACCTTTCCCGGCCATCCCACGTTGATGTTGGTGAAACATCCCTTGTGATCCACCAGTGCTTGCAGCAGCATTGAAAAGTACCCCTTGCAGTTTATGTACTCGGTGGCTTGGTGCTCCGGTGCCAAGATAGGGATATGGGTTCTGTCTATCGCCCCACCACAGTTTGGGAATCCCATTGCAGCAAAGCCATCCACTATGGCCTGCACGTTTCCCAAAGTCACTACCCTTGATATTAGCAGGTCTTTGATTGCCCTGGCAACTTGGATCACAGCAGCCCCCACAGTAGATTTGCCCACTCCAAATTGATTCCCGACTGACCGGTAGCTGTCTGGCGTTGCAAGCTTCCACAGAGCTATCGCCATTCGCTTCTCAACTGTGAGGGCTGCTCTCATCCTGGTATTCTGGCGCTTCAGGGCAGGGGAATGCAAGTCACAAAGTTCCATGAAAGTGCCCTTACGCATGCGAAAGTTTCGCAGCCACTGGGAATCGTCCCAGACCTGCAACACGATGCGGTCCCACCAGTCTGTGCTTGTTTCCCGGGCCCAGAATCGGCGTTCCACGGCATGAACCTGCCCCAGTAACACCATGATTTGCACATTGCTGGGGCCCGTACCTTGTGTGAGGGCTGTGTCCATGTCCATTTCCTCATCACTCTCGTCACCACGCTGCAATCGCCTCATCGGCTGGTCCTGGTTTTGCTTTGGCATGTCCTGGCTCTGCATATACTCCAGGACAATGCGCGTGGTGTTCCTGGTGCTCATAATTGCCGCGGTGATCTGAGCGGGCTCCATGATCGCAGTGCTATGGCGTCTGGTCTGAAAAAAGGCGCGAAACTGACGGAGGGAGGGGCGACTGACGACATGGCGTACAGGTACAGGGAATTAAAATCAACAAAGGTGGCTGTGCATCAGGGAGAAACACAAACAACTGTCACACAGAATGGCCCCCCCAAAGATTGAACTCAAAACCCTGGGTTTAGCAGGCCGTTGATTTCACGGAGGGAGGGGGAAGCAAATGAATACATCTATTTTTTACATCCTAAGCTGGCAGCAGACGGTGCAGCATGACTGATAGCCCTCGGCATCTTCTGGGTGCTTGGCAGAAGATACTGTACTACAACTGCTAGCCATCATCGTCAAGACGGTTCAATAGGACTGCCGGCAGGACTGAGTCTCCAGGAGACAAAGCATGTCTGCCCAGGTGCCTCTGATTGAACTGGAGTACGACGACGATGGATGTCAATCTTAATATACCATCTACTGCCAAAAGGCAAGGGGCTGCTGCTGTGTAGCAATGCAGTACCACGTCTGCCGGCACCCAGATAACATATGGTGACGCTGAGCTGAGCGGGCTCCATGCTTGCCGTGGTATATTGTCTGCACAGGTAACCCAGGTAAAAAGGCGCGAATCGATTGTCTGCCGTTGCTCTGACGGAGGGGGAGGGGCCTGACGGCATGTACCCAGAACCCCCCGCGACACTGTTTTGCATCATCAGGCATTGGGATCTCAACCCAGAATTCCAATGGGCGGCGGAGACTGCGGGAACTGTGGGATAGCTACCCACAGTGCAACGCTCCGGAAGTCGACGCTAGCCTCGGTACTGTGGACGCGGTCCGCCAGCTTCATGCACTTAGAGCATTTTATGTGGGGACACACACAATCGACTGTATAAAACCGATATCTATAAAACCGGCTTCTATAAATTCGACCTAATTTCGTAGTGTAGACATACCCTAATTGCGTTGTGTGTGTATTTGGAAAGGGACCTGGGTGTTTAGATTGTTGCCTAAACGATAAATGAAATGTATATATGGTCAAATGAAAAATTGAATGCAGTGAATTATTTCTTATTTAGTATCTACTGTGTGTTATGTTTATATATTTATGATGATTTTCCAGGCTATTTTACATTAGCTGTTCCTTCAGAATTTTCCATAACCAGGGGTGTAGGGACCTGTGAAATGGGATAGAGATCATTAGACAAAATTGATGCTTTTGACAAAGAAATAGCTTATTGCCATGCTGGCTTGTGCTCCCTACGCAACAGACCAATTGGGGCTCTAAAGTTAGCGCCAGTGTTAAGAGGTAGCAAGCAGGGCAATTGCCCAGGTCCCCACCCCATAGGGGGTTCTACGAAGCTAACTTATAGGTGGCGGGGCGCGGCCTCTGGCTCCCACCCCAGGTGGTGGGGCTCTGGGAGGGAGCGCTACCTCCACCCCCTGGCTCACTTCAGTGAGCCACCCAGCCTGTGGGTCCGTATCAACTCCTCTGCACCCAGTGCTGGCCCCACCCCAAGAGACTGTTGCACACACCTTCCCCCCTGAAAACCTGAGAGGGGAGGAGTAGGTATTGGGAGAGCGCAACCAAAATTGTAACTCAAAGGGGGGGGCTTGGCTCAAAACATTTGAAAATTGCTGTACTAAAGTCTAAAAAAAAAAAATTAAAACTGTAGCGCAGAACAATTTCTTACTGCATATTTTTTGCAAAGTCATTTGCCTACTGAATTGCAGCTTCATCGTGTTTCTATGATTTGTTACATCTGCACTTTGAAAGAACGAATTGGTCGCTGTAATGATCTCTCGTTCTCCCGCTCGGAGGGAGGTCATTCTGTCCAGTCCTGTCTGGCCAGGACCAGAGTCCGCAGGACATCCATGAGCCCACAATAGGGCTGGGCGATCAATAGTCCCAGGCAGGCTTTAGCCTGGTTTTGGGTGGCTCAAGCGGTCAGCCCTTAAACCAAGTCTATCAGGGCTGGCTTTGGCCTGGGCAGAGCTCAGCCAGCCAGCAAACAAACAGTCTACAGGTGAGCTGGGGCCTGGGCTTGAGTAGGCTAAGGTTGCCAGCAAGCAAAACAGTCTTTCAGGGCTGGCTTTAACCTGGGCGTGGCTCAGGCAGCCAGCAAAGCAGCAGTCTCTAAGGGTATGTCTACACTAGGAAATTAGGTCAAATTCATCGAAGTTGATCTTTAGAAAGCAATTTTATACAGTCGATCATGTATGTCCCCACTAAGCGCAGTAGGTCGGTGAAGTGCATCCTCAATACCATGGCTAGCATCGACTCACGGAGTGGTGCACTGTGGGTAGCTATCCCACAGTTCCCGCAGTCTCTGCCGCCCATTGGAATTCTGGGTTAAGCTCCCAGTGCCTGATGGGGCAAAAACATTGTCACGGGTGGTTTTGGGTACATGTCGTCAGTTGCCCCTCCCTCCGTGAAAGCAACGTCAGACAATCGTTTTGCGCCTTTTTTCCGTGCAGATGCCATACCACGGCAAGCATGGAGCCCACTCAGCTCAGCTCACTGTCACCGCTGCTGTTGTGTCCTGGGCGCTGCTGGCAGCGGACGGTGCAGTAGGTCTGCAAACCATCGTCATCCACCGCTTCCGCTGCAACTCTGCTCTCCTGCTGTTGTAAATGAACTCAGTCTCAATTGAGTAAATGAATTCAGTCATCCACTGCTTCCTCTGCAACTCTGCTCTCCTGGTGCCATGAATCCACCTCGCAGGTCCTCTCGTCGTTCGGTATAAATATCTATTCTCGTGGCATCTGTCGTCATCCACCGCTTCCGCTGCAACTCTGCTCTCCTGCAGACGCCATACCACAGCAAGCATGGAGCCCGCTCAGCTCACCACTGCTGTTGTGAGCATTGTAAACACCTCGCGCATTATCTTGCAGTATGTGCAGAACCTGCAAAACCAGGCGAGGAGGCAACAACAGCGCAATCACGATAGTGATGAGGACATGGACACAAACTTCTCTCAAAGCACGGGCCCTGGCAATTTGGACATCATGGTGGTAATGGGGCTGGTTCATGCTGTGGAACGCTGATTCTGGGCCCGGGAAACAAGCACAGACTGGTGGGACTGCATAATGTTGCAGGTCTGGGATGATTCCCAGTGGCTGCAAAACTTTCACATGCATAAAGGCACTTTCATGAAACTTTGTGAGTTGCTTTCCCCTGCCCTGAAGCGCCAGAATACCAGGATGAGAGCAGCCCTCACAGTTGAGAAGCGAGTGGCGATAACCCTGTGGAACTTTGCAACGCCAGACAGCTACCGGTCAGTCAGGAATCAATTTGGAGTGGGTAAATCTACCGTGGGGGCTGCTGTGATCCAAGTAGCCAACGCAATCACTGAGCTGCTGCTATCAAGGGTAGTGACTCTGGGAAATGTGCAGTTCATAGTGGATGGCTTTGCTGCAATGGGATTCCCTAACTGTGGTGGGGCGATAGATGGAACGCATATCCCTATCTTGGGACCGGACCACTTTGACAGCCCGTACATAAACCATAAGGGGTACTTTTCAATGGTGCTGCAAGCACTGGTGGATCACAAGGGGTGTTTCACCGACATCAACGTGGGATGGCTGGGAAAGGTACATGACACTCGCATCTTCAGGAACTCTGGTCTGTTTGAATAGCTGCAGGAAGGGACTTACTTCCCAGACCAGAAAATAACTGTTGGGGATGTTGAAATGCCTATAGTTATCATTGGGGACCCAGCCTACCCCTTAATGCCATGGCTTATGAAGCCAGACACAGGCACCCTGGAGCTGTTCAACTATAGGCTGAGCAAGTGCAGAATGGTGGTAGAATGTGCATTTGGATGTTTACTGACTCGGTTAGACCTCAGCAAAACCAATATTTCAATTGTTATTGCTTCTTGCTGTTGTGTGCTCCATGATATCTGTGAGAGTAAGGGGGAGACGTTTATGGCGGGGTGGGAGGTTGAGGCAAATCCCCAGGCCACTGATTACGTGCAGCCAGACACCAGGGCGATTAGAAGAGCACAGCAGGGCGCGCTGCGCATCAGAGAAGCTTTGAAAACCAGTCTCATCACTGGCCAGGCTACGGTGTGACAGTTCTATTTGTTTCTCCTTGATGAAAACCTGCCCCCTTGCTTCACTCTACTTCCCTGTAAGCCAACCATCCTCCTCCCTTCGATCACCGCTTGCAGAGGCAATAAAGTCATTATTGTTTCAAAATCATGCATTCTTTATTAATTCGTCACACAAATAGGGGGATAACTGCCAAGGTAGCCTGGGAGGGGTCGGGGAGGAGGGCAGCACCGGGTGGGGTGGTGGAGGAAGGAAGGACAAGGCCACACTGCACTTCAAAACTTATTGAATGCCAGCCTTCTGTTGCTTGGGCAGTCCTATGGGGTCGAGTGGTTGGGTGCCCGGAGAGTCTCTCCCCCCCCGCGTTCTTGGGCGTCTGGGTGAGGAGGCTATGGAACTTGGGGAGAAGGGCGGGCGGTTACACAGGGGCTGCAGCAGCGGTGTGTGCTCCTGCTGCCTTTCCTGCAGCTCCACCAGACGGTGGAGCATATCAGTTTGATCCCCCAGTAGCCTCAGCATTGTATCCTGCCTCCTCTCATTGCGCTGCCGCCACACCTCATCTCACTCATCCCGCCTCTCCTCACGTTCATTTTCTGCTTTCCTGGACTCTGACATTGTTTGCCTCCCTGCATTCTGCTGAGCTCTTTCAGTGTGGGAGGACTGCATGAGCTCAGAGAACATTTCATCACGAGTGCATTTTTTTCGCCTCCTTATCTGCGCTAGCATCTGGGACAGAGATGCTAGGGGGAGCGTTGAAACATTTGCAGCTGCGGGAGGAAAAAAAGGGAGAGTAGTATTTAAAAAGACACATTTTAGAGAACAATGGGTAGACTTTTTCACGGTGAACCAAGCTGTTAACATTACATAGCACATGTGCTTTCGGTACAAGGTCGCATTTTGCCTCTTATATTGAGGGCTTGCCAGTTTGGTGTGAGAGATCACACACGCAGGGCCGGGCAACAGAATTCGGCTTGCAGGCAGCCATGGTAAGCCACAGTCTTTCGGCTTCTTCAACCTTCATAACATGTGGGAATGATTTCAAACAGCAGCGCCCTCCTTTCCAATACCAAGCACCCGTTGGGTTGGCCATTTAAAAGGAGGGGCTGTACTGGCCGCAAGTGCATCCCAAGTCTTCAGGGCAAATTAATCATTAAACACGCTTGCTTTTAACCATGCATTATATTTACAAAGGTACACTCACCAGAGGTGCCTTCTCTGGCTTCATGGTCCATGAGCCCGCCTTGGGAGGGTTGGGAGGGTATTGGCTCCAGGGTGATAAAACGTTCCTGGCTGTCGGGGAGAATGGTTTCTCCACTTGCGTGCTGTGCGCTATCCTCATCCGCCTCCACCTCCTCATCTTCCTCATCCCTGTTGCATGAGACTCCCCCCTTGCAGGTGTCCACGGACAGGGGTGGGGTAGTGGTAGGGGCCCCCCCTAGAATTGCATGCAGCTCATCATAGAAGCGGCATAGAAGTGGAGCGGCCATTTGCCTCTTTGGTTTTTTGGTAGGCTTGCCTGAGCTCCTTAAGTTTCACGCGGCACTGCTGCGGGTCCCTGTTGTAGCCTCTGTCCATCATGCCCTTGGAGATATTTTCAAATATTTTGGCATTTAGTCTTTTGTAACCGATTTGTCTCCCCCAACAGCAATCAGATCCAGTACCTCCTGTTCAGTCCATGCTGGAGCTCTTTTGCGATTCTGGGACTGCATGGTCACCTGTGCTGATGAGCTCGTCACTCTGGCCACACAGGAAATGAAATTCAAAAGTTCCCAGGGCTTTTGCTGTGTACCTGGCTAGTGCATCTGAGTTGAAAGTGCTGTCCAGAGCGGTCACAATGGAGCACTCTGGGATAGCTCCCGGAGGCCAATACCCTTGAATTGCATTCACAGTACACCAAATTCGACCCGGTGATGTCGATTTCAGTACTAATCCCCTCGTTGGGGAGGAGTACAGAAATCAATTTTAAGAGCCCTTTAAGTTGACAAAAATGGCTTCGTCGTGTGGACGGGTGCAGGGTTAAATTGATCTAATGCTGCTAAATTCGACCTAAACTCGTAGTGTAGACCAGGGCTAGACCAGGGCTAAGGGGAGCTGGTAAGGGAATCTCCTCTTTAGAGCTAGAGCTTCCTTGCACAGTGTAGGGAGTCAGCCATCCGGGTGTGGGGTGGCAGGGGGACGTGGGCCCACCCTACTCCACCGCTTCCCAGCCCAGGGCCATGACAGGGGCAGGATTGGCCGCCCCTGTGTCGGCGGGGATCCAGCCGCAACATGCCGTCTGAGCCACACCTGGCTCGGCAGCCGGCCGCTCCATGGCTGCCCCTGGGCCTCTTCCGGCTCCTCGGGGTACACAGCGGGGTACACAGCGGCAGGCACTCCGGGCCAATCCTCGTCAGCGTCTGTGGATTGGCGTAGCCAGGTGAGGGTTCCTCTTGGGGATGCAGCCGAAGCAGCAGAGCATCCTTCTCCTCTGCAGGCTCCCCTCCAACTGTGCTGCAGGGCCGGCCTTTTATACTTCTGGCCTCGCCCTGGTACTTCCAGCGAGGGGGACGTGGTGATCTAGGCTGTGCCCTCCAAGGGGAGTGTAAAGATCCCTCGCTCAGAGGGAGGCCACTCGGCCTCACTACACTCGCGTATGATTGGTGTTGGATTGAAGAGAGACAGTGGAGTAAAATTAGGTGATCATGGAGGCGAATCCGGGATTTGGGGTGTTTGAAAAAAGTACTTTTTTTTTTCCTGTTAAAATTACATTATGTTTAAGTTAAACAAAACCGTTAATAAGTTATATAAAATTAAAGAGGGAAAAGTAGAGCCAGAGATGAAACGCTCATATTCCAGTGGTGCTTAAAAAAGATGTGCTTCTGAGGAAAAGGCCAAACGCTTGGGAAAATATCCTAAATTAGCTACATTCTTCACACCATAAGAGGCAGAAACTGGGGAGTGTTTGACTTCTGTCAGTCTGTCCACTGAGAAGTTACCTTTGAATTTTGAGGCGCAAGCTGAAACTGGGGAAAACGTTCAGGCCAAATCTGAGGACACTGATCTGCGAGGTGAGTCCACTGAGGTCATTCTGACATTGTCTGATGACCCAACACTATCGCCAGAAAGAATAACTGACAACCAGAGATGTGAACTTGTTCAAAGCGGTCCAAACAAATACTGGATATTGAATTACCAAAAAAAAAAAAAAAATGCCGTTCCCTGATGCTTTACAAAGGCGAACTATTAGATTAACCTTAAAAATGGTGACACAATTCTCTGATCATGGCTTCTGTTTTCAATGTCGGAAGATAAAAGTATTTTTTGTTTTTGTTGTACTCTTTTTGGAAAATGCAATCATTCCTTTTTGAAGGACAGCTTCAATGCATGGAAGCGCATTCATTCTTGTCTCAAAGAGCATGAATGCTCATCCGCATATTTATGCAGTATGGAGGCATGGCGGAATCTGAAAGCAGGGATCAGTGGCGATAAAACTGTTGACGGTGTCGATATGGAGTTAATTGCAATGGAAAGGAATTATTGGGGAGCTGTTGTAACGAGAGTCATTTGCATAGTCTGTTGTTCAGCAGAGTGGAACCTGTATTTTCGTGGAACTACAGAAAAACTACATGATCCAAGCAATGGAAATGTCCTTGGTCAGGTTGAACTGTTGGCAAAATTTGGCCCTGTAATGAATGAACACCTGAGGTGAATTGAGAAAAGAGAAATTGCCGATCATTACCTCAGCAAAGATATTCAAAATGAATTGATTGTTAGAATGGGAAAGCACATCCTTCATGCCATTGTTGAAAGTTAATCTTACAGAATATTTTGGTGTGATCATGGACAGAACTCCTGACAGCAGCCACACTGAGCAATTGTCCGTTACACTCTGTGTTGTTAATTGTGAACTATCTGTTGGGGCTTCAGTTACAGAACATTTTATTGGATTCCTTGCTGTTGACGCCACTACTGGCGACATGCTATGTGACACTTTTTTGGTCCACCTTGAGAACTTGAAAATTAGTGTTTATGTCTGCAGAGGACAAAACCATGACAATGGAAGCAATATGAAGGATAAAAGACAAGGTGTACCAAAAAGAATATAGGACATTAACAAAAAAGCGCTGTTCGTGCCCTATGCCAGTTACAGTATGAATTTGGTCATAGACTCATAGACTCATAGACTCATAGACTTTAAGGTCAGAAGGGACCAATATGGTCATCTAGTCTGACCTCCCGCATGATGCAGGCCACAAAAGCTGACTCACCCACAACAGAATCTTCCAGCCTGCGACCCCTGCCCTATGCTGCGGAGGAAGGCGAAAAACCTCCAGGGCCTCTGCCAATCTACCCTGGAGGAAAATTCCTTCCCGACCCCAAATATGGCGATCAGCAGAACCCCGAGCATACAGGCAAGATTCTACAGCCGGACTCTCATTTTACCCGCTATGGCCCGTTAATGCCTATTTGACTAAAATCACATTATCCCATCAAACCATTCCCTCCATAAACTTATCAAGCCTAATCTTGAAGCCAGAGAGGTCCTTTGCCCCCACCGTTTCCCTCGGAAGGCTGTTCCAAAATTTTACCCCTCTGACGGTCAGAAACCTTCGTCTAATTTCAAGCCTAAACTTCCCCACGGCCAGTTTATATCCATTCGTTCTCGTATCCACATTACTACTAAGCTGAAATAATTCCTCTCCCTCCTTGGTATTAATCCCTTTGATATATTTAAAGAGAGCAATCATATCCCCCCTCAGCCTTCTTTTGGTTAGGCTAAACAAACCGAGCTCCTCGAGTCTCCTTTCATAGGAAAGGTTTTCCATTCCTCGGATCATCCTAGTGGCCCTTCTCTGTACCCGTTCCAGTTTGAGTTCATCCTTTTTAAACATAGGAGACCAGAACTGCACACAGTACTCCAAATGAGGTCTCACCAGCGCCTTGTATAACGGAAGCAGCACCTCCCTGTCCCTACTAGAAATACCTCGCCTAACGCATCCCAAGATCGCATTAGCTTTTTTCACAGCCACGTCACATTGCCGACTCATAGTCATCCTGCGATCAACCAGGACTCCGAGGTCCTTCTCCTCCTCCGTCACTTCCAACCTATGCGTCCCTAACTTATAACTAAAATTCTTGTTAGTCATCCCTAAATGCATCACCTTACACTTCCCACTATTGAATCTCATCCTATTATTGTTACTCCAATTTACAAGGTCATCCAAGTCTCCCTGCAAAATATCCCGATCCTTCTCCGAATTGGCAATACCTCCCAACTTTGTGTCATCCGCAAACTTTATCAGCCCACTCCTACATTCGGTTCCGAGGTCAGTAACGAATAGATTAAATAAAATCGGACCCAAAACCGAACCTTGAGGAACCCCACTGGTGACCTCCCTCCAACCCGACAGTTCCCCTTTCAGTACTACCCGCTGCAGTCTCCCCTTTAACCAGTTCTTTATCCACCTCTGGATTTTCATATCCATCCCCATCTTTTCTAATTTAACCAGTAATTCCTCGTGCGGCACAGTATCAAACGCTTTACTAAAATCTAGGTAAATTAGATCCACCGCATTTCCTTTATCTAGAAGGTCTGTTACTTTCTCAAAAAAGGAGATCAAGTTGGTTTGGCACGATCTTCCTTTCGTAAACCCATGTTGTAATTTGTCCCAATTGCCATTCACCTCAAGGTCCTTAACTACTTTTTCCTTCAAGATTTTTTCCAAGACCTTGCATACTACAGAAGTTAAACTAACAGGCCTGTAGTTACCCGGATCACTTTTTATCCCCTTCTTGAAAATAGGAACCACATTAGCTATTTTCCAGTCCATCGGTACCTCCCCCGAGTTTACAGATTTATTAAAAATTATCGCCAAGTCATCTTGGATGCTGCTAAATATCTGTGCTGTATGTGACATTTTTGGGGGTGTTACAGTGTGTTTTTGTTGTTTTCAGTTCTTCTACTCAGCGCTCGTCCATACTTAAACTGTACATTACCCAGCTTACAGTCAAACAGTTGTCAGACACTCACTGGAAGTCTCGTATTGACCATGTTAAGGTGCTTCGATATCACCTAAACGAAGTGCAGTGTGCTCTTGAAGCACTCGTAGATCATGCAGTTCAGAAAAGAGATGCTGTGACAGCCTCAGAGGCACGGAGCCTTCCATGAGAGATCTCTTCAAGGCACTTAATAATCTTCATTGTTGTATGGCATGACATTTTGTTTCAAATCAGTTACGTAAGCAAACTCCTTCAGAGCCCCACTGTAAGGATGGAATCCCTTAAAAATGAAACCAATGCAGTGTTAACATTTCTGCAAGATTTCAGACAAAATGGGTTTGCTTCAGCTCACACCTTTGCACAAGAAATTGCCGAACAGATTGGCATTGAAATAGCATTTCCTGAACAGGGAAGCCAAAGGAAGAAATTGATCTTTGATTATGGATGTTCAAATGATGTTGCCATAACTGCAGAGGAGACCTTAAAGCAAGATTTCCCCCCCACTAGTTGATGCAGCTGTAATTAGCTTGAATGACAGGTTTTCTCAGCTGGATTTTTTCTAGTTTGGTTTTCTGTTTAGCACCAGGGAGATGAGGAAGGCTATAGATGCAAACGCATTAAGTGAAAGTTGCAAGCATTTGGCTCAAGAAGTGGGTGACATTGATGCTGATGACTTGAATCTCGAGAGATGCTCAGCTGTAAATACTTTGTCAACTGGGGTGTCTAATTTGCCTCTGGCGATGTTAAACTACATCTACGCTGAAAAGTTGTTGGATCTACCCAAACCTAAGCATTACATTGCATCTCCTTTTGACTGTACCCATAACCGTGGCCTCAGGAGAGAGAAGCTTCTTGCATTTAAAGTTACTGAAGATCTATTCACAAGGTCATCTGAATGGTCTGTCTGAGACTTCAGTTGAACACGAAATTTGTTGCAAGTTTGACATCTCTAAAATAATTGAAGAATTTGCCTCCTCAAAAGCAAGGAGGGTCCACTTCTAAGTGATTTAGATGAGTTTGTCAATGTGTTCTGATTTGGTTATTTTCTTGCATAAAAGTCGTTTTTATACTGTATTATTATGATTATTATGAATGGCAGTAGTAGCAGTAATCATAGTAGTATGCTCCTGGGGGAATTCTGTGCCACTGCAGTTCTCAGCACAGCCTGAAGGAAGGAGTTGGCATGCAGGACACTCCCTGGGACCCAGCATCAGGCTGTTTCTCCCTCTGGATCCCTAGGCTCTGGGGGGTAGGAGTGCAGGTGTCTGGCCTGGGGCGGGGGCACCCCGCAGCTAGAGGGGGTGTGGGTATCTGGGTTGAGTGGGTGCTCCGCAGGCGGTGAGGGGAGGGAGCAGAGAAACAGGAACTGGGTTGTTGTAGGGTTGTTGTCCTACTCCTGGGGGAATTTTTGTGTGTGTTTGTATTGTTACAGACATACTTGCTGACAGGTATTTTGAAATCAATTACCCAAAGACTTGAAACTAGTGTGATTATATAATGTTATTTTGACAAATAAAATATGCAGAATTTTGCAGAATTTTAAAATATCGGGTGCAGAATTTTTTTGTCACAGAATTCCCCCAAAAGTAGTAGTAATATGACTGTTACGATATTGATAAAACCAAAACATTCCAGAAATCCAATGAGTAAGCAGGTAAGGAAGGCAGAATGGGATCCCATTCCTTAGTTTCTGTCCTGGGCCCCAGTGAGTCTAACACCAGCCTGTGTAAAGTAGGAATCTTCACGTTTAATACCAGAAAGTAAAGTACTGCAGGGTTCTGGTAAGATGTGCTTGTTCACTCACATTAATGTAGACATCAAGAAAGCTACTTAATAGGAACCTGCAGTTTAGTGTGAAAAGTGTGAGAGCACTTTCTTGTTGTGGAAATGGTCCCTTCCTTATCAGGTTCCCTTAGTGGTCTGGAATTCCCCACCACAAATGCAAAAAGAAAGGACAATGGAGATTTGAAATGCTAATATGGACCATATCTGAAATGACCTCCTGGATATTTGTTTATTTCCCTGATTGGGAAGACTATACAAAGTGCGTGTTGATTCCTAGAATCCTTTGACCCATGGAAATAGCTTGTTACTTTTTGTTAACTAAATGAGTTCGTTCCCAGGCCAAGAGGATGCCTGCTGTCTAAATTCATTATGCCAGGGCTGAGCTCTGATAGGTTGAGAAGCATCTTCCGTCTCTCAGGAGAGCCTGGATTAGTTGAAAATGCATCCCACTTCACCTAGTCTCAGAATCTGAATTCTGACATTGCCTGAATTTTACCTACAGCCTGCCCCTTCAGTAATTGAAAATAAGAGTCTGCATGCAGCCTGTCTAGAATGGAATAGTCTGTAATCTTCGCCTTGGCATAAATAGAGGATATTGTGCATCTAATAGATTAAATAATTCAATAATTATTTCCCTGTAGCCTGACAATTGAAAAGGAGACCTAGTACCAAGTGGGCATGCAGCTTTCTGGTTGGCTAATTACATAATTTTTTTGGCAGGTCATCCTCTTGGATTGCATACCACTGGCAGCAAGTGGGATGCTGGAAACCCTGCCAGCAACCTCTCTACCGTAGCAATCATGCCAGTGTCTGAAGAGGTACCACTTACTGCCTTTACTTTGGAGCTCAAACATGCTCTCAGCGCTATTGGTAAGAGCTTGTCTGTATGTTACTGCAAATCGTAATGTTCTAGCAAAGCATCAGTCAGGCTGTCTATCACTGTGTATGACAGGCTGCTGCTTGGGCTTGGAAGGGAAATTGTACAACGAGGGCACAGCATGAGGCATTTTATTAGGTAAAACAAAATCATGTCTGTCGTCATGAAAGTCTTTTCCCAGGATTTTAAAAACTAATTATTGCTTCTTTTAATTAATCCTTTCTCTCCTGCTTTTAATGTAATTGGAGAAACTCCATGGTACAGTGTGATTCCTGTGATTCCTGAGAGGCATCAGAACTCACCCAGTAATATGCATTAGTTATTGTAATCATGGGGGTGTTCCAGGAGTTGCTGTTCCAAACAAGATTGTCCTTTGAAATGCACGATCTTGTGAATAGAACAGGAGTACTTGTGGCACCTTAGAGACTAACAAATTTATTAGAGCATAAGCTTTCGTGGGCTACAGCCCACTTCTTCGGATGCATATAGAGTGAAACATATATTGAGGAGAACTTGTGAATATGTAACACCAAATTCTTGTTTAGAGTTTTCAAAAGTTGTGGAGCTGCCCTTGAGCCTCATTTGTTTTCTTCACCCTGGTTCCTAGCCCTGTGTATTGTGGGCTTGTGCCTTCTCAGTGCTGGATGGGTTAGTTTTCATTTGTCTGGAGAAATTTAACTAGGAAAAATGGGCATGTTGGTAGCATGTCTCAGCATTGGAGCCAACTGGCACCGCAGTTACCAACCTGCTGTTGAGTGTTTTGGGAGTTACTGTAAGCTTTCCTGCAACTCATGCCCATCTACAGGTTATTTCCACAGAATAAAATATAATGCGAGGAAAACATAAAGGTTATGTGCCATTCCCTGCTTACCCCGTCCTCCTTTTTTACTGGGCCTACGATTGCACATGTTAGAGCTGCTGACCCCATGTCATTTTATTCAAAGGAAAGAGAAGGGGATGGCAGTACAGTGGAGATAGAGCAACTTATGTGAAAGATGAGTTTTTGCTGCTAAAGGGACATTACTGTCATTCCTATGGAATTGTTGCCCTGTAACATTTTAAGGCTTATTTTCAGATCCCTTCCATCGACACCAGTTTTTCTTTCAGGAAAAACACACACCAACCTGTTGCTTGTGAGATTCCCGTAAAAAAGAAGGTACACGTATACACTCATCTAGATGGTGCATTAACAACAATCACCAAGCACTAGGGGTCTGACCCAATGCCTGTTGGCATCATTGGAGGATGTCAGTGGGTATTGGACGAGCTCTGTGAGTCAGAGGGCACATATGCACCTATTTTACTGGCATTTTGTAAGAAACACTGGACAAATTTCTAGTTTTATGTTTTCTGGTGGCATGAATGTTCAGTTTGAAAGAGATACCCAGAAAGAACCCTGAAGGCCATGTCTTAGAGAGAAGGTCATCATGATGCATATGCACAGAGAGGACTTAGGTATGGAGAACTTGAAACTTGAGGGAAAACATCCTGTTTTGTGCCTTCAATATTAATAATCCTGTTGTGAGCTAATATGCTACCCTACGTAATTACCAAGTGGAGAGACATGGTTGTCTGGCTGTCTCCCTTAAAAAAAATCCAATTTAGTTGAACAGCAAATGATTCATCAAGACCAGCTATCCCGTTTCACACTTCATGTGTTTGAGCAGGTAATATTTCATTATATCAGGTTGCATAACAAATCCTTTGTATACACCTCTACCCCGATATAACCCGACCCGGTATAACATGAATTCGGATATAACGCGGTAAAGCAGTGCTCCGGGGGGGCGGGGCTGCGCACTCCGGTGGTTCAAAGCAAGTTAGATATAACGCGGTTTCACCTATAACGCGGTAAGATTTTTTTGCTCCCGAGGACAGCGTTATATCGGGGTAGAGGTGTATTTGAATCCAAACAAGTAGCTGGTCATGAGAATGTCTGGATTTCTGAAACACAAGGTGGGTGAAGTAATATATTTTATTGGACCAACTTCTGTTGGTGAGAGAGACAAGCTTTCGAGCCACACAGGCCAGATCTGTATTACTTCGGTATAACTCACGTCGCTCCGAGGTGTGAATAAGCCACCTCCGAGCAACGTACGTTACACCAGCCTAAGTGCCCGTGTGGACAGTGTTATATTGGCGGGAGAGCTTCTCTTGCTGACATATCTACCACTGTCGTGGAGGTGAATTTATTATTCTGATGGAAGAGTTCTCTCCCGTTGGCACAGAACATCTTCACCGGACACGCTACAGCAATACAGCTGCACTGATATAGCGCTTCTAGTGTAGACTAGCCCACAGAGCTCTTCTTCAGGTTTGGGAAAGGTACTTCCAGCATCTCCTCAAAATGCAAGATGGAATAGATTGTTTAGCATAAGTAGTTAGCACATATTGTAAGGAACCATTCAAGGTAGATTGGCCCATTAACAAACACCTCTGAAGTCATAGGACAAAAGACGGGGAGTTAGTGGTTTACAGTTTGTTGTAATAAGCCATAAGTCCAGTGTCTCTGTTAAGTCCATGATTTTCAGCATTTAGCAGAGTAATGAATTTAAGATCCAAGGCTCGTCTTTTGAAAATGTTGTGCAGGTTTCCTTTGAGGATGAGGACTGATAGGTCAGCTATAGAATGATTGTTTTATCAAAAGTATTCACCCACAGGTGATAGGGTGTTTTTGTCTTTTCCTGTGTGAGTTCATTCCAGAGCATAGTGATTGTCTGATTTCACCCACATAGTTATTGTTAAGCTCTGTGTGGCTTAAAAGCTTGTCTCTCTCACCAACAGAAGTTGGTCCAATAAAAGATATGATCTCACCCACTTTGTCTCTCTAATATCCTGGGACCAATATGGCTACAACTATACTGGATTTCCGAAGTAATTCTATGAAATCGCCAGCATAGTTAGCTCTGAATCTTAGTGAAATCTCAAAATGGAACTGGAGTTCTTTAACTGGCATGCTGTGAAATAATTAATATACTGTGACAGACCCAGACCAGTGGGGTACAGGAGTCTGGTAGAGGGCAAATATACTGGTCACTGGATGAGTAGTTTTCTGTTCCCTGAGTGACCAGAGAAGGGGCTGCACTAGAGTAATCAGGAACCTGCTAGAACCAGTTAAGGCAGGCAGGCTAATTAGGACACCTGGAGCCAATTAAGAAGAAGCTGCTAGAATCAATTAAGGCAGGCTAATCAGGGCACCTGGGTTTTAAAAGGAGCTGACTTCAGTTTGTGGTGGGAGTGTGAGGAGCTGGGAGCAAGAGGCACAAGGAGCTGAGAGTGAGAGGGTGTGCTGCTGGAGGACTGAGGAGCACAAGCGTTATCAGACACCAGGAGGAAGGTCCTGTGGTGAGAATAAGGAAGATGTTTGGAGGAGGCCACGGGGAAGTAGCCCAGGGAGTTGTAGCTGTCTTGCAGCTGTTACAGGAGGCACTATAGACAGCTGCAGTCCACAGGGCCCTGGGCTGGAACCCGGAGTAGAGGGCGGGCCCGGGTTCCCCCCAAACCTCCCAATTGACCTGAACTGTGGGTTCTTCCAGAGGGGAAGGTCTCTGGGCTGTTCCCCAACCCACATGGTGAATCTCTGAGGCAAGAAAATCCGCCAATAAGCGCAGGACCCACCAAGATAGAGGAGGAACTTTGTCACACTGGTGTCAAGAGTGGGATCTTGGGGTGCACAGCGTGGCGGAAGAAGGAGGGTGATTTAAAAAAAAAAACAAAAAAAAGGGAGAGGGTTTATTTTTTTTCACCACAATGGATGATGTAGTGCGGGCACTGATACAAGCTACGGCGGCCCAGCAGGAGGCTACCCATGTCCAGGCAGCCGCCCAACAGGAGGCAGTGCGGCTGCAGCAAGAGACTAATCGCCTGCTGATGGACCAGGCTGCTCAAGACCAAGCTATGTTGCGGGAACTGGTAAACCAGGTAAAGTCCCTTACAGAGCTGAATCGCGGCCATGATGGGACTCGGCTCATACGGGCCAGCCATTGGCTGCAGAAAATGACACGGGAGGATGATGTAGAGGCATACCTTCTGGTCTTTGAGAGTACAGCCCTACGGGAGGCCTGGCCTCGAGATCAGTGGTCTGGCATCCTTGCCCCATTCCTGTGTGGGGAGGCCCAGAAGGCCTACCATGATCTGCCTGAAGAGGCTGCGGCAGACTACCCCCAGCTGAAAGCAGAGATCCTGGCCAGATCTGGGGTAACGACAGCAGTGCGGGCCCAGCAGTATCATGGTTGGAGGTACCAGGAAGACAAACCCCCGCGGTCCCAATTGTATGACCTCATCCAGCTCGCACGAAAGTGGTTGCAAACAGAGTCCCGGAGTCCGGAAAAGATACTAGCGGTTCTGGTCATCGACCGATACATGAGGGGACTACCACCAGACCTTCATGCCTGGGTAAGCCAGAATGAACCCTCCACCTATGACGAGGTTGTCGCCCTGGTAGAGAGGCGAAGGACAGCGAGGGAGCTGAACCGACCAGTTAAGGAAGAGGCACCCCAGGTTAAACTAGCAGCACCAAGCCCTAAAGTTCAGGTGACTGGGCCACCAGGAGGGCCCAGGTGGAAAAAGAGAGAGGCTGAAGGCCCATCAGAGGCCACAAAGAGTCGGAGCACTGAGGGAGAAGAGGATCGTGATGTTAGACTGCCCAAACCAAGAGACCGGGGAACGCCTAGGGCTCCATACAGATGTTATGCCTGCGGGGAGTGGGGACACATAGCTGCACAGTGTCCCAATGCTGAGGAGCCTATGCAGTGTAACCTGGGGAACTGGGCAGATCCATGCTCCCTAATCCACCTTGTGGGGGGTCTCACTAACCCCATATATGTATACCAGACCAGTGAAACTAAATGGGGTAGGGACCACGGCACTGGTTGATTCAGGGAGTGCTATCACGCTTATCTCAGGGAAGCTCGTGAAGCATAGTCAGCTGCTGCAGGCTAAACGTACGGGGATAACATGTCCATGGGACAGTTAGTTACTACCCCACCATCCCAGTAAAAATCAAGATCCAAGGGAACACTACTGAGGTAGCAGCAGGTGTAGTCCCTAAACTCCCATACCCGGTGCTCATAGGGAGGGACTTCCCAGGGTTTGGAAACTTACTCCCAGTAGGGGGATTGGAGAAAGATGGGGACCCTAAAATTGGTGAGGCATCCACAGCAGACTGTCAACCCCCAATCTTCTCTGAAATATCCCCAGATTTGTTCTCCACTCCCAGACAAGGTAGAAAGACAAAAAGGGAAAGAAGGGCAGCTAAGGCCTTGGGAACCCGAATACTGACCCAAAACCAGAGGGTCGCTCTTGTAGGTAAGCGGACCCGCGCAGCTGAAAAGGAGGCCATGCAGGAGGGAGAAGCACCTGAGTCTGACCCCCACCCTAATGCTTCTGAACCAGTAGAGGCAACAGAGACTGGGCCCCTAGATCTTGGGCAGATTAGCCCCGGGAGAGGAAATTTTGGACGGGACCAGGCAGAAGACCCAAGGTATGACAACATTAGGAAGGAGGTGACTGAAATAGATGGGGTCCCCGTGGAAGGGAAAACCCAGGGACCAGGACCCTACTTCATAATGAAGAAGGATCTCTTATACCGGGTTGCACTAGTACAGGGGCAGAAGCTACAGCAGATCCTAGTACCTCAAAAACACCAGAACGCTGTATTAAGTCTTGCTCATAGTCATCTTTTTGGGGGACATTTGGGGGAAGAGAAGACCCTGGCACGAGTCCTACGACGGTTCTTCTGGCCCGGAGTACATGAAGAAGTGCGGCGGTCCTGTGCCTCCTGCCCGGAGTGTCAGCTGCACAGTCCCCGTCCCCACTTGAGGGCACCTTTAGTACCCCTTCCCATCATAGAGGTCCCCTTCGAGCGAATAGCCATGGACCTAGTGGGACCCCTGGAGAAGACGGCTCGGGGCCACCAATATATACTTGTTGTTTTGGACTATGCTACTCGCTACCCAGAAGCCGTCCCCCTGCGGAACACGGCCACTAAAACTATAGCCAAAGAGCTGGTGGGGATCTTTGCCCGAATGGGGCTACCGAAGGAGATATTAACCGACCAAGGAACCCCATTTATGTCAAAGCTAATGAAGGACCTCTGTACGCTGCTCCATATACATACCCTGAGAACTTCGGTCTACCATCCGCAGACTGATGAGTTGGTAGAAAGGTTTAACCGAACCCTCAAGGCTATGATAAGGAAGGTGGTAAGTCGGGACGGGAAGGATTGGGACACCCTACTACTCTACCTTATGTTCGCTATCCAGGAGGTACCTCAGACCTCAACTGGGTTTTCCCCCTTTGAGTTATTATACGGGCATCACCCCCGTGGCATACTAGATATCGCCAGAGAGATCTGGGAAGAGGAACCCAATGAGGGGAGAAATATAATGGAGCATGTAATGCAGATGCGAGACCGGATAGCCCGGGTTACCCCTATTGTACGGGAACATTTGGAGAAGGCACAGGAGGCCCAGCGAACCCATTACAATCACCAGGCAAAAGTGCGACAGTTCCAACCAGGGGATCGGGTTCTGGTGTGGGTACCCACGGCAGAAAGCAAGCTTCTGGCCCAATGGCAGGGGCCCTATGAGGTGGTTGAACCCTTGGGGGAAGTAACCTACAAGGTGCGGCAGCCAGGACGCAGAAAACAAGAACAGATTTATCACGTTAACCTTCTGAAACCCTGGCATGTACAAGAGGCATGCACAGCGGTCCAAAAAGACCTAACCCAGGAAAACAAGCCTTCCAAACAGGTGAGAGTGTCCCCGATTTAACACCAGACCAGAAGAATGAGGTGTCTGAGATGATCTTCCGGAACCAAGATGTGTTCTTGACAAAACCGGGTCGAACAACCGAGACATATCACCACATCGTCACGAACCCTGGGGCCAGAGTAACAATGAGGCCCTATCGGGTGCCAGCGGCAAAAAGGGAGGAAATAAAAGCAGAAGTAAAAAAAATGCTGGAGTTGGGGATCATCGAAGAATCTCACAGTCAGTGGTCCAGCCCAATCGTGCTGGTGCCCAAACCTGATGGCACCACAAGATTTTGCAACGACTTCCGGCAACTAAACGAAGTATCCCAGTTCGACGTGTACCCCATACCTCGCATAGATGAGCTAGTGGACCGTCTGGGTAATGCCCGGTACTTGACTACCCTAGACTTGACAGAGGGGTACTGGCAGATTCCCCTTGCAGAAGACGCAAAGGAAAAGACTGCGTTCTCTACACCAGAGGGTCTTTTTCAATATACTGTCCTCCCTTTTGGACTACATGGGGCCCCAGCTACCTTCCAGCGCCTCATGGACAAGCTATTACGCCCGCATAACAGTTATGCTGCTGCCTACTTGGACGAAACCCACCTGGAGAAGGTGGAGGCAGTCCTCGATACCTTCAGGCGAGCTGGCCTTACAGCAAACCCTGCCAAGTGCGCTGTAGGGTTTACAGAGGCCAAATATCTTGGCTACATTGTGGGAAAAGGTTTGGTAAAACCCCAAGTGAACAAGTTAGAGGCCATCCAAAATTGGCCCCGACCAAGTCGCAAGAAACAAGTCCTGGCGTTCCTAGGTGTGGTGGGGTATTACCGACGATTTATCCCCCACTTTGCCACAAGGGCAAGCCCCCTGACAGACCTAGTGAAAGCCCGTGGACCTGATCTGGTGAGATGGTCTGACGCAGCAGAGGAAGCATTCACAGACCTACGGACTGCCCTCTTCAGTAACCCCGTACTGATAGCCCCTGATTTCACCAAGGAGTTTATCCTGCAGACGGATGCATCGGAAGTAGGGTTGGGGGCCGTTCTATCACAGATGGTCGGGGAGGAGGAACACCCAATTCTATACCTCAGTCGGAAACTCCTTCCAAGGGAACAAAAATATGCAGTAGTGGAGAGAGAATGCCTCGCTGTAAAATGGGCCATGGAAACATTGCGCTACTACCTGCTCGGGCGCAGATTTGTCCTCGTGACCGACCATGCCCCTCTTCAATGGATGCAGCGGAACAAGGAGAAGAACACAAGGGTGACCAGATGGTTCTTATCTCTCCAACCTTTCCAGTTCCGTGTGCAACACAGAGCAGGGAGCCGTCATGGCAACGCTGATGGCTTGTCACGTGTGCGCTGTCTGGCGTCCCAAGCTGCCCAACCCCTTGGCGTTGAGCACGGGGGAGGGATATGTGACAGACCCAGACCAGTGGGGTACAGGAGTCTGGTAGAGGGCAAATATACTGGTCACTGGATGAGTAGTTTTCTGTTCCCTGAGTGACCAGAGCAGGGGCTGCACTAGAGTAATCAGGAACCTGCTAGAACCAGTTAAGGCAGGCAGGCTAATTAGGACACCTGGAGCCAATTAAGAAGAAGCTGCTAGAATCAATTAAGGCAGGCTAATCAGGGCACCTGGGTTTTAAAAGGAGCTGACTTCAGTTTGTGGTGGGAGTGTGAGGAGCTGGGAGCAAGAGGCACAAGGAGCTGAGAGTGAGAGGGTGTGCTGCTGGAGGACTGAGGAGCACAAGCGTTATCAGACACCAGGAGGAAGGTCCTGTGGTGAGAATAAGGAAGGTTTTTGGAGGAGGCCATGGGGAAGTAGCCCAGGGAGTTGTAGCTGTCATGCAGCTGTTACAGGAGGCACTATAGACAGCTGTAGTCCACAGGGCCCTGGGCTGGAACCCGGAGTAGAGGGCGGGCCCGGGTTCCCCCCAAACCTCCCAATTGACCTGGACTGTGGGTTCTTCCAGAGGGGAAGGTCTCTGGGCTGTTCCCCAACCCACATGGTGAATCTCTGAGGCAAGAAAATCCGCCAATAAGCGCAGGACCCACCAAGATAGAGGAGGAACTTTGTCACAATACATTCGGTGATGGAAATAAATGATTGTTAACTCACAGAAAATACCTTTCTGAATGCTGCTGTGAGTTAATATAGTAGACTTTGTTCATTTAAAACTTGTGTTTGCTGGTCCAGAAGATATGGCCTGATAGACAGCTGGTGCTGGGAGTGCTAACACTCCAGTTCCCATTAAGTGCTGGGATTTTTATGGTGCTATGCTGGTAACTGCAGTTTCAAAGGCAGACTGCATAGTTCACTCTGTGCTTTGTACTTCATTTCATGTACAGATCTCCAAAGCTACCCTTCTTGTTAATACATATAAATACATGTCCTAAGCCGGACAAAGGAGAAGGGCTCTTGGCTCTTTAAAACAGAAAAGACACTGAGGGAGGTGTGGGGCTGGGGCTGGTGTTCGTACTTTGAAGGCTTTGTGCACCTGAAGCTCTGCTGGAGAGCGGAGTCCCACTGCCCTCCTGCTGGGCTCCAGAACACAGCAATGAAAGGGGAGAGAAGTAGCGGAGACTTCCATTTTGTGTGGAGTTCCTGGGATGCCCTTCTGCTGCAGAGGTGAGGAGCAGGAGCTTGTGAGCTCCACATGGCAACTGCCAAGGAGTCCAGGACAAGCTTTGCAGGGTGCTGGGAGGAAGCCCCCGCCTTATGGAACCGCACTTTTATGTTTGAAAAAGTAAAAGGCCTAGTAATCAACCAGTTTAGCATCTCAAACTTCTATGTGCATGAAACGTTAAGTGCTGAACTGTTAAGCTGGACAGTTCACTAGGCTTTTTCACCTCTTCAAGCATAAAACTTTGTGCAGTCCAGTGTGCAGCTGTGTGAGCATGGGTGAATTTGTTAACACTGTGAAGGGTTTACTCCTGTGTGAAAAGTGGCGAAAGAATCCTGGGATACTTGATTAAAAATAGTAACAGCGAATCACTAGAAAACTCTTGTGATTTGAAGTGTTTGTCCTCTCCTGTTGGGAATCATAAGGCAGGAATTGCTGTCCTCCCCGTGAATCATAATCTTTTCAGGACGATCCCTAGCCTGGAAAAAGTTAGGGAGAGAATGGAGATGAGACAGAATGGAAGCTAGATTGCAACCTAAACTGCTATTGACCTCTCCATAATATGATCTCGTTATGATTTACTGCAGAAAATTACAGCTGGATCCTAAGTGACTGGCAGATAACTTTAATATGTTTAAAAAAAAAAAAAAGGCCACACTGCCTATTTTTGAAACAAAATGGCTGCTCAGGTTGAGACCCTACCGTAACAAAGGGGGGCAAGTTTTCCTTTGTGACCATCTGACTTTTCCCTTTTGTCCTTTTCACTTGCTTCTTGTGAGCAGACAATACTTATGTTAACAACCTCATCAGCTGAAGAATGGAGCAGACGGCCACAGTGGGAGGGTAAAGTGCCATAAACACAGACACTGCATAAACACAGCCAATAGACCAGATTTTTAGCTTACTGAAATTGAAATTATTCATTCATCAGGTCTTGTTACTGTTTATCCAACCCGGAAATACTCTGAAACTATAGTTAATCTTCTGCCCATGTTATTTCTGTATATATAAAAAAACCCACAAGTGTACAGTATATAATCCACCCCTTTCACACATTCTATTTTTCAAGGGATTTTAATCCATCCATTTTAATTAGGATTGTGAACAGGAGAGAGGTATCATCAAAAAATTCCCTGGAAGCATTTTTTTTCCCTTTTATAAAATGTAATTGTAAATAATTTGCTATTCCTTAGTGGGCACAGAGCAGAAACTATGCTTTGTGGCATCTCAGGTTATTGATAGTGCACTCCAGTGACAAAATTAGTAATTCAGAGTGATTTGCATCCCTCCTCTCCCCATTTAAAAAAACAATTAAGTTTATAGTAAATCCTCCAATTTTATCTACATTTCACTTTACTTGTTTGTTTTTAGAAAATTTGGGGATTCAACCCAACAATAACTATCTGCTTTGATACGCTCCTTAGCGATGGGGGAACCCAAGCAAAGATAGGGGCAGCGACTTGGCCAAGGTCACGCAGGGAGTTAGTGGCAAACTGGGGCTAGAGCCATCCTCTCCCTGAGTGTGGTGGTGATGAAAATATTGCATTTGTCATGCATCTCTGAACTCCACACTTTCCCTCCTTTTAGCCTATGAGAAAGGGTACATTCCCAGCTTTCCAAAGGGATGACTAGCACTTGTTTCTAGGCTGATAGATCCTTAAAGATGTGACCTTAAAACAGGGCCGCCCAGAGGATTCAGGGGGCCTGGGGCAAAGCGGGGGAGCTGTGGCGCTTGTACTCACCCGGCGGCGGTCCGGGTCTTCGGCGGCGGGGGGCCCTTCAGTCGCTCCGCATCTTCGGCAGCGCTAGGTTTACCATTCGTCTGGATTCTCCCGGACATGTCCGGCTTTTTTGAGTTAAAAATAGCGTCCGGGGGGAATTTGTAAATGTCCGGATTTCCCCCCCCTCCACCCCCATGCAGAGCGCGCGCGGCTGACAGGGCAGCCGGCTGGATCGTGCCACTCGCACAGGGCTCTGGCAGCCAGAGCTCCTCCTCCGCTTCCCCCTCCTCTCCCCTGCAGCTTGAGATCACTCCCCTCCTCTCTCTCCCTCCCTCCTCCTCCCTGCATTCGCAGATCGCCGGCAGTTTGCATCGGGCCTCCGGCAGTCTGGAGCTCCTCCCCCTGCTCCCCCTCCCCTGCTGCCCAGCGCACCACTCCGCAGCACTCTGTGGGGGCAAGGACCGGGCTGTGCGCTCCGCTGGGGAGCGCAGCAGCATGTCGGGCTCCGTGCGGAGCTCGACACGCTGTTCTGAGCGGCACGGTAAGGGGGCCAGGGGGTCGGAGAAGGGGCAGGGAGATTCTGGAGGGGGCAGTCAAGAGACAGGGAGCAAGGTTGGATGGGTTGGGAGTTCGGGGCGGGCTGGGTGGGGGTGTGGATAAGGTTTTGGGCAGTCAGGGTACAGGTAGGGGGTAGGGTCCTAGGGGGGCAGTTAGGGTGGGGGGGTCTCAGGAGGGGGCAGTCAGGGGACAAGGAACAGGGAGGCTTAGGTAGGGGGTGGGGTTCTGGAGGGCAGTTAGGAGCAGGGGTCCCAGGAGGGGGCAGTCAGGGGACAAGGAGCGGGGGGGGTTGGGAGTTCTGGGGGCGGGGCTGTCAGGGGGCAGAGGTAGGGAGAGGGATTGGAGCAGTCAGGGGACAGGGAGCAGAGGGGTTTAGATGGGTCGGGAGTTCTGGGGGGGGCTGTCGGGGTGGGGAGTGGTTGGATGGGGCATGGGAGTCCCGGGGGTCTGTCTGGGGGTGGGGGTGTGGATAAGGGTTGGGGCAGTCAGGGGACAGGTAGGGGGTAGGATCCTAGGGGGCCAGTTAGGATGGGGGGAGGGTCTCAGGAGGGGGCAGTCAGGGGACAAGGAGTAGGGAGGCTTAGGTAGGGGGTGGAGTCCTGGGGGGCAGTTAGGGGCAGGGGTCCCAGGAGGGGGCAGTCAGGGGACAAGGAGTGGGGGGGAGGGTTGGGGGTTCTGAGGGGGGCGGGAAGTGGGAGGGAGTGGAAGGGGCGGGGCTAGGGCAGGACGGGGGCGGGGCTAGGGCTGGGCTCCTCCCATCCTGTTTTTTGATTGTTGAAATATGGTAACCCTAGGCAGCACTGAAGGACCCGCCGCCGAAGACCCGGAGCGACTGAAGGGCCTCCCACCACCAAAATGCCGCCGAAGACCCGGACCGCCGCCGGGCCAGGGCTCGCGGGGCCCCTGCGGGGCCTGGGGCAAATTGCCCCACTTGCCCCCCCCCCGGGCGGCCCTGCCTTAAAATAGTGGCACTTAGTATGAAAAAAGTATTTTATACATACATACATACACACACACACACACACACACACACACACACATTCTGAAAGTCTCAACCAGAAAACTTTCCATTTACTATGGATGTGAATTTCATGAAACTTAAATGTGAAGCAGAAATGAAGTTAGAACTCCAGAAAGAAAAGATTCACGTGTGAGCCAGTTAGGGAGTGCTCATTAGCAGAAACAATTTGCTTGGTTAACTTTACTTTAGATCAAAGGATTTACCTCTAAGGAAGTAAGCAGAAACTTTCTGACTTGTCATGAAACAGTAAAAGAACTCAGCCAGCTGATAGCCAGTGTTCTTTTCCTGTGTACCTGGTGGAAAGCCTCTGATGAAGGGCACGCTAAGAATTATTGCCCAAGCCAAAAAAGGTCCAAAGATACATCCTGCCTAAATGGAGAAAATTTTACTAACAACACAGAACATGAAAGGGTTTTTTTTAAAGTAAGATTGATAACTTGACAGCATCCCTTTTAAATTATACTGTGATTTTTTACAATAATTGTGCTGATTCATTCCGGCGTGCTTGAAATTCTTTGGAATAATCACCATTGCACATTTGTCTAAACTGCTTTTTCTTATTCTCTCTCTTAATCAAAACTAGGAAGGTAAGTAAACAGCAGCTACTCCCAATAGGCTGAAGCTCTGCTGTTAAAATGGGAGCAGATTGGAGATGTAAGCAAATTCTGAAAGAAGTTAGGTAACTGTTGGGCTGTCAAATTAGGCTGCTGACAGTGAATTGTTATATAACATTACATTGAAAGGGTAGGGAAATCCCCACGCAGGTGAGAACAGTCTCATTTGGTATCTGTGACGTGGTTCCTTTGTACAGATTTGATGCTGTTCATCAGTATCACTTGTTTGGTCAAAAAAATAAAACATTTCTCTTTTTAATAGAATAGCTGATTGCAAATTATAACTTGGAAGCCACCTCGGTGGTTTCACCACTGTTACAGAGGAACAAAGTACTCTAGGTGTCGCATTATGAATGATGCATTGATTAAATCGCTGGGTGCCGGCCCCAGGGTTCTATGCAACTATGAATGAAGTGGAACTTCTCACTCTCTTTGCCTGAGATGGAGGCATTCTGTCAGAGGGGTGTCAGATGGGGGGGAGGGGGCAGTGCAGAGTAGCCCCAGTGTTTTTAACTGATCACATTCTGCAGATCACTTATAAAACTGCTTTAGTTCTATAATAATTATTATTAATTTGATACTTGCATTGTAGTAGTGCCTAGAGCCCTAATAAGGCTTTATTATAACCATTGTACTAGTTTTTGTATGTACATACAACAAAAAGACAGTGTCTGTCCCAAAGAGTTTAAATGAAGGGAGCACAAGGTAACAGACTAGGATGGTCATGATTAACATAATAAGCTGCAGTCACAGCACATCAGCAGTTGTAGCCATTGTCAGTTGTGAGGAGTACCTTACCCTCATTCCAGGTTGGGGTCAGTCACACCATTCCTTCCTGTGGGGTACCCTCAAGCTTTGTCACCCCCCCTTTGGGGAAGAACTGAGAAAGAAAACAAAGGAAATTAGCTGTTGACACCAGATAATTTAACAACATAGGCACAAACCTCTTAGTACACCAAAAATCCAATCCTGTTCTTAAAAAAGGTAAATTTTATTAAAAACAAAAAGAAAGAAAATACATCTGGAACTTAGGCTTTTGCTAGATTTTTAAAAGAGCAATTCTAAAAATTAAGCACCCAAAATAGCTTTCTTGGGGGTTCAGCTTAAAGGTTACAAGAAAACAAAAGCATCTGGGGTTACCACAGAGGAGTCCACAAGCCTTATAGAAAATAAAAAAATAAAATAAAACCTAATTGTGTCTTTCTGGACATTTCCAAATCTACTTACATATTTGGGTAGTTCTAGGTATAATCTGATGATTTCCATACCTGGCAAAAAGCTTGTACAGCATAGTCATAGCCCTGACTTTGCTCTGTTCCCCTCTCTCCGGAGAACAACCACAGAACACAAAGGGAAAGCTTTTTGCCCAATTTTAAAAATTTCTAGCCTTCCTGTTGGCTCTTTTGGTCAGGTGCCCACTCCCTTTTCTTTACCTGGGGGACTTTTTAAAACTTTACAGGTAAAGCAAGCAGCCACCAAGAGGGACTTTATAGCTGGCTGGCTGGGTGTCCATAAAAGGGAGCTTCTCCCCCCACTCACCCCTGGCTTCATTTATCACACCTGCTATTTTCCAGGATTTGGCAATGGAGGCAAATCCCTCTCTGCTTTTTAAAAGAGAGAATGCAAGTCATCTCTGCTTTTTAAAAGTCATCCCCTTAAAACTCCAGTAATGCAGCTGGGGGTTCTCTGGAACTCCTTTCTCTATAACTTATTCCAGTGTTTACTCTGCTTGCATGGAATAGTTCTGCCTGTAATTTTCCTTGGTGAAAAGTCTTATCCCTGGATAAGTGACAAGTTTATTCTGTTGTGCAGAACCCTCTAATATTTGGGCCTCACTGTAGTATTAAGTGTTTTGTTTATCAGCTTCATCAATCTCTTTCATAATCTTGCAGCCTTCTGGTAGGTCACTTCCAAATTTTAATGAGACAAAGCCCATCTTAACCATTACATAGTCTTCTTTCTCTATATGCACCCTGTCCACTGCAGTGTTATCCTGTGGCCTGTATTTTTCTAGGTGGAGTGACCTTGCAGCCAGCTCTTAGAATTAAAGAGGCACTATCTTTATTTTATCTCCTTTGTGTATTTGTGACACTTGCCTTAGTTTTTCTTCAGTAAACCCTTTTTTTAGTATCAATAAGATAGTTTCTCAGGTGGCAAAATCACGAGAGTCCTAAAATTAATCTTATTGCATATTTGTTTAAAACCTTTATTTTTTAATTATAATGTATTTCACTTTCATTAGTGGAGAAAATGCATTAAAGTAGAACAAATGAAAATTCCATGGTCAATCATCAGAAGAGAGATTGACAGTTTATACTATCTTTGTGGCTGGTGATATTTAAAGAGATAGAGTATACTATCCAACACATTTGTATAAAGTAAAAGCCATCTTGTTATGACAGGGGTTGATAAAGCTAATTAGGGGGATTTTTTTAGTCCCCAGTGAGAGTACTTACTGTTTCTGAATCATGAGTTGGTTTTAGACATGCTTTAATTAAAATCCATAGTAATTTAATTGGGTGGTCCATACTTACTGTGTTATGTGAATGGGTAAATAACACTTCCTTATTCACTTTCTCCAGACCATTCATGATTTTATAGACCTCTATCATATCCCCCCTTAGTCATCTCGAGATGGTCGAGTTCAGGATCCTGACACAAGGAAGAAAGGAGAGCAGCAGAATACGGACCCTGGACTTCAGAAAAGCAGACTTTGACTCCCTCAGGGAAATGATGGGTAGGATCCCCTGGGAAAATAACATGAGGGGGAAAGGAGTCCAGGAGAGCTGGCTGTATTTTAAAGAATCCTTATTGAGGTTGCAGGAACAAACCATCCCGATGTGTAGAAAGAATAGTAAATATGGCAGGCGACCAGCTTGGCTTAACAGTGAAATCCTTGCTGATCTTAAACACAAAAAAGAAGCTTACAAGAAGTGGAAAATTGGACAAATGACCAGGGAGGAGTACAAAAATATTGCTCAGGCATGCAGGAGTGAAATCAGGAAGGCCAAATCATACTTGAAGTTGCAGCTAGCAAGGGATGTTAAGAGTAACAAGAAGGGTTTCTACAGATATGTTAGCAACAAGAAGGTGGTCAGGGAAAGTGTGGGACCCTTACTGAATGGGGGAGGCAACCTAGTGACCGAGGATGTGGAAAAAGCTAATGTACTCAATGCTTTTTTTCCCTCTGTCTTCACAAACGAAGTCAGTTCCCAGACTACTGCACTGGGCAGCACAGTATGGGGAGGAGGTGACCAGCCCTCTGTGGAGAAAGAAGTGGTTCAGGACTATTAAGCTGGACGAGCACAAGTCCATGGGGCCGGATGTGCTGCATCCGAGGGGTGGTAAAGGAGTTGGCGGATGTGATTGCAGAGCCATTGGCAATTATCTTTGAAAACTCATGGCGATCGGGCAAGGTCCCGGATGACTGGAAAAAGGCTAATGTAGTGCCCATCTTTTAAAAAGGGAAGGAGGAGGATCCGGGGAACTACAGGCCAGTCAGCCTCACCTCAGTCCCTGGAAAAATCATGGAGCAGGTCCTCAAGGAATCAATTTTGAAGCATTTTGAGGAGAGGAAAGTGATCAGGAACAGTCAGCATGGATTCACCAAGGGCAAGTCATGCCTGACTAACCTAATTGCCTTCTATGACGAGATAACTGGCTCTGTGGATGAGGAGAAAGCAGTGGACGTGTTATTCCTTGACTTTAGCAAAGCTTTTGATACGGTCTCCCATAGTATTCTTGCCAGCAAGTTAAAGAAATATGGGCTGGATGAATGGACTATAAGGTGGATAGAAAGCTGGCTAGATCATCGGGCTCAACGGGTAGTGATCAATGGCTCCATATCTAGTTGGCAGCTGGTATCAAGCGGAGTGCCCCAAAGGTCGGTCCTGGGGCCAGTTTTGTTCAGTGTCTTCATTAGTGATCTGGAAGATGGTGTGGATTGCACCCTCAGCAAGTTTGCAGATGACACTAAACTGGGAGGAGTGATAGATACGCTGGAGGGTAGAGATAGGATACAGAGGGACCCAGACAAATTAGAGCAGGGGTCGGCAACCTTTCAGAAGTGGTGTGCCGAGTCTTCATTTATTCACTCTAATTTAAGGTTTCGCGTGCCAGTAATACATTTTAATGTTTTTAGAAGGTCTCTTTCTATAAGTCTACACTGTTGTTGTATGTAAAGTAAATAAGGTTTTTAAAATGTTTAAGAAGTTTCATTTAAAATTAAATTAAAATGCAGAGCTCCCCGGACCGGTGGCCAGGACCCAGGCAGTGTGAGTGCCACTGAAAATCAGCCTTTGGCACACCTACCCCTGAATTAGAGGATTGGGCCAAAAGAAATCTGATGAGGTTCAACCAGGACAAGTGCAGAGTTCTGCACTTAGGAAGGAAGAATCCCATGCACTGCTACAGACTAGGGACTGAGTGGCTAGGCAGCAGTTCTGCAGAAAAGGACCTAGGGGTTACGGTGGATGAGAAGCTGGATATGAGCCAACAGTGTGTCCTTGTTGCCAAGAAGGCTAACAGCATTTTGGGCTGTATAAGTAGGGGCATTGCCAGCAGATCGAAGGACGTGATCATTCCCCTCTATTCGGCATTGGTGAGGCCTCATCTGGAGTACTGTGTCCAGTTTTGGGCCCCACACTACAAGAAGGATGTGGAAAAATTGGAAAGAGTCCAGCGGAGGGCAACAAAAATGCTTAGGGGGCTGGAACACATTACTTATGAGGCGAGACTGAGGGAACTGGGATTATTTAATCGGCAGAAAAGAAGAATGAGGGGGGATTTGATAGCTGCTTTCAACTACCTGAAAGGGGGTTCCAAAGAGGATGGATCTAGACTGTTCTTAGTGGTACCAGATGATAGAACAAGGAGTAATGGTCTCAAGTTTCAGTGGGGGAGGTTTAGGTTGGATATTAAGAAAAACTTTTTCACTAGGAGGGTGGTGCAGCACTGAAATGGGTTACCTGGTGAGGAGGTGGAATCTCCTTCCTTAGAGGTTTTTAAGGTTAGGCTTGAGAAAGCCCTGGCTGGGATGATTTAGTTGGGGATTAGATCCTGCTTTGAGCAGGGGGTTGGACTAGATGACCTCCTGAGGTCCCTTCCAACCCTGATATTCTATGATCTCTTTTCTAAGATGAACAGTCCCAGTCTTTTTAATCTCTCCTTGTATAGAAGCTATTCCATACCCCTAATAATTTTTGTTGCCTTTCTCTGTATCTTTTCCAATTCTAATATATCTTTTTTTGAGACAGGGCAACTTTTCCACCTCACCATTTATCCCATTTTCCAGTTCATTTATGAATTTGTTGAATAGCACAGATCCCAGGACAGATCCTTAGTGGACCCAGCTGTTTACCTCTTTCTATTGTGAAAACTGACCATTTATTTCTACCCTTTATTTTCTATCTTTTAAACTAGTTATTGATTCATTAGAGGACCTTCCTCTTATCCCATGACTGCTTCCTATGCTTAGAGTCTTAGCTGTGGGTCCTTGTCAAAGGTTCTCTGAAAGTCCAATTACACTATATCCACCGGATCACCCTTGTCGTCATGCATGATGACACCCTCAAAGAATTCTAATAGATTGGTGAAGCACGATTTCCCTTTACAAAAACCATGTTGACTTTTCCCCAAAGAATTGTGTTCATCTATGTATCTGATAATTCTGTTCTTTACTATACTTTCAACCAATTTGCCAGGTATTGAAGTTAGGCTTACCAGCCTCTAATTGCTAGAATTGTCTCTGGAGCCTTTAAAAAATTGGCATCACATTAGCTATCCTCCAATCATCTGGTACAGAGGCTGATTTAAGCAATAGGTTACATACTACAGTTAGTAGTTCTACAATTTCATATTTGAGTTCCTTCAGAACTCTGAGGTGAATACCATCTGCTCCTGGTGACTTATTACTCTTTAATTTTATCAGTTTGTTCCAAAACCTTCTCTATTGACATCTCCATCTGGGACTGTTCCTCAGATTTGTCACCTAAAAAGAATCTCCCTCACATGCTCTGCAATGGCCTTGTCTTCCTTCAGTGGTCTTTTAGCACCTCGATTGCCAGTTGCTCCACTGATTGTTTGACAGGCTTCCTGCTTCTGATGTACTTTAAAAAAAAATGCTGCTAATTTTTGTGTCTTTTGCTAGTTGTTCAAGTGCTTTTTTGGCTGCTTAATTATACTTTTACACTTGATTTGCCAGAGTATATGCTCCTTTCTATTTTCCTCCATTAGGCATACGTATTAGGGCAGTCAAGCAATTAAAAAAAAGTAATCATGATTAAAAAAATTAATCGCGATTAATCACACTGTTAAACAATAATAGAATACCATTTATTTAAATATTTTTGGATGTTTTCTACGTTTTCTACATTTTCATTTGTACTGTAGTACAGTCTCTTTATCATGAAAGTTGAACTTAGAAATGTAGAATTATGTACAAAAAAATAACTGCATTCAAAAATAAAACAACGTCAAACTTTAGAGTCTACAAGTCCACTCAGTCCTATTTCTTGTTCAGTCAAATCGCTCAGACAAACAAGTTTGTTTACATTTGCAGGCGATAATGCTGCCTGCTTCTTGTTTAGAATGTCACCTGGAAGGGAGAACAGGCATTCTCATGGCAGTGTTGTAGCCAGCGTCGCAAGGTATTTATATGCCAGATGTGCTAAAGATTCATAGGTCCCTTCATGCTTCAATCACCATTCCAGAGGACATGTGTCTATGCTAATGACTGGTTCTGCTCGATAACAATCCAAAGCAATGTGGACTGACGCATGTTCATTTTCATTATCTGAGTCAGATGCCACCAGCAGACAGTTGATTTTCTTTTTTGGTGGTATGATTTCTGAAAGCAGGCTCCACACCTCATCCCTCTCAGATTTTGGAAGGCACTTCAGATTCTTAAACCTTGGGTCGAGTGCTGTAGCTATCTTTAGAAATCTCACATTGGTACCTTCTTTGCATTTTGTCAAATCTGCAGCAAAAGTGTTCTTAAAATGAACATGTGCTGAGTCATCATCCGAGACGGCTATAACAAGAAATATATGGCAGAGTGCAGGTAAAATAGAGCCGGAGACATACATTTCTCTCCCAAGGAGTTCAGTCACAAATTTAATTAATGCATTATTTTCTTAACAAGCTATATCAGCATGGAAGCATGTCCTCTGGAATGGTGGCCGAAGCATGAAGGGCATACAAATGTTTAGCATATCTGGCACATAAATACCTTGCAATGCCGGCTACAAAAGTGCCATGCGAATGCCTGTTCTCGCTTTCTGGTGACATTGTAAGAAGCGGGCAGCATTATCTCCTGTAAATGTCAACAAACTTGTTTGTCTTAAGTGATTGGCTGAAGGAGAAGTAGACTGAGTGAAAACTAAAGTTTTGCATTGTTTTGTTTTTGAGTGCAGTTATGTAACAAAAAAAAATCTACATTTGTAAGTTACACTTTCACGATAGAGATTGTACTACAGTACTTGTATGAGGTGAATTGAAAAATAGTTTCTTTTGTTTATCATTTTTACAGTGCAAATATTTGTAATAAAAAAAATATAAAGTGAGCACTGTACACTTTGTATTCTGCGTTGTAATTGAAATCAATATATTTGAAAATACAGAAAAACATCCAAAAACATTTAATACATTCCAATTGCTCTTCTATTGTTTAACAGTGTGGTTAAAACTGCAATTAATCGCGTTTAATTTTTTTAATCTCAATTAATTGTTTTGAGTTAATCGCATGAGTTAACTGCGATTAATCGACAGCCCTAATAAGAATCTATCTAAGGCTAAGCCTACTGGAGATCATAAAGTCTTACTTTTTTTTATTAGTGTTCGAATAAATTAACACTTTAAAATATTTGACTATTTTAGACAATATTTGACTGGACAATTGACCACTTATTTTTGGATTATTCAAATGCCATCCCTTAGTACTTTGGCACATTGGAACCCTGTAGTGAGGTTCACTGTAATATAAACAATAATGAAATCTGATCTCCCACTGTGAAATCTGGTGTTTTGTGTGCTTTTACCCTATACTATCCAGATTTCACAGGGGAGACCAACATTTCTCAAATTGGGGGTCCTGAGCCAAAAGGGAGTTGCAGGAGGTCACAAGGTTATTTTAGGGGGGTCATAGTATTGCCACCCTTCCTTCTGCGCTGCCTTCAGAGCTGGGTGGCCGGAGAGCGGCGGCTGTTGGCCGGACGCCCAGCTCAGAAGGCAGTGCCCCACCAGCAGCAGCACAGAATTAAGGGTGGCAGTACCATACCATGTCATCCTTACTTCTGCGCTACTGCCTTCAGAGCTGGACAGCCGGAGAGTGGCAGCTGCTGACTGAGTGTCCAGCTCTGCAGGCAGCAATGCAGAAGGATGGCAATACCATACCAGTCCATCCTTACTTTTGTGCTGCTGCTGGCCAGCTGCCCAGCTCTGAAAGCAGCAGTAGAAGTAAGGGTAGCAGTACCACAACCTCCCCCTACAATAATCTTCTGACCCCCCACAACTCCTTTTTTGGTCAGAACCCCTACAATTACAACACCATGAAATTTCAGCTTTAAATAGCTGAAATCATGAAATTTATTATTTTTTAAATCCTCTGACCGTGAAATTGACCAGTATGGACCATGAATTTGGTAGGGCCTTAATCATGCGTAATTAAAGCTAAAAGAGGCAGTGTTAAGGAAGCGCACACCACTTTGCCTTTGTCATTTCCCAACTTTTCAGTGCCTAGCTGTGTAATTGTAACATTTTCTTACCATTGTGTGGTTTCTGTGGGTTAAATAGAGAAACTGTGTGACTTGTCTAAGGCCATATAACAAGTTATGACAGAACCAGAATTAAAGTCATCAGTGCCTGGTTTCCAGCTCACTGCACTAAACAATACTGCTTTTTAATGCATTAAGAAGTAGCATATAATTTTTAATAGATTCTGTTCTTGCATTAACAATAAAATGAGTTCTTACAATGGGAAAATGTTAGTGCAGTGGGATTTTTATTTCATGTTTTGCTAAATTTTAGCAAATGTCTCTTTCAGTATGTGAGAGGACCTTTCTTTTCAGCATGAGATTAATTCCTTGAATTTCTCTCGTGTCTTGTGTGTTTAGGCACAGTTATTCTGGTGGGAAAACATTGTCACCTACAACATTTATTGCAACTAATAAAACAGAGCAGCTAATAAAAATATTGACTAAAATGGCAGCAAGAAAAAAATCTTATTCATTATGTGCATTGAAATGTTGCTTCAGTGGCATAATGGTGCTGTTCTACTGTCCATGTGCGAGACCTTAATTATGACCCAGTAGTCCAATTTAGGAGCAACACTGACATACGGTGAAGGACTGCCCATTGCTGTCTTTTTGTGCTTGGAGGATGGTGACTTGGAAATAAAGCCTTGTTGGGGATTTGAACAGGGAAATCTTTAGAACTCCATCTGAGGGAGGCCCCAATGCCTGTGGAAGGGGGCCCCAGTGCCCATCTTATGGGGGCTAGGTGGTTCAATGGGTTGATAATTTAGCTTGTCATTCTTAGAAACCAGGGTTTCCACAACCGAGAAAGGTGTTTGATGCTTTTAATCCACATACCTGGTCAACATTTTTGTTCATGTCACAAAAATCACTGTCATACTGAAAGGTGAACTGTCAGGCTGAAGGGAGGTTACTAGTGGAGTTCCTCACAGACTGGCCTTGGGACTCATCTTATTTAACATTTTTGTAATGACTTTGGCACAAAAAGTGGGAGTGTATTAATAAAATTGGCAGATGACACAAAGTTGGGAGGTATTGCCAATATGGAGGAGGACCAGACTGTCATATAAGACGATCTGGATGGCCTTGAAAACTGGAGTAACAGAAATGGGATGAAATTTAATAGTGCGAAGTGCAAGGTCATGGATTTAGGGACTGTGATGGGGTGTACAAACCCCACACTAAGCAACAAGGGCTTAAGGGCTCATTTTGGGCTCAGCCAACCCTGCACCACCATACCTGCAGCAAATGCTCCATCTGCTGGAGGAATGAAAAGTCAGCGAATTAGCTCAGTTGGTGAGCAGCGCTGAAGGTGAGCAGACCTTCAGCCCACAGATCCAGCAGAGCATAGTGAAACCTAAAGGCTCTGACGCAGCTGCCCAAAGGGGCCCTCTGTGAGGGAAGGGAGGACCCTCCGTAGAGACAAGCAGAGAGGGAAGTATCCTGTGGCCCTGGACAGTGGCAACTCCCTCTTGTTTTTTTTTGATTTGGATTTTCCTACCAGGCAAAGACCTTGGACTGAGCTGACCCCGGGGAGGAGACGAGAGGAAGACGCCCAGGGAGGACAGCCTTAAGTAGCCTTGGTTGCCAGGTTACTGGTAGCCCAAAGGGCCCTGGGTCGGAGCCTGGTGGAGTGGAAGGGCCCGGGCTCCCCTCCCCACAACCCCCTTGACAGTCTGGGGTTGTGGCCATGACCACTAGGCCACGCTTCCCAATCAGACCCTGAGTGGAGACCATTACAAACTGGTGGAGAACATGGGTATTCAATTCCACCCCTGAGAGAAGAGGAGATTGACTGACCTAGGCGGCCAAACAGCCTGATTTAGAACAACATGGGCTGGTTGGCCAGTGACGATGGAGAACAGCCGATAGCTTGGTTGATGGTCAGGGCACTTACCTGGGATGTGGGAGGTCCAGGTTGAAATCTCTGGATTGAATGAGATAAATTCTCTTTCTCTCTCTTTCTCTCATGTTGACCAGAAATTTCAAAATATAAAATAAACAGGTATATGGCTGCAAAAAGTTTCTGTGTTGACAAATTTGCATTTTCAGATCGAAAAAACTGTTTTGTTGAAAATTTCATGATCAGCTCTAGTCAGGAGTGATGTGCATTAGCAAAGCTCTGGGGCTTGGGGAGTTTATGGTAGGGGGTCATTGTAGGTTAACATGAATCATAGAATCATAGGACTGGAAGGGACCTCGAGAGCTCATCTAGTCCAGTCCCCTGCACTCATGGCAGGACTAAGTATTATCTAAACCATCCCTGACAGGAGTTTGTCTAACCTGCTCTTAAAAATCTACAATGAAGGAGATCCCACAACCTCCCTAGGCTATTTATTCCAGTGCTTAACTACCCTCACAGTTAGGAAGTTTTTCCTAATGTCCATTCTAAACTGCCCTTGCTGCAATTTAAGCCCATTGCTTCTTGTCCTATCCTCAGAGATTAAGAAAAATTTTTCTCCCTCCTCCTGGTAACAAACTTGTATGTACTTTTATGGAAGTGCTTTGTCAGAGCTGTTTGCAGGAGCCGACCCTTCTATTCTGCGTTGACTCTAGTCCAGTGGTTCTCAACCAGTTTACCAATGTGGGCTGCATATACAGCTTTCTATGTGTTATGTGGGCTGCATCCACACAATATACATACCTGTATGGCCCTAAGGATATCACGTGGGCCGCAGCTGTGCACTGATTGGGCCACAAGCAGCCCGCCGGCCATGGGTTGAGAACCACTGTGTCAGTGCTAAAACAACAAGGAGTCTGGTGGCACCTTAAAGACTAACAGATTTATTTGGGCATAAGCTTTCATGGGTAAAAACCTCACTTCTTCAGATGCATAGAGTGAAAGTTACAGATGCAGGCATTATATACTGACACATGGAGAGCAGGGAGTTACTTCACAAGTGGAGAACCAGTGTTGACAGGGCCAATTCAATCAGGGTGGATGTAGTCCACTCCCAATAATAGATGAGGAGGTGTCAATTCCAGGAGAGGAAAAGCTGCTTCTGTAATGAGCCAGCCACTCCCAGTCCCTATTCAAGCCCAGATTAATGGTGTTAAATTTGCAAATGAATTTTAGTTCTGCTGTTTCTCTTTGAAGTCTGTTTCTGAAGTTTTTTTGTTCAATGATAGTGACTTTTAAATCTGTAATAGAATGACCAGGGAGATTGAAGTGTTCACTTACTGGCTTATGTATGTTACCATTCCTGATGTCCGATTTGTGTCCATTTATTCTTTTGCGGAGGGACTGTCCGGTTTGGCCAATGTACGTGGCAGAGGGGCATTGCTGGCACATGATGGCATATATAACATTAGTGGATGTGCAGGTGAATGAGCCCTTGATGGTGTGGCTGATGTGGTTGGGTCCTCTGATGGTGTCGCCAGAGTAGATATGGGGACAGAGTAGGCAACGAGGTTTGCTACAGGGATTGGTTCCTGGGTTGGTGTTTCTGTGGTGTGGTGTGTAGTTGCTGGTGAGTATTTGCTTCAGGTTGGGGGGTTGTCTGTAAGCGAGGACTGGCCTGCCTCCCAAGGTCTGTGAGAGTAAGGGATCATTTTCCAGGATAGGTTGTAGATCGTGGATAATGCGCTGCAGAGGTTTTAGCTGGGGGCTGTATGTGATGGCCAGTGGTGTTCTGTTATTGTCCTTGTTGGGCCTGTCCTGTAGTAGGTGATTTCTGGGTACCTGTCTTGCTCTGTCAATCTGTTTCCTCACTTCCCCAGGTGGGTATTGTAGTTTTACGAATGCTTGATAAAGATCTTGTAGGTGTTTGTCTCTATCTGAGGGGTTGGAGCAAATTCGGTTGTATCTTAGGGCTTGGCTGTAGACAATGGATCGTGTGATGTGTCTTGGATGGAAGCTGGAGGCATGTAGGTACGTATAGCGGTCAGTAGGTTTCTGGTATAGGGTGGTGTTTATGTGACCATCACTTATTTGCACTGTAGTGTCCAGGAAGTGGATCTCTTGTGTGGACTGGTCCAGGCTGAGGTTGATGGTGGGGTGGAAATTGTTGAAGTCCGGGTGGAATTCTTCAAGGGCCTCCTTTCCGTGGGTCCATATGATGAAGATGTCATCACTGTAGCGCAAGTAGAGGTGGGGCACTAGGGGACGAGAGCTGAGGAAGCGTTGTTCTAAGTCAGCCATAAAAATGTTGGCATACTGTGGGGCCATGCGGGTACCCATAGCAGTGTCACTGACTTGAAGGTATAAGTTGTCCCCAAATCTGAAGTGGTTGTGGGTGAGGACAAAGTCACAAAGCTCAGCCACCAGGCGTGCTGTGGCCTCATCAGGGATACTGTTTCTGACAGCTTGTAGTCCATCCTCATGTGGAATATTGGTGTAAAGTGCTTCTACATCCATGGTGGCCAGGATGGTGTTTTCAGGAAGAACACCAATGCATTGTAGTTTCCTCAGGAAGTCGGTGGTGTCTCGAAGATAGCTGGGAGTGCTGGTAGCATAGGGTCTGAGGAGAGAGTCCAAATAGCCAGATAATCCTGCTGTAAGAGTGCCAATGCCTGAGATGATGGGGCGTCCAGGGTTTCCGGGTTTATGGATCTTGGGTAGCAGATAGAATACCCCTAGTTGGGGTTCTGGGGGTGTGTCCATGTAGATTTGTTGCTGTACTGTAGCTGGGAATTCCTTGAGCAGATGGTGTAGTTTCTTTTGGTATTCCTCAGTGGGATCAGAGGATAGTGGCCTGTAGAATGTGGTCTTGGAGAGTTGCCTGGCAGCCTCCTGTTCATAATCCGACCTGTTCATTATGACTACAGCACCTCCTTTGTCAGCCCCTTTGATGATAATGTCAGAGTTGTTTCTGAGGCTGTGGATGGCATTGCGTTCTGTACGGCTGAGGTTATGGGACAAGTGATGTTGTTTGTCCACGATTTCAGCCTGTGCACGTCTGCGGAAGCACTCTATGTAGAGGTCGTCTGTCATAAATCTGTTAGTCTTTAAGGTGCCACTAGACTTCTTGTTGTTTTTGTAGATACAGACTAACACGGCTACCCCCTGATACTTTGTCAGTGCTGTTGTCCTTTAGGATCTTGAAATAATCTGGATTCATGCTGCCTTTTGATAAAGTAGTGTGTATGTTCTTTTTTCTCTGAATGACTTGTCAGCAACCAGACTGCAGGCGTTTGTGTATAACAATGTTTTATTTTCTAGGTCCTGCTTTGCTGCTCACCAGTGATAATATCAAACAGCGGCTTGGTTCTGCTGCACTGGACAGGTACCCATTTCCCTTGACCCACTACTTACCGAGCAATGCTAAGGAAGGCCCAAGATGCACTTGTCTAAGAATCACACACTCAGCATGGGGAATATTTGCTAAAATATTTACGTTCCCATCAAAAAATAAGCCAGGCATACTAACCTTTTTAAAATAGAGCTAAGTTGATTTTTTAAACTTTATTTTCCACAGACTCTCATTTTTCACTTGTCAAGCATATGCTTTTGAAATAGGTGTCAGGTTAATTATCCTAGTCCTTGAATGAGTGGATGTTTTGCATTCATTTGTAAAAATGTCATGAAATGTCTGATTAATGTTAGGTAGAGGCATATCCTGTTTCTTCAGTGTGTGTGTGTGTGTGTATTTAATGGAACAAATAGCAGGAAAATAAATGGGTAAGAGAGCCTGGAAATGTTAGCTGAGACATAGACTGAACCCAAATATGAGGAATTTCTCAAGCTTGTCAGTTATAAATGTGTTAGGCTTTCTTTTCGCTTAACTTCTCTGCTCAAATAGCTTAATTTCCAGTATTGTGTATTGCTTGTGAATGTCCTTACCCAGCCGGCCTGTCTGGGAGTATAGAACCTGGGTCTTACCTGATTCTACAATAGCAACTTTGGTAAAGGCTCATTACAACTGGACCTTCTAGCCCAGCTTTGGTTCTGAGAACAGGATTCCTGAAAATGGCAATACCCTGCTAGTTTACAAGAGTAAAGCAGAAGAACAGTGCTGCTTCTTTGCAAAGCCTGTGATGACGGCAGAGTAGCTTAGCCCTGGATTTGTTAAGGTTGTGGCCGAACCCTGAAGGTTTTAGAAGTTTTGTCGATGCTGATCCAGACTTTATAAATGTTCCTGTCTGTACTTCCCTCTAAGAGGCTCTGGCTTCCACCTCCTCCATGACCCCTATTAAAACTGCCACTTCCTTCACTTCTTGAAGACCCTGTTGCAGAGCAAAGCTTCTCTGGTGGCATTGCATTCAAAGTGCACATGCTCTGCGGCTGTGCACCCCAGAGAACATTACAATCCCGGGAACATGCACTGTTAGATATGGGCAGTGGCCAGGGTTCAGCTGCACCGAAAGCATCCTCCTAGGGGAGAGGGCTGCGGGGAGGGTGCTTTGGCTGTGCGTGAACTCTAAGGGATTGAATTTCTTATTCACATGTGAAGAGTGTCTCACATTTAACTCGGAGGATGGAGGAAGGTTTGTTTTGGCTTCTGTTTTTTCCAGACTGGCTTTTCCCATACCAAGTGCAGTGGGTGGAGGGACAGATTTCCCCCCCTTCCCCCCATGATTAGGAAGACAGTGTTTTTTTAAAATAGAATATTTAGCTAGGTTAGATTTCAGTCCTTTCAGTCATTAGACGTGTCCCTTTTAAAAAATGTTTGGGTGACCCCAGCTTCTGTTTATAGTCTCCAACATTTCCCCTCTGGGCTCAGTCCTCCACTCTGGCTGAATTCTTGCTGTGAATTGATCGTAATCGTTTTGTTTGTTTGTGTCCCCCAGTATCCATGAGTACAGGCTATCTAGCTGGCTGGGGCAGCAGGAAGATATTCACCGTATTGTGCTCTACCAGTCTGACAGCACCCTTACTCCTTGGACACAGCGCTGTATCCGACAGGCGGACTGCATCTTAATAGTAGGGTTGGGAGAACAGGAGCCCACTGTTGGAGAGGTGCGGAATGTCTTTCTTTTTATCTGAGGGTGGGGGCAAAATTGCAAAACAACCTATTGTGTGACTGAGGCCTTTTTCTGGCTTTGGATTTGATACCCCTTGGTCATTATCACCTCCCTAGAAGTTTCTTTGAACTCCTGGGAGTTTGGGAAAACCTACCACCTGCAATCTCTGTATACATCACCTCCCTGGCTTGTCTCAGCCTTGGAACAGAACTAGTGAGTAGATGGAGAATGGGAGTGCTGTAAGTTAAGCTATGATAATAATGAAAAGTAAAGAAGACAAGGAGGGAAGAATGGAAGAAGGAGAAAAGAATATTTGAAAAAAGTGTCCTCATGTAAAATAGGCTGAGAACACCCTAAGCAGCAGTAAGCATTTTTAAACCTTTACTTTTTATCAGCTTGGGAGTAGATTTCATTTTATATGAGCGTCGTATGTCCATCTTGTTTAGATGTACAGTAGGCATTATATGGAAATAGTGTTCAACTTGTTTACTTTAAACGGCTCTTTATAAGTTCCTGCTAATCTTCAAGCAGGGAAAAATTAACTAGCTAACATTGTTAAGAGTAGCCACATAAATGCAAAGGAAGGTGAAAATATATTAGCCTATATCACCTTTGTGCGATTCGTCCTAGTGTGCACATTTACACAGCTCCCTGCACATGCAGATGAGGTGAGGAGCAAGATGGGAATGTGGAGGAAAGTAGAGGTGGTGTACTTTTGTAAGAAATACTGTACTCTGTTAGATTGGCCCTGTACTAGTGGATGTCTGACTGTGTGAGTGTAATGTGCTTCAGCTAGAAAGGATGCTGGAGAACACAGCAGTCCGAGCCCAGAAGCAGCTGATCCTGCTCCATAAAGAGGATGGGCCTCTCCCTTGCCGAACTGTGGAGTGGCTCAACATGAGGAGCTGGTGCTCAGCTCATCTTCACCTCCGCTGTCCCCGTCGAGTCTTCTCCCGGAGGAGCCTGCCCAAGCTGGTAAGGGATACCTGCCTCTGTGTGTTGGTCTTCTGTCAGCACTTTCAATCCTAGCACCACATTTACTGTTCATTAAAGATAACCTGGGATAATGTCAGTGCATCATGCTGTGACCTGCAGTTGGGAAAGGTATTACCAAGATATTGTCTCCATTAATTGAGGACCTAATTCATTGTAGAAATCTAGTAGAGATCCTTGGTTTACAGCTGATTTAGGGACTGAAGGATGTATGTAGGGGTTTTGATCTGTTGGAGCCAGTGAATATGTATAACTGTTGCAGATGATACTAAACTGCTCAAGATAGTTAAGACCAAAGCAGACTGTGAAGAACTTCAAAATGGCAAATGAAATTTAATGTGGATAAATGTAAAGTAATGCACATTGGAAGAAATAACCCCAACTATACATACAATATGATGGGGGATAATTTAGCTATAGCGAATCAGGAAAAAGATCTTGGAGTCATCGTGGATAGGTCTCTGAAGACGTCCACGCAGTGGGCAGCAGCGGTCAAAAAAGCAAACAGGATGTTAGGAATCATTAAAAAGGGGATAGAAAATAAGATGGAGAATATCTTATTACCCTTATATAAATCCATGGTACGCCCACATCTTGAATACTGCATACAGATGTGGTCTCCTCATCTCAAAAAAGCTATACTGGCATTAGAAAAGGTTCAGAGAAGGGCAACTAAAAGGATTAGGGGTTTGGAACGGGTCCCATATGAGGAGAGATTAAAGAGGCTAGGACTTTTCAGCTTGGAAAAGAGGAGACTAAGGGGGGATATGATAGAGGTATATAAAATCATGAGTGATTTAGCGAAAGTAAATAAAGAAAAGTTATTTACTTGTTCCCATAATACAAGAACTAGGGGCCACCAAATGAAATTAATGGGCAGCAGGTTTAAAACAAATAAAAGGAAGTTCTTCTTCACACAGCACACAGTCAACTTGTGGAACTCCTTGCCTGAGGAGATTGTGAAGGCTAGGACTATAGCAGCGTTTAAAAGAAAACTGGATAAATTCATGGAGGTTGAGTCCGTTAATGGATATTAGCCAGGATGGGTAAGGAAGGTGTCCCTAGCCTCTGTTTGTCAGAGGGTGGAGATGGATGGCAGGAGAGAGATCACTTGAACTGTTATGTAGCCCTGTCACGGGGTGGTCCCCCTGAGAGTCCTTTCAGGCCTTCATCACAGACCGCACCCACCCTAGGTCTCTTTCACCACCATGTTTTCTTGTATTCTTCTAGCAGGCCACAGCCAGTAGTGCTATTTACATCTATTTTCCGTCCGTAGCCAGCCCTCCTTGCTTGCTTCTAGGGAAGGGAACTGTAGTAGCAGCATCTAGTCCTGCCTGCTTCAGCCTTTCTTAAGGCTTCCTGTTCTCCCCCCGCACTACCGTCCTGCTTAGCTCAGCGGTGGGCAAACTACAGCCACATCCAGCCCGCGGGACTCCCCTGCCCTGCCCTGCCCCTGAGCTCCTGGCCCTGGAGGCTAGCCCCTGGCCCCATCCCTGCTGTTCCCCCTCCCCCGCAGCCTCAGCTCACTGCGCCACAGCCAGGGCCGGATCCAGCTTTTTAGCCGCCCCAAGCGGCAAAGAAAAGAAAAAACAAAACAAAACCCAATTGCGGTAAGGGGGCAGGGAGCAGGGGCGTTGGATAGAGGGCAGGGGAGTTCCGGGTGGTGGTCAGGGGGCGGGGGTGTGGATAGGGGTTGGGGCAGTCAGAGGCCGGGGAACAGGGTGGGTTGAATGGGGGCAGGGGTCCCGGGTGGGCAGTCAGGAATGAGAGGAGGGGTTGGATAGGGTGGCAGGGGGCAGTCAGGGGCGGGGGGCCTGGGGGCAGTCAGGGGGACAGGGAGGGGTGGATGGGGCAGGGGTACCCGGGGGGCCATCATGGGACAGGGAACGGGGGGGTGGATGGGGCAGAAGTCTGGGGGGGTCGGATAGGGGGTGGGGGCTGGGCCACGCCTGGCTTTTGGGGAGGCACAGCCTCCCCTAACCGGCCCTCCATACAATTTCGGAAACCCAATGTGGCCCTCAGACAAAAAAGTTTGCCCGCCCCTGTCCTAGCTGTTGGGGGTACTTCTGCCCAGTTAGCCCCTCAGCTGTATTTCTATTCAGTTAATTGGTCTCCTCTGCCAACTACCAGTTAGGTCCCAATTAATATAGCCTGGTGGTGGTAGAGTGACAGGGTGCTGCGTTAGTGCCGGACTCAGTACACCCTGTTACAAGCCCTTAACGTTATCATAAGGCTCTCAGTGTTTGAGGAGAGGGTGCAGAGAGCCAAGCAGGCTGAAATCCTGCATAAATTGAGGAACTTCTTTGTGGAATACAAGAATGAGGCTTTCTGATGGTTAGTTGCAACTAGTTGCATTTTCTTAGTGTTTGAGTTCAACATTTGATGTTTTCCTTCCTGTTCATTTTTGGATACTTCATGTTATTTTTGTTTTGTTTTTTTAGGAGGTTGGGTGGGAGGAAGGTATGTCATGACTTTATCTTTCCCAAGAAGTTGCACAGTGCATACCTTGTCATGCAGCGCAATTGCACATTCTCAACTCAGTGGAAGAGGGAGCCTTTTAAACATGTGGTCAAAACTGGTGGCCACCTTAATACAGTGAAGGCCGAGTAGCTGTTTCTCTTACAAAACCTGGAGGCTGGGGGAATTTGTAACAAAATGTCAGAACAATTGGAAATGGCATCAATGTGAAGCTTGGTTGAATATCATGGGATTCTGCCTAGTTAAAGTTGTAACTTATTTTGCAGGCAGGTCCATCTTTAAAGTGGATAAACTGCTGTAGTGTTAGAAAGAGAGCGAGAGAGCTTCAGCTCTAGTTAGCTGTTCATTTAGGGACCAGTTCTATCCCATTGATTACACTGGGAGCTTTCGGTGCTCTGCAACTTTGAAAATTAGGCCACCTCTCTTTAGTACCTAAATGTGGGTTATATGCCTAATATTTTGTCCTTATCCTTCTTGCCTCAGTGTCCCTGTTTATAGATGAAAAATGTGACAGTGCAAAATGTTATTTCTTCCCTGTGTTTGGCTGGCAAGCCTTCCCTTAGCTTGTTTGTTGAACATCCCTTAACATTGGTTTGTTTTGAAATGTTGAAGGAAACAGGTTTGTGGGCTACATTCTGATTATGACATCTAAAAGAAAATTAAAATCCTGCTCAGTTTGTTTAATGATTTTGTTAGTGACACAAGCTGAGCCAATTCTCTGTGTCTGAAGGCGTAATCTGTCAGCCATGACTAGGAAGGAGGGATGAGGACATGTTTGTGCCTTCTTGTCCTTTGGTTCACCCCCCTCTCCACATGGTTCTCCATAATGGACAAATGAGTGCTAGAGACAATCATCCGAGGTTGCAACCTTTAATTTCCTTTAGCTCCTATCCCAGACACTCCCAGACACTGCCACCATGCTAAGAGCCGTGCAGCATCGTCTGAATATCAGGGCTATAAAGCACGTTCCCCCATCCATAACTTTCTACGGAATGTATTTTTTTCATAGATTCACACACACAAAAAATCAGAGGCTTCAGAGCAGTTGGGAACCTGAAATCCTTGAGCAGGCTCTAGCTCTTAGTGGGTACACTGTTATCTATTCTGGCACCTGTTCACCCGGGAGACTACATGTCTTCCATTGACCTCTCTCATATGGATCTCTGCTGCCACATACAAGATTCAGAGCCACTGATTAAGGGCCAACCCCCCTCATCTGTTGCTGCTTGGATGGGTCTTGTAGGTCCATCTGGGTCTGTTCCTAATTGCATTGTGTCTGTAAGGGATTAGGGAACATATCAATGAAGAAGAGAAATATTTGGCTTTTGCCTGTAAGTTAGTTGTCTTCAGTTATGCCTGTGCACTATCTGTGGCCCACCCTGCATTGGCCAGCATTAATGCTAACATGTAAACATTCTTAGAGGGAAACAAATGTACACACTTCAATTTTCTTATATTTTAAAAAGGAACTTTCATTATTTTTAGCTGTGTAAATTACAGCCTTCTGGGTGGGGGTTTGTGAGTGGGTCTTCGACACTGCAATATGAACAGCTTTGATCTGCCTCCTGATCGTCCAGGAGAAAACCCACCCATCAGATGTGTGTCATAATATTCCTATGATCTTTACCTCCTACATGCAGACAGTACCAGTTGTGCAAGTGCAACTGTTGACAGCACTGGCATTAAAATCATTGCTTGTATTAAAGCCCAGACTCTTAATATCGTAGTAACATCACGTCTGTGATTACTGCTGTCCACATCTACCATTTTTTTGCCTTCCCCCCCTTTTGGCTTATGAACTCTGAATGCAGCTTATGGAAGCATCATTTGCTTTTGTATATGTCTTGCATGCTGCAGTTTTTCATCAGGAGGAAACTCAAGAATCTTACTAAGCTCAGTAATTAATTAGTGGAGAGCTGTTGTGTTGGCTCATCAGCCCAGATTTGAAGGTGTTTAGCAGGACCTTCCAATTGCTCATTTTGCTGTGAAACAGGTGCATCTCCTGCTTCTCTTCATGTTTTTATCAGATGCTTGAGTTCTTCTATTCTGGGTGGGAGGGAAAGTGTTAATGCATGAATGAAAGCTTCTGTTTTTCTTCTAGTAGTGTCCCTACGGGTGCTCCATTCTAGGTTTTCTAGCACCCCCTGCGCCTTTGATTAGAGATTTATCGCAGCAATGTCCATTTGGCCTGCATGTGTGCCCTAGTCAGCCTCGTGCCCCATGCCGTTGTTATATAGTACTGCGTGGGTGAAGCACCCTCAGTTCCTCAACCACCTCAACCTTAGATGGAGCTCTGGCAGTTGTTCCCATTGAGATTTCCTCAACTTGTCCTCGTTTCTTATGTTAATAGATAGTCTGAGGGCTTGTTTCCACTTACCAGGGGATTGACGCACGGCAGTTGATCCACCTAAAGAAGACCCGCTAAATCGACCACCGATTGGTCTCCCGTCAACTCCGGTACTCCATCGGAACGAGAAGCATAAGGAAAGTTGATGGGAGAGTTTCTCCCATCGACCCAGCATGGTGTAGACACCGCAATAAGTCGACCTAAGGTACGTCGACTCCAGTTACATTATTCATGTAGCTGGAGTTGCGTAACTTAGGTCAACTTAGCCCCATAATGTAGACCTGCCCTTAGTAGCTCTTAGCATGTGACTAATTAGTTGTAAGTAGTAGTAGTTTAAGCGTCCTAGTTTAAAAAAAACGTTTATTTTTCTTTCATATGTGTTATATATTATGGATACTAGGTAGTAGTTATGCCTGGTTCTCCCAGCTTCAAACATTGTCTGTTATGCCAGGAGGTGATCCCGGTAAGTGACAGACACTCCCGCTGCATATGTTGACATGGGGAATCGCACATTGCCCAGGAAAGCTACATCTGTCTGGTGCTGAAATCAAGAGCCTGGAAAAACATGGAGATAAAACTTCATTTGCTCATGATGGAGAGCTCTCTATGCCCAGCTTCTGACCCATGCCAAGGGACAACCCCTGTACTCTGGTCTCTGAGCAAATCTGCTGCCTCCACAATATTGGAGCCCCATATCTCCGGGTCATCTAAGAGGAAGACCCAAGACTCCTCTCATAATTCCTTAAAGGTCCATGCCCCTGGATCATCAGGTAGAGAATCTACCTCAAAAAAAACCAAGGTTGTCAGTGACTTGAACCACTAAGGCACCATATGCTCTCCAGTCAGATTACCCGCAAGGCGACTGGTTCCTCCGACACCAGGGCATCACTAGATTGAAAGATGGCAAAGCCTTGGTCCGGAGAGATTGCACTGTTAGCAGACTGAGGTGGCAAGAAGAGCGCTTCTGCTTCCTTGGTACCAAAGTTATGCTCAGAATAAAAAAGGACAAAGCCAGAGTCATCCTAAGAGTTCCGACCTGGCCCAGATTTCTTACCTGATTCAGCTGGCCGTTTGCTCTCAATCACTCTCCACGCTGCTCCTCATCTCCTCTCCCAGGAAAGCGAGATGATCCTTCGCCCCAATCTCGCAGTGCTTTGTCTCAAACCATGGTTGATGGTTCATGGGATTAGAGGCAACCTGCTCAGAGGATGTAAAATGAGTACTATTGCACAGCAGGAAGCAGTCCACTCGCTGCACGTACTCTCAAAAATGGACGAGATTTGTCAGTGGTTTGAGCATTGGCCTGCTAAACCCAGGGTTGTGAGTTCAATCCTTGAGGGGGCCACTTGGGGATCTGGGGCAAAATCAGTACTTGGTCCTGCTAGTGAAGGCAGGGGGCTGGACTCGATGACCTTTCAAGGTCCCTTCCAGTTCTAGGAGATGGGATATCTCCATTAATTAAATTAAATTATTAAATTAATTAATTAAAAAATTAAAATTAATTCAAATATATGCCACCAATGACCTCATTGCTGCTGGATATACTGGACTATATCCTAACAATAAAAAGCTTGGGACTCTCGATGAACTCCATAAGAGTTTACCTGGCAGCCATCACGGCTTCCTACCCCACAATAAAGGGTTATTCCGTCTTTGACCACCCAACCACAGCGAGATTCTTCAGGGGACTTGGAAACCTCTACACGCCAGTCCAATGCCCTACTCCTGTTTGGGACCTCAGTCGAGTCCTTAAATGCTTCACAAGACCCCCGTTTGAACCAACAGCTATCTGCTCACTGCTCCATTTATCAATGAAGACAGCATTCCTGATAGCCATCATGTTGGCACAGCAGGTTGAGGAACTAGGAGCCCTGATTACATGCCCCCCTTTCACAGTAGTTTTTAAGGACAAGGCCATGCTGCAACCCCCTCAAAAATTTTACCCAAAGTTTCTTATGAGTTCCATATTAACCAACCCATTTACCTGCCTGTTTTCCACCCCACACTACATCTAGATAACCAGGAGGCACTGCTGCACACCCATGAAGTCAGGAGAGCCCTGGCCTTCTATCTGGACAGGACAAAGTCCTTCAGAACGACCCACAAGTTGTTTGTTTCAGTAGCAGATAGTCAAAAGGGTCTGCAATCTCTAATCAAAGGCTTTCCAAGTGGAGATCAGCCTGTATTAATTCTTGCTACAAATCTTTCAATATTCAAACACCTTTGAATATATGCACTCATTCTATTAGGTCCATTTTCACATCTATGGCATTCCTCAAGAACGTGCCCATTATTGAAATACGTAAGGCCGCCACTTGCTCACCTAACAGAATGCTATAACTCACAACTCTGCTGCTGATACTATGTTTGGTTTGGCTGTACTTTCTTTGGTACTGTACTCCGAAGTCTCCCCCATCTTAGAGGGAACTGCTCAGAAGTCACTTAGAGTGCAGCACCCATAGGGACACTGCTGGAAGAAGAAGAAATAGTTCCTCATCCTGTGCAATCACTGTGGTTATTCGAGATGTGGCCCCCTACAGGCACTCCATTACCTGTCGTCCTTCCCCTCTGCTTCAGAGTTCTCTGCTGTGGAGCTTGGCAGTAGAGAAGGAACTGAGGGCAGTTATATAACAACGGCACAGGGCACAAGACTGACTAGCACACATGTGCAGGTGACACGGACACTGCTATGAAAAATCTCCAGTCAATGCGCACCTAGATTGGAGCTCCCATAGGGACACACATCTTGAAGAACCACAGTTACTGCACAGGGTGAGTAACCATTTCTTATGTGAAAGATTTTACTTTTGGAGTTGTCTGATAACTTAGGGTTGTTTTGTCCTGAAATATTGAGAGCTGAACAAATACAGTAAACAAACCACATGGGACACATGGTGAGCTATTAAGATACCAGGAAAAACAACGAGGAGTCCTTGTGGCACCTTAGAGACTAACAAATTTATTTGGGCATAAGCTTTTGTGGGCGAAAACCCACATCATCAGATGCATGGAGTGAAAAATACAGTAAGTAGAATATATATCATAGCACATGAAAAGATGGGAGTTGCCTTACCAAGTGGGGGGTCAGTGCTAACGAGCCAATTCAATTAAGGAGCCCAGCCCCGCTTTGCCCCCAGCTCTGCTCCAGCCCAGCCATAGCCCCGACTCCCAGGCCAGCTGTGGCTATGCCACGGGTCTTTTATTCCAATGTAAAGATACCCTAAAAGCCTTTGAATAGATGCTGGGTACAAAAGTGCTTTCAGTGTATCCGTAGCTTCCTTGGCTCTAGGTACTGAGAGTCCCCTTCTCCCTGGGCAACCCTTTGCCAGGTAATTAGAGAGCCAGCAAGCAGGCTTCCCCCACTACCTGAACCCACTATTTATTAGTCCCTTTGTTTTCTAGGAACAGAACCTTGATCCAGATGAGTGAGATTTGCATAAGTGATAAGAGAGGTTTGCAATATCCCAGCTGCACTGTGCTTGTCATAAAATTAAAGCAACTTTAATTTGTGTAATGTCTTCCATGCCAAAGGCATCTCCAGGTGCTTCCCAGAGTTAAATAATAAATGGCCGAGGGAAAAAAGGAATGAAAAGATACATGCAGGGGAGGGGAGAGATTTTCAGATAAAAAGAAATGGAGGAGAGCTGATGAAGCAAAGGAACAGGGGAGTTTTTCTGTGCAGTTGGAGCTGCAGACAAGGTGGTGCTTGCCTGGGCAGTTGCAAGACAGTATGAAGGAATGGAGGCAAACATTCAGCGACGGGAGGAGCAGAGAAGAGGGGCAAGGACAGGGTAGGCTGATGGGGCCTGACCTTGGAGCAGTGTTCTGAAACGAATGGGGAGAATTTGAGGTTGGGGTAAAGTTGTTGCACTTATTTGTACAAGTGTGAAATTGGTTAGCAGTACCATGCACATACTAGAGACTTTGAACTTGGTGAGCCTATATTGAAAATTATTGTAAGAACTGTGGCAACAGGAGATGAAGGTCTGAATGAGGATCCAAGCAGTGGTGGACACAGGCATTGTTCCACAGATACTAAAAAGCAGATATACAGATATAGAAAATGTGGAAGATATAGAAAAGTGTACAAATTGAAGGCATGTAAAAGGTCTGGGAAGAGGAGATATATAGTGTGCCCCTAGGTTGCTTGTAGGATTGTTTTTCAGGGACACTTGAAGTGGTTAAGGCATGTTATTGTTAGTGAAATTAGACATTTGTTACTATTTTGAACAATTGAAGCTCTACAAATCCAGGTCCCTGTCCAGGACAGGAATGTTCCTAGTGGTGATAATTGGTAGCTCCTTGAAGAATGAAGTCTCTGTTCAAACATACATGATCTTCCTCCCAAGGGCAGCTTCCTCATTTAGAGTATACCTTAGCTGCAAGTGAAGATGTAATTGTAGCATGCGTAGATGGAGCAAGATGAAAACTAGCCCGGGTAACAATAGCAGTGAAGACCAGTGGCACAGGCTTCAGCACAGGTTAGCAACCTGAGGATGTATCCATGGTCCCTGGTGGGCCTGTACTTAGGCTAGCTGCCCAAGTACAAGCCTGTGCCATCATGTCTTCACTTGTGTTGTTACTTGTGTGTGACCCCAAGAGCCCCTTCATGCCCTCTGGCAGGGGGCCCACTGTACAGTAACTCTTATCAGGCCTGACACACTCAGAAACCCAACACACTGTCGTCATAATATGTATCCAAAGGATATCTTGTACGGTATTGTATGTAAACTGGTGATGCATTGTGTATAATGAATTATGTATGTGCTGGAAGTATGTTCTTCAGATGTGTTTGGACAGCAGTGCATAAACCCAGTCTACCCTAGACAAAGGAATGTGCATTGACCTGTCTGTCCGGCTTGCTTGCAGGCAGAGGGCAATGAAAGCACATGTACATGTAAGATAATCACAGCAATCAAGTTAACAAGGGGAAGATAGCTTAGTGAGCACGCTAGGGGACAGAGTCTGTATCCCCAGGAAGTCTTTCTGGCTCTTGAGGAAAGACAATGGACTTTGGGGAAATATAAGGAGACCATCATTTAGGGAACAAAGGAGACAGCACCCTCTGATTCTATGAACATTGGATCCTCTTGCCAGAAGGATTGGAGATGCTGGTGGCTTGATGTAAGTGAGAAAGCTGTTTAGGCAAAGTTAGTAGTAGACATTGGAAAGCATGTTTCATATTGTTTTGTTAGTAGCCATGCCTGTCAATTTTACTCTTGCTAAGTATCATTTACATCTCTGTTCTTTGTTAATAAATGCATTCTTAGTTGTACTATAAATCATCTCAATACTGTTATATTGAAGTCAATGTGAGTCTTTAGCTAAGCTAGCAGACTGGTGTGTGCTGTGTCTCTTTGGAGACAGGGAACTTAACTTCTATGAGTGTCTAGTGAGAGGGACAGCACGCTCCATGGAGATGTGTCTGGGGAACTTAGGAATTGGGGAGTCACTGATTGTTAGCTGCAAGACAGGGTTTAGACTGGTAGAGTGTTGAGGAGCTTGCTGGCAAGGCAGACAGGCTGCAGTGTCAGGGAGCTGACACACATGCTAATCTCCAGCAAAGTTCATGCTCACACTTGCTAAGGCAGAGTGGTAACATGGTGGCTTGTGGTTCTGGACTGCCATGAAGAGAGCATCTAGTGGTAGCTAGATTAAAACCAGCATGGGGATCCTACCCATGCTACAGTTATACCTTCACTTGAATCAAGCTAGCACAGGTAACAATGGTAGTGAAGATTTGGCTATTGTTACAGTGCTAGCTTTAAACTAGCTATGTCTACCTACTTCCTAATGGTGCATTGCACATGTGTGATAAACCATGCTCTAAATTGCCCTTTCTCTGCCCTGCAGATAGAAATGTATGAACGAGTATTTCAGAAACCACCAGACCGTCACTCTGACTTCTCTCGACTAGCCCGTGTTTTGACTGGAAATGCTGTGGCCCTAGTGCTCGGAGGTGGTGGAGCCAGGTAAGTCCCATAAGGTTGTTCTGTGTACTCTGATAAGGCCTCTTACCCGACGTGATGCAACATTGTCATCAGGTTGTATTCTGAAATGATCCTATGGGATGAGACAGAGTCTGGAAAATCACACTTGTCCTGTGAACCCTTGGGCAGGTGGTGACTTGTACACTTCCTGCACATATGCGTGAAGCATCTGGCACTGGTCACTCTCGGAAGACGGGATATGGAGGGCTAGCTGGACCTTTAGACTGTCCCAGTATGGACATTTTTATGTTCTTGTGAGCACCTATGTAGGGGAGACTCAGGAGATGCTGTCATCATTGGCTGTAAGTGTGGATTTATGCAACAGAAACCACAAATGTTTTGGCTTGTTCCAAAGGGAGAATTCTCTCTTCCCTATTCTCTTCTGTCTATTGGCATATGACAGAGGGAAGCACGGAGACTTTCTCGCCTCTTTTGGCTTGCAGTGACATAGAATCATAGAATATCCGGGCTGGAAGGGACCTCGGGAGGTCATCTAGTTCAACCCCCTGCTCAAAGCAGGACCAATCCCCAACTAAATTATCCCAGCCAGGGCTCTGTCAAGCCTGACCTTAAAAACCTCTAAGGAAGGAGATTCCACCACCTCCCTAGGTAACCCATTCCAGTGCTTCATCACCCTCTTAGTGAAAAAGGTTTTCCTAATATCCAACTGTCATAACTATAAAGGGAAGGGTAACAGCCCTCCTGTGTACAATACTATAAAATCCCTCCTGGCCAGAGACTCCAAAATCCTTTTACCTGTAAAGGGTTAAGAAGCTCAGGTAACCTGGCTGACATCTGACCCAAAGGACCAATAAGGGGACAAGATACTTTCAAATCTTGGGGGGGGAAAGGCTTTTGTTTGTGCTCTTTGTTTTGGGGGGAGTTTGCTCTTGGGACTAAGAGGGACCACACATCAATCCATGCTCTCCAAATCTTTCTGAACAAGTCTCTCATATTTCAAACTTGTAAGTACAGCCAGGCTAGGCGTGTTAGTTTTATCTTTGTTTTCTCAACTTGTAAATGTACCTTTTGCTAGGGTGTTTACCTCTGTTTGCTGTAACTTTGAACCTAAGGCTAGAGGGGATTCCTCTGGGCTCTTTAAGTTTGATTACCCTGTAAAGTTATTTTCCATCCTGATTTACAGAGAGAATTTTTACCTTTTTCTTTAATTAAAAGCCTTCTTTTTAAGAACCTGATTGATTTTTCCTTGTTCTAAGATCCAAGAGGATTGATCTGGACTCACCAGGAATTGGTGGGGGGAAAGAGAAGCGGGGGGGGGGGGGGAATGATTAACTCCTCCTTGTTTTAAGATCCAAGGGGTTTTGGATCAGTGTTCACCAGGGAGTTGGTGGAAGAGTCTCTCAAGGCTACCCAGGGAAGGGAGTTAGCCCATTGGGAGTGGTGGCAGCGGACCAGATCTAAGCTAGTAGTTAAGCTTAGAAGTTTTCATGCAGGCCCCCACATCTGTACCCTAAAGTTCAGAGTGGGGAAGGTGCCTTGACACCAACCTAAACCTCCCCCACTGCAACTTGAGACCATTACTCCTTGTTCTGTCATCTGGTACCACCGAGAACAGTCTAGATCCATCCTCTTTGGAACCCCCTTTCAGGTAGTTGAAAGCAGCTATCAAATCCCCCCTCATTCTTCTCTTCTGCAGACATGTTAATCCCTGCATGGATCCTTATTTTTGGAAACAGCATTTCAAAACTTTCCAAAGCCATTAGTTAAAAATTCTGGCAGCAAGGACTGACTCGTACCCTAATGGGAAATTATGTTGGTGTTTACAGTATTCAAAACCTCTGCCTCATCTTTGCTTGTGAGAGGTTTCCTATAGCAGAAAGGCCAGAACACCCACCTGGAGTTCTTCCCTTTAGAATTCTGGCCAAAGTCCCAGTGGGCTTTTAGAAATAGATCACCGCCTGCACTTTTCTTTGCAGTTTCTTCCAAAATAATTCTGTTCTTTGAGAACTTTCTCCTGAGGCAAACATTCTGCAAAGGAGAGTTGCAAGTTCCTGTGGTTCAAGAAGTCTGTGCCCCTACCCCATCCCTGAGCCCCCCCCAACCCGGAGCCCCTCCTGCACCCCAAACCCCTCATCCCCGGCCCCATCCCAGAGCCTGTACCCCCAGCCCTGAGCCCTGACCCCCTCCCCCTCCCCCACCCCAATCCCCTATCCCATCCCTGAGCCCCCCCCCAACCCGGAGCCCCTCCTGCACCCCAAACCCTTCATCCCTGGCTCTACCCCAGAGCCTGCACCCCCAGCCCTGAGCCCCTCCTGCACCCCAGTCCCCTGCCACAACCCAGAGCCCCCTCCTACACCCTGAACCCCTCATTCCCAGCCGAACCCCTCAGCCCTCACCCCCGCACCCCAACCCTCTCCCCAACCCTGAGTCCCTCCTACACCCCAAACCCCTCATCCCCAGCTCCATTGGGTCACAGGCATCAATAATTTTCTTCAACTGGGTCCCCAGAAAAAAAGTTAGAAAACCACTGATCTAGTCTAACCCCCTGCCAAGATGCAGGATTTGTTTTATCTAAACCATCCAAGGCAGATGGCTATCCAGCCTCCTTTTGAAAACGTCCAATGAAGGAGCTTCCACAATCTCCCTAGGCAGTCTATACCATTGTCCTACTGTTCTGACAGGTAGGAAGTTTTTCCTGAGATTTAATCTAAATCTGCTATGCTGTAGTTTGAACCCAGTCCCTCTTGTCCTGCCTCTGTGGCAAGAGAGAACAACATTTCTCCATCTTTTTATGGCAACCTTTCAAGTATTTGAAGACCGCTACCATGTCCCCCCTCAATCTCCTCTTTTCCAAACTAAACATTGCCAGTTCCTTCAGCCTTTGCTCATATGGCTTGCATTCCATCCCTCTGATCATCTTTGTCGCTCGCCTCTGGATCCTTTCCAGTTTCTCCACATCCTTTCTATCCATTGGTGACCAAAATTGGACACAGTCCTCCCGCTGAGGCCTAACCAGCGCCGAGTAGAGCGGTACTAGCTTGATGTTGAGCCTCTAGTATTACATCTTTTAGGAACTGCCAACCCCCTTCAACTCCTTTTCTTCCTAATTGGTCTTTCCACGGGACCTTGCCTGCTATTTCTCTGAGTCTGTTGAAATCCACCTTTCTGAAGTCCAGTGTCCTTGTTTTGCTGTTCTCATGTCCTCCTTTCCATAGGATCTTGAATTCTATCAGTTCATGATTACTTCCTCCCAAGTTCCTGACTACCTTCACATTCGCAACTAATTCATCCCTGTTGGTCAAAGCCAGATCCAAAATGGATGCCTCAACATTCTGAATCAGAAAGCTGTCCCCTACACATGCTAAAAGAATTTGCAGAACATACTATGTTTTGCTGCAGTAGTCTTCCAACAGATATCTAGGAAGTTAAAATCCCCCATTATTACTAGCTCATGTATGTTAGCTAATCTTGTTCCTATTTGAAGAATGACTCATCAGCTTCCTCTTCCTGATCTGTGGTATATATGGGTATGTCTACACTACCCGCCGGATCGGCAGGTAGCGATCGATCTATCGGGGATCGATTTATCGCGTGTAGTGTAGACGCGATAAATCGATCCCCGATCGCTCTCCGTCGACTGCTGAACTTCAGCTCGGCGAGAGGCGGAAGCAAAGTCAACGGGGGAGCCGTGGCCGTCGATCCCGCGCCATGAGGACGCGAAGTAAGTAATTCTAAGTCGATCTAAGATACGTCGACTTCAGCTACGCTATTCTCGTAGCTGAAGTTGCGTATCTTAGATCAATCCCCTCCCACCCCCAGTGTAGACCAGGCCTAAGAGACCATAACATCGCTGCTGAGATTCATTTTATTTAAAGGTAGCCATCCTGCAGCAAAAATACTTCAGGAGCAGACTTCAAAGAGAAACTGCTGAGCTTCAGTTAATTTGCAAATTTGACACCATCAGCTCAGGATTAAACAAAGACAGTGAATGGCTAGCCAACTACAAAAGCAGTTTCTCCTCTTTTGGCGTTCACACCTCAACTGCTAGAAGAGGGCCTCATCCTCCCTGATTGAACTAACCTCGTTATCTCTAGACTGATTCTTGCCTGCATATTTATACCTGCCTCTGGAAATTTCCACTACATGCATCTGACGAAGTGGGTATTCACCCACGAAAGCTTATGCTCCAATACGTCTGTTAGTCTATACGGTGCCACAGGACTCTTTGTCGCATTTTATTCCTTCTTGCCCCGCATCTATGCACTCACACCCCTTTTATAAATAGTAACTTGGACATTTCTGCTCTCATGACTCATAGGAAATTATTGACAATCAGAATCATAAAGCATGTTGTGGTCTATTTAAAAACCTGGAAATGTCATACTTTTGTCCATAGGCCAGTGTATTCACGGAGGGAGTATTCAGCATAATGAAGGTTAGAATTTTCCTGTCTCCTGTACTTCAGCTTGGTTAATTAGTCATCTAATGTTCTAGCTGCCAGCCCCTAAAGCTTAATTCTTGGTGTCAGTTAAGAATCATTATCTTGCTCACCCACACAGTTTTCTGACCTGGAGTGGTTCATTTCCTCTTATTTATTAACATGTTAAATATCATCCTTCCTAGGTCTCTTGCATACTATTGAAACACTGAGAGGTAAGAGGAGAGCAGAGCATTGGCTATGCTTGGGGAGCCAAGGAGAGATTTTATTCTGCTAGATATTTTAGACCTGAGGATTTCTTGCTGTATAGTGGAGAGCACTCATTTTGTTACGTGATATTTTATGTAGCTTTTCTACACCACAAGGCCTGTGTCACTCCAGAATATTGTATGATCTTATATACTCTACTCCAGAATACCATGATCCTCTTGGAATTTTACTGTTCCAAACAAAGCCCACAGCCCAGGTGCATGGAAAATTACTGGCCCAAGATGGAGTCCAGGGTCACATAAACATATCACATGCCTTACATGCTTTGATGACTCTCAGAGGCAGCCATTGCCTATATTCTTTCTGAGGTGTCCATCTAGTGAGGAGGGCTTTAAACTAGGTTCACCGGGGGAAGGAGACCAAAGCCCTGAGGTAAGTGGGGAAGTGGGATACCAGGAGGAAGCACGAGCAGGAGAGCGCAAGAGGGGAGGACTCCTGCCTCACACTGAGAAAGCAGGATGATCAGCGAGTTATCTTAAGTGCCTATACACAAATGAAAGAAGCCTGGGGAAGAAGCAGGGAGAACTGGAAGTCCCTGCATAGTCAAAGAATTACGATGTGATTGGAATAACAGAGACTTGGTGGGGATAACTCACATGACTGGACTTCAGAAAAGCAGACTTTGACTCCCTCAGGGAAATGATGGGCAGGATCCCCCTGAGGGAATAACATGAGGGGGAAAGGAGTCCAGGAGAGCTGGCTGTATTTTAAAGAATCTTATTGAGGTTGCAGGAACAAACCATCCCGATGTGTAGAAAGAATAGTAAATATGGCAGGTGACCAGCTTGGCTTAACAGTGAAATCCTTGCTGATCTTAAATTAAAAAAAAGAAGCTTATAAGAATTGGAAGATTGGACAAATGACCAGGGAGGAGTATAAAAATATTGCTCAGGCATGCAGGAGTGAAATCAGGAATGCCAAATCACACTTGGAGTTGTAGCTAGCAAGGGATGTTAAGAGTAACAAGAAGGGTTTCTTCAGGTATGTTAGCAACAAGAAGACAGTCAAGGAAAGTGTGGGCCCCTTCCTGAATGGGGGAGGCAACCTAGTCACAGAGGATGTGGAAAAATGTACTCAATGCTTTTTTTGCCTCTATCTTCAAAAACAAGGTCAGCTCAGACTACTGCACTGGGCAGCACAGTATGGGGAGGAGGCGACCAGCCCTCTGTGGAGAAAGAAGTGGTTCAGGACTACTTAGGGTATGTCTACACTACAAAATTAGGCCGAATTTATAGAAGTCGGTTTTTTAGAAATTGTTTGTATACAGTCGATTGTGTGTCCCCACACAAAATGCTCTAAGTGCATTAAGTCGGCGGACTGTGTCCACAGTACCGAGGCTAGCTTCGACTTCCGGAGCGTTGCACTGTGGGTAGCTATCCCACAGTTCCCGCCCATTGGAATTCTGGGTTGAGATCCCAATGCCTGATGGGGCAAAAACAGTGTCGCGGGTGATTCTGGGTACATGTCGACAGGCCCCCACTCCCTCTCTCCCTCCGTGAAAGCAACGGCAGACAATCATTTCGTGCCTTTTTTCAGCCCAGACGCCATAGCACTGGGATCATGGAGCCTGCTCAGATCACCGCGGCAATTTTGAGCACTATAAGCACCATGCGCATTATCCTGGAGTATATACAGAACCAGAACCTGCCAAAGCAAAACCAGGCGAGTAGGCGACGGCAGCGCGGTGATGAGAGTGAAGAGGAAATGGATATGGACATAGACTTCTCACAAAGCAATGTGCAAATCATGGTGTAAATGGGGCAGGTTCATGCCATGGAACGCTGATTCTGGGCCCGGGAAACCAGCACAGACTGGTGGGACTGCATAGTGTTGCAGGTCTGGGAGGATTCCCAGTGGCTGCAAAACTTATGCATGCGTAAGGGCATTTTCATGGAACATTGTGACTTGCTTTCCCCTGCCCTGAAGCACAAGAATACCAAGATGAGAGCAGCCCTCACAGTTGAGAAGCAAGTGGCGATAGCCCTGTGGAAGCTTGCAACGCCAGACAGCTACTGGTCAGTCGGGAATCAATTTGGAGTGGGCAAATCTACTGTGGGGGCTGCTGTGATCCAAGTAGCCAACGCATTCAAAGAACTGCTGTTGATTATCCCTGTTATCAAGGGAAGTGACTCTGGGAAATGTGCAGGTCATAGTGGATGGCTTTGCTGCAATGGGATTCCCTAACTGTGGTGGGGCGATAGATGGAACCCATATCCCTATCTTGGCACCGGAGCACCACGCCAGCGAGTACATAAACCGAAAGGGGTACTTTTCAATGCTGCTGCAAGCACTGGTGGATCACAAGGGACATTTCACCAACATCAACGTGGGATGGCCGGGAAAGGTACATGACGCTCGCATCTTCAGGAACTCTGGTCTGTTTCAAAAGCTGCAGGAAGGGACTTACTTCCCAGACCAGAAAATAACCATTGGGGATGTTGAAATGCCTATAGTTATCCTTGGGGACCCAGCCTACCCCTTAATGCCATGGCTCATGAAACCATACACAGGCACCCTGGACAGTAGTCAGGACCTGTTCAACTATAGGCTGAGCAAGTGCAAAATGGTGGTAGAATGTGCATTTGGATGTTTAAAAGCGCGCTGGTGCAGTTTACTGACTCGGATAGACCTCAGCGAAACCAATATTCCCATTGTTATTACTGCTTGCTGTGTGCTCCACAATGTCTGTGAGAGTAAGGGGGAGACATTTATGACGGGGTGGGAGGTTGAGGCAAATTGCCTGGACGCTGATTAGACGCAGCCAGACACCAGGGTGGTTAGAAGAGCACAGCAGGGCGCATCAGAGAAGCTTTGAAAACCAATTTCATGACTGGCCAGGCTACAGTGTGAAAGTTCTGTTTTTCTCTCCTTGATGACCCCCCCCCCCCACTTGGTTCACTCTACTTCCCTGTAAGCTAGCCACCCTCCCCTCCCACCTTCGATCACCACTTGCAGAGGCAATAAAGTCATTGTTACTTCACATTCATGCATTCTTTATTAATTCATCACACAAATAGGGTGATAACTGCCAAGGTAGCCCGGGAGGGGTGGGGGAAGAGGGAAGCGCGGGGTGGGGTGGGGGAGGAGGGAAGGACAAGGACACACTGCACTTTAAAACTTATTAAAGGCCAGCCTTCTGTTGCTTAGGCAATCCTCTGGGGTGGAGTGGCTGGGTGGCCGGAGGCCCCCCCACCGCGTTCTTGGGCGTCTGGGTGAGGAGGCTATGGAACTTGGGGAGGAGGGCTGTTGGTTACACAGGGGTTGTAGCGGCGGTCTGTGCTCCTGCTGCCTTTCCTGCAGCTCAACCATACACTGGAGCATATCAGTTTGATGCTCCAGCAGCTGGAGCATCGACTCTTGCCTGCTGTCAGCAAGCTGATGCCACCTATCATCTTCAGCCCGCCAGCTCTCCTCGCGTTCATATTGTGCTCTCCTGCACTCTGTTTGCCTCCACGCATTCTGCTGTCCTCTGTCAGTGTGGGAGGACAGCAGCAGCTCAGAGAACATCTCATCCCGAGTGCGTTTTTTTCGCCTTCTAATCTTCGCTAGCCTCTGCGAAGGAGAAACATTTGCAGCTGGTGGGGGAAAAGGGAGAGTGGTAGCTAAAAAGCCACATTTTAGAGAACAATAGGATCACTCTTTCCCATTAAACCTTGCTGTTCACATTACACAGCACATGTGCTTTTGTTAAAAGGTTGCATTTTGCCTCTTATATTGAGGGCCTGCCGGTTTGGTGTGAGAGATCACTCACGCAGTGCCAGGCAACAGAATTCGGCTTGCAGGCAGCCATGGTAAGCCACAGTCTTTTGGCTTCTTTAACCTTCATAACATGTGGGAATGGTTTCAAACAGCAGCGCCCTCATTTCCCATACCAAGCGGCCGTTGGGTTAGCCATTTAAAATGGGTTGGCAATTTAAAAGGAGGGGCTGCGGTTTGTGGGTTAGCGTGCAGCATAAACCCAAATAACCCCCCCCACACACACGCAATTCTCTGAGATGATCACCCCTCCCCCCACCGTGTGGCTAACAGCGGAGAACATTTCTGTTCCGCCACAGCCAAGCAGGAACGGGCAGCTCTGAATGTCCCCTTAATAAAAGCACCCTATTTCAACCAGGTGACCATGAATGATATCACTCTCCTGAGGATAACAGAGAAAGATAAGGAACGAATGTTGTTTGAATGCCAGCAAACACCAGGACCATACGCTGCCATGCTTTGTTATGCAATGATTCCAGACTACGTGCTACTGGCCTGGCGTGGTAAAGTGTCCTACCATGGCGGACGGAATAAGGCAGCCCTCTCCAGAAACCTTTTGCAAAGGCTTTGGGAGTACATCCAGGAGAGCTTTCTGGAGATGTCTCTGGAGGATTTCCGCTTCATATGCCTGGCAGCCATCGAATCCATACCTGTACATTTCAGAGGCAGGTTTTTTATTCTCGATACTTCCTTTTTCCCAAGAAAATGGGAGGTTGGAGACCCATAGTGGAACTCAGAGCACTAAACAAATACATGAAGGCTCAAAAATTCAACATGGTCACACTAGCAGCAATTGTTCCATCTCTGGAACAGGGAGATTAGTTCTCGGCCCTCAACTTCTAGGACGCGTATTTCCACATATCCATTCTACTGTGCCACAGATGATTCTTCAGGTTTACCCTATGTCAGGACCATTACCAGTACAGAGAACTCCCCTTCAGCCTCTCATTGACTCCCAGTGTATTCATAGATTCATAGACTCTAGGACTGGAAGGGACCTCGAGAGGTCATTGAGTCCAGTCCCCTGCCCTCATGGCAGGACCAAATACTGTCTAGAACATCCCTGATAGACATTTATCTAACCTACTCTTAAATATCTCCAAAGATGGAGATTCCACAACCTCCCTAGGCAGTCTATTCCAGTGTTTAACCATCCTGACAGTTAGGAACTTTTTCCTAATGTCCAACCTAAACCTCCCTTGCTGCAGTTTATGCCCATTGCTTCTTGTTCTATCCTTAGAGGCTAAGATGAACAAGTTTTCTCCCACCTCCTTATGACACCCTGTCAAGGCTGCTTCCCCACTCTGAACTTTAGGGTACAAATGTGGGGACCTGCATGAAAACTTCTAAGCTTAACTACCAGCTTAGATCTGGTCCGCTGCCACCACTCCCAAAGTGCTAATTCCCTTCCCTGGATAGCCTTGAGAGACTCTTCACCAATTCCCTGGTGAATACAGATCCAAACCCCTTGGATCTTAAAACAAGGAGAAATTAACCATCCCCCTCCTTTCTCCCACCAACTCCTGGTGGATCAAGATCCAACCCCCTTGGATCTAAAAACAAGGAAAAATCAATCAGGTTCTTAAAAAGAAGACTTTTAATTAAAGAAAAAGGTAAAAATCATCTCTGTAAAATCAGGATGGAAAATAACTTTATAGGGTAATCAAACTTAAAGAGCTCAGAGGAATCCCCTCTAGCCTTAGGTTCAAAGTTACAGCAAACAGAGATAAACACTCTAGCAAAAAGGTACATTTACAAGTTGAGAAAACAAAGATAAAAACTAACACGCCTTGCCTGGCTGTTTACTTACAAGTTTGAAATATGAGAGACTTGTTCAGAAAGATTTGGAGAGCCTGGATTGATGTCTGGTCCCTCTGAGTCCCAAGAGCGAACAACCCCCAAAACAAAGAGCACAAACAAAAGCCTTCCCCCCACCAAGATTTGAAAGTATCTTGTCCCCTTATTGGTCCTTTGGGTCAGGTGTCAGCCAGGTTACCTGAGCTTCTTAACCCTTTACAGGTAAAAGGATTTTGGAGTCTCTGGCCAGGAGGGATTTTATAGTACTGTACACAGGAGGGCTGTTACCCTTCCCTTTATAGTTATGACACGCCCCCCAAATCACAGATAGTGTTGGACAGCCGGTTCCACACTGGCTATGATTTCTTCCTGGAGCTGTAGGAGAAAACAGAGTTAATAAGACACATGCACCTTTAGACATACTACTGATTATATAAAAACTAACAATATGTTCCACATTCCAAGAACAATGTTTAACCAGTTGATTCTGGGAAACTTTCCCGGGAGAGTGCATCAGCCACTTTGTTAGAAGCTCCTGAAATGTGTTGTATTACAAAATCGAAATCTTGGAGAGCTAAACTCCACCGAAGAAGTTTTTTGTTATTCCCCTTGGCGGTATGAAGCCACTGTAGCGCAGCATGGTCTGTTTGTAGTTGGAAACGCCGTCCCCAAACATATGGGCGTAGCTTTTCCAGTGCGTACACAATGGCGTAGCATTCCTTTTCGCTGATTGACCAGTGGCTTTCCCTCTCAGACAGTTTCTTGCTGAGAAACACAACAGGATGGAATTCTTGATCCGGTCCTTCCTGCATTAAAACTGCTCCCACGCTCCGCTCGGACGCATCTGTGGTTACTAGGAACGGTTTGTCAAAGTCTGGGGCCCTTAGCACAGGGTCAGACATGAGTGTCGCCTTAAGCTGGTTAAAGGCCTTTTGACATTCATCAGTCCACCGAACTGCATTTGGCTGTTTCTTTCTGGTTAGGTCTGTCAGTGGGGTGGCGATTTGGCTGTAGTGTGGTACAAATCGCCTATAATATCCGGCCAAGCCTAAGAAGGATTAGACCTGTTTCTTTGACTTTGGAACCGGCCACTTTTGGATAGCATCCACTTTGGCCTGTAGGGGATTTATAGTTCCTTGACCCACCTGGTGCCCCAGGTAAGTCACTCTGTTTTGGCCTATTTGACACTTTTTAGCCTTAACAGTTAGTCCTGCCTGCCTGATGCGCTCGAAGACTTTTTCCAGGTGCTCCAGGTGTTCTGCCCATGACTCAGAAAAAATGGCCACATCATCGAGGTAGGCAACTGCAGATTCTCCCAATCCCGCTAGGAGACCATCTACAAGTCTTTGGAAGGTGGCGGGTGCATTTCGCAGCCCGAAAGGGAGTACATTAAATTCATACACCCCTGCCTGGGTGACGAAGGCTGACCTTTCCTTGGCGGGTTCATCTAGTGGTACTTGCCAGTACCCCTTGGTTAAGTCTAAGGTAGAGATGAATTGAGCATGTCCCAATTTCTCCAATAGCTCATCTGTGCGTGGCATTGGATAGTTGTCAGGACGAGTTACAGCATTTAGCTTACGGTAGTTCACGCAAAAGCGTATTTCCCCATCTGGTTTGGGAACTAGAACCACTGGAGATGCCCATGCACTGTTAGAGGGGCGGATTATACCCATCTGTAGCATGTCCTGGATCTCCCTTTTTATAGCAGTTTGGGCATGAGGTGACTCCCGGTAGGGTGGGGTTCTAATTGGGTGAGCATTACCTGTGTCAATGGAGTGGTATGCCCGTTCGGTCCGTCCTGGAGTGGCTGAGAACATTGGCGCAAAGCTAGTGCACAGTTCCTTGATCTGCTGCCGCTGCAGACATCCAAGGGTCACGGAGAGGTTCACCTCTTCCACGCCACCATCACTTTTTCCTTCGTAGTAGACACCTTCAGGCCACTCCGCGTCATCTGTTTCCTGGGCTGTAAACTGGGAAACCTTTAATTCTCTGGAATAAAAGGCCTTAAGAGAATTAACATGGTATACCTTAGGCTTTATGTTGGAGGTGGGGGATGCTATGAGATAGTTAACAGCTCTTAGGCGCTCCTGGACTGTGAATGGTCCTTCCCACGACGCTTCCATTTTATGGGCCTGGAGCACCTTTAAGACCATGACTTGGTCTCCTACTTTGAAGGACCGTTCTCTGGAATGTTTATCATACCAGGCCTTTTGCTCTTCCTGAGCATCCTTTAGGTTTTCTTTAGCAAGGGCTAAAGAGTGTCGGAGGGTGCTTTGTAGGTTGCTTACAAAGTCTAGAATGTTAGTTCCTGGAGAAGGCGTAACCCCCTCCCATTGCTGCTTCACCAACTGTAATGGCCCCTTAACCTCGCGGCCATACACAAGTTCAAATGGTGAAAACCCTAAACTGGGATGTGGTACAGCCATGTAGTCAAAAAGCAACTGCTGCAACACTAGGTCCCAATCATTGGAGTGTTCATTTACGAATTTACGTATCATGGCCCCCAAAATTCCATTAAACCTCTCCACCAGGCCATTGGTTTGATGGTGGTAAGGGCTGGCAACCAAGTGATTCACCCCATGAGCTTCCCACAGGTTTTTCATGGTCCCTGCCAGGAAATTAGTTCCCGAATCTGTAAGGATGTCGGAGGGCCAACCTACCCTGGCGAAAATGTCTCTGCTAATGCCTGGCACACACTTTTAGCCCTGGTGTTGCTTAAGGGTACTGCTTCCGGCCATCGGGTAGCAAAATCCATGAAAGTCAGTATGTACTGCTTTCCTCTGGGTGTCTTCTTTGGGAAAGGACCCAGAATATCTACAGCTACTCGCTGAAATGGGACCTCAATTATGGGTAGTGGCTGGAGAGCGGCTTTGACCTGGTCTTGGGGCTTTCCCACTCGTTGGCACATCTCACAAGACCGGACATAATTAGCAACGTCCTTGCCCATTCCCTCCCAGTGGAAGGACTTCCCCAACCGGTCTTTGGTTCTGTTCACCCCAGAATGGCCACTGGGATGATCATGGGCTAAGCTCCAGAGCTTTATCCGATACTTAGTGGGAACTACCAACTGTCTTTGAGGATGCCAGACTTCCTGGTGCCCACCAGAAAGAGTCTCCTTGTATAAAAGTCCTTGTTCTACCACAAACTGGGATTGGTTAGAAGAGCTGAGAGGTGGTGGGGTGCTCCATGCCGCCGCCCAAGCTTTCTGAAGGCTGTCATCTGCTTCCTGCTCGGCCTGGAACTGTTCCCTTGATGCTGGAGACATCAGTTCCTCCTTGGACTGTGAACTTGGGCTTGGTCCCTCTGGAAGCGATGCAGGTGCTGGGGCTGTTTCCGTTGACTGTGAACCGCTTCCACTGGTGCACTATGTTGTATTTCAGGCTCTGGCTGAGCCTCTTGGGTAGGGTTATCTGCTGCTTCTGCCAGTTCAGGCTCGCTGGTGCCCCCTGGCATTGGAGTTGTAGACGGGTTTGCAAATGCTGTACTCAGTACTGGCAATGGTTCTGGCGCTGGTTGTGTTGCCAGTTCCGGTTCTGGGACTGGCTTTAGCTGGGTCTCTGGGATTGGATCCACTACGGCTGTTGCAGTCGTTGGCAGGGGATCCGGTTCCACCACCTTTGTCTGGGTCTCTGGTAACACCGACGGGGCCCTGGGGGACGTCTCAGGAACAGGGATGGGGGTGAAAGCTTGCTTAGCCTGGCTGCGGGTGACTATTCCCACCCTCTTGGCTAGCTTCACATGGTTGGCCAAGTCTTCCCCCAGCAGCATGGGGGTGGGATAATTGTCATAGACTGCAAAAGTCCACATTCCTGACCAGCCCTTGTACTGGACATGCAACTTGGCTGTAGGCAAGGTTACAGACTGTGACAGGAAGGGTTGAATTGTCACTGGAGCCTCCGGGTTGATGAGTTTGGGGTCCATTAGGGATTGGTGGATAGTCGACACTTGTGCCCCAGTGTCCCTCCAAGCGATAACCTTCTTTCCGCCCACTCTCAAGGTTTCCCTTCGCTCCGAGGGTATGAGAGAGGCATCTGGGTCTGGGGATCTTTGGTGTGATTGTGGTGTAATGAACTGTAATCGGTTGGGGTTCTTGGGGCAGTGAGCCTTTATATGTCCCAGTTCATTACATTTAAAACATCGCCCTGCTAAGGTATCACCGGGGCGATGTTGGTTGGTGGAGACTGGTGTGGTGGGGTGAGAAGGCGTCTGGGGTTTCCCTTGGGATGTAGGTGGGGCCTTGGGTTGTCCCCGGTGGTAAGGTTTTGTTTCGGGTTGCCCCTTCTGATATTCGCTCCAACTGCTACTAGTTTTTTTCTTTTCTGCCACCTCCACCCATTTGGCTCCAATCTCCCCCGCCTCGGTTACAGTTTTGGGCTTCCCATCTAGGATGTACCTTTCTATTTCCTCAGGAACACCCTCTAAAAACTGCTCCATTTGCATTAGGAAGGGCAACTCTTCCGTAGATTTAACATTTGCTCCTGATATCCAGGCATCCCAATTTTTCCCAATGTGGTAGGCATTTCGGGTAAATGACACGTCTGGTTTCCACCTTAGGGCTCTGAACCGCCGACGGGCATGCTCAGGTGTTAGCCCCATTCTGATTCTGGCCTTGTTTTTAAAAAGTTCATAACTGTTCATGTGTTCCTTAGGCATTTCAGCCGCCACCTCTGCTAAGGGTCCACTGAGCTGCGGCCTCAGCTCTACCATGTACTGGTCTGTAGTGATGCTGTACCCAAGGCAGGCCCTTTCAAAATTTTCTAAGAAGGCCTCAGTATCCTCGCCTGCCTTGTAGGTGGGGAATTTTCTGGGATGGGAAATGGTACCTGGAGAGGGGTTGCTAGGATTGGCTGGTATATCCGGCCTAGCCCGTGCTAATTCCAGTTCATGCTTCATCTCTTTTTCTCTCAGCTCCATAGCTCTCTTGTGGGCCTCCTCTTTGGCTTTTTCTTCTCTTTCATGGGCCTCCTCTTTGGCTTTCTCTTCTCTTTCTCTCTGCTCCATAGCTCTCTCATCAGCTTCTTTCTCGAGTTTTTTTTAATTGGAGCAGTCTCTGATGTTTCTTTTCATTTTCTTCTGCTTCTAGTCTGACCAGTTTTAGTTTGTTAACTACGTCACTGGTACTCATTTTCCTGTTTTCTCGTGCTGGGTCACACCCCCTCTGCAGTTCACTGAAACTGGGATGCACTCAGCTCAGGCTGCTCAGGTAACAGAGACTTTCTAACTAGCTATCCCCGAGAGGTAGAAAGAAAAAAAAACAATTCAGCTTGTAAATTCCTTTTGCCAGCTGTTTGCTCACTGCTTGACTCCTTCTCTTAACAAAGACCCTTGTTAAAAAAAACTTAACACCTCTGCCTTCAGGCAAGGAGAGATAAGATATGCATCTACCTTCAGCTCTGCTTTCCAAGCAGCTAGAAAGGAGAGAAAAAAATCTTACTGGCTTTTGGTTTAAAATGATCCCACTGCTCTGCCACCATGTCAAGGCTGCTTCCCCACTCTGAACTTTAGGGTACAAATGTGGGGGCCTGCATGAAAACTTCTAAGTTTAACTACTAGCTTAGATCTGGTCCGCTGCCACCACTCCCAAAGTGCTAATTCCCTTCCCTGGGTAGCCTTGAGAGACTCTTCACCAATTCCCTGGTGAATACAGATCCAAACCCCTTGGATCTTAAAACAAGGAGAAATTAACCATCCCCCTCCTTTCTCCCACCAACTCCTGGTGGATCAAGATCCAACCCCCTTGGCTCTAAAAACAAGGAAAAATCAATCAGGTTCTTAAAAAGAAGACTTTTAATTAAAGAAAAAGGTAAAAATCATCTCTGTAAAATCAGGATGGAAAATAACTTTACAGGGTAATCAAACTTAAAGAGCTCAGAGGAATCCCCTCTAGCCTTAGGTTCAAAGTTACAGCAAACAGAGATAAACACTCTAGCAAAAAGGTACATTTACAAGTTGAGAAAACAAAGATAAAAACTAACACGCCTTGCCTGGCTGTTTACTTACAAGTTTGAAATATGAGAGACTTGTTCAGAAAGATTTGGAGAGCCTGGATTGATGTCTGGTTCCTCTCAGTCCCAAGAGCGAACAACCCCCAAAACAAAGAGCACAAACAAAAGCCTTCCCCCCCACCAAGATTTGAAAGTATCTTGTCCCCTTATTGGTCCTTTGGGTCAGGTGTCAGCCAGGTTACCTGAGCTTCTTAACCCTTTACAGGTAAAAGGATTTTGGAGTCTCTGGCCAGGAGGGATTTTATAGTACTGTACACAGGAGGGCTGTTACCCTTCCCTTTATAGTTATGACACACCCTTTTAGATACCTGATATTCTCCAAGGTCCTGTCCATAGTAGCAGCTCATCTACACACCTTGGGGATCAAGATTTACCCATACTTGGTCAACTGTTGCCTCAGGGCCTGCTCCTTTTAAGATGCCCTATAGATCACCCATGGAACTATGGACTTATTCACAAAGCTGGGTCTACAAATCAATGTCCAAAAATCGACCTTAACTTAAAGTACTTGGAGTTTATAGGGGCCGATCTCGACTCTCGGCAAGCGAGAGCACTCTGCCCTCCACACGGATTCCACAGCCTGGCTATGCTCATTTAGACAATTCAAGCCAGCCCACAAACATCAGCCAGACACTGCCTCCAGCTTCTGGGACACGTACCGGCAGGTGCGTTTGTAATATCTCATGCCAGACCACACATGAGGGGTCTACAAGCGTGGTCTAGATCTGTTTACAGAGCAACAATGACAGGTTAGAGTTAGACAAACCTCTCTCACCCTCTAGTGTCAAACACTCCCTGGATTGGTGGAAAGACCCAACAATTGTCTGTATGGGGGTCCCATTCACACAATCACCACCCTCGACATTGCTTCAAACTGTGGATGCATCCCTAATTGGCTGGAGAGCGAATTTCAACAACCTCAAGTCTCTGGGCAAGTGGTGCCCCACGGAGACAACTCTCCACATCAACCTCCTCTAACTCAGAGCGGTCAGAAGTGCTTGTGCTCACTTTCTTCCACTGATCGGACAATATGGTGTTTACGTATCACATAAATCGTCAAGGGATGCCAGATCATCCTTCCTGTGTATGGAAGCGCTAAAGCTATGGAATTGGTGCATTCGCCACAATGTTTTAATATCAGCAGCCTACCTACCAGGAGTGCAGAACATAACAGCAAACAGTCTCGGTTGCAAGTTCTCACACAACCACAAGTGGGAAATGAACCCAACAGTGCACCAGAGCATATTCTAGCAGTGGGGGACCCCAACAATAGACTTGTTCACTATTTACCTGAACAGGAATTCCCACTCTATTCCTCCAGAGCCGATCTCCGGAAACACTCATTACTTTTGAAGAGCCTGACTAGACCACCTTTTGAACCTATCGCTGCTAGTTCCCTTACATATCTATTGATGAAGATGGCATTTATGGTGGCCATCACCTTGGTGAGAAGACTAGAAGAGATAGCGGCATTAATGGTGCACTCCCTCCTCCTCCCCCCACCCCTTTTACCGTATGCTTTAAAGACAAGGCTTCTCTTAGGCCACTTCTGAAGTTCATCCCCAAGGTGATCTCGTCTTTTCACATAAACCAACTGATTCACCTCCCGATCTTTTATCCTAAGCCTCACTATGATAACAAGGAGGCTATACTGCATACGTTGGACATTAGGAGACCTGTAGCCTTGTATCTGGACAGAGAAATCTCCTAAGCTTTTCCTCTCCATTGCAGAAAGGTCAAAAGGCAGACTCTCCAAAGGGGTCTCGAACTGTATTAATCACTGCTATCATGCTCGCAGTGTGTTACCTCTATTTGGAACCCGCACACACTCTGTGAGGTTGGTTTCCACCTCTGTTGCCTTCCTCAAGAATGTTCCTATCTCTTGGGGGGGGGGGGGGGGGAGGGATAGCTCAGTGGTTTGAGCATTGGCCTGCTAAACCCAGGGTTGTGAGTTTAATCCTTGAGGGGGCCACATAGGGATCTGGGGCAAAATCAGCACTTGGTCCTGCTAGTGAAGGCAGGGGGCTGGACTCGATGACCTTTCAAGGTCCCTTCCAGTTCTAGGAGATAGGATATCTCCATTAATTATTATTATTATAAATCTGTAGGAAGCTCATACCTTCGCAGAACACGATGAGATTACTGGAGACTCTGCTTCCGATGCTATCTTCGGCTCCACAGTGTTATCATCATAACACTCTACTCTGAAGTCCCAGCCTCCCATTGGGGATACTGTTTGGGAGTCACCTACAGTGTAGCACTCATAGGGACACTACTCGAAGAAGAAGAAGAGGAAGTTGTCCCTATGGGGGGGTGCTCCATAGGGTGACCAGATCACCCAAGTCAAATATCGGGACGCGGGGGGGGGTGTGGCGGGAGGGGGCGGGGCAAAAAATAAAAATAAAAAAAAACCACCCTTCCTCCACAAGCGCTGGAGGGAGGCCTGGGAGATGCAGGGGAAGCACGGGGCCAGGGTGAGTGAGAGTCCGGCCTGGCCCCAAGCAGGCAGGACTCAGTCGGGCGGTAGGGAGAGTAGGGGGGCGGCCCGCGGGGCCAGGCGGCGGCTGTTCTCCCCCCCTGGGCAGCGGGACTCGGGAGCAGCCGCTGCTGCAGCTCCCACTGCCGCGGGGGGAGGAAGCGGCCGATGGCCAAGCTCGGCGGCTGCGGCTCTGGCGCCCGGGCCCGAACCCCCCGAGCCCGGGCCTGCTGCGAGGACCCAGCAGCACACACGCTGCGCCCAGCCCCTGGCCAGTCGTATCTGGGCTGCTGCCCAGCTGGTGCTATCCCGCGGCGGCCCCAGAGTGGGGGCAGCAGGCCCCAGCCCCCCCGTCCCGCTCGGGTCCCGCAGGGGAACGAACGGGGCTGGGCTGCCAATGCCTCCGCCCCGGGGCCGCCACAGGATTGCACCAGCTGGGCAGCAGCCCAGATGCGACTGGCCAGGGGCTGGGCGCAGCGTGTGCGCTGCTTGGTCCTTGCAGCAGGCCCGGGCTCGGGGGGTTCGGGCCCGGGCGCCAGAGCCGCAGCCGCCGAGCTTGGCCAGCGGCCGCTTCCTCCCCCCGCGGCAGTGGGAGCTGCAGCAGCGGCTGCTCCCGAGTCCCGCTGCCCAGGGGGGGAGAACAGCCGCCGCCTGGCCCCGCGGGCCGCCCCCCTACTCTCCCTACCGCCCGACTGAGTCCTGCCTGCTTGGGGCCAGGCCGGACTCTCACTCACCCCGGCCCCGTGCTTCCCCTGCGTCTCCGGGGCCTCCCTCCAGCGCTTGTGGAGGGAGGAGGAATGGTGAGCCTCGGGAAGAGGCGGGGATTTGGGGAGGGAGCCAATGGGGGGAGGAGCACTTCCGGGCTCCGGAGCATTTCCTTCTTTGTCCAGTGTCCTGACCGCACATCGGTCGGGACGCGGGACAAACAAGAAAATATCGGGACAGTCCTGATAAAATCGGGACGTCTGGTCACCCTAGTGCTCCATGACCCACCCTCATCCCCTCTACTTCAGAGTTCTCAAGAGGGGCTCTGCGGTAGAGAAGGAACTGAGGGTGGTTTGCCCATGCAGCGCTAGTTAGCCTCGCGGCAGAACATGAGGTGGGGGAGAGCGCATGTGCAGTCTGAATGGACACTGCTACCAAAGATCTACAATCAGCAGCGCAGGGACACAGACACGCCTAAAGTGCAGTACCCATAGGGGCACACACATCTCGAAAAACCATCGTTACTGCACAAGGTGAGTAACTTCCTCTTTCCCAGTAAGCTGTTTGTAATGAGTTTATCTTGAAGCCCTCCACCATTTTCCTTCCTTTCAGCCTCGTCTGATGGCTGCAGCTGTTCTGCCCCACCCCTTCTCTCCCCAGAGGGTGTGTGAACAGCCCAAGCACCAATGTGTCTGTGAAATAGGTGGGTAGGAGACATTAGGGATAAGTGTTGTACTGTCTCCTTCCCCTGAGCTCAGCCACCCTGAGTGAAGAAACTGAAGGCAATTCATGCTACACCGCAGAGCACTGCTTCCAGGATCCCAGGCTGGCATGCACACATGGGCTGTGCGTGCTGTGTTTTGAATGGAAAGGTACTTGGATGCAATTTCAGCAATTGGATCATTAGTTAAACTGTAGTTTGATGAAAAGCACACCTTGTATTTTAAACTGTGAAAATGTAATTCAGACTCTTTTTCTGCCCTGTGAGTCAGGGCAAAGTTGCTTTGGGCTTTGTAGGACTCTATTTTAAAGATTCATAACTATTCCAGAACTCATCAGTCAGCATTAAAACAAGTTTCCGGGTGTATGTCTCCACTGGCAAGGAGATTTCAGAGACATTGTACAGTAGATATTTATAATCTGCTTCCTGTGGTTGAAGTCCTTTACAATTAAATTTGCCTTGAAGAGAAGCTACAGAGGCTTTTGACAGCTGCTCAGGCTTTGTAGAAGATGATACATTTAGTATCTCTTTCCTTATTTTGGGAGCATGGATCACCTCAGCCACAGACACATGAAGACAGCCACCTAGTAAAGCCACAGGGGATTGGTGAAGTGTTCTGTATCTCAGTAATCAAAATTGCTTGGCTATTTGTGGAATGTTTGCCTGGCTTCTTCTGTGACAGTCTGTTTGGGAGGATTTACCCAGCCCCCCTCCTAGTAATTATCCGTGCGGCTTGTCATGACAAAGGGAGTGCAGAAACAGCTTTTATTTCTCTTTTTAGTATAAAATATAACAAATCAAACAGATACTGTGCTGAAATGGTAGCATTTTCTTCTGTTAAGTGGTAACTTTATTTTGATTAGAAACTTCCTGGTGTTTGAAGGGAAGTAGGGGATTTTGTTATTTTTAATAATAAAACATCCCCATGCAAGTTCTGTTTCAGGAGTAATGAGAGATTGAATACTGTAACAAAAACTCAGACCCTCTCTCCCCCCCTCCCCCCCGCCACTGCCATAAACTGTTCTTTGGAGCATTGTTCTTCCCACACACAGCCGCAGCATGCCTTTGCTTTTCTACAGCTGCGTTAGCAAAGCCATTAGAAACTCACATTTCAATAGCCCATATGGTGATGAAATACTAATATACAGGCATCTTGGGAATGTTTTGAAATTCAGAGAGCAGTACTTTGGTTTTGGTAGGGATTATTTTACTGGTAACGGATGCAACAAAAGACATTTAAACAAAATCATGACAACAGGTCAAATTCATTCTTGATTTTAATGAAGTTAATTCAGGGATGAATTTGGCTCAATATATCTATCTTTGATGATCTGAGAATGTGTCTGATAATGACAAAGTCCAGTTTTATTATTCTGTGGGGATTCTCAGGAAAATAAACATCAGGTCTAATTCAGCTTGAGAGTTTTGATAAGAGGCTGCTTTTCTGGTAACACACATGATACAAATATGTTAAATTGTGCATATCTATTGAGAGAGACTCCACTAAAGGACACTAGGAGTGGATTGGGATAGCAGTGGCTGCACAAGAGCTTGTTAGGTAGGGAACAGGTTCCCAGCTCTCACCCTGTCCCCCTTTGGATTGTTGAACACTCACACTAGAGAAGGGTTGATATTATCAGTAACTGAGGAGGGCTCCTGGCTCCCCTTAGTTGTGTGTCTCTTCAGCCAGGCCATTGCCCTGCTGAGAAGGACTGGGTGGAGCCATTTTAGAGTTGGGAAGGTTTTTAGGAGAGCCATATTCTGTGCTCTCTGTCGACACAACGTCCTGATCTCCCTCACTGCGCAACGTAAAATCTTCCTTACAGTCTCTGCTAACGCGGTTGACAAAGGGGTGGGCCATCTGGGCAACTGCCCAGGAGTGGCATGATCAAGGGGCACCATGTGGCAACACAGTAGTGCATGCTGCCAGTGTAGAGTCAGAAACTGCTCTTGGCGGGCAGGGGAATGCTGCGTGGGGGCTGCCCAGATTTCTCCCTGCTTCCTGGGGGGGTGGCAATGATGTACAGATACTGCTCGCCCCCCTAGGGTATGGGGTGGTGGGGAACGAGGAACAACACGAAGCGCTCCGTGCATCCAGGTCACTTTCCACACCTGGGATGTGCTGTGCTGTGAGGCATCAGGAGCTGCTGCTCTGCTGCCCTCCCCTTAGGCAGCCCAGGTGGGGAAAGTGACCTGGATGCAGGGAGCCCTGATGTTGCTCCTCGCCCCTCTTTCCCCCCCCCCCAAACCCTGTAGGGATGCGTAGAAGAGCAGCATTCGAGGTGGGAACGAGCAGCAATGCCAGCTTCTCCATACATCCAGGTCAGTTTCCCCATTTGGGTGCAGGAGGAGGAGTGCAAGGGTTAGGGGAGCAGGGATTGGGGTGCAGGAGTAGGATGCAGAGGTTACAGGCACAGAAGGGAGTGCAGGTGTTAGAGGCGGAGAAGGGGAGTGCAGGGGTTAGGGGCAAAGAGGGGTGGGGAGCCTAATGAGCTCCAGGGAGCCAGGGGAAATGGGGGGGTTGCCGTGCCCTCTGGGGTAAGGGGACCAAAATACAAGTATGCCCAGGATGCCATTTTCCCTAAGGCTGGCCCTGCGACTGCAAAGGCCACATGTGCTGTGTGTTCTTTGTTGCAGGGGAAGCGTGAGGTCATAAGGAAGGTTTTGTGAATAGAAGGGCCCAGTGCTCTATGCCGTTCATTTCCGAATATACCTCAACTGAGTGTTCTCTCTACACAGGAAACTTTTCAATCTCTCCTTGTATGGCAGCAGCCCCTCTAGGCTTCTGGTGATTTGTCACCCATCTGGGAATGGATACCTTGCTATTCCTGCTGCCTTTTTTTTTTTTTTTAGTAGGTTAACCCGAACTAAACACAGCTTTCCAGGGAAGGAGGTACCAGGCATTTATATAATGGCATTACAGTATTTTCAGGATTGTTTTCTTTCCTATTCTTTAGACATCATAATATTTTGTTTTCTTTTCTGAGAGCTGTTGCACATGAAGCAGAGGGTTTCATTGGGATGGTTCCAGTGATTCCAAATCTTTCTGCTGAGTGCTTAGGGAAACTGAGGCACAGTTGTACATGATCTTAAAAATGAGGCTAATGATACTGCCCCCTTTGTAAAGTGCTTTGAGAGATACTGATGAAAGCCATAGGTAAGAGCTAGGTGGTATTTATTTATTTATTCAAATTATTCCTTCCAATATGCATTACCTTGCATTTGTCAATGCTGAACTTCATCTGCCATTGCACTGTGCACTCACCTAAGTTGTACTGCAGTTCAGGAAAGCCTCCCCATTCAGGAGAGCACTTTAAACGTGTGTCTAAGTGCTGTCCTGAATCAGGGCCTATGCTAGGTCGCTGTACAGTTCCTCATAGTTTCTCATGTTGATGAATATAAATAATTTTGCCATGTCATTGCTCACTCCCTTTTCTAGATTATTATAGGGGGATCTGATAGTTACCCTTATATTTAAATTGCCTAACACCTTACATTATAAAAGATTTTTGCAACTTTGTCTTTGAGAAGCTCTCTTGTCTCCATTGTGTGCAGTGGGCCTTTGAAATTGGCGGGCCATAGTTCACAGGCTACGGAAGGGCTCTTCTTTGTCCTGTGAAATTCTGTGGAGCTTTGGCTGAGGTATAAATTGTTTAAAAATCTCTGGTTTTCTTCTCTCTCTCTTACATTGCTGAGGAAAACTTTGGCAGGCTGTCAAAATAGTAACTAACCACACGGATATTCTGAGACTGAGCTTGCAAAGCTGCTGCTGCAGCAGCACACGCTGTAATGTGAACTCATAGGAGCTGTTGGAGGAGCTGTAGGGTGAAGAGAGCTGGGCTGGGCTCCCTCCATTGGACTCAGCACATGGTCACAATGATCCCTGTCCCCCTCAAGGGGCACCACATAGAGAGGTATCACTAATCTCATGGTGACAGGGCACAAGAGAACTGGCCAGGCTCCCTCAACCACCCTCTAAATGCAGCAAATGGTCCCAGCGACCAATCTGCCCATCCCCCCAAACCTCTCCTGTCCTCTAGGTGCACCACCACATGGGGCTGGAGCTCCCCCAATATCTGCATGAGGGGGAAGAGATAGAGAGAGAAGGGGGGACTCGAAGCTCCTCACCCAGAGTACTCTCCAGGACTAGCATCTGGACACAGTGTCCATTCTTCTCCTGTTGCCAGCTCCTGTAAGGTTACCCTGTAGCTCAAGCGGTAGCAGCTTGTGCTGCAGTGCTGAAAGTTCAGAATTCAAACCCTGCTGATTATGCATGGTGGATTGTTACAGTTGCACACAACAGAATGTCATGTAACTTTTTCCTTTTAAAAAAATAAACTAGAAAATTACATACAAAAACCTTGGTTAAAAAGAACATTGTTTAAGTGGCAAATTCAAACATTCAAAAGGAGCAAATGTCAGATTTACAGTTTATGTATTATAATATGCATTATTATACTATGCATCCGAAGAAGTGAGGTTTTTACCCACGAAAGCTTATGCCCAAATAAATCTGTTAGTCTTTAAGGTGCCACCAGACTCCTTGTTGTTTTTGTATTGTAATACAGTCTTTAATGACCTCATCACAGGCTATTTTTTTCCACAGTACCCCTGGCTCATAGAGTGCATGGGATGTGCAAGGGGGCCGAAATAAGGTTGCACGGGCAACTGTAAAACTTGTATTTCCTAACTTTTGAGTACTTGATTTTGCCACCTAAATAACTTTCTTTTAACATAATTTTTGTATGTATTTAATAAAAATACAGAACACTGGTCCTAGTACGGAATCTTGGGGTACCTCATTGTTAACCTTTTGCTATATTGAAAACAGTCCTTTTCTGCTTTCTTCTTGTCTTCAGACTCTTAGCCAGTTTCTAATTCATGACAAAACTTTATATCTCACCATATAACCATAGGCGCCAACTTCGTGGAAAAAAATTAGTGGGTGCTTAGCATCCAGCGGCAGCCAGCTCCCTCCCTCCCAGCGCCTCCTGCCCGTTGTGATCAGTTGTTCCACGCATACAGGAGGCACTGGGAAGGAGGAGGAGGAGCCAGGACAGGGCGTGCTCGGCGGAGGGGGCAGAACTGCGTGGGAAGAGGCGGGGGTGAAGCAGGGGCGGGAAAAGGTAGGGTGGGGACGGAGCGGGGGTGGGAAAAGGTGGGGTGGGGCCTGCGGCCAAGAGGGGGGGCTGAGCACTGCTGGAGCCCGGAGGAAGCAAATGCCTGTGCATATAACTATTCATTTTTTTAATAATCTCTTGTGAAGATCTGATCGTGGGTTTTTCATGGTCCTTCTTAATTATCAGCCACTTCTGCTGTATTTGTTGTTCTGATGACATGCTGAAATGATTCTAGTAGAACAGAGGTATGCTTTTTCTTTTCAGAACCTATGCAGGTTTGTCCCTGTCACTGTGTTAATCTGGGTGTTTTAAATAACATTCTATTTTAAATGATCATTTCAACCAATTTACCTGGTACTGAGGTAGAGCAGGAGTTCTTAAGCTCATATCTAGCACCGTTTTGTTGTTTTACTTTAAAGACCAAATTTGCTACACTCTAGCCCTTTGAGGCACTGGCTGATTCTAAGGCCATGTCTACACTACCGGTAGATCGGAGCTGCTGCAATCAATGCAGCGTGTGTCGATTTAGCAGGTCTAGTAAAGACCCACCAAATCGATCGCAGAGCGCTCTCCGGTCTGTAGGCACCGACTTCTCCTCTGCCCAGTGGGTGCTCGACCCCCCCCCCCCGCCCCTGGCCCCGTCTCTTCCCACCCCCATTCCACCCCTTCCCCAAAGTCCCGTCCCCTGCCCTGCCTCTTCTCCACCTCCTCCCCTGAGTGCACCGTGTCCCCGCTCCTCCCCCTCCCTCTCGGAAAGTCCTGAGCACCGCCAAACCGCTGTTAGGCAGCAGTGGGGCAGGAAGCGCAGGGAGGGAGGGGAAGGAGTGGGGACGCAGTGCGCTGGGCGGGGAGAAGGAGGGGAGATGGGGGGAGCTTGGCTGCCAGTGGGTGCGGAGCACCTGCTAATTTTTCCCCGTGGGTGCTCCAGCCCCGGAGCATCCACGGAGTCGGCGCCTATGCGCCGGTTCGACTCTGGTACTCCACCGGAACAAGAAGAGTAAGGTAAATCGACAGGAGAGTGTCTCCCATTGACGCAGCGCAGTGTAGACACCGTGGTAAATCGACCTAAGCTACGTCGACTCCAGTTACGTTATTCACGTAACTGGAGTAGCGTAACTTAGGTCAACTTACTGCGGTAGTGTGGACAAGGCCTAATAAGAAATTGCATGCTTAGTAGTAAGGGACTAAGGCCTGGTCTACACTAAATAGGTCGATGTAAGGCAGCTTACGTTGACCTTATTATGTCAGTGTACACACTACATCCTTGTCCCACCGTTGTAAGTGTCCTATTACACCGACTTAATAACTCCACCTCCACGAGAGACGTAGGGCTTGGTGTAAATTAGGGCAACACAGTATCTGGAGCCCTGAAATTGACAAGAAAGCCGGGCAGCTAGAGCCCTCTGCTTCTGGTGGGGAACAGGGAGGCGAGAAGCCAGGGAGCAGCTGGGATCCCAGCAGGGAGCTGTGTGGAGCTGAGAGTCCTGTCTCTGTCAGTGGAAGTGCTCCTGGTGAGGACGTGCACCACCAACAGAAGGAGGGTAGTGTGGACATCAGCCTGCAGTGGCTGTAAGTTGACTTAATTCTGTAGTGTAGACGTGCTCTGAGATTCAGAGATCCTGAACATTCTAATATTCTCAATTACTTGTGATTGGAAATAAATTGGCTACGCATCCTAGGAATTGCTTTTTGAATCACTTCTCTGGTTTTCCCTTTCCTTCTGTGCCATGGTTAAATGTCTTGTCTCTTTCAAGACTCTGCACCACTCCACCCCGCTGCCCTCCTCCTGCCCAAGCCTTCTACTTAGCCAGGCTTTTTGCAACTTTCTCCCTTCCACTCTCATGTTCCCACTTGTTTTCTAGCAGTCCCTTGCATCTGTCAGCCCCTCTCTTTCCCAGTGCACCAGGTCTCCCCATCTTCAAATACCTCCTGAAAGCACACTTTCCCCATGATGTCTTTTGCTACTAATCCTCTGCACTAAGAAGTGTCTTTTTTGTTTTTAAGTACACCAATAATGTGCCCTGCTTTTCAACAAATCTCTCTTCAGATCGTGCAATGTATTTTCGGACTGCACTGTATTGTTTGTCTAGATTATAAATGCATAGTGCTGGGTCCCCCTCAGTACGCATAATATTACATACATAGGGCTATATATCTAATGCTCCAAGCATGCTGCTGAAGTTTAATAAATAATATCCCCTTCATTAAACTTCTGTTCCAGACAGAGCATCCAATGAAAAATTCCCAAGTAATGGAGGAGCTGATGATATTGAAAATAGAATGCAAAACTTAGAGACTAGCTCTTTGAATTGTTCAAAAATACATGCTAATAAATATGACCATTTTGTGCACTGGCTCAGTAATTTAGCTTTGCGTAAAATTGCCACTGAAATTTCACTTGAGACCATTTTACATGTGTGAACTTACAGTATAGAACCTGAAGAGAATTAAAAGTCTCTCTGCCAATGGTGCGTGTGCTGTTATGAATTGCTCTGTCTGAGGGAGTCTTTCCAGTGGCTAGAGCAGGAGACTGGGAGTCAGAAGCACTGGGCTCTATTTTTTACTCTTCCACTGACTGAGTGCAACCTTGGGCAAGTCACTAAAACATCTGCACCTCAGTTTTCCTTTCTGTAAAATGGGGAAGATAACAGTCGTCTGTGGGAAGTTGTGAAGATCAGACTTTGCGAAGTGCCTTGAGATCCTTACATGAAAGGTGCTTTCTAAGGCCTGGTCTACACTAGGAGTTTATGTCGAATTTAGCACCGTTACATCGAATTAACTCTGCACCCGTCCACACCACGAAGCTATTTAGTTCGACATAGAGGTCTCTTAAATTCGACTTCTGTACTCCTCCCCAACGAGGGGAGTAGCGCTAAATTCGACATGGCCATGTCGAATTAGGCTAGGTGTGGATGGAAATCGACGGTAATAGCTCCGGGAGCTATCCCACAGTGCACCACTCTGTTGACGCTCTGGACAGCAGTCTGAGCTCGGATGCTCTGACCAGCCACACAGGAAAAGCCCCTGGAAAATTTGAATTCCTTTTCCTGTCTGGGCAGTTTGAATCTCATTTCCTGTTTGGACATCGTGGCGAGCTCAGCAGCACTGGCAACGATGCAGAGCTCTCCAGCAGAGATGGCCATGCAATCTCAGAATAGAAAGAGGGCCCCAGCATGGACTGATCGGGAAGTCTTGGATCTGATCGCTGTGTGGGGCGATGAGTCCGTGCTTTCCGAGCTGCGATCGAAAAGATGGAATGCAAAGATCTACGAGAAGATCTCTAAAGCCATGGCAGAGAGAGGATACAGCCGGGATGCAATGCAGTGCCGCGTGAAAATCAAGGAGCTGAGACAAGGCTACCAGAAGACCAAAGAGGCAAACGGACGCTCCGGATCCCAGCCCCAGACATCCTGTTTCTACGAGGCACTGCATTCCATCCTAGGTGCGGCCGCCACCACTACCCCACCACTGACCGTGGACTCTGAGGATGGGATATTGTCGACGGCCGGTTCCTCAGACATGTTAGCGGACGGGGAAGATGAGGAGGACGAGGCAGTCGACAGCGCTTACAACGCTGATTTCCCCGACAGCCAGGATCTCTTCATCACCCTTACAGAGATCCCCTACCAACCGTCGCCAGGCGTTAACCCGGACACAGAATCAGGGGAAGGATCAGTCAGTAAGTGTTTTAAACATGTAAACATTTATTTTTAACAGAACAGGAATATTAACAATATTAACAATGGGTTTTTCATGATTAGTTTTCCCTAGGCGCTTCACGTTTCAGTCCTTGGCAGTGCAACTACTGAAAAAAAATCTAACAATGTCCGGTTTAGCATGATTGTTTTGCCCTAGGCGCTCTACTGTTTAGTCCCTGCCAGTGCAGCTACAGTAAAATCCGGTCTATATGTCCGGGGATAGAGCAGAAATCCTCCTGGGACATCTCCACGAAGCTCTCCTGGAGGTAATTGGAAAGCCTTTGCATCAGGTTCCTGGGGAGAGCGGCCTTATTGGGTCCTCCGTGGTAGGAAACGTTTCCGCGCCAGGAGACAAGCAAGTACTCGGGGATCATAGCCTTGCAGAGCATGGCGGCATACGGCCCTGGTCTTTGCAGGCTTTCCCGAAGCATCCGTTCTTTCTCCGTCTCTGAAATCCTCATCAGAGTGCTGTCGCTCATGGTGACCTGCTTTGAATTAGGTAGGGGAATGTTAGTATTGGGACTGCTTGCCTGTTCCTTTACAGAACTGTAACCGGCGGTTTAGAGCCACGCGGTGGAGGCGGGAGAGGAGCAGCATACAGGGATCTTTCCCTGGGACAGCCGCGAGGGGGTGGGACAGGGGCAGAGTTCATGCTTGCCGGATTGCTGGCAGCAGGGACTGGCATTGCTTTGAACGTGAAAGGAGGCCAGTGCTATTATTGAAGTTTTAAGCAGCCACAAGTCTACGGCTTACCATGTCAGCCTGTTACCCAAATTCCGCTGTCCTGTCCCGCTTGTCTGATCTGCACTGCAAGACCCCAGGCATTGAATGCGAAGGCCGAAAATTCGACCTTGTCCTGAGTGCGCATGTGATAGGTGCTGTGCATGGTCTTGTTCACAGAGAAAGACTATGTTCTTTGTTCAACCAAAAATTTATCTTTCTGAGGAATTCACTCCCTTTTTCCCATCCCACAGCTGCGACTGTCTCCCGAAATACCCTGGCATCACAGTCCCAGAGGCTAGCACAGATTAGGCGTAGGAAGAAGAGGACACGGGAGGACATGTTCTCGGAACTTATGGGCTGCTCCTGAGCCCAGGCAGCCCAGCAGACCCAGTGGAGGGAGAACTTGTCCCAAATGCACCGATTACACATGGAACGGGAGGAGAGGTGGCAGCAGGAAGACCAGCAGGCGACTCAAACGCTACTTGGACTAATGAGGGAGCAAACGGACACGCTCCGGCGCCTTGTGGATGTTCTGCAGGACCGGAGGCAGGAGGACAGAGCCCCGCTGCAGTCTATCTCTAACCGCCCTCCCCCGCCACAAAGTCCCATACCCCCCTCACCCAAAGTCCCAAGAAGGAGGGGCGGCAGAGTCCGTGAAAACTCTCACTCCACCCCTGCAGACTGCTCAAGTACCAGAAGGCTCTCATTCCCCAAAATTTGATAAGTCCTTTCCTTCCCGCCTCACCCAAGCCCCCGTCCCAGTTTCATCCCCCAGTTTCATGTGTAGTTGCTAATAAAAAATACGTTTCTGTTAATTACTGTTTCCATCATGTTCTTTTAGAGGAGAGTCTGTTTGAAGGGGGGGAAGGGGGTTGGTAATTGGACAGGACAATCACCTTTACCAGGGTACAGACGCGGGGGCAGGTTCAGCAGCAGGGCACACACACATTGCATTCACTAGTTACCCTGGTCAGTCTGGGAGGTGGTTTTCATGTTCGGGGGGGGGGGGCGCTTAGAGATCTTATGCAGCGGTCCTTATCCTGGATCACAGAGCCACGCAGCAGGGGATCTGTAACCATCCTCCCCCTGCCACAAAGTCACATAGCCCCCACACACAGAGTCCCGAACAGGAGGGGTGGCAGGCTCCATTGAAACAACCAGTCCACCAGTGCGGAGCCTGTCATTCCTGGAGTTTAGAAGCGTCCTTTGCATCACTACACTACACCCGCTCCCCACCACAGTCTGCGTCCCAGGTTCAACACTTTCCCGCGAAAACAGTAATAAAGAAAACGGTGTTCATTAACAAATTTCAAGTGATTTTATTTTTAAACGTGTGTTGGAAGGGGGGGAATGGGGTGAACGGGGTATGTAACTGGAGAGGATAGTGAACATTTACTGGGTAAAGAAACGGGGGCAGGTTCAGCTTCTCTGTAAACAAACTTAATAGTCACTGGTTACCCTGCTCACTCAGGAACCTAGCTTTCAAAGCCTCCCGGATGCACAGTGCGTCCCGCTGGGCTCTTCTAATCGCCCGGCTGTCTGGCTGGGCGTAATCAGCAGCCAGGCTATTTGCCTCAACCTCCCACCCCGCCATAAAGGTCTCCCCCTTGCTCTCACACAGATTGTGGAGCACACAGCAAGCTGCAATAACAATGGGGATATTGGTTTCGCTGAGATCAGAGCGAGTCAGTAAGGTTCTCCATCTCCCCTTGAGACGTCCAAAAGCACACTCCACCACCATTCTGCACTTGCTCAGCCGGTAGTTGAAGAGTTCTTTTTCAGTGTCCAGGGCGCCTGTATAGGGCTTCATGAGCCAGGGCATTAGCGGGTAGGCTGGGTCCCCGAGGATGACTATAGGCATCTCCACATCCCCAAGAGTTATTTTGTGGTCCGGGAAGTAAATACCTTCCTGCAGCCGTCTAAACAGACCTGAGTTCCTGAAAACACGAGCGTCATGAACCTTGCCCGGCCATCCGACGTTGATGTTTGTAAAACGTCCCCTATGGTCCACCAGTGCTTGCAGCACCATTGAAAAGTAGCCCTTTCAGTTAATGTACTGGCTGGCCTGGTGGTCCGGTCCCAGGATAGGGATGTGAGTTCCATCTATAGCCCCACCGCAGTTTGGGAATCCCATCGCGGCGAAGCCATCTATGATGACCTCCACGTTTCCCAGGGTCACTACGTTTGAGAGCAGTAGCTCAACGATTGCGTTGGCTACTTGCATCACAACAACCCCCACGGTAGATTTGCCCATGCCAAAGTGGTTCGCGACTGACTGGTAGCTGTCCGGCGTTGCAAGCTTCCAGAGGGCTATGGCCACTCGCTTCTGGACAGTCAGGGCTGCTCGCATCCGGGTGTCCTTGCGCTTCAGGGCAGGGGACAGCAACTCACAAAGTTCAAGGAAAGTTCCCTTCCGCATGCGAAAGTTTCGCAGCCACTGTGATTCATCCCAGACCTGCAGCACTATGCGGTCCCACCAGTCCGTGCTTGTTTCCCGGGCCCAGAATCGCCGTTCCACAACATCAACATGACCCGTTGCCACCATGATGTCCTCGGCGCAGGGTCCCGTGCTTTGTGACAGGTCTGTGCCACTCTCAGACTTCAGGTCCTCATCGCGCTGCCGTAGCCTCCTCGCCCGATTTCTCAGCATCTGCCTCTGGGAAAGGTGGATGATAAGCTGCGAGGTGCAGGGCCGGCTCTAGGCACCAGCAAAACAAGCTGGTGCTTGGGGCGGCACATTTTTAGGGGCGGCATGGCCGGCGCCAGAATGCCGCCCCTAAAAATGTGCCCCGGCCGCCCTAGCTCACCTCCTCTGCTGCCGCTCGCGCGCCACGGCGCGTGAAACAGCTGATTCGCGCGCCGCTGCTCGCCCTCCCTCCCAGGCTCGCAAACCTGGGAGGGAGGGGGAGATCCCGAGCGGCCGCGGCGCGCGAAACAGCTGATTCGCGCGCCGCTGCTCACCCTCCCTCCCACGTTTGAGAGCCTGGGGGGAGGAGGCAGGGCTGGGGATTTGGGGAAGGGGCGGAGCTGAGGCGGGGCCGGGGGTGGGGTAAGAAAAAAACAGGGGGGGACGGCCAAAATTGTTTCTGCTTGGGGCGGCAAAAATCCTAGAGCCGGCCCTGGCGAGGTGTTGACAACGGCCATAACTGCAGCGATGGTCGCAGCGGGCTCCATGCTCGCAGTGCTGTGGCGTTCGGGCTGTCACTGACCAGAAAAGTGCGCGAACTGATTTCCCGCCGGCGCTTTCAGGGAGGGAGGGCGGTGGTGACGGTTGGATGACGACAGTTACCCAAAACCACCCTCCACACATTTTTTTCCCCAGAAGGCATTGGGGGCTCGACCCAGAATTCCAATGGGCAGCGGGGACTGCGGGAACTGTGGGATAGCTGCCCACAGTGCACCGCTTCCAATGTCGACGCTTGCCCCGTTAGTGTGGACTCACAAAGTCGAATTACTGTCCTTAGTGTGGACACACACGTTCGACTTTGTAATATCGATTCCACATATTCGATTTAAGTAAAATCGAACTACTCTCGTAGTGTAGACATACCCTAAGTGTGAAGCACTGTCACAATGAATTATTTAATAGAGATCCTGTTAGCTGGGATTTGAAATGTGAAAGTTTTATGGCCCTAGCTCACTGGGTTGACATGAATGTATTCTACAGAGTCTAGTTGAAAGCTGTGCTCAGGCCTCACTGTCACAGTAGTTAGCTTTGTATTCCTTTTTCTGAGTTTGACTGGCTTATGGGTTGTGTGACTGACTTTGTCTCCAAGATATTATCACTTCATTTCAAACCACTCATCCAAGATCCTGAGGTGGTATTTAGGAGTGTCTGCTTCAGCTTTTGATAATAGGGTGAACAAGCTTTGGAAAGTAAGCACTTGCTACTTCTTAAGGTTATCAGGAAACTGTCAAATACCAAAGAAGCCTGAAAAACCCATTATGTGAATTAAAGAATGAAACCTCCCTCTTCTGTTCTTACAATCTGTTAGTAGCATAGCAAATTGTGTGTGAGCATCAGCTGCAGCACATCCTGACTGGGGGACGTGTCAAGAGGGCATGGAAGAGGTTGAGTCCTGTAAGACCCATTAAATGAAGCTGAGAAGTAACAAGCATCATGGATTCCTCCCTTTCCCAAATCTCCAGCCTTCTAAGGAAACCCATTATACTTCAAGTCAGAGACCAGTCTGACCATTTTGGAAAGGTGGCAAGTTAGCACGCCCAAGGTTAATCTTGACTGACCTCTGCATTTATCAGCTTGAAATTCTGTCCAGTCTCCTACGTGACTAAATTACTACTACTCTGACAGATGAGGTTCAGTTCAGCGGAAGTTGCTTGCTGTGGTGGTGTTGTGAGTTATTGTATTTGATATATATTGCCCTCTGCCCCCCTTCTTAGCCCAGATTGCTGCATGGACGGTCACTTTGGGGTTTCATGTCTATTCATACTGTAATTAGAAAATGTGGTACCTAGTGGCAGAGTGTGAATGCACATGCACGGCTCTCTTATGAGCAGCTGAGCACCATGTGACTCCAGCCTGCTTATGCTGTTCTGATCTTTCAAGTCATTCTCTGTTGTGACTGTTAGGTGACTCAGGTCACTACAATGCACTTTATTTAGACCTCTGATAATATTGCACTGCATTTGTGCCAATTAACCATAGCACAAAACTGACAATTTAGAGTTTAAAGAGACAAGATGGGTGGGGTAATAACTTTTGTTGGACCAACTTCTGTTGGTGAAAGAGACAAGTTGGCCAAGTAAAAGCTATTGCCTCACCCACCTTGTCTCTAATATCCTGGGACTGACACAGCTACAACTATACTACATACAATTAGAGTTTAAATACATTTTAAAACATTCCTCTGAAAGAGCCATGGTATTGTGTGCATGTGTAACCGGATGGACTACCCTTTCTATTTAGACAAAGCTCTGGAGTGCTAAAACAATATAGTATGATTTTAATGTTAATTCATGTTAATCGAGCCTCTTGCTTGGGAGAGAGAAGCCCTCAGACTATTAGAAAGGTTTCAGACTTTATAAATGCAAATTATTATGATTATACATTTTCACAGTGTAGCAGCACTTACCATTCCAGATCACTTAGGAGACATAACTATGATTTCTTCAGGTAACTCAAGGACTCTGCCCCTTGAGTATTACCTGAATGTTGAGGCTCATTAACTTTATTTATGCACCGCATTCAGAGCTCTACCTCGAATGCAAGCTTCTTGACAGCCGTCAGCACTGAGAGTTTTCCTGTCCAAATGAAACTTGCCACATTTAAATTCTAAATAACTGAGTAAGCTGTGTCAGAAGGTGGATCACTGTATGCACACAACATCTTTTAAAACAATGATCCAGCCAACCCATTCAGCAATTTGTTGTTTGCAATTTGGCATCTTCAATTTGGGTTAATGATCTGACAGTTTTTGTAAAAAGCATTGATGTTGCTTGTTCTGTTCACCCTGGTGCAGCAGAATGGCAACCTGCCATCTGCCCAGCTAGGTCATCAGCTTCCATTTGACATGGTAGTGGAAGATTGAAATGGCCTAGATAGCAAAGATTAACCTTTTGGAACCAATTTCAGGGTTTCCAGCTGCCATGAGCTCCTGTAGAACATCAAGCAGCAGAACTCTGGGTCTTGTTAATTTAAAAAATAATTGATGGAAGTGGTTGATTTGGGCTATCTTTAGCTCCAGTCTCTATCCCACCAGACTCTCATTAAGCTCATATTGTGTAGTGGTAATGCTTTGATATGCAAGTGAAATTAAATTAATAGGCAAATCGGGGGCTTTTCAGAGCAACACACATTCTTAAGGTTTCATATGCCTCTAGCAGCTGAAACAAAATGTCTGGTTTTGTACAAAGAAATACACTGTGTGACTCAAGTTGGAGATGGCTCTTTGTAGGTAGCACTCTGTGAACAGTACAGGAGAGCCCACAGAATTATCCTGCATGTGTGTTAGGGATGGAACAAATTCTCTGAACTGCAGCCTGTCTATACACTAATCCACTTCTCTCTCCAGCTGATGATACAGCTTTTTGTAGATGCAGTATTTAGGGTTCACAGTTAAACTGTAGCTGATAGGGATCTATAAAACTTCTGAGGAAAGAGTAAATTGGAAAACTGATAAAACAAGAATACTTACCTTCTTAAAGTGTCTTGTTCCACTATCTGCTTTGCACTCTTTTATTTAACTAGTAAAGTATTGATTGCTCTCGGACACCTCTGTGTGACAGATTTTTGTTACCAATCTGCCTGGAGCATCAGGTGATCAGGCTGACGCCGCAGGATTGTTTGGGGAGGAGATGACGTAACACACCAAGTGTTTAAATTTTAAAGCTTTATTAATAAAATACAGCAGAGTGTGCTGGGAATGCTCCCACGTTACTCAGGGGAAGAAAGAAAGCATTAGAGCCCCAAGCCCTAACCCACTTTCATACTCACACGCCCAAAACTGGCCAGGCCTGGGTGTAACGTAAGAAGAAGAGGGGGATGGGTGGAACGGAGTTCTTGCCCTGGGCCCAGGTCGTCTGGGGAATCCGCTGTAATCTCCGAATTGCTCCAGTTCTCGGGAGGGTTTTTAAGTCCTGGGTTCCTTTGGGGGTGTTGTTGTCCAGGGCCCTCTGTGCCTGGTGCTCTTTGTACCAGTCCCAATCGGCTTGCTGTGGCCTTCTTGGCTGCCCAAAACACACTGGCTTTGGAGAATTTGTTTCCCCTTCTGTTGGCCTTCACCGTCACTGCCTCATTCGCTCTGTTTTCGCTGCTATCTTTGCAGCTTTGCTTAACTTAGTTCTTCTCTTTTCACGGCCGCTTGGGCACATTCAAGCCCCCGTCTTTCTCGGCTGTCAGCCAAATCTCAGCTATGAGTAGTGTCCTTGGGTGGAGGTCAGCCTCTTATCTTCGGACTGAGCTTGCTAGCTGCCGTGTTGAGTTAACCCGTTCTCTGCTTTCTTCTTTCTTCTCCCCCTCTCTTGGCCTTTCGTACTTCTGCAAAGGAATCTTCCATTCCCCACTCACATGCCTTTGACCCTCCCCAAAATGCTTTGCGATGCTTGCAACGGCGTTAGCAATATACAGTGCTGATCTGCCTTCCCAGGGGACTCCCTAAGGGGAGGGGTCCATTGGCTTGTGACATTCCCCCCCTTGACCCTGAATCAACATTTTGTTGGGAGGGGTCACCACTTAGGTTTCCACCCTCTCCCCTCCTCCCTCCCCCGATATGGTGGCAAGGGTTAGTGTTGGTCTTTTACCTAAACAGCTATACAGCATGCACCAGATTGTTAGGACAGCAACAATTGCATATACCAGCCAATAATGACTTTTGGCTTTATTAGTAACAGCATAACACATTTTTTTGTTGACATAGATGGCCCATTTGGATGGCTGTGGCAAAAGCATTTTTTTTTTTTTAGGTTAAATGTGTGTTTTAACACCATGAAGGAGGAGGCATTTGTTTGGAATACAGAAAGTTGCTTTTGGGTGTGCGCCAATGGGAGAAACGCATTGGGTGTTATTTATGAAAAATTAAACACAACATAGTTAGAAGCATTAACAGTTTGTTGCAGAATGGCAGGCCAATGCACTGAAAAAATTTGTGTTTGTGATTTTAACCACAAGTAGAGAGGCACCCTGAGATAGGTGGTCCTCCAAACACATGCAGAGGTATTGGTAAACACATGGGCTTTAGTGGGGGCATATTTTGATGCCTTTCCTTTTCAGCAGATGTGTTGACCTACCTTATAAAAGTGGCTTGGCACTACCTTTTTTTTACACACCATTTGAGGGGGCTTTATAGGCCACAACTGCCAAGTGTTGCCGTTTGCAATTCATATGTGCTGGTAGAAGATGTAGTCAGCACAGCACGTACCGCTTAGCCATGTTATTGGAGGGAGCCACCTTTCACACGTCGTGATGGACCACCCAATTTTAGATAACACGTGATGCCAGCCGGGACTGCGCTCTTCCCTTTACTCGAGGGTGTGAGCTCAGCCACACCCTCCTACTGCCTCACCCAAGATCTATGGATCATTTTCTGTCCTTTATGTTACTTCCAGATTCATGCTCAGAGTGGACACTTTGGAGGGTTTTTAAAGTATTTAACACAATAGAACTGATTCCTGGAAAAAATATTTGTTTGTATTTAAAGTCAGTTTTATTCACTTATGACTGGATCATGGCTCTGCCCCAAGTAAGGGGGAGGTGCCCCATGCCAGGACAGTATCTGTCGAGCAATGGCAGTCCTAGGAGGGCATGCTGGGTGTGTACAAAGAGGTTTGGGGCAAGTAAATATTACTGATGAAATGTGTGAGATTCAGTTCTCTAAGGGAGTTTGAGTCTCTGGATCGGACTTGTGTGTTGCATGCTGTCTGTGGGCCAGATTCTGATATATTTAGTCGTGCTGAGAAGTACTTTACTCATGAGCGCTCCCACTGATTTCAATGCAACTGCTTGTAGAGTAAGGCACTACTCAGTGTGAGTAAAGGTGACAGAATCTGGCCCTTTGTATATAATATTATGTATGCCCTGTATGTCAGTATAGAAATGGCAGCTGTCCAAAGCTCCACGCATCCGTACAGCACACGGTTTTGCTAGGTATGATCACAAAGCAAAAATTCTTTAATGTTTTCCCCTCACATGTTTTCACTGTTTTTGTTTTTCCCTGCTAGTTTTTTTTACTGATTTATTCATACACGACATTTAAGGCTCCAGGATTCCATTGATCCACCTGCCTTCCCATGACACCTGAACAATGATAAGGAGTACTTGTGGCACCTTAGAGACTAACAAATTTATTTGAGCATAAGCTTTCGTGGGCTACAGCCCACTTCATCGGATGTAGCCCACAAAAGCTTATGCTCAAATAAATGCCACAAGTACTCCTGTTCTTTTTGCAGATACAGACTAACACGGTTGCTACTCTGAAACCTGAACAATGATGAGGCTTTTGGTCATTTCAGCCAGCTTTATGGTCCAAGCACAAATACATGACAGTTTAGTTCTTCAGGAAGTTGGAATTAAAAGAAGAAACTGGATTGCTGATGTCATACTGAGAACAAACTTTGTGTTCTCCTTTAGGAAATGAGTTGTACTGGGGATTTGATCAGTAGGAGACTGTAGTACTCACTTCCCTTCCTTTGTAGATAGTGCAGAGTGGCGATGTACAGGGGTCTCAGGCTGACTTTTGCATCTTGCCCAGTACAGTTGAGTTAGAGGGTATGCCATTTTTCACCCCCTGTTGAGAGGAGGGGATGTCAGGAGGATGTAGTCAGGTGGGAGGGTGCAATAGGGCTCTTGCCTATTGGAGAAGGCAGAGGGAGGACTTTGGGATCTGCTGTATGTGTTAGATCAGGGTGTTGATACTAGGGAGGGTCATCTTTAAAGGTGTGCGGAATGGAGGGGAGCAGGTGTCTCACAGCAAAGCAGTTGGTAGGGAAAGTTGAGCTTGCAGACAGATGCTGGGAGGGCATTCTGACAATGTGGGCTTACTGCATATGCCAGATATGCCTGGGGGAAGGCGTGTATAGATGCTGCGTGCCCAGCTAGCATGGGTATAAATAACAGTGTAGACAGTGAGGTACAGCTTAGGCCAGTAGACTGCCCTATGTAGTTCTCTACGTACCCAAACAGTGCTCTATGCTGCTGGTAGGGGGAAGGCAGCAGGGAAAGGCTCTGGCCACTCCTCCCTGCCAGAGCCTTACCCTCCATTTCCTCCTGCCTGAGCCTTCCATTGCTATTTGTAGCTACACACCGTGGTGAGTGTGGAGGACACAGCCTGCCTTTCACTGTGGCATGTAGCTAGACGTATCCTGCCTGCTCTGCAAGTGTAGAGACGGTCTAAGGCTGACTCCATATGAATACAGCAAGCAACATGAGCTACTATAGTATCCAAGTACTTCACCTGGTCTCCCCCTCTACTTTGCTTTTAATAAGGCTTAATTATTAAAGGCTTCCTGACCTAGAGCTTCCTCAACACTGCACCTACAGTACAGTGGAAAGGGCAATGTGATAGTTTCATCTCTTCCTCCTTTGAGCTGCATAGCTTGAGCTGTGTAATTCACAAGGCAAACTTCTTATATAGGAAATTGTTCTCAGATAATGAGAGCTGGGAAGTAATAGAGGAACCCAGGGACAGAAGAGTGATTAGATTTCAAAGCAGAGTTATATATGCTGATGGCAGCTGTATAAGCCTTAAGGTGCCCAACACTGAGGTAATAACTTCTGGTTCTATTTGTGGTAGGTTTGCTTTGTTTCTTTCTATATCACCTTGGCCTGGTCCACACTACCCCCCAACTTCGGACTAAGGTACGCAAATTCAGCTACGTTAATAACGTAGCTGAATTCGAAGTACCTTAGTCCGAACTTACCGCGGGGCCAGACGCGGCAGGCAGGCTCCCCCGTCGATGCCGCGTACTCCTCTCGCTGAGCTGGAGTACCGGCGTCGACGGCGAGCACTTCCGGGATCGATCCGGGATCGATTTATCGCGTCTAGACAAGACGCGATAAATCGATCCCAGAACATCGATTGCCTGCCGTCGGACCCGGAGGTAAGTGTAGACATACCCTTAAAGAGATAGGAACATAGTGTTGTGGAGACGAAACTATGAAGTGTTTGAGTAAAGCACATACAGACACAGCTTCCCTTTATCTCAGAAATTCCAGAGTCGTCTTCAAGTGATGGTCCCTATTGTATTCTACTGTGGGTAATGCATGCACATCATGTTCCTGGAGTCAGAGAACTTGAAAGTAGTGTCTGCTGGTCTGCGCATACAGCCCTCTCTCACCTTGTGTTCCCGACCAAGATGATAAAAGGCAGGGCAGACTGCCCGCCTCTTCAGTTCCTTCTAACCACCACATGGTCTGGGTTGGAACCTTTATTGTCCTCAGCTCTGCCGTCGTTTCTGAAAAACAGTAGTGTTTTAGCTGTAAATAGTTCACCCTTTTAGATGTTTAATAGATTTAATAGTTTTGACAGTTTTAATTGTTTTAGAATTAGTTTAGGCTACTGAGGTTGTTCTCCCATTTGCTTCCCCCCATACCTCATTCAGGCACCGGGCTATGCCTAGAACTCCGGGTTTCAAACGCTGTGCCTCCTACTTGCAGTACTTCTCGGTCAGTGACAACCACCATCGCTGCCTTAACTGCTTGGGAGAAGCTCACCTTGCAGCTTTGTACAGCATTTGTCAGTCCTTCCCCAGCCATACCCAAGAGGGATGGGCTCTTTGCCTCCATAAATACCTCTTGGAGATGTCCATGAGGCCTCAATTGGACCCAGTCTGGGGGACCCCGCCCCATATATCAGCCTGAATCAGTGAGGAGTGTGCCTCCTGCTGTTAAATTGTCCTACTCTGGTGCTGGAGGATCCACTCCCAGAGACCCAGAGCGGGGCCGAGTCAGGAGATCAGGAAGCACTCCCATAAGCATGGGGCTAAATCTTCCTCTAAGTCCATTCCAAAGATACCGGATGTGCCTACGAGCAAACCCACCAGATTGGCCCAGGAGGATGTCATACATCCTAAGTCCCATAAACCTGATAAGAAAGCCCTGAAACATAGGGCTGTGCTGGCTCCACACCGCACTCCATCAGTACCATTGCCCCTGGCTCCTCCCAAGACACAAGGCACTGTAGCACTGCCAAAGGCAGACCATCAGCAGCTACCATCCTTGTCACCAGCACTGGCAGCCCAGACAGAAAGAGAGGTCCGGATCCGTGGCCACACCTCAGAACATTTTCACTCTCCCTGATCCTGAATCCCCTCCTCCATAAGGACCCTCCATTTCCAGAGAGCTTATCTCACCTCCTAGAGACCTGCCAGAGGGACAGAGCTTATCACCCCTAACATACAGAACTTACACATCACCATCAGCACCAACTGTACTGCCATTGGAACCTGAGTCTGCCCTTTTCCTCCTCAGGAGACTCGGAACCATCGGAGGAACCACTCCTCCTGTACTGCCACTCCCCAGGAGACCCACAACCTTGGGACCAACCAACGTCTCACCTGGTTCAGAGTCATTGGTACCCCATGCCATGGGGACCCCCGCCACCACCTGTCAATCCCACCGACTGGCTATATTGGGGACCTTAGCACCAGTATCCCCCTTCACAATCTAACTGATCCACTAGAGAGTTGCCACCTGCCTCCCCTACAAGGGGGACCATTGAATTTACCCCCCCAATCCGATGGAAAAGAAGGAGCACTACACTCCAATTCCAGCAGTTCTGCCGGAACTGATCAAGCTGCCGTCATCATCACTGGATGAAGCGGTGGTTTAGGTATTCTCTTCCCCCCTCCCCTCCCCGCCCCCTTAGACAGTTCCAAGACCTTCTCCGTAGAGTCGCCAGTAACTTCAGATTCCACTAGAAGAGATCCAGGACTCCCAAACACAAGCTCTTGGACATCCTCCACCCCTCTGGACCTATAGAATAGCCCTCCCTGTCAATGAGGTCATACTGGAGCCAGCCAGGACTGCGTGGCACATCCCTGCCACCTGTGCCTCTACTACCAAAGGAGCAGAGAGACATTATTATGTACCAACTAAGAGTTTAGAGTTCTTGATCTCTCACCCAGCTCCCAACTCATTGGTGGTTCAGATCACTTCAGAAAGATCCAGGCAACAACACGCCAGCTCTACCCTTGCGGACAAGGAGCGTAAATGCCCAGACCTGATGGAGAGAAAGGCTTTCTCGTCCTCCAGTCTTCAGTTCAGGATAGCCAATTATGAAGCGCTACTGCTAAATATGATTTCCTGAACTACACTAAGTTTGAGGAATTCACCAAGAGCCTCCCACAGCAGGATCGTTCTCATTTCCAGGCCCTCATAGAGTAAAGAAAACTAATAGCTAGTCTGCAGTTGATGAAGCCGATACCTCCTCTCGAGCCCTGCCTACCACCCTCATTACGTGATGGGAGTCCTGGCTCCATGCCTCAGGGTTCCCCAGGGAGGTCCAGAGTACCATTGAGGACTTTCCCTTCAATGAAACTCATCCCTTCAATCAGAATATAGATGAGTCCTTACATACCCAGAAAGACTTTAAGGCTACCCTTTGACCCTTGGGTATATACACACCTTCCCCAAAGAGGAAGTTCCTGCACCAATCCATCTCACTGAGATACAGGACCCAATATTTCTACCATCAGAGACCTTACGAACCACTGTGTAAAAAGCAGAGGTTCAAAAGTCCAGCTTCCCTGTGCCCTCTGCACCAGCCTTGACATCCCAATCCCAGCCCCCGACTCAATGGTATTTTTGACACGACCTTGAGAGCCGTGAATCACTGAGAACAATACCTCCCAATTCCAATACTCCATTTGGAGGTCATTTAGCACTCTTTTTCGACACCTGGAGTGCGATAACAACGGACAAGTGGGTGCTGAACGTCATCTGAACTCTGGCTATACAATCAAGTTTGCAATGCTACCACCTCCAAAACCCTCCTCCCCATCCCTCTTTGGGGACCACTCTCATGACAGTATTCAAGGAACAATAGAATGCATTCCTCTACAATATCAAGGGACAGGTTTTACTCAACCTACTTCCTCAGACCCAAGAAGAAGGGTGGGTGGAGATCAATCCTCGACCTCTGCCACCTCAACCACTTTATTCGCAAACTCAAATTTTGTATGGTTATATTGGCAGTGATAATTCCATCTCTAGAAAAGGGCATAGGATTCACAGCTCTTGATATGAAGGATGTGTACTTTCATGTCAATATTCATCCCGCCCACAGGCGGTTTCTCAGATTTCCAGCGGGCTGAGACCATTTCCAATATAGAGTTTGACCCTTTGGGATAGCCACTGCCCCCAGAGTCTTTACCAAGGTATTTTCTGTGGTAGCAGCTCACGTCAGATGTCCTGGCCTCCTTGTCTTCCCTTACCTCAATGACTGGGTCCTTTCTGCCAGATCTTGCTGGGAAGCCTTTATGCCAACCTCTATGATGCTCCGTCTCCATTCCTCACTGGGGCTCAGTGAGAACATCAAAAAATCTGTTCTTACCCCCACACAAGCTTTGAACTTAATCGGGGCAACCTTGAAGTCTATCACTGCTAGAGTGTATTTGCCCACAGACAGGGTAAAGACCATGAATGACATCTTAGCTCACATCACACGCAACCCTCAAGTAAAGGTCAAAACATGTTTGTCCCTCCTCAGCCATATGGCCTCATGCACCTATGTCACTCCATTCACAAGACTCCAGCTTCATTGCCTTCAGACATGGCTACAATTGGTTTACTCCCCAAGCTGCCAGTCTATGAACCTCACACTGACTTTCCCTCCAAGGAACTGTCTTCCAACCTGTGGTAGACAAATCCTCATCACATATGCATAGGGGTCCCCTTTCTCCCCTCTTCACTGGACAAGACCATCATTACGGATGTGTCCCTACTAGGTTGTGGAGCCCATATGGGCAACCACATAGCACAGGGAACGTAGACATCTTGAGAGTCCAGAATGCACATCAATGTCCTGGAACTACAGGCGGTAGGGAAGACCTGCGAGTCCTTTCTTCATTTAATCTGCTCTCACCATGTCCTCATAATGTCAGACAACAAAATCTACATCAGCGAACAGGGGGAGCGAGATCTGCCTCCCTGTGTGCAAAAGCAGTCAATCTCTGGAGCTGGTGCATCAGCAATCAGATCACCCTATCTGCAACCTACCTTTTGGGGACACAGAATGTGCTCGTGGACTCCGTCAGCAGGCACTTCGCAATCGACCACAAGTGGGAACTTCATGGCACTGTGCTTAATGATATTTTCACTCAGTGGGGAAACCAAACCAGGGATCTGTTCGCTTCCCAGGCCAACAACAAGTGAGTCTCATTGCTCCAGAGGAGTCCTAGGTTACTGCTCCCAGGGTAATGCTCTCCTTCTTCCCTGGTCAGACCAGTTCAACTGCGCCTTCCCTCCTCTACCGCTTCCGCCACAAGTGGTACACAAGATCTGATAGGACAGAGTGACAGTCATCCTGATCGTCCTTTTCTGGCCCAGACAGTTTTGGTTCCCCAACTTCCTGTGCCTGTCATCTCGTCCCCCAATTACCCTCACAATATTCCCTGAGCTTCCGATCCCGTGCAATGGCAGGATCAAACACTCCAATCCCCTACTGCTTCACCTCAGGGCGTGGTATTTGGATAGTCATCAGCTCTAGAACAGGTATGCTCCTCTCTAATAGCAGAAAGGACTCAACTAGGAAATGTTACCAATCTAGCTGGAAATGCTTCTCATCCTGGATGCAGCAGAGAGGCGTTCTACCAGAACTATGAGTATCCCACTCATCCTAGACTATATCCTATCTCTGTAGACATTGGGCTTATCTCTCAGTTCCCTGCAAGTCCATTTGATGGCTATCAGTGCATTCCATCCCCCTACAGATAGCTACACTGTTTTCGCATACCTGCTAACCGCTCAATTCTGGAAAGGCCAGATAAGAATTTTCCCACCTCTTTGAAAGATGACATCCCAAAGGGACCTGAATCTCATTCTTTCGGTTCTGATATGGCTCCCCTTTGAACCCTTGGTGACTTGCTCCTTGTTGCTCCTCTCCATGAAGGTCATCTTTCTCATAGCTATCACATGGGCAAGGAGGGTTGGTGAACCTGGAGCAATGATGGCACACACTCCATATACTATATTTCACAAAGATAAGGTTTCTTTACACCTACACCCCAAATGTATCCCTAAAGTGGTTTTGGAATTTTACCTTCACCAATCCATTCATTTACCTTGTTCTTCTCAAAACCACAAGTGTTTGCAAAAGAGCATAGGCTCCACTCTCTGTTCAACAATCTTTGGCCTTTTACCTGCAGAGAACGAGATTATTCAGAAAATCCCTGAGGCTGTTTGTTGCTATAGCAGAGCGTCAGAGGTCACACCATCTCCACCCAGAGAATGGCCAAATGGATATCTGGTTGCATCCTACCCTGCTATCCGCTCTCAAACCTTCCCCCCCCGCTCCCTCATGGGGGTACAAGCACACACCACAACTATAGTCTCTCTTCAGGACGTATCCCTCCTAGACATTTGTAAAGCGGCCACATGGAACTCCGTCCACACATTTGCAAGACATTACATTTTGGTACAAGACTCGGCTGCTGACGCCTCATTTGGGACGGCAGATCTCTGCTCGCTCCTACTGTCCTCATCCTCACACCATCCACCTATTTAGGTACTGTCTGTCAATCACTTACAGTGGAATACAATAGGGACCATAACTCAAAGAAGACGATGAGGTTACTTACCTGTAACTGGAGGTTGTTCGAGATGTGTAGTCCCTATATATATTCCACTACCAGCCTTCTTTTCCCTCTGCTTTGGAACTTATCTGATTCATGGTGGAGAAGGAACTGAAGAAACGGGAGGTCCACCCCACCCTTTATCGCCTCGGTTGGGAGCACGAGGCAAACCAGGGCACATGCGTGGACCAACAGAGACTACTTTCAAATTCTCGAACTCCAGGCACACGGTGCAGATGCGTAACCCACAGTGGAATACAGATAGAGACCACACATCTTGAAGAACCTCCAGTTACAGGTAAGTAACATCCTCTTTTATATTAGGTGCTGTTAGCAGCTTACTCCATTATCCTGTGGAGAGGTGCGTTCTAGCCTCCTCTCTGCAGCTGTTAACCAGCTCTTGTTATGCTAATTTTGTATCTTTTTTTTCTGTTCAGTGCACGTGCCCAGAGAAACTGTGGCAGGGGCATCTGAAAAACACTAAAATAAATAAATATTGCTGAGTTCTGGCACAGGGCTCCCTGTATTTATTACTCTTAGTCCTGCTGCTGCGGTGATAAACCAATTATATTTTCAATACACCAAGCTGACTGACCTAAGCTGTGCACAAATGCAGTAGCCAGACCTCTTTCCCAAGAACTGTTACTGCTTTGTCCAGAAACAGAGCGTGGACTAATGGTTAAAGCAGTGGACTGGGAGCTCAAGACTCCTTGCTTCTATTTTCAGCTCTGTCATTGACTCATTAAGATTTTGGGGACTTTTTTGTGCCAGGTTTTCCCATCTCTCCAGCGGGTATAATATATCTATCTGTACTTAACCTCACACATATGTTGTGAGGCCTAATGAAAGTTTGTAAAGTGCTTTGGGATTCTTAGATTTAAGATGCTGTAGAAAGGCCAAGTTGTTGTTATTGTTACTCTTATCACCATACATGGCCAAAGTTTGTAAGGTTGTGGGAGACGTTTAATTCAGATGCTTTAGGCTATTGTATAGCCCATTTTAGTCTCCTTTGGGCAATTTCCTTTTCAATGTACTCTCTCATCTAATTACCTTGGGAACTTTGTGTAGCAGACAGTATTGCCAAATCCAAGATGGCTTTTGGTAGAGAGACAATGCAGTTCTGCAGCATCCCTGACCTTGATTTTATCTTAAATGATGATTTGAAAATAAATGGTACCTGCTCATTTCACCTTGATGAGTCTATTAGAGGAGAGTGAAATAATGTGGAGACTCAATTCTGAGTTATACTGGCTCTTCCCTTCCGAAATTGAAATGGGCTTTGGAAGCTAATACAGTATTAGCTTGCTGCATTTCTACCATGCTATGTCAGGAATCGCAGGCAGCGTGGAAAGTGAGTGACCCTTCTGCTCAGCATATGCTGCCTTGTATGTTTTTATTCCCCCTGACAGAGAACATCCTATTGAAGTTTAAATGTAATTTAAGGAAGAGAAAATCTTAGCGTGTGGGATCTGTTCTGTATTAATTTTGTTTCCCTTCAGTTCTCTGACCTCAGCACAGAGGCCAGTCTATATTCCTACTGACAGTTTAATCTGAAATGTCCTGCTCTATTTGCTCATTTTTCCAGCGAGCCGTAACTGATTTGTAGTGTGGCTGGGCACGTGTGTAGCATACACGTGTGCTTGTCTCTGAAGGATTTTTTTTCCTTTTACCAGTTAAGCTCTTTCTTCACGCATTTAAAGCCTCTAACAAATGCTGACGCATTTACCTCTGGGGACTAAGAAATTTGTGACCAGGAATTTTTCTGCAAGACCTTCTGCCAGAAAGGTGAAGTTAGCTCCACGTTGATCCCCCCCCCCATACGTGAAACTCCAAATTTGAAGCCAGTGGCTGAGGTGGTATGTTTTGGGGTGAGAAAGGCTTGCCCTGAGAATACTGAGAACATACCTTTATCCACCCCTCACACCATGCTTCTTCCCAGAAAATAAGAGTGTAACCTCTTTGTAATTATCGCTAGGGGGACAAATAATACTTTGCACTTGCAGCATGTAACACCATTTATTTGAGATCCCTCAAGCACTTTGCAAGCATTGACCCTGAGAGGAGGGCACAGTAGATAGGACTGCACCCCCTCTACAGGGAAACCGAAGCCCAGAATGGTTAATCACTTGACTTGTTCAAGACAGACAGCTAGTTAGGATGAGAGCTGAAAACGGAATCCAGGAGTCTTACTGTTAGTTAGTTAGTTCTTTGCACTAACCATTTAGACCCATTTCCTCTCAACCAGAGGAATTCCTTAGGGATGCCCTTTGGAATAATCCTGCAGTAGCTTAACATGTAGGGGAAAGGTGGAGCGAGAAGGAAGGAGCTTTTATTTGATACCCAGAGTCCTGCATGTGCTGAGGGGCAAGTGTAAGTTATAACCGAGGGAAAGCACTATTGAAGTATGCCCATACAAATGGCTTTGATGTTAAGGACAGCTGTCTGAGAGCTGTATGGTCCTTTCTGCAACATAGCTCACCCCCCAGATCTATCTAAAGTAGTGCTGGCCTGATTTCATCACTCCCACTGACCTTGATGGGAGTAATGGGTGCTCAGCCCTCTGGCAGTTAGGGGAACAAGGCTTTCCTAATGCATTCCTAATGTAGTGCACACCTCTGCTGCTGGTGGTATGTGCAGTGCTGGCTCAAGTTACCTGTGTCCCTCCACAATGGGTATGTTGCATGGGTATGTTGTATTTGTTGGTGTCGCCATGAAACAAATAAGGATCCCATGTGAAACTGCCTGATCCCACAAGAGGTGTGCAGTCACTGCTGTCCTGCCCTGCACTTTCTTTCATCGTGTTGTTGTTGTTAGCTAGCTGAAGGTCTTGCTCCTGACTTGAATTTTTACTATTCTGTCATAATATGCAGATGGCCTACTCTGGATATATAGGGTAACTGCTAGCTGTTAGCGAACAGAACACGTGCTGCTTGGCTGACTGCCTCCTTCTGCATGCAGCTTGCTTTGGCAGGCTGCCCTGGCTTATGTGGACTGTAGGTTTTGAAGATCCAGCTTTGACTAGCTGTTGAAAAGTTTCATGAGGTATTTTTAATCAATAAATTAAATAGCAAAGCTGCATTCAGACCTTTCACTCTGGGGGGTTGGGAATCGGAAGCATCATCTGGTCAGTCTCTTGTGAAAAAAGCATAGTTCAGCATGAGTGTCTATACACAGTCCCTTCAAAGCAACAAAACCATACTCACCACTCTCTTTTACAGGCCCTTGCTTCAGAAGGGATGCCTCTGACCCTTTCACTGCTGGGGTAGCTAACTAAATGTATAACCTCTGTGTAAAGGGAAATCCCATTCATTTTGTTTGGGGTGGGGATGGGGGTCCTCCGTCATTACAAGGCATATGGGTGATGTAGCTTGTCCATAGAAATAATATGTATGCAGTGTTGTTGTAGCTGTGTTGGTCCCAGGATATTAGAGAGAAAAGATAGGTGAGGTAATGGTCCAGTAAAAGATATTACCTCATAGAAATAATACTAATGTTATTTATATGGACCCAGGAGGCTCAGGGAGCCATACAACAGAATAAAAACAAATCCAGAGTGATAAAAACAAAATCAAATCCCACCCTCTTCATACATACACACATGAACGAGGGTATCTGATTATACAGGGAAAACCAGAGCGGTTTGAAAGGAAGAAGACAGACCTAGGGCCAGTACTGGTCTTTCTAAAAACAACCTTTGAGAAAGACAAGCTTTAAAATACTTCATTATTAACATATTTTAGAAAATCCACAAAGGCTGTGGATTTAAGCAGATAGCAAGTTCCACACTGCAGGACCTTCTGCTTGGCAAAAGCAACATTGGCAAAAGCAAGTTGCTGACTTCAGACATGAGGTTGAAGTGCAGGGCAGGTGTGTGAGCGCAGAGACTCATCAGTACCAGGTGCAGGGAACAAGTCTTGAAGGCAGCCACCATTTAGAGTTTTAAAAGTGATAGGATTCTCTGGCAGTGGTGAGACCATCGCTAGAATACTCTGCTTAGTCCCGGGCAAGAAGGTGTAGTGATGGATGAGTAGGGAGGAGAATTCAGAGAGGAGCAATAAAAGGGTCGGATACTGCCCTTGTTTACAACAGTGTATCTCTACAGTGACCCCAATGAAGCCATTTTCACCAGTGTAACTGAGATGAGACTGCCTCAAAGCATTCCAGCATTCGGGGAGATTGAGGTAGGCCAGGTCTACACTAAGAAATTATGTTGACTCAGCTACGTCACTCGGGTGTGAAAAATCCACCCCCCTGAGCAACGTAGTTAAGCCGACCTAATACCCAGTGTAAACTGCACTAGGTCAATAGAAGAATGTTTCCATTGACTTAGCTACTGCCTCTTGGAGAGGCTGATTAACTACGCCGACAGAGAAACCTCTCCGGTTGCTGTAGTGAGTGTCTAAGCTGAAGTGCTCCAGTGGCCTAGCTGCTGCTGGAGCAGTTTAAGTGTAGACATGGCCTTAGATGGAAAGAATTAAATACGTGTAGCTGTTTGAAGTACGTGTAGGATGTGTAGCAAGGAGGGAGAGGATTTGTGTAAAGTGATCCAAGGGGCAGTGACAGGAATGGGATGAAATTGAGCATAGGAAGTTTGTACAACTGAGATTTATAGATGGTAAAAGAGTCTCCCAAGGAAATGGCACTCACTTTATCACTAGGATATTTAAAACTAGACTGGGCAAAGCACTTGAAAACGTAGAGAACAATTCTACACTGGTGAGAGGATGGACAGATTGGTGCCTTTTTCATTTCTAATTTCTGTGCTTCATATAGTGTCACAGATGGTTTGTATAATGCACAAAACATGTGCTTTCCTGACTCTTTTCCCTTAAGGGGTAATAGTTTGAATTTTCCTTTAACAATTCTGCTTGGCTGATAGTGTTTTTTTGTTTTGTTTTTTTTCTTCTGACACAGGGGGTGCTCCCAGGTGGGAATTATCAGGGCACTGATCGAAGCAGGCATTCCAGTTGATATGATTGGAGGAACTTCCATTGGCTCATTCATGAGTGCACTGTATGCTGAAGAGCGTAGCTATAATCAAATGAGGATCAAAGCCAGGCAATGGGCAATGGTAAGAACGTAGAATATATGTTTATGTTCTTTTCCACTTTTAATATATAGGAGTTTTGACATTAGCCACAGCACACATGGCAACGCAGAAGCAGCAGTCCAAGGTCAGAATACAGCCTCTGGATATTAGGAGAGGTGAAGAAGGGTGTTTGAAATGCCTCTGATGTGTTTGTTTTACCAATAGTGAAGGATGAGAAGCTGCTAGTGCCTTATGCAAAAGTGTACACTCCTACAGAGCATGAGATGCTTTGTGGGCAGAGTATAGGATGCTTCCTGTAGACAGAACTGGTGGCAACTGCAGTGAGGCATGTCAGCAGCTCTGTACAAAACTAATCTCCATAAATCAGGAATCTGATGTTTTGATCATCGAGCATATTTACCTATGTCTGTTGGAAAAACAGATCGCTCTTAGGGCACTTTGCTGGACTTGATCATATTTTGTAATATTACACTGCATCAGTAGGACAAATGCCTCACTCCGGGGCTGTACTGAGCTGACTTCTTGCTGTGGATCTGGCTTTTCTTTCTCTCATTGTACAGGTGGGTTTAGGGTGGATGTGTTATGGGGAAGGATCACATTAATGCATTCTGTGCACTGAATAGACAGTACAGGAGCTTGAATTTAATGTAGGGCTGTCAAGCGATTAAAAAAAATTAATCACAATTAAAAAAATTAATCGTGATTAATCACATTGTTAAACAATAATACAACAACATTTATTTAAATATTTTTGGATGTTTTCTACATTTTCAAATATATTGATTTCAATTATAAAACAGAATACAAAGTGTACAATGCTCACTTCATATTTATTTTTTATTACAAATATTTCCGTTGTAAAAAATAAATAGTATTTTTCAGTTCACCTAATACAAGTACTGTAGTGCAATCTCTTTATCATGAAAGTTGAATTTACAAATGTAGAATTATGTACAAAAAAGAACTGCATTCAAAAATAAAACAATGTAAAACTTTAGAGCCTACAAGTCCACTCAGTCCTACTTCTTGTTCAGCCAATCGTTCAATCAAACAAGTTTGTTTACATTTGCAGGAGATAATGCTGCCCGCTTCTTGTTCACAGTGTTACCTGAAAGTGAGAACAAAGTATTCTCATGGCACTGTTGTAGCCGGCGGTGCAAGATATTTACATGCGAAAGATTCATATGTGCCTTCATGCTTCAACCACCCTTCCAGAGGACATGCTTCCATGCTAATGACGGGTTCTGCTCGATAACCGTCCAAAGCAGTGCGGACCGACGCATGTTCATTTTCATTATCTGAGTCAAATGCCACCAGCAGAAGGTTGATTTTCTTTTTTGGTGGTTCAGGTTCTGTAGTTTCCACATCGGAGTGTTGCTCTTTTAAGACTTCTGAAAGCATACTCCACACCTCATCTCTCTCAGATTTTGGAAGGCACTTCAGATGCTTAAACCTTGGGCCGAGTGTAGCTATCTTTAGAAATCTCACATTGGTACCTTCTTTGCGTTTTATCAAATCTGCAATGAAAGTGTTCTTAAAATGAACATTTGCCGAGTCATCATCTGAGACTACTATAACATGAAATATATGGCAGAATGTGGGTAAAATAGAGCCGGAGACATACAATTCTCCCCCGAGGGGTTCAGTCACAAATTTAATTAACGCATTATTTTTTTAACGAGCGTCATCAGCATGAAAGCATGTCCTCTGGAATGGCGGCCGAAGCATGAAGGGCCATATGAATGTTTAACATATCTGGCACGTAAATACCTTGCAATGCCAGCTGCAAAAGTCCGGTGTGAACGTCTGTTCTCAATTTCTGGTGACACTGTAAATAAGAAGTGGGCAGCATTATCTCCCGTAAATGTAAACAAACTTGTTTGTCTTAGCAATTGTCTGAATGAGAGTAGGACTGAGTGGACTTGTAGGCTCTAAAGTTTTGCATTGTTTTGTTTTTGAGTGCAGTTATGTTACAAAAATAAATCTACATTTGTAAGCTTCACTTTCACGATAAAGAGATTGCACTACAGTACTTGTATGAGGTGAATTAAAAAATACGATTTCTTTTGTTTATCTTTTTACTGTGCAAATATTTGTAATAAAAATAATAATATAAAGTGAGCACTGTACACTTTGTATTCTGTGTTGTAATTGAAATCAATATATTTGAAAATGTAGAAAAACATCCAAAAATAATTAATAAATTTCAATTGGTATTCTATTGTTTAACAGTGCGATTAAAACTGTAATTAATTTGTTTGAGTTAATCGCGTGAGTTAACTGCGATTAATCGACAGCCCTAATTTAAAGGAATGCCTCCCAGTCCATTTTTGAAGACAGGCTGTATGTTAATCACCCAAAGCTACCCATCAAGCAGCCAGTCTGTCACTCCAAACTTGTTATGAATTTGGCACGTTAGTCTCAGGATATTTGCCTAGTGCAGGAGGCAAAGGCAAGAGAATCCTCAAGTCCTGGAAAATCTTTTCTCCTAAGGAGACAGAGAAACCTGCACAATGATAACATTGTAACACGCAAGGCCCTAGGCTGCCAGAGAGGGACTGTTAAGTTTCCACTACCATAGTGGTAGGTCGGGTCTGTGTGAGTTCCTGAGGACTGCAGGGCTGAAAGAGACACCCATTACTTCTGCATGTACACCAGCCCTACTCTCAGGGTATGTCTATACTTACCTCCGGGTCCGGCGGTAAGCAATCGATCTTCTGGGATCGATTTATCGTGTCTTGTCTAGACGCGATAAATCAATCCCGGATCGATCCCGGAAGTGCTCGCCGTCGACGCCGGTACTCCTGCTCCGCGAGAGGAGTACGCGGAGTCGACGGGGGAGCCTGCCTGCCGCGTGTGGACCCGCGGTAAGTTCGAACTAAGATAGTTCGACTTCAGCTACGTGAATAACGTAGCTGAAGTTGCGTATCTTAGTTCGAAGTGGGGGGTTAGTGTGGACCAGCCCTATGTGTGAATGTACATGTTTGCACAAGTGTTAGCTGGTGTTTATCATTGTTTGTCTTTTTATGTGCTGGAGTCTGTTTTCTTTCCAAGTCTGACCATATAACTTTCTCTCTTTCACTTTCACATGCTGTCATCTTTTGAGTAGAAGTGATTGACTGAGGTAATTCTTCTCTAAACTAACTAAGAATCAAATGTCTGATGTAAGATGTAGCCCCAGTGTTCCAGAGGTCAGGTACTGCATTAGGGAGGAAAATGTTAATTATTTTTTTAAATATACGAAACTCTGGGTTTTTTAGCTACACTTAGCTGTGTGCTGACTGTTTAAATAACAATTTATAATTTGTTTGGGGAATTAAAAACACCAAAAAACACCCACAAAACTGCCGTACCACCAAGCAGTGCTGGTTATAGATGACTGGGATCTTCCAATTATAAAGTGATTTAATGTATTTATTTTATTTCTAGTTTTCATATAAAAATTGTTTCCAATTTGTTTTTTCTAATGAAAGGAAAGTGACCTGATGAAGTCGAGGGGGGAGGGATAGCTCAGTGGTTTGAGCATTGGCCTGCTAAACCCAGGGTTGTGAGTTCAATCTTTGAGGGGGCCACTTAGGGATCTGGGGCAAAATCAGTACTTGGTCCTGCTAGTGAAGGCAGGGGGCTGGACTTGATGACCTTTCAGGGTCCCTTCCAGTTCTATAAGATAGGTATATCTCCATATATTGGACTGAGATATTGAAGTTTCCAAGCTGGATTGAAACTAACAGTCCTCTTATATCTTGTGAGACTTATAGTGGGAGACAGAGAAATCTGCGACTGGCATCTATTCTAATATTGCCTTTTGCAGGTGGCTTCTCCAGCTGTAGTCAGCTATGGGTTTGGCTACTTTCCCACAGCTATAGCTTATTATGGTTCCCCCCACCCACCCAGTTACACTTCTAAAATTGGATGGACTGACAATCATTAATTTAAATAAACCCCTACATTGTGGGTTCCGACCTTTACCAAATACACACACACAGTCACTTCAAGGGGAGTGTCCATATAACAAAGCCCACAAACTTCCCCACATTTTCTGCTTGGTTTTACTACCATAGCAATCTCAGGTCCTCCCTTCCATCCCACTCTCTCTTTAAGTTCACTTGTTCCCTGCCCTCCCAACTCTAACTCTGCACCCATTTCCCAACATGCCATGATCACTGCAGCAGTCTTGCCTTCGCAGCACCATCACTAGAGGGCAGGGATGTTATTCTGGGACCTTATGGAGGGATTTAAGAGAGGTTATGAAGGTTTTGTGGATTAAAAAAGCTTTCAGTAACTTCCTGTAACTGGATTAAAACAGCTTTAAGTAACTTCCTGTAACTCTTACATCTCTGCAGCCTCTTGGAATGTTAGCTCAAGCTTGGTGTCTTTAGAAAGCAGAGATTCTGAGCTTCTTGGTGATTACAGGTGCTGGATCACTAGATTCAGATGGCTGCAGAGGCCTCACAATTAAAATGGCACTCAGTAACTTTGTAGAAATAAACTTAATTTTATTAAAAATAGATCAGCCTTCCCACACCTCTTAAAGGGTTGGGAGGGAGCATGCTAATCTCCTCCAAGGCACACAAGTCTAACCAGGGCCGGCTCTAACTTTTTTGCCACCCCAAGCAAAAAAAAAAAGAGCGCTGCCCTGCCGTAACACCCTCCCCGCGAGCGCCGCGCCACCCCACCGAACCCCCCCGAGCGCCGTGCCGCCGAAACACCCTCCCCCAGTGCCGCGCCACTGAAACACCCGCCACCGAGCGCTACGCCACGCCGCCAAAACAAAAACAACCCCCCCCCCAAGCACCGCCCGGCTGAAACAAAAACAACAACAACAAAAACCTCGACCGCCGCCTCGCCGAACCAAAAAAACCCCAAACCCCCGAGCGCCCCCCGCCACCCCAAGGTTGGCCGCCCCTTACAAGGTGCCGCCCCAAGCACGTGCTTGGTCGGTTGGTGCCTGGAGCCGGCCCTGAGTCTAACGTAAGAATGGCTGCTGAGTTGCACCTCCAAGAGAACTGAATTATAGTGGAGGGACAATTATCCTCTCAGTCTGAAAAGCCCTTTCTTTGCAAGCCTTTGAGATGAAGGGAGCTGTATCTGTCAAATGTTATTTATCATCCAGATGGGATAGACTTTTAAATTGTACATGCAGATTTTAGTCTAGTTTTATTGATACACAAAGCATATGTTGTCACACTGCTCATTCCTAGCATTGGTACTGTTCTATTAATCCAGTGTGGAGTGGCCCCACTTGCTACCCAGACTGTCTTATTCCTGCAGTGTACAAATAAAAACTAGGGGTATGTCTACACTACGAAATTAGGTTGAATTTATAGAAGTCAGTTGTTTAGAAATCGTTTTTATAAGGTCGATTGTGTGTGTCCCCACACAAAATGCTCTAAGTGCATTAAGTCGGCAGACTGCGTCCACAGTACCGAGGCTAGTGTCGACTTCTGGAGCATTTCCCTATGGGTAGCTATCCCACAGTTCCCACAATCTCCGCCACCCATTGGAATTCTGGGTTGAGATCCCAATGCCTGATGGGGCAAAAACAGTGTTGCGGGTGATTCTGGGTACATGTCATCAGGCCCCCACTCCCTCCCTCCCTGCCGTGAAAGCAACGGCAGACAATCATTTTGTGCCTTTTTTCAGCCCAGACGCCATAGCACTGGGATCATGGAGCCCGCGCAGATCACCGCGGCAATTATGAGCACTTTAAACACCACGCGCATTATCCTGGAGTATATGCAGAGCCAGAACCTGCCAAAGCAAAACCAGACGAGTAGGCGACGGCAGCGCGGTGATGAGAGTGAAGAGGAAATAGATATGGACATAGACTTCTCACAAAGCAATGTGCAAATCATGGTGTTAATGGGGCAGGTTTATGCCGTGAAACGCCAATTCTGGGCCCGGGAAACAAGCACAGACTGGTGGGACCGAATAGTGTTGCAGGTGTGGAACGATTCCCAGTGGCTGTGAAACTTTCGGATGCGTAAGGGCACTTTCATGGAACTTTGTGACTTGCTTTCCCCTGCCCTGAAGCGCCAGAATACCAAGATGAGAGCAGCCCTCACAGTTGAGAAGCGAGTGGCAATAGCCCTGTGGAAGCTTGCAACGCCAGACAGCTACCGGTCAGTCGGGAATCAGTTTGGAGTGGGCAAATCTACTGTGGGGGCTGCTGTGATCCAAGTAGCCAACGCAATCAAAGAGCTGCTGATATCAAGGGTAGTGACTCTGGGAAATGTGCAGGTCATAGTGGATGGCTTTGCTGCAATGGGATTCCCTAACTGTGGTGGGGCGATAGACAGAACGCATATCCCTATCTTGGCACCGGAATACCAAGTCAGCAAGTACATAAACCGCAAGGGGTACTTTTCAATGCTGCTGCAAGCACTGGTGGATCACAAGGGACATTTCACTAACATCAACGTGGGATGGCCAGGAAAGGTACATGACGCTCGTGTCTTCAGGAACTCTGGTCTGTTTCAAAAGCTGCAGGAAAGGACTTTCTTCCCAGACCAGAAAATAACCGTTGGGGATGTTGAAATGCCTATAGATATCCTTGGGGACCCAGCCTACTCCTTAATGCCATGGCTCATGAAGCCATACACAGGCACCCTGGACAGTAGTCAGGACCAGTTCAACTATAGGCTGAGCAAGTGCAGAATGGTGGTAGAATGTGCATTTGGACGTTTAAAAGCGCGCTGGTGCAGTTTACTGACTCGGATAGACCTCAGCGAAACCAATATTCCCATTGTTATTACTGCTTGCTGTGCGCTCCACAATATCTGTGAGAGTAAGGGGGAGACATTTATGGCGGGGTGGGAGGTTGAGGCAAATTGCCTGGCCGCTGATTACGCGCAGCCAGACACCAGGGCGGTTAGAAGAGCACAGCAGGGCGCAGTGCGCATCAGAGAAGCTTTAAAACCAGTTTCATGACTGGCCAGGCTACGGTGTGAAAGTTCTGTTTGTTTCTCCTTGATGAACCCCCCCCCCCCTTGGTTCACTCTACTTCCCTGTAAGCTAGCCACCCTCCCCTCCCCCCTTTGATCACCACTTGCAGAGGCAATAAAGTCATTGTTACTTCACATTCATGCATTCTTTATTAATTCATCACACAAATAGGGGGATAACTGCTAACGTAGCCCGGGAGGGGTGGGGGAGGAGGGAAGCGCCGGGTGGGGTGGGGGAGGAGGGAAGGACAAGGACACACTGCAGTTTAAAACTTATCGAAGGCCAGCCTTCTGTTGCTTGGGCAATCCTCTTGGGTGGAGTGGCTGGGTGGCCGGAGGCCCCCCCCACCGCGTTCTTGGGCATCTGGGTGAGGAGGCTATGGAACTTGGGGAGGAGGGCTGTTGGTTACACAGGGACTGTAGCGGTGGTCTGTGCTCCTGCTGCCTTTCCTGCAGCTCAACCATATGCTGGAGCATATCAGTTTGATGCTCCAGCAGTCGGCGCATCGACTCTTGCCTTCTGTCAGCAATCTGACGTCACCTATCCTCTTCAGCCCGCCACTTACTCTCTTCAGCCCATCACCTCTCCTTGCGTTCATATTGTGCTTTTCTGCATTCTGACATTGTCTGCCTCCACGCATTCTGCTGTGCTCTGTCAGCGTGGGAGGACATCTGGAGCTCCGAGAACATGTCATCCCGAGTGCGCTTTTTTCGCCTTCTAATCTTCACTAGCCTCTGCGAAGAAGAAACATTTGCAGCTGGTGGAGGAAAAGGGAGAGGTGGTAGTTAAAAAGACACATTTTAGAGAACAATGGGTACACTCTTTCACGTTAAACCTTGCTGTTCACATTACACAGTACATGTGCTTTCGTTACAAGGTTGCATTATTCCTCTTATATTGAGGGCCTGCCGGTTTGGTGTGAGAGATCACTCGTGCAGTGCCAGGCAACAGAATTCAGCTTGCAGGCAGCCATGGTAAGCCACAGTCTTTTGGCTTCTTTAACCTTCATAACATGTGGGAATGGTTTCAAACAGCAGCGCCCGCATTTCCCATACCAAGCGGCCGTTGGGTTGGCCATTTAAAATGGGTTGGCAATTTAAAAGGAGGGGCTGCGGTTTCCGGGTTAACGTGCAGCACAAACCCAACTAACCCCCCCCCCCCAAGTCTCTGGGATGATCACTTCACCCCTCCCCCCACCGTGTGGCTAACAGCGGGGAACATTTCAGTTCAGCCGAGCAGGAACGGGCACCTCTGAATGTCCCCTTAATAAAATCACCCTATTTCAACCAGGTGACCGTGAATGATATCACTCTCCTGAGGATAACAAAGAGAGATAAGGAATGGATGTTGTCTGCATGCCAGCAAACACCAGGACCATACGCTGCCATGCTTTGTTATGCAATGATTCCAGACTATGTGCTACTGGCCTGGCGTGGTAAAGTGTCCTACCATGGCAGACGGGATAAGGCAGCCCTCCCCAGAAACCTTTTGCAAAGGCTTTGGCAGTATATCCAGGAGAGCTTTCTGGAGATGTCCCTGGAGGATTTCCGCTCCATCCCCATACACGTTAACAGACTTTTCCAGTAGCTGTACTGGCCGCGAATGCCAGGGCAAATTAATCATTAAACACGCTTGCTTTTAAACCATGTGTAATATTTACAAAGGTACACTCACCAGAGGTCCCTTGTCCGCCCTCAAGGTCTGGGAGCACACCTTGGGTGGGTTCGGGGGTTACTGGCTCCAGGTCCAGGGTGAAAAACATATCCTGGCTGTTGGGGAAACCGGTTTCTCCGCTTCCTTGCTGTGAGCTATCAATGTCTTCATTATCATCTTCCTTGTCCCCAAAACCCACTTCCGTGTTGCGTGATTCTCCATTGACGGAGTCAAAGCACAGGGTTGGGGTAGTGGTGGCTGCACCCCCTAGCATGGAATGCAGCTCAGCGTAGAAGCGGCATGTCTGCGGCTCTGCCCCGGACCTTCCGTTTGCCTCTCTGGCTTTGTGATAGGCTTGCCTTAGTTCCTTAATTTTCACGCGGCACTGCTGTGGGTCCCTGTTATGGCCTCTGTCCTTCATGCCCTTTGAGACTTTTTCTAATGTTTTGGCATTTCGTTTACTGCTACGGAGTTCAGCTAGCACGGAATCGTCTCCCCATAGGGCGAGCAGATCCCGTACCTCCCGTTCGGTCCATGCTGGAGCTCTTTTGCGATCCTGGGACTCCATCACGGTTACCTGTGCTGATGAGCTCTGCGTGGTCACCTGTGCTCTCCACGCTGGGCAAACAGGAAATGAAATTCAAAATTTCGCGGGCCTTTTCCTGTCTACCTGGCCAGTGCATCTGAGTTGAGAGTGCTGTCCAGAGCGGTCACAATGGAGCACTCTGGGATAGCTCCCGGAGGCCAATACCGTTGAATTGCGTTCACACTACCCAAATTCAACCCGGAAAGGCCAATTTCAGCGCTAATCCCCTCTTCGGAGGTGGAGTAAAGAAATCGATTTAAAGAGCCCTTTAAGTCGAAAAAAAGGGCTTCGTCGTGTGGACGGGTCCAGGCTTAAATCGAGGTAACGCTGCTAAATTCGACCTAAAATCATAGTGTAGACCAGGCCTAGGTAATAATATCTTCAGAAATACTGATTTCATCTTATTATTGAAGAGTACTTTGAAGAGCTACTTGGGATTTTTATAACCATTCTGACAAGCACGCACCATTCCACATGCAAAACAGGAGTTGCTTAATTATTTAGGGAGATGTCAAAATGTGGCAAGATAAGAACAGGCAGCTCTGTGTGATGGCTTCTTCGCTGCGGATGGCATGCTGTGGGACTGGATCCAGCAAAATGATTTTCTGTGCCGCACAAAGCAGTGGAAGCCCAAAGTGGTGAACTTTTTAAGGTTATGGGAGTGCGACTCTTCCAGGAATGGCTTTTTCACATATTTCCCCGTCATACCACAAATTACAGCAGCTATCTTTCAGACCAAGGCTTTGCAGTGGCTTCCTTCATTACTCACCAACACTGTTCCTGGTGTCAGGAGATCAGAGTTGTTAGGGAGTTCATGAAATACCTTACTCTCCACAGAGGGCCTAATCTGAGTCTGTTACAGAGACTCAGCCAAACACCAGACATCCTCAAAGTTCCAGGATCCAAAAGCTACAAGACCACTTCTGCCCTCCCCACATGAGTCTCTGTGAAAACTTCTCCACTGGGCTTGCTAAGAGGCAGCAAAGAGGCCAGATATTCAAGAACCAGGGATGATCAGTGTGTTGCTAGAGGAGAACAGTCTAGAAGAAGATTTTTACAAAATCAACCTGATACATAAAGGCTAGAAAGCCCCTGTTCTGTGGAAACATCCTTTTTTTTCTGCTGCCCTAGTTCCCATTAGCTGTGACTGTTGCAGGTTATGGTTGTTTACAACCACATGTTCTGGCTTTAGTAGCCTATAGGGACCTTATTATTTACGTTATCTATTGTGATGTATTAAATAACTTCAACTGGTTTCTGTGCCACCAGCCCAAATGAGAAATGGCTGTAGGACAAAAAAGCTTTTAGGTATTTTTAGAAATTGGCATCTCTTTGCTAGTATGCTTGGGGGTGGGGGGGGGGGACGCATAGTTTAATTTGATGGGATCTCTGGATATAATGGAGCAGCCAATAAATAATGGCTTTCATTTGTTATGCTGCAGATGGGGTGTGAAACTCACAGAGCAGATCAATTATCTACTCTACTCCATTGATTCTGCTGATAATGAATCCACACTAATATTATATCAAAATATATATGATCCGCTTACAGTTCTTACTATAGAAAATATTTTGATTTTATGTAGTGCCTATATTAGGTGGCTAAAATTTTTCCTATCATAAGGAGTTAGAGGTTGGAAGAGCAGTGACTGGGCGCATGCTCCACAGAGCCATGCAAACAGGTTCTGATGAGATGGGAATTGTTAGCCAGGACACTGAGGATACTAGCCACTCTCTGGCTCCCATTCGTGGTCTTTGCAGCCTGGCATCACAGCCAAATGTTGTTTTGCAGGACAAAGGAAGCCATCCCTTGAGGGCTACACTGCAATATCAGGATTGAGTCCTAAATCTGGAGTCCCATTGTGGGACATAGGGCAGATCAAAGAGGGTCGGAGGGTGCTGTGAAAGTGACATAGCCTTCTGGGGAAGAACACTGATTACAGCACAGGAAAGCATTGCCTATGAGCTGGGTGAGGGTGATGTCCACAAGTTGAGGGCCACATGTGGTGTTTTCACTGTGTGAGGCATAGAGCTCTCATTAGGAAGTAGAGAATAATTAGTTATTAGGTATAGCATTTTGCAAATCACTTCACATCCTACACTGTTTTATTTCGTTCATGTGCCAAATCTTCATGTATAACAACACATACAAATACAAAACAATGTAAACAAACACAAACCCTAAGAAGAGAATGCAGGCTTTGCCAAAGGCTTTGGCATGAACACCAGGCAAGGATACTAAAGGAAAAGAGAGCTCATTCTACTCTCAGGAGGTGGGAAAACTTCCCTGTGAGAGGTCCCAGTGCGTGATAGCACATACAGCTGAGAGGTAGCAGAAGTTGGTAGTCAGACATGAGTGAGTGCTCTTATGTTAGCTTCAAATCTAACATGGACATAGCACATGCCAAGGAATGTTTAAGGTGAACTACAGAGTTTAAAAAAAGTCCCTGATCAGTAACAGGCTGCCTGTAAACAAATAATGCTGCAGTTTAAAATACGAGCAGCAGGGCACACACATTTCATGTGTGCTGTAGCCTCCTGTCTGTGGACATGAGCAGTGCATCAGCAGCCTGCTCATGAACTCTCTGGTGCGATTTGCTGCCATCAGCACAGCTCATTAATTTTAAATTGCATTAAAAAAATATTTTTAAGCAATCGTGGGGGTTTTAGTCACTGCATTTTCCCAGGGTTTCTACTCCATTTGGACAAGGAAAGCAGGCTGATCAGTTTCTCCTTTATAGTGCATTTCAAGTGAGCTTGCTTTGATTCCCATGCACTAGCCAAGTGCTGGTGCATTTGGGTCCCCACACTAGAGGGGAACATTTAAGTATTGAACATGTTTTTTGTGGAAGCCTTTAAAAAGCAAACATGAAAACACTGCTATTTAATAGTCACAGGAACTACAGTATTATGGAGTTAGGGTAGAGAGGTCTTGTCTGTCAGGGTAAAATGCCTTACCTAGATGTTGTAACTATCCCCAAACCAAGTGTAAGTGGGGGAATGGTCCCGCTATTGTGGGGAGCTTTCCTGGCTCCTGCAATATCCCAGTGGAATTGGCTAGCGAAAGGATCTGAGTCCTCTCTCCCACTACCTTTACCCAGAGCCCTGCCTGACTTTGAGGGCTCCCCTTCCACTCTCCTGTGCAGCAGAATCCTCGGAACCTCAACAAGGCTAGGCCCAAGGTTCCTGGGAGGCTGAACCGCCAATCTTGTTGTGGTCACTTAGGACAGGGGCTAGGGTGTCCCCCACTCTGGGGTGCTCTCTCCTACTTCCCTGGCCTAGTGAGCACTACATTAAGTTCAAACCAAATATAATTTATGAAACAGAATCTGTAAGAAAAATAAGTATAAAATGGAAAAGGGTAAAGGAAATAAGGAATCCTCCCTAATGGACACAGGGAACACCACAAACAGCCATCTCAGGGATGTAAGGAAAGTTCACAGACTGTTCCTCACCTGTCTTAAGCCTCCCTCTCAGGACTTGGCTGCACTGCGGTGATATTGTGGGTCAGACGCCTGCTCTGGCGGTAGCCACACGCCCTCAGGCGCTAGGTGCCAGGGACCCTTCACCCCAGTACTGGCCCCTCCTCCCATCGGCTTCACATTGGCTTCCCTCCTCCCTCTCCTCCCCCCGCCCCGGCAAGCTTTCAAGGCCCTCTTGTCTGGCAACGTCTCCTTCCACTCGGCCCTCTGTCAAGGGTCCCACTTCACTCTCTCCAGCCCCTCACTGTGCTCAACAGTAGTGTTAGTTGTGGCATGTCGGGCTTCTGCCATCCAGCCTTTGGCCCCACAGCTCCCCACTGTAGCTCAGCCCTGACTCACCATAGGCATGGATGATCTGTGCTTCCCCAGCTCCCTAGCTCTGCCTCTTCTGGCTCAGTGCTATTGCCCTGACTCCAGCCCAGCTCTGTCTCCAGCCCCACTCTGCCTTCTGGGCTGCTTCTCTGGCCCCTCTGATGCTGGCTGCTGCTCTGCCTCCAACTCAGTTCGGGCTGCTGCTGTCCCCTTAGCTCTGCCCTATCCTGGCTGCACCTGACACAGAGGAGGGGACTCGGGCTCCTGACTCTCTCATTGGCTTGCCCACCCTGTCAATCAGGCTAACCTGGAGCGTTGGCCTCTCCCCATTGGCCCTGGGGACTGTCAACTCAAGATCTTCATTTCTCTTTAGCTCTTCTCCTTTCTTTTGGTATTGGGAGAGGGCCAACCAAAAAAAAACCCACCCCACTAAATTTCAGTAAGGGGCCAACACAAGCATTATAAACCCAGGAAATATAGAGCTAAGGTTCAATTTAAAAGAAATCTAAACATGCCTATGATCTGGAAATGCACCAAAGTAACCCAAACAACCTTAACTGTCCCCTGTAGTGAAACTATTTCAATGTTTATAGTCCCAGAGTAACTTAAACTGATTTTTAAAAACATTATATAGTCTTCTCCCCCCCCCTTCATGTCACTACAATGTTGTTAAGGTTTTTTGGATGCTCTAGTTATGCATTTTCAGGCCTTGAGCTGTTTGGATTTCTTTGAAGTTCAGTCTTAATTCCTGGGTTTATAGTGGTTGGTTTTGGAATAATTACAACGTCCATGCAATGTAGTTTACGCTAAAATATTGACATGTACGCTCCACCATTAATCAATCTTAATTTAGACTTTCCCTGGGAATTTCTTTGCTTGTTGGGTTTTTTCAAATTATTAAAGTATTATACATGAACATTAAACAAGAAACCTGAAGAGAATATAAATATGTAATATTAACTTTGAATCATTTTTTTAAATTTTAGCTCATACAGCTAGATTCACTCAGACACGCTGGTTGCCAGTGTTCTGGCCACTTAAGATGAGTTTATGGCAGTTTTGTATCTCCAGAGCCAAACAAAGTAGCTGGTGCGTGCACTTCGGTGGTGCCCCGTCTCCTGACTTCCATGTTACCCTGCACGCAGTTTCCTCTCACTTCTGCACCCCATACATTCCCCTGTTCACAAACCCTAGTTTTCCTCTGCTCATTGAGTAGATCTGGTAGATAGTTTTTGAAAATACCTGTTTTAGGATTAATGATCATGTTTGTTGTTTTTAAAAAGTTCAAATATATCCCTCAACAGAGGGTGAACAATAAAATCTTCTCTCTGATGAACTCATGAAGAATTGCCATCTTTCAGAATGGCTGCCATATCCTATCAGTTGAGACTGAGGCCACAGGCTGTACACAGTTAAGATGTCCTCTTTACAAACGGACACTGCCTTGGGAGTGAAGCCAAGCTACTTTCAGGGAAAATAGCGGCCTTCTTTATTTTTGGAAAGTAGAGAAAGGAGCACTGTGAGGAGCAGCTGAAGGCAGGCAGTGAGCCACCTTTGCTAAGGGCAGCCTGTACCTTCAGCCCCATGAAGAGCAATAGGAGATGGCAGCTACTTTGGAAGAGGGCAGTTCAGCTAAAGGAGAAACTTTCAGTTATGAAGAATAAGAATATGTTGTTATGAAGTAGAATTAATTACCATTAATTCTAAAATATTTCTTCCACGGTACCTTATGTACAAGATTTCAGTGAGTATTTACTCTATGGGAAGTCTGCATTGTTAAGACTAGTAGGGACAAAAACAGGTATGACAATGGGCACTAAATTTCTTGAAGGTTCTATTTAACAATTTAATTATAACTCAAACTAATGGATTTTCTGGTATATTCCCAAAAATCATTTTATACTTTTTTTTTATTTTTTTAAGTACTTTAATTTTGGAAGGATTCACTGTATTTGTCACATATAACAGGTTGAATCCCTCCTTGAAGTGTAAAACTTACCTCACTATTAACTCTGGAGCTATGACCATCATGTTCATAATTAGGTTTGGCAAACTCTCTCCACCCTCTCAAAGACTGAAGTGTGCAATGATGTGAAGCTGACAGTTCTGTTATCTTGTGCTAAGGCATTTCAGCTGTTTTAGGAGTTCCCTATTCAGCTTCTTTTAGCTGACCTGTTTTTATAGAACTTTGTTTTAACAATCACACTGTCTCAGGGCAGGTAGAATATGGATAGAGGAGAATGGAAATCATGATGTGGGCTATTTCTGCACTTTCTTAAACCCTTGCTAAGGTGAAGAGGCAACTAGATGTTGATTACAAATCATTTAATGGACTGCAGTCATAGAGGCCTTGTTGGTGCATTAGCCTGTGTTAATCCGCCCCAATTCCTGCCTGCCTAAGCCCCATTCATTAAGTCATAGAAAAGATGTGGAAGGGAAAAAAGATTTTTGTCTAATAAAATGCTATTTAATTTAGAAAAAAAATAGTGGATTATTCTCTTGGTGTGGTATTTAAAATTGACACACTAACTAGGATGATATCATTTGCATATTTAGATGTCTTGCATTGAATTTTAATTTAATTTGATATAATATACTCAGACATTAAGACAGGTTTCAGAGTAGCAGCCGTGTTAGTCTGTATCCGCAAAAATAACAGGAGTACTTGTGGCACCTTAGAGACTAACAAATTTATTAGAGCATAAGCTTTCGTGGGCTATGCATCCGAAGAAGTGGGTTGTAGCCCACGAAAGCTTATGCTCTAATAAATTTGTTAGTCTCTAAGGTGCCACAAGTACTCCTGTTATTTTTTCAGACATTAAGCTTCTTTAGTCCTGTATTTCACTCAAGCCCAGATAATGCAGCTATGCTAATGGATAGGATGCTTCCTGATTTTCAAATTAAATTAATAAACTAGTAAATTAAATGAAGGAAACATTGTTTAGCACAAAGATTTAGCAAATCTGAAACTAAAAGAAATTCCATGACAGCTTAATTCTAGTTTGGGCTTGTTACACTGAAGATAGAGGCAGGCTCTGGAAGCTCTTTAAAATATGAATTAATTAGGCATGACATCACCCGTGGAGGTTGAATTATATGGATTTAAGAAGTGTTACACCGAGGCACAAAGAGGTTATAGACTTGCCCAAAAATGACCTAATGAGCAAGTGGTAGAGCCAAGAATACAGCCAGAAATTCTCACACCCAGCCCCCTGTTCTAGACACATATACCATATCCCCTTGCATCTCAGCCATGATAATCTAGCTTTATATTGTCATTTCTATGTAAAAACAGGACATATACAATATAGTCAAACTTACTCATTTTAGTGTCAAGCTTAAACAGATACAGAAGATGGGAAGGGCTGAGGTCCTCTAATCTTTCCACACTCCACAGTCTCCAGAAATAGATTGCGTGGGAAATGCCTACCTAATGGCAGTGGCCATGTTTTTCTGCTGTAGAGACTTTGCTACTTTAGGGTGGACTTTTGTATAAGCTAAGTAATGCAGATGCATATTTTTCTGCATCCGTAATAGAAGCTAAATACAGAGTTTGAAGTTATTTTAATCTGTGACACCCAACAAAGCAGATATTGTTCCTTGCTGTTATGTTTTTGGTTCTTTTGATGACTGTGTTCACCAGAGTAGCTCACTCATCTTTGCTTTAAAAATTGGAACAGAACCTCACTCCAAATGCAGATGAATAGGATTTCAGTGGGTTTCCACCATATAGCTCACCTTTGAAATGTTTTCTTCCTCCTTTTAGGATATGAATTCAGTGTTTAAGACTGTGCTAGACTTGACATATCCAATAACCTCCATGTTCTCTGGAGCCTCATTTAACAGTGGCATCAGCAACATCTTCAAAGACAAACAGATTGAGGTAACTTGCTTATTTGCTATAATGTGTAATAAATGTTCTCCTCCTGTTGAACTGTAATAGAAAGGTCTGTTTTTTCTATGCTCGTAATAGTTTAGGTATTCTGGCCTGATGTACAGCCTACTGTAACTATTAACTTAACATTGCACCACCCTGGGAGGGAGGATTTACCTTTAATGCCATTTTAATGGAATTTGGACCAACCATGTGTTTAATCACTTCAGTTTGGATTGCCAATTAAACCCGTTTGGCTGAGAGCCTGAGTCAGGGCCATGTCACTCACTGCTGGGTTGTGCCTCCTTTTGGTGTTCTAGGGATTAGCTCTGCCCAGTTCAGTGCCCCCTTCCTTCTCTTCCACCGTCTGCAGCTCTCCTCCCATTCACAGCTTCGCAACACAGCTGCTTTGTGACTCAGCCCTCCAGCCAGGTCACACTGTAATTCCCCTCCCAGTGGGGAGTCCTTCAAAGTCTTTCTGCTCATGTGCGTCAGGCAGTCCTCCTCATGCCCACAGCCTTGACCCTGTCACTCCTGCAATGACCCAAACAGTCTTCTAGTTCGCTGCCCCAAGCAGTCCTACTCTGCAGTGGTTGGTAGGAGAACTCAGGCCTGCCCTCTACTCTGGGTTACAGTCCAGGGCCTTGTAACAAGTGGTTGAGGTCTGCAGGGCACCCACCTTACTGCTCTAGCCCCTGGACTACTTCCTACTGTGTTTCTCCAGGCCGCCTACTCAGATCTCTCTAAGGCCTACTAGGTCTCAGGGGTTCCTTCCCCCCTCCAAGGAGAGAGGCTACAGACTTCCTCCCTGCTGCCCCCTTACGCTTTTGCCAGCCTCCTGGCTTTATAGAAGCCCCTGGCTGATCCCTCACAGGTGTCCTCCTTTCTAATCAAGGCTCTCCAGCCTAATTCCACCTCATTTGCTGCTTAATTGGCTGATTGGGCCTGCCTAGCCTAATTCAGCTCTCTCAGGTTCGGTGTGGGGAGTACATCTGACCACAAACCTAAATGGTTTTTCACTATTGTCTTTCTAGTCCAGTTGGTAATTCTTTTAAACTAGTCTCTCTTCTGGAAGAAGAGTTTGCATAACCCTTTGAGATGCATTCCACAGAAAGGGCTTAAAAAAGTGCAGTGAACATTTTAAAATGTGCATTGACTTTTTAAGAATGAACACACTGAATGTTAAATAAACCCATTTCTGCTCTCTGTATTGTAGGTCAGGACCTTTTTTGTCATTTTTAGGCACTGTGTAGGATGCCTGTGAAACTACTGACGTGAAATGTCACCTCATCCTCCACTGTCACCGTCATAAAGCACATGATTAAAAACTCTCCTCCCAGCTACCCCAATCAGGGGAGCATTTGTCTAGCTCTGGGGTCGTATCCCATTTTGCTCTACTGTAATCCATATACCTGCGTGTTTGTCAGAGATGCTTCTCTGAACATGAGCTCCCAGTGCAACGCGTTGGCCAAAGGGCTAATACAATCCTTAGATGTATAAATGGGAATCTCGAATAGGAGTAGGAAGGTCATATAACCTCTGTTTTTTGGCACTGGTGCAGCCACTACTGGAGTACTGTGTCCACAATTCAAGAAGGATGTTGATATATTGGAGAGGGTTCAGAGAAGAGCCACAAGAATGATTAAAGGAATGGAAAACCTGCCCTATAGTGATAGATTTAAGGAGTTCAATCTGCTTAGCTTAACAAAGAGGTTAAGGGTGACTTGATCACAGTCTATATGTACCTACATGGGAAACAAAAATTTGCTAACAGGCTCTTAGATCTAGCAAAGAAAGGTACAACACAGTCCAATGGCTGGAAGTTGAAGCTGGACAAGTTCAGACTAGAAATAAAACATATATTTTAAAAATGAGGTTAATTAATCATTAGAACAACTTACCAAGGGTCATGGTGGATTCTCCATCAATGGCGATTTGTAAATCAAGACTGGATGATTTTCTAAAAGATCTGCTCTAGTTCAAACAGGGATTAATTCAGAGAAGTCATGTGACCTGTGTTATACAAGAGGCCAGATTAGATGATCTCAATGGTCCCTTCTGGCTTTGGAATCTGTGAATCTATTTGGAATCCTCTTGGTATCAGACTATGTTTAATAAACAGCTTTTTTTAAATGTACTGCATCATCTGGAATATTCACTTGGGTTTCTATGCTGAGCTGGGAACTGAATCACCTTGGGTGGTTTTAAACAGTGTTTACAATAATGTGTTGCCACCCAGAGTGGATGGGGCCATGAATAAACAGGTGTTTAACGATTAAATGATAATGCTCTTTGGGGCTGGAACTGCCTTTATTTTTGTGTATTATACAGGCACCAAGTATTTGCTGGTTCTTAATAATAGTTCATAAATCACGTTGATATTATTGTGATCTAGCTTAGTGGGATCTCATCTGATTCTAAGCTTGGTTTAAACATAGGAAAATATGTAATATTCAGTGAGAGGAATGAAACAGTTGGAACAGCTAGAGAGCTTGTTACTGCAAGGTGCTGAGTGTTTTGGAGGCACCTTTTGCTCCCAGTAAAGTCAGTGAGCGTTGACAGCACCCAGCACCTCTTAGAAGCCCTTTGTGCATTGCAGCATTCAGTCCCAAAGAGAATTGTTGAATGGAGCTTTGAAGAGAAATGGATGATGGAATGAATGGGGGAAAATATACTTGGATCTGGGGTGAAGTCCTGGCTCTATTGAAGTCATTGGCAAAGCTCCCATTGACTTCAGTGGGGTGAGGATTTCACTGCGGTGTGCTATGTCAGTATTACATGCAGTTGTGATGTAGCATGTCTCTTGCATACAGGGTGTCATTAGAAAATGTCACATTTTAGAGTCTCCATCTCTGCTCTGATTTCCTGGGCCTTCCTGTGTTGAAGAAAAGAAAATGTTTTATGTAAGGGAAAAAACAAATCTAAAGCATGAGCTTGTGTATCTTTAGCTGAACCTAGTGTTGTAGGCCAAGTCCTGGACTCATTTCTCAGAGTCTGAAGAAGTATCGATGTCGGAGGTGGTAAGACTTCCACCAAAAAGTGAGGAAGAAAACCCCCCCTTCCCCCGTCCCCAGCAAGTTACACCATATACATCAACTGTCACCACCTCAGAAATAGACACTGATGCAAAATGGAAAGTTATAGACCCCCAGCTACCCCATTATCACTGTTATACCTGTCCTACAGACAGACACAAATTAACTTTGCCAGCACTTGTTCATGACTCATGCCAGTAAAGACATTGAGACTGAAAAATGAGTATCTGTAGGGATGTCTCCTAAAAGTAACAGTGAGACTTGCACTAAGGAGGACTCCCACTGGGCAAACCCTTGTCTTACAGGATTATTTCAAAGCATCCCCAAAGTTTCCAATATAATTTTGTTTGCCCTTTAAAAACTCACTTCTACTTGGCATTCACATTTTCTCCTCTGTAATTGTGTAAGATGGGTTTTGCTGTCAAGAGTGCTAATGCTGGAGATTAATTAACTCCAAAAGGAGTAAGTATGGCTTTTACAAACATAGGTTCTGGATCTGCTATATCCTATATTGTATATTGAGAATCTCAAACACCTTCTTATTTTCCTGGAAATACTATTTCACTAGTGTTAGGAAAAGAGAACATAGCTTTTCATCCCAGTTGGTTATACATTAAGTGTTTGCTTTAGAGCCAGATTTTTAGCCACCCACACAGGGCTGGCATTTTCATCTCTGTGTGCAGGCATTTATGCGTGTATGTCCCTGTGTTAAAATTGCTTGTCAGCTTACATCCAGGGTTACTGATGACTGTAAAACTGACACTTCCTATATTGCAGGATCTGTGGATTCCTTATTTCACTATCACGACTGACATTACTGCGTCAGCCATGAGGGTCCACACAGATGGTAAGTGTGTCCAGTCTTCTGCAGGAAGGGGTGTGTCTCTGAGCTTGCAGTGATGTTTGAATGCCAGCCTTTCTGTATAGTTTCATTCCTTTCCATCCCTTTACTTTTCCTTCCTCCTTCTCAGTGCTACCTGCTGAACACCAGGATCCACACTTGCACACAGATAACAAGAAGCTATAGCACCTGGAGGAATTGAAATAGGCGAGATGATTCACTGCATGGAGTGTAAATTAGTTCATGGACACCAGTGTGTTCATAAAAACATGCATGGAATACAAAAACTCCCCCATAAATCAAAATTAATTGTAAAAATCATGCATTTAAATAAAAGCCCTCATGAATCTAGCTGTTCTCCCCAGGAAGAGACATGGGGTCAGATGCTTATTTACAATAAGGCCCCTTTATTGCTCTGGCACTATATAGGGATCTTTATAACTTTAAGGCTGTCGTACATTGCCAAATCAGTGTAAAAGGGTTTTAGTGTAAATGAGCCCATTGGTTTGTTGACTATTTTTGCTTATGCAATATTAGTTTCACCTCTGTTTGGCTCCAGATTATTGTCCTTTTCTGTGGTTTTTCACAAAACCATTTAAAAATATGGCTGAGTTCTCCCTGCTTCTTTTAAACTGGGCTGTTGGAGAACTTGCCTCTTAGTAGGGAAGTGACAAACTTGCAAGTATGCTACACCAAGCTGGAGTGTTCCAAGACAATAGATTAAAATTTAGCCGCTACTCACAGCAGAGTGTTCATTTTCTATACCGGGCAGGTGATTTTCTCTTTGAAAGAAAATAGTGACAAGTTTTGCACGCTACCAGCCATTGCACCATGTGGCTTTGATCACTTCTGTTTTTCTCAGTAAAACATACCCATCTGATTCCCATGTCTTCCTTCTAAACACGTGCAATAGCAAAGGGATCAGAGGAAGCTGGGAGCTTTCCCTTTTAGTTCTCTCATTCATCATTCCCTTGCAGTCTCCTCTTCTAGGGGATCATAAATGGGCTCTTCAAGTGCCAAAAATCTCTCTTAAGAATTGCTTCCTATTCATTGAGATGTAATGAGTTACCACTTGACATTAATGATCTTATGGTCAAATTTTGTTCAGCACCAGCGGCCTTATCTTGGTGGAGTAGTTTGTGGAGAGGCCTTTTATACTATAGAGCAGCCTATCTCTGAAATACCAGTTAAGAAGACACCTTGTAAAATCAATAGGCAGCCACTTATCAGTGCTGGCTCCTGCCGGCACATCTTTCTGCTTTCCTCCTCCCCCACCAGTGTGTCTGTTTTGTTAATTCAGCTACATCCTGCATGGCATTTGAGAACACAGATTCCTTTTTCCAGGAATAAGTTTTAAAATAAACCCCCCCCAAACACATCCACCTCAAGCATTAGTCAGTCTTCAGTATTTTATTGACGAGATCCCAAAAGTCAATCTTTTCCCCATCTAGAGATCCCAAGTAAACCTATAACCAGAAGTAGTGAAGAGCAAATGTCCTACCAGCATTGACCTCTGATAGACAAAAGAAACACTGTTACAAATCCATACCCAGCTCAGAAGAACCATTAATGAAAGATTCTAGATGCAAAATTCTCTAGACTCAGTTTGACCAGCAAGATTTGAAGTCTGATGTGCTAAGGGCTAACTATTGAGCGCTGAGCTTGTGGAGGGAACATTGCAACTCCAATTTAACATTCATATAATGAAACTTTACCCCTTGGTGTGAGAGTGACATTTGTACTTGGCTTATTTGAAAATGCAATTTGCAGCAAACCTGAATAGGGAAGAAATTATAAGGGGGAAAAAATAACTAAATAGGAGCTTTAAAGCAGTACATTTTGTAGGAAGCAGATCCAATCAATTCCTGCCTGATTAAATCTCTCTGCTTCTAACCAGTCATAATTGCCTTCATTTCAGTACTATTAACAGAAATAATTGGCACCATTCAGGGAAGATTTGAGGGTATGTCTACAGTGCAGTGTGTGCCCACATTCTGGCTCACCCACAGGCAGGCACAAGTTAGCTAAGCTTCCACACAGCAAGTCGCACATGCCCCGTACCCACATCCATGTTGGCGTTGCAGTTACATGTGTTTAGTGCTAGGATTCTGGGGGTGTATCTCAGCGTTCTTAGTATCTTACCAACTGGAACTGCTCTAGGAATTGGTTTGTGGTGTATTGTGGGAGAACTTGTCTGCTCTTCCTGGCTCCCCATGCAGAAGTGGTTGTAGCCTGCCATGTTTAGCTGAGACACTTCCGGCTCTGCACATTACTCACACGTAAGGCATGAATCCAGTGGATGAGCTGCTCCAGCTTGGAGGTGAATCATTTATCCAGCAGGGCAGTCATTCAGCAACACTGGATGGCATTTGGGGAGCATTTTCTGAAATGCAGAAGGCGGCTGGACTTAGAGGGTCATTCACAGCAGACTGGACAGACCTGATGAATACTGCAATTATTGAGGATTCAACATATGTAGATTGGTGCTTCCGGTGCAAAAGAACTGGCACAGTGTGATGGGGACACATAGTCATGCAGACCTGGGATGACCAGCAGTGGCTCCAGAACTTCTGAATGACAAAGCAGACCTTCATGGAGCTGTGCAAGGATCTTGCTCCAATTCTTCAGTGTCAGACCACTTGATTGAGGTGGGCCATACCAGTCCAGAAGTGGGTTGCAACTGCCTCCTGGAAGCTGGCTACCCCAGACTGCTATAGGTCATGGCTAACCAGTTTGGTGTTGGCAAGTCCACTGTTGGGGTTGTGTCAGTGAAGGTTTGTGAGGCGATTCTCACTGTGGTTTACCTAACAGGTGGTGGGCATAAGAAATGTGCCTGAAATAGTAGCTGGCTTTCCCAATTGAAAATGGGGTTTCCCAATTGCACTGGGGCCACTGATGGCAGACGTGTGCCCATAGTTTGCCCTCCAGAAGAACCAAGTGAATATATCAACTGCTAAGGGTTCTATTCCCAGGTTCTACAAGCCTTGGACAGTCACAGAGGCAGATTCTTGGACACCACCGGGGAAAGAGGGGAAATGTCCAGGATGTCAGGGTGCTAAGACGATCTGGCCTTTACCTGCTGGGAGGAGCAGGGACTTTATTCCCTCCTAATGACATAATTCTCAATGGCATGTCTGTGCCCACTGTCATTTTTGGGGGTCCCGCCTTCCCATTCCTGCCATTGCTCGTGAAATCATCCTCTGATATCAGAAGGCCTGGCAAGAGAAGGTGCAGTTACAGATGGTGGTGGAGTGCCCATTTGGCAGGCTGAAGACAAGGTGACGCTGCATATAAAACTATATGATAATATGGCCAGTGCCTTCTGTTCTATTGTGGCCTGCTGCACTCTGCACAACATCTGTGAGGATAAAAGTGAGTATTTTCACAGAGTGGTCTTTAAGAAACTTCTGGTTTCAGGCTAGATATAGGTAACCAGAAAGTAGACCTGGAATCACTGGGGCTGGGTCCAGGCAGGAAAAGGAAGTAAGGGATGCCTTGTTTTCCCACATCCTTGGAAAGGAGGGGGATGTGGATGAAGAGATGTGATGCTGTGATGGGGGCCTGTAATTTGTAAACAATTTTTATTGTTGTACTCTTGTCACTAGCGATCCTAGAAATCCGTTTGACACAGAAAACCATGGAATTTACGTTTTTTACAGAGAATCTTCAGTTTTTACATTTTGTGAAAAAATAAAAACATATATTAACTATTAACTACATTTTCCTGAAAGTACCAATGTTGCTTATTCAATGTGCGCAACCTCCCCCTTGTGGTTGATTTTTGAATGTGCTTTAAATTTACATAGCTAAACATACTCCAATAAACTGTCTCCGGCGGATAGAGGTTACCCAACGTGTATAGGTGTTCATGTTTTAGTGCATCTCAAATTTCACTTCAGCCTCCCAGACTAACTCAGACAGTGAGTAATGTTAATATAAAAGCAATTTTCGCTTAATTTTTTGTGCATTAAAAAAACAATTTTCTGAAAATGCAGAATACAGACATAGAAGTATTTGGTATATGTAAGAAATACAAATTGCAATTCTATTAATTTTATTTTATTATAATGATTGAAGGCTCTAGTAGTCTTTGAACTTGCTTAAAAATTGTAAATATATCAATAAAACATTGTGTTCAACTGATACCTATATATATTGTGGCCAAGGAAACTAAAGTTCAGCGTTTCATTTTAATCGTGGAAAAACACAGATTTTTATGGGTTTTTTTTATTGGAGTTTTTTTTTTTTTATCACAGAAAAATAGGATCCCTACTTATCTCAGCCACAGAACCTTTCCACTTTGTTCACTAGCTTTGGGCCTTTTCTCTGCTTCTCGGCAGAGAGGTGTGGGGGGAAGGGAATCTCCTTCCTCTTGGCTGTTATTGCTAGGTGTGACTGTCCCAGCCATTGGGATTTCCATTGTCTCATCTGGATCCTCCAGTCACATGTGCAGACTTTGAGTTTGTTAATGTCTCTGGTCTCCAACCAGGTTGCTGTGTGAGTCAAACACCTTTTGCCTTCCCTTTACACTCAGTGCATAACAGTGCAAAGCCCAGGGGAAACTGAGGCATGCAGAGGAATACAAAATATATTATCAGAATTTCCACATTCATCACACCCTACTGATGGACAGTCCTATCCACCAGAGTCCTGGCTGGGAGGCTCGGTCCATCTGAGGTGGAAGTGCTTGCCAAGGCAGTGAAAGAGCATTTTTTTGGTCATGGTTAAAAAAGGAAAGAGTCCCTCCCTATATGTTCTGCATCAACACCAGGCTACAGTTTTATCACTTTGGAATGCTTTTATTACAGCTAATGTTGGCAGCCCACAGACATATTCTGGTAAGAATTAGATGTGCATTTCATTAACCAGGTTTTAAAAATTTGGGCTTGGCTGAGAGAGGGTGAGGTGTGAAGTCCTAGCAAGGGCAGTGTTACCAGTGTTGGTTGTAACATTGTTGCAGGCCAGAAGATACAAATCTTCTGGAGGTTCCAGAATGGAAAAGAGAAGCTGTTTCCCAGACCTGTGGTGGGAATCCATCCATCTACGCAAAGGAGATGTTTTCGTATCTGCTGATTGAACAGCATATCAGCAAGTGGAGAGGTTTAGTAAATTCTGGACAGCCATAGCAAGTTTGCCCTGTCTAGGTATCTGACTGATAGACTAGAGTTTCTGCTGCAGGAAACATTTTCAAGCATCACCTGCAGGTAGTGAAGGAAAATTCAGGTGAACAACAGGATGCCAAACTAGGAAGCAGAGGATTGCTAGCAGCAGAGTGGATTCTCCCCACTTTCCTGCATCCCATCCCAGACAGCTTCCTGTGAATAGCCAGAGCAAAAAGGACCAGCACTGAGGTCCAAAAGGGACTTTACCACTTGGTGCAGCCCAAGGGACTTATAAGCCATGGTGTTTGGGACAGTGCTTTGCTAGTCAAGGTATAAATCTATATCATTACATTGATGTGACAGAGTTGTTATTGAGCAGAATTTGCAAAGATTTGCGCTCATGCTTGCAAAACCTGTACTCTTTTAATTGTTTTGCAAGGAATAATTATAAAGGTAGTTTGAAAGAGTCACTACTTGTGTGTTTAAATTTAATTTTCCCTGCTTTGCATTCAGGCTGGATCACACGTGAGATCGCCCCTGGTCAATATTATGTCACGGAGGACGGTGGGCTCAGTGCTCAGGGTGGCAAGCAGCCAGTCTAGCTCCTCATAGCAGGGGCATGTAGAGGGTACATTGCCTATCACACCTGCCATTTGCATCCTTCACCTTGTAGTACAGCTGCTTCAGGTGCTTGATGCACTTCCTGCACTGCTCACCAGTCTGGTGGGTGCCCACCTCCACCAGTCTCTTCAAAATGGCCTCATAGAAGGGGCTATTTCTGAAGCTCCAGCTGGAATAATGATCCCTGGTGTATCTATACCAGAGGTTAACTAGGACCCTGGTGTGCTCCTCCAGCCAGCTAGCAGCATGCTGGGTGGTGGGCATCCTTGATGCTGTTTGGCAGAGCTGGACTGAGCTGTTCAGAAACTGGAGCAGGCTGCATGGAAAATGAAGGGTTAAACAGCAAGCAAGGCAGATAACTTTGGCGTATAGAAGATGAGTGGGAAGTGAGTTGCTAGAAGGGCTGGAAGCTACAGATACAGGGAGTCCTTGGACTTCCGACACAATTCGTTCCTCAGAATTGCGTTGTAAGTCGAAACGTTGCTTAAGCAAAAAGGGTGCAGGGGGTGAATCCCACATCTTTATAGTGATGTCTCTGCTGTCCTGTTAAAAATCTAAACACGGGTAAAACTTGGGGGGAAGGGAGGGAGTCAAATACATATTCCATGTGTCCAGCTCCGCCGCATGTGGCATTTCCTGGGGGTTAATGGCCTTCAGCACAGTTGAGGCTAGTGATTCCTCCCCATCATTTGTCCGCAGAAGAAACCTTGTTCTTTCATGGTGGTGGAGGCTGTGATACAGGAAAGTGCTTAAGATCATGGTTAAAGTTAAGTGTGTGCTTAAGTGCTTTGCTGAGTTGGAGACTGAGTAACCCTTTTCCTAGCCTGCATTATGATTTGGGAGTCATTCGGGTGCTTTAATAACATTCTGCAATCCAACCCTCGGGATATTATCTGTCACAAAATTACATGTAATGACTCTGAAAGCCGCCCCCGCCCTTTCCTGCCATACTGGGTTAGTATGGATGTCTTCCCTCTCATTGCTGTAGGTTCCCTTTGGAGGTATGTCCGTGCCAGCATGTCACTGTCTGGGTACATGCCCCCTCTCTGTGATCCAAAGGATGGACATCTCTTGATGGATGGAGGTTATATCAACAATCTTCCAGGTATGTTTGTAGATAGTTGTTTGGAATTCACCAAGAAGACAGATGATAAAACTCCATCTGCACAGGCATATGTCAGTGTGATTACCTTCCCGAACAACTCCATTCTGATCTCTTGGAGGCTAGCAGAGCTGCATTGTCCTCTGGATACAGGGCCTTTGCTTTGTTCATAGATCCTTAGGATTGAAAGGGACCTCAGGAGTCATCTAGTCCAACCCCCTGCTCAAAGCAGGGCCAATCCCCAACTAAATCCCCAAATGGCCCCCTCAAGGATTGAACTCACAACCCTGGGGTTAGCAGGCCAATACTCAAACCACTGAGCTATCCCTCCCCCCAAAGGGGCTCAAAGCCTGTTGTTATACAGGCTTTTCCAAGATGGCCTCTTGGGATGGAATGTTTCCTTTCAAATCATGTGCCAAAAATATAATGTCAGGCTAATTATTAGAACATATTCTCGTGTATATTTTTAAAAAAGGGTTGGGGAGGAGCGAAGGAATAAAACTATAAACATATGGTTGTCTTTTTCCTTGAATCTGTTGGAAGAACAGAGCATAAATATGAACTGATTTCTAAATATGCAACAATGGTGAAATATTAACTGCTCTTAGTGTCTAAGATTCAAAGCAATATCATTCTTAACAGGAGAATTCACATAACATTAAATTCAATGAAACATTAAAATCAATGAAAATCAATCTCAAAATCAATCTATTAAAATGTTTTTCTCATTAGCCAGCTGTACATTTTAACACCAAACGAAGCCAGGAATGTTAAACAGTGTGTGTGTTTTTAATTGTGTTGTCAAATGTTTATGGAAGAGAGGAGGTCAGAGTTTTTGTCATAATATCCAGTGCTTTGAAAATTTGTTTTCGTAGCACATTTCCCATGAGCTGTGTGCAAATAATTAGAGAGCAGTCTGAGTAAAAGACCTGGAATCGGAGCAGCCCAATCTGGGAGGGTGGAGGAGGGGGGCGGTGTTAAAACTTCAAACCCAGATCCAAATTTTACAAAAGGCCCTTATCTCCCTAAAGGGCAGAACTACAAATGCTCCCACAAATTTGAAAACTGTATTTGCCGTTTGCAGTTTGGGTCTCTCTCTACAAATATGAATTCCTAATCTAGCTATCTTTCCACCGGTCCCCGCTATCCAGCTGTACATTCTGAGAGTGCACAGTGTCTGAAGATGATGTTGAGGATTGGCTCAAGAATGGATGATGGACTGGATTGTGCAGTCACATAGACATAGTGAGAGTTCAGTTCTGGTTTGAATTAGCCTCTGAACTGGCCTTACAGAGTTGTGACTGTCACAGTCACTTTTAAATCTGTAATAGAATGACCAGGGAGATTGAAGTGTTCACTTACTGGCTTATGTATGTTTAAAAGTCACTATCATTGAACAAAAAAACTTCAGAAACAGACTTCAAAGAGAAACCGCAGAACTAAAATCCATTAATCTGGGCTTGAATAGGGACTGGGAGTGGCTGGCTCATTACAGAAGCAGCTTTTCCTCTCTTGGAATTGACACCTCCTCATCTATTATTGGGAGTGGACTACATCCACCCTGATTGAATTGACCCTGTCAACACTGGTTCTCCACTTGCGAAGTAACTCCCTGCTCTCCATGTGTCAGTATATAATGCCTGCATCTGTAACTTTCACTCTATGCATCCGAAGAAGTGAGGTTTTTACTCACGAAAGCTTATGCCCGAATAAATCTGTTAGTCTTTAAGGTGCCACCAGACTCCTTGTTGTTTTGGTAAGAGACCTTGTCAAAGGCTTTCTGAAAATCTAAGTACACTATATTTATTGGATTCCCCTTGTCCACATACTTGTTGACCCCCTCAAAGAATTCTAGTAGATTGGTGAGGCATGATTTCCCTTTACAGAAATGATGTTGACTCTTCCCCAACAAATCATGTTCATCTATGTGTCTGACAATTCTGTTCTTTACTATAGTTTCAACCAATTTGCCCGGTACTGAAGTTAGGCTTACCAGCCTGTAATTTCCAGGATCACCTCTGGAGAGTTTTTTAAAAATTGGTGTCACATTAGCTGTCCTCAGTCATCTGGTACTGAAGCTGATTTAAATGATAAGTTACACACCACAGTTAGCAGTTCTGCAATTTCACATTTGAGTTCCCTCAAAACTCCTGGGTGAATATTATCTGGTCCTGGTGACTTATTACTGTTTAGTTTATCAATTTGTTCCAAAACCTCCTCTAATGACACCTCAATCTGGGACAGTTCCTCAGAATTGTCACCTAGAAAGAATGGTTCAGGTTTCGGAATCTCCCTCACATCTTCAGCCATGAAGACCGGTGCAAAGAATTCACTTAGTTTCTCCGCAATGGCCTTATCGTTCTCCTTTAGCATCTTGATCATCCAGTGGCCCCACTGGTTGTTTAGCAGGCTTCCTGCTTCTGATGTACTTGAAAAAATGTTTGCTAGTACTTTTTGAGTCTTTGGCTAGCTGTTCTTCAACTTCATTTTTGGCCTTCCTAATTATATTTTTATAGACTCATAGACTCATAGACTTTAAGGTCAGAAGGGACCAATATGGTCATCTAGTCTGACCTCCCGCATGATGCAGGCCACAAAAGCTGACCCACCCACTTTCCCTTGAAGTCTTTAAATTAAGTCGCAGAGAATCCTCCAGCCTGCGACCCCTGCCCTATGCTGCGGAGGAAGGCGAAAAACCTCCAGGGCCTCTGCCAATCTACCCTGGAGGAAAATTCCTTCCCGACCCCAAATATGGCGATCAGTAGAACCCCGAGCATACAGGCAAGATTATACAGCTGGACCCTTATTTTACCAGCGATGGCTCGTTAATGCCTAATTGACTAAAATCACGTTATCCATCAAACCATTCCCTCCATAAACTTATCTAGCCTACTCTTGAAGCCAGAGAGGTCTTTCGCCCCCACCGTTTCCCTCGGAAGGCTGTTCCAAAATTTCACCCCTCTGACGGTTAGAAACCTTCGTCTAATTTCAAGCCTAAACTTCCCCATGGCCAGTTTATATCCATTTGTTCTCGTGTCCACATTAGTACTGAGCTGAAATAATTCCTCTCCCTCCTTGGTATTTATCCCTTTGATATATTTAAAGAGAGCAATCATATCCCCCCTCAGCCTTCTTTTGGTTAGGCTAAACAAACGGAGCTCCTCAAGTCTCCTTTCATAGGAAAGGTTTTCCATTCCTCGGATCATCCTAGTGGCCCTTCTCTGTACCCGTTCCAGTTTGAGTTCATAGAATATCAGGGTTGGAAGGGACCTCAGGAGGTCATCTAGTCCAACCCCCTGCTCAAAGCAGGACCAATTCCCAACTAAATCATCCCAGCCAGGGCTTTGTCAAGCCTGACCTTAAAAACCTCTAAGGAAGGAGATTCCACCACCTCCCTAGGTAACCCATTCCAGTGCTTCACCACCCTCCTAGTGAAAAAGTTTTTCCTAATATCCAACCTAAACCTCCCCAACTGCAACTTGAGACCATTACTCCTTGTTCTATCATCTGGTACCACTGAGAACAGTCTAGATCCATCCTCTTTGGAACCCCCTTTCAGGTAGTTGAAAGCAGCTATCAAATCCCCCCTCACTCTTCTCTTCTGTAGACTAAACAATCCCAGTTCCCTCAGCCTCTCCTCATAACTCATGTGTTCCAGCCCAACTAATCATTTTTGTTGCTCTCCGCTGGACTCTTTCCAATTTGTCCACATCCTTCTTGTAGTGTGGGGCCCAGAACTGGACACAGTACTCCAGATGAGGCCTCACCAATGTCTAATAGAGGGGAACGATCACGTCCCTCGATCTGCTGGCAATGCCCCTACTTATACAGCCCAGAATGTAGTTCGCCTTCTTGGCAACAAGGGCACACTGTTGACTCATATCCAGCTTCTCGTCCACTATAACCCCTAGGTCCTTTTCTGCAGAACTGCTTCCTAGCCATTCGGTCCCTAGTCTGTAACAGTGCATGGGATTCTTCCGTCCTAAGTGCAGGACTCTGCATTTGTCCTTGTTGAACCTCATCAGGTTTCTTTTGGCCCAATCCTCTAATTTGTCTAGGTCCCTCTGTATCCTGTCCCTACCCTCCAGTGTATCTACCACTCCTCCCAGTTTAGTGTCATCTGCAAACTTGCTGAGAGTGCAGTTTACGCCATCCTCCAGATCATTAATGAAGATATTGAACAAAACCGGCCCCAGGACCGACCCCTGGGGCACTCCACTTGAAACCGGCTGCCAACTAGACATGGAGCCGTTGATCACTACCCGTTGAGCCCGACGATCTAGCCAGCTTTCTATCCACCTTATAGTCCATTCATCCAATCCATACTTCTTTAACTTGCTGGCAAGAATACTGTGGGAGACTGTATCAAAAGCTTTGCTAAAGTCAAGGAGTAACACATCCACTACTTTCCCCTCATCCACAGACCCAGTTATCTCCTCATAGAAGGCAATTAGGTTAGTCAGGCATGACTTGCCCTTGGTGAATCCATGCTGACTGTTCCTGATCACTTTCCTCTCCTCTAAGTGCTTCAGAATTGATTCCTTGAGGACCTGTTCCATGATTTTTCCAGGGACTGAGGTGAGGCTGACTGGCCTGTAGTTCCCCGGATCCTCCTTCTTCCCTTGTTTAAAGATGGGCACTACATTAGCCTTTTTCCAGTCATCCGGGACCTCTCCCGATCGCCATGAGTTTTCAAAGATAATGGCCAATGGCTCTGCAATCACATCTGCCAACTCCTTTAGCACCCTCGGATGCAGCGCATCTGGCCCCATGGACTTGTGCTCGTCCAGTTTTTCTAAATAATCCCGAACCACTTCTTTCTCCACAGAGGGCTGGTCACCTTCTCCCCATACTGTGCTGCCCAGTGCAGCAGTCTTGGAGCTGACCTTGTTCGTGAAGACAGAGGCAAAAAAATCATTGAGTACATTAGCTTTTTCCACATCCTCTGTTACTAGTTTGCCTCCCTCATTCAGTAAGGGGCCCACACTTTCCTTGACTTTCTTCTTGTTGCTAACATACCTGAAGAAGCCCTTCTTGTTACTCTTAACATCTCTTGCTAGCTGCAACTCCAAGTGCGATTTGGCCTTCCTGATTTCACTCCTGCATGCTTGAGCAATATTTTTATACTCCTCCCTGGTCATTTGTCCCATCTTCCACTTCTTGTAAGCCTCTTTTTTGCGTTTAAGGTCAGCAAGGATTTCACTGTTAAGCCAAGCTGGTCGCTTGCCATATTTACTGTTCTTTCTACACATTGGGATGGTTTTTTCCTGCAACCTCAATAACGATTCTTTAAAATACAGCCAGCTCTCCTGGACTCTTTTCCCCCTCATGTTATTCTCCCAGGGGATCCTGCCCATCAGTTCCCTGAGGGAGTCAAAGTCTGCTTTTCTGAAGTCCAGGGTCCGTATTCTGCTGCTCTCCTTTCTTCCTTGTGTCAGGATCCTGAACTCGACCATCTCATGGTCACTGCCTCCCAGGTTCCCATCCACTTTTGCGTCCCCTACTAATTCTTCCCGGTTTGTGAACAGCAGGTCTAGAAGAGCTCTGCCCCTAGTTGGTTCCTCCAGCACTTGCACCAGGAAATTGTCCCCTACACTCTCCAAAAACTTCCTGGATTGTCTGTGCACCGCTGTATTGCTCTCCCAGCAGATATCAGGGTGATTAAAGTCTCCCATGAGAACCAGGGCCTGCGATCTAGTAACTTCTAGTTCATCCTTTTTAAACATAGGAGACCAGAACTGCACACAGTACTCCAAATGAGGTCTCACCAGCGCCTTGTATAACGGAAGCAGCACCTCCTTGTCCCTACTAGAAATACCTCGCCTAACGCATCCCAAGATCGCATTAGCTTTTTTCACAGCCACGTCACATTGCCGACTCATAGTCATCCTGCGATCAACCAGGACTCCGAGGTCCTTCTCCTCCTCCGTCACTTCCAACCGATGCGTCCCCAGCTTATAACTAAAATTCTTGTTAGTCATCCCTAAATGCATCACCTTACACTTCTCACTATTAAATCTCATCCTATTATTATTACTCCAATTTACAAGGTCATCCAAGTCTCCCTGCAGAATATCCCGATCCTTCTCCGAATTGGCAATACCTCCCAACTTTGTGTCATCCGCAAACTTTATCAGCCCACTCCTACATTCGGTTCCGAGGTCAGTAATGAATAGATTAAATAAAATAAAATCGGACCCAAAACCGAACCTTGAGGAACCCCACTGGTGACCTCCCTCCAACCTGACAGTTCACCTTTCAGTACTACCCGCTGCAGTCTCCCCTTTAACCAGTTCTTTATCCACCTCTGGATTTTCATATCGATCCCCATCTTTTCCAACTTAACCAATAATTCCTCATGCGGCACAGTATCAAACGCTTTACTAAAATCGAGGTATATTAGATCCACCGCATTTCCTTTATCTAGAAGGTCTGTTACTTTCTCAAAGAAGGAGATCAAGTTGGTTTGGCACGATCTGCCTTTCGTAAACCCATGTTGTAATTTGTCCCAATTGCCATTCACCTCAAGGTCCTTAACTACTTTCTCCTTCAAAATTTTTTCCAAGACCTTGCATACTACAGAAGTTAAACTAACAGGCCTGTAGTTACTCGGGTCACTTTTTTTCCCCTTCTTGAAAATAGGAACCACATTAGCTATTTTCCAGTCCAACGGTACCACCCCCGAGTTTACAGATTCATTAAAAATTATCGCTAAGGGGCTTGCAATTTCTCGCGCCAGTTCCTTCAATATTCTAGGATGAAGATCATCCGGTCCGCCCGATTTAGTCCCATTTAGCTGGTCAAGTTTGGCTTCCACCTCTGATACTGTAATGTCAATCGCCCCTCCTTTATTCCCCTCTGTCCTGCTCCCTCTATTCCTAAGCCCTTCATTAGCCTTATTAAAGACCGATGCAAAATATTCATTTAGATATTGTGCCATGCCTAGATTATCCTTAATCTCCACTCCATCTACATTCTTCAGCGGTCCCACTTCCTCTTTCTTTGTTTTCTTCCTATTTATATGGCTATAAAACCTCTTACTATTGGATTTAATTCCCCTCGCGAGGTCCAACTCTACACGGCTTTTGGCCTTTCTCACTGCATCCCTACATGCTCTGACCTCAATAAGGTAGGTTTCCTTGCTGATCTCTCCCCTCTTCCATTCTTTGTACGCTTTCTGTTTTTTCTTAATCGCCCCTTTGAGACGCCCGCTCATCCAGCTAGGTCTAATTCTCCTGCCTACTAACCGTTTTCCCTTTCTCGGGATACAGGCCTTGGACAGCTCGTGCAACTTCAGCTTGAAATAATCCCAGGCGTCATCTGCCTTTAGATCCCTAAGTATGTTAGCCCAATCCACTTCCCTAAGTAGTTGCCTTAATTTATTAAAGTTGGCCTTTTTGAAATTGTAAACCTTAGTCACAGTTTTATTTCTGTTAATCCTTCCATTTAGTTTAAACCGAATTAGCTCATGGTCACTCGAGCCAAGGTTGTCCCCTACAACCATTTCCTCAACGAGGTCCTCACTACTCACCAGCACCAAATCTAAAATGGCATCCCCCTTCGTCGGTTCAGTTACTACTTGATGAAGGAATTCATCTGCTAGCACGTCTAGGAACATCTGAGCCCTATTATTGTTACTAGCATTTGTTCCCCAATCTATATCTGGGAAGTTAAAGTCCCCCATGATTACACAGCTCTTATTAGTTTTTACTTCCTTAAAAACATTAAATAGTTCTCTGTCCGCATCCAGGCTAGATCCTGGCGGTCTATAGCACACCCCAAGCACTATCTCAGGGGAGGCTCTAGTAGTTCTTTTACCCAGTGTAATTATTGCCCATACAGACTCCGTCTTATCCATTCCATCACTTATTATTTCTTTACATTTTAGCTCATTATTGACATACAATGCCACACCCCCACCTTTACCTTTTTTCCGGTCATTCCTAAACAGCACATACCCTTCCATACCTGTACTCCAGTCATGACTACTGTTCCACCACGTTTCGGTTATTCCTATGATATCAGGTTTCATTTCTTGGACCAGGAGCTCCAATTCCTCCATTTTGTTACCTAGGCTTCTCGCATTCGTGTATAAACATCTTACTGTATGCTGTCTATCCTTTCTCCCATTAGTTATGCAATTTGGTACGGACCCCGTACTGTCCATCTGCCCCCCCCTTCTTATGTCCAATTCCCTACCCCTACGTATATCTGTGCTTATCTCTTCGCCCTCTTTTTCAGTGTTGGAATCTGGCGTGGAGATTAACTGGACATCTCCCAACCGTCTCCCCCAAGTTCCTAGTTTAAAGCCCTTTTGATGAGATGAGCCAGCCTCCCTCCCAGAAGTCTATTTCCTTCCCTACTCAGGTGAAGTCCATCCCGTGAGAACAGCTGTCTGTCCCCGAAAGCCTCCCAGTGGCCATACATCCCAAAGCCCTCCTTATAGCACCACTCCCTTAGCCAGCTATTTATCCTCACAATTCTGTCTGCCCTTTGCTGTCCTTCTCTAGGAACAGGCATAATCCCACTGAAGATAATCTGAGCCTCTACTTCCTTAAGCGTCTTCCCCAGCCTGGCATAATCTCCCTTGATTCTCTCTAGCGAGAACCTAGCCGTGTCATTCGTTCCTACGTGAAGGATGATCAAGGGGTTCTTACCTGCTCCTTTTAGGATCCTTTTCAACCGCAGGTCCACATCCCGTATCTTAGCGCCCGGCAGACAGCACACCCTTCTGTTTTCTGGGTCCGCCCTGGTCACAGGCCTGTCTAACCTCCTCAGTAAGGAGTCTCCAATCACATAAACCTGCCTTTGCCTGGTGACAGTGCGATCTACTAATCTATCCCCTGTTCCCTGCAGTCGTAACTCCTGTCTGTCTCTATTTTCCCTTATAGTCCCCCTAGTGCCATCCTGTATCCTCCTGGGGCTGAGTATTGATGCTGTCTCCATCAACTCCTCCCCTCTCTCTATTGGACTAGCTGCCCTTCTCTTCTTCCTCTGCCTCCCACCATCAGTTACCACCCGCTGCGTCCCCTCCTCGTTATCCAAACACCCAAACCTGTTCCTGAGTTCTATTTCCCCCTCACTAGCTCTCCTTTTCCTTGGCCTGCTTCTCACGGTCACATGCTTCCACTGCTCTTGTTCTACCCCTGACATTCCCCCCTCAGAGACCATAGCCCCCGCTTCCACCTGCACCCCTGAGCCTTCCCCTTCCGCCACTCCCAGCCTTTGCTCCAGTAGCTGCTCGAATCCCCTTCTAAACTCTACCAGGGTCTGTACCTGCATCTCTAACCCACGGACCTTTTCCTCTAACAGGTCGATTAGGCAGCATTTCATACAGACATACCTCTGTTCAGGCACCCCTGCCAGGACAATGTACATACCACAGCTGCCACATGCAATCATCTGCATTGTGTCCCTGGCTGCTGGGCTCATGGCTGCCATGGTCTCTGCCTGCGGCCTCTGGGGACACAGAGCACACCGCACACCGCGCCCTCCTGCCCCCCCTTCCACCTCCCCCTGTAAACTCCCACTTAAACTCCCCTGTTAGCAGCCCTGTTTACAGGCACCTGGGTGCCGCTGCTCGCTGCTTGTGCCGCTGCTTGGCTGGGAGGCCTCTTTTATAGGCCCCCTATTCAGCCAAGCTCCGCCCCCTAATCAGGGCTCTGGGCTCAGCACACTGCCCCTACAGGCCTCTACACATACAAGCACTACAAAGACAGACGCAAGTACAGATACCTTCTCCTCCAATGAGACTCACTCCCACTTATACTTCATTTGTCAGAGTTTATGCTCCTTTCTATTTTCTTCAATAGGATTTAACTTCCACTTTGTAAAGGATGCCTTTTTGCCTCTCACTGCTTCTTTTTCTTTCTTGTTTAACCACAGTGGCACTGTTTTGGTCCTCTTGCTATGTTTTTTAATTTGGTGTATACATTTAAGTTGAGCCTCTATTATGGTGTCTTTAAAAAGTTTCCATGCAGCTTGCAGGTATTTCACTTTTGGCATTTTACCTTTTAATTTCTGTTTAACTAACTTCCTCATTTTTGTGTAGTTCCCTTTTCTGAAGTTAAATGCTACCATGTTGGGCTGAGGTGGAGTTTTCCCCACCACAGGGATGTTAAATTAATTATATTATGGTCCCTATTACCAAGCGGTCCGGCTATATTCACCCCTTGGACCAGATCCTGTGCTCCACTTAGGACTAAATCAAGAATTGCCTCTCCTCTGGTGGGTTCCAGCACTAGCTGCTCCAAGAAAGAGTCCTTTAAGGTGTCAAGAAACTTTCTCTCTGCATCCAATCCTGAGGTGACATGTACACTGTCAATATGGGGATAGTTGAAATCCCCCATTATTATTGAGTTTTTTATTTTTATAGCCTCTCTAATCTCCCTGAGTATTTCACAGTCACTATCACCATCCTGGTCAGGTGGTTGGTAGTATATCCCTACTGCTATATTCTTATTATTCAAGCACAGAATTACTATCCATAGAGATTCTGGAATTACTATCCATAGCTATCCTGGATCTTGAACTTTTTCTCCTCCCCACATTTCTCTTTTCTGTGAGTTGCTCAGCACCCCAAATCCCTCCTTTAGCATCTTCCTAAATTCCTACTCCTTAAACTGTCAGGCTCCTGAATGTCATGGCCAGACCACTCTGTCCCTTCAGGAAGTGGGAAATGCTCCTCCATCCCGTCACCATCACTAATCTGTCCATTTCTAAATCTAAGCAAAATTTTCCTCCTTACTTTCAAAGCTCTTCATGGACTGATATTCTCCCAACCTCTGACCTATATCAATTTCTCTCCCCAGTTGGTCGTTCTGCCTTGACCTCTTCTGTGTCCTCTTGCATTTGTGCTGCTTCATTCATGTATCAAGCAAGGCAACTATGCAGCTAGTGATCATGTGGGTGCAAGAAGATTGCCTGTGACGGACCTAAACTGAATATACAGCCAGGCCACCTTAAGTACCTAGCCAGAGATTAATCTGGGTGGTGCTTGATCTGCAAGGAGGACATGTCCCTTTGGGATTTGGCATGATAAGGATGATCCCACAGGCCTTTCTTTTAATGATCAACATTTGTGTTGGTTTCTGAAAGAAAATTATTAGAATAAATAGGGATTATAAAGAGATAGTTATACCCAGGTACTATACATCACTATGAAGAGTATAATTAGTATAGCATTATTCTGAAGTAAGTAATTCTCCCTGCAAAGCATTCATAAATGTCTGTGCTGGAAGCTGTATGAAAAGGAATCCTGTTGTACTGTCCCATGCTGTGCTTGCGTGGTCTGTCGTGATCCTTGGAAATATATTTCCCTGCTTCCAGTGGCCAGCTCCAGAAAGGTAAGTGTTGTAGAAGAGAGGAGTGATGGGTAATGATGATGTGGCTTTGTTCCCAATAGCGGATGTTGCAAGGTCCATGGGGGCAAAAGTGGTGATAGCAATTGATGTGGGCAGCCGGGATGAGACGGACCTCACCAACTACGGCGACGCTCTGTCTGGCTGGTGGTTGCTGTGGAAGAGATGGAATCCCCTCGTTGAAAAAGTGAAGGTACCGTAAGCTTATGTTAAAATCGCAGTGATTTTTCAGTAAGCAGAAGGGAACTGTCCCACTGTGTATCTGAGAAACAAGACTGGGAATCGATTGCTCGGTCACCTGCATCTTGGGTTGCAAGATGACATTTGGGGTGTGGGAAAGCTGGGCAAGGTCCCAGCATAAAAGAAAATACAATGTTATGGGAGAATTCAGTTGTCTGAATCTGGGGAGGAGCTAGGAGTGGCACTCACACAGCCAAATACCAATCATTTGTTCCTCTAAGGAGTCCAACTCCAGCTCTCCACGCAAGAGCAAATTCCGCTGGGGGCTGAGTGGGGGACTACAGAATTACAATATTATTATTATTTGTTATTTGTATTATGGAGGCACCTAGGAACCCTGGAAATGGACCAGGACCTCATTGTGCTAGGTGCTGTACAAGCACAGATACCTCTTTTCCCAAACTGCTCCCTGAATATAGAGAAGAGCCGGTGACCTGGCTTTGATAGGGGTGAAAGAGCCCCTCTCCAATTGGAGTGAATTTGGCACAACTAATCTTGATGCAGTTAGGATTTGGCTGCTTTAGAAATGAAAGTGCGTGGAGCTTTGTCCACTTCACTATGTTTCTTTGCTGCTGAACGTAGGGATTTTTGCATTGGGCAGTAATAATAAATTCTTAGATGTTTGTTTTCATGACAGGCTGCATGAGCTATGGATTTCCTTCCTGGGTGAAGTCAGATCAGCTCGGATTAATGTTTCATTTCCTCCATTTTCCTTCTGGTTCCCTGTGTCCCTGCTGTAATCCTTAGGGTCTCCCTCTTTAGCAGTCCCCCTCCTCGAAAAGGCCTGGTCTGAGGACTGGACAGGATTCCTTTTCAGAGCTCAATAGTACTGGACTCTCCCAGTGGGTATCTGTTGTGAGTGATGCAGGGTGGGATTGAACATGCTGGCTCCATAGCACACTGGGATGTTCTCTGTCCCAAGGAACGAGGGGCTATGACAGCGAATCAAACCCAGCTGTCACCTAAAGCAGTGTCTGGCACTAGAAAATGAAGCTGGCTCGTTACTCATCCCCACCCTAAGAGAGCTTCGCGCCCCTCCTACGTCACACTATATATCTCCTTCTAGGTGCCAGTATTTCCTGGAATTAATGACCAACTTCTGCTTGAACTGCAGAAAGATCTCATATGTTAGATGGAAGCTGAGTCTCTGCCATTGATGACAGATTGGCTGGCGGTCAGCAGTGTGCTCCTAGGAGGCTGAGGGAGGTGGGATGTGAAAGCCTCTGCAGATACGCCTGAGTCACTGGAGTGTATTTCTTACCTTTTACCGTTGCCAGTTCAGGGCAAGTGGTGCTAATGAAAGTCTTGCAATGCATTTGATGGCTATCTGGGGCTGATTGGCAGGTGCTGAACATGGCAGAGATCCAGACCCGGCTTGCGTATGTGTGCTGCGTGCGGCAGCTGGAGATGGTCAAGAACAGTGAATATTGTGAATACATTCGGCCGCCCATCGACAGATATGGCACCCTGGACTTTGGGAAGTTTGATGAAATCTGTGTAAGTGAATCTTGAGGGTGTAGGGGGGCCCTGATGTAGCTACTTCTGTGCAGCAACAGAGTCCTATGAACACTGCAGCAGTACAACCCTAGTGCTAAGGGCTAGTTCTAGGCTCTTTCTTGAGGAACCTGTTCTCAAGAACTAGATTTCTTACTACTTAGCTCTCTGTAGGCTATGTACATAGACTCATAGACTCATAGACTTTAAGGTCAGAAGGGACCAATATGGTCATCTAGTCTGACCTCCCGCATGATGCAGGCCACAAAAGCTGACTCACCCACAACAGAATCTTCCAGCCTGCGACCCCTGCCCTATGCTGCGGAGGAAGGCGAAAAACCTCCAGGGCCTCTGCCAATCTACCCTGGAGGAAAATTCCTTCCCGACCCCAAATATGGCGATCAGCAGAACCCCGAGCATACAGGCAAGATTCTACAGCCGGACCCTCATTTTACCCGCGATGGCACGTTAATGCCTAATTGACTAAAATCACGTTATCCCATCAAACCATTCCCTCCATAAACTTATCAAGCCTAATCTTGAAGCCAGAGAGGTCCTTCGCCCCCACCGTTTCCCTCGGAAGGCTGTTCCAAAATTTTACCCCTCTGACGGTTAGAAACCTTCGTCTAATTTCAAGCCTAAACTTCCCCACGGCCAGTTTATATCCATTTGTTCTCGTATCCACATTACTACTAAGCTGAAATAATTCCTCTCCCTCCTTGGTATTAATCCCTCTGATATATTTAAAGAGAGCAATCATATCCCCCCTCAGCCTTCTTTTGGTTAGGCTAAACAAACCGAGCTCCTCGAGTCTCCTTTCATAGGAAAGGTTTTCCATTCCTCGGATCATCCTAGTGGCCCTTCTCTGTACCCGTTCCAGTTTGAGTTCATCCTTTTTAAACATAGGAGACCAGAACTGCACACAGTACTCCAAATGAGGTCTCACCAGCGCCTTGTATAACGGAAGCAGCACCTCCCTGTCCCTACTAGAAATACCTCGCCTAACGCATCCCAAGATCGCATTAGCTTTTTTCACAGCCACGTCACATTGCCGACTCATAGTCATCCTGCGATCAACCAGGACTCCGAGGTCCTTCTCCTCCTCCGTCACTTCCAACCTATGCGTCCCTAACTTATAACTAAAATTCTTGTTAGTCATCCCTAAATGCATCACCTTACACTTCCCACTATTAAATCTCATCCTATTATTGTTACTCCAATTTACAAGGTCATCCAAGTCTCCCTGCAAAATATCCCGATCCTTCTCCGAATTGGCAATACCTCCCAACTTTGTGTCATCCGCAAACTTTATCAGCCCACTCCTACATTCGGTTCCGAGGTCAGTAACGAATAGATTAAATAAAATCGGACCCAAAACCGAACCTTGAGGAACCCCACTGGTGACCTCCCTCCAACCCGACAGTTCCCCTTTCAGTACTACCCGCTGCAGTCTCCCCTTTAACCAGTTCTTTATCCACCTCTGGATTTTCATATCGATCCCCATCTTTTCTAATTTAACCAGTAATTCCTCGTGCGGCACAGTATCAAACGCTTTACTAAAATCTAGGTAAATTAGATCCACCGCATTTCCTTTATCTAGAAGGTCTGTTACTTTCTCAAAAAAGGAGATCAATATTAGAGCTGAGCAAAGAAGTCACACTGAATAATACCATGGAAAGACATATGGTGAGCAGCTCAGGATAAGAACCTGAACAGAATCATTTACCCTGTTTGTGTAACACCCATGAGCAGATTGCAACTTCCTCTCCTTTTTTTTGCCAGCAACTTTACTCTGGGGATCAGACATGTGCTGTTCACTATAGGTATTTGAAATCTGAGTTGTTTTGTTTAATTATAATTGGTACATAAGTCACATGGCATTGTTTCTTTTCCCTGATTGGGTGAGAATAGCTCATAAAGTCAAGGGGAGGGTGGGAATAAGCTGGTAGGGCTGTGAATTGTTCAGGCAAAGGGAGCAGAATAGTAGAATGTCTGTGACACAGCTAACATTCCAACACTTCTATTAATATTATGGACCATCTGCACTTCCTTTGCACCTGATATAGTATCAGCAGAACAAAATCAATGTCAGTGGAAGGACTACTAATGAAGGGATAGTATCAGGTTCACAGGTCTTTGGGGTTTAGTTTTGTCTGTTTGTATATATCATAAATCAGCATGCAAAGTATTGACACCAGATGTGCAACTGATGTTTTTCAGAGAGAAATAATTCAGCAATTTAAAAAGGGTAGAATCAGGGGCGGCTCCAGGCACCAGCGCAGCAAGCGCGTGCCTGGGGCGGCAAGCCGTGAGGGCAGCAGTCAGGCTGCCTTCAGCAGCATGCCTGCGGGAGGTCTGCTGGTCCCGCGGTTTCGGCGGCAATTCGGCGGCAGGTACGCCGAAGGCACAGGACCGGCGGACCTACTGCAGGCATACCGCCGAATCCGTGTTACCAGCGGACCTCCCGCAGGCATGCCACCGGAGGCTGCCTGACTGCCGTGCTTGGGACGGCAAAATACATAGAGCCGCCCCTGGGTAGAATAAGGTTTCTTTCCTTTCCAGTGGACTGTTGTTTAGTAGCTTAGTAGCCACGTGTTAACGGACCGCGGGTTAAGAGGGCCATGCTGAAAAAAGTGTCTATGATTCACTTAGAAAAAAAGCCATTATTTTCTGCTCTTTCATGCTCACATTTTTTTTCTTTCTTATGAAGTCTGTCATTCGCCGCTGATGAATGATTTCGATATTTTCCGCATTTTGCTCCTCCATAAATCTTACAAAAGTTTCTACAGCACTAAGGGCTTCTGTGGGCAAAATTTTGACCTTTTCAGCAACATTCTCGTCGTCATTGTCATTTAGGCCTGCGTTATTAGAATTCTCGCCTTCGCTTTTGTGGTCTGACGTAGCCTCGCAGCCCGTTAATATTTCTTCCTCGGACAGAAATTCTGAAGTCGGGCAATCTTCATCCATCTCCAGCCACTCGGTAATGATTTCCGGCGACGTATCCAAACTAAAATCTTTTATCATTTGAAAGAGAAGTTTACCTTTATCCTCTTTTGTCTGCATGCGTGTTTGTAGGACGTCTTCTTCCGAAAATCCTTCAAAGTCTGGCTCTGAATCAGTGCCACTGCTGGAGTTTTCCGAGTCTGAGCCGTCTTTGACAGAAAAAACATCACTGAGAGCCTTCATCCAGCAATTTTCAATGGACTTTAGTTTTACTCTGTCCCAAGCTTTTTTAACTAAATGAATAATTTCCTTCATGTTTAACTGTTTCAGGAATTCGGAAATGCCTGAAGTCGTGCATGACACAATCGCCGAAATCAGCTCCCATCGATAATTATTTTTAAAATTCTGAATAATGCCCTGGTCTAAAGGTTGAATTTTTGATGTTGTGTTGAATGGTAGGTATAGGTATTGCACTCGAATTTTTCCATCTCTCTAAACCAGTGATTTGGCTGGAGGATAGGCTGGACAATTGTCAAGTAGCAAAAGTGCTTTGGCTTCGAGTTTCTTCGACCGCAGATGTTTACGAACAGCTGGAACAAAGCTGTTGTGAAACCAGTCGTCGAAAATGTGTCTCGTCATCCAAGCATTTTTGCTGTTAGCGTATATTACTGGCAGTTTGACTCTATTGAGGTGGTTAAAGCAGCAAGGGTTATGAACTTCTTATTACTACAAAAAAGAAGAGTCACACGATCTTTTCTTTTTAAATCCAGCTGTTTTCTGTGTCTCGTAATTAAAGGCTAAAGTCTTATCAGGTAGCAGTTTTGTAAATAAAGCTGTTTCATCACAATTATAAAGTTGTTCTTCGTGGTAGTCTTCATTTTGTAAAATAGATTTTAACTCGGCGGGAAACGCGTTCGTGGACAATTCATCGGCTGATCGGCTTTCTCCAGAAATCGATGACTTATAAACCCCTTGCTGGCTTGGAATGATTCATCCCCCATTAAATTTCCAAATTTTGTCGCTTGGGCTTGAAGAATTGGCCCACTTAGTGGCATTCCTTTCAGCCTTTCCTGAGCAAACCACATGCGCATGGCTTTGTCTATTGTGGGTTTTGCTGAATAGCGCACACGTTTTCGCTTAAGCCCTGTGGCAGAATCAATATTTTGTACAACAACATTCAGTTTAGATTCAGTTTTTAGCCATCCTTGGAGAGTAGATTCGTCAATCCCAATAGCTTTTGAAACTTTGGCCTGGGTTTCTCCACTATTTACTCGATCTATTGCAGATAGCTTTTCTTCTACAGTGTAGGAACGCTGACGCTTGCCCTCTGCCATTATATGAGGCCTACAGTTAAAATTTTCTAATGTAGTATATATACTGTATTACTATATAACTACAGTACTACTGTATATATTATCTCTCTAGCGAGACAATGACTAAGCATGCGTGATACATCTTTACCAATATCGGTAAAGACGTACAACACATTTCCGCTCCGCACTTCTTGTCGATTTCTGTGTCAGTGAGTTAGTGAGCAAATCTTTGGCGCTACATAGCAAGTTTCTGTACCGCCTGTTAACGAGTCTCGCGTGTTAAATAGGTAGCACTGGGAGGCATGGCGCTACCTCACTTTAAGCGGATTCGCGCGTAAATGGGTCTGTACTGTAGATGTTTGCTTACGTGCGTGTTCACCCTCATCCATTTCCTTAGTTCCTAAAGACAAGTTATTCGTTCCACTGCCCCAGTTGTGCTGGGAAGGATGGAAGCTTAGAGCTGAGCATCATCAGCAAACTGGATTCCTACATGTGCAACATGTTTCCTCAGTAACTCTCCTAATACCCTCTCGTACACATTCCACAGGAGACATGAAATCAGCCCTGCAGACAGTAGCGTAGCTGGGGGGGAGCGGGGCAGCGGCTGCTCCCCCACTGATCACAAGTGGCGCCTTTGTACTCACCCGGGGGAGCAATTAAAAAAAAAAAAAGGCGCCACCCGCTGCAGCGCTTTTATTTTACTCACCCGGCGGCGCTCCGGGTCTTCGGCGGCACTTCGGCAGCGGGACCTTCACTCGCTCCGCGGGTCTTCGGCAGCGGGTCCTTCAGTACCGCCGAAGACACCCGGAGCGAGTGAAGGGCCCGCCGCCGAAGTGCCGCCGAAGACCCGGAGCGCTGCCGGCAGAGTAAAAGCGCCACAGCGGGTGGCGCCTTTTTTTTTATCGCTCCCCTTGTTCCCTCCACCTGGCTACCCCACTGCCTGCAGAGCCCCACGTGAGAGTCCTCTGGGCAGAAGAGCAATTGTTCCAGACCATTCTTTCCGACCGCCCAGAGGGGTCTGAACACTCAGCAGCATCCTGTGTCTTTAGATGACCCAATCAAACCTTATGGCTCGTGGTGTCAGAATGTGATTAAAGTGAGCATGGACACTTCTTTCTTGTTCATTGCTAGGAGAAAATCCTCACCCTGTGCAACCAGTGCAGTTCCTGCTCAAACACCTGACTGACCAGAATGTAGGAAATCTGAGGAGAGTTGAACTTCCCACACCATTTCCTGGATGGGTTGCGAGCTGTTGAGACTGTCAGTGTCAAGTGGTGCTTTATTAACCAGGGGCTGCATGATAGCTTTTTCAATCAGGCATCCTGCTACCCATGGGCAGACTCGGATCATCTCCACCAGCAATGGACCCAGGACTTGCCCTGGTGCTCCCTTCACCAGTCAGCATGGGCATGGATCCAACTCACAGACTGTGGGATCAGGGGAGTGGGGAAGAGAATCCAGCCCCTCCAGAGCCTCAGTGGATGAGACTGGCCGACACTAAGAGATGAACAAGCATTGACCCCTCAAACCATTGTTCTCTGTCTGTGGAAGCAGACAGTTCAGGGCCAAGTGAGTGATTTAAAGCCACAAAGTAACTTCATATTCTTCACTATGAGAGAAGCTTGACAGTAGATGATTGACAGCTGTGCAGGTATACCAAGCTGTCATCCTGCTTTAGCAGATCTGATGGAGACACATTTCTTGACTTCCTCCACTGGCATACCAGCCAAACACCCTATGGCTTCACCTGTTGCAGGGTCTCTGTAAACCATGGTGACCTGAGTGGGCATTCATGGGCTACTGGGTCAAAGGTTTTTATTTACCTATTTATTTAGATTTATACAAAAATAAAAAGGGGGTGTCTATCCAACATTTCAGGCACCTCTGCCAAACAAATACAATTAAATTTAATAGTCATTGAGCATATAATTCCTTGCTGATTCCCCTCAAAAACCCACCTCTGTGGCAGCCCATGCACCTAGATAGGCCTTGCCATATGTCCTGAAGGTCATCTGATCCAGGCTATTTGGGGCCATTCTAAGCAAACACAGAATGTAGGTCATATTGATAGGCTGGGGAAGCAATGACTCTGAACAAGAGTTGGGGGTCATGGTGGATAATCAGCTGAACATGAGCTCCCAGTGTGATGCTATGTCCAAAAGGACTAATCGGATTTTTGGGTGCATAAACGGGGGACTCTTGAGCAGGAGTAGAGAAATTATTTTATCTCTATATTTTGCACTGGTGTGACTGCTGCTGGAATACTGTGACCAGTTCTGGTGTCCACAGTGAGAGGGTTCAGAGAGTAGCCATGTGAATGATTAAGGATTAGATTCAAGCTCAATCTATTTAGCTTAGCAAAAAGAAGGTTAAGGCGTGACTTGGTTACAGTCTACAGTACTTATTTGGGGAACAAAAATGTGATAATGGGCACTTCAGCCTAGTAGAAAAAGGTCTTAACATGATACAATGGCTGGAAGTTGAAGCTAGACAAATTCAGAGAGGAAATAACCTGTAAAGTTTTGACCATAAGGGTTGTCAGTCACTGGAACTATTACCAAGAGTCATGGTGGATTCTCCATCACTGACAAGTCAAGATAAGATGTTTTTCTAAAAGATCTGCTCTAGGAATTATTATGGAGCAGTTCTCTTGTCTGTGCTATACAAGAGGTCAGAGCAAATGATCACAATGGTCCCTTCTGGCCTTGGAATCTGTAAAACCATTGACAGAATGGTCTGAAGGCTGAACAGTATTCTCCCTCTGGCCTGTCCGTGATCTCCCAGGCTCCATTCATCTCCAAGGGCAGCCCTCTAAACAGGCCTTTTTTCCCCATCAAGATGTGTCTCGATCCTAGACCACAAGAGTCAGTCGTCTGTCTGGAAGTTCCGCTCCCCCGCGACTTCCAGTGCCATTCCAGACACAAGATCCAGAGTGTGACCTACAGAGCTAGGAATCACTTGGGGCAGATTATGGTCGCTATGAAACCTTGAGCTGTTCCTGACACTTATTCTGCCTGTTAGTGATAGACCTGGGAATAGAGCCCTGGACTCCTAACAACCACTGCTCTAAGCACTAGAATTCAATTCTTCCTGGAGCCTTTTCTGCTGCTTTGTAGGAAAAAGAATAAGGCCATGTCTTCACTAGCAATGTTAAAGCGCTGCAGCGCTTTAATGTGGCTGTGTAGTTGCAGCACCAGCCCCACAAAAAAAAACCCACCCCCACAAGGGGAGTAGCTACCAGTGCTGGTTTTTTCCCCACTCCTGAGCAAGGTGGCCATGTCTGCTCCACGCACCAGGCGATCCCACACTTGGAGAAATGCCAAGCTGTTGGACCTCATCGGCATTTGGGGAGAGGAGGCTGTCCAGTCCCAGCTGCACTCCAGCCATAGGAATTATGATACCTATGGTCAGATTTCATGATGCATGACAGAAAGGGGCCATGAGCGGGACACATTGCAGTGCAGGGTCAAAGTGACAGAGCTGCAGAACGCCTACCGCAAGGCGCAGGAGGCAAACTGCCACTCTGGTGCTGCGCCCACGAGCAGCCGGTTCTACAAAGAGCTGGCTGCGATACTCGGTGAAAACCCCACCTCCACTGCGAAGGACCCTGTGGATACTTTCATTGGCTCGCGTGCCAGTTGAGAGTGGACCGAGCCAGGAGGAGGCAATCTTGGATGAAGAGGGGGAGGGGGACCCAGAGGCAGAGGATGACTCAGAGGCCAGAGGTGCATGCAGTCAGAAGCTCTTTTCTACCCTGGAGCAGCCTAGCCAGTCATAGCAGTCAGAGCTTGGCGAAGAGCAAACAGGAGAGGAGGCCCCTGGTAAGTGGATCTGATTTTGGGAATTGCTGGAAGCGAGTTGTTGGGGGCAGGAGGGTTGCATAAAGCAGGCTTGTCTCCCACCTCATGCCTAGTCTGAGCGGCAGAACAGGCTGTTGATACACTACCTCACTTCATGGGAATCTCCCTCAGAGATCTCCAGGAAATTCTCGTGGAGATACTGGGCAATCTGCTGCTGTAGGTTCCTCGGCAGAGCTGCTTTGTTTTTTGCCCCATTAACGGTAACTTTCCCGCTCCACTTTGCCGGGACGGGTGCGGGGACCATTGCTGCACTCAGGCTAGCCGCACAGGGGCCAGGGCAGAAGCCACAGGCTTGGAGAAGACCCTCCCTTGATTCCCTCCTCACCCTCAGCAGCAAGATATCTTCCATAATGATCACCTCCTGTGGAAAGTGTGGGGACAGGAATGATTATCAGACCCACCCTACAGTGCTGGCTCTCCCCAAGTGCCCAAGAGCCACGTGCCCAGTATACAGTGATTTACCCTGCCCCTGCAGCTACTCGCCATTTTGGGGGTCTTGTGGCTCATGTGTGCTTGCCTGGGGTCAGCCAGTTAGTGACAGGTGTGTGAGTACTCGCTGTGTTTTAAAGCACTGAAACAGTGTTGTCTGTGTTGCAAACAATACTGCTTCTGTAAAATGTTGCATTTAAACTTCACAGAGATGACCTTGGGAGGCCAGCCTCCCTTATCGGTGGCAAAACGGCTGCGCAGAATTAAACAGCGTCCAAGAAGAACTAAGGAGGACTTTATGTGTGAGATTATGATGCACTCCGTCACTGAGAAAAAAGAATTGAAGGAGTGGCAGGACAGCAAGAAAAGGGACCGAAAAGAGAACGCGGCACACCAGAAAGAAGCCACGGAGCGGCTCTTAACAATTATGGAGCACCAAGAGGACACGCTCCAGGCGATACTAGTTCTTTAAACCGAGCAGCTCCGCGCCCGCCCTCCCCTGCAGCCACTGTCACAAAACTCTTTCCCGCGCGCGCGCACACACACGCACGCACACGCACACACACACACACACACACACACACACACACACACACACACACACACCGCCAACACACTGCTATCAACCTCCTGGCTCCACTCTCTTCCCGCAGCATTCCACTCCTCCCTTCTCACAGTCCAGCAGTGTGGACTCCCACTATCCACTGCACTCAACACCCATCCCTCTGCAGTTTGGCCCTGCTGAAGCCCAGCACCCGCTGCATCGTACTCCAAAGGAGAAGGTTGGGTATGATCCCTGGACATACACAAATCCCCATCCTCCTCTTGAGACCTTCCCTTCCCCCATCCCGCTTTCCCCCTCCCCCTCCCTGCTGATGATTTTTTTCGTTTGACTCTCTCCTCTGGTTGTTGTCTTTCAATAAAAGGTTTGTGTTGGTTTGAAAGCAATCTTCATTCTATTAAATGAAAGCAAAAAGAGCCCTGCAAAGCAACATACAATTATGTTAAGGTCCCTTCTTGCATCATGTGCACCAATCACCTCCTAGCATTACAAGCACTGCAATTCCGAGCATAGCAACAAATATTAGTGGCTTTCAGCTTGAAATTGCTGCCTCAAAGCATCCCTGATCCTTATGGCTTTGCACTGTGCCCCTCTAATAACCCTGGTCTCTGGCTGTTCAAACTCAGCCTCCAGGCGCTGAGCCTCTGTGGTCCAGCCCTGAGTGAAGCTTTCACCCTTCCCTTCACAAATATTATGGAGTCTACAGCACGCGGCTATAAGCATAGGAATATTGTCATCAGCCATGTCCAGCTTCCCATACAGGCATCGCCAGCGGGTTTTTAAACGGCCAAATGCACAGTCCACCGTCATTGTGCACTTGCTCAGCCTGTTGTTGAACCGCTCCTTGCTGCTGTCAAGTTGCCCTGTGTATGGCTTCATGAGCCATGGCATTAAGGGATAGGCGGGGTCTCCCAGGATCACAATGGGCATTTCGACTTCCCCTACCCAATCTTCCGATCAGGGAAGAAAGTCCCTGCTTGCAGCTTCCTGAACAGGCCAGTGTTCCAAAAGATGCGTGTGTCATGCACCTTTCCGGACCAGCCTGCGTTAATGTCTGTGAAATGCCCATGGTGATCCACAAGCACCCGGAGAACCATTGAGAAATACCCCTTGCGATTAATGTACTCGGTGGCTAGGTTGTCTGGTGCCAGAATTGGAAGGTGCCTGCCATCGATTGCCCCTCCGCAGTTAGGGAAGCCCATTTGTTCAAAGCCATCCACAATGTCACACACATTTCCCAGAGTCATGGTCTTTCAGAGCAGGATGCGATTAATGGCCCTGCAGACTTCCGTCAACACGACTCCAACGGTCGACTTTCCAACTCCGAACTGGTTTAGCGACCAATCGGTAGCAGTCTGGAGTAGCCAGCTTCCACAGTGCAATCGCCATGCACTTCTCCAACGGCAGGGCAGCTCTCATTCTCGTGTCCTTGCGCCGCAGGGCTGGGGCAAGCTCATCACACAGTCCCATGAATGGCTTTCCTCATGTGAAAGTTCTGCAGCCACTGCTCATCATCCCAGACATGCATCACGATGTGATCCCACCACTCAGTGCTTGTTTCCCGAGCCCAAAAGCGGTGTTCCACTGTGGTCAGCACCTCCGTGAATGCCACAAGCAATCTCATGTCATAGCTACAATGCGTGGTAAGATCAACGTCGCACTCCTCTTGCCTTTGTAGTTTAAGGAATAACTCCACTGCCACTCATGACGTGTTGGTCAGTGCGAGCAGCAAATTGGTCAACAGTGTGGGATCCATTCCTGCAGCCCGAAAGAAGCAGGGCAGGGCGCACAGTACACAAACCATTGAAAGATGGCGCCAAATGCGGACGGAAGCACAGGGATTGCTGGGATGCGAAGCAATGCATCACGGGGCATTGGGACAGGACCCAGGATGCCCCGCAACCGCTTCCGCCTTCCCACAAGTCTTAGCATCAGAAGAGGAAGAGATGCTCTGTGGGATAGCAGCCTAGAGTGCACCCCTCCTAATAGCACCGCAAGTGTGAACACGCTATTGCGCAGGCAGCTGTCAGTGTGAACACACAACAGCGGTTTTCCTTCAGCGCTCTCTGAGCGGCACTCTAACTTTGCCAGTGTAGACATTCCCTAAGACTGGAGCTATTTTTAATTGCTTTCATGCAGACAGTATGGATGCCAAGTTGTCATTCCCACTGCAAATAAGAGTTTTAAAGAGCTGGAAAATGGGGTATACGCATTCAAACTCCCCCAAGCACTTTAGCAGTAGTTGCTCATATCACCTCTAACAGAACCTGAAATTTACATGTAAAAGCAAGAGCCCCTAAGTGCTGGTTGGCTTGTGTGTATTCATGAGTCACATGTACAGGTCATTTGACAGCAGTGCCGATAGTAATTCCTGTGTCAGACCTGGCCCAGCGGAGGAGGCCCATATTAATTAACTTTGCTGTTGTCTTTTCCCATAAAGAGATGTTTCGTTGGTGTCTCCTTATATGCAGCACTGTCTGATGTGCAGTACTGCACAAAGCCGTCGCCAGAAAGATGATTGTAACAAGTGACCAAAGGTCATGTGAGCTTGCTGATGTAAAATAGCACCTTGCTCCAGTTAATGGCTCCCCATTTCATAGGCTGAGCGTTCGGAGTAACTCAGAGCTGAAGCAGTACATACTGCATTCTAAATCCCGGGCCCAGAGAGTAAAGCTTGTGCTTAGCACTCTGGTTTGTAGAGCAGGTGGCATGAAGCATGGTGTTGTCCAGTTGTTATTGATGATGAGTTTTTATTTCTGATTGTCTCTTTCCAGGAAGTGGGATATCAGCATGGGAAGACAGTATTTAATGTCTGGGGCAGGAGTGGAGTCCTTGACAAGATGTTAAAAGACAGGCAGGAGATCTGCAAATCCAAAACATCTGGTGTAAGTGTTCAGTTTAAAAGTACTCTTCTTATTACATGATGTCACCCAGCAGCCAGAGCACAGCTGAGCAGAGCTCTCTGACCCAGGCATTGCTGTATAATGTGTTAAAGGCTATCAAAGGGGGTGGGATTTTTCATGGACCCTTACTGGGAATATAGGCACATTCATTAAAAATGCATTGCAGTAAAGTTAGTTATTCTCAGATTTTTAGCATCTTGAGTTATTTTTATCACGTTCAGACAATACTCAGACAACACTCAGACAGGCGTCCCTCCTGCTTATTGATGATGGTTTACTAGGCCAGTGACTCGTCTCTGATCAGCTGAATGGTACTCAGCACTGAGCAGGCACCGTTGGCATTTTAAAAGCCTAGCTGTCTATCATATCCACTGCTCGGTTGTCATGAATGTAGCATTCAATCAGTCAGAAATCTTGCATTATGCCCCCCGTGTGTTCAGTCCAGTACCAAAATGCCTGCACGGCCTATTTCAGGAAAGGAATTTCATACAGCAGGCATCAAAGACCCTGTGAAGGCGTGAGACATTGCCATCAGTGGTAGTTAAAATACAAGTTTTACTTGTACCACCTTCTCTACTCATGCTATCTGCTTCAGCACATCTGAGTAGCCAATGTTTAGGTTGCAGAACTGAGCTGGTCCTGACAAACCTAAGCGTTACTTCGTGTGGCTGAGTTGTTATAACCATATTGAGAGTTCCACTTAGAGCCGGAGACAGGATTTTTTATGGCTCATTGGGGAAGGGAATCCCTGTGCTCCAAGATGGGAGTTTCTTTTCTTTCTCAGCCTCCCTTCCCCTCCCAACATGCTATAAAAACTCCAGGGCCCAGTGGGTGTGGGAGGCCTCGGGGCAGGGACCTTGGGCATAGGCATAGTTTGACTTCTATTTGGGGGGAGGGCAGGGGCCAGCGGGGCTTGAGCACACGGCAGGGGCCAAGGAGAGAGTGACACCTCCACCCCCTGACTCGCCTCAGCAGACCACCCAGCCTGTCTGGGTTGTGGGGGGGGCTGCAACCAAAAATTATCAGCTCAGCGCAAAAAGCTTGAAAATAGCTTAGGGTGCAGGGAGGGGGTAACTAGGGGCTGTGTGCAGGGAGGGAATAGCTCAGGGTGCAGGGAGGGGGTAGCTAGGGGCTGTGTGCAGGGAGGGAATAGCTCAGGGTGCAGGGAGGGGGTAACTAGGGGCTGGGTGCAGGGAGGGAATAGCTCAGGGTGCAGGGAGGGGGTAGCTAGGGGCTGGGTGCAGGGAGGGAATAGCTCAGGGTGCAGGGAGGGGGTAACTAGGGGCTGTGTGCAGGCAGGGGGTAGCTCAGGGTACAGGGAGGGGGTAGTTCAGGGTGGAGGGAGGGGTAACTAGGGGCTGTGTGTGGGCAGGGGGGTAGCTCAGGGTGTAGGGAGGGGAGTAGCTAGAGGCTGTGTGCAGGCAGGGCAGTTGCTAAGAGACCCTGAGGTTACAAAAATGATGGATTGATGGGAATGGCTAACAGCTGATTGGATGCATGCCTGCGTTTTTGGTTCCTTAGTGGGGACTACCCGCTTGGAGTGTATGCTCCAAGGTTCTACGCTTCTGCCTGAGCAAGGTCCAGTGTTCAAAGGGGTTAGCAAGGATTTCATTGTAGCTCACCACAATGCTAAAACTTCTGAAATTAAGTCAAGAAAAGCAAAACAAAGCTGGGCTTGACATCTAACTTCTCTTTTAGCAGCCTCTTCTGTGTCTGAAGGAACTGGCTTGCTGCTATAGGCTCCTGATGTGTGTTTGAAGAGTCCTTTTTAATCACCTGCTTTTTGAAAGTTCTTTGCTAACTTTGATCAATATTTTACTTTCCTATTAGGCGTTTCTTTAACAGAGGTGCCAGTGCTGTGTATGATTTCAGAGTAGCAGCCGTGTTAGTCTGTATCCGCAAAAAGAACAGGAGTACTTGTGGCACCCTAGAAAGTAACAAATTTATTAGAGCATAAGCTTTCGTGGGCTACAGCCCACTTCTTCGGATGCATAGAATGGAACATATATTGAGGAGATATATATACACAAACAGAGAGCATGAAAAGGTGGGAGTTGTCTTACCAACTCTGAGAAGCCAATTAAGTAAGAGAAAAAACTTTTGAAGTGATAATCAAGATAGCTCGGTACAGACAGTTTGATAAGAAGTGTGAGAATACTTACATGGGGAGATAGATTCAATGTTTGTAATGGCTCAGCCATTCCCAGTCTCTAGTCAAGCCTAAGTTGATTGTATCTAGTTTGCATATCAATTGAAGTTCAGCAGTTTCTCGTTGGAGTCTGTTTTTGAAGCTTTTCTGTTGCAAAATTGGTCTGTTACTGAGTGACCAGACAGGTTAAAGTGTTCTCCTACTGGTTTTGGAATGTTCTTATTCCTGATGTCAGATTTGTGTCCATTTATTCTTTTGCGTAGAGACTGTCCGGTTTGGCCAATGTACATGGCAGAGGGGCATTGCTGGCACATGATGGCATATATCACATTGGTAGATGTGCAGGTGAACGAACCCCTGATGGCATCGCTGATGTGATGTGTGTCTATCTTCAGCCACCTATGGGGTGGAACACAGCAGCTGTTTAACAGCATACAGCAACGCCACACCATGCTTTAGGAAACAAAGTACAAAATGCAGAGCGCAGAATGTCTGGTAGTAATACCCCGATTTTGGATGCAGCCAAGATACCAGATACCTCTACTCTGGAGAGAAATACTGTGTGTGCTATGGGGGTCTTTAAGGACAGCAGGCATTCCTCAGTTTCAAGCTCATTGGAGCCATAGCACTATGCCCCCAATACCAGTTTTGGAGAGAAGAGTGCTACAACAGTCCAGTTGTACAAGTGTGCAGATAGCGGGATGAGAAAATAAATCTCTCACTCTTATTGCTGGCCCAAATTAAAATCTGCTCACAGTCCACATGTTCTGGGGCGGCAGCACAAGATACAAGGGTCCTGTGCCTGGGGATAGCAGTAGCAAACCAAGGGTCCAATTCAGCAAAGTGCTGCGTGCCTTCAACTCCCTTGTACCCCCCAGGGTTGGACTTTCCTCCTCCCTATTTCCAGCATGTCAAGGTTGAATTTATAGTATGAAGGGTCCCCAGCTCTCTAGGATTCTACTCTGTACACCCTTACTCTCAGGTCTGGTGTAACCACTAGGCAAACTAAGTGGCCGCCTAGGGCACCAAGATTTGGGGGCGCCAAAAAGCGGTGCCCAAAAATGTTTTTTTACACTACAGTGGAGTCACATCTTACGCGGAGGTTAGGTTCTAAAGTCAGCGTGTAAGAGGAAAATTGCGTATAGTGAAAATTACCATAAAGTACAGTACACACAGTATACACTGTATACACTAGAACAGGGGTCCTCAACCTACGGCACGCAAGCCGATTTTTTTTTTTAATGGCAGGCTGCGGGTCCCGGCCACCGCTGAGCCCGCTGCCGGCCTGGGGTTCCATTCACTCAGCCAGCAGCAGGGATAAATCGATCCCCGAACGCGCTCCCGTCGACTCCGGAACTCCACCAGGGCGAGCGGCGGTAGCGGAGTCGATGGGGGAGCCGCAGCCGTCGATCCCGCGCCGTGAGGATGGGAGGTAAGTCGAAATAAGATACGTTGACTTCAGCTACACTATTCCCGTAGCTGAAGTTGCGTATCTTACATCGACCCCCTCTCCCCCCCAGTGTAGACCAGGCTCAGTGTCCCACGTCAGGAATCCACAGCGTGTCTGTGTTCCTCTCCTGTTCTGGGAAGTCACTCCCTGGAAGAGCCATGGCCTCCATCCTGTCAAAGGCTTCCCACTAGGGCCCCTGACTTCCTGTGCACAAAACTAGGATTGAATGACTCATCCTTCTCCCCAGCTCTTCAGCTGTGTAACTTCCCTTTGAGCCCCCTCCCCTTCTTCTACACTGAAACCTGCCTCTTGAATCCCTGACATCTCATTTCACTTAATTTCTTAATTCCTACCTGTCCAGAATTCCATCCGTCCATTGTGTCCCCAATTGCCCTGTGGAGCTGTTAGTCCAGGATCCTCACTGGGCCTTAGTCCATACCAGAATTACATACTGGCTGAGTTATAAATTCAATGTCCAGAGAGATCCATCTGTCACAGCCCTCTTGGGAGAGGGGTGACTCAGAGGACTCTCCAGAAGGGCAAAGCCATGGGGTTATGGAACCCCATCAAAAATGTCATAGCACTTATACTGCTAAAAATGTCATAGCTTCTCAGTGGTATGCAGTTGAAGGGATGGAGAAGTACTGTGCTGGCCTATCTGCAGAGTGTGTATTCATTGCTTTTTCCTTTTCTGCATTACATGTATTTTTGAAAAGGAGATCGTGAATTTTCTGTAAATTAATAGAAATTAAATGTAGGAAATCATCTCCTAAACTTTTTATCCACATACATATTACACACACACTATGCTAAAAGAACATTTATTAAGATTGCGAAGTCAGGAAATGCCAAAATTAAAGTTGCCTGTGCAACCCTAATTCAGCCCCCTTGTGCATATACATTAGGTTACAGTCTTTAAATTACATTATCACATAGCATTTTTCCCACAGGATCCCTACCTCATTCAGTGCACAGGGTAGGCCTGCACTGGGGATGAATCAGCATTGTATTTAGTAAAGGAGGTTGTTTTTTCTAGGACCACTGTGCTTCATTTCTTGGGCCTGGTCTACACTGGGTGGGGTGACGGGGATCGATCTAAGATATGCAACTTCAGCTACGAGAATAGCGTAGCTGAAGTCGATGTATCTTAGTTCGACTTACCTCGTGTCCTCACGGCACGGGGTCGATTGCCGCGGCTTCCCCGTCGACTTTGCTTCCACCTCTCGCTGAGCTGGAGTTCAGTAGTCGACGGGAGAGCGATCGGGGATCGATTTATCACGTCTGCACTACACACGATAAATCGATCCCCGATAGATCGATTGCTATCCGCCGATCCGGCGGGTAGTGTAGACGTACCCTTGGAGAAATTGGCAGTTTTGTAATGAGTAAGGCAAGGACTGCAGGCAGAAAGAGGAGAGTCTCGTGGCTGAAGCAGGTGAATGCTGCCCTAGAGAATTGCATCCTATCCCTACCTCTGCCACGGAGTTTCCATGTGAGTTCCCATGTAGTGCTGGGCAAGTCACTTAAACCAAACTTTTCCCAGGTGCTTTGAACATAAAAAGTGCTATATAATGCTGAGTACTCTGAAAAATCTGATCCTGTGTGTCTCAAATTGGGCACCAAAAATAGTGGAAACTTTTGACTTTGAACTTTTTGTGCTTCAGTCCCCCATCTATAAAGTGGGACTAATCCCCTGCCTGCACTTCATAGGGGTTGTGAAGAGAAACTAATGTTTGTGAAGAGCTCACTATAGTGATGACCACCATAGAAAAGCCCTTGAGGAAGTTAATAACTCTGTCTTCAGAGTGGGGTTTGAATAATGCACAAAAAATAAGGCCTAGGGCTACACCAAACTATACCATGTGATAGTACTGAGCATGCTACTGTAGGGGGCAGAAACTTGGCTGATGACAGTGGCTAGCAAAAAGAGACTGGAGTCTGTCTATCACAGATGGCTGAGGAAGATGCATAAGTTTACTGGAAAGACAAAATGTAACGTATGTGAGAGTAAACTAGCTGACAGAGCAGGACGTGTTAGGAAATCTCGCCAAAGAAAGACTGGTTCGACTGGTTGGGACATGTCCTTCATCTAGTGAACATGCTAAGCAAGCCCTGAATTGGGTACCCGAGGGAGGAAAGAGAAAGCAAGGAAGGCCAAGGAAGAACTGGCAGAAGACTGTGACAGAGGATATTGACTGCACTGGCATCACCTAGGAACACATACCACACCTAGTGAGCAACCTTAATCAATGGAGGAACTGTACTGACCCCATGTGTCAGAGGCATAGGAGGAACTGAGGTCTAAGGTGGACAGAAAAAGGAAAGCGCCACCTTAACAAAGAGATATTAAAAAGACTTAGAAGGGTCTGGGTGGCAGTAAGATGTAGTCGTGGAAAAAGAGAACCTTTCACATCGGGTCACTGCTCTGACTCAGACCCAGGTGAGCAGTAAATGATAGCTCTCATTTCTGTCTTATGGCTGTTTGATGACCTGTGTGAATTGAGCCAATGTTCACAATCTACTTTCCATGTGTTCAGGGAGGGGTAGCTCAGTGGTTTGAGTATTGGCCTGCTAAACCCAGGGTTGTGAGTTCAATCCTTGAGGGGGCCATTTAGGGAACTGGGGTAAAAAAATCTGTCTGGGGATTGGTCCTGCTTTGAGCAGGGGGTTGGACTAGATGATCTCCTGAGGTCCCTTCCAACCCTGATATTCTATCATTCTATGATGAACCACCATGGCAGTGACCACTAATTGGCCACCTTGTTGTCTTGTCACAGCAGAGGCCAAGGATCGAAGGGGACTGCAGACTACATTGTTGTCTGCCCTCTGTAGGTGGGTCCTTCCATGGGCGGGGGCAGGTTGGGAACAGATTGAGCTACACATTGACAGTGAAAATGAAACAAAATATTGAATAGCTGCTCGTTAAGTGAGACTCATCCATCCTGTGAACTGAATGGGGCAGGGTGCAGTGGGGAAATAGTATGCGCTTATGTAATTTAAAAACTGTCATAATGGATACACGCAAGGGGGCCGAATTAAGGGTGCACAGACAGCCTTAATTCTGATATTTTCTAACTTTTGAGCTCTTGACTTTGCAACCTTTATGGCCTTTTTTGTGTATAATTTCCTAGGGGTTTTAAAAATCAAACTGAAAAAACAGAAATTTCATTGTGTATCATCATTGACACCCACATGGTTCCTCAGCAGGTTTGGAACATTTAGATCCACCGCATGGATCTCTGCCACTGAGCTAATGGAGTACCTGATAGCAGTAGTAGGTTGTCATACGCTATGTGAACCAGCAATAGAGGTGAATGAGACACAACTTTGCCAGTAGGTTTCTGACAGCAAAGGAAGAGTGAGACTCTGGAATCTTGGGCTCCATTCCAGGCTCTGTAGGGGAATGTGCGCTAGTGAGCACAGCTTCTTCTGCCCGCTTTCCCCCAAGCAAGTCCTCTTCTGCCCCATCACTTCCAATCTATCCCAGTCCTGTCTCTTCCCCAGTCCTGTCTTCCTTGCTTTCCAGTCCCAGGCTCCTTGTCCAACCAGTCCTAGTCTCCCCCTCTGGGCTTACTATTTAAAACACAGTCTCCCACTTCCCACACTCACTCGCAATCTCCTTGCACAGCCAGTCCCAGTCCCCTCCTATCCCACCAGCTCCTCATCCAATCTCAGCGTTTCTTCCCCCCAGCCAACAGGCTTCTAGTCTCCATCCCCCCATGTTTCTCTCACCAGCTCTCAGTCCTAGTCCTGCCCACCTCAGCTCCCAGTACTAGTCTCCTTACCTTACCAGTACCAACCTCCCTTCCTCACCCCAATGGCCTTGCCCAACCATTCCTAGTTTCTCTGCACACCACTTGAGTTCCAGTCTCACCAGATGGCTTGACCTAATCTACTCCTTTCCCTCTTCCCTGTCCAGCTTTTGTTCCCTAAAGTTTGGTAAAGTTATGAGCGATGGAAAACAGGGTCTTATAATGGGATGTGGCAGGCAGCTTTAATAGGCTTGTGCTACCCACCCCACCTGTAGTAATGGGGATTGAATTATAAATTTCATAAACAATAAAAAAGCATTTGTAGATTGCCTAGTGCTGTGTCCAGCTCTGCCTCCACACTTGGGCTGTAATGGGAGGCTCTGCTGAAGGGGAATCTCTTCATCTGGCCTAAAGAGCCCAGTGTCCTCTGAATTCTGAGAGAAGTTAAGCTCAGCAAGATAAAATTCTGATTCCCAGCTTTTAGGACTCCTTGGATGCTGATTGGTAGGTGAGGAGAATCATAGAATCATAGAATATCAGGGTTGGAAGGGACCTCAGGAGGTCATCTAGTCCAACCCCCTGCTCAAAGCAGGACCAATTCCCAACTAAATCATCCCTGCCAGAGCTTTCTCAAGCCTGACCTTAAAAACCTCTAAGGAAGGAGATTCCACCACCTCCCTAGGTAACCCATTCCAGTGCTTCACCACCCTCCTAGTGAAAAAGTTTTTCCTAATATCCAACCTAAACCTCCCCCACTGCAACTTGAGACCATTACTCCTTGTTCTGTCGTCTGCTACCACTGAGAACAGTCTAGATCCATCCTCTTTGGAACCCCCTTTCAGGTAGTTGAAAGCAGCTATCAAATCCCCCCTCATTCTTCTCTTCTGCAGACTAAACAATCCCAGTTCCCTCAGCCTCTCCTCATAAGTCATGTGCTCCAGCCCCCTAATCATTTTTGTTGCCCTCCGCTGGACTCTTTCCAATTTTTCCACATCCTTCTTGTAGTGTGGGGCCCAAAACTGGACACAGTACTCCAGATGAGGCCTCAGCAATGTCAAATAGAGGGGAATGATCATGTCCCTCGATCTGCTGGCAATGCCCCTACTTATACAGCCCAAAATGCCATTAGCCTTCTTGGCAACAAGGGCACACTGTTGACTCATATCCAGCTTCTTGTCCACTGTAACCCCTAGGTCCTTTTCTGCAGAACTGCTTCCTAGCCATTCGGTCCCTAGTCTGTAACAGTGCATGGGATTCTTCCGTCCTAAGTGCAGGACTCTGCACTTGTCCTTGTTGAACCTCATCAGATTTCTTTTGGCCCAATCCTCTAATTTGTCTAGGTCCCTCTGTATCCTATCCCTACCCTCCAGCGTATCTATCACTCCTCCCAGTTTAGTATCATCTGCAAACTTGCTGAGAGTGCAGTCCACGCCATCCTCCAGATCATTAATGAAGATACTGAACAAAACTGGCCCCAGGACCGACCCTTGGGGCACTCCGCTTGAAACCGGCTGCCAACTAAACATGGAGTCATTGATCACTACCCGTTGAGCCCGACAATCTAGCCAGCTTTCTATCCACGTTACAGTCCATTCATCCAGCCCATACTTCTTTAACTTGCCGGCAAGAATACTGTGGGAGACCGTATCAAAAGCTTTGCTAAAATCAAGGAATAACACATTCACATGGAGATCACATGATTAAGGCCCTGTTTACACTACAAATATAACTGTGCCAGAGAACCTTCTTACAACATAGATATTCCCTGACCTGGTTACAAACATGGTATGAACATGGTTTTATAACCAGACTTAGCCTTGGTCATATCTGGTCATACTTGGTCATACATGGCTGCTTTACTTGTAGTGGAGACAATGTTAATGAACTACTGACCTGGAAGCTGTAGTGATAAAACCCAGATTTTAGACTGAGTGTTTGATTTGTGAGGGTTTTTTTTTTTTTACAGTTTTGACTGTTCTAGCAAAATCTGTCTGAAATTATCTGAATCTCTAACTGAGCAAACCTCATATCCTGGAGGATGTTATTAACCACTTGAATTAGACTTAAACTCTGCCCAGCTTATTGTGTACGTTTTTCACTTCTGAAAACAAGTGATTTTGCAAGGTAGTAAAAGAAGCTGCTGCTGTTAGCTAAAGTAGTATTAAGTCCAACTCCAAGAAATAAAGCTGTTTCTTTTTGCTGCTGCTGCTTTCCTGTCCGTCCTAAAACATCCTGTATTGCATCAAATATTACCAGCTCACTGGATAACTTTAAAAGTGCATGAGGTGATGAGCATCAGACAAGTGCCCCCAGTTCTAAGTGTGATTTCCCCAACACAGTGGATTTTAGGGCTGTGCTGGGAGCCTCCCTGTACATTTCATAAAGAGACAAGGTGGACGAGGTAATATCTTCTATTGGACCAATTTCTGTTGGTGAGAGAGACAAGCTTTTAAGCCACACAGAGCTCTTCTTCAGCTCTGGGAACAGTATTCCCAGCATCTCAGCTAAATGCAGGGTGGAACAGATTGTTTAGTATAAGTAGTGAGTACATATTCTAAGACAGTGGTGCCCAACCTTATTACACAGAGGGGCCACATAAACCTAAGCACAGATTTAAAGTCACTTTGTATTGATTGAGATTTTAAGTTCAGCTTGTTTTGTATGTATTTAGATAGGTTGTTTCTGTGTACCGTATTGTCTATTTACACACTTGTGTAAATTAAAATGATATAAACATGACGACAAAATGCTAATGAATAAGCCATTCGAATATTGTGTTGAAGCAGGCTGTGGGCCGTATGAAATGCTCTGATGGGCCATGTACAGCCTGTAGGCCGTAGGTTGGGCACCCCATAGAATCTATGGGACCATTCCATCTTGCATTTAGCTGTGATGCTGGGAGTACCTTTCCCAGCCCTGAAAAAGAGTGCTGTGTGGCTTGAAAGCTTGTGTCTCACCAAGAGAAGTTGGTCCAATAAAAGATATTGCCTCTCCCACCTTGTCTTTCTAATATCCTGGGATCGACATGGCTACAACTACACAGCATGTATGTTTCATAATAGTATCGTGCCAGTTACAGCTATCATTATGGATTTGTCAGCTTTTTGCTGGCTGCCCTCATGCTGCAATACTCATGGTCTTCTCTGGGGAGCCCCCCACCAATGAGTATGAGCCATAGTGTGTATCTGAGAGAGAGGCAAAAGAGTGAATGAGTCTCCTGGCCCTGTCTACGGTCCCTATCTTTGATATGCACATTCTGGTGCACAGGCTGGGAAGCATCTAGGCAACGCTCCCAATGTGCTGGGAACAGAGGGTATAAAGGGAACTGGCCGCAGCAGCCCTTCTGAGTGCCAAAGGAGTGGCAGGATCCGAACACAGTTCATGGCTCTTAACGCTGCCCTATTGGCTTTCCCCCATTTCTCTGTTCGTTAGGGTGTTTGCTCTCTGTCCCACTTCTCTGAAGTCTCTTCTGATGAATTCCAGGAGTAGTGGAAGGAGGTAATTAGGGTAGCTCCCCTTTTTATTCTCTCGGATCCCAGCGTGTGGGGAAAGGGTGCATGTGCACATGGGCCTAATAGGAACTGCTGACTGTAACCCAAGCACATGTCTCCCAAGACTGGGGCTCCATAAGGGTAGTCATTTTGGAGAACCCTGTTACTATGGTAAGGATCCATGGCAACAATCACTGAGAATTTCCGTTTTTGTGGCTGTGTGTCTGATGTTTAATACGATTTCCGTGCCTTGTATTTCTTATTCCTGTGTGTGCATTTGAATAATATACATGTACTTTGCGTTGTATTTCAGATTGTGACCTGTCCTAGTACCTCCTTCACTGACTTGGCAGAAATCGTGTCCAGAATTGAGCCAGTCAAAGCAGCTCTGGTAGATGGTGAGTTGGCTTATCGAGACAGTTACATGAGAGATGATACACTTTTCTGGATGAAGATTATTGCTACAATATACAATGTACATGGTGCCACCCACATGCTTGTCTCTCCTCAATAGCAATCCAAGGAATACTCTCAAATCATCCCTGTGTTCTTGTTTGCTCTCACTTGAGCTCTGTTCATTAAGTAGGAAATTATTCCTCACTATTATTAACCTCAACTTGGGTATCCCATCCTGGAGGAACTTAGACTTTAGTGATGAGGAACGTTATTCAGATGCTTCTTGGATTCATCTTAATCCACCTTCTTCTGCTCCACCATGCTTTGAGTCTACCCATTCCCCATAGGCAAGGCTTCTGAAATTAATCCTACTGTATTTATACTCTTTCAGTTGCATTTCTTGTGAGCCTTTCAGGGATGTGAAGTGACATGGCCTGTACATGAAGTAGGTCTGCTTGGTGCCTTATTTTCTCCCTTTCCCCTCAGTGTTAATGTTTTGACAACGCCCCAGTGCAGCCTCAGCCAGCCAGAAGCCAGCTCTCCCTCAAACCCTCCTCCCCGCATTGTGGGGAAAGTGCTGAGTTGTAGATTGAGGCTTTGCTGATGTGGCCACCCTAGTTGTCGTGTCTTCACCTTTTGGCTTGGTCATCTATAGCCTTGAAATGGGGAAGGAGGGTAGTTTGGAGGCCCAGTGCAGGGAACTTTTCCTGCTCTTATTAAAGCAGTGCTGAGTGACTCACTGGCTTACATTTTATTTACCCCCCCCTCCATTATTGGGAACATCAGCACATTAGAGGCTTTTTCAAGCATTTCTTATTTCCCATTCCCTCTCTCACTTAACCCGGCTCTCATGGGCAATGCTGCATGCATGCTACCGAGGAACAAGTAATGGCTGCTTTGCTTCTGCACATAGTTGCTACACTCCCAGCATCTAATGCAGTTGTTCTCAACCTGTCTGTCATTGTGGGCCGCAGGTTGAGAAATTAGCAGCCCCTCCATCTACGACTCTGTTGAGATGTCCCTGCAGCTCTTTGACATGCTAATTCCCATCCCTGTGCCTAATGAAGAAAATATTAATCAAATATATTTAAACAGTCATTAAGAATAGGAACAAAAGGTTCTGCATAACACGGTTACTAGTGGCATGACTATTTAGACCAGTTGTGATTTAAATGCTTTATTGCAGCAATCTGATCCCCAATACACCTCTTGCTCGCCTGCCGGGTAAGATTTGCCTTTAGATGAGAGAGCCAGTTAAATAGAGCGTTAGTATTAAGGTACCTTTAAAAGTAGGTTTGACAAATTTTGACCCAAGAGAGCTGTTCTGCCGTCAGTGCCATGCTCAGTTGCCATTGAGGTAGTTACTCACGTGGTGCAGGGAGAACAGAGCCCTGAGAAGGAAAATGCAGCTGCCAGGCTGCTGTGCTCAGGGATTCACACATGCTCACTTTTTAAAGTGAAGTTAATGAGTCTGACTTCAATCTTAATTTGCCTCACTTGTGTGCTCTTAAGGCTTCTGTTTCATCTAGAACTAGCTCAGCAGTGCTCGGATGTTAAAAGGGCCAAAGGTCAATGCAAGAGACATTGGGAGACCCAGTGTGCTTTAATCCAAGGTGTAATAGGGCAAGTGAAAAATAGCACAGCTCAGTTCTGACTTCATTTGCCCTTGATGTCTTATTGCACCTTTAACACAATTTTGTATGTTTATTTTCTTTGTCTTTTCTTTGTAATAGCACTGGACATATATAAAAGAACCACTCTTCTCCACTGTAGATCACTGGTACAGAAGACAGCTTAAAAGAGTGTTGCTGTCCGTTATGTCAATGTATACTCTCGAGGACACACAATATTATTGTAGCTGCATCATTGACTCTAGCAGCATTTAAGCAATAAAATGGTGTGTAATCTTTTTACTGCACTAAAGACATTCTAAAAACCCTTAGGAAAAGTAACTACTGTGCATATGCAGCAGCCTCAGGATCTGGCTATTTTTAAAAATAATTCAATATAAATATCTAAAAAGTACCAATCCACATAAGATTGTGGCAGACTGCCTGATTCCATGATGTACATCAAAGTTTGGAGAGTTATTGGCACACAAACAATCTAATCCACAGAACCTTATACCTTCACATCAGCTGTATCACCTGCAAAAATGGAGTTATAAAAGAGAAACAAAAACCCCACAGAATTAGCAAGAATGGGCCTGTGCCTCCCAGAGCAATCATGTGATCTTTTCATCATCGTCCTTGTCTTTCCCCGCCTCTCCTGCTTCTGTTTCTCTATTATACTCACCTGTTGCCATGTGTAATATTTGGATTGTTCGCTCTTTGAGGCAGGGACCACACCTTCCTGTTTGTTCTCAAGAGCACTGTTTCTGAGTGCTGTAGAACTACTGAATAATGAAAACCTTGGGGAATTACCACATCGGAATAGCCTACTGCATGTGAACGCATTCCAGTCTGCAGCAGTGGCTATTGCCATTTGTTTTATTTTGCGTCTTTCTGAACCAAGATGATCAGAAGTGGGTAACACACCTCCCACAGTGGGCTCTGTTCCTGCTTATAGCCTCTGAGAGTTCTTGCAATACAAATATGCAATAACATTAGTGACCACACTGCTGTTGGAAACATTTGTTTAGAGAGCCATCTCAGGCTGTTTGTTCACTTTTAGCTCCAAGTAAGTTTTAACAATAAAGTTGTAAACCTCTGAAAATACTATCATCTGTGGTAAACTACAGATGCAGTGAGTTTAATTCCAGCATTTCCTCACCAAGTTTATATCAAGGGCCTCCTTTTTAATCATAGCCATTATATTTAATTAAAGCTACAAATTACTCTCTGAACAACTACAGGAGAAAGTAATGGCCAAGTGTTTTTAATCCGTTTTCTGCCAGCTTGTTATAGCCATTGTGTTAGAATAAAATGCTAAGGAACAGAATGTACTGTCATCTGCAGAATGCAGCAGATGCTATCGACTGTTCCAACGCGAGCAATACTTAAGTAATCAGCTAATTCATTTTAAGTACAAGACCTGTTCCTCAGAACCAAGCTGAAAAATACTTTTCTTCTTCTTTATCATGTGAATCCTGTATGGCCTTTGATACACAGTCCAGTGTGTCGGTGTTTGCCATGACTGTTGGGTTCACAGGTGGGATTACTCTTATACTGCTGCATAGCAATGAGTATGCCATCCTCAGAGGCTTTAGCATTTCTATTTGGGCAAAATTGGCCTTTGCTTATAAATAGACACCAGGCTAAACCTTTGAGTTATGTGGTCCCTCGCAGCGGCTGAGTATAAGCTGTTGCTCATCTGCTCTTTAGAAAGATTTCAAGTAAATCATTAATTGTGTACATTTCACTTAAACCTACACCTGCTGTGAGAGGGTTCAGTTTGACATTACTGATACTGGAGTTAGATCCCCATTGAAATCAGTAAGGCTCCGCATGGGCTCAGGGTTCAGTTTGCACAATGCTTATTACAAGGCTGAGGCCCTAGAGCCTAACAAAGTCTCAATTACGATGGCGGTACTCTAGCACCATCACAGGAGGGAGTGGGAATTAGGGCAGAAATGCAAACCTCATGGAAACGTAATAAACAGACAAGCCAAATGTCACGGGTGTTTTAAACCCAAGATAATCTGAGGTTACCTAGGTGACTAATAGGGAGCAGGATTCCACACACAGGCCAGCGCTGGGGATGCTGAGATGTCTGTCCTGACAGCCCCCCATGGGAATGGGGGCCAATTGATTTAACATGTGGAGAGTTAGGTCAGGGTTGTAGGGGTCAGCTAGGAGGATCCAGCAACTCCCATGTTTGAAGGTATTCGTCCATCTCGCAGCATATTCCCCATACTTGGTATCTACACAGATAACTTTGTAGCTGTTAAGCGTCTCGGTGAAGCTGGTTTAACTGCTACTGGCACATCTGCTCCATCTCCCTGCCCACTCTCTGCAAACCCACCAATATTTCAGACATCACAAAAGGATGGTTATTTTCCCAATCCCCCAAAAGCAGGAGTGGTGATCTAGTGACACAAATAGAAACCCAGGTCTCTGCTTGCACTGTATATGTAGCCATGATGGATCTGTCTGATTACCATGTACGGCCCCCATAAGTGAGCTATCTGTGCACTTCACAAACAGGAATTGGTTTATCCTCCGAACCATCCTGTGAAGTGGAGCAGGATTTTACAGATGGGGAATTGAGCCACAGAGAGACCCAGTGACTTGTCCAAGGTCACAAGGGGAGGCAGGGGGAAGAGCTGGAAATGGAATCCAGCTCTCCTGAGTCCCAGCTGGCTTTGTGGGTAGAGCACTGTGCTTCCTCTTAGCTGTGATGTGTTCAGGCAAGAAGCAGTAAACAGAAGGCTGGGGTGCCGGTGGACAAGAGTGGAGGAACACATTGGCATCATTACTTTGCTGAGACATGCGATGGCTCAATTAAAAGTGCTTGCTTGTAGTGTTTAGTTGTGATTATTGGCAGACTCCTTGCAAGCACTGCAGAAGGAACCAGTCTAAAACAGGGCTTTTTGATCAACTCTGTGCAAGGTGGATCAATGCCCAACATGACCAGCGTGAGCAGTTGAGATTTGTTTAATTTTGCTGCATATGCATCTTGTTTGATTTTTGAGGGAAAAGGTTGGGCATGAGAGCGGGAATAGCTCAAACCCATGTGATGATGATGCCATTGCTTTGCTGGTTTATTATCCCTGCTGATTGTCAGTCAGAGCATTTCAGTTGGCGTGGCTTCAGAAACTGCCACAGTCTAGAGTAGAGCTGCATGTGGCTTCAGTATTGATTTACAAGGTAGGAGCTGGACAGTAGCTATGATGGATGTGTACAGTAATGCAGGTTCAGGGAGTTCACTGGAGTCCTTCTGATCAATATTCTGAAAGTATCTGAGTTCTTAAATAGAATGGTGAATTGATATGGGGGCAGCATGAATGAGTCTGTAACAGTCTCTTGTTGTCTATCTTGTGACATATCTGGAGGTTCTTTGTGGTTATTCGAAAATGATTAAATCTTCTAAGTAACATTATCCTGTTTCTAGGCTGGAGTATTGTCTAGCACTTAGAACATGGGAATGGCATTGGGGTTTGTAGGGGGACTGTTGTGCCACTGGTCCCGCTGGGCCTCAGTTTCCCCATCTGTAGCTGATCAAACAGACCTATAGGCAAAAGTGAGGAAATTAAAATTCTTAGACTCAGTGTGGAGGCTACTTAAACAACCCATAACAGAATACCAAAAGGCACGCATACCTCTAAAGAAGAATCATAGAATCATAGAATATCAGGGTTGGAAGGGACCTCAGGAGGTCATCTAGTCCAACCCCCTGCTCAAAGCAGGACCAATTCCCAACTAAATCATCCCAGCCAGGGCTTTGTCAAGCCCTTAAAAACCTCCAAGGAAGGAGACTCCACCACCTCCCTAGGTAACGCATTCCAGTGCTTCACCACCCTCCTAGTGAAATAGTGTTTCCTAATATCCAACCTAGACCTCCCCCACTGCAACTTGAGACCATTTCTCCTTGTTCTGTCATCTGCCACCATTGAGAACAGCCGAGTTCCAGAAAGGAAGCAGGAAAGCTGGGGTGGAGGGGAGCATGATGTAAATGGTTCAGTGATTTAACTTCAAGAGTTTATTCAAGCTAAACAGGGAATCCCTCAGAAAAAGGCACTCCAACTCTACTGACGCCAAGAAAAAGGAGCATAAACTATGGTGGATGAAATACAAAGTCGAAATTAGGAGGCTAAAAGGGAAGAGCAAATAGCCAAAGACAAAAATCAAATAAAGAATTGTAAGTTCTTTGGAAGCAAGGCAGTCTGTGAAAGATCTAAGGGAGTGGTCCAAAAATTTGTGCACTTTTCAGAGAAGCAAAACAATTTCTTTGCATCAGTCTTCACCACAGAAGATATTGGGGAGACACTCCATGCCTGTGCTCTTCAGGTAATAAAAGAGGTAAACTAAGCAGTTCAAATGGAAGTTGCTGGAACAAACTGATAAATTAAGGATCGTCAAGTCCCCAGGACCAGATGGTATGTCCAAGAGTTCTGCAAAAGTTTAAGATAAAAGGGACTGAACTGGTGACATAAATACGCAATCCTTCAGTTAATTCAGTGGCTCTGATTCCAGATGGTAGCTAATGTCTTACCTAACTCTCTAACTGGCGCTAGGGATTATCCTGATAATGTCAGAACAGTGAGTCATACTGCAAAACTAGGAGTATGGATTGAAACCAAATTAAAATAGTAAGATAAAACACCCAGGTAATTGTGATATGATCAGAACAAGCCAGTATGGGTTTAATGTAGGGGAATATCACACATCCCTAGTACATCAACAAAATAGTGAATATCATTTATTTATTTCAACTTTCAAAAAGCCTTTGACAAAGACCCTTTTAAGAGGAAACTTCTGTAAGCTGGTGGTGATGGGAAGATCAGAGGCTGGCTAAGGATATGTCTACACTAGGAAATCAGGTCGAATTTATAGAAGTCGATCTTTAGAAAGCGATTTTATAGAGTCATACAATCATAGACTATCAGAGTTGGAAGGGACCTCAGGAGGTCATCTAGTCCAACCCCCAACCCCCAGTAGATCGTGTATGTCCCCACTAAGCGCAGTAGGTCAGCGGAGTGCGTCCTCAATACCGTGGCTAGCATCGACTCACGGAGTGGTGCACTGTGGGTAGCTATCCCACAATTCCTGCAGTCTCCGCCGCCCATTGGAATTCTGGGTTAAGCTCCCAGTGCCTGATGGGGCAAAAACATTGTCGCGAGTGGTTTTGGGTACATGTCGCCAGTCGCCCCTCCCTCCGGGAAAGCAACGGCAGACAATCATTTCGTGCCTTTTTTCGGTGCAGACGCCATACCACGGCAAGCATGGAGCCTGCTCAGCTCAGCTCACTGTCACCACGGCTGTTGTGTCCTGGGTGCTGCTGGCAGCAGACGGTGCAGTAGGTCTGCAAACCATCGTCATCCACCACTTCTGCTGCAACTCTGCTCTCCTGTAGACGCCATACCACGGCAAGCATGGAGCCCGCTCAGCTCACCACTGCTGTTGTGAACATTGTAAACGCCTTGCGCATTATCCTGCAGTATGTGCAGAACCAGAGCCTGCAAAAGCAGGCAAGGAGGCGACGACAGCGCGATCAAGATAGTGATGAGGACATGGACACAGACTTCTCTCAAAGCATGGGCCCTGGCAATTTGGACATCATGGTGCTAAGGGGGCAGGTTCATGCCGTGGAACGCCGATTCTGGGCCCGGGAAACAAGTACAGACTGGTGGGACCGCATGGTGTTGCAGGTCTGGGATGATTCCCAGTGGCTGCGAAACTTTTGCATGCGTAAAGGCACTTTCATGGAACTTTGTGACTTGCTCTCCCCTGCCTTGAAGCACAAGAATACCAAGATGAGAGCAGCCTTTACAGTTGAGAAGCGAGTGGTAATAGCCCTGTGGAAGCTTGCAACGCCAGACAGCTACCGGTAAGTCGGGAATCAATTTGGAGTGGGTAAATCTACTGTGGGGGCTGCTGTGATCCAAGTAGCCAACGCAATCACTGAGCTGCTGCTATCAAGGGTAGTGACTCTGGGAAATGTGCAGTTCATAGTGGATGGCTTTGCTGCAATGGGATTCCCTAACTGTGGTGGGGCGATAGACGGAACCCATATCCCTATCTTGGCACCGGACCACCTTGGCAGCCAGTACATAAACTGCAAGGGGTACTTTTCAATGGTGCTGCAAGCCCTGGTGGATCACAAGGGACATTTCACCAACATCAACGTGGGATGGCCGGGAAAGGTACATGACGCTCGCATCTTCAGGAACTCTGGTCTGTTTGAACAGCTGCAGGAAGGGACTTACTTCCCAGACCAGAAAATAACTGTTGGGAATGTTGAAATGCCTATAGTTATCCTTGGGGACCCAGCCTACCCCTTAATGCCATGGCTCATGAAGCCATACACAGGCACCCTGGACAGTAGTAAGGAGCTGTTCAACTATATGCTGAGCAAGTGCAGAATGGTGGTAGAATGTGCCTTTGGATGTTTAAAAGCGCGCTGGTGCAGTTTACTGACTCAGTTAGACCTCAGCAAAACCAATATTCCAATTGTTATTGCTGCTTGCTGTGTGCTCCACAATATCTGTGAGAGTAAGGGGGAGACGTTTATGGCAGGGTGGGAGGTTGAGGCAAATCGCCTGGCCACTGATTACACGCAGTCAGACACCAGGGCGATTAGAAGAGCACAGCAGGGCGCACTGCGCATCAGAGAAGCTTTGAAAACCAGTTTCATGACTGGCCAGGCTACGGAGTGACAGTTCTGTTTGTTTCTCCTTGATGAAAACCCACCCCCTTGGTTCGCTCTACTTCCCTGTAAGCCAACCATCCTCCTCCCTTCGATCACCACTTGCAGAGGCAATAAAGTCATTATTGTTTCAAAATCATGCATTCTTTATTAATTCATCACACAAATAGGGGGATAACTGCCAAGGTAGCCCGGGAGGGGTCAGGGAGGAGGGAAGCACTGGGTGGGGTGGTGGAGGAGGGGAGGAGGGAAGGGCAAGGCCACACTGCACTTCAAAACTTATTGAATAACAGCCTTCTGTTGCTTGGGCAGTCCTCTGGGGTGGAGTGGTTGGGTGCCCGGAGGGCCCCCGCTCTCCTCCGCCCCCCCCCCCCCGCGTTCTTGGGCGTCTGGGTGAGGAGGCTATGGAACTTGGGGAGGAGGGCGGGTGGTTACACAGGGGCTGCAGCGGCGGTGTGTGTTCCTGATGCCTTTCCTGCAGCTCCACCAGACGCCGGAGCATATCAGTTTAACCCCCCAGTAGCCTCAGTATTGCATCCTGCCTCCTCTCATCGCGTTGCCGCCACCTCTCATCTTGCTCTCACCACCTCTCATCTTTCTCATCCCTCCTGTCCTTGCGTTCATTTTCTGCTTTCCTGGACTCTGACATTGTTTGCCTCCACGCATTCCGCTGAACTCTTTCAGTGTGGGAGGACTGCATGAGCTCAGAGAACATTTCATCGCGAGTGCGTTTTTTTCACCTTCTTATCTGTGCCAGCATCTGGGACGGAGATGATAGGGGGAGCGTTGAAACATTTGCAGCTGCGGGAGGGAAAAAAGGGAGAGTAGTATTTAAAAAGACACATTTTAGAGAACAATGGGTAGACTCTTTCACGGTGAACCAAGCTGTTAACATTACATAGCATATGTGCTTTCGGTACAAGGTCACATTTTGCCTCTTATATTGAGGGCCTGCCAGTTTGGTGTGAGAGATCACACACGCAGGGCTGGGCAACAGAATTCGGCTTGCAGGCAGCCATGGTAAGCCACAGTCTTTTGGCTTCTTCAACCTTCATAACATGTGGGAATGGTTTCAAACAGCAGCACCCTCCTTTCCCATACCAAGCACCCGTTGGGCTGGCCATTTAAAAGGAGGGGCTGTACTGGCCGCGAATGCATCCCAAGTCTTCAGGGCAAATTAATCATTAAACATGCTTGCTTTTAAACCATGCATTATATTTACAAAGGTACACTCACCAGACGTGCCTTCTCTGGCTTCATGGTCTGTGAGCCCGCCTTGGGAGGGTTGGGAGGGTACTGGCTCCAGAGTGATAAACAGTCCCTGGCTGTCGGGGAGAATGGTTTCTCCACTTGCGTGCTGTGTGTTATCCTCATCCTCCTCCACCTCCTCATCTTCCCCGTCCCCAAAATCCTCATCCCTGTTGCATGAGACTCCCCCCTTGCAGGTGTCCATGGACAGGGGTGGGGTAGTGGTAGCCCCCCCACACCCCCTAGAATGGCATGCAGCTCATCATAGAAGCGGCATGTCTGGGGCTCTGACCCGGAGCGGCCGTTTGCCTCTTTGGTTTTTTGGTAGGCTTGCCTGAGCTCCTTAATATTCGTGCGGCACTGCTGGGGGTCCCTGTTGTAGCCTCTGTCCATCATGCCCTTGGAGATTTTTTTCAAATATTTTGGCATTTCATCTTTTGGAATGGAGTTCTGATAGCACGGATTCGTCTCCCCAAACAGCGATCAGATCCAGTACCTCCCATTTGGTCCATGCTGGAGCTCTTTTGCGATTCTGGGACTGCATGGTCACCTGTGCTGATGAGCTCGCCATGCTGGCCAAACAGGAAATGAAATTCAAAAGTTCCCGGGGCTTTTGCTGTGTACCTGGCTAGTGCATCGAAGTTGAAAGTGCTGTCCAGAGTGGTCACAATGGAGCATGCTGGGATAGCTCCCGGAGGCCAATACCGTCGAATTGTGTCCACACTACCCCAAATTCGACCCAGCAAGGTCAATTTCAGCGCTAATCCCCTCGTCGGGGAGGAGTACAAAAATCGATTTTAAGAGCCCTTTAAGTCAACAAAAATGGCTTCGTCGTGTGGATGGGTGCAGGGTTAAATCGATCTAACACTGCTAAATTCGACCTAAACTCGTAGTGTAGACCAGGGCTAAGACACAACAAACACGGAATAGGAATACAGGCTCAATTTTCAACATTGTAAAAGGGGGACAGAGAGGTCCCAAGGTTTTGTCCTGCGAGCAGCATTGGCATTGCAAAGACTGGTGTTGACAGAGGCACTCTGCAACTGAACATGTACAGCACTTGTCATTGTACCTTGCTTTGCTCTGACCTCCCCAGATACAGATCTTCCCAGATCCTAACAGAGTCACGCTGGAGAATATATAAGCGGTGGGGCTCTTCCACACTCAATCCATGGCATGATGCCAAAAGTAGATTGTGCAGATCTGCCGAACAAGATTGTCCCTTTTCTTGCATGTTTGCATGAATTAGTGGTATTAATATTTGTGTGTATTAATCAGTGGTGATATTTGTGTGCAGTGATCAGTGGTGTTAATATGTCAACATTTTACATTATCATTAGGTTGAAAGCGAAGGCCCCATTGAGATGAATGGGACATTTCACACCTCTTTAACCAGGGAATTTTAATGCAGTTACTAGCAGACATTGAAACATCAGTTTACATCCAGTTTTTGAAGGTTATCTCTGCAACCAGGCAGGCTAGAGAACTGATACTTCTAAAATGACAGCTTGATTTGTGGTCCCCAGGGAGAAGTAACTAGTTCGTTGAGTTGCCATTAGTTGGCCAAACCTCTTCCTGGCTGAGTGCTCTGTAGCTCAGGATGTGGTTAGCAAATATTGTAATCCTCCTGCAATGCCCTCTGTCCATTACTGGTGCCAACTAAAATCAATGATTCTCTTTTCCCTCCTATTCAGATGAATCTGACTATCAGACTGAGTATGAAGAAGAAATTCTAGACAATCAGAAGGACGATTATGCTAATTTCCTAAGCAGCCAGGTGGAAGAGGATTCTGACTCCGTAAGAACTGTGCTCTAGATTAGCTCTGTGTGTCTTTTTGCCGGCCTTTAATCTGACAAACATGTCAAAGCCAAATGTTTTCCTGCAGACATAGAGCCTTATCTAGGTTAGGTGGTGGGATCGCAATCTCGTGGGAAGGTGTGAGAAGGGGCAATTGAGAGAAGCAGCCTGTAAGACTGGTGCTGAAAGGAATCTGGTAGAAGAAAATCAGATGGTCTGTAGTGCAGTGCAGGTACTGAGTGCATTCCTAAGCCACGTTCCATCCCTCTCAGGCAGACTGTGTACAGCAGCTGCTCACAGAGCAGCCTATCCAAGCTATTTGATATTTTAGGTTACATGTAACCTACAACCCTGCAAAGCCAAACCTTTCAGTCTTTAGGGAAGATTGTTGGAAGGAACCAAGCCATAAACAGGAGCTTTTGTGTGGCTGAAACTTGTCAGCATCCTTTAAAGCAGGGGTCGGCAATGTTCGGCACGCGGCTCGCCAGGGTAAGCACCCTGGCGGGCCGGGCCAGTTTATTTACCTGCTGACACGGCAGGTTCAGCTGATCGCGGCCCCCACTGGCCGCGGTTCGCCGTCCCGGGCCAATGGGGGTGGCGAGAAGCCGCGGCCAGCACATCACTCGCCCGCGCCGCTTCTCGCCGCCCCCATTGGCCCGGGACGGCGAACCGCAGCGAGTGGGGGCCGCGATCGGCCGAACCTGCCACGTCAGCAGGTAAATAAACTGGCCCGGCCCGCCAGGGTGCTTACCCTGGCGAGCCGCATGCCGAACATTGCCGACCCCTGCTTTAAAGGATCCATAATTTAGCAGGGTGTTGACATAAGCTTTGTCCCTTCCTATACACATAGCGGGGAGAATGCATGTCTCATGGCCAGAGTTCACATACTGGCATTTAAATAGTTATAATCCATCTCTAATTTGTGTCGACCATGAAGTTTTTCTGACCTCCCATCTTGGAGCAAAGCATAAATTGGATCACACAGCTCCACTTAGGTAATGAAAAACTCTACAGCAAATCTGCATCCCTGCTCTCTCTCTCTCTTATGGGGAGAGTCCTGGCCAGTTTGAAAGAGCTACAAATGCCTGCTAATATTTGGAAAGAACAGTTCTTGGATGGGAGCATGTGAACAGGTTTGAGAACCTACACAAATAAGATACACAGGGAAGGACGTGAGGTGACTTCAGTGTTTCCGAGTGGGATAGCAGCAGAGTGCGAGGGCTGTCTCGTAGATCCACGCAGATTCATGTTCCTGGTTGTATTTAAAATCTTCATCAGCCAAGCTAATCCTTCTGAGACTGAAGTCTGATATGCAGAAGGCTTCGGGGGAGGAAGGAGAGAGAGGAGTGTCTTTGTTTATCTGGAACAGTCTGCTAAATCATTTCAGATCAGATATCTCCTGCTGATGAGTATGTTTGTTTCCTCCTTCAGGATGAAGATGTACAGATAAGAAAACGCATCACCATCCCCAAACAGGAGAGCCGATCCAGCAGCACAGGGGAGCCCAGCTAATCCCTAGGGGAGCCATCAGGACTTGTCTTTCATTTGATTACATAACTGTAGTTTCACTGACAAGAGCCCTTTTTATAAAGAGATTGCCTGGTTGAGATGTTGCAGTTACTCAAACTTCTCAGATCAGGATGGAGGGGCTATTTAACTGTCCTTAATGAAGCACAAGACTTGCCAGTGCACTACCCACATCTCCATGCCCAGTGAGATCTCATGCCATGGAAATTTGCAATGACTTTGCTCCTTTTTCCAGGTGCCATTGTGGGTTGTGAGTCACTGATCTCTCTGGGGTTTGTACGAAGAAGGGGTGTGCTGGGAGTTGTCTGTGGTTAGAAGTATGTTCAGATGCTGCTTTGGCTGTCTGCCACCATGGGTTCTGTTTGCTGTTCTGGCCCAGAAGGCTCAAAAAAATGAACATTGCTGGAAAGTATGTGCACTGCCACTGCTGCGAAGGGTAAATACATGAGCATTAGAGTGCAGGGGTGTTTGTCACAGGAGCCAGGCAGCCATGTTGTTAACTCAGCTCTGTATTTATTTTGCAACTGTGTAAGTGGGAGTATTGCTGTGATAGTAGGATAAAGGGTCTCTGTCTGCATTTCGCTTGAAGACTTAACGGGAAATCTAAATGCTACAAGTTAATTACTCTGAATGTTACTCATTTGCTTCAGATACTGTATAATCAAACCATCTGCAGGAGCATGTAATGATGGTGCATTTAGTTGCTATTTGCCAGGCAGTTACAGAGTAGCTACATAGCTGTAGCTACCTTGTGAAACAAAGTGGTAACTGCTGAAATGAAATGCCTGTACCTGGTTGTCAGTGGGTTACAAGATTTTGTCATTGATCAGTAACTGCTTTGTGGGGTGTGATAAAATACCAGGCAGGTTATGTTGAGTCCATAAGAGTTCATGTTTTAAAGGCCTCATTGCCGGCATGCAAAACTTGCCCAACTTTTCAGGAGCTCCACAAAGGCTGCAGCCATCTAAAATGGAGCAGTCCAGGTTCCATTCCCAGCATGGTACGCTCTGTCACGACCCCAGCGGAAGGTGTTTGAATGCTGAAGATTTTTGGGAATGCACCAGTAGCCCAAAGATCTTAAGTCACTTCTGCTGAGATCAGAACCTTCCAAGGTGACACTTGTACTTTTGAAGACACCCTCAGTTTATAACCACATCTGGAGTCCTTATTATATATGTATTTTAAAATAAAATTGCAGCAGAGAAATCGATGCTTGCTGTTGTCACTTACCAGAAGGCTACAGGAGATGTGGATGGCTGCACCAATCCAGTACACGTGGTCATTCACCCATGCAGGGCCCTGCAACATCTAGAAAGTTGGGGCAGCATCCAGGATTGTTACGGATCCGGAGGGCAAGTTGCCTTTGAGCTTTGTACTGTCTCTCAAGGAGTTGCATACCTTCTAATGCGAGGCATTAACCCTCAACGGGTAGTGATCAATGGCTTGATGTCTAGTTGGCAGCCGGTATCAAGCGGAGTGCCTCAGGGGTCGGTCCTAGGGCCGGTTTTGTTCAACATCTTTATTAATGTTCTGGATGATGGGATGAATTGCACCCTCAGCAAGTTTGCAATGACACTAAGCTGGAGGGAGAGGTAGATACGCTGGAGGGTAGGGATAGGGTCCAGAGTGACCTAGACAAATTAGAGGATTGGACCAAAAGAAATCTGATGAGGTTCAACAAGGACAAGTGCAGAGTTCTGCATTTAGGAAGGCAGAATCCCATGCACCGCTACAGGCTCAGGATCGACTGGCTAAACAGCAATTCTGCAGAAAAGGACCTGGGGATTACAGTGGACAAGAAGCTGGATATGAATCAGCAGTGTGCCCTTGTTGCCAAGAAGGCCAACGGCATATTGGGCTGTATTAGTAGGAGCATTGCCAGCAGATCGAGGGAAGAGATTATTCAGCACTGGTGAGGCCACACCTGGAGTATTGTGTCCAGTTTTGGTCCCCACACTACTGAAGGGATGTGGACAAATTGGAGAAAGTCCAGTGGAGGGCAACGAAAATGATTAGGGGGCTGGGGCACGTGACTTATGAGGAGAGGCTGAGGGAACTGGGGTTATTTAGTCTGCAGAAGAGAAGAGTGAGGGGGGATTTGATAGCAGCCTTCAACTACCTGAAGGGGGGTTCCATAGAGGATGGAGCTAGGCTGTTCTCAGTGGTGGCAGATGACAGAACAAGGAGCAATGGTTTCAAGTTGCAGTCGGGGAGGTCTAGGTTGGATATTAGGAAAAACTATTTCACTAGGAGGGTGGTGAAGCACTGGAATGGGTTACCTAGGGAGGTGGTGGAACCTCCATCCTTAGAGGTTTTTAAGGCCCTGCTTGACAGAGCCCTGTTTGGGATGATATAGTTGCTGTTGGTCCTGCTTTGGGCAGGGGATTGGACTAGATGACCTCCTGAGGTCTCTCCCAAACCTAATATTATATGATTCTATTCTATGATTCTAAGCCTAAACTTGTTAATGGTGAAGGGTTAAAATCCATGTGCATTTTATATAACAACCTGGTATATGGATTGTGCCAGTTCTTTTCCCGACCCAAAGTCCAGAGTATGGTCAAGGGACCAGAGGCCTAGCAAATAGTGATTAGCTAAAAGAAGCAAAATAAACAAAAGATAACCTTGCTTTGCCAAAATAAGCCTAGTCAGCAAATTGCCAGGTGTTAGAGCTAAAAACTAAATATGGAGATATCCTATCTCTTAGAACTGGAAGGGACCCCGAAAGGTCATCGAGTCCAGCCCCCTGCCTTCACTAGCAGGACCAAGTACTGATTTTGCCTCAGATCCCTAAGTGGCCCCCTCAAATAATTTGTGTCTTATTCAGAGTTGCAGATTAAACAAAGAAGCCCTGTTTCGGTTGTTAGTTTCTTTTGTAGGGAGATGTTGTTCCCACATATCCAACCTTGAGTTTATAAAAGGTTGGCACATGTCAGTATAAGATATGGCATCCTCCCACCTCCCTTTCCCAGGGACCAATGCCTGCCTTAAAACACAAAGGAGACAATCTTTATTGCCATATACTTTCACTGTTTCTTTGTTTTAACCCCTAGGAATGTATCTGCTGGACAATCAGAAAACCTACTCCATTCCTATGAATCCCAAATCAGAATTCAACATATATATTTTATGCTAATAACATTTTATCAAAGTATTAATTAAATGTTAACTTGCTAACTTGAGACCATGGGCGGAGACATTATGTAACCTGTTAACCATTGGCTAATGTGCTATCTTGTCTTTCACCTAGACCTATCCCGGGGTGTGAAATTGCCTACCTCGTCACTTTCCCCCGCCCATGAAAAATCCATATATTCCATTGTAATCAATTGATTGACAGTGTCTCTGAGCCTAATAAGCAAGGTAACACTCCACCAGCGCTGTGTGTAATAAACTCCTATGCTTAACCTCTACACGGTGTGAATTTATGTCCTTCAAATGGCCATTTTATACCCATTTGTTCTTGTGTCCACATTAGTGCTTATCTTAAATAACTCCTCTCCCTATCTGTATTTATCCCTCTGATGTATTTATAGAAAGCAATCATGTCTCCTCTTAGCCATCTTTTGGTGAAGCTAAACAAGCAAAGCTCTTTGAGTCTCCTCTCGCAAAGTAGATTTTCCATTCCTCGGATCATCCAAGTCGCCCTTCTCTGCACCTGTTCCAGTTTTGAAATCATCTTGCTTAAACATCGGAGACCAGAACTGCACACAGTATTCCAGATGAGGTCTCACCAGTGCCTTGTATAATGGTACTAACACATCCCTGTCTCTACTGGAAATACCTCACCTCATGCATCCTACTAGGACTGCACTAGCCTTTTTCACGGCCACATCACATCTCCAGATCTTGTATGATATTCCAGTTCTCCTCCGTATTGGCAATACCTCCCAACTTTGTGTCATCTGCAAATTTTATTAGCACACTCCCACTTTTTTGTGTCAAGGCCATTAATAAAAATGTGAAATAAGATTGGGCCAAAGACCAATCCCTGAGAAATTCCATTAGTAACCTCCCTCCAGCCTGACAGTTCACCTTTCGGTATGATCCGCTGTAGTCTCCCCTTTTACCAGTTCCATATCCACCTTTCAATTCTCATATTAATCCCCATCGTCTCCATTTTAACTAATAATTTCCCAAGTGAAACTGTATCAAATGCCTTACTGAAATCCAGGTAGATTAGATCTACTGCATTTCCTTTGTCTAAAAGATCAGTTCTCTTCTCAAAGAAGGAGATCAGGTTGGTCTGGCACGATCTACCTTTTGTATAACCATGTTGTATTTTGTTCCATTTACTGTTCACCTCTGTCTTTTAACTAACAGGCCTGTAGTTTCCCGGATCACTTCTTTTCCCTTTCTTGAAAATAGGAACTATATTAGCAATTCTCCAGTCATAAGGTACGACCCCTGAGTTTACAGATTCATTAAAAATCCTTGCTATTGGCTTGCAGTTTCATGTGCCTTCTCTCCTAAACTTCTGTCAGAACAAAAAAACCACACATACCACACACATCCTCCCCCAAACTCCCTCTCAAGCTCCCCTGTTTTCAGCTCTGTTTGCTAGTCCTTTGTTGCTCCTCCTTACCACTGTCTGGCCAGCTGGCTCCCTTCATAAACCTGCTGCCTAGGAAGCCTTGTTCCCAGTCAAGTTTCAGCTGTGATCAAAGCCCTGCTTCTCACAACCCACTGCTCCCTACCAGATGTTGCAAACTGAACTCAAACACACACACTCCCAAGAGCTCACTCGCTGCCCCTAATGGTCTTGCCTGCCTTCTTCTCCAACAGATTCCAACCCAAACTCCTCTGAGTTCAGCTCTGTTTGCTGGCTCCTGTGCCTCTGCTCCTGGCTGCCAGTCATTAAAAGTTACTGTCTGGTCATTGGGCTTCCATTGCATCTCCAAGGTCTTTCCATTCATGTGTGGGCAGTTCTTGGCTCATTCTTCCCAACTCAGAGACCTACACGACCAACTCCCCGCTATTATGCCCGTCCCAGAGAAGAAATTAACCCATTCAGTCCTACTAGGTCACAATGCAAAAATGATTGTGAAAATTAGATTATCTATATTTTTCATTAAAATAATGCAGATATTTCCCACATTCTCCACAAAGTTTCACCTGGATGCTCTTTCTTTTTGCCTCATGTTTGCTGTTGTCAACAGCTCCAGTTGACTAGAGAATAAAGCTAGTAAGTTCTTCTTCATGTGGACCCTTCTGAACAGGAGCTGTGGGAGCTCAGGTTGCAGTAGGTGCAGCTATCAGTTCTGTGAGTGGGTCATTCAAGCAACATGTTAATGGTACTTCTGAGCAATATCTCACAACAGGCAGTGCTGACTGTCCACTGACTGAACCCCATAACCATCCGGAGGTTATGACTCCAGGACTAGCCACAGCAGTCAGTGTCTCCATGGCTCTGGTGAAAATAGTTAGGGTATCTGCTGGGACTCTTGTAGTTGTGAGTTGTTTTGGGGTTAACTCACTTTGTGTGTTCATTTTAAATGTTCCCACGTATACATCTGTGACACTTCACCAGTTGCACCCTGGCAGTTTTCATTCTATTTAAACATCCCATATCACATTCCCCTCTTTTGACACTCTGCGCTTGTGAACGTGGAGCCTTTATCAGAGGAAATCATTCCTATAGCAACAGGCAGCCCAGCATTCGCAAACTTTAGTACCTCAGGTTAGTGTTCTTGTTTCCAGGGGCGCTGAGCTACCTGCAGCTCCACTGATCTCAGCAACACTGAAAATCAGGGTGCTCATTTAGATGTCCAACTTTTCTGCACCCAGGTTTGGAAATGATGGCTTTAGCCCAATCTCACTGTTAACAAACTTGGGACTGAAACTTTCTCTACATGAATATTCATGCTGAACTCTGATTCTCTTGTAGTTGAACAGATTAACTTTCCAAAGAGCAGGTATCGGTGGAGTCGCTCATTTCCTGTGTCCAGAGATTTACCTTTTTAAAATAAAAACCTTGCAGTGTTTGAAATGGAGTTAGAGTAACTCAAAAGGTTCGTTTTGTAAAGACACTTTACTGTGTCCTTACTGGACTGTAGCTGCTTTGTATAGTACCGTGCCTGTATTTGTTGAATGATGAAAAGCATACTTGTTAAGCATAAAAAGAATGGACTATGAATGATACACACATGCTCATGCACACAGTGGTGCATTTATTGTTTGCTTAATTTATGCAGTACTGGCAGGTTGCTGATAACTGTATCTCTGACTAATGAAAGATAACAAACTTTAATTGGGAAATAGGTCCATGCTTGTTTCTGCCTCCTATCAATTGTGTCTATGATGACAGGGTACAAAGGAGATAATGTCTCTTCACCATCCATTTATAGCTGGGTTACAGAATAGAAGTGATAAAATTGCCAATGATGAACATAGACTGAACATCCTGCCAGACCATCTTAATGACCTACCTAGAGATTGATTCCTGCAGCGCTCCCTCTACAAGGAGACTACGTCCATTTGGAATTTACCGGGATGAGGATGAAGAGAAAGGTAGAACGTGCTCCAAGGGCTGGAAGTTGAAGCTAGACAAATTCAAACTGGAAATAAGGTGTTAATATTTAATAGGGAAAGTAATTGCCCTTCGGAACAATTTACCAAGGGTTGAGGGGTATTCTCCATCACAGGCAAGTTTAAAATCAAGGCTGGATGTTTTTCGAAAAGCTCTGCTCTAAGAGTTATTTTTGGGCAGGTCTCTGGCCTGTGTTATACAGGAGGTCAGGCTAGATGATCACACTGGTATCTTCTGGCCTTGGAATCTACAATGATGATACAGAACCTCTTTTTCTGATGAGGAAATTAGACACATACCCAGAAAGTTTATGCTAAACTGCAGAGATGGCTAAGCTTTCTAAATAGAGCTCACTGCAGCCATGATCCTCTTTAAAATGAAGGTATGCCCTATGGATACTAACAATCCCAGCATGCACTGGCCCCCTCTTCATCTAAGCAGAAACTGGTCTGTATAGCTGCAAGCCAGCCTTCGGGGTGACTGACTGCTGTGTGCCGAACTCTGAGAAGTGTGTTTGCTCCAAGAGTGGGTCCTTGGTCCTCACGCTCCACCCAGGACCCTGCAGTGTTATGTTTACAAAGGAAACCTTGGAATCATAGAATATCACGGTTGGAAGGGACCTCAGGAGGTCATCTAGTCCAATCCCCTGCCCAAAGCAGGACCAACACCAACTAAATCATACCAGCCAGGGCTTTGTCAAGCCAGGCCTTAAAAACCTCTAAGGAAGAAGATTCCATCACCTCCCTAGGTAACCCCTTTCCAGTGCTTCACCACCCTCCTAGTGAAAAAGTTTTTCCTAATATCCAACCTAAACCTCCCCCACTGCAACTTGAGACCATTACTCCTTGTTCTGTCATCTGCTACCACTGAGAACAATCTTGATCCATCCTCTTTGGAACCCCCTTTCAGGTAGTTGAAAGCAGCTATCAAATCCCCTCTCATTCTTCTCTTCTGCAGACTAAATACACTTCTACCCCGATATAACGTGACCTGATATAACTCGAATTTGGATATAACGTGGTAAAGCAGTGCTCCGGGGGGGTGGGGCTGCGCACTCCGGCGGATCAAAGCAAGTTCGATATAACACGGTTTCACCTATAACGCGGTGAGATTTTTCGGCTCCTGAGGACAGCGTTATATCGGGGTAGAGGTGTAATGCCAGTTCCCTCAGCCTCTCCTCATAAGTCATGTGCTCCAGACCCCTACTCATTTTTGTTGCCCTCCGCTGGACTCTTTCCAATTTTTCCTCATCCTTCTTATAGTGTGGGGCCCAAAACTGGACACAGTACTCCAGATGAGGCCTCACTAATGCCGAATAGAAGGGAATTATCACGTCCCTCAATCTGCTGGCAATGCTCCTACTTATACAGGTCAAAATGCCATTGGCCTTCTTGGCAACAAGGGCACACTGTTGACTCATATCCAGCTTCTCGTCCACTGTAACCCCTAGGTCCTTTTCTGCAGAACTGTTGCCTAGCCACTAGGTCCCTAGTCTGTAGCAGTGCATGGGATTCTTCCGTCCTAAGTCATCATGTGTGAATGAGTTTCCATCCGAAGTTGGGGTTACTAGTTTAGACAGCAACTGTCCTTAGCCACTGCAATCACCTGAGAGTTGTCTAGATTAGGGCCAGCTGCCACTCTTGTCAGTTGGTTGAAGGGCTAAACACTGACACAAGAATATCAGTAAAAGCCATTGCAGTCTGGCTGGCCAGAAAGCTGGTGGTGTTTTATTGGGAACAAACTGGCCATGTGTCATTTTGGGATATCATCTGGTCTGCCCGAGCTGTCTGTTGACAGTGCTGATGAGACCTCTGGGGTAGCTGGCTCACAGCAGTTGCTGGGGCTTGGTCAGGGGTTTTAATAATGCCTGTTTAAATATAGAAATAGCACTGTGTATTTTGTATCCTTCACATTTATTAAAGCCTCTCTTGGCCCCGCTTCTTTGCTGGGGCCCCTCCCCCATGGAAAATGCACAGCAGAGTTCAGTGTAGAGGCCTCTTCCTCCCTTTATAACACGCTTATCTGCCAGCTGGCTGGAGGAAAGTGACCCCTAAGGCTGCCTCCACCCCTCAGCCCTGCCCCTCGCCAATAGACTGTGGGAAAAGGGGGCTTTGCAGCATGCTCTGCAGACACCAAATCCATGTTCTGGTTCACGGTGGATGTGAGTTCCTGAAGAACACCCTGCAGGCTACTCTCTCCTGACTGTGCTCAGCAGCCTCCCCTGGTCGCAGCTCTGATCCAGCCTCGGGGGAGCCATGCTCACAGATAGGCGGCAGGTCTCCAACCATTCTGGGGGTTAGACGTGAACCCCAGCCCGCTTTGAATTCCACCAGAGAACCTGTTGGCAATCAGGCCAGGTCCTAGGAGCCTGGTGTGATCTGCTTGGATAGCATTTGGCACAGGTGCTCACTTGGACCCTGGGCTATCCTGGCTACATGGCTATTTTTGACATGCTAGCTTGAGCAGCGCTAGCACAGGTACGTCTACACAAAGGGAATTACGCCTCTCAGAGCTCAAATGGAGACATACCCTGTAACACGTGTCATGGGTTTAGGCCAATGTCTTGCAGCTTAACAGCCTGGAAACAAGTGCTGTCTCGCACTGGAACAGGGTATACAAAGCAGGTGTTTCCAGCCCTAACCGGTCACATACTCTGAAGTTCTGCACTACCAGGAGCAGCTGGCATACAAAGGGCCTGATTCTCATAATCCTTGCTGTGTGGATGCACCTCTCTTTTCCCCCTGAATCTTCACTATAGCCTTTAAATTTTGTGTATAATAAAACCAACCAGCCCCCTCTTCTGCCTCAATTCTGTGTAGTGGTGAGATTCCCAGGGAATTAATAAGACTCAGTATTTGATACCAGTGTTACTATGCAGACGGTACAGCCTGGATGAGAGCATATTGCACCATCATGCTTATGGTACTTGGTGGCTAACTCTAACTGAGCGAGATGGAGGGCACCATGTATCAGGCAATCTGAATGATTCTAGTTTGCTGCCTGAGCTGCAACTGACACCCTCCCACGCCCTCCACCCCCAACTGAATTAAACTTCTGAGTGTAGTAGAAACATACACCTACAAAGGGGTGATTTTTCCCCATGTAATCGTAAGAATTTCCCCCAAGAGGTTGGTCCCAATTTTCTCTGGTCTGGTGCATTTACAATGGAATGGTCTATTTCTTTTGCAATGTATTTTATATTTTCAAAGCAACTGCTTTCTACTTTTGATGACTGCGTAGTCAATTAACCAGTTTGGCTGTCTGAACCTTTTAAAGCCTTTTTTTAAGCCTATTGGAAAGTTCATTCAAATCCTGCTGTCCTGTTCTTTCCTGTATCAAGCTGCTCCTGCTAGCAAATGACCTGTACTGCAAACACTGTGGGCTGAATGCTCAAAGCACTTAGGAGCTGAAGTCCCAGTTTTGGGACCCCTGTGATGCACAAACCTCCTGCTGAAACCCTGCAGGCACCTGAACAGTTTATAGTAAAATTTCTGCAGAGCCTGTGTTTCTGGGCTGCCTCCCTGTGTGCCTCCAGATGCCTGTCTCTTGTCTGAGCCCCAGAGCAATTCCCAAAGCAGGAGAAGACTGGTGTTTGCCTGCCTAACGCACAGGGAGGGCCCGATCCGGTAGGTGTGCTCTGAGGCTGCCTACTGGATCAGGCCCCAATAGGTGAGTCCCAGGAGGAAGGTGGGTGGTGGCAGAGGAGCTCAGTGGTTAGGGAACTCACCTGGAGCTGGGAGACTCCCAGTTCAAGTCCCCACTTCCCCTTAGGGGCGAGAAAGGATTTGAACCTCCAAGGGGAGTGCCCTAAGCTCTGGGATATTCTCGTTGGCTCTTGTTGAAGCTGCTGCACTGAGAATAGAGAGTGAAAAGGTCAATGGAGCAGGGGGACAGGATCCTGGGTCTCCCACACCCTGGGCGAGTGCTCTCTGCACCAGGCTGCACGGTTCTCTCTCCTCCTCCCCATCCCCCTCCAGAGAGAGGGAGAGACCTGGGAGGCCATTGGGATGGAAGGGCTTGGAGAAGGCAAGAGGGGTGCTTGGCAGGGACTGCTGCCAGCCCAGGGAGTTAGAGAGAGGGAACAGGAGTAGTTGCGGGAGGAGTGGGTGTAGAAAATGAGCAGATGTGGGGATGCAGGGCCCGTCCTTATTCTCACCTTGTACGTGATGTGCTGGAGCCCAGGGAGCCAGTGAAAAGGTCCATGTGCAGGGCAGGGGGCGAAGTTAACGGGAGGGTTCTGGACAGACGGAAGGACGGGATGGGAGATGGCGACCATGGTCTGGTGAAAGGCATTGGTGGCAGTGATGGTGGCAGTGATGGGAAGGAGCAGCCAGACATGGTGGTGGCTGAAGGAGAGCACTAGTGAGAACCAGGATGGGAGGAGGATTGACAGCACATCAGATGCTGTAAAAGACAATGCACAAGACACCAGTCCCTGGCTGGGATTAGTCAGACTCTGGGAGCTGATACAAGGGGCCGCCTGGGGGGAGGGTTATTTCATGGAGTGACTCGAGGCAAGTGTTGGGCCCTTTCTCTTTTGCTCTTATGTCTGACTTGGCTCTGGCGGGTTTGCGAGGGGGCATTTGAAGTTGTGCCCTGGCTCTTTTGGGAGCCCCAGAATTGCGCACACGCAGAATAGCAATGAGAACACTTAGCCCTATCCTCTAATCAGCAGGTGGTTATGTTTTCTAGTGCACTGGTTGCCTGTCCAGTGTAATACCTGTAATTCCCATCACTCCAGTACCCAGCAGGCGAAGGACCTGACTGAATTCCTTATTACCACTAGTTTACGCTCATGTCATCACGCCGAAGTTTTACTTTGTGTTACATACATCTGGCCCAGACGCCAGTAACCTGCATGGCTGAATTGCTTGTATTCCATCCCAGAATCAACAGAAATCACTACATTACGTTATAATTTCTCTCATTAGTTTGCAGTTAGAACTCTTGGATGCTTTTTTAGGATAGTTACATGTAGCAGAGAAGCTATCCATATCTTTGAATACTTAATTCGGAAGGTGGGGCAGTGGTTAGAGCACTAGCCTAGGACTGGAAGGAACAGCATTCAAGGCCCTTAGCCTCTGGGGGGAAACTGGGCATAATAGCTCAGCCCAGCCCTGCCTCACTGAAGACTGTGTGGCGCTCTGATACTGTGGTAATGTAAAGCATCTTAGACAGACAGTGCAGTTAATGAGCCTGCACTCGACAGGACATGAATGAGGTATGCAAGAATACGGAATTCAGGCCAATCATGTATCACGGATTCATAGAATCGGAATGTTATTACAGGGCTCAAAAGCCAAAGTCGGGGGTCTAACTACAGTCACTGCAGGGTAAAATGTGACTGTCCTATGGCCACATATTGCCAAGGTAGCACATTGCTGGGCACTCTGGAAGGGCTGGGTGCTGCTGTACGCCCTGCCTCATGCGGGCTGGGAGGCTCAGTCCAGGACTGTCCAGCACTTTAAATCACAAAATGCTAAGTGGTGTTGTTTCAACCCTCCTGTAGGGATGAGACTCTAGTTAAAAATGAGCCAGTCACTAGGGTTGTGTGTTCCTGCTGCCTGAGCAAGGCTTGCATGGGTCCAGCAGAGGTGGAAGAGGAGAGAGCAGAGGAGAACTGCTGAGTGCCTGGCTCTGTACAGGATGGCAGGCCTTGGGGAGGGCTTGGCCCACGCCTCATAATGCATCATACAATTGAGTTAGTCTGCTCTTGTTTGTGCTGATGCTCCTTAGTCGGTGATGTGCTGTAACTCGGCTGCTCTGTGTTCTGCAGAGACCTGAGAGCTATGCTGGCAATGCATGTCTTTTTTCCAAAGCATCTGGACATCCCCTGAGAGTGACGCAGGCTGCCAGTTTGGAATGTCAGAGTTATTTTGAGATGACTCTCTGCAGCACAGCTCCGTTACAGCAGAACAATGGGTCACGCAGTCACTGTTTCATCCCCTGTGCATTCCAGCAGGGACAGAGGGTGGGTAACAGCACCTACGGCACTCGGGTGCATCATTCAGACACAGACATGCAGGGCGAGTGTTGGTTGCAAATAAGACATGTGAGTGCAGGGATAAGGTCACTTGGTCTATTGTGATGTGATTGTGATGTTATTTCAATAAGCGAGTCATTAATAATTAATGCCAGTCTCTACAGGGGAGCTGAGCGTCACTCTTTGGAAACCAGTGGGAAACAGCACCTGAAAGGCAGGCATTACTTGTGAAGTGGTTTTGTCTCCATGACACAGGGCCCCTTTTCTGGGATCTGTGCAGTATTTGAAGGGTTTCATAACATGCGCCAAAGGAATCCAGCCACAGAGGGGGTTTTGCAATCAGTGTTGTGTTAGCCGCTCTCATGATTTTCACAGCAGAGAGTTCTGCTGTAATTAGCCAGCCCAGCTAATATTTCTCCTCTGGGGAGGAAAGAAGGTCCTTCCTGGCCAGATGCAAAGTGTTTGGGATGGTGAGTTGCTGCCAGGATTTTGTTGAGTTTTTCCTCCTCCTCTGTCCTAAGTTGTATTTTTAATCAAATGAAATCACTTGTATCAGGTCTCTGTCTCTCACCTTCATGCTGCCTTTGATAGCCAAGGGCTGGGTGAACATGCAGAGATTGGTGCGTGAGACAGTAGATAGAAACGGACCCATAAATAAGATCCTCAGCCCGTGCAGGGTAAAGATGCCTTTATTTAAAGGGCAGTTGCCCTTCACTGCTGCTTTGGGAGACAGAAAGGCCAACAGCCCCAGAATCTTGTGGAAAGGAATGTGTCTACTTGGCTTGCATTTGAAATTCCATCCCACTCTCCCCTGCTCGTTCGAGGCCCATAGAGCGGTGCCATCACATCAGGCTGGAACATACTGCAGCTCTCCTCCCAGCTGATAGACTGAGCACACCGTCTATAAAATGAGATGGAGGAGGCATTTGGGGGGAAAAGTAGGTAACAAGTTATCTGTCATAATCTGAATGTGCTGAGTCTGAAAAAACAAAATGAGTTATCAAGCTGAATTTTGAATATTTTGCCTTCTAAATTGGAGTTCAAAATTTAAGTAAAATTTGGAAAATTAGTAGATTTCTATGGTTTTTATTCCACTACAAAGTTACTCTAGATCCTACACATTGTTTAGATCAGCGTAATGTAACAGTTCCTACATGTGCCAACACACCCCTTGCATTTACAAGCCCCAGAGCATGCCCATGTGGCATTTCTGCAGCTACAGCATTGTGATATACACCCATTGACACATCCACAGGTGGTAATTTCTGCACAGCTGTCAGGAATTGGCTCCAGTGACATTAGCTTGGGTACCCATTCTCCATTGTGTTTGGGCCAACCCATAATCTCTGGTCAGGGTAGTGAGGGATGGTTGCAGTTTGCCTGCCTCCAAGCCATACCTTGAAAATGAGCTCTTTCGATGTGCTAGTGCAATGCATCACTAATTGGGGGCAGTGCATCTGATGATCAGCACTCAGAGAACAATATCATACGTGCCTTGTCGCAGCTCCCCTCATCAGGTAAATTGTGCAGGCTGCAGATGAACTTTTCTGCTGAAATGATTGTTTCATTCTGTAGATCATCCTTCCCCAGGTTTTAGACATCCATGTATCTCCGTGAATATTGTCCAAGCAGTATCGCAGCCTTTCAGTGCATGGAAGGAGAATATGATTTCTGTGTCTGCTTGAGGAAATTCAGACAGAAGCTTCTCTCAAATAGTATGCACAGGAATGTATTTGGGGTTTTTGATGTTCCAGTCTTCAGCCACAACTTGCTGCAAAGCATTTTGTCATAGTGTGCCACTAACAGAAGAACATCAGTGTCTTGTGCTGACACAACAACACAGTCCGTATCAGTATGCATGCAGTGCAGTACAATCCTGGTGTCTGCCTTTTCCTGGTCAGCTTCCAACTCACTTGTGTCCAGAGTTGGCTTTGGTGATTTAACCATACTGACTCCTTTGAACTTTCTGAATATGACAATCGTTTTGTTTTGTGGAGCGCTGGCTAGGAGTTCTTCAGAGAAGAAGTTAACAATTTGTATCTTTGAAGTTCATTAACACTTTATTTTCATCAACACAATCATGCAGCTTTCATGCTGGTGTGGATTCATTGCAAGTCATTTGGTCAGCAAGTGAAAGACTGAACAATGTTCTGGTTTGGGCTGCAATTTGGGCACACAGATTATAGGAGAGAGTCCATCTGCTGAGTGCTGAGGCCATGCTTGTGAGACCTATAATTCCTCTTCCTCTTTCATCAGTGGCATTGAGCCTCTCTTGGGAGTGGTCCAGATCTGCCTGATTGAATCTGTGGTTGGAACCTTTCACAACCCAGTTGCCTCTATCGAGCTCTTCATGTACCTCCAGAGGGAACTTGTTAATTTCTGCTAAGTACAGTAACTCCTCGCTTAACGTTGTTGTTTTGTTCCTGAAAAATGCGACTTTAAGCGAAACGATGTTAATTGAATCCAATTTCCCCATAAGAATTAATGTAAATGGGGGGGGTTAGGTTCCAGGGGAAAAAAATTTCACCAGACAAAAGACACACACACACACACACACACACACACACACACACACACACACACACACACACACACAGTATAACTTTTAAACAAACAATTTAATACTGTACACAGTGATGATGATTGTGAAGCTTGGTTGAGGTGGAGGAGTCAGAGGGTGGGATATTTCCCAGGGAATGACTTACTGCTAAATAATGAACTAGCAATTGGCTGAGCCCTCAAGGGTTAACACATTGTTGTTAATGTAGCCTCACACTCTACAAGGCAGCACGAATGGAGGGAGGGGAGACAGCATGGCAGAGAGAGACAGACACATTCACAGTGTGTGTGTGAGAGAGATGCACATTGCCCCTTTAAGTACGCTCACCCCACTCTAAGTACACTGCCTTTTTAAATAGATCAGCAAGTTGAGACAGCAGCTCCTGCCAGCAAGCTCCCTCCGTCCTGAGCCCTGTCATGTCCCCCCCACCTGCTTTTTGGAAATAGGTAAGCGGTGGGCAGGAACAGGGGGGAGGGGGCCATCCTGACATTAGCCCCCCTCTTCTCCCACCCTCTTGCACAGCAAGCAGGAGGCTCCGGGGAGCCGCTCCAAGGCAGAGGGCATGAGCAGCACATGGCAGTGGGGGGAGGGACAGCTGAACTGCCCGGCAATTGATAGCCTGCTGGGCGGCAGCCGCACAGGGAACTTAGGGGAGCGGGGAGCTGACGGGGGGCTGCTGGTCCACCCTGGTTCCAAGCCCCCACCAGCTCGCTCCAACGGGCTGCTCTTCCTGCAAGCAGTGGACAAAGCAGGTGGCTGCCAAACTACGTTATAAGGGAGTATTGCACAACTTTAAATAAGCATGTTCTCTAATTGATCAGCAATGTAACAACATTAACTGGGACGACTTTAAGTGAGGAGTTACTGTACACAAATCCCCCACTGAGCATAATTTGTGTGGTCATTTTAATGACAGAACAGTCACATTCTTTTGCAGGCATACAGACAAGGCTCCCAAATTGCATCCTGTTGAGCTCTGGTGAAGAGTAGGCGCATACACACCATATGAATGTACCACCACCAGTACTGGGCTGGTTCTCTGTGTTGCTGAGTACAAACAGTGCCATCTGGCCACAGAAACTTGCCTATGACAGAATAGACATTATTGTAATCTTCCGCAGCATCAGATTTTGCAAACTCCTGGAGCTTTCTTTGAGTTTCTTGTCATGTTGCTGTAGATGGCTCAGAAGTTGTGGTACTAACAGTTGCCACTTGTCCTCACAAGATAACTACAGGCAAAGTGGCTTTTACATAATTTTACCAGCAGTTACACACACTCTCGTCGTCTACCTAAAATTCCACTTTCTGTCCACACACTCGAGAATCCAGAATCCTGTGTATACTACCCCAGCACTTTTAGGAAGTTCATTGATATGTAGACCTCCTATGCATGGAATCAGGATATCTTTATATTCTGGTAAAAGTCCATCAGAGCAAGGAAGAGCACTTGGTCAACAGTCAAGACAGTATGTTTCTGTTGAAGATAATGTGTGACTTGAGAAAGTCTTTTCATGACAGTATTCCATGTATCAGATACATGAGCTGGGGACTGAATGATAGGCATGTAGCTGCATGTAGTTAATCGAGAGTTGTTGTTGTTCTGCTTTTCATTAACACTTGTCCAGCCAGATCTTGGATTTTCAAATTGATGTTTGAAGAAAAATGCCATGTCCTGTGGTTGTGCTTTCAAAGCTGTCTGGCAATCATTTGTGTGACCATACCACCATTTTGCCAGGACATCTTCATTGAATTGTGGTTCTGCTGTACTTTCTGTGAAATTAGCGGGAAAGATGGTGTTCACATTGAAATTAGCATGATTAGTTGGCTCAGCATCCTGCAGTATCAGGTCAGATGTGTGTCCTCCCTGACAGACTGCATACTATGTGGCATGAAATGCGTTCGGCCCATTAAGTGTACACTCATTTATATCACTGTTATCTGCAGTGAAATGGGTAAATCTTCTTTTAACCAAGTTTGATGAAATCAATATTCCATCCTCATTCCTTGTCATCAGTGTGCTCTTGGCCAGTGCTGTGTCCGTTCCAAGTACATCCTTCTGGCATATTCAGTGCCCAGCATTATGAAACACCTGGACAAGTTTTTTTGATCTTGTGGCCTGTTGACAGGTGCTTCCAACCCAATGTGTTTGGGTGTCCATTTCCTACCTCCCCTGACACTGTTGATGAAATGCTGTGCAATATTAACCCCCAGGACGGTTGATATGATTCCTGTTTCTCATCTTTACATTCTTCTGCAATGTTATCTTCTGTGTTCTTCTCCTCACCTTCTTCAACTTCCCTACTTCATGAATAGACTGGCCAGCCAAGAGCATTTGCATGTATACAGTTGTTGGCCCACAGGCTAGTGCCTCTTCCTCACTGACGTTTAGCTCATGGTACCCAGGATGAGCAGGTACGTCTGAGCATAATTTCAGTGCTACATGTACCCTTGAGGGGCTGCCGGTTCTTCTGCAGCTGAGCTTCAGCCGCCCATCCCCCTTCACCCAGGGGCATACAGCCGCTGTTCAGATTGCAGCCTCATGCGACTTGGCCTTGCAGGTCCTCTGAAGATCTTGCCAATGTCACCCAATGAAAGGAGGGAGGCCAGGACCTGATACTGGGCTGCTGGTCTGTGCTCTCCCAGGGCCTGTGGCAACAGGAAACCCAGCCGCTTATGATGTGGTGCTGTGTGCAGGCAGTTTGTGAGCAGGTGGCCTTGGGCCTGTGCAGGCTGCGGATTGGTTTTCGTCCATTGGACTTTCACACTGCCAGGTGGGAAATTCAGGCAAAGGTCACGGCCCAAGACACTGTGGGGTGGGAGTTTTCCTAATCGTTTGCATACTTGTGAACCATTTTGAGCTGTGTTTTCCCAAATGAATGCTGTGTTCCCTTTCCTCTTACTAACCAGTGGGTTTTGTCAAACACAGACTCAGTGCTTGCGAGTGGGGAAGTATTGCCTCTGAGAGGTGCCCAGGGGCATGGTTAGTGCTTCCAGAATTGTGGGTGGGGGCTTATGCTGGTTCTGTTTTGTAACGTTGAGAGGAACCCCTGGATATTGACCCCGGTCCTTGCTGCTGCCAACTCCACTAGGCAGAAGGGTCACACTGGCAGTGACTCATGTTTCGCTGTCCATGGGGCCAGCAAGTCTGCGTGGACACAGGCGTGACCCTTCCCTTCTGACCCTGGCACCCTCTCTTACAACTTGCACTTGTTCATGTGTCAGATCAGCTCCAGTGGGGGAGCTCTGGTGTGGCAGGCGAAGGCGAAGGCTCAGTCATCCTCTCCATTGGGGAGAAGGCCTAGTTTCCATGTTCAAATCCAGCCCAGTCAGGGGGTGACCAAGTGTCACTCCCATCTGCTGGATGCTTAGCCCCACTGTAAAATGAATCGGTCCCAACCCTGAGCTCAGGCTTCCTCGTACCCAGGGGTGGCCTGCCTGCCCGGTCCCTGGGATTGCTCCCCTTGGGCTGGGCAGTTGGGTGGTGGTAGCATATTAAGGGTCAGTTACTATAAGCCTCCATCACCCTCCACTGAGAAGCAGTGCCACTGGCAGGGCACACTGTCTCTCTCCCCATGGGGCTGCATTACTTTTTGGTTGGTGGGTCACATTTTGAAATGTGATGGTCTCTGTCTACACCATAGGTGCCGACTCCGTGGGTGCTCCGGGGCTGGAGCACCCATGGAAAAAACTGTGGGTGCTCAGCACCCACCGGCAGCCCCACTGATCCCCCTCCCCCCCCAGTGCCTCCCACCCACCGGTGATCTGTTCAGTGGCATGCTGGAGGGGAAGAGTGGGGTGGGGCACGCTCGGAGGAGGGGGCGGAACAGGGCAGGAAGAGGCGGGGTGGGGCGGAGCCGGGGTGGGAAGAGGTGGGGCAGGCATGGGGGCTTGGAGGAAGGGGTGGAGTTGGGGCAGGGCCTAGGGCGGAGCAGGGGTTGAGCACCCCCCTGGGAATCACAAAGTCGGTTCCTGTGGTCTACACTGACTTCTGAGGTGTGTGTGACTCCACATTAGTTAACAGAATCATAAAAGATCAGGGTTGGAAGGGACCTCAGGAGGTCATCTAGTCCAACCCCCTGCTCAAAGCAGGACCAATCCCCCTAAATCATCCCAGCCAGGGCTTTGTCAAGCCGGGCCTTAAAAACCTCTAAGGAAGGAGATTCCACCACCTCCCTAGGTTCCTTACGACCCAGTTCTGACACCGCCTCCTTTCCAATGAAGATGAGACCTCAGCAGAGCTTTATGGAGGGTGATGGGTGAGGGAGGGGGCTCCAGCGAAGCATTGAGATGCATCAGCAAAGCCTAATGAGACCAGGACAGAGCTGTGTGTGCAGGGGGGAGCCCAGGGCTGGGATAGCAGGGGGCTATGGGGTGGGATCGAGGGGCGCTGGCAGAGCTGTGTGGGGGAGGCCAGGGCTGGGATAGCAGGGGGTTATGGGGTGGGATCGAGGGGCGCTGGCAGAGCTGTGTGGGGGAGGCCAGTGCTGGGATAGCAGGGGCTGTGGGGTGGGATCGAGGGGCGCTGGCAGAGCTGTGGGGGGGAGGCCGGTGCTGGGATAGCAGGGGGCTGTGGGGTGGGATCGAGGGCCGCTGGCAGAGCTGTGGGGGGGAGCCCAGGGCTGGGATAGCAGGGGGCTGTGGGGTGGGATCGAGGGGCACTGGCAGAACTGTGGGGGGGAGCCCAGGACTGGGATAGCAGGGGGCTGTGGGGTGGGATCAGGGGGCGCTGGCAGAGCTGTGTGGGGAGGCCAGGACTGGGATAGCAGGGGCTGTGGGGTGGGATCGAGGGGCGCTGGCAGAACTGTGGGGGGGAGCCCAGGGCTGGGATAGCAGGGGGCTGTGGGGTGGGATCGAGGGATGCTGGCAGAACTGTGGGGGGGAGCCCAGGACTGGGATAGCAGGGGGCTGTGGGGTGGGATCGGGGGGCGCTGGCAGAGCTGTGGGGGGGGGAGGCCAGGACTGGGATAGCAGGGGGCTTTGGGGTGGGATCGAGGGGTGCTGGCAGAGCTGTGAGGGGGAGGCCAGGACTGGGATAGCAGGGGCTGTGGGGTGGGATCGAGGGGCGCTCGCAGAGCTGTGTGGGGAGGCCAGGACTGGGATAGCAGGGGCTGTGGGGTGGGATCGAGGGGCGCTGGTAGAGCTGTGAGGGGGAGGCCAGGGCTGGGATAGCAGGGGCTGTGGGGTGGGATCGAGGGGCGCTGGTAGAGCTGTGTGGGGAGGCCAGGGCTGGGATAGCAGGGGCTGTGGGGTGGGATCGAGGGGTGCTGGCAGAGCTGTGTGGGGAGGCCAGGACTGGGATAGCAGGGGGCTTTGGGTGGGATCGAGGGGTGCTGGCAGAGCTGTGTGGGGAGGCCAGGACAGGGATAGCAGGGGGCTGTGGGGTGGGATCGAGGGGCGCTGGCAGAGCTGTGTGGGGAGGCCAGGACAGGGATAGCAGGGGGCTGTGGGGTGGGATCGAGGGGTGCTGGCAGAGCTGTGTGGGGAGGCCAGGACAGTGATAGCAGGGGGCTGTGGGGTGGGATCGAGGGGCGCTGGCAGAGCTGTGTGGGGAGGCCAGGACAGGGATAGCAGGGGGCTGTGGGGTGGGATCGAGGGGCGCTGGCAGAGCTGTGTGGGGAGGCCAGGACTGGGATAGCAGGGGCTGTGGGGTGGGATCGAGGGGTGCTGGCAGAGCTGTGTGGGGAGGCCAGGACTGGGATAGCAGGGGCTGTGGGGTGGGATCGAGGGGCGCTGGTAGAGTTGTGCGTGGGATGGTTGCGTAGCGCAATGTGAGTAAGTGCTGGCTCTAACCAGTGAGCATTGGGTGGCTTAAAAGCATGGCACAGCATCAGCTGCCATTTGTGCCTGGGGTGGAGCCTGGCATTGTACTTCATAATTACCTCGCAGCGCTGTCAGGGGGATGATTTCTCTGTTAGACGTTTTAGACTTAATTCCTCCCTTTCCAAGCAAATTGCCCTGTTGTTCCAATCAGAGCTTTCACACAACCTTTCAGCGCCAGCTCATTAAGGCGCATTTCCCCATTTGTAATAATCTCTTTCCTAGGCAGAAGCTGTTCTCATCGCACATTGTTCCAAAATTAAGTTTGTCTTATTTACTCCTCCTCCCACGACCTCCTCCAATGTGTAATTTTCCTTTCATGCCTTCTGAGGTCTGTGTTTGAGCTGTCAGGATCCAGGGGCTCTATTGTGCTTCTGGGCTTAATTTACTGTTGCTGTGACTAAGAGCTGGTAATGAAATCAGCAAACAAGAATTATGGCAAATGCTTTCCATGCTCCTGGTCCTCCAACCCCCTCCCGCACACATTCAGAGACTCACTCCATGAGCAAGCCAGCTGACATGTTCCAGAGCTGGGCACCCAGAGCCCTCGGGGGTGCAGGGCTGAGCATGGGTCCAGCTGGTGGAGAGATCAGCTACCGAGTCTGGAATCGCTTACCTGAGGGACGCAGCATCCCTCTTGCTGCAGCGCTGCCCCGGGACAATGATGAAGAAAGGTGGAAATTGTCAGCAGGCTTGTGGCTGCTGCTGCAATGGAGGAGCTCCGACCCCAGGGCCAGGCTCTCTCCCAGTATCAGCATCAGCATCAACCAAGCAAGGGGGCATTTCATTCGTGTGGAAGCCCCAGTCAAATGCCTGTTCTCATTCTGCACCTTTAAGCAGAGACTTCAGACACATAGCGTTAGTTCTTGGCACAAATCTCTCTAGCTAAGGTCCTGGCTACACTGCAAAGTTTCTGTGCAGTAAAGCAGCTTTCTGTGCTGTAACTCCCGAGGTGTACACACTGCCAAGCCACTTAGTGCGCAGAAAGTTTGGGGGGAGGGATAGCTCAGGGGTTTGAGCATTGGCCTGCTAAACCCAGGATTGTGAGTTCAATCCTTGAGGGGGCCATTTAAGGATCTGGGGCAAAAATCTGTTTGGGGATTGGTCCTGCTTTGAGCAGGGGGTTGGACTAGATGACCTCCTGAGGTCCCTTCCAACCCTGATATTCTATGAATTGTAGCGCTTTAAAAGAAAACACCCCAACAAGAGGCATACAGCTTTCTGCGCCGGGGCGACAGTGCTGTGGTGCCAGTGTAGACACCATGGTCAATTACAGCGCTGCGATTGGCCTCTGGGAGGTGTCCCACAATGCCTGTTCTCACCTCTCTGGTCATTGGGTTGAACTCTACTGCCCTGCCCTCAGGTGACCAACCGTCATCCCCACCCCATAAATTCCTTTGGAATTTTGAAAGTCGCCTTCCTGTTTGCTTTCCAGGTGATCATGCCTGCTCCACACACCAGGTGATCCTCCACTTGGAGCAATGACGAGCTGCTGGACCTCATCAGCATTTGGGGAGAGAAGGCTGTCCAGTCCCAGCTGCGCTCCAGCCGTAGGAATTATGATCCTACAGACAGATTTCACGATGCATCACAGAAAGGGGCCATGACCAGGACACATTGCAGTGCAGAGTCGAAGTGACAGAGCTGCGGAACGCCTACCACAAGACGCGGGAGGCAAACCGCCGGTCCGGTGCTGCGCCCATCAGCTGCCGGTTCTACAAAGAGCTGGACGCGATACTCGGCAGAGCCTGCCCTCCCCTTCAGCCGCTGTTGCAAAACTCTTTCCCATGCTCCCCCCAGACACCACCAACACACTCAACAGTCATTCTGCACTTGCTCAGCCTGTTGTTGAACCGCTCCTTGCTGCTGTCAAGTTGCTCTGTGTATGGCTTCATAAGCCACAGCATTAAGGGGTAGATGGGGTCTCCCAGGATCACAGTGGGCATTTCGACTTCCCCTATGGTGATCTTCTGGTACAGGAAGAAAGTCCCTGCTTGCAGCTTCCTGGACAGGCCATGCACTTTTCTGGACCAGCCTGCGTTAATGTCTGTGAAACGCCCATGATGATCCACAAGTGCCTGGAGAACCATTGAGAAATACCCCTTGCGATTAATGTACTCGGTGGCTAGGTGGTCTGGTACCAGAATTGGAATGTGCGTGCCATCTATCATCCCTCCGCAGTTAGGGAAGCCCATTTGTGCAAAACCATCCACAATGTCACACACATTTCCCAGAGTCATGGTCTTTCAGAGCAGGATGCGATTAATGGCCCTGCAGACTTCCGTCAACACGACTCCAACGATCGACTTTCCCACTCCAAACTGGTTAGTGACTGATTGGTAGCAGTCTGGAGTAGCCAGCTTCCACAGTGCAATCACCACGCGCTTCTCCACCGGCAGGGCAGCTCTCATTCTCGTGTCCTTGCACCGCAGGGTTGCGGCGAGCTCATCACACAGTCCCATGAATGAGGCTTTCCTCATCCGAAAGTTCTGCAGCCACTGCTCGTCATCCCAGACCTGCATCATGATGTGATCCCACCACTCAGTGCTTGTTTCCCAAGCCCAAAAGCGGTGTTCCACTGTGGTCAGCACCTCCGTGAATGCCACAAGCAATCTTGTGTCATAGCTACTACGTTTGGAGAGATCAACATCGCACTCCTCTTGCCTTTGTAGTTTAAGTATTAACTCCACTGCCACTCATGACGTGTTGGTCAGAGCAAGCAGCATATTGGTCAGCAGTTCGGGATCCATTCCTTCAGCCTGAAGAAGCAGGGCACGCAGTACTCAAACCATTGAAAGATGGCGCCAAATGAGGACGGAAGCACAAGGGTTTCCGGGATGTGAAGCAATGCATCACGGGTCATTAAGACAG